>NC_091015.1:159786100-161054850 GCF_041296385.1 Aphelocoma coerulescens | reverse complement strand
GGTGTGAGGAGATGGGAAGAGGCCTGTGAGAGGAAAATAGAGATAACTGAAAAGATGTTTTGAAAAGATATTCCAGTGCAAGCGACCAGCAAGAAGAGTGCTGGGAAAAAGACATGGAGAAAAAAGGCAGAGAAATGAGAGGGAAGACAAGGGAGAGGATAGAGTGGTGCAGAACAGTTGAGGAGAGATAGAGGAGCAGGGACCTCATAAAAGGGGTACAGAGAGTGGAGCAAGGTACCTAAAGTGCAGTCTGAGCAGTGGGAAAAGATTATATTGTAGGTACCAAAACCTGAAAGGAGGAAGAGCAGAAATCTAGCGTGCTGTGAGGAGAATGCAGTAGCACAGATGAGAATCTGGTGCCATGATAAGCACTAATATTTTATCAGTTCTCTGCCTAAAAAAAAGGCAGATTTTGAGGCTCACTATCTCAGCTCACTGGGAGCAGGGAAACTCAAGAGAGGATGGAGGCAAAGGGTGTCTTGCAGCAAGCTGAAACACGGATGGATGGAGCAGGTCCAGGTACATCCAGCAAGACACAACTGTAGTGGAAAATCCCCTTGCTCTGGCTGGGGCTGTGCTGGAATGTGGGACAGAAAGTCCCCTTGCCTAAGCCTGAGGTCAGGCTCTCCACAGGACGTGCTGGATGTGGGATTTGCTTCTGTGCAGAGGGTGCTTGTGGCTTGCACACAGACATGGTTTGGGCAATTAAATTACTGCTACCTTTGCTCTGCAGTCTCTTGAGTCAGCTGTAAAAATGCTGGGCTGGTGTCTTCTGTGAACCCTAACAGGGTTGGAAAACTAAAAGAGTTACAGCTCATGTAATATTCTGCCTTTCCCAGGAAGCACCTTTGAGGCTAGTGTAGCAAATCTGAAGCCCTTGATTAAATGTAGCCATCACAAAAATTGTCCTCACTCATTGGTCTGGAGACAGGGAACAGTGATTTTAATAAACATCTAATCCCAACCTCTCCAGCCCATTCAGGTAAATTTCTGGTAGAATATCTGTAAAAGGCAGTGAAAAGGTTTCAATATCTGAGATGTACTGGGTCTATGCTGTGAAGACAAATGTTTTCTCCTCAAAAAAGACATGTCAATCATCAAAATTATGTCTGAGAGCAGATATTTTGTATATCCAGATCTGGATTTTACACCTCAGCTTTCATTCTTAAAGGAAATGATCTGAACCATCACTGTCATGAATAAGGGGTGCAAACACTTCTCAGTCATGATGGGATTTTACATGTAATGCCAAATGAAATACTGTAGGTCACCTTATCCATGTAACCTGCAGGAGCCAAGCCTAAGCTGTTTCTCTGAGACAGACAAAGGGTCAAGGGAAGAGTCAAGGCTCTCAGACATCAGTCCCCCATGGTCCATGTGGCAATATTCTTCCAGGTTCTTGAAACTGCCAGAAAGGAGATGGCAAATCAAAAAGAATGGATTGAATAATTCAATTGAAACAGTTTCCTCAGGGGAAAATGATAATAAATGTCTCCAGTCTTATCTGACACATGATAAGGAGTTTAGAGCTGTTAGAGTAATTACTAACACAGCTGCACCTCCAGTTCCAATGCATTTCTTCTCAGATAAGTAATATACATAATATTTCTACATCTGTCTCTGCCAGCAAGCACAGAAGTTTTGTACTTGCTTAAGAGAATATACAATGCAGAGAGGTGGCTGTGTACATTTCAAATGCTTTCTCCCTGACAGGCCCCAGTCGCTGCCTCTCACTGCCAAAGGAAGCTGCAGATGTATCATGGCAAGTGGTATCCAGTGTGCTGCTCAGCTGAAACTCAATGAACCAGCATGCCAGCTCTAATCCCTGGCCCCTCACAGAGCAGAGAGAAGGAATTGCTGCCTCACAGCCTCCCATCCACGAGAAGATGCTCTGCAGCTCTGTTCCCCCAAGACCAGTGATGTGCTCTGCTGAGACTGATGCTCTCTCCCACTCTCTGCATGGTGTCTCTGCTGCCCACTGACTCCTCCCAGGCAGCTTCACAAAATGAGGCTAGATTTAACTATTTTCCATTTTAGAAGATGGAGTAAGACCGTATCTGGTGGCAGCAGACCCATGGGTGAAGACACTTAGCAACAGGCAGTTCATTTCCCTCTGAGGCATCTAGGGGTCATAAGGAAATTCTGTGTGAGGAGAGGCTGCTGGGGGAAGTAGGACTGTAAGAAACAAACATACAATTAAAAACTGCTTTTTGCATTTGATTTAATCTTTCATACTCTGGCTTATTAAGACTTCCAACTATCCTGAACTGCCTGTGAAGCCCTGCCTCAGATGGGCCAGAAGTATTGAAAAAATAAAGAAAAAATCAGAGCAATCACTCCTGTTGCTACTGCTATGATATCTGGTGCAAGGGAATTGAAGGCCTTACTAGAACCTACAAACCTTCCAGGAAGCAGTTTTCCTTCCCCCTTTGGTAATAAAGCAGGAAAGGAAGGAAGGAAGGGAGTCTGAATCACAAATATGGATAAAAGAGGTATAGTCTGAAGTGTCTATCAAAAGTCATTAAATATTTGTCTTCTACAGAGAGCACAACAGTGGAATAATTGTTACACTGGGACACTGGGAGGAACTGAGTGAAGGCTCGTTCCTGTGGGAGGTCTTCAGGCTTTTCCACACAAAGAGTGTGATACCCTGCAATGACTTTAATCACATACCTGATCTTAAAAGCGCAACGGAAATGGAAGCAAGACTCTGCACTATGCACTTACTGTCACAGCAAAACATAGAGGTGAACTGATGACAAACCTTTTTGAGAATGACTCATTAACCTTCATCTTCCATTCCCAATTTCCCTGTCCCCAGACTGCTATTTCTTAGAGGGGAAAGAACTTGAAATTTGTTTCTAGCAGTGGTCTGTGGTTACTTTCAGCTAATCTGAGGTTCTCTGCTGTTCAGGTGGGGTCCTATCCTTACCACCTCCTCTCCTTGGGTTCATGTGTCAGAGCAGTCAGCCACACCTGTGTTTTTCCAGCCCCTTCCAGTCACCTTACTTAATTTCACTTCATTTCACCTCGCTCACACAATGCTGATATGGGGAAGATCCAGGCGTTATTCAGCAAATAGGAGTTGCATCCCTGTGAACTGTCACAGAGCAAGTTAAATTCATCCTTTTGGAGCTGAGGCAGGGGTGACACATTCACCCTGGCTGGGTGACATGGCTTTGCTTCATCTGTCGTTCATGAGCAGAGTCAGAGTGAGGCATTTTGGAAAACAAGGTATATAAATATAACAATGTACAAAAGCAGATGTCTCTCTGCTGTGTTATACACAACAGGCTGGATCATGAAGGCTCTGCCAGCTAGGTGCAGGGAAAAGAAATGGGATAATTAGAGAAGTTTTGAAGGAAACAAGTGCTGCCATGCTGTCCTGGATTTTCTGAAGAGAACAGCTGAGTGGATTCTTCCCTCCAGCTCTCCCTGGGTATGCACTGCTCCTTACTGAAGTTGCAAGCCAGAAAATAGACAGTGAGGAGCATCTTGTCACAGCCTGGTGCTTGAGGTCCTTTCATGTGGTTGGAATTTTTTTTAGAAATAAGTCAAGATGAAGGAAAATGCTGGAAGTGCAAACATTTCTGCTTGTCCCAGACCTTGCTTTATCATATCAATTTTGTGTCATTTTCTTAGCTGAAAGATTTCTTTCAAATAACACCAGACCTGGGTAATAAGTAAATACGGCAAAATAGCTGCTTTTCCCCCATCACAGTGTCTGCTGAACTAAGATATTAGGTCACCCTATGAAGGTCTTAGAAAGGTAATTTTGAAAATGCACATCTGGCTATCTTTAGATAAGGTTAATGCATATAACAGCTTAATAATTATGTACTTTTCCTTATGTACTTTTCTTTAGGTGTTGGGATGTGCAAAGCTAGTAACATCAAAATAAACCCCAAACCCCAAACATGAAAACCTACCAACACCATCAAATACATTACAAATTTATATTAACACTGTCATGTGCTCCTGTTCTTGCTTCCAAGAGCACACTAACTGCACAACCAACAAATTTAGTAGTTACAGTGAGAGAATGAGGGTATGATTTACTTATTTTTGAGTAAAGTTTTGTTGGGTAAGTAAGGTTTGCTGTAATCAGTCAAATCACTCTGGCAGAAATGGCAGGGGAATCAGTCCTGCAAGCTTAGAACTATAAAATTTCATTTAGGCAAAGCATTGTTCTAAATAGGACATATGTCTTTAGGGCATATATATATGTGCACAGAGCTACATTGGAGCAGTCTGTCTTTTAGGGGGGGTCTCACGAGTACAATCTCAATCACAGAGATGCCAAATGTCTCAGTACAAGATGATCAGATCATGCCCATACAGCTTCAAGTTCCAAGACAGAGCTCAAGTCCAGATTTATATTTGATACCATAACAGTCTCAGGATCAAATGCAAATTTAGGCCGAGCTCCTGAATACCTCGGGGCAGGAAAACTTGGGCTCAGCACTTGACCTTTGAACTCAGTATTTCCTAAGCAGATCCTGAATGTCTCACACAGAGGAATGAAGAGGTGAATTGCCAATGAGGCAGATGGAAAAGCCAAAGTACCTTGGACTGGACTTCTTGTGTTTGAAGCAATTCTTAAGGAGTGTCTTTATCTTGTAGTACAGATAACCTCAGAGCTTGTGAGCACAGACCAGACTTCCCAGGACACCCATCCCATTTCTGAGTGCCTAGAAATAGGCAATCACAAGTCTGAGAATTTAGTAAAGAGCCACAGTCATTTAGAAGTTATAAAGAGTGTTTTAAAAACCACATCAAAGCAACAAAAGACTTGCAAATTGCAAATATTTTACCTTGTCTAAACAATAATTAAAGGGAAGCGTGGTGTTTTACACTAAATTTAGAGAATGAAAAGCATTTTATCTCTCTCAGGTTTTGTATTAATTTTCATCAACACAGCTTTGTAACACCACCTGTGTCCCAAACACAGCAGAAAACAATTAAGTATTCTCCCTGACAAAAGCAGAAGCAAATCCAACCCCAGGAGACTGCTTTCAGTCCCTTCTACCAGATTATGGCTAAAAGCAAGAGGAAGGTGCAGAACCTACTGTTGTCAAGTCTGGGCCCAGGAAGCAGAGGAAGGATAGCAACTATGAAAAAACATTTGTCTGTGTTTGAGAAGCTGTAGCTGGTGAGTATTTGTACAGTGTAGGGGTGTGGCAGGACTGTGTCCATCTCTCCTGGGACTTTCGAAGTTGTCTGCATTTGTGGCGGGCAGGAGGGTACTAAACTGGTTTGAGTTCAGTCTGTTATCTGTATCATCCTCTTACTGTTCCAATGAGGGGAATAACATCTTGTGTCCAGTTTAGATAAGGGATATTAATATTCATCAATAAACCCTTCCTGGCTAACTCAGTGGGTAACCCCAGAGCTAGCTACAGGGTTCTTCCTTGGAGAGTTTAGTAATTAAGTTGTGAGTCTTGAGATAAAAAACTGCAATAGCTTTGAACTCCTGAGAAAACTGACTTGGCTTGACTTACCAAAAGTCACAAAAAGGAGGATTCCACTGAAGTTCTCACTATCATCACATAACACTAAACATAGAGGTTTGGTGTTACTGGAGGCGCTTTACTAAGTTCAAGACATTACCCAGGGCTGGCAGACATGACACAGGACAAATGTGAGACCTCCACCCTTCCCAGGGGTGTCTGGAGGCCAAGAGGGATGGAGCATCTCGGGTATCTGATGTGGGCAAATGAACAGAGCCCTCAGTCCACCCAAGCAGTGGTGCCTGGTGAGATATTCAGGTGGCCAACCAGTGGATATCTGCTTCAGGGGGAGCAAAACTGTCCTGCTGTGTCCACTGATTTACACACATAAGGCTTGTTTCTGTTGTCTGTACACAGGAATCCAGTGCTTAAGATATCTTTGGGTATCCCACCTGGCCTCCAGCTGAATCTTTGGAAAAGCAGGAATCTGCCATGTGTACTGTGCCATATCAGCCCTGAATGGATAATCTGGATATGGGGTCCACAAGGCCACCAAATTTCTGCTTGGATTTTACTGCAGTGCATATACAGTTTAAGAGTGCACCAACCTTTTCTGTAGGTGCTTTGGGAGTTCACATATCTGAAAAGGAAATCCAGCCCTTTTGGAAAATTTGGATCTTACTGCACAAGCTGCTCAGACACATACAGCCATTGTTGGAATGACTTTCACGACAGAAGAAAGAAGAAATTCCCAGGGCTGAAGGAACTGATGGGCATGACCTATGAAGTTGCTCCAAACACTTCTTGTTCCCAGATCTTTGGGGTTACACTTAAAACATATCAGAGGAATGGACTAAATCATTCTCACTCAAGTAAATTCAAAGCACAAACACTGATAGTCAAGAAAGAAATAACAGAATGAAGTTTGTGACACAGAAAGAGCTTAAAATGGTCTATTAATTAATTCTCCATACTAAGATCCCTGGTTACTACAAGTTGGCACAGACCTATTAACTTCTGCACATAGTGCCACTCTATGGCAAGACATGGCATTTCAAAGTTTAGTATATTTAGCCTTGAATGGGAAAGTGTGGGTTTTTTCTCTTTCCACAAGGTCTAGACAGTGGAGACATTACACATTTCAGCACTGCAGAATTATAGTATGCTGTTCACACATACTAATTCACAGCACTTTCTAAAGTGTAAGTTCAGCTGTCAATAGATCACAGAAAAAAAAAAAAAGACAAGCTAGTGATCTCAAGATAAAAAAAGCACTGTGCAGAGCAAATTGATAAGAAATCTTTACAAGGTTTAATAATCTTGCAGACACAATCAAGAACCTGTAACCAGATATTCGTTTCAAAATGGCCTTCACGTAGCAGAAAATAAATTTACAAAATGGGTGTGTTCATCAAGGGATTTATTCCTGTTGCATTGGACAATATGTCCATAACTGAAATACGCAAAAAATGCTTCCAGTTACTGAGGAACCTAAATTCCTCGAGTGACTTAAGTGTCTGCCAGTAAAAGTTATCTAATCATATAATTTTCTGCTGGTGGCATGCGTGGTGGTCAGGTCCTGTTGACATCAATATGCTTGATAATCTACTCAGAAACTTTTTGAAACTTTGTGACAGGAAGGATCTCCTGATCCTTTGGATTGCTGTCAGTACTGTTCCTATAGGAAGACTGGCTTTGAGCTTCCTCCTTCAATCCAAAGCTGCTGTAAAGCAGACTATAGCCTAAAACATACATTTTCTTGTATTCTTTCACTCTGTGGTTTTAAAACATCATTCTAAATCTTTTTGTAATTACTTCATTTCTGCATTCACAGGAAACAATCATGGAAGTTATAGCAAAATGTTATAGATTCTGTTTGCTTTGTGGTTTAACTGGATATATTAAATTCAGTGCACTGAATTGATTTGGACTTTTATGTCTAATGAGAATAATTAGTAATCTGAAGACTGGGACTAATACCCAAGTATTTTGTAGACAAATATTTTTAAAGTATATGTATCTACTGTTATTTTGGTCTCTGCCAATGGGTTTAGTTTTATGTCTGACACTTATCAGTTCTCAAAGCTTTCAGAATGTCTCTCCCTAAAATCAATGAAGAAAGCCCCAAAGTGAGTCTTAACTTTAAAAAATTCATTGGCATTTTCTCAAGCAAACCACAAATACAATTCTCACTTTTTTGTGGTTTAAATCATTTAACCCATAAAGTCTAGGACTCCAGACTTTGCTGCATGAGAAGCTGCATCTTGATTTTAAAACAGTTCAGATGGGAGGGAGCTGGGCCTGTTCAGCCTCAGGAAGAGAGCACTGAGAGGGGACCTCATCATTGCCTATGAGTGTCTGACGTGTGGGTATCAAGCAGGTTGGGCCATGTTGTTCTTGGTGATGCTGAGCAACAGGAGAAGAGAGAATGGGCAGAAACATGCACAGAAAGTTCCACCTGAATATGAGGGAGAAGTTCTTCATTGTGCAGGTGACCATGCACTGGAACAGATTGCACAGAGAGGGTGTGGATTCACCCCCACTGGAGATATGGAAGAAACTGTTCCATGTGCTCTGGGATGACCCTGCTTGAGCAGGGAGATTGGACCAGATGACCCACTGTAGTCCCTTCCAACCTCACCCATTCAGTGATTCTGTGAAGACACAAATAATTCACCCAGAGAATCTTTATTTTTACATATATAAAGCAAGCCTTGTCATTTTTTTGTTACTTAAACTGGCTTTTAATGTATGAAAAATAACTTGAAATAAGCAATTTACCTCCAATGAAAAGTTTCACTGGTTTCATGAAAATCCTTTTTTGCCTTCAATTTCCAATTGCCATAAGACAAATAGAACACACGTGGATGTTGGAATTTTCAAGCAAAAATCAGTAAAATTTTGAGTTCATGAGTTCTCAGTTGAGAGAACATTTAAGCATAAAATGTTCACCTCCTTCCAAAACATCATGGATGGTGAGGGCTCAAGAGTACTAAGAAGTTACTAAGGCTAGCAACCTTCACAGACGTGTCTACTCTGTGTTCTCCTCACCTACAGCAAATTCAGGTACAGGTGAGACAAACTGTAGTTCAACATACGTTTTAAGCTGCCACATTACTAAAAGAAGAAATGCTACCCTTCCTCTTTTCTGAGGCTGATCCAAAACCTCATCCAAACCTCTCATCAGCTTAGAGGAAATAGACCTGAAAACTAACCAGTGTTCAGGATAAAAACAACAACAATAATAACAATGATGAAAATTAGTTTTTCAATTGGATCAATTACTTAATTTATTTTACCACACAGCTGTATAGATGTTTCAAGAAATAAAAGGGAGTGTAAGGACCAAACAGCAGCGGGAAGAGTGAAAGTCAGTTTCTTTCATTGTCACTTGAGGTTGTACTGCAGTAACAACCCAACTACAATGTAGTAAACATAAATTTACTACAAGCTACATGAAATCAAATTATCAGCCTGTTGCTATGGGAGAAGAGTACACATAAGGTAGCTACTGCAGCTCTACTAATGCTTGGTAACTCCTCAAATGGAACTAATTTAACAGTGGGCCTAAGCCTTGAGAAAATAATTTGAAAAGAATTGGTCTTAATTATCACAATAGCACCAAGGATAAAGAACGTCACACTTCCATAGTGCTTTACCTTCACTAGCCAATGAATCAATTCAGCTCCCAATGGCTAACTGAGATTATTAGTAATTTCAATGTCTTTTGCTTAAGGCTGGGAGAAAATGCTGATAAATCTTCACCCAACTCATGGAAACCTTTCTGTAAACAAAACTATGAAAGTACCTGAATGCTCACCACCTCTTAGTGTGCTGTTGGCTGGAAAGGCAGGCTGTGCCCATCCCAGGGGAAGATGTCAAGGTGCTCTAAAGGCCAAAGACTGCAGAAATGTGGAGAGGTATGGTAAGAGTTAATATTTCCAGGAATCTAAGGGCTATGAAAAATAGATATATGAAATACATTTTGGATTGCTTCTGAACCACTTTTTGGATTGCTAAATGTAAATGTGGTTAGTACATGAGGAGATAGATGCATTAGGACAGGAGAGATGCACTGAAACACCAGGAAGAATGAGTAAAGCAATGCTGTAATTATAAAATCTTTAGAAACATTTCTCTACCCAATAGGAGAAGATGTTACAGAAGGCACATATTGTGGAGTATATCTCCAGATATACATCCAGAAGATGTTACAGAAGGCACATATCTTGGAGTCAGGGAGTCCAGAAACAGCTGAACATGGTCCAGTTGTTCCTGTATTTAATCTTTAGACTAATTTACAATTGTATATATATACATTGCAGAAAAAAATGGCATAGGGATCTATGCTACTGTATTAATTTCGAATCAGAGGAAGGAATTGTGCTTTGAATTACTCTGGTGTGGAACAAGAAGAGCCCAGTAGATCTACAGGGACAGGTTTAAACTGGTGAAAGTCCGATTTTCATAGGTGGTAAGAGTTGGGCCTTCTGGCAAGATCTGAGAAATGTTTTTTCCTCTGTTTTACAACTGAATTATATTAGGAAACAGATTGTAATGGAAATGAGAACAAACTCTTTCTCTGCAGTAGTGTCATTATGTTACACTGAAAAATAAATTATGTTCTATATGAGCTTTTGTTATTCTCTAATATTTCATCCTATCCCTTCATTAGTGCAGTAATCTCCTCCTCCATTAAATCTCCCTTGTTTTTACTTGCATACAGATATGGGAATGTGCAAAGAGAAAATGTGGTGAGGGTTTATTGGTTTATTTTTCCTGAACACATTTGTTATTAGTATCAGATATTGCATTAAAGGAACTCAAAGGCTTTTTTGTGATGTTGTCCGTAAGTATTCTATTTCTCTGCTCTTTTGTATTGATGTTCCCCTTCCCAGTACACTGCTATGGGGAAACTTCCTTTAGTCTGGTATGTTCAGTGTAGTTAAATTAACTTTCCAGGGTAAGCAGACTTTGATGGTGAGGATTTTCACCAGAGACAGGACCATCAACCAAATTGTGATGTAAAATACCTCATTGAACTGAGGCAAAGGGGAAAGACTGTTCAATTTAGATGCATTTATTTACTTACTTTCTCTATGGCAACATTTTAATATGTGTAAAACATGGAAAAGGGCATCTGTAAAAGTACTGAACTTTCAAACAACCTGCACATTATCAGCTAAGCAAAAATTTAGATAGAAAACTCAAGAAAGAGGTTTTCAGAACTGGGTCCAGACTAGATGTCTCACTCTCTTCTTCAGATACACTAATTCTGCACCGGAACAACTACAGTGACTGTCCACCAACTTTAAAAAAGTTACTCTTGATTTAATAGTTCTGGACGTAAGGGGCAACTCAAGCTCTTGGGATAAATTATGGATCAAAGCTTTGTTGGAGATGGAATAAACCTACATGTTAAAGCCAAAAGCTTAACAATCACAGCCTGGATGACACATAAGGAAATGAAACTATAACTCTGGCTTGTCACTTCCAAGAACAAAGGCCTTTATCTCCTGGATGAAAGGAGTTATCTTATAAGTATTTGTGGCAACTAGTTGCTTCTCATTGTTACAGGTCAGTTACTGGAAGGTGGACACTCATACCTCCAGAGCTACTATTTTACAGCAATTAATTCAGCTAGGGATCAGTTTGAAAAATTGCAAAGTTTCCTCATCTCTTCATGAGTCATTTTCATATGGAAGAGAGGAATAGTGTGTGATTATGAAAGTCAGAGGGAGGACAGAAAGCTCGAGAGAAAAAAATGACCTTGGAATACCAGGTGAAAACTTGTGCAAACAGCTAATTCTGTGAGCTTTCAGTAGAATCCAGATAAAACAAGGGCAGAACATGTGATTTATGCCACCATATTAATGTGGCCTAGCTCTGATGAGATGGTGGAGTTGCTCTTGCAGCTGACTGACCAACTGTTGCCCTTGGTCTCTCCTGAGACACTGAGGAAATCACAGAATGTTTGAGGTTGGAAGGGACCTTAAAGATCATCTAATTCCAACCCTCCCTGCCTGAGGCAGGGACACCCCCACTATCACAGAAACACAGAATTGAAGAATCACAGAATTCTTCTTTTCAGACCTGCTGGACCAGCTTTCCCATCCAACCTGATCTTTGGGCTTTCTTCTTCTGTTTGAGATTGTCCATGAGCTACTTGTTCATCCACACAGGCCTCCTGGTGTCTTTGCCCAGCTTCCTCTTTGTTGGGATGTATTGCTCCAGGGCTCGATGCCATTGGTTTCTACTAAGGAGATCCTTGAAGAGGCCAAAGTCTGCTATCCTGAAGTCCAGAGCTTGTTGTGCGCCCTCCTTGTGTGGTGTGCTGCCCTAAGGATCCTGAATGCCACCATCTCAGGGTCACTGCAACCAAGGCTGACCGTCAGCCACTCCTTTTTAGTGAGAACAAGGTCCAGCATAGCACCTCTCCTCACTGGATTTCTATCATGTGGAGAAAACATTTGTCATCCACATTTCGCAGGCACATCCTGGATTGCTTATGCCCTGCTGTGTTGTCCCTCCAACAGACACCGGGCTCTTTGAAATTCCCTATGAAGACCAGGTCTTGTGAATATGGGGTTGCTGCCATGTGTCTGGAGAGGCCCTCAGCCATTCAGTCTTTCTGTCTGGGTGACCCATAGCAGACCCCCATTATAATGTCACCTGTGCCTCCCCACCCTTCCATCCTGATCCATGAGCTCCTTGTCCATCCCCAGGTGAAGCTCTGGGCACTCCAGCTTGTTATTATTAGAGACGGTGTGTCCCACTCCCTGTCCTTCCTAGAGCTTATAGTCTTCCCTGCCATAGTCTTCCACAGTTCAGCCACAGCAGCCATTGCATCACATCTCCATAATATCCATAAAGTCACAGTCCTGCAGGCATGTAACTCTAACTCCCCTTGTTTATTCCCCCTGCTCCATGTGTGTGATAAAGGCATTTAATTTGGGCCCCCAATGACACCAACTCACTGGCTGGAGTGGCTGGAATTCCTTTGTGTGCCTGTGGTGATCTGTTTACCCTCTGCTTTTCTGATCCCATATTGTTCCCCCCACTTTCCCCTGCCCTGGCCTCTCCCTCGGGTCCTTCCTATTGGTTCCTGTACCCCAACTCCACCCATGTACCGCCCCTGAGCCCCTGAGAAAAAGCCCCTGCGCCCACATCACGAGGTCTCTCTGCCTCTGGGGGTTGCTGGGCCAAGATGTAACCATTAAAGGTCCTCTGAAACCCTCATGGAGAGATCCTTCTCGCCTTCTCTGCTGGTTCACTGTGTTGTAGAGCTGATAGCTCCTGGAGCAAGAGTGTGGAGCCGTCCGAAAAGGACTGCGGGAGGACAGAATGGCTGCCCTGCCCTAAGAAGCCCCACTGAGCTCCCAGGGAAAGCTGCAGCTTGCTAAACTAAACTTGTGCCCTCCAGGTGCTCTTCTGCTGACCTGCAATCCATCTCCAGGCGCTCACCATCCCTTGCTGGCCCATGTGTCAAGCTGGGAGAAGTGAGAATGACTGAGATTCCCCTCCCTAAATGTGCTATAAATAACAAAACAAACACAGAGGTCTTGGCATTATTGCTAAGAAAGAAGGCTTCAATACTGATCTGTGATAGTTAACATAATGAGACTTATGCCCTTAAAAACTAGTACTCCTTTGTTATAATTTGGAAATATTTTTTGTTTTCATTAATTAACATCATACTTTTCAGGAGAAAGTATTTAATCAGATTATATTTATTTACTGTTTTCTAGTGAAGATGACTGCTTTGTCTTGTAGAAAAGGTTAACCTTTGGAAAGATTAATTTATTCTTTTCCAGAAAAAAACATTTTAATTAAATTCGTAGTGAAACAGATGGACAGCCCTACCCACAAAATATAGGTATTTATGCAAATATCACTGAACTAATTGATGCTCAGTTACATTAAAAAGAAGCACATAAGATGCTTTCATGGTGTCAACATTTCTGACTATGATTTACTACGTTAATGATGTCTTACAGTGAGCAATTTTCCTAAGGGAGAATAAAACCTGTAAGTCTTGGACCCAATTTATTTTCCTGATCAATGCAGTTGCATGAAAAGAAAATACATTGCATTAGCCTAGCAAATAACATGTCCATAGGAAAGTGTAAATCAAATGTGCTTGGACATTGTTTCATAAAGAAGTCACGTCAAAAATCCAGATTAATTCAGGATTTTCTGTGTTGTATAATTTCAATTTTAGAAATAATATGCATTTAAAAATTATTTATTATAATTACCATTCAGTTAATTTATAGCCCCTGAAGAAAGAACCAGACATGAACACCTCATTCATTTCAGTTAATCAACAGTAAAACATTCATAAGGTTCACATGCTTTAATTGCTTCTTTATTAGAGACCATTACCAGACTACAGAGTACAAACCCCTCTCAAACTGTAGGACACTTCACATTTTCCACAACCCCTAAGGCCAGAACCCTTAAAAACAACTGTAAAAGGGAAGATGCATGTTTTGCAAAATGCTGATGGGATCCATATCGGTCTTCCTCTGGTATGTGTAGTTCCCCTATAGGTATAGAGCTCCTATATGTAAAAGCCTCAGAATATAAAGCAATATGGGGCTAATCCATAAATCTGTAAATTGAAATTAACTTTGTTCCCTTAACTGCTCACCTGGAGTCAAGAAATTCATGGCTTGGAGATATGTCTGATGATTCCACCAAGAGTTTGTGAAGTAGAGAGGGAAGAAAACATCTGTGTCTGAACGTTTGCCTGTATGTAGGAAAATTATGAGCATGGCTCTTATACCTCCCGGGAAAGATTTACAGTAAATAAATCTACTTCCTTTACATCCAGCAGAATCATTGTAACATCCATCACTACTGAAACAGACGGACAGTTGCACCAAATAAATAAAATATTAGTGTAAATATCACTGAGCTAATTGACATTTATCTAAACCAAAAGAGGGAAAACAAGATACTTGCATGTTGCTAACAGCTGTGAGTATAATTTACATCATTAATGACTCCTTATACTAAGCCATTATCATGGGCCTGAAGACTCTGGAATCTAATTTATTTTCTTGATCAGTGCGATGAATGCAAAGATGTGACACAGGGATTGTTATGTAGTAAATCATATATCTATAGCAATATAATGTAGGCACACCCAATTTTTTTTTTCCTGAGGAGGTCTTATTTTTAGTTATGTAAGAGAGAATATTTTTCTTTAAAGGTTTTTGGTTTTTTTTTGTCAGATATTTCCTCTCTAGAGAAAAGTACAAGATTCTATCTGTTACCGTAAAACCTGACAAGTCTGTGAAATTTCTCAGATTTACCTCATTACCACTGAGAATAGGTTTTATTATTTTTGGTGAAAATATGCCATAATTTCACTGATTCCACAATTATGAGGACAAATTTCTTGCTTGAAGCTGAATAACAAGTATGTAATATTATACGTCTAGAGATAAAGCATAAAATCTGGATGTTCTCCTTATATCCTGGTTTTATACGTGGGTAAACTCAATACCTGTTGGGATGAGACCAGTAAAAATAAAGAATTCTGCCACTCTATATCTGCAAAACCTTTGCAACATCTCCCAGCACAGGAAAATGTCCAGGCTCACTAAATCAAAAGTGAGCAAGGTGGGTTCTAGGAATTGTCATAATTAATTAATATTTCGCATGAGATTTGCTCTTGTACTTGATCCTGAAATTCTGCAGAAAAGTACTTTTATTTTGAAGATAAGGCCATTTCGTTGTTTTTTAGCTCATTAGTTTAAGGGCTTGAAAAGATACACGTGTCAATAGGATTTTTTTTCCCCTTAAACACCTCCAGAAATTTAAATCTTTGGCCACTGTACAGCAATTCAAACTATAAACAGTTTACATATAAGCATTATATTTCAAATGCACACTGACTGCTACATTTCCTTTCACAATACAAACATCAGAACTCTTTTCTCCTCATTTTTTGTAACATGTTGGGTTTTTAAAAAAATCAATGTCAGAAACAAAGAACAGCTGGTGGATGCAGTGCTGACTCAAGTAGTCTGTGATAGCTCTCTAACAGATAACACATCTTGCTATGCTGCATAGGCACATTCAGACAGATAATGTGCAATTCTAATTCAAAAAGTGTTTGGACATAATGTTTCTGTCTTTCTGCCTGATCTTTCAACTTCTGTTTCTTAGCAGTGTTAATTCTATTATATTCCATTGATTCTCACAAAATTAGTTTTTCTCAGGCTGTGTTAGAGAACTTTTTAGTCATGAGGTTTTTGGTTTTATGTTTTGTGGGTTTTTTTTCCTTTTCCAACCTTACCCATTCTCTGACTCAGACTCCCCTTCAACATATTGCAGAAATTGTACAGAAAATCTTCTAACAGAAACTGACTGTGGAACATGATCTGAGTGATCATTTACTGAAAATGCCATAGAGAAAGAATATATGATGCCAGGTGAGATACTTCTGTTAGAGACTGGGAATTAATAATTTGACAGTCCAAGGCACTGATGAAACCTTGTCTGCAATATTGTGCAACATTCAGATTCCTGGGTTATCAGGGGAATGGAAAAACTACCTAAGGACAGGACACTGATGAACTTGAGCATTTCAGAAATTAAGGCTGTGAGAAGATCTGACTGCTGAGTACAAAGGCATCAGAAATGAAGCATTAGGGAAGGAGATGAGCCCCTTAAGCTGAAGGCCAATGCTAGTACTGTAACAAATGCTCACATTAATACTTTGTGAGTAGGAGTTTTCTGCTCATCAGAATGGAGTTCTGGAAAAAAAGTCCTAAAATAATAGTAGAACAAAAAACAACCTGTATTTTTAAGCAGGTGTTTATTCATTTTGTGCCAAGGAGTTGCATCTGGAGTCTCCCCTCACTAGAGATGAGAGAGATGGAACAAGAAAATACAGGACACTGGAGTCCAACCACAAACTCTTTATCAGTGCCCGTTCCAGAAATTCTTTCACCAAAAAGGATTGGAACAACAAAATGTTGTGCTGTGTCCCATTGACCCCGTTGATCCCATTGACCTCACTTGCCCATCAGAGTTGTGTAAAAAACCTGGCTCTTACCAGTCTGAAGAATTAAGCTCATGGATCTTCAGTGCCCAGCTTTAGTGGCTTCTATTGCCTCTGACTCACTAAGACAAATACTATGTCATTTTAGAAATCACACTCTCTCTTCTTGTCTTGAAAGTATTTAATTTCTTTCCCAAAATCACTGAAAATCATTAATTATCTTGAAAAGCTTAGCTAGGAGGTCTTGTTAGGAAGTCTGAGGAAAATTTTTTTACTCTCATTCTGAATGACAGGGAAAAGTGCTGAGACATTTATTCATGCCTCCATGGCTTGGAAAATACCAATTTTCTAAGTGTAGTAGTTCAATTAGGGATATTAAAGGTGGTCCAGCATATGGCAGAAGAGAAAATGCAACAAAATCATTGCTAAAAGGAATGTAAATTTCCATGAATGAAGGAGAGATTAAATTCTCTATGGTAAATTTATTTTGTAGAAGATAAGGATGTGGCTGCTTGTTTAATTTTAGGATGGGAAGAAGAACAAGACAGCACATTTCATATTCAAGGAGGAAAAAAAAATTAGGCAAATGTAGCACCGATGTTTCCTAGCTGCTGAAGACTAATAAATAAAAGCAGACAGTGTATTTTTCCAGGCTGCATCCCCTCCTTTCTGCTAACTACAGAAACACTTCAAGCTTTTCATCCTATTTTATTTGTTTTTCAGCATATACTGTCTTCACAATTCATTTCCACAAATCTGATTATTTCCATTTTGTGCTTCATATAATGAATCACATCTTTGTTTCAAGAGCTCCTTATCTCCTGATCCCCTTTGGGATCAAAAGCATGAAATTTGATACATTAGCCATTCTATCCCATTACACTAATTAGGAATGAAGATCATGTTTTGACAAATTGCTTGAACTTTATGAAGAATTTATTGAAATCACTGCCTTTTAAATACATACAATTTCAGAGCTTCTTAGACAAAAAAATAAACACATGGGAAAAGCAGAGAAAGCTAGAAATCAGACATGATGGGAGCACACGTAATTACTCTAAAATTATCTTCTCAAATTGTCTCTGCCTCACAGGCATCTGCCTCACAGGCAAAAACACCAAAGGTAAATACCAAAATGCTCCTCTTTTCAACTTGAAAGAGTAGATACAATTTTCTGTAGTTAGGAGGTAGGGTTTGTTATTGTTTTTATTAGGAGCAGTGTGAAATACAGAGTAGAAATTGACAAACATCACATTTGGGAGTAAATTTTTGATCAAGTTTCTTCTGGGAGATGTTTTTATCAGAATTTGATACCTCTGCGAATGGAAGATAGGACAGGTCTTCTTCCTCTGCACCTTTAAATGTTTTAGCATTTTGTCCTTTCAATTGCTACATATTACAGCACCTTGATTAAGAGGAGGAGTTTACAAAAAGCCAAGGTAGCAGCTCTGAGAGACAAATGAACCCACTCTCACCCTTCTTCTGCTCCTGACTGTGTCAGTGCAGAGGCCTTGGTGTTGGCTCAGATGGGATATTATGGCACTGAAGTGGAGCTGGATGTCCAGGGGACAAATCCAGGTCCACCCTCATGGCACAGACACTGCTGTGCAGGACTTTGAAAGAGAACAGGATGGAGAGGAGGGGAGAGGAGCATGGAGAGGAGAAGGCAGCTCACCTTCTCTCCTTCCTCTTGGACAGCAGATCCATCTGTTGGATTCAGCAGTTTCAGAGCCATGTCAAGAAGGAAAGTTGTGTGAAATTCCCACTGTCTGCCTGCTCCAACAACACAAGTCAAGACCTTGGAGTCTGGATCTCATGGTAGTTCCATGATGACTGAAGTCCATCTAGAAGTCCATCCAGCCCACAGCAGCGTAACTTTATAAACGTGAGTTAAATACAGTTGAAATTAATGTGATTTGGTAGGTTGAAATAGCTTATGGACGAGCTTTAATTCAAAGGTAGGAATGCAGGCTTCTCTGGGTCTAAATTTCAGAACATTTTTTGGGATTGTGGGATTACATATCCAGCTATGAATGATAAGGTATGTACCTTCAGTTTTTTCCCTGCTGTGAAAGGGTTTCTGTGCTTTTGGCATTATTTCTAAAGAGAGAGAATAATGCCTCCCTTCAGCCAAGGGATTTCTGAAAGCCTGTAAAGATTATTCATACTCCCTAGAGACTCAGGGGAGAGAAATTTGTCCAAAAGTCCTCTCTGAACTCTTTTGTTCTATGGCTTCTGGAGAGGCATGTTTTCCCTCTAAATACCTCAGTGAGGCAAAGCCTAGGAGCCAAAGCAGACACAAAGAAGTTAAAAAAAAAAAAACATAACTGAGTCCAGCACAGGCCAATCCACTCGGCTGGCTCAGAGAAGTTTTGGCAGAGCAGCTAAACTCTTTGAGTGTTCAATAGCCCAAAATACCAAAAATATATCTCCTACCTTTGACTTCATATCATTTTCTTTATGTCTTTATGTCTCTACCTTTACTGTCCTTTTGTTTCCATTCTTTCCTTTGGTTTTTTTGTCTTCCTAGATAGCAGTGATAAGCATATTTATGCAGATCTCTTGGTAGGCAAATGTATTTCTGTATGTGCTCTAATGTGCTTCCTGTCATGTTGTTCATTATTCCTTTAGACTTTAATAATGTTCTCAGCTTGATATGGTTAAGAATAATGAGGCATTTATTCCTATTCAAGAAGCTAATTAAAAGACTCAGTTTTGTTTCTCTTAGGTGGGCTGATAGCTTAATTATAGATGTAACACTCACAAAAAAAAACCCCTTTCTATGATGGGGGCCCTATATAACTACACCATGTCTCTCTTTCCATTTTCTTCATGACATTGTATAGTACAGTTCCATGGAAAAAGAACAATACAATGAAGTTTGAAGCAAAATGCTTCTGCTAACGAGCTGCAGAGTTATGATGAGCAATTACTATGTGAAAGCTAAAGTGAGCATTATTTGGAGCTGGAACTGAGGTTTCCATTGTATGTCTGAAAAGAAAATAGGGCCTGGCTATTGTCTTCACTTGTCACCTCCAGCTCAGATCGTAAGTAATGGTGCATGAGTGATACATGGCAGTGTGCCCATACCGGGCTTAATTCTGCGAAATGGAGAAGTCTGTGCAAAGCCAGAGACATGCAGAGTTTTCTGGGGTTTTGCCTTTGTTATACTATATGCCAGGAGTGATTTAGAGCTACACTGTGGTGCCTTCCCAATAGTTTTCCAGACTTATATTTTACTTGTATTGTCTTCTTGTTATAGCTTGCTTTGTTAAATGACATAAATTGTGAAATAAAGAACGAAGACCTAAAGGAAGTTTCTGAGTCGGCCCATCAGAACCACAGTGCAAAGAGAAATAATGGTAGATCCTCAAGTCCATAAAATCCCCAGTCCTGCAGACCATCAGGGTCTACAGGAGAAGCAGAGGAACCCTTACAGACTAACTCACACTGGAAGCAGAGGCAGAACTCTGTGGGGTACTCCAGCCAGTAAATGGAGGCTGTGGAACAAGACAAAAACCTGGGGAAAGAAAGAACCAGCCTCTACCAGGGCCCCAGCAGGATTGTATGGAAATGGCTGTCCTGAGAAACTCTGGAAGGGATCTTCTGGCTTACAGTAGGGTCTGTCTAGGCATCTGCCTGCAGTGCTGCTGCAAACTGGACCCTGCCAAGTGGTTTATTTGAGTGGACAAGTGGTGGATACCTTGCTATAGTCAACAGTTTTTATCACATAGGTTCCAAACTTGAGAGGATCATAAAGGAGCACTATGTAAGGAGCCCTGTGTTTCCACTCCCTGGGGGAAATCGGAAACAAGGAGGAGGTCAAAAGTATTCATGTCTGCCCTGAGTGATAACTGCCTTGTTAAAGAAATTCAAGACACAGGTTAGCCCAAAGTGACATTTCTACTGAGTTTTATTGAAACTTGATGGGATACGGATAGCTGCAGATCCTGGGAGTCACACCATGGTCTAGCCCAAGGTTTGGATGCTCCTGAGCTCACTTACTTGAAGGGGTTTTGTCTTTAAAAAATAAAACACTCACAGAATTTTTCATCTTGCTCTGAGGCGATGCCATTCCTGCCTATCATGGATAGCAGAGAATCATTTGACGATGGAAACTTTTCCAGTCAGGATCTCCCATGTGTACTTCCTGGAGCTACAGAGAGGGGAGGAGTTTTTCCTCCTGCTGAGCATGGCAAAAACATCTGACCGTGCTGACTCTCCTCTCCTCTCCTCTCCTCTCCTCTCCTCTCCTCTCCTCTCCTCTCCTCTCCTCTCCTCTCCTCTCCTCTCCTCTCCTCTCCTCTCCTCTCCTCTCCTCTCCTCTCCTCTCCTCTCCTCTCCTCTCCTCTCCTCTCCTCTCCTCTCCTCTCCTCTCCTCTCCTCTCCTCTCCTCTCCTCTCCTCTCCTCTCCTCTCCTCTCCTCTCCTCTCCTCTCCTCTCCTCTCCTCTCCTCTCCTCTCCTCTCCTCTCCTCTCCTCTCCTCTCCTCTCCTCTCCTCTCCTCTCCTCTCCTCTCCTCTCCTCTCCTCTCCTCTCCTCTCCTCTCCTCTCCTCTCCTCTCCTCTCCTCTCCTCTCCTCTCCTCTCCTCTCCTCTCCTCTCCTCTCCTCTCCTCTCCTCTCCTCTCCTCTCCTCTCCTCCCCTCCCCTCCCCTCCCCTCCCCTCCCCTCCCCTCCCCTCCCCTCCCCTCCCCTCCCCTCCCCTCCCCTCCCCTCCCCTCCCCTCCCCTCCCCTCCCCTCCCCTCCCCTCCCCTCCCCTCCCCTCCCCTCCCCTCCCCTCCCCTCCCCTCCCCTCCCCTCCCCTCCCCTCCCCTCCCCTCCCCTCCCTCTCCCCTGATATTAGACTACAGCTTTGAAAGCTTGTAATAAAAATGCTAAAAAAAGATTTAAATGCATATTTACAGTAATGCACCAGCACTAATATGTTGGCTCCTTTCCTGGAAAGCTATAGGAGCCCATGATATCTTTTAGACAGTCAGAAAATCTTAGAGGAGAGAGAAATGAAAAGCCATAGAAATAGGAAGCAAATAGTTTACCAATGGAGGCAGAAGGAACGTCTTCTTACTGTTGAAGATTGAGTATTAAAAGCCCAATGAGGGAAAGGAATTCAGTGTATATGAACACAGGCCTCAGGGAAAGAGTAGGACTTGAAGGAAAGGTATTGAAAAAGAACATCTGGTGGTTTTGAATTAGTGGGTATTTTCTTGTGCTTGCCTTATTTAAGAAATAAAAATGATGGGTTTAGACTATCAGTGATAAGTTTGAAGATGTTGGGTCTTTTAGACCAAACACAGTGATCCAAGTTACCTAATGATGGAGAGTTCAAACACATACACCGCTAAATAAACCTAAACTACGGGCTATAAATAATGATTTTGATTCTAGATAAACTGGTTTTCAATGTGTCCATCAGATTTGGCTGTAATCCGAAGCCATTATGTGACAAAAATATATACTAAGTAAACTGAGATATATCACACTTAATGGAAAAATCCGCAACTCAATTTCATGGTCATTTCCATAGCAACATAATTGCAATGCAGAATCCAGGATTACTCCTTAAATATGTGTGACCAGTATGTCCTGGATTAAATATTTGTCTCCCTCTATGCTGGCAAATACAAATGTTCTCTGCTAACATATAAGAAGTGGAACGAAGTTGGAACAACCAATATCTAAATGGCAACCTGATGGCTGTTTATCAAAACTTAGAATCATAGAATCATAAAATGGTTTGGGTTGGAAGGGACCTTAAAAATCACCTATTTCCAACCCCCTGCCATGGGCAGGGACACCTGCCACTAGACCAGGTTGCTCATAGCCCATCCAGCCTGGCCTTGAACACTTCTCCAGGCAGCCTGTACCAGTGTCTCACCATCCTCACAGTAAAGAATTTCTTCCTAATATCCAACCTAAACCTGCCGTCTTTCAGTTTAAAGCCATTGCTCCTTGTCCTGTCACTACATGCTCTTGTAAAAACTCCATCTTCAGCTCTCTTGTAGTCCCTTCAGGTATTGAAAGGCCACCATAAGGTCTCCCGGGTGCCTCTTCTTCTCCAGGCTGACAACCCCCAATTCTCTCAGCCTTTGCTCATAGGAGAGGTGCTCCATCCCTTGCTGCAAGTTCCATAAGGACTCTGAACTGGAATCATCAAAGCGTCTAAGGTTTAGACTGTGATACTTAATTAATGAAACAACATTTCCTAATTATATTTAGGGAATGAATGTCATTAAGAATTGTGAATGTATGTGAAGGAACTGGAGGCACAGGGGCTCTTTAAAGAAAGCTTGAAATTCCAATTTAGAGCTTTTGTTAGAACAGCTATTTGGAACCCGTTTTAACAGATGTTAAATACAACAATACTTCCTGTAAAGGCTGGTCTAAGGAGGAGCAAATTGTAGTTCCATGATCACATTCTTTGATCTTTCAGACTTTGAAAAGGGCCAGACAGTTCAAGGAAGACTCCTTACGTACCTGAAACCCTCCTGTCCTTGTATATGCCATGCCCTTGCAGTTGCAAAGACACAGATAAAGGTGATCCATTCCATAAAAAGCTTCCTCAGGAAAAGTAGGGCTAATTTCACTAGTTTAATGTAGTGTTTAAATGTTGGGCTTTGCACAGGCAACAAAAAACTGAGATTTTTCTTTTCAGCCAAGAACTGAATTTGAGCCCCTTTGTTTTCATGGATGCCAGATTTCTCATGTAAGGCTGAGATTTATGATGACCCATTGCAATTAAATCTATTAAACCTGTCAGCCCAACGACTCTGCTGTCCTATAACACCTTGAAACCAACACAGATCACTGTGTTGCCTGCTCACTTTCTGAATATGAGGTAGCCTTGAAGAAAACAAGGAAGATTCCTGGGCACTGTGGCTGAATGATGTTAATGGCACTATGTGCAAGGATCTGCATTCTCTAAGGGCACCAACAGCTCCAGCTCACACTTCTTGAAGTTTAAAAATAGCCAAATTTAGCCATTATGTCCTGAGGAATAGCAAAGATGAGGGAAAGTCTCCCCCATATCTGGGGGACGTTGTTCACTTTTGCACGCAGCAGTCTGGTCACAGAGAGCTGCTGTGTCTGATTGTCTTCATTATCCAAAGCTGAATGAAATTTTTCATGATCAAAGAAAACTAAAAATGGTGCCAGCCTACAGATGATACACCGGAGACTTTCAAATAGCTTCAGTGAGTGGGAGATAAAATTCAGGTTTTTCCTGAAACCCAGCACCCAGCTAATCCACATGGGAAGATTCCCCACAGGAGTTCTCTCAAGGTTATCAATATATTTTATGGCATATTGCTCAACATCCACACAGAAATCTCAATTTCACCTTAAGTTGCATAAGACATGGTTGCTTGGAATTCACAGTGAAGGTTCTGAGAACTAATGTATTTTAAATTAGAAGCTATTGCATCTTAAGATATGTGCTGTATAAGAAATTCATCATGATGTCTTCCAAAGGATTAATGGGAGAAGCCAGCCAGACAGTAATTTCCCCAGGACAAGTCTGTTTTGCTCATGACGGTAAATGGTGAGGGATCTCTCCCTGTCTTTACTGCTGCATATGAACCTTTCAAGATGTTTTCTCCCTGCCCCGTCCAGCTGAAGAGGGAAGTGACAGAGAGGCTTTAGGGGGCATAGGGCATCAAGTCATTGTAATAAATGAGGGCCAGTTATCCACAAAGGTGATTAACTGGTAATTTATTAGAAGAAAAGAGAACAAAACAAACAGACTAGGTGGAAGAACGAGGAGGGGGAGTAGCTCTCTCCTCTTAACCCAGAGGCGGGAAGACCTTGCTGTGGTAGGCTTCAATCACAGGAGGACTTCACTGTGAGAGGTTTGAAGCCACAGGAGGACTAATTCTCAGCTGAACACCGCCTTTTATGCTCTCTTTCAGTCCTTCTAATTGGTCAGTCCATGGGGTTGCTGCTTAGCAACTCAGTTCATTGGCTTAGATTTCCCATTTCTCAGGTGACGATTGGCTCGCCCCTAGGTCTCGCCCTCTCCCCTCATGATGCGCCGAGTGATTGGTGCAAGGTCCGGGTTGGAGGGAGGCTGGTGATTGCTGGGTGCAGCTGCCTCCCTCAGGACTGATGTCATCCTGATGGGGCGTAGGGACCTTCCATACTCTATATATCACCACCTCATGGCCTCTTTATATCACCTGCAGCCCTCCAAACAAAGGGCTTCCAACTCCATTCAACAGTTTAAACATCATAACTTCATACCACCCAAATCGTGACATTCAACCATCCTACCTAACACCCGTACAACCCGAATTCGGACGCATCAAACCGCCTAAACTGGAATAGCTCCTAGAACACCATCACAGCCAGTTTCCTAAATTAAATAGACAAGCCAACTGTGGGGGCTTCAGTAAGAACTGAATAATGAATATCCCCCTGCATACTTGGCTACAGTAAATGAGTAAATCATGGTAGATAAACATGTGCAGCACATACTGCTTAGAGACACTAGAGAATGAGGAGGGTGTCTTAGGAGCGTGGAGGGTCGCTTCAAACTCCCCACAAAGTACAATGAGAGAGTGGAGGCTCTCCAAGCTGTTAGCTGTTCTTCAAAAGATCAGTTCTTTAGGAACTGTAAGCACTTAAGTCTATAGCTTTTATTTACTTTAGGAGTTTCTTTAAGGCACTAAGTATTCTTTACAAATGGGGAAGGTGTATTCTCTAGATAAATTCAGAACTGTAAATATAATTCAAGTGCATATTATTTCACTGTGGAAGTATAGGTAGCTTTGTGAGCTTTTTCTGCCTTCAGTTTAGATGCCAGTTTTTCATTTTGAGCAGTTCAGAGCCCAGAGCAGATTAAGAGAAAACTTCTCTTTAAAGCACAGCAGTTTATCTGTACTCCTAGGCCATAACAATGCCTTTTTATGGACAGATATGATTCAAAAATGTTGATATCTCCTTATGCCTGGAACAACCATGCCCCTGAGTCCTCACTATACCGTCTTTGCCATGGAAACACATGTTTTGTCCCAGTGTGTCACCATTTCCATGGGTCAGTTAACAAAGGTAGCAGGACAGACAGATACACAGCACTCACAACCAGACTATGAAAATACATTTGATCCCTGCTTGTCCTTCCTTTATCCTTCCTGGCTTTACACTTTTTTTATTGGCAAGCTCATCTTTGGGGCAAACAGTGGCTTTTGCCATCTGTTTCTGTGTATCCAGGCCAACTCTGATCCTCATTATTTGTGATAGCAGAGCTAATGTAATACAAATTTACCTCCTCCAGACCCTTTTTTTTTTGGTTCAGATTTCAAATGTTCTTTTCTAAACCTGTGGAAAAAGCTAGCACTACTTTGACTCAAATGTGACTGAAACCCTTATTTTTCAATTCCTTTCCCTGACTCCATGTCCTCTAAATTTCAGGTAACCACAATCCCACATAAACCTCAAACTCATTAACTCATATATCTTACAAAGCATGAAACCATCCTCATCCAAGATCCCACACTCAGTTCCACATATTAGACAAAAATGCCCTGCTTTTCCTGCAATATTTCACCAGCTTGATTTACTGCTCCCAGAAGCCTGTGCATCTCCACAGCCATCAAACCCTCCATATTCTCTCTTCTTTTTAAGCCCACAGTACTTGGTGGTGGGCAGATCATCTTCTCTGTGACAATTATTAGTAATTTAATATTTTTTTTCTCATTTTATCCAGTTCTCCAGCAGTAAGAGTTAGGGAGGTGAAGGGGAGACAGGGAAAAAGGAAGAAAGAACCAATGATTAACATAGAATAATAATGCAGACATCTAAAGTGAATGTAAGTTATATTTCACCGGTTTTCATCAGTTTTGGAAAATAGGTTTTCATCCTCACAAAAAAGCAAAACCTAGTATTACAGATAAATACAGCACAACAGCATGGCCAGGCTGATGTCATCATCTTGACCTATAGATTTTAGAAACCTCTCAAAAAACTCTGTGTTCTTGCATCAGTCATGAGATTGTTTTCTCCATTTATTTCTGCAAATACATCTATAATTACAAACGCCCTTTGAAGAACTGTTATAACTGAGTATTTTGCTTCTAATTGCTGACTAACAATCGTCAAAATAAATGAGTGTCAGAAATGTGGCAGCTTTTTTTTTCATTGTGTTTACTTCTACACTTACTAACTTGAGAAAATAAGTACATTTCAACAATTTGGAAAAACAGAGGCCTTAATGTGCTTAATTTATTGATGTTGATGCTGCCAGCATAGTCCAGACATCACTTCAGATGCATATAGGACTTTTTTCAGGTTTAAGTGGTGCACATTCTGTTCCTAGGCACCTCACTGAGATCAGAGGTGATTTCCATCTTGCTGAAGTAATTTGACACTCAGTAACTCTTCAGCTAAATACTCTAGTTTTCATACATGAAATTTTTTTAGAATACAGTCCTGTTGCATGGCTACTTATTTTACTGGTGCTGAAAGTCAATATATTAATTAGTATCAAGGAAGGCAAGAAATTGGTTTTAGCAGGATCTCATTCAGACTGATGATAAAAAATTGCAATTTCTATTTGATTCTGATTCACTGCCTTATCTACAATTAATGGGCACTGTCCAGAGCACAAGAGATGAAGGAGCACACTGCAAACCCAAGATCACAAATAGAAGAAGCTACAGACAAATGAGAAGTAGTTTGTAAATACTTCTGGATTTGTTCCTTTAGAGAATTATAGGACAGTTAATTTAGAACTCCAGGAAAACTTCAGCTTAACTTTAATAAGCAGCTGTAATTTATATGTAGACACTCAAGATAGCAATAAACCAGTCATTATTTTATAATTACCATTGAAAATAACAATTTTATTAGATTGCAATTGGTATATAAACATTATGAGTTTAAAGTGTGTAAACAGAAACCTGATCATTTATTTGAGTCAAATAAGAACTGTTTTGAAGCTGATCACATTAAAGTGAAAGTGTGACAGATAAACCCAATCTCTATTTCATTCTCAATTTACAATATTAACTTTATTTTGGTTTAAGATAAATATGTTAGTATTACCTGCAGGAAAGAGGCAAAAACATCCATCATTCTAAATTTCTGTAAATACGAATCCTGGCACACCAAGATCCATATTCTCAAATATATCAGCTACTTGAGAGGCATTTAGGAGCCTAACTCTCCTGTGAAGTCAAACAGTGGTGGCTGCATAAATTCTGTTGGCTATTGGACCTTCATAATAATGTCAGAAAAACTTAGCTCTTTAGTCCCCCAGATCACTTTGACAGCTTTAAGTCTTAATTGTAATGGGCAATTGAGTATAAAAAATAAAGTGGGTATGTGCTATCAGATCTTGAAGTAACTGATTCACTGAGTGTGCCCAGGCAAAGGTGCACAGGTGCCACATGGAGGAAAGTGAATTCCCTGGTTTGGTAAGGTCAGTGTTAAACCTGATTATTGCACAGAGATGCTGCTGCCACAGGAAAGTTCTGGGTGTTAAAGGAAGGTGTGAAGGATTGGAGGTCTGACATAAGGCCAGGAAAATCAACAGATGTCTTGCGAAGTCTTTGTAGATCCTGAGGTCTTCTTCAGATTCATGATACACCACCTTGGAATGAGTTCCTGTGAGGGCATGCTAGCCAGGAAAACACTAAAGAAGCCCAGAGGTCTGGCTGCACCCTCTGATTCAGGCAGCTTCACACACAAAAGGGTAGAGAGTGAGCTCCTCACCCGAGGGAGCTACTCCTGGGCTAGCTGTCAGGTGCGCAGGCGGAGGCGGCGACAGGGGACTCCTCGTACAGGTTCCACGTGAAGGTTTATTGATGTGAAGGGACTAGGCACAAAGAGCCAAAAATATCCGAGGGTTCAGGGATTTTACACTGAGCGATGGAAAGGTGGGGGATAAGGGATGCAGCCAATGGGACAAAGAGAAGAAGGCGGGGTTGAAGCTGAGGGAACTAATGGGAACAACACATAGGCGGGAACAAGGGAAGTAACCAATGGGATGTTGAGGAGTACAGAACTTTCTAGAACTAATACATAATTAACTAAGGACAATTAATATTTACAACTTCATACATAAAACAGGCAGGGGAAAACATTAACCAATCATCTTGAGATACACAAATCACTAAACTGGGGGATGCTGGGTTCTCACCCTAACCACGGGTTGGTGTTGTTAGACACCGGTGCCTGACCTCCACATGCTGGTTTCTGTTGTACTTTTGGGGGTCAGAGTGGCAGCAGCCACCTGCAGCACCACACTTCTGGAACACTGTACCATAAAGGAGGCATAAAACCTTAACAAATGTAGGTGGAAAACTCAGCATTTTTTGTCACTAGTGTAAGAGATTTTCTGAGAGTGTAACCAGTCACACATAGTATGGCAATCTGTTCCCACCCAGTGTCCAAAGCATGTGAAGATGGATCTGTGTGACGTACAGGCGAGCTTTTTTACCTCACACTTAATCATTTTCTTGTTCGTGTGCGTCTGGGTCAAAACACTTTGTTCCTGTCCTTCAGAGAGCTCTTTATTAAATTGTGCCAAGACAAGAAGGGTTTGCAAAAACACCAGCTCTGGACATGCTATTGCATGCTCACAGAAACCCTCAGCTCACTTCTCCAGCCTGGTCTGTGAGGAGAGTCCTGCTCAGAAGATGACAATGGTTTGCAGTATGCTGTTTGAGAGATGTTTTGGTCCCAGAGCATCACTCTATGGTTCACTGACTTCTATATCAGAAGCAATTTTACCATGGGTCCTGCTGAGAGACAGGACTGTGTCCCCCAGACCCAGCATTATCTGCCTTTGTTCAACATGTCTTCACTGTGTCCCCTGGATTGGCAGCAGATACCCTTGATTGTCTTCCACAGAAACATTCTTTTCTTCTGTCAGGCACCACTTGAAGAGATGTTTTGGCATTACACCAGTCCAAGCCCATCCCAGAGGGTGCCAGGACAGCTTCAACCATCCTAGCCACGGCTCAGCAGAAAAGAAGTAGCATACCAGGAATTATCAGAAGTTAACAGGAAAGTATGGCAAAAGGTCGGCACAAAGCTGAAGGACCTTATCAAAACAGACAACAATGGAAGAGGATTAGTAGCTGAGTGTTTTGACTCAGTGATGTACAGTTGGACTCAATGGTCTTTGAGGTCTTTTCCAACCATGATGATTTAATGATTATACAATTTCCATGAGCAGTGTGCAGAAGGAAGTGCTTGGGTGCAAGCTGCTCTTTATGCAGCTTCACAATGTAGTCTGGACAAATTATTTGTTGTTTGTTGGCTCCAGAGGAATTGCATGACAGATTGTGCTGCAGATGTCATTGTCTAAGGGACTTTTTTTTCCCTTCAGTTTTGCTTTTGGGGAAGAAAAATGAAGTGGCAAACAACATTTATTGTTGGTAGTTACCAAAGTTATTCCTGGAAGAAAAAAGTGTTAAGAAGTTATGAGCTGGATAATAGAACTGCGTACATTTTTAATGCAGTGCTATTTCGTTTCATGGGGTAATAGATCTGCAAATGGGAATAAGAGGGCATTGTAGTCAGAAGCTTTAAAACACATTTAATTGGGAAATACTGAAATTATATATTGGTTTTGTAAGCTTTTCTCAGGGGAAACAGTTATTGTTATTACTAACTTTTCCAAATGCAGAAAAATTTAGAGAATAAATAAAAATTACAGGAATGCCATACATTTAAAGACATTTACACTGGAATACAACTTTCTCACATTTTAATATACATCCATAGATATACCTGTTGGAAACTTGTTTATATGGAATTTAAATCAAACCACACTGTATAAAGCAGATACAGATTTTCAGCTATGGAGGGCTTCATTCCACTCTCACCAGGCTCAGTTGTAGAGCTACTGTCAGCTTTGCTGGAAGTAAAATCAGCTATTTTGCTTGAAGCTGGAGCTGCAATTCTGTGGAAACACAATAAAATCTATTATTTTTTGAATGAAAATATTAATGTCTAGTGATCTGATGAAGAAGAGTAAACAAACAAACAGAATCAGGCAAAAGATAGAAAAGAGTGAGTGGAAACTTCTCTGATGTTCTTGAAATAAGCAGTCATGAAAATTTTGATCCCCTCCCCCCTCCCCTCCCCTCCCCTCCCCCCTCCCCCCTCCCCTCCCCTCCCCTCCCCTCCCCTCCCCTCCCCTCCCCTCCCCTCCCCTCCCCTCCCCTCCCCTCCCCCTCCCATCCCCTCCCCTCCCCTCCCCTCCCCCCTCCCCCCTCCCCTCCCCTCCCCTCCCCTCCCCTCCCCTCCCCTCCCCTCCCCTCCCCTCCCCTCCCCTCCCCTCCCCTCCCCTCCCCTCCCCTCCCCTCCCCTCCCCTCCCCTCCCCCTCCCATCCCCTCCCCTCCCCTCCCCCCTCCCCTCCCCTCCCCTCCCCTCCCCTCCCCCCTCCCCTCCCCCCTCCCCTCCCCTCCCCTCCCCTCCCCTCCCCTCCCCTCCCCTCCCCCCTCCCCTCCCCCCTCCCCTCCCCTCCCCTTCTTCCTTGCTCTCCTTCCTGCCTTCCTCTGCACTGTGATGTGAGCCTGTAAGTGGACAACCAGAGTCTACAGACAAGGGAATGCAGAGTGAACAGAGAAATCTGTCCTCCTGCAGCCTCTGACCACACCATCTAGAGAAAGCCTCTGAGATAAATGCTGCAGCTTAGTATATTAAAAGGATTTGGTAAACCCTGCCTTTTCATGCTTCCACCCATCCCCAAAGAGTCATTATGAAAGCCTAGAATATGTCTGAGTCCTGCAGTCAGGAAGGGCACCAAGAGCTGAACATCAACTACTAATTAATGTGTACATCTCCTCCTAGCAGGTCTCTAGAGGTTGACATGGAGTTAATTTGACTTTCACACCTCCCCTTTCCAAGTTCTTGGGATTCAGAGAAACAATTTAGACTCTCCATGAAGTGCCATTAATGAATATCAGATTCAGAGATTGAGACTGATTTTTAAATATATGTTGCCATTTTAAAACAAAGTACTCCATGTGCTTCATAAAACTTTCCACAGGGAATGCATCCCTGTGATTAAATTATTTTAAGAATTAGCCTAATGAATTATATGTCACAGCTTCATATTAAAAACTGTTTGTCTTTGAGTAGTAATCACTCTTTTAGTCAAAACAGAGCACAGCTGCAAATTATTACCTTGGGAAAGTACCTAATAAAGCCTGAATTTCAGTATTAATAGATTTCCTCTAAATATATTTAATTAAATTTAAACTTGAGATATAATTACAGAAAATGCAACACATTTTAAAATCCACATTCTTTTGAGGAAACATATTTTCAATTTCCCAAGAAACTCATTGCTAACCAAGGTGAACCATTCCATCAATGTTAAAGTATTACAGCTTTCCCTCCAACATAACTGGATCTTCACTTGTTCTAGGAATTTTAAGAATAATTCATAAATTTTCATATTTTTAGGTTAAGGAAGGGATATCCTTGTTCATAGTACCTTAAAGATCCATATGACATATATTTGAACCAACAGTATGTTCTTGGCTGTCATGACGTGGTTGGATTCAGGCCTTACAGTGTTTTGCAGCCTGAGCAAGAAGCTCTCCTGAATTCATTAATAGCTTTTCTCCTACCAGAGGAATTAGTCGATTCTTGCATACTAAACAAGTCTGCAACTGTCTAATACTTAAGTACTCTGTTAATCCAACTCTGAGTGCATCTGCACTGAATCAGTCTCTTTCTGCTGAACGTCATCTGTCTATTGCATGTGTAACATTAATAAATTATCTTGTTACCTGTCTTTTCCACTCAGTCTGAGTGAAAAGCTTCAACAGTTGTCTCAGCCATGATTATCAGAGAATTTTAAACTAAAACTTCAGTGATCTTGTCCAGAGTTCTTTCCTCTTTATTATTGAGGTCCCTGCTATGTCTTTCACATCACACCATGAAGAAGCCTTTGCTTTGCATTTCCTCAGACATTGTCCTGGGCAGCCTGTTCTGTCTGATACTGCTTGAATAGGGTTTGGACTAGATGATCATAAGAAGATCCCTTCTAACCTTCATAATTCTGTGGTTCTGCACCAAATAGTGTTAATATTTAAAAAGCTTCAGTTTCTCAGAGGTATCCCGTTCCACAAGTACACCAGAGTTTCTCATCACACTGCTGATGTCTTCACTGGGTTTACATCAGTGAACTTGTTACCTGCCTAATTATTCTTACCCTGTGTCATAGGTTAGCAAGCATAGTCCCGGAAGGGATATCCTTGCTAAGGGGTGCTTACAGCTTCCTCTGGGACCTGATAGAACCTATCAGCTGGCCAGTTTGAATATGGACAATTCTTTAAGCCACTTAAAGTTGTGACCGCCTCTGTGATCCACACTTAAGAATAGACAAACTCCCACCTCAGCTCTCTCTCGTTTCTGGCGCTGGCACAGGTGGCTGCAGGCCCCGTGCGGGGGCCAGTGGGCCCGGCCAGGCCCTGCTTGGGCCAGGCTGGGCCGGGCCACGGCCAGCCTGGAGCCATGGGCCTGTCCCTGCCATGGACCCCCCCCCACTGCCTTGCCGTGGGCAGCCGGAGCGGCTCGGAACCCCCCCCTCCACTGCGGCCGAGATTCAGCAAAGCGGCACCTCTGTCCGGCAGAGCTCAGGTGACCAACTGCGATAAGCCACATTCCAGCTGTAAGGCCGAGGTGAGATTAACCCTTTTATTGCTGTGAAGAGCTGAAAACCTGAGGGAAGAGAGAGAGGAGATGCTTAAAGCTGAAAGTCTGTTGTGAAGCTATGATATATCAGAGTATCCCGCTTAATTTCATGAAGATATGGGGGGTGGAGTGTTCAACTCATAAGCAGAAGCACCTGCGCTGAGATAGGCAGATGGTGACGCAGCTGTAATTTCATGAGAAGTTTGGACAGAGAGAGATGAACCAGATGAACCAGATGAGGACTTTTGCTCCAAAGAGGAAAGGAGAAAAACCTCAATTCCTAGAGATGCTTCCAGAGATAGTCTTAAAGATGAAGATGACCCTTTGCTCCCAGGGAAGGAGAAGGGCCTCTGTTTTTTTTCTGAACAGCTCAACCTTAAAATTGTACCCCGAAAAACTTCAAGAGTGGACCCTCGAAAGCAGTTGCGGGAAAAGCTGCAAGTCGGGGGAAGGGACTCACATCGCAAGCAGAGAGACTCCTCTTCCTAAATGGACTGAACAATATTTGGAAGTGGGTGGCTGTCTCGTTGTGATAATGTGTTCACAGCACGAGCAAAAAGAGACTTCTCTTTCTAAATGGACTGAACAAGGTTATTATGGAAGTGGTAAACAGACTGCACATCTCAAGGGTTGTCTTTACATTGTCAGTGGGAGAAGGGAGGAAGGTGGGGGGAGGAGGAGAGTTCTAAAGGTGGTATAATTTTTTTTCTTTTCTTCTTTTAGGTCTGTTAATAAACTTCTTTATATTCATTCAAGTTGGTGCCTGCTTTGCATTTCTCCTAATTCTTATCTCACAGAAGATAAACAGTAATGAGTATTTTAGACCAAACCACTACACTAAATTGGTGTTTCCGCCTGGTTACAAACCCAACCCGCGACACCCTGGTCACACTGCCGTGGTAGACAGGGACATGCACTGTAACAGCCACAGTGATACAATTGATTTTGCAGGTACAGTCTCACGAGGCTGCTCTTCCCAACAGCTGTCATCATCCCCACTCAAAGCATGGACTCAGCTACATCTTCAGAAACTGGAAATTTATCTGTAAATTTATACTGGAGTGTTTGTCATGGAGTCCAGCTTTAGGTTTCCTGGCTTGGCAGTGAAAGAAAGGTTGCTAACTGAGGCCAGCACAGATCCCAGTAATAAGAATTTCTCTGATGTTTGACATTGTATTGGAAACAATGACGCAGATGAGCAACCAACTACATGGCTGAACCAAGTGCCCGATTGAATAATGTAAGCTGAATTCCAGTCTCAATAACACCTGGGAAAGCAGCAATATAAATGAATATGAAACATAACATATTTTAGTTTGTGTATGAGAGAGACTTAATTGACTTTTTGCAACCATAGATGTAATTTTGTCAGCATGGGAAAAGACTTCAGAATATTTCATGAGCCTAGGTCTTTTCTGATCATCTAGATGATTTTAATGATGGTGATTGGAGAGAGATCTGAGCCTAAAGATTGATCCCATATGCAGAAAATACTGCAGTGTTTTACAGAAATAAAATAAGTGAAGAGAGTAGAGTCAATACCTGGAGGCACAAGAGATATTTCAGATTTAGTAGCATTGATTAAACCATGATTATTCAATATCACACACAGGGGAAGCATAACTTTTCAGGAAAAATAAAACAGTCTATGTAATATCCGAGAAACAAGACAGGAAAACAAAACTCTTAAAACAAATGTTAGGAAATAGAACTTTTTACAACTGGAGCATATAAAAGTACAGAAGATGAGAGTGAGGATCATTAGAGCTGGTTCCTCATTACAGCATACAAATTGCAGTAGTAGTCACTGTCTTTAGTCTGGGAGTCTTGTTCTTGGATATGACACAAAACCAGAGTGTTAAACACTCTGGGTTCTGCTCACGAGTCTGATTAACTTAAGTACTATGTGTGTTAGTTTTTCCTAGATATACCAAGAGTTAGAACCAGAGTGGTTGTAGCTCACAGATGGCTCCTGTGCTCTTCTGACAGAGATGCACATGCTCACAACTTGCAGCAGCTTTAGTACTGATTAAGAAGTTACTGAATTACGTGTTTTATAGAAAAGTAAGAAGAACCTCTCAACTCTGTTCTCTTTAATATTCTGGGTTACAGTCTGCAGCATTTCCTCAGTCATTTCAGGAGTTGCTCAGCTTTTTCTCTGAAGGAATGATGCATCTATCTTACAAAGGATGCAGAGGCTTGGAGGTGTCCTTCCTAGATATATTACTGGAGTCCCAAATCTCTTGTTTCCTCGAATTAAGTGAAGCTATGGAGTAAGTTGAATGCAGGTCTCCTTCACAGATCTCAGCATGCACAGGCATTTCTTTCAGATCTTTCCCTAGGAAGCTGGACTGTGTACTACTAGGACTGTGTACACCTGCCCTAGGATAATGCTCAGCCCTTGGGGGTGTGTGGTTACACAGCAGAGTCCAGAGTGCTGGAAGAGATCTGAAATCTTGGTGAGAATGATGTGTTCAAAATGTCCATTTCAGGCCTCTAACTGATGACAGTCTTTTGTGGGTGCTTCCTTTCTTTTTCTATCAACTACACAGAATCATAGAATTTTCAAGTTTGGAAAAGATATTCAAGATCATCAAGTCCAGCCAGCAACTGAGTGCTACAAATGTAGCCCTAAACCACTAAACCACATTACCCAGCACCAGATCCAGATGCCTCTTAAACCATCACAGAATGTCCTGATTTGGAAGGGACCCACAAGAATCATCAAAGTCCAACTCCTGGCCCTGCACAGGACACCCCAAGAATGCCACCATGTGCCTGAGGGCATTGCCAAATGCTTCTTGAACTCTGTCAGGCTTGGTGCTGTGACCCTTTCCTGGGGAGCCTGTTCCAGTGCCCAGCCACCCTCTGGGTGACAAAATCTTTTTTGCTGTCCAGCCTAAACATCCTGAGTCAGTTTCAAGCCATTCCCTTGGGTCCTGTCACTGATCACTAGAGAGGAGATTGGTACCTGCCCCTCTGTTTCAACTCATGAGGAGGTTGAAGACCACAATGAGGTCTCCCCTCAATCACTTTTCTGGGCTGAACAGACCAAGTGGTTTCTGCTGCTTCGTGTATGGCTTCCCCTCCAGGCTCTTTCCCATCTTTGTAGCCCTTCAGAAACAAAAAACTCCTTGACTTAGGGTAAATATTACTTAGCAACTGTTAAAACATTAGAGTGTTACCAAGCTTATTCACATACCAAATCTAAAACACGGCACTGTACCTGCTACTAGGAAGAAAATTATCCCAGCTGAAATCGGGGCACCCTGAAGCTGCACCCTTCTACACAGCCTTTCTGTGCAAGAAGAAATAAAAAACCAAGGAGTTATTTAAAAACAAACCACTGAAAATACTTTACCAAATCCCATTTGCTGACAGTAGTTTGCTCCCTCACCAAAAATAACGAGCCTTCTCAGGTGATACTACATAATAGTCTCCTAAGTGCCATGTGTAGTATTACAAAATCAAAGATGGATATATCTGAGTATTTATGTTTTAGAGCTTAGTTGTGAACCTGTCAGATTCTTCTGAACTGTTTTTGCAAGGAAAAATAACAATACTTAGCATTTATATAGCACAGCACTGTTCATTTGTACAGTGCTTTCAAGTTATTACCTAATCAATCCTCTCAGTGTCCCTGTGCAGCAAAGATGTATTCCTATGCCCATTAGACAAATTGTCTACACTATAAGGAAATAGGTACCCTTGAGATCTCTAACCAGCTGAGCCACATGCAAAAAGTTTGGATAAACACTACAGGTGAAATTCTTTGCTTCAGCCAGTGAGAGTTTTGGGATAGGCATTAGTAGTGCCAAGCCATCACACCCATTGTTCATGTGAGGAGAGCCAACACCACCTGCACTTTTTACAGGTTCCTGGTATTGTAAACTGCATTTATGCAGTCAATTGAAATAGGGGTTGTAGCCTATGTAGTAGGATTAGAAGGGCATTTAGAATGCAGGGAGCAAACTCTTCTCAGTGTTTCTGTTTGGGATGGGTCTCTGAAACGTAACACTGTCTACAAGAGTCCTTGTTGATGTGCAGCAAAACCACACGGGATTATGCTGTCAAGGAGGCAGTAATAATGTCAAAGCTGTGTGTGGAACTGTTTCATCTAGTGGTATGGAAGCAGGTTGGCATACAGACTTTTCTCGTATTTGGTTAAACACAAAGATGGACCAAACAGTAGGATCATAGAGTCAATGAGTGGTTTAGGTTGGAAGGGACCTTAAAGATTGTGCAGTTCCAAACCCCCTGCCATGAACAGGGACAACTTTCACTAGACCAGGTTGCTCAAAACCTCATCCAATCTGGCCTTGAACACCTCCAGGGATGGGGCATCCACAGCTACTCTGAGCAACTTGTTTCAGTGTCCCATCACTCCCACAGTAAAGAATTTCTTCCTTCTATCTAACCTAAATCTACTCTCTTCCAGTTTAAAGCCATTTGCCCTCATCCCATCACTACACATCCTTGTAAAACAAGCCCATCTCCAGCTCTCTTGTAGCCTCTTTTGGCCCTGGAACTTTGCTACAAGGTTTTCCCAGAGCCTTCCCTTCTGAAGAATGAATCCAGTCCAAAACCAAACATCCCCGAACTTTCCAATAAAAACCATGTGTTTGGAACCCATTAAACTATTCAGATTTTCTTTTTTTCTCTATCTGAATTTTTCTAGTGCTCCAGACTTTGAATGTCTGGAGCTATGTGTCTGATTTTATTCACTGAAGAAGACTAGAATATAGGTTTTGAGGAAAATAAAATGTGTTAGGGGATTTCACTATAAAGGAGAGACTTGGTATCTTTGCCTCTTCATATTCCTGGTAAAAGACTTACAATGACAATTTTGGTTGTAAAAAAATATAGTGACTCTTAATGCAACTTACAGTAAGGAAATATCCAAACCAGAGGCAAATTCATTCTCTAGTTAAGTTATATGTACCTGAGTTGTCAAAACTGGCTAAAAGCAGGAGAATGGAAGAGGACTCAGACCATGTTATATGAGACCATGACACAATGACAACTTTCCTCCATTCTCATTTTCCCTGAAGCACGTCATTCTCCTGCCAGAGACTTTTTAAGGAAAATGTTAAGTATTTAGCTGTTATAGAATCACAGAATGGTTGCGTTTGGAAGGAACTTCTGGAGGCCATTGATCCAACCACCCTGCCCAAACAGGGACACCTGGAGCCAGTTGCCCAGTATCCTGTCCAGACAGTTTTGGAATATCTCCTAGGATGGAGACTCTATAAGATCTCTGGGCCAGTGCCAGTGCTCTATCACCCTTCAAGTGAAAAACAATTTCCTGATGTCCCATTGGAACATCCTGTGTTTGTTCCCACTCCCCCCTGTGCTGTCACTGGGCCCCAATGTAAAGAGTTTATATCCTGCTTGTGTCATGGCTATTGCAGCCATGATGGTCCAAGGACATGGGCAAAACAAGAATTAGAGGCAGCTATAACCTGTTTATTAGACCAACTGGTATAGTTGAAAAAAAGAGAATAACTTTTTGGTAAACAAATCCTCCCAAAGGATTGAAATAGATCTTCACAGGCAAATATGAAGTTGGCTGGCTGTTACTTACCCTCAGAGCACTGCAGTTTTACTCCCCATGGACTGTCTTGAAGCCTGACTGAATAAAAGCAAAGCTACAAAGACTGACTTACATGTACAAATCTTGCCACAGTCCCCCTTGAGCAGATGCGTGTTGGACCATTGCTAATGCAGAGCAGAAAAATCAGGATGGAAAAGTGCCAAGTGTTCAACTCTTATTTTTGAAAAGTGCTACTTCTCATAATGGAAAAGTTTGACATATTTTCTTGTCCAGAGACAATGAGGCAAATCATGGGCCTTCAAATAAAACTCAGTTTGTGAGCATCAGGACTGTGTATCTCTGCTTAACAAAAGCCTTTCTGTCCTGCAACTGAAAGATATAAAATTTGTGTTATGAACTGAAATCTGTGAAGTTATTTCTGCTGTTGTCTTTGTAGAATGAAAAAAGTTTAGATTCTAGATTTTTTGGCCAGATTAGAATCAATTCAGCACAATACCACTGATTTCAATTGAGTTATACTGAATTGTATCAGTGTCACTGAAAGAATAACGTGCCCCAAAGACTACATGAGTATGACAGCTGGTGTGGGGTCAGTAGCTCTGACCAAGGAAGCTGTGACCGGTCCGGAGAGATGGTCCCAAAGAGATCGTCCTCCCGAGGCCCGGTGTCTTCCCTCAGCTGCTGGCAGGAGGGCCCCTGCAGAGGCTGTCAGCTCTTTAGTGATTGTCAGCTCGTGATTCCAGCTCAGCTCTGCAGGGCAGCCTCCAGGCCAGAGCAGGGAGAGAGAGACGAGAGGCCCGTGTGGCTGCTCCGCACGAGGCAGCTTTATTAGTTCGGCGAAGGGGAGCCAGGGACGAGCATCTCTCTGCCCTCGCAGGGGCAGGGGGCTTTATAGGGATACAGGGGGTGGGTGTCAGAGGGTAAAGGCCAATGGGCTACAAAGGATCTGCATAGGGTCTCCCAGAGGATTCTGGGTCTGTCTTCTTCTCGCCATAACTGAGAGTAGCTCCCTTTCCAGGGGAGTTCTGCTGGGAGGTTTAGACGCTCTCCTTATCTCAGCAGACGTTCCTCCAGGGCGGGGGCTGGGCATACCCCACACACATGAACGCTATCACTGGATTGGAAATAATCTTTTAGGAAGAGAAAGTTGAGATAATTAAATTCCATGTTTTTACTGATCCAGGATTCTGCCACAGACAACAAGGTTAAAAATTCTATTTGAATTGGATGAAATTAAGAAAAACTGCTTATTGTAAGACCCCAGATCTGTTTGTTTGTTTGTTTGTTGTTAGTTTGGTTGGTTGGTTTTTTTTCTTTTCTGTAGAAGATAATAAATTTTATCCTTCACCTTTTTCTTCAATTCTTTAGCATGTTTCTGGAAAATATTATAAACACTGAATATAATTCTGTTCAATTATTTTTCCTTCTTAATTGCAGACTTTACATAATTAATCTCTTTTTGTAAAACTTTCTATTTCTTAACCCAAATGAATGCCAGCACCAAAAAATACAGATGTCTACGAGAGACAGGAGCCTCTGCAGTGGTTCAGAGGAATGAGTAAGTGATAAGGCATATTTTCCATGTAAAGATGGAGAGGAATAAAAATATGTAGCACAGAATAATGTAGGAATCTAATACTAAGAGAGTGGACACAGAAGCCTTCTAAAAATATCCATTGAGGAGGTGTACAGGGGCTGTGCTCTTCCTGTGCTGTGGCCCTGGCTCTAACAATTTCCTGCAGATTAGACCTACAAAAGTTTATTCAGTCATTTCAGTCCTTGGTTTGACTTCTGGTACAATATGAGACTTTTGGAGATCCATTTACCTGAAGTGTGAGGAAGATGATTAAGGAATGCCAGTGTCAATGCTTAAGCAGTTTCATCCCATCCTTAGCTTTATAAGTAACCTCTAACTCTCTGTCTCTTCTATTTGCTAAGGAAATTGGTGGGATTAATTTCTCCTAATATTAGCCATTAGTGTCCAGTCTACGCAGATCATGCTGTGCTCTCTCCAGTCAGAGGAGAGAGAGGAGTTTCTATAGAAAATAGTTGATTTGTCTTTAATTAAGCACCTCTGACTGGGGGACAGGAATAAGCCACCCTTCACATGTGCCTACCAGCCACCAGTGATCCAAATGACCATCTTTAACAGTGCAATTAATTGTAAATGATTCAGGCTGCAGTGAATTTTCCCATAAAACCACCATCTTCTTAGCACAATGTGTAAAATGTGCAGGACCACAGTCTGTGATAAAATTTGTTTTGTGGCTTTTCAGTCATTTCTTCAAGCTCTCCAGGTCAGACAGTAACAGCATCATGTTCTCTTATAATTTGCTACTTCACAAATCTTTTCTTAGCTGCAAATTTTGCAGGCAAATTTCATTGGTTGATCCCTACCATCACTTTTCCTCCTCTTCTGCCCAGCCCTTGTAAAATAATGCTGGGCCATTGATTAACTCCCGGTGTACCCAGAGAGGAATATCCTGAACATTTTCCTTTCAAAACCTGGATTTTTAACTTTCTGTGCTCTGTGTTTAATACCTAGTATGTCCCTCTTCCATTCTCACCAAATAAATTAGTTTTGATAAAATACTATGTGGTACTCATCCAAATGGTACAAAGAAATCTAGTCACACCAGCCACCTTTATGAATCATACCAAAAATTTATTTTTAAATAAGAAAAAAAGGGAGATGAGGTTTGTTTGATCAAGCCTGTTTTACAAGAAGTGATGGTGAGTGAGATGAATACTATCAATAAAGATGGAGAAGGAAACAATAGCTTAGTTTATTACTTCTGGCATAATTTCAGTAGGGATTTACATCTGACTGCCTGATCTCTGGCTCTCTGAAATACTGATATTATACAGATAATGCCCCAGAATGTGGGAAATTTCCTGTTTCTAAAAATGTGTTCAGATAAACCCAGTTAAGAAGTCGATTAACTAATTCTTTGAAAACATTGTGAGGGCAGGTTACCCGAGCCCCATTTTTAGAAAATGTTTAATCTGAAGAGCCTATGCTTTGTTTTATTAATATTAAAATCTTATGCTTTGTTTCATCACTGTGCCTTTTTACTATTGAGGAGAAGCTTTCTACTCCACCCTTACTACTTTGGATCATGGATACTTCTTCAATATGTGTAGTTTCATCTGTAATTAATTTACAATTCTAATTCTCATCCATTCATTTTTCTCAGGATGGGATTTTTTAATACCTTGCTATTTTCTTTAACCATATTATCATTGACTCATTTGTCTCTTCTATAAGTCACTGACAGATTTTAATTTGAAACTCATATTCACTGCCCTTTATGTTCTCATTTTTAGCCTCATCTATATTTTTAAGTGTTTTAACATTTGGGAGAACTTGCTTTGCTCACGTGTGGGAAAGCATCATTTACTCAGACAGACCTACACAGAAAGGAGAAAAAAACCTTGCATTTTTAATTCCTTGTAACAAAATATTGATTAGACAGTATCAATTAGACAAATGAATTTGTATCAGAAGAAATTGGCACTAAATTTCTAACTTCAGTTGAAACTAACTTCAAATTATAGCTAGCATTTTCCATTAAAATCCCCATAATTTAGTAGCTATGACATTTTTTAATGAAAAAATGGTTTTCTACAAATTTCCCATAGAAATGTTTTATCAAGTAACAGTGTTTACGCCTCAGCTTATGCTGGGGTTTTTCAGTGTTACTTTCACAAGACAAAGGCCCATGACACACCTTTCTGGAGAGTCTCAGAACTTGATATGGTGTCAGGGGCTTCTTTTGCAGATTCACCAACAGTAGGTTGGTGTCATGGACACTTGTCCACTCTGTGTTCAGGACATCATACAGAGCTCTTATCTTTTTTCAAAATTATAATAATTAGCCTTTTCAGCATCTTTCATCTCTCAGAATATCCTTCCTGCTGTGCTCTAAATACCAGTTCTTGCTAAATGAACTTCTTCATTATGCATGGAAGTAAAGATTGGCTGTGCTTTTTGGAAAAAGTCCTAAATTTTCAAAGACTGCGCATGAAGCCTGAGAGCAGAAGCTGCTTGGATAAGGCTCCTTCTGGGAAGGCGATCCATGCATATGGAGGAGAGATCATAACCTGAAGATTAACATGATAAAACACTGCTGCGAAATTTCAGCTGGAAAGACAGAATTGCTCTTGACTCAGACAATAAATTAGATGACAATTCACATGCAGGGTCAATGGTAATATCTGTGGTGTCAGAAGCATGCAGTAATTACAGCTGTGAAGACGAGCTCTGTTGTAGCTGGTGCAACAGCTAATTATTGAGTGCTGCTGGAAATTCCTTCCAAAACACTGGAGCTGAGGTCTCAAACGAGGAACTCTGAAACCATCTTCTGTCTTCCTGTTTAATACTTGTTAATACTCTTTAATCTCTGTGCCAACAGGCACCTTATTTTCTACAGCAAACAAGGAAGGAAGGAAGGAAGGAAGGAAGGAAGGAAGGAAGGAAGGAAGGAAGGAAGGAAGGAAGGAAGGAAGGAAGGAAGGAAGGAAGGAAGGAAGGAAAAAGAAAAGAAAGAAAAGAAAGAAAAGAAAGAAAAGAAAGAAAAGAAAGAAAGAAAAGAAAGAAAAGAAAGAAAAGAAAGAAAGAAAAGAAAGAAAAAAAGAAAAAGAAAGAAAGGAAAGAAAGGAAGGAAGAAAGGAAGAAAGGAAGAAAATATCTAAAAGCAGGATGCCTGGATGGCTGATCGCTTTGCTGTCATAAATCTAGTCCCTACATCCAAGGTCGGTTCTGTTTTTCAGCATAGACATATGTGGTTGGGAAAACCTTTATTCTGAACACAGCATTTGAGTGAAAAGTTACGTTTGCAGGACCATGATGGTACCCAAATATTCCTTTTTTAAATTGCCAGTCACTCTTTTTTTACTTATAGTTCCTTTTCCTTCCTTTATTTATTTTCCATTGGCTTTAGAGGATCTTTAAAGTGGGACACATGCAATTCTCTGATGTTAAAATTACCAATGACAGAAAAGCCCAGTCATGATTGCACATAGAAGAGGAATGACTTCATATTTCTTGTGTGATCATAGTATCATATAGTGTTTTGGGTTGGAAGGGAGCTTAAAGATCATCTATTTCCAGTGCCCTGCCATGGGCAGGGACACCTTCCACTAGTGGGCAGGGACACCTTCCACTAGTGCCAGATAACCTTCTATAAAATACAAAAAAATCTGTGTCTCTGCCTTGTGCACTTTCTTTTTCATCCTCCATTCACATAGTAAATAATACAGATTTGTTTGTCTGCATCAAGATCAAAAGGCATTGTTATGGAAGAGGGCTTCGGTGGCTCGCTGCCGCGTTGGTCCCTCCTGTGTCTCTCATGGACCGCTGAGGCGGCGCTGTGCCAGCCCCCACGCGGGCACACCATCTCACCCTCGCAGGGGGTCGCGAACAGCCGCTCACACCCACAGTCTGTGCACGAACCGGGGACAGAGAGGCGAGAGGGGTTCTCTGCGAGCAATTCCAAGGTGTTTAATGGCAACACACCCGAAGAGAGCAGAGGCAAGAAGAACTGCCAAACCAAAAGCCCATGCCTGTTTTATCCCAAAAACTCCCAAAGGGGGGCAGAGCATCCAAAACCAAAAGTCTGAGGGCTAGGGGGCAGAGGCAAGGGTGAATGATATAACAGGGGCCAGTGGGAAAAGGGATGGGAGGGGGAGAGGGCCAGTGACCAGCAGAATCCAGACAAAGGGAGAACTTTCTGGCACAGTGTTGTAAGGAAAGACCACTTTTAAGGCAACTTGGGGGGTTTAGTGGACTTATCCACCGCAACATATTTGGACAGAAAGTTGGGAACTCCAGAGGGGATGACAGTCACCAGGATGCAGAGTGTAACAGCTGATGCATATTTAGGTAGTCCTCAGCTCAACAAAGCCCAACTAGGGAAGGCCAGCTCTTTCTAGTGGGAAACTCAAGTGTCAGGATGAGGAATCCTGCTTAACATGTTCTGAGATAGAGGTCCATGGTCTTCCCAGTGATGCTTTTATTTCAGAACTGAAAAGTCTGTCCCACCTGTGCCATCACAGGTAGGCAGCCCTTCCTCAGAGGGGTCCCTGCCAGAGCAAAGAGGCAAGGACACTCCTGAGGGAACACATCCTGTGCATGACTCTTCCAGTGCAGTGACACAAGGTACAGCAGTGGAAAACCAGTAAGAGGAAGGGACCAGTGTGGTAAAACCAGTAGGAAGCAAAGGGTGGTAAACAGAATCTAATAAGGACATAAAGACAGACAGAATCCCTTATGGACAAGACCCCAATCTCCTGTGCTGCTTTATCTCACCAAAGGGATTAGAACAGACCAAGTGTAACTTGTGATAAAAATAAGGTCTGTTGAGACTGGGAATGGGCAGAATATGGTGGTTTGGGCTTCAAATGAGATTGGAGAAAGAGGAGAAATAATGTTTGCTGAAGTGTTGGGTTTTTTTTATATACTGGTCTTTTTTGACTCCATACATGAATGAGTGATTAGAAATGGTTATTAATTTGCAAGTAATTAAATTAATTGTCTGAGTTATTACTGTTTTGTCTGCAACAAAGACACTATATGGTAATTTTTATAATCTTCTTAGTGCCTTGTCTTCTAAGAAGCATTGAATTATTGCCTAGAAGGCCCTAGGACTACATGGGGAGCACAAGGACATTTGCTGCCCTACTTAGCCCCCTCAGTGCAGTGTGAGACTATATGTCACCAGTGTCACATCCTGAAATCAGTCTGTTTAGCCAAGAGAGCAGTGTGGTCAGAGAGATCCATAAAGTGACACTGAAAACAGGAGGTGGGGCAGAATAAGAATTTCCTCTTAAGTCAATTCGCTTTTTGAACTAAAACTAGATTTTGCAAGCACAAAGTCAGTAATCACCACCTGCAGAATCTTTTGGCTCTTAAGCACTGAACTCTGCCACAAATAAAAGCAGTAAATATTGAGGTAAATGTGCATTTGCATTTATACTCTAGCACATCCACATACCTCTAACACAGAGGGAATTTCAGGGCAGCTGGAATATTCATGAAAACTTTTCCATGGCCCACCCTTTAGATACTTCCTGGGATATTATTTACTGGGACACAGTCTCTCACTGCTTCCTCTCTTGAGCCTCCCTCACAACAAGATTGCACTGAAGCCCACCCTCCACAACCAGAACAAGAAGCTGGCCACAGTCAGTCCTGACCCTACTGCTGCTCTTTAGGAATCATTCTCCCTGGTCATAAGTCTCCTGTATTGAACTGTGTTCATATCAGCAAACTTCTTGGTGCAATAAGCTCTAGACCTGCCAAACCTCTTTGTAATCTCCTAAACGCCTTCTTGTAGGTCCAATATTTGCCTACAAGTCCAATTTTGACAGTAGTCTCAAGGTGGCCTCTGAGGACAAACTCAGGTATAGACCCTGGAGATTTTCCTAAATAAAACAAAGGCAGCGATTCTGATTGCGTTCTTACCACTAACTTATATTTCTGTTCCTAAACCTACTTTCCAAGGCACTAGCTTTCTTGTTAATGCTATGCCACTGCCTCTGGGAATTCGAGGTTATAAATAATAATATCATCAGGAACTGAAATCAGGCAGGGTTTCTTTGAATTAGGCTTGGGTTTCTTTGAAACAAGGAAAATCAATTTCTGGATTCAAAACCAGACTGGGTACACACAACAGCAAAATCACTTGCAAAAGTCACAACAGCAAAATTTTCTTTATAGGATTGTCAACACTCTGACTCAGACATCATTTGGAAGTCAAGAGGTTCAGCCCCCTCCTCTGAGTGCTCCCTTCCAGCAATGGGAAAAGCATCCAGATCCCTCCTGAGTGCACAAGAGGGTCAGATGCAATCACAGTTGGAACAACAACATGTTTACAGTCTTGCTTCAAGCAGTGTTGGTCAGGCTCAGTGCTGCTTCACAGGAAGTTGCGAACACACGATCTGGCTCACAATATACCCTTTTTACCATGCAAGAACTTCCCCTTTACCAGCCTCACCCCCTTCCAAATAAACAGCTCATTTCTGTGTACCATTTCCCCATCAGCACTGGTTTTGCTGGTTTTACAGCCTTACTTGGTTTATGCTATAGTTTCCCTGATAACTTCTGACTTTGACAGTGATTCTGTCAAGCTATCGCCTATCCTGTTATCTGCAACGTCCTGCCATTTCTCATTTTGCTGTCTTGTTAGTGGCACCATGGGTCAGTGTAGGCCATCTGTATACACACTGCTTCCCTTTGTAACCTGCAGCATCCTGCAGCTCCTCGTGTCTTTATCTTGTCAGAGGCACTGCAAGACAGTGAGCCATCTGTACATACATCCTAACACATACCTGCCTGTGCCATCTGCTGCTATACTAACAGGCAGAGGTAAATCAAATACACAGCTGGCAAAAAATAGGCACTTCTTTTGTAAAGTAGATAAAACTGAAAAAATCACAGCCATTGTACTGAGGAGCCCAGAACTGGACACAGCACTCCAGAAATGGCTTCATTAGGGCCGAGTAAGGGGGAGGATCAGCTTTGTCTACCTGCTGGCCACACTCTTCCCCATGTACCTCAGGATACTATCGGCTCTCCTGGCCACAAGGGCACTGCCAACTTGTCACCCACCAAGACTCCCAGATCCTTCTCTGCAGAGCTCCTCTCCAGTAGGTCAGACCCCAGCCTGTGCTGGTGTAGGTTATTCCTCCTCAGGTGCAGGACCCCACACTTGCCCTTGTTGAACACCATTAGGTTTCCCCACACCCAACTCTCCAGCCTGTCGAGGTCCAGCTGAATGAATCCCACTTATTACAGCTGTATTTCTACTGGATCTTGATTTACCTTTGGGGTCATGTTTGAGACATCTTGTAATGGTGTTCTGCTGAAGTTACGGTGTACCTTGTGTTTCCCACTCAGTTCCAGTCCCAGCTCCCACAACACCCTGAAAACCCAGTCCCAGATCTACAGTGGAACCCAGAAAGAGCCAAAAGGGCAGTTCTATCCAAGTAGGTATGTTTGGCTCTGTGGAGCTATAGAGACACTGTAACTGGCCTTTCCCATGCAAGGAGGACAGAGTGGTAAGTCCTTTATCAAAGCTGATCACCACAACCCCCACGCAGAGATGCTGCACCAACACTAAAGCCAGTGCTCTCCTCAAATAAAGCTTCCACCACTTGGCTTTACCAGGCTCTTTCAAAGCATCTGATTTATGCAGGTTTTATTTAACATGTGCCACTAGCAAAACAATGATCTGTTTGTTTTCACTCAGTACATTTTAGTTATAGTTAACTTCCCAGAGACAAATTTAATTAGCGATCAATTCTCTCTCGATGCTGTAGACTTCAAAAAGCTTTTCCCCTTGCTGGGGCTGCACAGTAAAGTGCATTGTAATTAGAAACAAATGTGAGATCCCTGCCTTTTCTTATTTAGAAAGGGTAAAAGGAAGGATTAAATTGCTTTCTCCAAGAGAAGAATGAACTAAAAACAACACAGTAAATTGTCAAGACTTGCTTAATATTAATTCTTATATGTTTATAGTCATAACTTTCAGCCAAAATTGTTTTAAGGACCACCCAAGGGGTCAGTAGTAGCCAAGAGGTCAGGAGTCAGGCAGAAATAAGATGCTGAGGCAGAAGCAGAACACTTGATTCAGCTCCATGGACAAGTCATTATTTTTCTCTCAGTGTCCTGGGTTGAGGTGTATTCTATTACCATCCTCATGAGCAGTGGAAATCAGGTGGGGCAGTGTTTCCTTGCCTCCTCCCCCCAGACTATCTTGCTGTTAATGGCCCATCATTGTCCTGCTGCATGACTCAGAGATAACTCCCTCCGGACTATCTTCTGTTAATGAGCCTAATTAACACTTGGCCTCATGACTCATTACCCTATTGTGAGATGCTCCACCCAGAGGGAGGAACCAACCATCCCATCATGGATATAATCTGGGACTCTGAGCACCAGAGACAACCCTTTCCACTGGATTTCCAGAGGACAGGAGCCCCACAGCCACCGCTGGACTTTCTGAGGAAGAGCAGACCCCTTCTACTACAGGATCACCACTTCAGAGGACTGCTACCACCACTCTGCCTAACAGGGACTCAGATTGTATCTTGACTCTGTCAGTGTTTTCTTTTACTTTCTTTTCCTTTCCTTTAATTTCCATTAAATTGTTATTCTGACTTGGTGCCTCCCACTGGTTTGTTTTCAAACTAGCACACTCACTTCTGCAGGTTTTTGTCCTGCAGAAGAGCCTTTGGGGTCTCTTCTTTTTAGTGTGTGCATTTATATTACCTAAAGCCAAAGGTCTTTGGTCCTGCAAGTTCTTTCTTGTTAGAAAATGAAACTTCTCCAGAAACAAACTCTGAGGAGATGAATACTCTGGTTCCTCTGTCTCCTGTCTCTGCTCTGCAGCAGGAGATGCCCCCTAGCTATAGGGATATGATCCAGGATAATGTCTGGGGACATTTCATTATACAGGTTATTGCAGCCTCTCTCTAAGAGAGAGGTTGTGCCTCTCTGATCCATAAAGAGACACATTTTCTAGAGAAATGATCCCTCTGTGCCCTTGGGGCAGCACAGTAACTCATTGTGCTTTACACCACACACCCCAAAGCTGTGAGGTGCTGTAAAGCCCAGGGTATGTATTTTTTTTCAGCAGGTCTGTAGCCCTGTGTGTTAACACTCTGCTCCTGCAGATGAGACTGTGGGCACAAGGTTTTTTTCCTGGTCTTGGTCAAACTGGCTGATAAAGGCTGCCAAGCTGTGCTCAGCAAGCAAAGCCTCTGTGCTCTGCATGCAGCTTTGCCTGGGGAAATGCCATAAACCCTTAGCAAGAAATATTTCACTTGTATGGGGATTTTATGTCAGAGATAATGGGCCTAGTTTGAGGATGGCCTTTTACAGAAAGTTTAATATCATGTGCTGGGCGCCTGTGATGGGTCTTTTGCCTTTTACGCTTGCAAACAGTATTCCCCAGGCTATGCCATCAACTGAGATGCAGAGATTTGTTTGAGGTTGTCTCTGCCTGACAAAGTCATGATTTAATCTCCATCCATTACCTTGATAAGCCTGAAAATAAGCTGCAGACTCTCCAGAATGTTCTGGGATGCTTCTGATGTGTATAGTGTCAACTCCTTCTCTTTTTAATAAAGGTGATATAAATGTTGCCTTGCTCAGATTGGATTTTTATTCAATACGTTAAGGCTAAGCAGTCTATAGAACTCATATTTCTGCTAGTGGTTTGTTCAAATAAGAGGAAATACCATTTCTTGTAGTTTTAAGCGGTGTTTTTTATCAGAAAAAAAAAAATAGGGAATCTTAGCAGACTATTCAAACAGTATTTTAAGCCTTAAACCAGTGCTTGGCTAGATGTGCTCTTCTAAGAACACACTACAAATCAATTCATAGAGTAATTTAAGACCAAATCTTGCTCACTTCTATTACCATTCTGCATCAGTCACCTTTATGAAAGGCTTACAGAAGTTCAGCTCATTTTAGAGTGGACCAGTTGCCTACAAAACCTTGTGTAAGCATTTTCCACAGGTAGCCACTATCTGATATAGTCTCTTTCCCAGCTGCCCAGACATGGTCAGCACCACAGGCTTTACCAGAATTTAGGATGAACCCTCATGCGAGACACAGCTGGGTAAAGACCTCTTTTCCATCCATTGTCAGACATGAATGATGATGTTCTATTTGCTTCAACTTCAAAACTTCATTGTACTTCAATAAAAATGTCTCACATCACCATTTTATAGACATGCAGATGAGGTCTGGAGTGTTCACACAACTCTCTTGTTCACCAGCAGGCAGTTTTTCCTTGACTGGGAAGCTTCAGGGGCTGCCTTTACTCAATCCATGATGGGTATCACCAGAGGTTCCTCAGTCAAGGTACAAAAGCTTACAATCACAACAGTGTCCAGTCCTTGTCGACAATGTAACAGGACATAAGAGAAGTTAATTTCTACAGATGATGACACTGCAACACAAAGCAGGGCAGTGACTTTTTCAGGGACACAGCAGAGCAGTCACAGGGTAATAACAGCACATTTCTCTTCCCACGTAGTCATTTAGACATGCAGAGAGCAGAGTTCCTCTGGGACAGGGTTCACATAAAAAGTATTATTTGCAAAAGATGGCCCTGACTAAGAAGTTGACCTTTGTGAGTAGGATTGCAAGGATAGGAACCATGATTCTGAAATAAGCATCTGGCTGCTGCCTGAGATGGCTTTTGATGCTTTTTGACTTCTCCAGTCTGACTTTGGAAATGTAAAATTACAAAGGCAATATGAGTAGTTTTTGATGTATAAAAATTCACTCCTTGATCTGAGGGAGAAAAGAATAAAGTTTATGAATGCCCTTCATTTTTACTTTTTTTTTAAAAATCAAGTATTCCTTACAATGAGCAGTTTTCAAACTTCTCCTGTTTGTAGTGAGGTCAGAGAATATCTGTGGCTGTAGAGATATGTGTGGAGTCCTAATGTCATGTTTTTCCCCATCACCAAGCCCTGGTGAGCACACTTCAGTTGCAAATTTGACATCATAATTCCTCAGGAATCGTTAGAAAAAGCACAACTGATAGTGTGAATAGATTAAGTGTTTTTTGTGTTTGAGTTCTTTCCATCATTACTTTTTTCTTTAAAAAAACCCTCAGACACCTTCTTGTTAGCAGCTTTTATTTTTGTCCCCCCAAACTCATTTCATTTACTGCAAAATAAGTTACTCCCTTGATCTGAAAAGCTGACAGCTCATGTATTGATTAGCCACTCAACTATGCTGCTTCACAGTGTTTTCAGCTTTCAGCCCTGTCTCAGTTGCTACAAGTTTGTCTAAAACATTAGTGTTCAGAGTCACAGCATTTGAAAACTGATTTGAAGGGAGAGCAGGGCTGGACAACACTGTGAATTACACAGCACGGGAGCACACAGATGAGGTGTTTTTGTAGAGAGAGGAGAAAAGAGAGGTCAGCCCAATGTATCAAGCATGCAGGTGGGAGGCACAATATCTCTTCTTTAGTTAGGGTTCAAATACTTCACTGTCATTGCTGTGCAACTGAAGCATGAGAACCTTGTCAACTGCATAGCTTGGAGACTGAGCTGCAACTAATAACAGACTGACTGGTCTTCACGCCTTATACTGGAATTTCTGCCAGGACTTCCTCCATCCTTCATGCTAATGCTGTGTCCAAGTTCTCCACACTAATTTTAATTCAGTCATGTCTGTGAAGGATACAGCTATTGCATCCCCAGCAGCAGGCAGCACATGCAGGAGCCTTGGTTCTGCTGATGGGATACAGAGCTATGAATCAGCAGCCTGTTAGTTTTGCTTGTACCTGTGATATGAGGAGAGGCTGAGACACCTTGGACTCTTCAGTCCAGAGAACAGAAAGCTGTGGGACAATCTTATCAATGTGTATAAATATCTGATGGAAAGGTATGAAGAAGAAGATGAAGAAGAAGCAGCAGCCACACTCTTCTAAATAGTGCCCATTGAGAGGAAGTGGGAAGAAATAAGACGTGAAATTCCATTTGAACAAAAGAAAACAATTTTTTACCATGCTGATAGTCAAAATGTGAGGTCTCAAATCATGAAACAAATATGAAACGAACCCCAAACTAATCTTAGATCATGGCCAAGTTAAAGGAAAATTATACAAGACAGGGAAATGATAAAGAAAAAAACCCCAAAGTAATAAATCAATTATGTCCACAAATAAGACAGCAAAGAGAATTTATGTGTACAGCAAGAAGGACAATGACCTATTGTTGTGGTTTTGAGCCCAGATGGAGATAAAACACCACTCACCCCCCAGTTGAAGTCATTCTTCCTCCAGGTCACTTGATAGAGAGGGTTTACAGTCAGAAGAAAGTTAACTCTACCTCTGCCAAAACCAGCACACCTACCCTGCTGATTGCAGCAAGCATTTGAAAATGTTGTTACTTTTAATGAGAAGCAATTTATTAGGAATCAGAGCAGGGTGCTAAGAGACTGTTTTTCTGTGCCCCATCTATTCTGGAACAATGTGAAAACCATTCAGGATCAGAGAAAACAGGGCTGGGAGGGGCTGGGAGAAGATGTCCAGTCCATGCTCACTGTGGTGTTAACTACACCAAACCAGATGGTTTGGTGCAGCATGTTGGACTCTCCATCCCTTGTCTAGACTGTGTCAGGACTTACCTTCCCTACTCACCAGAAAGATTTTCTTAATGTCTAGTGGATTCCTGTTTTGTTTCAATCTAAGATAAACTTTGTTCATGTCATTGGGCATGGACAATATATCTGCAGTTATTTATCAAAATTTCACTTTAAATATAAAAGCCTTTAGGAAACAACAGCTCCAATTACTTTGATTGTTTTTGTATTGATAAATTTCTTCACAGTTGCTATTGTGGGTCTGTATTTTTTTCTAGAAATAGTGTTGCTTACACACTGATGTTTCAGCTGCTGCTGAGCAGCACTTGCACAGCATCAAGGCCTTTTCCAATAGGGAAAAAGCTGGAGATGCACAAGGGGGTGGAAGGGGACACAGCTGGGACAGCTTACCCCAGCTGACCAATTTCCATGTGACATGATGCCATGTTAAGCAATGAAACTAAGAAGGAAGTTTGTTGTATGGGAAGGGGGCACTGCCTGGGGACTGGCTGAGCATCAGGTGGCTGGTGGTGAGCAATTATTTCCATTTGCATCACTTGTCTTTCTTTGGTTTTATTTTCCTCTCTTTTTTTTTAAAATCTTTTTCCGTACTTAAAAAAAATGCTATTATTATTATTATTATTATTATTATTATTATTATTGTTATTATTGTTATTATTATTATTATCTCTTTTTAATTATTAACTGCTTTTAGCTCCACCCATGAGTTTGTTTTCACTTTTACCCTTCCAATTCATTCCCCTGTCCTGAGGCAGAGTGGAAGGGGGTCTGAGTGAGTAATTATGTGGTACTTAGTTTTCAGCTGGTGTCAAACCATGACAGTTTTTTTTCTAGATCACTTAATTTACAGGTGTTTCCATTCTTGTTAGGCAATACTGGTGTCTGTCCCACAGAACAGTTGATGAAATTCTTGGAAGGTACATCCTCCCAAAGGACATTCATTAAATGTCATTCTCAAATTAGGATGGAACAGGGTCTTGCTTCAACAATGTGGTCACCAGAAATGGGTCTCAGTTGACTAAAATAAGTTGTCTAGATCTTCATTAGAACAGGGTAAATCTGACCTTCCTCCTGAGGTCAAAAAGAGTTGGGCTTCATGGAATAGACTGAGATGGATACTGATGACAGAGAGACCCTGCAGTCAAGGGTCCTGTGCCAATATCACTGAGATTTCCAAATTATTTAGCTCACATCTGTCCTTAACAGTGACACTTGTCCCCATAAATAGAGCTGTCAGTCCTCTGATACAGGATCTTGGTTGGACATGCAGCTATTTGTCCTGCCAACATTCTCCTACCCTGGGGATAAGCACCTTTTCTTTCCAATTCACTTACATCTCACTCAGAGGGCCCTATTGTTAATCAACTGCATGATATTCCAAGTACACTATTGAGATATTGATACACCTAACCTTGGGGGTTAAAAAAGCTTTGGATGAGTTGACAGTAGTCTTGGAAAACCTCCACTTCTGTGTATTAATTTGGAGTTGTTTGCCCTGGTCTCACCCTGGTGTAATTCATGGCAGAATTTGATTCTGTGTAAATAGTGCTTATTGAAAGCAGAAAGTAGCACGTGGAACTCATATACTGTATTCACTATAATTTGTTAATCACCCATATGAATTCCAGCTGCAGTAAGATCAACTTCTCCAAGTAAAAACAGCATGAGAATAACTGGATAGAAATTGACCTTTTATTTGTTTGCCTGCAAATTCTCTACATCACATCCCCAAGGAGACTCTCAAAGCACTTCACAAACATTTCCTGAGCCTTAGTGACAGGCTGCAAGAGAGATGAGAATTCGTACAGGTGAAGATCAAATATTTTTGCAAAAGAAATCCTGTATCTCACACACGAGTTGTGGTCCAGTGCAGGGAATACTGAGTTAAACCTTATACTCATGCCAGTTATGGAGACGAACAAGACATTGATGACAGTCTTTGTTGGTATAAAATTTATGACTCATCATCTCCTCGTGGAGTTCCAGGAGCACAAACATATTGACATTTTAAAATGGTAGGGCCTTTGGGCATATTTCAGAGTTCTGGCCTGCTGCTTTAGGAAGGCGTGTTTCAGAAAAGAAGCGTTTTGGGGTTTTATTTCTGATTGGAAAGGGAGGTGTGTAGCTGCATAGCTTTAGATATTTGATGTGGGTTTCTGGTTAAGAACTACATTCCCAGGAGTGTCAGCAGAGAAACTGTTGTCATAGGTAGTTTCAGCTTCTTGCCTGCAGAGATGAGTGGTAGATGTTGTGATTCTCAGTTTCACATTTTTATACATGGCTTTTAACCCTTATCTGAAAAAAATGAAACTGTCCCTTCTGTTGCAGAAAAAAATCCTAATTAGATGATACTTAATGTGATGTTTCTTGTTACTTAGCTTGAACTGATGTTTCCTTGTACTCGTTATAAAGATACGGTTGTGATTCATGGAAAATTATTTTTGGTACAAAAAGATTAGTGAGCAGCCTAATGAGGAAAAGAAAAGCCATTCTAAAGCAATTAGGAACCCTTGATGTTTATCACTGTTTTCTATACACTGTGTTTTCGTTTCCTGTTCTAGGACAATTCCACTCAATGTATCATGGATGGCATTTCTGTGACTAAACCTTTCCCTTGATATGTTGACCTGTTTCCTGTTCTAGTTAGACTGGTCCCAGAAATGTTGTTGAGTCATTTGACATAGCTCATAATGAAGTGACAGATTAAATAACATAAAGTTCCCTACCTGTTGTGACAGAAGCAGGATGTTGCCCAGCATGAAGACAGCCTGTAGGATAAATATTGCCGACAACTTATGCAAAATTGTGAACACCAGAAAGAGAGAAAATTGTTTTGACCAGAAGTCTGTGTTGGTGCAAGGATGACTGGAAAGAAATTAACTTTGTATATGGAAACTAGAAGAAACTTTTTAATGAACCAGTGGAGTCGGGAACGAAGTCTTTGTATTTGCTGCAACAAAAAAAAAAAGCAGCTACTATTCAAAAGGAAGCTTGATCAGTTCTGTGGGAGGTTTAAAGTTCTCTATAACATTGGAATGTTGTATTTGGTGACTTTGAAAGTCCTTTCCAGTCCAGAGTGCCCAGCACACAGTCATTCCTGCTACTGGGACACCATATGTGACACTCAAGCTTCGGCAGAACCTAGGCCACATGCCACCAGCCCCAGGGTCACATGACAAAGAGCAATGTCCCCTGGCACAGAAGTACAGAATCAGAGCACTGCAAGAGTGAAAGAAACTGTGTTTTTTGTGGGAGGGAGAGGTGTCAGTGTTGCTGATATTGAGTGAATGGTTTCCACATCTCAACTAGTAGTAAAATGAAATAAATACTTGATTTGAATCTTTAGGACACAGAATAAGTATTTGGTTCAAATACAGCTCAGGGAGCTAAGATCTCTTTATCTTTATGGAGCTTTCAACCTATATAAAGAAGTCCATGGAGGAGGAATTTAACTGCATTGAAGCCTTGAATGTTCTGGTCAAATTTAAGACCATAGGAAACCTGTCTTTCAGTAAAATCAAAATATAGACATTAGACTGGTCCCAGAAATGTTGTTGCATGACTACAGCCTGGCTGCAATGCAGTGGAGAAAATCCTTTTAACAAAGAAACTGCTTTCCCTGTTCTGCTGACATTCCCAGGGAGCAGTAGTGAGTTCAGGTGGTATAAGAATCCTCTCACAGCCACAGTCAAGCAGATACCAGGAAAATGTCAAGCTTTGTGCCAGCCACTGTTCAAACAGCACATCTTTGGTCAGTTCTCAGGCCTGCTGTTATCTTTTTATACATCTGCATTGGAGCAAAACTGGTAAAATGCAGAAGTAATCATTATCCACTGCTCCAATGAAAAATTGTTCAATTGCCAAGTACAACTCAATTCTACAGAGTAAATATCTATTTCCTCTGCTCTTTTGACACTCAACACAGATATTACCTTTTTTTTTCCCTGGGAATACAGGTGCTTTTATTAAGAACCAAATGAGAACTGACAATTTGTGAGCTTTCCCTTTCCTTTCCAACCTTTCATCTACCAGCCTGAGCCACATAACACACAATCCTTTCCAGCTTCCCCAGTGGAGCCTCAGTGAGAAATGGAGTCCAGGCTTAAATGAAGGAAGAAATATCATGGAATGTAATGAGTCCCACACACTGCAGTTTCTGAATCCAGGCAGAACTGGTGGCATAGAGAGGATTTATTCTCCTATGAAATCCTGGGTGAAGTGAAGCTCAGTCCTGATTCCCCCCACCTGCCAAGAAAACATCTGGTTTAGATGGGAAAATTATTGCAGAATATTACCATGATACGGCTGCTCTGGTCAAGCCCTGCTGGTTCTCACATTGCAGGAATGTGGGACAACTTTGATTGATTGTTTCCTGTGTATCTACAAACAGAGGGGTTGGGAAACTAGCAGGCACATACCAGATCACACACCAGGCAGTTGAAGGGATCAGCTTTACACTGCTCCTGAGCACACATTCAGTCCAAGGCACAAGCTGTCCCTTAAACAAATAAAAAACATTGCAACTACAAGTTTATTTAACCCACCAGGGAGCCAAGAATATGGCATTGCCTCAAGTGGTTTTTTCTTTAGGGTATAAAACTTGGAATAATATTAACTTTTCCAATTTAAAAATTAAAGTGTTACCATCTGGGAACTGCTTCCTTCCTCTTGCTCCTGCATTTATCTTCTATGTCTTCCAATAGGAGCTTCCAAAGCTTGATCCTAGAATTGGCTGGGCCATAGTTTATTGGCTGGCAGAAGGTATTTCATACCCTTTAGCCTCAACAATGTAATCATAATTTCCTTCAAGTTAATGAATAAATTTCCTGTTATTATATATATTTTCCTTCTACTGGAGGGAAATAGTGTTATCTTCTTCATGCACATTCCTCAGCACCACATTGTTGGAATGCCCCCAAGAACAATTTTAGCTATAATAATGCAATATTAATTAAAAAAAAGGGGGAAAAAAAAAAAAAAAAAGCAGCATTTTCCCCCCTCTGCTGCCCGCAGGACATAGATTGAGCTTCTAGGATTTTGCTGCTTGTTTGGAAGGGAGCAGTTTACATTAAATTTCAGGCACGTTACAATTTATGCAGTATGTTTTCATCTTGACTTGCTGTAGCAGTAAAGAGAAGAACATCTGTAAGAATATATTCTAGAGCACCTTTTATCCACTGCTCTCCAGATGCTTGAATCCCAACTTAATTTCCTCTACAGCACTGGAAGGCAGCAGGCAGAGATTTAAGGGGGAGGAGAGGGGACAGCCAAGGCAGTTTGTCACCTCCTCCCCCTGGCTTCCCCCTCCTGTGGAACAGGCATTCGACTGGCACCAGCTGGGGCTCCTCAGAGGAGATGAGGCTGGTCCAGCACTGCCAGTGGTTGGAGGGGGAGGCTGTACCTGCCATCATGGCTGGGGATGAGTCACCAGAGCTGCCCAAATCTCGGCTTCCTCAAAAGCCATGCAGGTTCTGAGCATGGCCCCACACAAGTACCAAGCCTCCTTGTCATGATTCTCTCTTGTGTGAGATGGGAAAGGCTCCCCAGTGGCAGTAAACTGAGAGCACCACCACAAAGTAGACAAAAAGATGTATCTAGACAAGAAAATCCCACAAATAAAACCCAAAGCTTTCCTTTTGGAAACTTCTTGAAGTGATGATACTTCAGAAAGTCCTGTTTCCTCTTTCTGCAAACTGTAATGAATAAAGTAAACAAAAATATTGGTAATATTTTGCCTCTTTGTTCTATTCTCTGGCATATAATTTTGCTCCCTATTCCTTCTTTTCTCATTCACATGACACACACACACAGACACACACACACACATATATAAACATATGTACCTATGCATATGTATGCATATACACATGAGCTCCATATGAACAAAGACACCAAGCTTTACCCTTGGAGGAGGAGAATAAAAGACAGCAAGCCCATTCAATAGAAGATACTGTTAATTATTAAAAATGTCATTACTTTTGAAAGTACTTCACCTTATCTAAAAGCAACATATGAAAGTGGAATGAGCAATTAATTTGGCAGATACATTAGTAAAATAAGTCTCTGCTAGAAATAACCATTATTTTCCACAGATCTCTTTCTTTAAGTGATGCCAGTGAACTCTGGCACTTTTCAATGGATGGCTTACCACCTTTGCTCTTTTCACAGCAGCATTTAGAGGTGCAATTGAGAGCATGACAACCATGCTGGATTTCATACACGCACACAGCAAGAAATCTTGCATAAACACAGGAAGGGATTTGCATCATTAATTTTTTAGCAGAATAGAAAAGGCTGATAAGAAACAGGAAGAAAAGTTCAGGTTCTTCCTAAAGTCTCAGAGTAGGCCATTGGCAGAGCTGAGACTGGCTTCGGAATGGCCATGGAGAGGGGACAAAAATTTGGGCACTGGATTATCCTTTGGGGCACAAGCATGTAAACCTCCTTATCTCACTTGAGATTGCAAAGAACCACTTATTTACTAATATAGAACAATATTTTCTCTGCTCTAGCTTTTGGTCAGCCCCTAATTTGTCAGTCTGTTAGACTAAATGGTCATTGGAGGTCTCCTGAAAATAATCCTATTCTATTCTATTCTATTCTATTCTATTCTATTCTATTCTATTCTATTCTATTCATAAACAAACTTAAGCTAATAGTTATCCTGCCATTAAGTGCAGAAAACCAAAATATTTCTGTAGGGGAGAGGAATATCATACCTAACAACTTTGATTCAAACATTTTCCCCTGTTTCTGCAATGCTTCAGATTTCGTACTTCAATTTAATAAAGAGACTATAGAACATTTTACCTCATTGTTTCATTTCATCAAAGCAGCTTCCTGACATCTGCTAATTTGTCTCAAACATCTGCCATTAGAAGGCAAGTGTCTCTCCTGTCAGGTCTTTCTCTCCGGCTTTCATGAAAGCATTTATATTGCTTAAAAGTTGCCAGGGCTTTGTTAGTCTGACAGGGTGCCTTGTATTTGTCCAAATGCATCCAGTAAGAGCTGTCACAGCCATGGAGAGCTAAAATGAACAACCTGGTAACTTAATGGAGAGCATTGAAGAGTCTCTGCCTATTAGACAACATGTATTGGGTTTACAGGACCACATTTTGGTAGCAAGGGGGCTACAAGGGTGGCTTCTGTGAGAAGCTGCCTGAAGCTTTCTTCACAGACTGGCTGCTGGCCAAAGTCGAGCCCAACAGCAAGGGCACTTCTCAGATAATGTATTTTAGGATGGGGAAAAACACCTGCAGAACTGCAGCTGGAGAGAGTGAGAATATGTGAAAAAAACCTCTCTGCAGACACCAAGGTCAGTGCAGAAGGAGGGGCAGGAGGTGCTCCAGGTGCCAGAGCTGAGATTCTCCTGCAAGCCAGGGTGAGGCAGCTGTGCCCCTGCAGCTCATAGGGGTCCATGGGGAAGCAGAGATCCACCTGCAGCCCCTGTAGGACCCCACACTGGAGCAGGGGATGCCCAAAGGAGGCTGTGAGTCCATGGGAAGCCTCCGACTGGCAGACTTCTCACAGGGCCTGTGGACCCATGAAGAGAGGATCCCACACTGGAAGGAGGAGTGTCAGAGACAACGTGTGATGGGTCCCTGTTACCCATCTTCCTGAACTGCTGAGGGGGAGATTGGAGACAATGCAGGGGCAAAGCTGAGCCCAGGAAGAAGTGAGGGGTGGGGGGAAAGGTGTTTTAAGATTTGGTTTTATTTCTCATAACCCTACTCTGATTTGATTGGTAATAAATTAAACTAATTTCCCTGAGCCAAGTCTATTTTTTTCGTGACTGGTAACTGGTGAGTGATCTCTCCCTACCCTTGACTCATGAGCCAAGCCTTTTCATTGTTTTCTCTCCCCTGAGGAGGGGAGTGGCAAAGGGGCTTTGGTGGGCACCTGGTGTCCAGCCAAGGTCAACCCACCACAAGTGTTACAGTACTTCAGTATGCCTCAGTCTGGTTCAGGATTCGCCAGGACAGGCTTGACAAAGCAGGGGAGATACAGGTTCAGAAACACAGTAAATCAAACCATCATGCAGTAAATTCTGAGGAGGCTGGCACTAGCAGTTAGTCAGTTGCCAGGAAATCTTGTGTGGTGTCTGACAGGGAGTCAGACCAGTGACAGAAATGTGTGATTGGGCAGCACAGGATGGACCTGAAATTATTTCTGTGAATGGAAGCACCCACAAAGGGTGCAATAAAAATTCTCTTTGCATACATATTTAACCCTGCCCAGTCCCTGCTGTCAGTCAGTGTGATCACTCCACTGATGGTGTTATTAAAGGGCTGTTTTGGTTAATCTCCACTTTATGTTTGCACACTTAGCTGAGCAGTGCTGCAGTGGATCTGTCAGCTCCCTGAATGCAGGCAGCTGACAAGTGCCTTGAGAGTAGCACCTGTACATATGCAAACAGAAAAAGCAGAAGCATGTATGTTCTCCGTCTGGCTTCAGTCTGGAGCTTTAGGTCTATTAATCATGCTCAGGGATTTGAAAGCTTTTCCAAATAGTTCATTGCCTGACCCAGAGGAGTAATGGTTCAGTGCTCAGCACTGAAAAGACAGAGCTTCCACATTTCATCCCTAGCTCTGCAATCAATTCACAGCACAGTGAGTTAATCTCTTAGGATTAGGCCCAAAGGGATGAAGACTATAAAACAGGATCAGAGACATTCTTCCTTCCAGGATTTGGCTACTAGACAAACCAGAAATCCAGAACCTGGGGACAGGTGCCTGGTCCCTCCACACAGCATCCTGTGGGGAGCAACTGCTGTGTCAATCCAGGACATCTCAATGGAGAACAAAACGCTGGGGAAAAGGGCCCACAGTAACTAACTCTTGTTTCTCCTCCAGATGTGGATGCTTATGCAAGCTATATTCAGTCTTTGCTAAATGACTCCAGTCCTTTTTCACCAAATCAATACCTCTTCTGTCTTTCTAATGAAAAGTTATGACTTATCAATGGAAAGTTTCTAATGCAGTTGGGATGACACCTGTGAGCACACCATATGAGAGAGCTGGTCCTACTCTCACAGCTGCATAGAGCAATTCATAGACACCTCCAAGAATATAATCTATATTATTTGGGTGCGGGGAGGAAAGAGGTTTCCATTCCTCCTGTTGAAGCTGTTTTCTTTTGCAGGAAAAACCCCCAAGAAGTCATGGTATTGTTGTATTTGGAGTGATGCCTTTTCCTGGTTTTAAAATCAAGCATCAGACATGGTTAGAAGGGAAAAAGGAGTTTTACGTCAGTATTTATTTATTTTAAGGATCCTTAGGTGCACCACATCCAGGTGGAATGTGCCGAAATGCACACCGCAATGCACACCCACAATAGATCGAGTGTAACATTGTAGGTCTTACTAATTAGCATATCTATCAAAGATTCCCCAATGAGAGGCTCAAATGAGCCCCCTCCCCAAGGAACCTTCCCCTGGATGGTTCTATCTTAGTTTACAAAATGTGTTCTGGAGAGCACCTTGGTGTCTGGGGCAATCTGATCCCTAACTACAAAGCTTCTAAAATGTTTAGTCTCCTAGCTTGACAAATAAGTCTAAGAATGTAGGCTAAAAACCACTAAGAATACAGAAGTTATAAAAAAGTATAGAAGGGGGATAAAAGAAAAGGCAAAAAAAATCATCATGGCATCAGGAGATACTACAAACTCAACTGAACAATGCCCTGAGCAACCTGAACTAACCCTGAAGTTGACACTGCTTGGAGCAAAGAATGAACTAGATGACATCCCAATGTCCCTTCCAGACTTGTGTAAGTCTATGATTCTAGAATTACATGGAAAATCCTTTAGAGAAAAGAGTGAGTCTCCTTGCATCCTAAAGTTTAGGGCTCTCACTGTGAAGGACTTCCTTGTCATCTAAAACTGTTTGTGTATTTTCTCCCGTGTCCATAACTTATTGAATTACCTCTTTTCTTTCTTTTACCAATTGCTAGGCAGGAGATCCACGTACCTAGCTGAGAAACACGATGCTGCAACTAAATCCATGTGAAATCATAAATTGGACTTTCAGGGAAAGTGTCTTGTCAGATACTGCAGGGCAGGTAGACAAAGTGCTGTGCAGTCTGTGGATCTGGTCAGTCCTGCACAGAACAAAATACAGAAATACAACAGAAGTATCTGAACAGGGAAAGCAAAGAGTGAAGTATTCTTGAGAGGAAGAGGTTTAGATTTATGCACCTAAGTTTTACCTACTCCCCATTGTCTGTGCTTATAGCTCCTTAGAGACAGTCTCTAAACCAGGTTTCAAATATCATTACTTATGCTACTAAACAAGTTGCCTGAATTTCATCTGGACTTAGCAGACATATCTGATTTATTTCAACTCTAACAGGATCATGACTGAAACAAAATCATACACAGATGAGTGTTTCAATTGCTACTGTTATTAATCCTGCTGTTTAGGTTCATGTTTAACAGGAGGCATATGCAAGGCTCATTTCCTGTCAAAACAGTGAAGAAGCTTCTCATCTGTCACTGTCACAGCCATCTGTGAGGAGCCACTTGCAGCACTTTTCAGGGCAGACAGCAGCTGAAGAGTATGAAAAGTCACTGTGACAACCAGAGGGACTGAGATACTGATTGTGCAAGGTGTTTTCCTTGTCAAAATGGAATGAACCTGTCTCAGAGGATCCCATTTCTTCACACCTCACAGGCACAAAGTGGGAGTCACAAGATACCACAGTGCATTCGAGGTATGTGACAGTGAATGAGCTCTGCTGTGGAATAAATGCGCCTCCTGCCCTTGACAGGTCAGTGCTGGGCAGCAGAGTGATGCTCTCCTGTCCTCTGTAGAGCACACAGAGCTCATGCCAAGACCTTTCCAGCCAATACTAGCCTTGGATGCTTTCCAGGATGGGGAAGGACAGATCTCACCCAGCTTTTAAAGTGGGATCACCCTTCCAGTGCACTCACTGTCCCAGAAAATTCCTGACCAACCACAAACCAAGTACCACTCCCAGTAGGACATCTACATGTTTTCCCAATGAGCCAGACTGTTCCTGATGGATAAGAGAGGTCAGATGTGCACCTTTCCTCACAACTCTGTCTCAGCTCAAGAGAACTGTCCTGCTCACGTTTAATTTACATGAGCAAGTGATGCCACAGAGTTCTACTGGCCAACTGGCAGGAATGAGTCTCAGCTATTTCATCCTGGAGGGGGAGTCAGTAGACAATTTACAGCGGAAACCTGTGGAACAATATCCCAAGTATATCTCACAGCAATTTGAGGTTGGCAAAGCTTTCAGTAAAGTCACAGGAAGGCTTTCCTTGGCTTCACTCCATGTCAGCTGAACCATTTCATGCTTAGCTGGCTCCCCTCAGAGACATTTCATTCATTTTCCCTGTTTCTGGTGTGGGACAGGGGAACTGCAATCCTGGCTCTGGGCCCTGCCCATTTACTCTGGTTACTTGTTATTGACACAAGCCAGAACCATATCCTTTAGAGTAAGACATAGGAAATGGGAGGATATTTGGGTGGAACAACATCTGGATGCCTCGTTATAGACACAAGGGCTGATGGGGAAAAAAAAAAAAAAATTCCAAGGATTCTCAGAAATTTGGGCAAGGTGACCAGGAAGACATTCCTTCCTCTCCAGAAATTATCATTATGGAGTTGTTATAACAAACAAGGATACCTCTACTTCAATCTCACACCAAATTTAATCATCCTTTTCTTTCAAAACTGAACATTTTTCCAAGGGATGGTGTTTCTTGAATATTAAAACAATAAATATTTAAAACATTTCTACACATGTATTTCATGAAAAATATGCCAGCCTTGTAACAACTCTAAAGCAAATTTTTTATAGATGTCTAATTTATTTTCTTTCTAATCCCCAAAGAGTATCAGATTCCTCTCAAAACTAAGCTCTGGTAGAGATGTAAAGATCCTGTAACTTACAATGTACATTACATTTCTCTTTCCAAGCATATAAATATTGACATTGATGTTTCAGCTTCAGAACTATCAGTCATAAAACTGTGGTAATGCTACTTTTCTCAACAGAGTGCTAAACTTCTTAGGACTCTGTTACCATGACTTACAGCAGTCTCTAGAAGACTGTATTTTCCACTTATCTGCTGGACAAAACTCTCCAGTTCTTTTCCTATCCTTCTCTTCATGCCAGTTAGCATCTATTTTGACATGTTTGTCACAGTTCTACTAGAAAGAGGGTGTGTAATATTGCTGTAACAGGATAAATACCTTATTGTCACCATCATAGGCTTTAGGGAAGAACCATATAAACTGCTATTGTAGCATTTAATCAGTTGTTTATAAAGCTGTAATCTTCACTTAGTAGAGTAACTTTGAGGCCAGATGACACTGATCATTCTCTGTAAACTATGTTTTGTTTTATATGTATTTTATTTTTATTGCTTTGGATAGTGAAGTGCTAGAAGTTCAGTGGTCTATCTCATTTCCTGAGGGATGTTTCTGCAAAGTAAAATACCAGTTTCACAAGGCAGTTTCACAAATACAGTACAACAGAAAACACATAAAAATAGTTAATAAATAAACTTGTTAAAAAGAAATAGCTTTTTCAATTTGAAGACTGATTTTATTTTAAATTTGTATTAAAGTGTAAAATATACCTCCAATATCATTTTGTTGCATTAGAAGTGATGCTGAATATAATCTTCCCCTCTCTTTCTTGGGTTTTTAAACTCAAGCAAACAATATATAATTTATCTTCCATCCTCTCAATTTTGCCATGGATTCCATGTCTCTCCTTAGCTACATGGAACAAATGGATGCATCCACATGTTAGAGGGTGGGTTTCAAATGGCTGCAGCATTTGCAACAAATTTAGAAATAAAACCACAATGTTGAAAAGCTTTTGGCCATGCAGTGGGAAGGCTCTTGCAGCTGATGGAAGGGCAGATTTCAGACTGGACTGGAAACTGTGCTGGGAATGTCACCCCCCAGCAGTCATCAGGAGAAAAATCAGTCAAACGCTGTATAATCAGGGACAATTGCATCAGTCAAAAACATTTCTGAATATGCAAGGTGTTATGATCCAGTTTTGAGGTTCTTAGAAATGCCTCTGCCTGAATTAAGGTGCAAATGAGACCATATGCCAGTGACAATAGTAAGGGTTTTATTTGATGGTAAATATATGAGAGAGAGAAGAAAGAGAGAGAGAGGGAGAGAGAGAGAAAGAAGTAGAAGATAGGTGGGGTGGACAGAAAGAGTGACAGGGACAGAATAACGAAAATATCACCACTCCATGCATCCCAACAATGTTCCTTGATCCTCTCCAGCTGGTCTTCTTGGTGGTGAAGGTCCCCCCGGAAAGCACAGAATGTGATGGGTTTATATACCCTCGAGCCAGGTGGCAATGTTCAGGTATGCCCCCCTGGGGGAGGGGGGGCAGTGTCTCATGGCAGACTCTGGATCTGTTGCACCACGTGCAGTCCTGTGGTGCAAAGCCTCTCACATGAAATTCCCGTGGATGTGGCCTGTGGGGTTGGGGGTTCCACAGCTGGGCCGGTTTGTGTAATGGAGGATGGGTGTTTATTGCCCCTGACCAGAGGTTACGCCACACACCCAAAACCTCCTCTTCCCCCCTCAGCTGGGGGGCAGTCTGTGTAAACCTGTGTCGTAGGTTAGCAAGCTAAATCTCAGACGTGATGTTCTTCTTACAGCTTTCTCTATGACCTGATAGAACCTATCAGCGGCCAGTTTGAATATGGACAATTCTTTAAGCCACTTAAAGTTGTGACCGCCTCTGTGATCCACACTTAAGAACAGACAAACTCCCCCCCAAGCTCTCTCTCGTTTCCGGCGCTGGGACAGGTGGCTGCGGGCCCCGTGCGGGGGCCAGTGGGCCCAGCCCCTGCTCAGGCCAGGCCGGGCCGGGCCACGGCCATCCTGGGGCCGATGGTCCTGATCCACCCACGGAACCCCCCCACTGCCTTGCCATGGGCAGCCGGAGCGGCTCGGCTCTCCCCCCCTCCACTGTGATAAGCAACATTCCAGCTGCAAGGCCGAGGTGAGATTAACCCTTTTATTGCTGTGAAGAGCTGAAAACCTGAGGGAAGAGAAAGAGGAGATGCTTAAAGCTGAAATTCTGTTGTGAAGCTATGCTATATCAGAGTATCCCGTTGTAATTTCATGAAGATATGGGGGGTGGAGTGTTCAACTCGTAAGCAAAAGCACCTGCGCTGAGATAGGCAGATGCTGACGCAGCTGTAATTTCATGAGAAGTTTGGACAGGGAGAGATGGAAGTGATGAGACTTTTGCTCCAAATGGGAAAAGAGAAAACCTCAGTTCCTAGAGATGCTCCCAGAGATAGTCCTAAAGATGAAGATGAGGAGGACCCTTTGCTCCCAGGGAAGGAGAAGGGCCTCTGTTCTTAGAGATGAAATGCTCCCAGAGATGGGTGAAGAGAACTTTTGTTTCTGAATGGCTCAACCTTAAAATTGTACCCCAAAAAATCTTCAAGAGTGGACCCTCGAAAGCAGTTGCGGGAAAAGCTGCAAGTCGGGGGAAGGGACTCACATGCGAGCAGAGAGACTCCTCTTCCTAAATGGACTGAACAATATTTGGAAGTGGGCAGCTGTCTCGTTGTGATGATGTTTTCATAGCACGAGCAAGAAGAGACTTCTCTTTCTAAAAGGACTGAACAAGGTTATTATGGAGTGGTAAACAGACTGCACATCTTAAGGGTTGTCTTTTTACATTGTCAGTGGGAGAAGGGAGGAAGGTGGGGGGAGGAGGAGAGTTCTGAAGGTGGTATAATTTTTTTTTTCCTTCTTTTAAGTCTGTTAATAAACTTCTTTATATTCTTTCAAAGTTGGTGCCTGCTTTGCATTTCTCCTAATTCTTATCTCACAGAAGATAAACAGTAATAAGTATTTTGGGCCAAACCACTACAACCTGGCTTCTGTGAACTGTGCTCCCCCACCCCAAACTCAGCGCAGCTGGTGATTTCGGCATTTTGTGGATGCATACCTTTCCCTCAGCCTGAGGTGACTGAGCAATAGGTTTCCCTTTATTTGATCAGCAGTTTGACTTTCAGTTCAAAGTCCCAGTCTTCAGAGAGGCTTCTTCCATTGCAGCTTCTTTGTCACGAACAAAACTTTCAATGTTTGAGGTATGAACTCTTTTCAGTCTCTGACACAAGGAAAGGACATTTAGGCCTTTAGACATCAAGAAGGATCTTTACTTTGTTGCAGTGTTTGAGTCCACTGCAGGAATGGCCAATGAGCCAGTGGACATCCGCTGGTGGGCAGGCTCAGAGGTCTAAGACCACCCCCTTCTACCCCTTTTAAGTTGATGTTCTAGATAGTTCTCCTTTCCTTGATACCCTACTGGCTCCCGGGTCCCTTATTCCACCCCTCACCTTCCCCAGTGGTCACTGTCCTGTCACCCCACGCCCTCTCCACCCCCTGGCCCCCAAAGGATAGGTTCTGATGTTCTGCCCTCCCCCGATGCCAATCCAGATAAAACCCCGGACCCCTCAGTGTTCTGTGTTCTTTGTTCCTGGTTCCCTTTGAGCGGGGACCGCAATAAACCCTTCGGAACTCCATACAAAGGACCGCTCCCGCCTCTTTGTCCCTGGCGATGCTGCAGGAGCTGTCCGGCTCTGTGTGTGCGTGTGGCTGTGAGAGCCCCCCAGCTCCGCTGTGTCCAAGGGCAGCACCCCCCGAGCGGATCCGGCAGGGATGCGGTCGGGATGGACACGCCGCTCTTCCCACTCCCCACATGCAGCACGTCATTACTTCACTCCGATGTTGTGCAGAGCTGTGAGAGCTCTAATAATGGTGCCCTTTATGAAGACGAGTCTTGAGCAGGGGCCATCAAAAATCCAGTGCAGTGCTTGAGCAAAACCATGGAAGCAGGACAGTGTCCCTTGATGAATGAAATAATTTACTGGCTGTGCACTTGAGAAATTTTTGCCTTCAAGGCAAAGTCTTTTCCTTTGGTTTGGATTTTTTTTTTTTAATTTGTTTTAAAATGTCGCACACTAAGGAAAAAATGCTGCAGCTGTCACCTGTGGGACTTCAGCTGCAGCTTTCCTCTAGGAAAGGGTGAAGTTTTTTCATGACATCCAAGCTCAGGAATCCACTGTGGAAATGCAGACAGTTTTAAGGAAGAAAGCAAAGTAATGCTTACCAGAGAACTGATCAAACACACCAATGTCAAAGTACAGGCTGGAAGAGGGATGAGTCTTTGTAGCAAGAATACACCATTCCTGCCACATGGCTTGTTGCTACCCTGGGGAACAACATCATGGATCTAATTCTGGTCTCATCTTTTTCAAAGTCAGAAGTGTCTGTACTGAAGTCAAAGCCACAATCATGTAAGGCTTGGTATGAAAGATCAGAAGTGCTCTCACCTGGTGAAGTTTTGGGCAAATGGATCCAGGCCGCTTTACCATGTTAAAAAGAGCTACTTTTACCCCAATTTTTTTTTGAGCTTCATTGCTATAAATCCAAAAATAACTAAACTGGAGTGAAAGTCATTCCCTGGGACTTTGTTACAGTAACTTGCTGAAGAGCATTAGCCACCATTTACATCTGCCTTGGTTTGGATTCCCCCATATATATTAACAAAACCTACATTTATAAGTAAAAGCAGCGCACTTAAAACGCAGACCAGTATTTTCACTCAGGGCACAGGACATGCCTGTGGGCTAACATTCATGCCTGTAAAGGCAGAGAGACTCCTCACCTCTTTTTGTTAATTTTGGAAGTAAAAATGTGCACCAAATACCTGAATACGGCTGTCAGCTGCAAAAGTTGCAAGATTTTTGTGGAAGTAAATATAACACTTTTCAAAGCTTTTTGTGGGCTTGTGAATGTGAAATCCTTTAGACCTTCTTCAGGCTTGTATCCCATGTGAAGATTTGAGAGATTCATTCTCCTCATACTGAGATGTAGCTAGCTTCTCACTTTTTGATCACAAAAATTGATTCCATCCTTCCTTTTCCAGTCAGCCTTACTCTGGGGTGGTCTTTGAACTTTTTTCTATTTTAAAGATCCTAAGCTGGTCACTCTCTCAACTGACTTTGCAGGGTATCACCTCTCAGAAAGCGTGGTGAGGCTTAATTCCCTTCTCCAAAATACCTATTTGAATACCCACCCCTGCAGCCAAGCAGTTCAATGACAGCTGGAATCAAGTATTTTATTAATGTTCAGCTGTGGATATGTTTTAATCCAGAATCATATCTAGATCCCTAAGCCAACATGCATTCAAAAATGTGCTTTCTGTCCCCCAATTTTTACCCAGAACTTGGGTACCTGGCTTCAGGCAAAAGTCTGCAATGCAAGACCTGAGCTGGGGGATCTGAAAGCCTGAGGAAAAGCAACTTAACTTTTCCATGAAGCTGCTTCCACTTTCCCTGAGGTCTGAACACCCTTCTCCAACAAGGTGGGACAGGATGATCATTGTAGTCTGAATGTGAGTTGGACACTCCCTTGCAGTGTTTGTGGCTTTGTTATCTGCAAGTAACTCTGACTGCTGCCAGAATGGGTAGGGAGGTATTTGCTGTGGAGAGGCAGGGACAGAGCCTTTCTGTAGTGGCTGGGTAGTACTTTTGAGTCCACATGGCACGGCAGCCACTTGAAATAAAAAGACCTAAATAAATATCCTGGTCACCTAGCAGCCTTGTGAAAGCCTAACTCTTTAATTTGGTTGGAGATGAATCATCTGTGAACAATAAGAACAACAAAATGTAGACCACTGCAAGAACTGGAGTGGGAAAGTACAGAGCAAGATCTCAAATGTTTGTGCTTGTTTTCAGTGATGTAAAGCTTCAGGCTGAATTGAAGGGGAGCTGGCTACCCTGAGAACACCACAAGATAAGGTTTTTAAGCAAACCTTAAACACAAGATACAAAAAGTCACCCACTGCTGTTATATCATGGTAAGAAATAGACACTGAGAACATGCAGACGTCCTCATTCCAGTCTGGGCCCTTTCCAACAGTCCTTCAGTTACTTTTGCTTTGACTTCTGTGCCCACCTACCACTTGCAACAAATTCAGCCATGAAGTTTGGCTACCCTCTTGTTTTAATTATCAGTTTAGTTTGCTGACTCTGGCAGAAATATTTCTGATTTGCAGAGCTAAAGAGAAGAAATGTTTTGGTTAGGTATCAGTGCTCTGGCAATCTAGATATTCTCTGAACTGGGTTCATCTGCTGCCTACATTTTCTTCATAGCTGAGTGCAAGACAGGGAGTCCATAGGGCTGTTTGAAACTGTTTTTATAGTTTGGCATCCCATTGATTTTTGAAATGTAACCAAAGGCTCTGTGGAATTTCTGTCACTATGGTCTTTCAGGTAGTTTCTGTTGGTGGGACACTGTAAGCCAGGGTTCCTCCCTATGTGCATTCAGATGCTTGAACACTTCCTCTCACCTCCTCTGGCTGTGGTTTATTCCCTCTGATGAGTGCCTGCTTAACCACAGTGAGTGCATCCAGCTCATGACAAAATTGGTAGCTCAATGCTTTTGCCTATCTGAGCTGGTACTTTATTGAAATGTTCACATCAGCTGCGATACACAATAGAGATCCACAGACAAAAGAGCAACAACAATATAACGTGGGTAGCTCATCTGAGAGCTCCCCTGAGAGCCAGACTTTACAATATCCTAAATGGAAAAACACAAGGCACCACAGCAAACAAGGGCTCATTAGTAGTGCAGTTTTCTCCAACCTAAATGTATGTGTAAATATAGCCTAGGAGAAGGCAAAATCATAGCTGAGTCCATCTCCTTAAAGGAGATTTCAGAGACAGATGAGTCTTAGGATATGCTGTAAAGAGTCAGTTTGACAAGCAGCCTTCAGAGCCAGGCCCAGTCCATCTCCCACACACACAAAAAAAAAGGGACAGCCCTTTCCCTCTCCAACCTTCTTAGTGCTGGGGTCTTCTTGAGAAGATGAGAAATGAGAAACCCAGGAGAAACCCATTGCCTCATCAGCTATCAAGTGTACAGGTGTAGCTTCTCTCTGCCTTTCAGGGCAGGACAGTACCACTGCTGTCCAGTATTGTCAGCATATCAGGTATTTCACAGCATCCCACCCAGTAGGGTTTCCTGTCAATGTAACAGACTGTTGACATATGCCTTGAAGGGTTTGCATTCCTGGAGACTGCAGAATCCTACAGATAACCTCCTTAATTATCATAGTCCCTATCAATGGCTGTCATCTTTACAAGAGGCACATATGAGTTCGTGCTGTTTCCCCCTCCCTTCACATCAAATCTGGAGCTGATCCACATCTCAATTTCAGAAACAGACATGTCTGATCTGACCAAAGAAATTGCAGGGCCTCTTTTGTCTTTTCAAGGAAAGATTGGTGACTCTTTCCTGTTATGAAACAAGCCAAATATGGGCTACAAACATAGACATGATAGCTCTGATATTCTTACAGAAAGACAAATGTTCTACCTGAAAAGTACAGAATAGGATGGTAGGATATGACCTGCAGGATATGACTTTCTCTACCATATAAACTAAGCACAAATGAAAGAAGGTCACCAAGACTAAATGACAAACATGGTGGAAAAATGCATAAGGCAATGGATAATTATGAATAAGATCAGGAACAGCATTGCTTTCCCAAGAAGAGTGGAGTCACCTAGAAAAGCACAGAACAAGAAGTTAAGTCACTTGTTTGAATCCATGTGGGAGGTCCTGCAAGTGATGAGTTTCAATATCTAATTTTAAAGCAGGGAAGATGGTTCCCCTGAAATTCTCTCCTAGTAGAATGAAACTTTGTCTCTCAATTACCCAAGCTACAAAATTTTATTGTATTATTTAATTTTTGGTTTAACCCTGGAAGGCCTGCTGTGGACTTGCACCCACAAGCAGCTGTGCACAAGTACAGCTGACTGTCACCTACAGCTACAGGACCAGTCTGACCTTCAGACAGGTCATGCTTTAATTGTCAGCCCTGCTGTGCATAACTGAGTGGTATTTACTCCTGTTCCTCCATCAGCCTCTGCTCTTTCTTCCTCTGCCCTCAGACAGCTCTGACAAACTTTGCAGCAAACTCTCACTCTTACTGGGAACACCGGGGTTAAATTTCCTCTTCCTTGGAATAAGTTTGGCAGACATATCCTGATTCTGTTTTCAGTTGTGCCATTCCTCTCCCAGTGCATGCACAGTCACAGCTGTGAATGAGTTGCAGGCTTAAATTTTTAATGCTGACGGCTATTCCTAGCTACCTCCTCAACATTACCACCTCCACTGCAACCTATAATGTACCCATGGAGACATCCTGGGTTCCACTTAATTGGAACAACATTTACATTTGTCTTTCTGGTTTGTTTGTATCATCAAGTTCTTAAAGAGAGTCTTGCTGAGGTATGGTAACAAATTCATCTTTCTTTGCTTTTCCATCTTGGAAAAAAAAATCAAATTACATTATCTGCAAACTGTTGGAAGAGAAGGATGAAGAAAAGGGTTCTTAGCTCAGAATGAGAGACAGCCAGTTAATAAGGAGGGAAGAAAATGCTGTGTATTAATGACTGGATGGAAAATGGTTGCCGTGATTTATTTAATAGGATGAGCTGAGCTCAGGGTATTGTTTTCCAGGGTATTGTAAAAAGACAGAGCAACATCTGCACTGAAGACCTAAATAGAAAAGAGACTCAAAAATAAAGGCAATAAAATGATTTTACAGGTTTGAGGCAGAGAGGGTAAGGTCAGAGTGAAAGTCTTGGAAAATCTGGGAACTGATAATTTCCTGTGCTTTAAACTGATCAGCATCTTCAAGGTTTTCAAAATTTCAGTGCATCCGTACCATATATAATTTGGAAACAAGTTCAAATCTATGGAAGCTTTAGGCAAAGAAAACACCTTTAGGAAAAAGAAACATATTTCTTTCCCTTTTTTTTGTTCCTCCCCCCCCCCTTTTTTTTTTTTTTTAATGTGTCTTGGTTTCTGGTGAATTAATCAACTTCTGCAGGAAGACAAGGTGTGCTTCCTTCATCTTGGACTAGGACCACTCCCCAATGGGCACCAGAGAAATACAGTGTTGAATGGGAGAGGTAAAATACTTCCTTCTTATGCTACATAATGCAAAGTCATTAGGAGCTCCTATTGTAGGAGAATCCAACTCTCATTTTAGCCCTAGGAAGTGCCATATTCTCAGTTTGATAAAAAAATAAATAAGTCCTAGTTTGATGACATTATTAAAACAACATTTGTATCCTATTGTCCACTCAAAATGAGCTGGAATTTTACTGTGAAATTCTCTGGCAATTCTTCCTCAACCAGGGAACACATTAATGAGACATTGTCCTACTCTACTGTCATTTGAAAGTAAAAGCAACAAAGAAATGCAGATTTCCCATACAGAATTGGTTTTGTTTTCAAGACAACCCACATACAAATGTTAACACATCCACAGTCTGAAGGAGAGCACACCACCAAGCTTTCACTACCTGTCACTTTAGGAATAGTAAAGTTATAAGTTATGAGCCTAAGTCCACTGAAGAATGTGTCAGGCCAGGATCCAACCACTCCTGACACCCTTTTCATGCCAGTGCTACCCTCTAGGAGGCACAACGTGGCTCAGTGCCCCAAAACTGATGGATCTCAAATCAACACAGCAGCTCCCTGGTGCTCTTTGATGCAGATGGACAGAAAAAGCTGCTCCTGCTGCTAAAGAGAGATGAAATCTCCCCACACCCAGGGTTTGCCATCACATCAGGACAGGTGATGGGAAAACTCTGAGGGGAAGGTCTGGCTCTAAATTATTGATAGCTGAGCAGAGGTCCGTATTAACATGGATAATGTTCTCTCAGCAAAAAGGAACCAGGATGGATGTGGCAACAAATGCCCTCTCAGCTCCTGGCATAGATACCTGACAGTTCAGGGGTGAGTTCTTGCCCTGGATATTTGGCAAATCTGCTCCAGCATGGGCATCTCTCTTCATATACCAGTGAGACACTGGTGAGGGTGGAATCACAGCCAGCAGGTAAAGTGCTTTTCCCTGAGCTTTGGTATCCAAAAACTGCTGTCCCTCATTCCTGGGAGGAATGAAAAGCACACTGCTGGCTCTTTTCCTGACCTAGGCAGAGTCCTAGGCATATACTCTCCTATCACATGCTCTTTCTCTCTGTCACTGAATAATTCCCAGGATCTTTCATGTCCAGATTTGCTAAAGCCTGTGTGAAATGAGTAAAGAGGATGCACGGGCACCTTTGCAATAACCTGTGAGAAAGCTGATGCCTGGACAGTCAGTCAAGAAGCAGAAAAGTCCTGGATTTTCTGTTCTGGAGGTTTTTTTAAATTGTGGACGAGCTCTCTGCCACATTTACTGGACCAAATATTACACTCAGCCCTCAAGGAGTTCAGACAGTCCTGCTGAAACCAATAAGCAATTTTATTGGGTTTTGAATTTGAGAGAAGTCATTAACAATGGGGAAATGGTGGAGAAATATTGTCTTATTTCTTATTTTGTCTCTGTCTGCCATAACAGTGGAGTAGTGAGACAAGGCTCTGATTCAGTTCTCACTGATTTTATTGAGATTTATCTTATAATTTGGCAGTATCTTGTTTCTCAGTCACGTTCTCGTTGAAAGATTCCTGATAATGATTCATCTACTGCTCAGGGACCGTTTTAAAGACGACAAACAGAGGAATTCAGGTTAATGGGAGGACCCCTCTGGTGACATTAATCCCATTTTGGGACCTCAGCACCGAAGAGAGACTGACAAAGATAGGAGAGTCTAGCAGAGAGAAGCCAGGTTGGTTAAGGGGATGCAACACATGATGTAGCAAAGGTTACCCTGGAGAAAAGGCTAAGGAGGGACCTGGTATCCTCTGTCTGAAGGATGGCTGTAAGCAGAGAGAGACAGAACTTCTCAGAGGTGAAAAAAAAAGATGACTGGATAACTGGCACAAGTTGCAGGCCAGGAAATATAAACAGTGGAACATGGGTCCAGAGAGGATCTCCTTGGAGTTATTTGAAACTCATGTGGAAAAACCCCCCAGAAACCTTTCAGAACCCTTGAAATTGACCTAGATTTGAGCAGGACCAGATAGATGCCCTAGGGATATCCCTTCCAAGATTTTCTTCTGTGATTTTATGTTTAACATGAGGGTGGGAAAAACATTTTATTATCTTCTCACTTTTCCTCTTCCAAGTTTCCCTAGAACTGCTTGAGTTATTTGTTAATTCTGAAAAGGGGTTATGTCGTATGCATAGAATTTGATAGGACTGTAGGGAACTGGACTGTCACAGTATTTTTCATATATATTTATGCATTTATGCAGTACATAAAGGCATCAGCTCATACTAGCATCATGTTGGACCTGTTTGTGGTTTTGGTGTCCTGAAATTGTTGCAGCTGGATCTGAACTCAGAGCACCAATCATGCAAAGGTATTTTAAATAGAATTTAAAGAGAGTTTTTCAGAAATAATTTGTGGCTTCATCCCATTTTTCTCTGCATATATCACCCTGTAGTCCTGTTATCTCGCCCACCGCACATTTTCTTGGAAGACTTCTTTAAGGACTCTGCTAAGCCTTGATGTCTCTTTCCCCTTTCAAAGAAGAAAACAAAGCCTCTTCTACGAGATTTGGGAGACAGCACATCTGCAGGAGAATGTCACCTCAGCGACTACTGTCTCACAGATAATAATGCCAGAGCATTATGGAACTCGGATGAAGGAAGCTGCAATGTCTGTCTCAAAAAAAATAGAAGATGTGGTTTTCAGCAACAATTTGGGAAATGTATCCTCACGTGTGAAATCATCCTCTTTTGTCTCCACTCATGTTGAATATATCACAGCGAACTCTGCTTAATTGCAGGGCCTGGTCATTCCACCCTCCATGGGACCAACTGAACATAATGATAGTGAATAGTAAATGACTGATGCTTAATCAGGCCAAAATTAACATAAATTCCAAATAATGGGGGGAAATGTCTGGGATTAATAAAAAGAGAAAAACATTGTTTTTAAAGAAATGAATGACACACAGCTTTGCCTTTGTTGAGAATAAGCATCAAGCTTAGAAGTGCTGAGCCAGAATAAGAGGTTTTGTTTCAGCAAACCTGGTCTGGGTTTCACATCAATACCCCTACCCATAACTGCACATGGTGAGATGTGTTAGGAGGTGAAGTGTGGAAAGTGAAAGAACTTCACATAGAAATTTCTGGGTTTGTTTCAACATAGAACGTATTGGAAAGGTACAAACATAATCAAAATCAAGAGGAAAAAGGAAAACAGTCACAAAGTCACTGAATGGGTAAGGTTGGAAGGGACCACAGTCATCTGGTCCAACCTTCCTGCTCAAGCAGGGTGATCCCAGAGCACATGGCACAGGATCATGTCCACACAGTTCTTGAAATCTCCAGTGAGGGAGAGACTCTACACCCTCTTTGGGCAATGTGTTCCTGTACATGGTCACCTGCAGAGTAAAGTTCTTCTTCATATTCAGGTGGAACTTCCTGTCCATCAGTTTCTGCCCATTGCCTCTTGTCCTATTGCTGGGCACCACCAAGCAGAGCCTGGTCCATCCTCTGACACCTCCCTTCAGATACTGATAGACATTGATGAAGTCCCCTCTAAGTCATCTCTTCAAAGCTGAACAGGCCCAGCTTCCTCAGCCTTTCCTTGTAAAAGAGATACTCCAGTCCCTTCATCCTCTTTGGACCTGCTCCAGGATCTCCATGTCTTTCTCGTACAGAGTAGCCCAAAACTGGAGACAGTAAGATCCACAGTCTGGATCTCTTAGTTGAAGTTCAGCCTTGTTGGATTTCTCCTGCAGATTTCCTCTGTCACACCAGTGGAGCTCACATCTGCAAAAGCATTCTCTAGTTTACACTGTTTACAGATAGACTGAATAGCCAGAGCTGTGAAAACAACTTAAACATAGGAAGTGCTTTCTCTGCTCCTTTGAAAGAAAAATGTGGGAGGGCAGAGGGTTTTTTTTAAGTTACAAGGCATTTGCAACAGGGCAGGAACAAGCACACGGTCTTTGCAGGCAAAAGGTTCAACTATAGTGATACAGCACTGTTCTTCTCCCAGGTCAGATTCAGAGGGCAAGAGTGAACCCTGCTATTTACACACCCAGAAAGTTGCGCTGAAAAACTGTCTCAATAATGGCAAGCAACTCTCCTTTTGTTTCTTTTGCTTTTTGTCTCTGAGCTCAAGAATCTTACCCGATCATTCCATCTGAGAAGACGTAAATTAGAACCTTAGCTAAATTGTAATCTCTTTATGGTCTAAGTTAGTTCATGACAACCCATTGTCCTCATGTGTAGAATTTTCTCTCCAGCAACGTTTGAGGCATAAAGCATAGACATAGTTTTTAAATGCATGTGGTTACCAAACTTTTCCATTGAGAAAAATTACAACAGCCAGATTCCAATCCCTTTTTTTTCTATCTCCTCACTATTCAGCAAAGTACTTCAATGGTGATCACATGCATGCTGAAGAACTGCTTGCAGGATAATGATGTCTTAATTACATGGTGAGTAAGACCCCAAACAGTCATCTCAAAAATTGATATGCACAGTTAATTGATTCTGCAAAGTACCTTTGGTAAATGACTGATCCAGCTGCCTGAAGTTCATGAAGTCTCCCACCAGGGACTTCATGCTGAGTAAATACTCCACAGCCCGGCCTGTAGCCAGGCCCATAGCTACATTCAGACTGTCCCATTTTAGGAATTTGAGCATCATTCAGCATAAAAATTCTCACTAAAATGAATAAGTGATCATTTGATGAAGTCTTGCATAGTGAAAATCAAGGTGTCACACCAATGTTGTACATCTTATCAACCATGATGAAAGAATTTGGAGATTTAGGTTTTTAGATATAGTGGTTTAATATCTCTGAGTTATTGTACCATGTCAGATTTCAGTCTGGTACATGTACAAATACAGGTATGCTTTTCTCTCTTCTCAGTATATACACTGACTATTTATGAGCCCCATAGCCAAGGTCACTTCATTAACAGAATGAATTAGAGTAGAGTTAATTTATTAAAGATCTTTTGCTAATAAACAACAACAAAATATTTATTACTAGGCATTAGCTAACTTTGCATTCAAGCAGGCTCTATTTTAAGGAAGAGTTAATAAGTTCCCAAGCAGACTTCACATTGACAAACTCAACTGCCTTAAATTAAAAAAAAAAAACAAAAAACAAAAAACAAAAAAACAAAAACATTGGATTCTCTACAAAGCTGATAATGGTTGCAAACCAGTCAGTGGCAAAAGCAGCATACTGAACACATTCAACTTTACAGAGAGCCATAATACATTACAATTTTCACTGAAATGCTCAGCCCAGCTATCCTGCTCACAGCAATCTTTAAAGCTATTTATATATTACCCATATTGCTTTATTATTTTTCCTTTAAGAAGAGCAGTTTAATGCTTGAGTGCTTTTCAATTTTGCTGTTCAGACAGTAGATTAAGTTTATAACGACTAGCTTAATTTTTACAGGGTGTAGCATGTATTTGGTCTGAAAGATACCCCTGGCAATACGAGGCTTTAGATGACTTTGGTGTTTCAATAAAAGTTAGATGCAGTCTGATACCTTCTTACAGTCCTATTGTGGCTGATTATATAACTGCATGTTCTTTCTGGCCACTATGCAGTATGTAATTTACAGCCTATTTCTTTTTTTGGTGTTCAAAAAGGCAGAGATCTCTGAACAACAGGGTCAGGAACAATTCTGCCCTCTATTTCTCCTGTAACAGGCAGATGACAAGTGGATGAGGACTGTGCATTGAACACCTTAAAAATGTGGAGCACCATGGGAAAAAAGCACCCAAACTGAAAAAAAAGGCACAGATACACTTGAAAGACTATTAGTGGAGACTGCTTTTCAGGGTCTGGAATTGAATGGATTTGAAATGGCCATGCACAGACAGGGGACCCATGGAATGAACCCCTTTATCTCCCTTCTAGACATTTGGACTCTAGTTTTGAATAAAATTTATTTTATGGAACTCTGGGTGATCTTATCTCGCACTGAAGTAGGCCACGATTAACTGTAGTGCTCATGAGCCGCCTCTGAATGTACTGAGCAGATCACAGAACCACAGAACCATGGAATGGTTTGTGTTGGGGGGACCTTAAATGTTATCTAGTTCCAACTCCCCTGCCATGGGCAGGGACACCTTCCCCTAGACCAGGTTGCCCCATCCAACCTGGCCTTGAACACTTCCAGGGATGGGGCACCCACAGCTTCTCTCAGCCACTTGCTCCAGTGCCTCACCACCCTCACAGTAAAACTTTCTTCCTAACATCTAATATAACCCCATCCTCTTTAATTAAAAGCCATTACCCCTTGTCCAGTCACTCCATGCCCTTGTAAAAAGTCCCTCTCCAGCCCTCTTGCAAGCCCTCTTTGGGTACTGGAAAGTGCTAAAAAGTCTCCCCAGAGCCTTCTCTTCTCCAGGCACAACAATCCCAACTCTCAGCATGCCTCCACAGCAGAGGTGCTATGATCATCTTTGAGGCCTTATATGGACTCATTCCAACAGGTCCATGTCCTTTTTTTGTAGGGGACCCCCGGGCTGCATGCAGCACTGCAGGTGGGGTCTCACCAGAGCCGAGCAGAGGGGCAGAATCCCCTCCCTCACCTGCTGCTCATGGGGCTTTGGGTGCAGCCCAGGACACATTTGGTTTCTGGGCTGCCAGAGCACATTGCTGGGTGATGTTGAGCTTCTCTTCCATGAACACCCCAAGCCCTTCTCCTCAATCCATTCTCCTTCCAGCCTGTGTTTGTGTTTGGGATTTGCCCAACCCAGATGCAGGACCTTACACTGGACCTTTCTGAACTTGATAAGGTTTGCACACCTCCACCTCCCAAGTCAGTCCAAGTCCCTCTGGATGCCATCCCTTGCCTCTATTGTGTCAACAGCACCACACCACGAATCAAAACAAAACACCAAAGAAACCAAAGATTACTTGAAATAATGTTGTAAAGGTTTGAGTATTCACACTCTCTGTGAGATAAGCCTGGGTTTAAGATTATTCCCAGATCTTGCAAAGCTGGCAGTAGAAGCAAACCCAGTTCCTTTTGAAGCCTGAAGGAGGGAGGTCCTGATCTGCAGCACTGGTGGTGTCTGAGATGGAGGCATAGGGTGTGTTCATCTGTGATATGTCCTGGCTTGAAGGACATTCAGACTGAAGGAGTTCATTCCCCACACAGGTTAGAAATGTATCCCAGCCTAAAAAGAAATATACAAACTCTGCAGTGTCAAAAATCCATTTTGGTTTATGTTCAATCCCTTTTAAGCCACTTTTTTGACAAACAAGTATTGCTGATTGCCAAGTACTTACACACTGGGATTCTTTACTTCCTTTTCTTTCTTTGATGCAAAGGAGAAAAAAACCCCGTGTAGGTAAAACTGTGAAAACCTTGAATGTTTTTGTTGGATGGACTTAAAATTAAAAAAAGAAAGAAGCAATTTGATGTCAGATTTAGAACTGGTAAATACAAAAATGTTCTGTTCAAGAAAGTTTTCTTAGAAGAGCTAAAGAGAGATGATACCTTTTTTTCCTCTATGTATATAAAAGGATCATTTACCATAGTCTCTGGGATTTTCAAACTCTCAGTAAAACCCACTGAAAATTATATAACCTTTCCCTCTGAATGATTCAGATTTCACTAGCTGACATCTGTTGTTAGTAATAGATGGAATAAAACTACCTGTGCCAAGAAAGTCAGACCCTTGTGTTTATTGTAATAAAGCAGAAGGATTTACAATTTGGTGTAAAACGTTTTTATGGTTCTCTCTAATTCTTGAATTCAAAGTGTTTCTTAGCTTTGAGACAGAAGCAATGAAGGTGAAGAGATGACCTATTACTACTACTTTTTCCTCAGTTGATTTCAGAGAACATTGCAAAGGTGGTTTCAATTTTAGAGATGGTCAGTAATTACATTTTGGAAAGATTTTTCAATGGAAAAAGGTCTTGTGTGAAATCAGTTTTTCTATCCTCTGTGAGGAAAAAAAGTTATACATCCCAACATACGTAAAAAGCATCTGTAATTTCAGTATTCACATAGAACATGGAATGATGGGGGAGCCTTTCAAGCAGTTAGCTGGAAGGTTACAGCAATGCCCAGACCTCTGCTCAAATGTTGAGGCAAAACTGATCTCAGAGAGGGCTTGTATCTACATAGTAAATTTTATTTCTACTCTGGGTTTGTTTTATTTATATATATTAATATAAGACAAAATATTCAAAGTTTCTATTGCTAGCTTAGTTTATTTCAGCAGAAACTTCTGAGGCAGTTTAATTTTTTCATATTTAAAAATAACATACATCATATCAATCTAAAATTTAGAGAAGTTAAGGCACCACCATGACATGGTTTTATAGAAACCTACCCTGAAAGAAAACTGTTTACTGTTTAAGGAAATGTTTTGTTAACTTCTTTAAGATCTATTTTAGACCCTATTTTAGGAAACTGTAAAAGGGTATGTGAGCACAAGCACAGTACAAACAAACAAACACACACATTGATGTTCCTGGTTAAAAGCCATCAGCTCAGAGAAGTCAGCTCTCAGAAGACAAAACTGAAGGTCTGCAGCTGTGTGTTTATTCCTGGGGAGGTGGAAGTGTTACTCACTGATATGGTGGGGTTTGCTGTCTGGAGAACAGTGGAATTGCTGGTTTCCTCGAGTATTACCAGTACAGACCTGATGGATTGCATGATTCCAAATGTCACTCTGAGAAGTGGGAGTCCACTGTCAAAGAGAAAATAAGAGTGCAGGGCTCAGTTCATGGTCACAGAAAATGTTAGAGTTAACTTTGGGGAGGGTTTGCCAGCTCTTTCTATTATTTCTTGTCAGCTACAGTATTGACAAGGGCTTAGTCTGAGTATGATCTCTAAAGTCAGAAAATGGACTGAGTTCAAATTGCACTTATTTATGTTAGTAAATAGGATAAGTATATCTTCTCCTGCTGCCTGGGTAATCTCTTATATTGTTGACAACACTACAGGTTTCTGACAAAGAGTTCTCTTTTAAAGCAACCTGGCTGCATCTTTTCTGCCCCTCCCACGTGCACATCAGCAATGAGCAGCTTACTCCTAAAAGCTGGCTTTTCCTGAGGAGGGAAGTGATCCCTTTTAACCTCAGCCTGACTGGGAACCTGCATAATGTAATGTGTAAAGAAAGCAGCACTCACTGAGAGTGATCAGGTTGGGAAAAGATATCAGGGGCATCCTCTCACTGTAGATGCAACTTCAGAATCTTCTCTAAAGAAAGGTATTTTTGCTACTGAAAGTAGGTGACCATCACAGAAGTTTTGGTCAGGTTCTTTTGGGAAGAAATGCTTCATTCATCCCAAAAGCAGTGTGGCATCAGCAGAAAATCAGGACTCTGTACTGTGATCACAATTAATGTGCTCTCTTCTGCGATCAATTTACAGTTAATGATGCATTTAGTGGTAATAAAATTGGGAATCTACAAAATATCCTTACCATTGTTTTAATTTAGTACATTTTAAATGTCAAGGAAAGGTGGGGTCATAGTATCTATCATTTTGGGGAAAAAAATCCAAATAGCTGAGGTAGAAAGTCATGAGAAAAGAAACAGATAATAAGATTACTGGGAATTGCAAGTCCTTTCTCTCTCCATACCAATCATAAGAGTGCTGAGTTAGGAAAATGACATTTAGAAAGTTGTTTTCATAATTAGAAATGTCCTCCTTGCCTTGTACAGTAGTATTCTCTCTGAACATTCTCTTTCACCAGATAAAGCTTTTAGGAAGTCATTATGACATACAAATAGACCATGTTAAATTAACTTTATTAATACATCATATGAATATTTTCAGCTGCTTCAGGCAAGTCCTAATTCACATCTAATCAGCAAAGAAAATCCAAATATCCAAGAAGTCTGGATCATTGGGGAAGTCATGATACAAAGCTTATCTTCACGTGAAGGAAGCATGACACACCAGTTTCCAGGGGTTAAAGATTTTGTTCAAAATGCTCCTCACAGCAGCATGGGGCCAAACCAGACCCAATCCAGCCTGTGAATCTCCCTGCTGGATGGTTCAGGCAGGAAAGTTTAGACATAAGAATTCATTTTTATTCCAGTGTATTAGTCCATTCTCTTCAGGACTGTGATTCAGTGGCCCTTGGCTGGGCATGAAAAACATTTCTGTCATCCTACATTTTCTTAGGCAGGTAATGTAGATGAGGGCAGCTAAAAAAGAAATGTGGTCATCAAATACTTTGGACATGCAGAGTTGATTCACTTTTCTCTTCCTGCCCTGGAACACCAAAAGACATTAGCTCACTTTTTGGCAAGAGGAAAAGTGAAATGAAGGACTCAGACAGACTGAAAATATGAGCTTGAGCAGGTGCAGGGAGGGTAGGTGGAAATCTCTTTCAGCTGTTGAATATTGGCTCACTGGGTTTGAAGTACATTTTTGTATTTTTCATAAAAGCTTATGAAAGCTTGGGGTTTGGAGGGACAGAATGTTTTCAAGGGCCATCAAATTTCCATTGATAATGAACAGAACAAGAACAGAACCACTAGCCTGTCCCAATTCTCTTCTGCAACTTAACCCCACCTCATGTAAAGTGCTGAGGCTGGAAATTTTATGTTAATTACTTTTCTTTTACTATTTTCCCATTTTGACCTCTTTAAGACTGCAAGACTCTTGCATTGCTCTTAAGGATTTTCCACTCTTTAGAAAAATACAAAGTGCTGAATTGTTAAAAGAAAGTCAGATAGCAAAGGCTGTCTGTGTTAATCCTGTACTTCTGCCTAGAAGGTGAGGATGCAGGGAGTAGAACTGTAAGCAGCATGTTTTTTATACAATAGGAATGAGAGTGAGATGTGTTAATGTACTCCTCTGTTGTAAAACAGCCAGAAGAGAGAGAATTTCACCTTAGGAAAGCCACAAAGAACTGGGGCTCATTTTATTTCTGCATCAATTCAACACAAGAGTGAGGATGCAGAGTGTTGTGAGATTAAAACACAATGTGCAGAGTATCTTCCGAATTTCAGCAGAACATGTTTGGGGAAGCTGACATTCCTCCTGCACAGGACAAATTATCTTTGCATTTATAATACTCTTTTTATGAGGGCATGTAGTGATAGGACAAGGGGGAATGGCTTTAAACTGAAAGAGGGGAGGTTTAGGTTGGATATTCAGAAGAAATTTATTCCTGTGTTGGTGCTGAGGCACTGGTACAGGTTGCTCAGAGAAGCTGTGGATGCCCCATCAACACCTGGAAGTGTCCACGACCAGGCTGGATGGGGCTTTGAGCAAACTGGTCTAGTGAGAGGTGTCCTTGCCCATGGCAGGCAGCTTAGAAGTGGATGATGTTGAACATCCCTTTCAACCATTCTATGATAATCCAAACAAATCATTTTCTGTAGAATCTGCTGCATCATAGGCTCTAACACAGCTGTCCTGATTCCTGGTCTTTTCTAAAGGGACAAAGAAAGGGGAAGACAGAAGCAAGTCCATAAAGGCCTCTGTAACTAATGCAAGTTAAATCCCTAAATAAAATAAAAAACCCAGCCAAACAAACAAAAAGGTATATTCCCTGGTTTTGTGATTTTCCTCAAGGAGACTGCACAAAAGAGTGGTAGGACAATATAGAAGTAAGCAAAAGAGTTCCATTTGGCCTACCTCACATCTTCCCATGTTGTTTGTAATGAAGTTGCCTCTCTTGCCTGCCTTTGGCAGGCAAACAAGGGATTTAATTTCAAACTCTCAGGAGACTGTAGGAAGAGATGATTTATATTTATTTAGACCCAGTTGTGGGTTACTCATGTTTCCACACTTCTGGATGGCTGGAATCACATAAAGGACACATTCATATCTATTTAAAAGTGACTATTTAGAGACCTTATCCTTGCTTCTAACATCCATCTCCTGCTTATTTGTTCCTAATAAGTTGCACGCTGTGCCTTCAAACAAAAAGGAGGCACATCCCTAGAAATACTTTCATATATTGGACACCTCAATAAGGTAGGATGCTGATATATTTATAAAGGGACTTTTTTTTTTTTTCTGTGAGAAATTGTTGGCATCAAGAAATCCAGATATCAAGTGGAATAACAGGTTTCCACTAAGGAAACTTGCTTCAGATGCTTCCCACAAACCTGAGGCAGTTTCCCCAGGTGATGTCTCAGATTAGCAGAGCATGTAGGTGGGACTGACTCTGACAGGAGAGGAAAGGTGCAGCCTAAGGGGACATCTTGCTGTCCCTTCACAGTTCCTGTGCTGTTGCATCTTTTTGGGATAGTGCTCTCTTTGTATCACTGCTGCCTTCTCTCTCATCTCCCAGCACCCTGCTGGTGCTGGCTCTTGTCCAGGATACAGTGACTTTTAGGTGTACTGCAAGATCAGGACCTCCAGGCTTTTCCCCTTCCTTAAGTAATTAAAGCTCCTTTTTAGGTGAATAAAGATTTCTTGTCACCTCTTTATCATCTCTCCACATCCAGGTCAGCTTCATTGTCCAGTCTCACTTTGAGGAGTTCAATTCATTACAAAATAGAAGGTAAAGGCTGAAAAGCAAGATCTTTTACTCATTTTTCCCCCGGGCAGAATCCCTGTCCTATGTAACCCAGTGACACAAGAGATAATCCTTTGATTCTTAAAAGTGTTGTGAACATAATAAAAGACTCTTTTCCTTTTATTCCTATCCTTGAATGAGTTGTGAACAACACTTCAGAGGTATCCATCCCGTCATGGACATCATCTGAGAAAATTAACTATGTCTCTTCCCCCAGTTCATCAGTAGATGGTGGCAAAGAGTTCTTGCTCGTCTGAGTTTCAGACCCCAAGGCCTGCACAAGCATGAAAATAAGCAAAACTGATGGGTAATATTTTGCCATCTGCTGCACTTCATGTCTTCAAACTCTCTATTCATGTTTGGATAAACCTATTGGAACTTTTAGTTGCCTTCTCATGTGCAAAGTTTTGTGAAATGACAAAATCTCACAAATCATTTCCTTGTTCCAAGTAGCCCTTATCTTCTGAAGGCCTCCAGATCTTATTTCACTGACTGAATCCAGGGACTTCACCTGTCTTCAACTGCCTAAGTTCTCCTCTTCTTTCCACTCATTTGTCTTCGTTATTATTTTATCTGCACCTGAGTTATTTAACTATGAGGCATATAGGAGCATGATGCATATGAACCATGTGGCAAACCACAACTCTATTGCAAGTTACATTACTCTATAAATAGAAAATTAGATGAAAAGTATTTGTCTGTACAAGAAACCAATAAAAAAAGGCCATACAAAGTCTCCTACATGGAAGATCTTACCAGAGAAGTAATTATTTCCTGAAATTACAAGCACTGCACTTTAATTCTCAACAGCATCTTGCAACACAGACTGGTATTTCATGATTACAATTTCATGGTACTCTAAAATCAGTAATCTTAAAACTTTTATTTGGGATTAGAATACAGATTGCATTTTTTCATTGCCAAATTGTATTGCAATTTTGTATCAGCAATGTGCTAATAACTAGACCAAATTAGCATTTTAAGCTTTATTTGTGACAGATCACAGCATGTGTCTACAGTCTATCCCTTAGCAACACAGCTTGGGAGATACATAAAATTGTGGGTGCCTCTACTGTTGGCAAGAATATCGAGAAAATCTGGTGAAAAACTATGGGGCAAACAATAGTGTTGCTCCTAAAATTAAATCTGTTTCCTAGTTCTACCTCCACTCTGCATTGTAAACTGACATCTGTGACAAGGAGAAATAGCAAATGCCAGTTTTATTTTCAATGTGGTGTTACTTTTACTTTTCTTCTCCACCACTTCATAGCCATTGAAATGCCCTTCCAATGCAGCAGGGAAGCACAGCTTCCTCAAACACTCAAAACCAGTTTGGGAAGTGAAAGTCAAGGTCATTTTCTCTCACAGAGAAGTACAAACAGTGAGGATTGTTCTGTATTGAAATTCCCATCCACATTAATAGCTCTGAAGTGATATTCTTAATTATAATATTTAGATTCATTTTAAGTACTTAAGAGGAAGAGAGAAATGTCACTGTGTACAGCTGATAATTGCAGAAAGCTTGACTGCAGAGAGGACAGCAAAGACGATATTTAACTGTATGGGAAACAGGGCAGGAAGTAACACACAAGATCCAACGAAAGAGAAGGATCCAAGCATGCCTTCAGACATCTGCCACAGTGGAAAACCTCAAAGCAGAGATTCTGGATGGAGATCTGACAGGTTTGGCCCAGTTAGTGTGGATGGGCAGCAGACAGTGGGGGACTTTTATAAAAAAATTAATTGTAAAAAGGTCAGTCATAAAACAAGTTTTTTTGATTAAGGTAAAAGGCAATGATTCAAAGCTTAGAAAAGGAAATAATGCATAACTAACTTATTGTCACAACATTTCAGCAGCAGCTTAGAGGAATGCAAAAGGAAGCCCAAGTATTAGTTAGGCAGTACCAGTGTTAACTTGATGCCTGACATGGCACAATGTGCTTAGTCTTTAATTATATGTCAAAGGCTAATTTTTGCACAGGTTCCCTGCCTTGAGTACAGAGATGAACCTAGGCTTGGAAAGAACTGTATTTGTTATGGGTCGTTCAAAACTTACCTGCTGCTCAGTGTTTGAGGGCTTGCCTTTGTGACCACAAGGATCTGCTTTAGTTTATAACTGAAGTAGTGCAGAAACATTTTCATGATATATTTAACATTCAAATTCCTCAACGTTAGACTCTGGGGGAGCACTGGGGCATTAATCCCAAATTCACACAGAATCACAGAATGAACTAGGTTGGAAAAGACCTTTGAGATCATCAAGTCCAACCGATGACCTAACCTAACACCTCCTTATCAACTAAACCATGGCACTGAGTGCCACATCCAGTCTTTCTTAAAACACATCCAGGGACTCCACCACCTCCTTGGGCAGATGATTCAAGGGCCCAATCACTCTTTCAGTGAAGAATTTTTTCCTGACATCTAACCTAAACTTCCCCTGGCGCAGCCTAAGACTGTGTCCTCTCATTCTGTCAGTGTTGCCTGGGAGGAGAGACCGACCCCCACCTGGCTACAGCCTCCTTTCAGGTAGTTGTAGAGAGTGATAAAGTCACTCCTGAGTCTCCTTTCTTCCAGGCTAAACAACCCCAGCTTCTCAGCTGTTCTTCACAGGGCTTGTTTTCCAAGCCCTTCACCAGCCTTGTTAATTACTTAATTAGTTAATTAATACCAACACTATGACCACCAGTGTCAATCAGACTGGTTTTGCCCATAATGACCCTTCCAATTTCTGCAGAAAATGACAAGGAGTCTGGCAGGCAGTAAGCTGAACATGAAGGACTAATGTGTCCTTGCAGCAACAAAAGCAAGCCAGGTCCTGGGCCACATTTGCAACCCTGTAGCCAGCAGATCAAGGGAAAAGATCATCCCACTCTACCTGGCATGTGTTAGCCAGATTCGGTCTTCTCAATTTAAGAGAAACCTTGAAGTACTGGAGATGGTCCAGTGGAGGGCCACAGAGATGATTATGGAGATGGTTGGAGAACTTGACACATCAACAAAGGTTGAAAATTAGCTTTGCCAAAAAGAAACAGAAAATTGGGTTTGCTACACCTACAGAAGGAAAGGCTCAGGGAGAGCTAATCACCATCTTCCACTGCCAAGGAGCTACTTGTAAAGAAGTGGAGGTGCTCCCTGCACAGGGTTGCATGGGATCAGGACCAGAGGCAGTGGGCCCAAGTTGCTTCAGGGAAATTTTATCTGGATATAGAGAAAAAAATGCTTCACTGCAAGAGCAGTTAAGCATTGGAATACATTGTCCAGAAAAATGGGGGAAATACTCAAGACCTGGCATAACAGGCCCTGGGTAAGCTAACCTAAGGCACTGCTTGGAAGGTTCATCCATATAATGTCCCCTTTTAAATGAGAGTTTTCTATTACTTACTTTCTGTCACTGTCCTGTCTTAGAAGAGAGAGAGCAGCTTCGTGCTTTTCTTCCCCTGTGCTTCACCCATGAGAGAAAAACCATACTGCCTGAGAATGATTTTGGAAAGAGCTAGGGGGAAAAGAGACAAGAGGAAAGTGTCATTTACAGCCTCCAGCTCCCTCCTGATACAATGGACAAGCCTGTCCTAAGGGATTTGTCCTGTCTCTGCTGCCTAAATGTCCTGAAAGCTATTCCTTGTCCCCCACTGTGACCTTCACAGTGGCAGTGGCTGTCAAGTAATAAGCAGAACCATCTCTCCAAATAGAAGAATATGTTACCGTGTAAAAAACCCCATAATTCCAAACCCGTATCTTCCAGCAGCAGCACAACATTGTCTCTTAGCATAATGGATTTGTTAGCATCGCCTCGGTTTGAGAAGTGCAACAGGAGCTGCTAAGGTGAATTATGAGAGGTTAACAATGAAAAGTAAGCATTGTGTGCTGAGCTGATGACTCATGCAGAGCTCTTCAAGAGATGCACATATTAAAAACAGCTGGAAAATATCAGACAACATAAAAAAATCCACCATCGCTCTCTTAACCTCTGATGCTGTAAATAGACCTGGAAATTTAGTGATTATATTTTGCTTTAGAGGCTGTAGTGGAATACACAGCACCACGATAGTTACAGTGTGGCTTTTGATTTATCTCTCTGACAATCATCAGTCCCTTCAATGCCTCGCTGAGAAATAAGCACAGAAGAGGACAGACATGCAAACTCGGATGAACTGATTTATATGAAGTGGGAAAGAACTCGATCTGTGCTCATAGCCATCCCTGTGCTGGCTGATGCACACTTCTCTTTAACGATTTCTGTGCCTGATTTATAAGGCATCCAGTAGGTTTCTGATCTGTCAGCAGCTTCAGTGCTGGCTTAGCTTTAAAAACATACACATTTCCCTGGAAGATGACCCATGAAGCTCATAGGAGAATTGCAGATGAACAGAATGCACATTCCTTGTGCTTTGTTGCCTTGAGTCTCCTCTCCACGTATTACAACACGGACTGGAAAATGGGAAGTTTAACAAGCATTTAATTGACTTGAAAAATAAAATGTCAATATATTACTGCTTCAAATATGTCTCTAAAATGGTATTTCAAACTTGTGAACAAAGGTCCTGGGAAAATAGGAGATTCCAATTAAGCTTTAAGGAACATCAATTGGTTAGATATGAAATTATATATAATTAAAAATAATGAAAATCAGCTTTGACAGTAAGTAATTTTTATTGATCAGGATTGTGTTGTATCCACAACTATTTAATTCTTATATACAATGCCACATACAGTATGTAAGGCCCAGTACTAATTCTTTAGTCAGAGACCAACTACAAACCTGCAGGGCAATTATTAATTTCCCCATGTGCAGGTGGGAATGTGAGAAGTTTTTGTGACTCATCCAAAGTCATGGAGGGAATAATCTGAAGAACTCAAACTGGCTCCCAGGACCACCCCTGGACCACATGCATATTTCCTTTGGATGAAGTTTTTGGGTTTTCTGAACTCTGGGTGTGTGCAGTTTGTCAGGTTATCAAGTCACCGAAGTGCATCTCTCAGTTTTCCATTTAGATTCAGCAAAAGCAATACTTGCATCCCTGAATTAAACAGAGAGTGAGCATATGGAATTGATATTGCCCAGAGTGATCAATAATGTAGGTGTTTGCTCCTAGAGACATCACTGAATAGAGATGTGAGTCCATGGCATAAGTGAAATGCATCAGGTTGCTAAAAAACCTACAAGAAAAAATATAACAACTCCTCCCCCAACTCCAAGAGCCCTCAAAACCCAATCCAAGAGCAGCAAAACCCCAGCCCATCAAATGTAAGTTAGTATATGCAACATTTTCTTTTCCTAGGTATTTGTTATTCTTGCGACTCAGTGCACACACTTGCCACTGTAAATCTTACTCTTATTTGTAAATTGTAGTAGGTTTCCTTTGGGGATCATCTCCCTGGCATACCATTCATTATTTTCTAGTCTTAAATAACTTTTGAACCTACAAGTATTCCTCTACTCTTGTTTATTTTGCTCCCTTCTTAGCTTGTTCCAAAATGCTGTAAATTTACCCAAAGCCCTCCCAAAGCTGGATCCACATTTTCACATTCAGAGGAGAATCATGCACAATGACTATTCCTATACCAACAAATAAAATCAGATGGATACAAAGCAGTGTCCTTGAAACCAAATGGATCATTATGTTTTACTTCTACAAAGTTATATTCTCCATTTTTACCCCCTCCAAACAGCAGAAGAAATTAAATAGAAAGTGCTTGGATGAGGAGTCATTATTTAGATTTCTTCTCTCACAGTAATCACAACTTTTTCCCTGCCCCAATCTTATTCCCTTGCCATCATCCTGTGCTGCCATCTGTCCTGCATTTGGTGGGTGGGCACTTCCACTGTAGAACAGGGAAAAATGTTCATTGCAAGATAATAAGGTTTTTCCATGCTATCATGTTCACTACCTGTGACCAAGGAAGCCCTGTCAGACACCACAAAAAAAGGGATAAACTTCAATCATATGAAAAACTCCACTGAAGCCCATCCATGGCACTGCTGAGCCACTGCTGAAACAAGGACTCTCCAGGACTTGGCTTTTATAACCTAAATCCAATCTCTATTTACTGGCAGATGTTCTGTCTCAGCTCCTTCCCTCTCTGTTATCCTCAAATGTGAAGAAGACATCAGGGCTTTGGGTATCAGTTATGTTTTTTTTCTGATTCCTTTTTTCTTCTCCTCAACCCATGAACATTACCCTGCAGCTGGCATTCAACAAAAATATTACTTTTTAATGTATGCAAATAGTCATGTCACATAAAGTTAGTCAAACGAGATTATAGAAGCATGAAATCAGTCAAATTGGCAACCAGGAAACATGAGAATTAAGACATATATTAGTCAAGTGCATGAGGAAACTTGCCCATTTGAACAAACCAGCATGGAACAGGTAAAGAACACACGGAGGTGCCAGGACCTCCTTGCTTAGTTCTTGCCCTGAAGCTCTTACACAGAGGGTGACTCCCCTCTGCCTCCCATGCTGTTGAATCCTTCCCCCCCACACACAACACACCTTGGCATTATTTGGGCTACAGGCTTTGCAGGTGGTCCCAAATAAGGCTGGAAACCTTTACATTAGTTATGCACAAAAAGACTTGATCTTGCACTGCAGTGAAGAGTTTACTGTGTAAACAGGGCATGTGAAACACAGTATTATCATTTTTATCGATAGATGGGGATAACAGGCAGATAACAGAGTTTTGATTTTCTGGCTGATGTGTACCTTTCCTGCCTGTTATTCCATATGCAGAGCCCTGAAACTCAATCGTTCATCTTAATCCACTGCTTGAATCACCATCTGCTCAGAGCAGGGCTGGGGGCACTCAGTCTCACTTTGTACAGGTGTAAACCTGCCCGTATGCTAACTGTGTTTGTGTTCAGTTTGAACAGAACCATTACTCCATTTTAGTCTCACTTCAGGACCAATGACCTAGATTTTCTAGTGTTGGCTGTTAGTTTTCATTCTCCTCTGAAGCCTCATTTCAGAAGAAAAAGGAAAAGAAAATATCTAGACACATTAAAATGTTTTAAGATTTTTTAAACTGAACGTTAAAAAATAGTAACTCAGCATGAATCAGCATTGTTATTCACTTCAAAAAATGCAAGCCTGTGGCTCAGCAGCTGATACTCAGCACAGCCTGTTAATGAGGCTGGTCAGCATCCCTCAAGGCTCATTTTAATTTTACATAACCAGTACCTAATGGAACCTCTGTCATTTCAGACTAAACTGGGAACTTCAAAGAGCATAACTCCATGGAAGTCCGAAGGCAGAGGCCTGGATGTCCCACCAGGCTCCAGTTCAGCAGCATCCACAGGGGATCAGTGCTAGGGACTGGTCCAAATGGGACCCATTTATAGACTTCAGAGTGTACACAGGTCTGGATTTTCATCAAGGCACCCACTTTAGCACTTTGCCAGATCTGCCAAGTTCCTGATACGAGTTGGGATGAGACCTGGATGTGCACTGTGAACAGTGACATAGCAAGCAGGGGGAAAAAATCATCCTTACTACTCAACACAATGAAAGAATTATGCAGATTTACATAAAGCTGTGCCTGACAAGCTGTGAAAGCAAAAATAAATCACACTTAACTTGCACTTAATTTCTTTTGTACTCGCAATTCATAGGTGGGATAAGAATTCCTGGAACCTGGGGCATTCCAGTACGAACAGAAGCAGAATCAGCCTGTTCATGTCTGCAGCTGACTGGGTGGTTCTGCTTTCTTTGCACCACAAAATGACTACATAAATCCACTTTTTCATGGAAAGCTGAGACACCAAGTTCAGCTGCTACACGCTTGCTTGCCAAAGCACAGGCAGCCTCCTGCTAAGTAATCTTTCCCAGGTAGCACAATTTTTATGGTTCTTTAATGCTTCATCAGGTGTTAATCATAACATTTTACTGTCTGAATAACAAGCTTATCTCCCTCAAGAAAGCTTTGGTTCACATCCAAAATTCTGTTCTCAGAGTAGACAATATACTTTGATAGCAGTGACCACACTTCACCCTGTGCCCAATGAATTTTCAGAATCACAGATTGAATGAGGACATTCGTTAGTTGCTGCCTTTGATATTATCTAAGTGCCTACAATTTATATGCCAGGATACTGATGCTGAAAAAAATCAGTAATTCCAGAAAGGAATAGTCCATTTTTCCTCCTTGCTCCTGTGTAAAATGTAGCTTGATTAAGGTTAAAGGATAGCAGTGGGGTGTGTGCAGGTGAAAATCAGCACCTCACTCATGTGATCAAAAACTGGACCATAGCAGAAAGCTCTGTATTCACAGTATCATGGAAGAATTTGTCTTTTCTCTGTTCCATTAAAAAAAGGGACAAAGTTCATTCTTTCCCACCACATGGTGGAATCTGAGCTGATTCAAGTCCAGGTTCTCTGTCAATATTTTCAAGAGATCTCTTAAGTGATGTAGAAACCAAAACTTCATTTTCAGAGTGGCTTCCTGAACACCTGTCATCCAAGTGCTTGCTCCTTCTGAAAATGGGACTTAGGCTCCGAAACCACAGGGCTAGTTCTAAAAGCTTTGCTCCCTCTCCAGCGTGCTTGTACAACACTCACCTGGTAAAGCACCACTCCCTGAAATGTTCCACTCCCAGCTCATGAGTGGTCACTGGAAGAGCTGTTGTTTTGCACTGTACAAGGTCATAATAAGTTATTCTGCCCAGAAGTCTTTAAGGTTATTCTTGCCTTTGCTTTTACCTGTAAAATAAACATAACCTTATAATGGCATGCTTTAGTAAATGTTCTTCAGACAAGAAACAACCATCCCTTTTATCCCTCCTATGGCAATTTTTGGCCTTTATTTTTTATTGTTTGATCTCAGAATATGTTATGAAGGAAAATATACAGTGAGTACCTAGCCCTAAAATAATTGCAACATCATCTCCATGGACTTGAGTTCAAAGCCTCACTGTTAATATGCCCTTTTCACACGTGTATCATGCTTCAGCAGACACTGCAGATGCCAAGATGTTCATCTGTTGACTGGGGCCTGTGTGGTCCAAGGAGAAATCATGGTAACATTTGGAAGATGTTGCTGCCAAGTACATGGGGTGGCTGCTCCAAGACTGAACCTCCCAGGGCCACAAAGGCAGCTCCTGGCTGAAGGTCTGCAAGCTCCAAAGGGTACTTCAAGGTTTCTGAAAGTAACCCCACACTTGGACTGCTGCCTTATCCGTGCCAGGAGCATGGCCACTCCCTGGGACACAGCCTGAACCACTGCTAGCAACCATTGCCTGCTGTATTTTTCCATATGCATTGGTAGAAAAATATCCTTCATCTTGTGAAAGGTGGATGAGAAATGTGATGAGAGCGAAGTGCTCTCATTCTGACCCTAACTCATTCAGCACCTGCTGTGTTGACTTGCCTTTATGGAAAAGCCATGTTAAGCACAAGGCTGGAGTCACACCCTTGCAAATGTGGGCATGCAGGGTGGTGTGTCACTGCCAGACCCAGAGGGGAAGCTGGAAGGCTCTGAGGCTCAGAAAAACAGTGTCCAGCAGCCTTGACATTGCGGGGGTACAACATGCTTCTCTCAAGTCCTTTAGCTGGCACACTGGACACCACAGGTTGTGATGCAGTATGTCCAGGAGCTGCTGTTCTGGGCCAGGTGACATGCTGGGATCACTCTGTGGTTCTACATGGACACTTAGCAGAAAAGCCTAGAGACACAAAAGTTGTCTAGTTTAACCTCAGTTTAATATAATTCACCTCAGTTCTGCAGCAACATTCTGCTGGCCCTGGTGTTAGGTGGATTTTTACATGGGGAGCTAAGCTCACTGCAGTCCTTCAGATATTTTTCAAGTGACTTGCCAAATATCTGATCTCATCAAAGGCACTTGTACAAGGTACACTCTGAAACTGAGCTTGCATCCAGGGCCTCCAGCCAGAGGGTCTTGTGGGCTTTCAGAGCTTGAACAGAACCTGATCCTGTCACGCAGGCAGGATGCACCAGGCTACAGGAGACCAAAGAGTCTGTTTATATTTTAACCTTAGTTTTTCTTGCCAGAGTAATTATTTTTTTTCTGCTTACACTGTTCTGACAGAAACTGGATATCTGCAGCCCATCAACTTTTACAGTTTTTTTTTTCTTTCAGCCAAGATCACGTATTAAGAAATGTGTGTTTTCATGGATGCCTCCCCTGTTGTTATGCTGACTACCTTCCCATCTGTTTGCAATCTCAAATCATTGAGATGGCAGCAAAGGCACGGAACAGCTGCCTTTCGAAATCCACGAAGTCCCATCATTATTCTGCACTTAGTCTTGGCTAAAGAGCTTACCTGGCTATGCTACAGGTCACTTCCAAGGGCAAAGCTTTTCAACATCCATGGCAAATAAAAAAAAAATTGCTTTTCTCTTCTTATCACCCTCACCTTCCCTGGCTGCTTTCTCTTCAATTTTTGTTACTTCTCATTTGTGCACCTTTATGACTGCTTGTTTGGTCTGTGCAATTACAGAAGTGTAACCACGTAGCTCAGTCTTCTGAGGAAACAGGTACTCTACACCACCAGCCTTGCAGAAGCTTTGTATCAGAAGAATACAGAAGTCTTTTTATCAACAATGATGGGTGTCTTGCGTAGAAGCGATTGGCTAAAGGTACAGGTATTCATGACCTGGCAATGAACTCATTATAAAAGCTATTTGACTATTCCAAGGTGTAATGATAATGGCAATCAACAGGGAAACATTAAAAAAAATTTTTTTTAAATTTTAAAAAGATATATTTCTAGAGGTTTGTTGGACATTTCCTGCTATTTTTCTTTTCTTTTTTTTTATTTTCATCTTTCTTTTTCAACAGAATTTCTAACAATTTATGAATGCTCGATAACTTTGTCCTTCATTAATCCATCTAGTGTTTCCTCTCATCTTTGGAAACGTTGTCACCTGCTATATCCTGCAGAAGGACGTCCACAGATTAACTACATGCAATATGTTGAAAAAATACTTTTTGTTTCTTCTTAGTCTCCTTCCTTTCAGTCTAATTGGATATCCATAGTTCTTGTACTGAATTCTTGTAAACTATGTATCCTAACAAACATTTCCATGACAAAAACAGCTTTTACAGACTTCAGCTGCATTTCCCCTTTTTTCCCCTAAGTTGCCTCTTGTCTGGACTGAAAGCTTCCAGCTTTGTCTCTCCTGGTACAGAATCAGTTTCTCACATTGATTGTACCTGAAATGCTTCTCTGAATCTTTTCAAGCCTCATATAAACCCTGCAGGATGGGAATACCAGAACTGTACATATCATGTGAGGTGTGGGCAAGATATGGATTTACCCAGCAGCACAGTAGCGCTCCTCCCTTCCTTCTTCAGCCCTTTTCTAACAATTGCTCACATTTCACTTGCTTTCTTGACAGCTTGAAATGCACCAAGCTGATGTCTTCACTGTACTGTCACAACCCCAAGTTCTCACACATGAATGGTAATGGTCAGTTCAAAATCTGTCATGTTCTACAGGCAAGTGGCACTGATTTTTATCTCATGTGTTACTTCATATTTACCTCCACTGTGCTTCACCTGCCAGTCACTGAGTTCTGTGAGAGGTACACAAGGGACACACCACAGGACCCTTTCTTTACTAACCCAAATATCATAGTATTATTGACAAATTTTGTCAGTTCATTGCTTTTCCCAAACCTTTTAAGAATAAAATTGAATATGGGTTGAGTGGAGAGACCATGAAGCAGAGAAAATACAAGAATGGTTCAGAGAAGCCCTCACAGCTCTTGCCTTTGAACCAGAAGCCCTCATCACTCCTGATGGCCTTGGAGTTGTCTGCCCTGTCTGTATTACATTGCAAGGGAAAAAAGGTACAAATGCCTAGAACTCTCAGCAATAAGAAAATTGACTCCAGGGAAAACAGATCTCACAGGCAATGTGTCATTGGCCCATAAATGTGTTCAGGAAAAAGGGAGGGAAAAGAGGACACCACAAGGAGTTCAGTCTTTTCCACCTGCTGAAAGAGATTGGCCGCTTCCATGTGGTTCTGCAGCACAATCCAAGAAGAGTCATCAAACATAACCATAATTGGTTCTATTCATAGTGTTCTCAGATTTTGAAAAGTTTTTTTTCAAGTTGCTTAGAGCAGATTCAATTGCTCAAGCTTCCTTCTCCCAAATATACAGATGCCCAAAGCACATTTTTTCCTTACGGCATTGCCCTAATGCCTGTAGCTCCCTATGTGCCTGCGAGGTGAGGAAGGGTCACTCCCATTTACAGATGGAGGATGGGACAGGAGAGGTTCCAAGCCAAGGTCAGCTTTCAGGCCAGTGGTGGAGGGGCTCCTCACATCATTGTCTCCAAAATCCTTAACTACTGAATCACCATTAGGCCATTTTCCCTCTCTGGTGATGATTTCCTTCCACTGACCTTGTGGAAACTCTGAAATAAATTAGTCTCCAGGGTAAATGATTCAGAATCTTTCACTTAAGCCTAATTAACAGGAGGCAAATTGGCCTTCAGACACTTTGGTATAAGGAACAGTGAGCCCAAGGTGAGAGAGAAACTTATGAATCAGTCCCACCTTGATCCTGTTCTTCATTCACTTCTGTTCCCACATCCAAACCTTCACTCAATTTCCTGACAAGCCTATGGTGTTGTTACTCCCATAAATCTCAATTCTTGCTTATAAATATAACTATAGGAATAATACTACATATACTGTATACCTAAAAGCCAGTTGAAATATTGATCCACAAAAAAAAAGTCACTAAGAAATGGCTTAATTACCTAACCTGTGCTTAGAAAAAAACAGTATTTCCCTGCAGTGCCTTGCATGGACACATGTAAATAACTGCTCTGTCAAAATGAAAGCTGCTAAATCAAGCACCCAGAAGTTAGGAAAGTGTAGTTCAGGTTGTCTTACCATGACTTCTTTGTGCAAATAGAGTCTGCAATTACAAAGACACATACATACATAGTTTAGTGGTGGACTTGACAGCACTGGATTAACAGTTGGACTCAACCTTGGAGGTCTTTTCCAACCTTAACGATTCTGTGATTCAATATACTGCTATATACTAGTCTATAATTAGCGTTTGCAAGAGAGGTGTCTTGGACTGTCTGCAGTGAGGAACTTGTCATGTCTGGGAAAGGGAATGTGCAGTCTGAAACAGCCAGAACATTGCTGGCCTCATGAACAGCAGAAACCAAAAATTCACATCTTTAATATTGGACATGCACTTGGCTAATGATCTGTATTTCAGATTCTTTTGGGAGTGGGACTTACATAAAAATCTTTGCTCTCCCCCACCATGACATGGACCATGACAGGATGATTAAGCTTAATATAGTAGTCCATATGCAACAAACATGACAAATTTCTTAGCACCAGGATTGATGCATTTTTTGAACAGCTTCTTCAAAATACTCTCCTAGGGCTGAATTAAGGCTGTTGAGATAACTAAAACACACAAATCTGTTTCTAAACTGTGTTTGTATTAGGTTTAATTATGACTCTACATTCTTTTATTTTCAAAATATTTTTATTAGGTGATAATAACAATTCTGCAATTCTCCCAGAATATCTGCAGTTATTAAAGTGCTCTCCCAAAACCTAATTCTAATTTAATGCAATTTTTCAATGTAGAAACCTCCTTTGTTCTTCATAATTAAACCCTTACACATGTGCAATGTAAAAAGACTTTAGAAAACAAAACCTCAAGACAAATTTTCTTTTAGGTGCCACAATAAAAGAAACGTTGCCATACAAATAATGCAAAGAATCAAAGGTATGGAATACTGCCTTTGCGTTTTTGTGAGTTTAAGCTTAACCTTGGAGATACTGGATTTGCAGATTTGCTCAGGCTGAGTCACTGTACTCTGGAAAAGCTGATGCAGACCTGTGTTCCTTGTATAAATTTTCTCTCACTCCTGGTCAATGTGAAGCTTGTCAAAACAGCAGCCACAAGCACAGACTCCTCTCTTTTCCTTCCCCCTGGAATGTCATCACATTGACATTTCTATCCCCCTCTTACTAGTCTTTTCTTCCTTTCCTCTATAGTACCTTTACCTTCTCAGCAGGTCTGGAGATTCCTTTTTCTTGGCTTCTTTCCTGAATAGGCTTGTTGAGAATGGGATTCAGTGTGAAATGTGTTTTGATTTTCTAGCGGCATTAATGGCCAGGTTTTGACCTTTTCGTCTGGTTTTGAACATTTCTTCCCTAGAATAAACTTTCTCCTGCAGGATACCCTCACATAAAATGGTGTTTGTTCAAACCACCAGTCTCTTCTGCTCTCAGAGAACCAGACCACCTCTGCCCCTAGAAAAGATAACATTTGCCAAAAACGCTGCTGGCCTTCCTCTGCAGAGGAAACATTATATGGTTGAATAAACTGTTATCATAATAGTTATGTCTCTTTTTATTATACACACTTAGAAGAAGAATAAATTTCCCCAGGAAGTTTACTTTTCATTTTCTAAAAGATTGTGTTTCGAAGCTAAAATGTCACAGTTGTCTTTTATGCCAGTAGCTTTTTAAGTCTATTTTCATGTGTATATATTTGTATATATCAGAATCATAAAGTAGTTTGAGTAGGTAGAGACTTTAAAGAACATCTAGTTCCAAACCCCCTGCCATGTGCAGGCACACCTTCCACTAGACCAGGCTGCTGAAGCCCTGTCCAACCATGGGAAACCATTTTTGTACTCTTTGAGACCTTTGTGTGAATTGTTGTGAAAGCCTTGAATTTTTCTTTTAAGATTGCTATTACAGTTTATTAAATGAATGTGCAACCTTTGTGTATTTGCTGATATTTCCACTTTATCTGGTACAGCTTGCAGGAGTTTATGTCCTTCTGGGCAACTGGAAGGCAATATGCAGGTTTTCACGGAGTTTTCAGCTTACAGAACTATGGTGAGAAGACAAAGGAAAATTCTGTTTTTCAAGATATTTAACAGGCAGTCCAACAGAGATTAAACACTCCTTCCCTCTCACATGCTGCTTTATTCAGATTTCAACTTAAATTCATTTTACTGAACTGTATTCCTGAATCCAGCAGGAATAGTCAAGAATTTTTCTTTGGCTATGTCTAGTCCACACGTCTCTAGAGGCACAAACATTTATAAAAGCAAGTAATTTCCGTAGACTGTGAGGTGTATTTGCAGCTTGAGTTGGCAAAAGGGGGCTTACCCCTCGCCTGCCGACACAAAGAAGCCCAGAGCACAAGGCTGAAACCCCTCTGGAAAGCAGCACCCAGTGCCCAAAACACAATGAAAAAGGGGCAGATCTCCTCACCCAAAAGGGGCCGTATCTTCCTGTCGCTGCTGAAAGGCACGCCAGCAGAGGTAAAGAAGAAACAGATGGGACGCTCTGTGTGTGCTCCACACAGGTTTACCCCAGCAAATGGAGAGGGACAAAAAGCCAAACAGTAGGAGGGTCCAGGGATTTTATACTGGGCACAAGATAGGCGGGGAAAGGGATCTCTGCCAATGGGATGAGAACAAGTAGGCAGGGTAAACAGTAAGGGAACCAATGGGGACAACACATAGGAGGGACTGGGAGAAGGATCCAATGGGGTGTGGAAGAACATAGACGCTTCTAGAACATGTACATATTGATGGCAGGAAATGAATATACATAACCTCATACATAAAACTGGGAGGGGAAAACATTAAGCAATTGGGAGAGAATATGCAAATAGAAGAACCAAGGGCTTATGGGTTCTCACCATAATTACAGTGAGGTGCTTAAATCTGAAATTCCGACTACCACACTTTTTTTCTTGGAGTTCTTCTGAGGGATCAGGGCAGTTGAAGCTGTTTGTTCCACCACAGGGCTGCTGCATGTTGACATGTAGATTCTGAAATTTGTGCAACTCTTTTGCAAATTATCTGGTTTTCATATGTACAGGTAATAAGTTTTCACCTTTACTGCTGGGGAGTCCACACAAAACTTTATTGCAATTTCTCTTGAGGAGATCTAGGACTTCAGCAAGTGTCACCTTTCCCTTTCCTTCTGGTAACATTACAATGCAAAAGGGAGAAACATATTACACTGACTGTAGGAGCCAGTGCACCACTGAGAGCCCCTGTGGCAACATCACAGCATCTTCTCCATGGCCCAGCATAAAATTTACATTGACTATTTTTCAGTGAACACATAAAGGTTGTCCTTCTTATTATCTGTCCCCTGGTAAACTAAGATGGGATTTATGCTGCCTAGTGTTATCTCTGTAAAAACAAATTCTGTTATCTAGGTTAATCTATTCTTGTCCAGACTCACTTTGAAGTCAAATGGGTAAGAGGACAAGCTGAAAACATAAATTCACTGCACCTCAAGGCTGGTGCCAGGTAAGAGGGTAATTGGACCTCTCTTTGCAGTCTCGGCTTGTCATTAACTATGGAGGGGACCTGGACAATTAACCTGCAGTTTTGCAAATTCTAGAGGATCAGCAAGGGTGTCTTTGTAACTACAAGCAAAATTTGCATTTGCCGTGTTTGACGTGGAAACGGTCCCAGGTTTGCTCAATATGTGCAGAAACCCCAAGGTTTTGTGTGTCCTTCCATGAAGTTTTACAGAAAGCTTGTGGGACACTGCACAAAATAAGGAGGGTGGAAGGGGAATTTTCAAAGATACCAGTTTAACATAAGAACATGTATTTATATCACACCTTTGAAGTTTCTGACCTCCTCCTTTCCTCAGGAGAATTTGGTCTAACACTAAATTTGTAAATGCAAAACCTGCTCACTTAGCTTTATAGACCAGATTCCTGAGTCACTCTGGCTAAGTCACACAGGGTAAAATTATCCCTTCTCTTTCTCTCCTGCAGTTCCGAGGAATCAATAAGGTCAGGCAGATGCATCAACTTTGAGCACTTGAACAAATGTTCTGCAAGACTGGGTATCAGCAAAGAAGGAAAAATCAAGGTGCAGGTCCCAGTGACACAGCAAAAGCGTAAGAGCATTAAATCAGGAGAAACAGTGACTGAGTTTTGCTCAGCCCCCAGGATGTTTGGGTTCACAGCAGAGCCCAGGAGAGCTGCTGATTGGTATGGGTGTTGGTCACTCACTGATTGGTATGGGTGTTGGTCGCTTCTGTGCCACATCTGTCAGCAACATGAAGCTGTCTCAGAAGTCCAGGACATTTTCTCCAGAGTTGCTCATGCTAAGGCAACTATACTCTGTGTCCTCTGTGCCGTGGTTTAGAGTCCTTTGCAGGATTATGAAGCTGTTCTGACATACCTGGCTGGCCAGAAAAGGTGGATCAGATGGCTGAGTTTGGGGCATGAAAGAGAAGAATGTTTCTCTGGAGAGACTGGGAAGGATAGGCTAGAAGTACTCTGGGAAGAAAGTGGAGGAACCACGTTTTTCCTTGTTGATGGATTTGATACCCTGTAACAGCGGGGATTACTGTAACAAGCATATATCAAACCAGGAGTCCGGTGGAAAGGAAATACATGTGGATGGATTCTTGGTAGATGTTTCAGAGATCTTTATTTCTCCAGCCACATGGCCAGGGCTCTGCTCAGGAACTCCGAGGGTCACGGGACCCGAGGGTCCTTCCCACACAGGGGAACACAAACCAACCAAACGGGAATGAGGCTGACCAGGGGCAGGGAAACCCCGTGTCTTCCCCCCAGGGCCCATCTCCCAGGGCTCCATGGCAGGCGGGGGAGACCCCAACATCTCATCCTTTTTTGTTATTTTCCAACAGAGACTTCTACCTGATAAAACAAGTGTAAAGCTCAGGAAAGAAAATTTGGATCCTTGTGTGAGGCTGAGCTATCTGCCAGCTGCAAATCCATGACAGATTTTGACTCAGATGTTATTTCAGAAGTAGCCAGGGATGCCATAAACCAGGACATGGCTCGTATTTGTGAGTCCAGACACATCACTTCCAAATGTTCTGTGTGCATGTATGTTGCAACAAATTTGACTTAAACCACCCAAAAGCGGGTCTCTCTGGCCACATAAAAGTGTATTACCTGTCAGAGCAAATGGGCCCTAGACAGAAGATGAGGTTTTCTGCACAGGCACAGATGCAACACAGTACTATGCTCAGTCTGCTACAAACATCACAGATGAACCATTATTTTTTCTTCTTACTAATCTTTCTTGCTCAATTCGTTAAATCTCAAAGATGTCTGCTTCTGCTAGTTAACGTAAGACCATGAAAGACTGTGTATGAGATTAAAAAACAAAGAAGATCCATTTTCTCCACCGTCCTGCTAACAGTTGATATCTGTAGAGAATATAAGCAAAGGTCATAGGAGTACTGCAAAAATAGAGTGACTCTTTCCCATAATACTCTCCCAAACTCAGTTCATCCCACAGAGAATTAATAGAGATCAGGATTTTGGTAACAGCTCTAAACAAATGAGACATAGTTGGACTACATTTTAACAAAAGTATGCTAAAATTTCCTGAGCAAAAAGTCTTAATTTTCAGATCTTAAATTTAATTAATTTCAAATGTTGCATTAAGTTTATTGTTTTAGTTTGTTGGTTTGGAGGGGGGGGTTGATTTTTTTTTTCTTGTATTTTACTTTTTCATTTCATATTTCAACTGCATTGGTTGTTATTGATTCAGAGACTGACAGTCCATTAGAGTCTGAGTAGTAATGTTGGAACAGTACAAGCATCTTACATTTTTATTAGTTGAAAATGTAATTTAATACAAGAACTTACCTTGAGAGTAACATAGAGCTAGTTAAAATTAAAATAGAGCTGAAATTAGATCTAAATACATTAATGGAAGGAGTTTTAAAATTAATTTTAGAGAAATTGTTTCCATGAAGGAAAAAAAAGTCAAACTCTTTGTTTTTGTCACAAACAGGCAAAGCCTTTCTCTTAACATTAAAATGAAACATCCACATTAAACAAACAATTCAAGTTGAAGAATTGCTTTGATTTTTTTTCAGAAAACAAATTGAATTTAAATGTTCTAAACTTACTTTGACCAGGATGGGGCTGAAATGAAAGCATTTTCTTTTTCGTGTTAAGTGAACAAAATCCTGAGTACCAGCAACAGTGAGAACACAGTGACAATTGGCCATATCTGATATCAGAATACATAAATTCATTCTGAATCATGTCAATTAAAGTATAGAATAATTTTTAATTGGCTCATAAAAGAATCATATACATGAGAATTGCATATGTTGGTAAAATACTTTTCCTGGTTGGAAAAAGCTTTTTTTTCCTAAGCAGCCTTTTTAAGACCATTTTGCAGGCAGATATTATAAGGCAAGCAAGTATTTTGTCTTGTTGAGCTGGTTGTCTTCAGATGCCCTGTACAAGAAACCAGATCACAAAAATTCATATTTTTTTCTTGGTACTTCTGGTTGGCATTTAACACGCCATTGAACTTGATGGTTCACTCTGAAGTGCTTTCCTGCTCTTATGGATGCTATTGCTTCTGAATGCTTAGCAGTTTTGGAAAAAAAAATCAGTATCTCCCCAGAGTGTGACTCTGTGAGATCATCTATAGAATTATTGTTATAGCAACCACTACAAGTAATTGGAACCAGGCTGTCTTGGGCCTGTGAGTGATGCATATTTTATGGTTCATCTTCTGTCTTGTTAAAGGCTTAGGGCTTGTGAACTTGCTTGGTTTTTATCCAGCAGTGGAATTCCAGTGTTTCAAATCACAACATCCATAGGTTTGGGGGAGGGGGAGGGAGATGAGGACATAAATATTGCAATAATAATATTGATGGAGAAAAACGAGGTCAAGAACAGAGACACGGAGAAAAAATGGGTTTGGGGTTATTGTGTACATTGAATATTAGTGTTCAGATAAGAATGATGAGGTCGAAGAAGATGAATGTGGTAGAGTTTGTTTTTATGGGGAGAACAAAAAGAGAAAATCATAGGCTAATGCTTGAATAGTGTTCTTACAACACAGTAAATTGATCCATGGCAAGTAATATACTCATTTCAGAGGGCAGGTTTGCTTATTTGCTATGTTAAGGTTTTGTAATTGTGTCTGCATTTAGCTGCTCCTCAGGCACTGGAAACAGATCATTCTACCCTGCAATTACAAATATTGATTTACAATGACATTTGTCTCTTACAAAGTGTTTCAATAACATCTGCAAAAGCAGATGATGCAGAAGCATTAATCTCTCCATCTCTCTGATTAAAAAAAAAAAAAAAAGTGGTTTTTCCCTGTAATGGCATGAAGGAACATAACTGTGATGAGTATTTCAAAGAAAGGATTATATTTCTAAATTTCCTATGCTATGGCTGTGGGCATACAGATAAAGATTATGGAACACTACAAACACAACAGCATCTGATTTTGGTATGTTAAGCAAATAGAAATAATAGCATGCAGACTGCACAACCTGACTTTTGGTTCAAAGCGTACCCCAAAACATAATTAAAGTAAAACTAGTGGAAGCTACAAATGAGACTGGTTTTGAAATACTACATAAACTGGATGAGATTTATTAGCAAATTTATCAGTGCTCATTGCCTGAATTCAAGTCTGCAGACAAAACCGAAGTCAGCTGTCTTTTACATTCCTTGTTCTTTAATTTTGAATGTCTCATATATTTCTCTCTATTTTTCCTATACAAACCCTTCACCAAATGGCTTCAAAACAGCATCCAAAATTAAAATATCTGACTTCCGTAATACTGAAAGAATTTTTAAACAACAATCTAAAACTGGAAAACAAGGAAAAGAATGGAATGTGAGACCTCATCCTCTTCTAACTCATTATTCAATGTCTCTTCTTTTTTGGTGGGGGTGAAATGCCCCCCACTACTTTTCAGCATTTTTTACCTCATTTAAAAGGCACTGACAGGCTCTGTTTAATACGTTTTCAAAATCCACAGGAGTTTTTCAGTGATACAAGAATAAATAATAAAAAGTCCAAAAACAGAGTGTAGAAGGAAAATCTGCTATGCCAAATAACAATGTAATAAGCTGGGATTCTTCTTACACCATTGCTTTAACTCATTTTGGGGCTTGGATATAAAGTGATATTAACTATTTAGACCCCACTGACCTTTTCAAAAAGGAAGGATATTAATTATATCCTGGAAACTCCTCTTTTCCATTTGGGATGCCCCAAGTACATGAGATAATACCCAAGGCTGCCAGATAATATATAGGACTATGTGTGGAATGTGCTTTTCTGAAGGTAGAGCTCAGCAGGAATACTCAGAGTACATCATTAAGTATTGGGTGCCAATACAAAGGACTTGATTCAGCTCATCACCCACAGGCATCTGAGTCTGTCCTTATCTGGATGGACTAAATCTCCGTGCCCTGTGCTTGTAATGGAGGCTTAGACAGACAGGTAAACATTTAAATTCAAATTTATTAATTTGAAGTTGTCGCTTTAGATTTGGCCGTACAGATGCCATTTCAAGTTATTAACTTTTATACCTTAGCTCAAGCCTTCTAGGTGGGTTTCACGCTGGCTTAATATCACCCATAAAACATCCTTATGAGATGTCATGAAAATAAATACTTCTAATATTGTGAGCTTTAATGGTAATGGAGCCTTTACACTAAAATATTTATTGACTGCAATTTTAGAAAACACAAAGCAGCACTTTCTGCTCAGCAAAGTCCTTGGTAACCACAGGACTGGCCAGCCCTGCTATTTAGAGTCACAATCTTTCTGGCCCCATGTCTGAATATTTCTGTGCCTTTATGGGCTTGAGCTAGATTTGCATATCTAGTGGCAAAAATCTGCAATTTTCACAAGTTTATATGCCTCATTCTCTTTTTATATTCTTCATCATATTATGCACTGCCTGAGCTTGCAGACTCTGTGTGATGGAAATCATGGCTTCTCTTCTGTGCTTCTTCTGAACCCAGCATGAAGCAAGGCCTGCAACAGAAACCTGTATCACCATGGTAGCTAAAATATCTGCAATCAAACTAATAATGTGGTGAACACATATAACTTTTGAAATCAAGCATAAAGACCTATTTAAGAACAGTAACTGTAGAGGGGTTAAAGATGCTGTGTCTTCAAGTATTATATTTACATATAGAAATTAAGAAGAAATCCTTTACTGAGAGAGTGGGGAGGCATTGGCATAGGTTGCCCAAAGAAGCTGTGGTTGCTCAGTTCCTGGCAGTGTTCAAGGCCAGGTTGGATGAGCCTTCGAGCAATCTGGTAGAAGGTGTCCCTGCCCATGGGAGGGGGGTTGGAGCTGGATGGTCTTTAAGGTTCCTTCCAACCCAAACCATTCCATGATCCTATGGTGTGAGTCAGGTTGGCACATCCCAAACTCTGATAGCACAAGATCTGTCACTGGCAGCAGTTCTACCAGAAGGGGCCCCCTAGCTGGGCTGAAAAGTTGTTTCAAATTGCCCTTTTTTGAGACTGACAGCTCCCTGGTTTTGCTGTGGCTGCTGTGATCAATCTGCCAAGATTTCCACTGCATTTGTAACCTCTGTAAATGGGACAGATGGATGCCAAAGTAATCGCTGTCTCCGTGGCAGCTTATCTAATTAAACATTTAGACAGAGAAAGGTATAATTGCAGAATAATCTGTCTGATTTTATTGTGTGCTTTCCCTTAAGACACTCCTGTCTTCCTGACAGAGAAAATAAACTTTGACAGATGTTTACTTTCAAAATAAAAAAGATGGTGGAGTTCTATTAACACAGACCGTATTCAGTAGTGAAGCTATTCTTTCACTGCACACGATGCCAGCATTCTTTGTAGAACAAAGATTTTGGTACTGAGTAAAATTTGATTTACATGCCTGAGGGAATAATAAAAGAAACCTATTATGGAATGAAATGGGCTGTAATCACATTGAGAGGATAGAGATTGTTCCTTGGGTGAAGAGGGGGCAAGGCTACTGCCTGGTAAATAGCCTACTGAAGAAGAAAAAACAGTGTTATCCAAAATGCAACAGACACCAAAGTTTGAGGAGTGACGTGTAATTGCCTCACAACACCTCCATCACTTGCAGCTGGAGATGATGTGTGCTGGGTGTTCAGCACGGGGCCACAGGCAGGGAGGCATGGCTGGACACAGAACACCAGGACAGAGCCTTCTTGCCCTTCTCACTGGATAATGCCTTAGCTAATGTCAACTCAGACCATGCAGAAGGTCAGCATCCAAGTCTAAGGATGGGACCATTCTCCTCACAGCACACAGGGTTTCTGGAGCAGGGCTCGGCTGCTGCTCCCCTGGCCAGGAGCCAGCCTCAGCTGCTGCTGGGCTCAGCACAAGCCAGGCAGAGAATGATTTCAATTACTGGAGGAACATCTGCTGCTCCAGAAGACATGGATGAAGCCAATCCCTTCTCCAAGAGCTACTTGAACTGAGCAAAGAGCTGGCCTGCAGGCCCATGGCACAGCTGTACAGTGTTATTCAAGCACAGGACTCTCATTATGTCAGGAGCAGCTTCTCACATGTGCACAGACCTGAGCAGGGACTGATCTCCAACGTGTCCTCCATCTGTCTCCACGAGCGCTATTGTCAGTAAGAACATTGTGCTGAAAATTCAGGATGCTTCCTGCAAGTTTAAGGATGTGCAGCACCTGTGCCTTGTAAGCTCACTGTCACACACGCTGTTCCCCTTAATGGCATTTCTGCTTGGGTTTATAGACAGAAACGCTGAACTCCTGCAGGCTTTCTAACTCCCCTTCTCCTTGCCACTCATGGCAGGCCTGATGTCTGCCCTTCTATCAGCTCATTATGCTGTGATTTTACAAGGAATTTTCTCCTATGATTGTGAGCTATGTAAATGCAATTCTTATTATATAAAAATTATCATTCTGATTATACAATGATATATATCACATTTTAAGGCAAGTGGTGAATGTTACGGATGGATATCAAAAAAGCTAGTAATGAAAGTAGTTCAGTGGTAAACACCAGAGAAGAAAAAGCAATACAGAAGCAGATGCTTTGTGATTTGAAGATTTGAATTATCCTTGTTTCCAAAGTGCTACAGAAGCAACTGCAGTTGACAGCCGTATTTCTTGTGATAGGCATAATGTCATTCATTGCTTTGTACTTGAATGACTAGGATACTACACAGTCTGTCAAGTCTAAATCTATTTAAGTCATGACAATTTATGTTATACTACAGTACATTACTTGTTTTGATCATAAGACTAAAACCATTCTTGCATGAAATTAACTGAAACTTTAAAATAAAAACCAATCTCTTTTCAAGGCAACTGAAATTTTCCCGGCTCTGAGATGGACCAACAAACTACAAAAGCAGAATAGCAATGCAGGAAACTAATCTTTCCTCCGTCCATATCCTGAAGCACTTAGATGGGTGTGCTCAAGGCCCAGAGGCTTTAGCCAAATACCTCATGGTAGATAACACACTCTGGTGTGAGATCTGCTCTGCAGACAGGAGGTTACCTGTTAAATACAGTGTTTGGGTTATTGCCTTTTGTCAGAGCATGATCATTGCACTGTTTGGTTTACTAGTTTTAAAAGTTGAAAATAACCAAAAGATGCTCAAAGCAAACACCTGGGATAGGTCTTGGATTTGTCATCTGTGGGAGAAACAGAGATAGTGGAAAGGAAATGGAGGAAAGGAGAAGTCCTTACAAATCTTGGTTCTGGGGACAGATGAGGTAGAAGTTTCTTCAGCCTTGGGTTGATTTATTCCTTCACTAAAACTCCTAAATATTTTCTTTATCTTCTTTAGCAGGATAATATTTGATATGCAACCTCTTTATTGGAACCTCCTCATATCCAGTTATTTCCAGACACATTTTAAGAAATTTCAACAAGAATATAAAGAAAAAGCTTCAATTTTTTGTGTGAAGTCCTCCTAAGGCATTTTTTTTCTTTTTTTCAGACAGCTCTTGCCTCCTTATTATTTTAAAATAAAAATATAATCTCTTCACCAATATGTGTTTGAAAATTTATTTTTGGTTGGTTGGGGTTTTTTTCTTATTAATTTTTGTCTAGAGTGAATAAAGTGAAAATGGGAAAAAAAAATAACTGAGGGAGTGAAATGTCACCAGGTACTAGAACCCACATGTGGGAAATGAGCTTCTCACTTTCCATAGACCTAAATTAAACCACATTGTATCACCAAATGACTTTCATCTCCAAATGTTTACTTAAACACTATTTTTCACTTTATATTTTTCAAATAATCATAATCCTCAATCCATTTCTTTCCCAATAGCGCATATATTCATTAATGTAAGAACATATTTTGCTGCATTTGGGGAACGGTTCCTAGATTTGTATCCTTTCACCCTTACTCTCTTTTGTCCCTTTCTTTTATACATTATTACAAGAAGAAAGAATTCCTTTGCAAATCTGGTTATATGCTTAGTTTACAATAAAATTAAAAGACAAAGATTGGAAATAGAAGGCTTTAATCAGGGTTTGCAATAAGAGGATAAATTTGGGAAAATATAGCCATGAAATTTCGTTGTTCAAACATAAACCCAGATACCTTGGCATGCCAGGGAGATCAGCAGCAAATCCTATTAGCAAGATAGTGGAAGGAGTGGGGCTGTGCTGTGCGACTGCTTTTAACAGCTGCGATGAAATGGAAGCGTGAGAAAAACAGCTGCAAAGTGATGAAATATGCAGGCAGTGCTGTATTGAGAAGTGTTGTGAATACCCTTGAAAACAGAAAATTTAGATGGACGTGGCCAAAAAGGCCAAGATGAGGTCTCAAAAAAAGATGAAGAAGAAAAAAAGGGAAAAAAATAGAGAATACTGTTCTCAAATACATATAAATACATCCAAAAATATTAAATGGGACTATCTAAGCACAGAAAAAAACTTGGAAATGCAACCCTTTGCTAAGGGATTCAGATGATTTAGAGAGCAGTGAATTCAACATGAGCTTGTAAGATGACAATGTTGTTAAGTACAAAAATCAAAAGCCTGTATTTTTTTCTTCCATACAGGATCTTATCACTTAAGGATATTGTTATCTGCTTAACTATCTACATATTTTCTGTTGAAAGAAGAAAAAAATCCATTTCTGTGCAAGCATGTATATTACTTTTTCTTCTTACACTTTTGAGTTCCTTTTACTCAGAGTTTGAATTAAGACACAGGAGAACAAGTATTCTTGTTCAGACTTAGTTGTTTATTATAACTTATCAGCAATACAGCTGCACAGAGTGTGCCTCTTTGTTGGAAGGTTGGAAAAATGGCCATGAGTTTAACTTTTCTAAGCTTTTTAAAGTCTAAACTAACCAATTATAAGATATGTTTTTACTTACAACCCAATTACTAACTTTTCAAGTTCTGCAGTGTGGAACTTTTAACCCAATGACAGAACATTCAGGTTTGTGAAGAAGAAGGAGAAAGAAGAAGACAAAAATCCACACCCAAAATCCTCCATGTTGTAACCTATTATAACCTATATATTTTAAACCTAATTTTCTACATTTCTACATATTTCACCCAGTGACATAACTTTTAATTACACAGCAACAACCTCGGTGTTATCACACAATTTAGGAAATTTTTCCCAGGGTTTTGGATCGAATACAGTGTGTTTCTGAGGATCACTGCCTCTCAGCACTGAAAGACTGAAACTCTCGGAATCCAGGGTTCCAACACATGTACTATCTGCCTTTCTATTTATTGGAAAATGTACAGAAAATTACAGAGAGTTGAGAATAGAGTACTGACAGTGATTAAGGATGGGGAGGAGTGGCTTATGAGGATGCTCACACACTCTTAAGGGTGCCCTTACACAACCCCAGCTTTCTTTGACGGCAAAGCTGCTTAAGACATTCACACCATCCTCACAGTCTCCAGCTGCTCATTTTCTTCCCTCAGGTTCCTGCTCCCTCAGGTCTGTCAGTGACTTTGACCGGCACATTGGGAATCAGATCACTGAAACCTAGAACTTAGAAAAAAAATTACAGCCTCTTTTCTTTTAATAGCCAAAAAGTCTTTTACCACCTCTGTGTTCTCCTCCAGGAGTCCAGGATTGGCCCCACAAGTGATTGCAGCAATACATCCAAAGGAGGAAATTTATGGAACCATATTTTGGCATGGTCAAGAGCAGAAGGAAATTAGACTCTTAGAAATAGAAATATTTTGCTGTTCAGGGGAATCTAGATGGCATTTTTAGGTTTAGTGACCTCTGAGCTGATGGATTTTTTCATGACAGCAAAACCTGGAAGAGACAAGTTGGTTGGCCAAAAACCAAAAAGCAAGGAATGTGCTTGTCTATAGATATGTGTGCAGTATATCAAAATCTTTGTCTCATCATGATATAATCAGAAAACTTTTCATTAAAATTATGACAAAAATGGAAGGCTGAATATTATGCAGTACACTCTGAAGGGGTTTTTTTTGCATTTTCTTAGACAAAAAAATCATATGAAATATTTACAAGAAAAATCTCAATAGCAATCTTCTATTGAAAGGAACTGACTAGTTAAGGATCTTCTTTCTTAAGAAGTGAAGTAGTATTTACAAATGAAATTTTTTATTGTATTAAATGATTTATTTTAGATACAGATTTTTTTTTTTGGATGTAACAGCTGCTTTAAAAGTACACCAGTGTTTTGAATTCCATTCTACTGAAAGCAAAGGAAAGATGAACTGTAAAATTATACTCTTTTCTGCAGTTATAAGAGATGAAGTTAAGGTTCTTTGGGAAAGCATGAATATGTTTTCCCACACTTTAGAGTTTTCTTTTTACATTTGTTTATTTTTCAAAATTTGAGCCAGATAAAATATTTCCTGAAACTGAAAGATGAAAAACCCAAACAAGCTATGAAGGAGTTGTTCTGAAAAACAAAATGAAGAGAGAAGGATTGAAAATCTTAAAAAAAAATTTGTATTTTTAAAAAATACAATATCTTCTGCTTGGAAGAGGCTTTAAAAATTGCTGGGAAGGCTTAGGAGAGAATTAAGGTGTGATCAATAGCCATCACATTAAATAGGATTCCAAGTGTACAAAAAAAGCTTGTTTGGAGTTTACTTATAAGCTGTCTCCTACTAAATTTGTCTCAGAGCATTAGTTGCTCAAAAATTGCAGGGTTTATAGATTTTAGGGGTCACCAGGAGCAGTCTGGCTGATAACAATGCTGTGTGGCATGGGCAACACTTAAGCAGGTATGTGATGAAAGCCCCCATAAGCATGGCAGAGGACGAGGAGGGAGTGTTTGTAATGAAGGGATGAGTGAATTCTTCAGTCAGCACAAACACTCAGGCATCACACTGGCACAGACTGCTCTGCACTGCTTTACAAGCAGCCTGTGTTTTACGAGGCTGTTTACAGCAGCACCTTAGAGCTGTGCTATTTATAGCCTCCTTCCTCCACAAAAAACCCCACGTGTGAGAACAGGATGGACAATTTTCATATGCATAGCTGAGTTAACATAATCAGTCTTTCTTCAATGTGAAAAAAGAGAGGAGGATGGGGAAGGGAGGAACTTGCACAGTGTGCCAGGTTGTTTTCACAGTCATTAGCAAACAGTTTCTCTTCTCTCCCTTATCTCCCATACAAGACCCTGCAAAAGTTTGGGAGAACCAGGGCACTGGGAATGATATCTGAGCCATATGTTTGTGGTTGTATTGCATTCATAGCAAAGTTGTTTCCTCTTAGTATGTAACAGAGAATAATTTAACCTCTGGCACAGGGTTCCCTTCATTCTAAAATCTTGAGTCACAGGCTCTCTAAGCCTAAGATTAAGATGTAGCAGTTCTGACCTTTCTGCCTCTCACCACACCAATGTGCAAAATTGCCCTTTTGGCAAGAATGGCATGACAATGGTGAAGAGTCTGGAGGAGAAACCATGTGAAGTTGAGTTCACTTGGTCTGTTCAGCCTGGAAAAAAGGAGACTGAAGGGAGACCTCATCGCAGTTACAACTTTCTTGTGAGGGGAAGAGCACAGACAGACACTGATCTCTTCTCTCTGGTGACCAGTGAAAAGGCCAGGGAAAAGGTGCGACACAGAAAGGACTCTACAACTCGAAAGTTGTGAAGTAGGTATGTTTATTGCAGCGCTGGATGCATGGCAGGTAGCCCCCAAAAAAACCATGCGGACTGACTGCGGTACTCAGCTTGAAGTATCAGATATACTGACACATTTACATCAGGTTACACAGCACGCCTATACATATTCATTGTCTGTCTCTGCTTTGTATTATAATTAGCTCAGCATCCTATGATGCCTGCGCAGTGCTGCCTGGTTGTCGTGGGCTGGGGTCTCTGGGATGAAGTAAAATCATCCTCTGATGAAGTAACCAATCTACCTCAGATTTGAACTTTTCACCTTGCTTCCCTGTGCATGCTCTCTGAGGTCCTGGTCCAAAAAGGTCCAAACCACAAAGCTGGTTTGGGCCGGTTCCAAGGTCCGAAAGCAGGACCTTTGGTCGTGGTTTTGTCCTCTTACCAATGGTCTGGCATCCTACCCTTATTCTCCCCTGCATCCCTCATCTTTGCCAGGCCAGCATAGCAAATGTTCAGCAAGCAGTATATTGTTTAGCAAGCAGCTGCAAAGTTTTACAATACTAGCAGTACCCACAGTAATTAACCCCTAAAATCTAAGCCCCTTGTATCAAAGGCCTGAAGCTCCATCAGGGGAGGTGTAGGTTAGATATTAGGAAAAGATTCTTCAGGGTGTTTGGGCACTGGAACAGGCTCCCCCTGGGAGTGGTCACAACACCACACCTGACAGAGTTCAAGAAGTGTTTGGACACTGCTCTCAGCACATGGCAAGATCTTTGAGGTGATCCTGTGCAGGGCCAGTAATTGGACCTGGGTCACCCTTGTGGGTCCCTTCCAATACAGAATATTCTCTTATTTCAAGAGGGTATTTCTATAGCCCTCACACCATCTGACTGCTCTTTCCCATCTCCAGCCTCTCCAGGTTGCTGAGCTGTTCTTAAAGAGGTTACAGCTTGACTTGGGTGGCAACTAAATCAAAGACTCTGCTGGTTTGGTCCCAGCCTGGAAAATAAGGCTGGATTAAGCAGAGAGGTTTGGGTGAGAACTCGTGGCTCCAATACTTGTGAAACAATAATTCTGTGTAAAAGACAAGGAGTGTTACCTTACTCTAAAGACAGAAATATGTATGCAAGGACCGTTCACTGGTGGGTAAAGCATTGTCCAGCTTCTCCATTAAGAGTAACAAGAAGCATAAAGGACATTACACTGTGTGAGTTTACCAGAGCTGCAAGTAAGAGTTATCTTGCATAGTTAAAAAAGAAAAAAAAGAAAACCAACCCACATGTCTTGATGTTTGCTCACTATAATGCTGCGAGTCATCTTGTTTATGCAGCCATACTGAGCTTATGCAAGTTTAGGTTCTGTTATGACTGCAACAGAAATTTTAATGTTCTTGCCTTTGGAGGCAAATAAAAGATGGAAGGACAGGAACATTGTTCCATTGTCATCAGCATCCAACAGTAATCTGGTCCAGTTTAGTCTCCCCTGGAAAATAAATATAATTAAGGCATAGAAAGGACTGTAAAACATAACAAACACAAATCTGTCTTTAAATATCTCACACTTCAGAGTGGAATTTTCTTCACTTACTTTAAGATATCTAAAAATTTGGGGTCTAGTTTATAAGTCACCCAGCTTCCCTCTGTCATGTGCGGAATTTTTGAAAAAGAGGTGATTCCACAGTGTGTTCCACCATTATCCTTCAGCTGTCTCTAAACAGGACAAACTTTAGAGGAGACAATCTATCTCTACCTTGGTAGGCATTTGCTTGCCTACCAAGCAAATACTACTAACTAGTTCAGTTGACTGAGATTTGGAAGATATGAACTGCTATGATCTGCTAAAAAAAAAAAAAAAGCATTTTCCTTTGGAGGACTTTCATCAACACTTTAAGCATTTTCTTTATGCAAATTGAAAAAAAAAAATCTTTTCATAAATTATTAGTTTCCTACTGAAAATAGAATGTTTTTGAGAAAAACAGGCAGTTTCTGCAGAGATTTTTATTCAGCCTCAAATCAAAGCATCCACGGATGTAACACACAATGTGTTCATAGAAATATTTGAAAGGATTAGAATCTAATCCTTCCATTAATTTGAGATACTTCTGTAACCTGAAATTTAAAACTGATAAAACATCAAGTTTTTGCATGAATGGGGAGCTTGTTTAACTTTAAATTTAGTTGAGTGTGTATACTCTGCTGAGTGAAAAGCTGTCTGGTAAATTTAACTGCTTTTGACTGAATGACGTATTTGTTTGCTGTCCAGGACCACGTAGAATTACCCTGACAAAGGAATAAAGAGGAATTAGGAGATCTGATGGAAGCTTCTCATGCTGCCCATAGATGGAAACAGGCTATTGGTCAAAACAGACCATTGATCTGATTTAAAATTGGACTGTCAGAGGAATCCAAACCTGTCCTAGCTGAAGACACAGGAGAAGTAGTTGCCCTTTTGGGCAACTGAGGAAGCACAGTTGGAGAAGAGAATGAAGGGAGGTAATCCAACACTGGTCATGGAGTACATTAAATTGGTATTTGTCTGAGCCTCTGTGGAAAGGTTCCTGAGGAAAATGTGTCCACCCTTCCAGGACATGGGGTGTCTGGGATCATCTCCACTTGGTTTGCTTCGCCCAAGTGCCTGTCTGGAGGGCCTGTTTTCACATCAAGTGGAACTACAGCTTCCTAAGAACAGCAGCTCATATCCATGCATGGGGTCTCCTTTCCCTTTTCTTTCTGTGTGCTTTGAAGGAGAATATCTACAGACCCGGACAGCAGTGAGGGGCACTTTGTGCCATGGACAGGGTGACACTGAAACCCCACCACGTGTCCCCTGCTGTCTGTCCCATCACCTATATCAATGAAGATACAAATCTACCATCTCCTATGGAAAGTGTTGGTTCTGACTTGGTATCCCAAAATGCAGCTGCTCAGCAACTTTCAGACAAAATGCCTTCACAGCAGAAAAACACGTTTTGGGAACTGGACTGGTTTAAACAAAACTTTTTTTTTTTAATTCTTACCCTAGTCCAGGGTAAGACTTGTGATCATATTAGAAATTAATCAGAAAATAGAAATTACTCTTATGCTTACAGTGTTGTTCTAGGAAATTCCTACCGGGCAGAAGAAATTCCTTTTCCTGTGCTGAATCTAGCAGACCAGACTTCAGTGTGGTCCCCCCTGGTGCCAGCCAAATATCTTGTCTTCTGACTGCTTCTGAAGGCATCACCTTCCTTCAGAGAACTTTAAAGGTTGCAGGTTTGGATTAGAGAACATTTTCTTTCTCCCCATTGACACAATATCCCAGGGACAGGCAGGTGCAACTCTGTGTAAACTCCAGACCATGCAAGCTGTTGGGTAAATTCATTCACCCACGGACAGCTCTCATGCTCATTTATAGCTGGTGTGTGCTGAGCTAGCTGATTCACACAAAAATTTGTCCTTAACTTTCACCCAAATTTCCTCACAGAAAATATATTTCCTTTCTTACTCATGAGCCAGTTCCCATTAAAATGCTACAGTGGTCTTTATAAAAATATTAAAAATAGAAAAAAAGTTTGGGGAAAGATGGCATGACACCATGTTTGACAGAGCCATGAATCACACTGCTCAGATAAATGGTTATCCAAAGCCATTAAAAGAGCTTCTACACTTTACACACAGCACTGTTTAAGAGGAGCCAAGCTGGGCTGGAATCTGCTCTCTATTTCACCAATCTCATAATGAGATTTAGCAAGAGTTACTCTTGATTTATGTTGGGTCAGGGTCAGACTGGGAACTTGTCTCTCTTTCCAGAGTGTTAACATCATCTCATAAACAACTTCAACACCCAAAACTACAGCAGAGAAAGATCCAAGAACAATTACTGCAGTATAATTCTAAAATGCAAGCCTACCCATGCTACACTGACATATATTTTAAAACGTATACTTTTGGAATAATCAAAACCAATGTTTTTTTTCCCCTATAAAAAGCAGTTTGAGGAAAACCCAACTGATGCTTAAAATAGTTGTTTTGGATTTTTTAAAATTCAGAAATCACTCATAAAACCTCAGGATCCAGTGAGATATAATAGCATCTGTCATAGACCTGCAGGCAAATGAACTTCAAATTGACAAAGATAATGTTAGAGTTAAATCTCCTTGGGGCTTTATTATTCACAGCAAAAAAATTATTTGAGACAACAATCAGGTACTTGAAATGCAATACTTTATCAGGTGTTTGATTTTTAAGTGGAAATTTGGTAAGCCTTTTCCTTTGAGCAGAAGCCATTTAAAGAAGGGTTTAAATATGTATATGCAGCAGAGGTGGAAATCACAATAAAATTAGAGTGAGCAGTTGGCATGAGGAGGTAATTTACTTGACCAGATTCTTCATTCATCCTGTTGAACAACTCTGTGTAACTGAGGATTTGGGCTCTTTCTAAATCTAGCATCATATATTTTAGCCATAAACTAAACACCTTTCTAACAAGCATTAACACACGTAATGCTGCTTTTTATTGCTTCTGAAACAACTTAGATGTAGAAAGTCTTGATAGGGAGTGGCCAAATGTCAGATTAACAACACAGTGGCTTTCCTTTGGCTTTGTGCTGGGACTGGGGGACAATTTTCCTTTAAAGTGTTGTGAGTTCATGAGCTGTAATGCTACTGCTACGCTCATAGAAGTGATGGTCTTAAGTGATGGGGGAAGCAAAGGCATTATCAAGGGTCAAAATGGGACTTTGGAGATGCTGGGAATAAAGCAACCACCATGTAACATGAAGAATCCTATTTCTGTCCTGTTTCACAGTAGTAAAGGCAACTGTGCATCCTCAAGGCATACTGATATTTGAACACTGTGCTCCATAATGAAAATATAAATCACAGAAACTGATCTTTTCATAGTGGATAGAGAGTGCTATATACATAGAGGTGAGTTCAGGCCCAGAAAATGACAGTACTTATTTGAAATACTTCTTATTTTGAAATCTTTTCTACCCATTTGCACAAAAGTAAGAAAAATACAGGAAATAGGGAAAAACATTTCAATGAAAGCAAAACTGGATGTTCAGTTTTGAACTGTGCAGGTGTATGGAGTATCTGGGTCTAAAGACCAACCCTGGAACATGAAATAGGTGGGGCTGATCCAATAAAGGCTTAGGGTAGTCCCGAAAATTTCAGGAAGCAGGCAGAGATCATTAGCTGTGCTTTTTCTTCTTAAGCAGTTTTATTGCTGTTTTTTAGCTAAATTAACAAGTTACAGAGCTACCTCTTTTAAATATGCTGAGTGCCCATAGGGAGGGATTATAACCAGATTTGGTTAATTGAGGTTTAGTTTATCTACACTTCTGGATACAAATAGCCTAATGATGAGGATACCCTGAAGCACAGTATATAGTGTTGATTTCCTATTCATCATTTGCATAAAAATGAGAGACAGAATTGAGTATAATTTTATACACTTTCCCTGAAGTTTGGGCAAGGATGCCATGCTGTCAGATGTTCTTTGCACAAGACCCCTGCCTCTACATTCAGCCTGATAGATAAAGCTGTACTCATATAACAAAAAAAAAAGGAAAAAAGTTCTCTTAAACTTGGATTGTGATGAAAATTCTGGGATAACTTTTTTCGTTTTTTTCCAAGTAATTTTAAGAAACTAGGATGAACTGGGATTCTCTGAAAAGATGATGATGCCCTAATCTGAAATAAGAAGATGCTTGATATGTAAAAATGTCCATGTCTTCACCATTTTCTATATGGTGAACAGAGCTGAAAGCAATAACTGGAGCTGGGAGAAGGTTGGAAAACTTAATGCGCTGGTTTGGAAGTTAACAGGAGTTTAGGTCATATGTGGTGTAATTTAGTCAGATCCTGCTTTTCTGATCTCAGCTGCTGGCTTTTCAGCTTCTTCACTACTCACTGATTTCTTCTGTGCTTCTTGTACAACAGAGATGCTGAATTAATCAAGTCTCTTGGCTAGTCACACATGAGTTTCTCAATCCCCTGCATGACAGAAAGCAGTTCCTCAGCTTTAGGTGCCCAAGGGCTTAGGAAATTCCAGGGAGATGTGCTAATTTGTAAGTGTTTTCTTCATTACCATCAGCATCCATCATCATTATTGTTTTACTGCCTTCTATCAAAATTTTTTTCACTGCATTGAGCAATAACTCTGCAGTCCCTCTGTCCTTCATGTGGTTTCTCAAAAATGTGAATTGTGGATGGAGGCAGCTGTATCAGCCGGGGGGATGCTCTCTTCCACACGTTAGGGGAGATTCAGCTGCCTCAAGAAGTGTCCAAAGTCAGAACAAGGCTGCAGTTCCCTTTGGGAAAGGGACTCAAGCTGTGCATATCCATGTGGGTCTTCATTCTCTCTTCACTTGGGAGTTGTGGGGACTAGATATATGTCTGGATGATATTTGGAAGTCACTTAGTCCCTATGGTTTATGTGGTAAAGTTAAACTACACTTGAGCAACATTTCTTTTCTCTTTTTTTTTTTTCCCCTCTTCTTAACAGTTTTCTTTTGGTTCTGTAGCCCTCGACTTTTCATGCTTTTATGCTGAACTCTGAAATTAAGACAATTTGAAAGTTTGAGATATTGGGCTTTGAAAAATAGCAAGACATAACACTAATCATAGCAGTAAATGAAATGGTGGCTTCCCTACTAGTGAGAAGAAAGGTAGCTGTGTGCTACATTACCAGTGAGGTCAATGTCTTAGAAAACATTAGAGATGATTCACTGCTTTCCTGAGAAAACACATCTTGTCAAAAAACAGTTGTATTCCAAAGACAGTTTTTCCATGACTCTCATTTGGGCTTTTTATAAAATCTATGTAAGAAAGTTTTGAGTTTTCAGAAGTTTTTGAGTCCCCAGTTACAGATTTCTTGTGAATGTATGTAAGAACTCTCTCTAAAGTCACAACTCCCAAGGGACAAAGCTGAAAGCAAGAGCAAGGAGACATGAGAACACTCAGTGAGCAGGCACCACAGTCATCCCAGCCAAAGCCAACGTGTCCTGTACTGTTCCCAGCACCAGGCACATTCCTCCTGGGCCTCAGAGTATAGCTGCAGTAGTAAATATTCCATAAACAAAACCAGGCCTATTAACAGTGAGTCAAATGTGTGTGTGGGTTTAAGTCCATGGAGTAACATAGGGATAAATCCAGCCTGGTACCAAGTGAGATGGCTGCATCCTTTGAAAAACTTCAGCAGTCATAAATTCAGCCACACTTTCTGAATTCTTGTTATACCACAGTCTAGTGTCTCCTCATTGATGCAACTTTCTCCTTTGCAAAATAGTCCTGAGAATGTTAGCGCTTCTGCAGCAATGCTTGCAGGTTTTTACCACCTGCAAACGGAGTCTTCACCAAAATGATCTAACCATTTACTACCTGCAGTAACAATATAAATCCTGCATGCATCTAACATCCAACTGTGGGACTGAACCTTCACCTCAAGGAAATCAGAACGGATGCACTTGCTCTGAAATATTAGTTCATCATGGAAAAGCAGCAGATCTTGAAAAATTGTTTGGATTCACACCTCCAAGCAACTTTAAAATATTTTTTCCACTGGTCAGACTTGGTTACCCTCGCTCAAATCCCTGTTGATGTCTCTTATTTGGGTGTGTCACTTTTTTTCCTCCATAAAACTAAGCTGAGCAAGATATATTTGTGTTATAGCTTCTGTTTACTGGATGCATGGAGCAATTATGAGATCACAGCATCCTGTTTTCCCCTTCCTCATTGTGGTATGGAATCACCCCATAAGCCATGAGAGAAACAGCTACAATAAATAGCAGAAATCAACCTATCTCTGCTAATCATTTGCTCTGGTGACAAGCAAATGGCTCATCCAGCTCTTCCAGTGTAAGTCAAGTCCTTAATCAGACACCGAGAGTGAGTGTGGTGATCAGGTAACCACCTACACCAGCCTTCAGGGCAGTTGTTATTCTTGTGTGATTACACCTCTAGAAGAGATGAGGCTGGAAGGAAAGACAGAACCAATCAGCTGATTTGTGTTTAAAAATGTGCTATAAGAGATATGAAAGTATTTGGTGAAGGCCAAATCCAGTTCTTTGTTATGGCAAAGCAATCACACACCTTGTTCATGGGAAGCACTGGGCTGACAGCCCTGGACAAGATGCCCTTCTTTATTCACAGGCAGGCAACATTTTTGGAATTATGACTCTTTAGAATATCTCAGCAAAAAGGATAGAATGCAGCCTCCAAATCCATTCATCAACACACTCTTGCCCACAGTGGTCCCAGCCCTGGAGCTCTCTTGCCTTGTTCTCTTACCTGGTTTAGCTCCCCAGTTAACCCCTGTATCCCATAAACTGTGTGATAATTTCACTCTCTTGCTGCTCATATCATTGAGAATAACATAAAGATACAAACCCCCTGGAGCCTTTTGCTGCCTCACATCTGCAATGAAACAATTTCAATAAAAAAGTTTCTTCTGAATGATTCTTCTCCCAGGGACTGAACTCAATTACATCACAAAAAACCCCGAACTAATTATCCTTTTATAGTTTGGTCTTCTTTGTCAGGTTGTTTGTTTCATTAACTGTTGAGATATTCTAGAAATTTTCAGCTTACTATCTCGCAGGAACAATCCAAATGCCTAGAAGGGTAATAATATAATATTCATTACAGAGTCTTATTTATTATATTTATTATATGACCCTAGAAGGGTCATAAAATAATATTTATAACAGAAAAGTGCATTGAGGAAACACTCTAAAAAGCAGTTTTTATAGAATCCAAGTGTATTCTAACTTTCTTTAATATTTTTTCATTACATATTTTGAAAAATTCATGCAACCATTTTAATGTTTTGTGGTTTATACACAATCTATGTGTTAGTTTCAAGGATGCAAATGGACTGCAAATGTCATCTCGTAAATTCTGACAGATTTGGTCAGGATGCAAACAAACCAAATTGTTGCTGCTTGGTTTTATGAAACAATAAGACAAATTTCGTTGGACAAACAGAAGAGTCATAGATGTGATATCATAGATATGATCTTACTTTTTGTTTTGGAAATCTGGTACCAAACAATATTTGAAATAGTTTTGGCCACTTCAGTCAGAATGCTACAGAGGGGCTTCTAGGTAATGACTATTATCACTAGCCGTAAAAATAAGTCACAAAACTGCTCCTTTTCCCTCCTCTTTCATTACATGGAGTGCAGTCTACTCTGCAATGGGCAGCTGGGTCAGGACAAATGAGTTTGAGTGCTGGAAGCAGCCAAGTGGAAGCTGAGATCCCAAAGCAAGGTCATTTCTTGAAGCAGTATAAACACCTAAGAGACTTGTTAAAATAATTTTTCTCTTTCCACAATAGTACACAAAAAATATATATAAAAGTCCCTGAGTGGAAAAAACCCTTTCCTTCCTCAGGAATTTTGTCTCATCATTGCATCCTCTGGTCTCTGTTCAGCCCATCTCCAAGTAAATGATTCATGAGAAAATAACCACACATCAAAATCTGGGGGAAATAAACTTCACATTTAGGACACGACACTTTTACAGCATTGCTGGAAAGGCAACGTAAGACTGGATGAGAATTTTATTTATGTTTTCCTGTAATTGGGTAAAATACAATTTGATGGAAGATAATGGTCACTCTGGTTTAAAACCACAGCCTGCTTATTTAGATGATGTTTTCCAGTACAAAGAGATCATGTAATTGTAATAATCAGAGAAAAATAACATTCAATACATGTTTTAAATCCATGGTAGTTGTAGGATGTCTACTTTTGGATATACCTGAATTTAATATTACAGTAATTACTTAATTATCCTAGTAATTAGTTAATTTTTGCCATTTATTAATATTTAAATTATCCATGGTAAACCTGGGAATATATTTTTATAATACATATTGCCATAAAATATAGACTAATTTTTAATAGAGCAGTTTCTTTTGGAAGTTCTCCCCACAAGGACAGGCAAAAAAATTAGAAGCTAAAGTTCATGATGTCTATTGTTCATTCACTGTTTTTTCTACTTTCCCCACTTGCATTTTTGAAGACAACACAGTTAAGACTAAAAATATGGGACATTTTTGGCTGTCTTTAATTACAATTTCCTTATATACCCGGCAAAGAAAACTGTGTGTCAGAAATAGATTCCATGTACCTGCAAAGGCTTTCCAGCGTCATTCAGAAGAGAGAATTGTATGTGACTTTTCCTGTGCATTAGGGATCTCCAGCCCTGTGGGCATTTTCCTGAGTAAATGCCCTGGGATTAGGTTGTTTGTCCAATATGGAGTTTTGCTGGAAAAAGAAGATTTCCTGGTTTAAGCGGTGTATAGAAAATGAACTGGTTTTGTTTATTATATTGCTTCCATTTGAACACAGAAGTAAAGCTAATTTTTATTTCCCAAGTATTTATTGTTACCTCTTTGACATAATGGGCTAAGGGGCAAGGCAAGTTAAATCATCTCAGCTAAGTGAAGGTGACATTAACCAGTTTTACTGTGAACGGCTCGTCAGACATTATTAAGCTTTGCCTGGGTCCATCAGGACTCCAAGCCTGTTAATAGACATTGCCACCAAAAGAGGGGAGCAAAATTTACTGCAAAATGATCTTGCTATTTCATAGAACATAAAGGCAAACATTTGTGCCTTGTCTCTATTAAGTTTATATGTTGGAAAACAAAAAAAAAACCCTGGCTTTAGCAAGAAATGTGCCCCCTCAAATTATTTTTCATATTTTTTAAAGAAATTTGAGCAGTATATATGACAAAATAGTTGGAAGACTAAATTAATGTTGCCTCCAGGATGCCAAAATCTCAGATCACCTATTAAAACCATTAATGACAACACATTTTGGTTTTTATGCTCCCTGAGCACACCACTTCCTGAAATATCTGTTGTTCCCAAGATGGAGTTATCTGGAACACTCCTCATAATGTGTTTGAACAGCTAAACGAGCCTATACCACTACAACTTTAATGCATTATAAATGAATCACTATAGATACGGGATGTCTTGATGATCCCAAGTATTTGCCTTTGTATTCCAATTTGATATCTGTGATGTTTGCCTACCCAGCAGAAAAAACAAGCCTCATAAAATGTGATTGTTTTATTAGAGCACTCAAATTAAAAATTTAAGGGGATAATGAAATAGAAAACAAATTGAAATAGTAAAATTTGCCATCTGCCCAGCTCTCACAGTTCACATTCACAAAACTTGGCCAGCTGAAAGGGGACTGACAGGTCAAACCCTGCAGCCTGTATCCAGGCCTCCTTTTGGTGCAGGGTTCAGCCACAACTGTATTGCAAACTCATCTGTCTCACACACGAAGGGTCGAGGAAAATGGGAATAAGTCCTGCAAACTTCCAGCTATTGTTCCTGCTGTGTGCTGACACGAGTGCCAAAAGCCATCTGTCACACAAGTGGAGTGTGGAGTCAATTTGAGTAAGAAAATGTGGTTAAAAGGCAATTGGCTCTTCATCCTGACTTTGCATTTTCTTATCTAGAGCTTCTTCCAATTTGAGGGAGAGGTCTGTCTGAATGCTAACTAGGCAAGGACTGCAGGGTTTGGCCCAAAATATCATGAAAATCAGGCTGGAAAGCGTTATCTCTAATTACAGTTGGCAAGGAAAGGGGGGTGGTAGTCTCCTGTTCTTACCTCCTACAGCCCTATTGCCACCATGGATTGATGCCACACACAGACCTCTGGTCGTGTAACAAAATGACAGTCATCCACCTGGACAGCCTCTTTCCCATGCAAATCAGCATTGCACCTTTTACTGCTTAGGAAATTAGTCCCTCAGGAACTAATCCAACACCGACTAAAATGCATGGACTGTCTTCAAGGAACTGCTGCAGATCTAGGTGGGAGATTTAAAGGATCATTCAGTCAGCTGTATTTCCAGGGCCAGAAAACAAATGGTGCTTACAGCATGACGTATCTATAGAATTTACGGACATTTTAACTGAAAATTTATGGATTCACACTCCTTTAGGAAGGGAGATGTTTGCTGTAGGAAGGAAACTACACAGGTTTTGGTTTGTGCTGTTTTGCAAATTCCAGACCTACATAGAGGTCGTGGAGTCCGGATTAATAACTAGATTTTCTTTACCTCCAAGTTCAAGTGAAGGTCATAAAGAGCAGCTTCAAATCCACAAATTCTCCTGCTATTCTTCAGATGAACTTGGAATCATAGCAGCCAATATTATCTTACTGGCAAAGTTTTTGTTCAGTTAGAAATATGTGGTATGACAGGACTGCTGTTGCCCCTGCTGTGTAACAGATTTAATCTGACAGAGAAGTCAATACTAAGCGTGTAATGACTTGCGTCACAACCAGTTTTGTGCTCCTACTTGCCTTATCCTCAATCCCTTCCAGCCCGTCTTCCACTGAAGCATCTAAAAATCCTCAGATGTTATAACACCACATATACTTGAACATGGCAGCTCCTTGTGCTGGTTAACACCACCCGGCACAGTTCTTCAACAGAAGATGTAAAGGTAATAATTGTTCTGGTTTTACTCCTTTTTTTCATGACATGAAGAAAGCTTTCTGCATTTTACATTTGTCCTCCATTTCCTCTATTGGTTCTCCTGCAAGAAGTCAAGCTGAACTTAAATTTGAGTCCTACTCACTTGTCTCAGTTTCCAATATTTTCCTGGACTTTAACATTTTTTGAACATTTTGTTACCGGAGTAATCATCTCTGAAATTATGAAGTAAAGAGAACTCACCCATGATCTAAAAAGAGGATCTCATGAAATGCAGTCCCTTCTTTTGAAGTACACTGTTAGCCTGGATGAGGAGCACGGCCCCAAAACTGAGCTCCGCTGCTTTTGTTGTTCTCTCCCTGCACCTGTAGGTGCATGGCAGGTACATTAATGAACCCCTGACTGCAAGAAGAAAATTCTTCCCTTCCACAGCAAGGGATCATGTTCATGTTTTGCTCAGAGTTAACATCTTTCCAATGTAAAATGCCCTTTTCTGGGTGCCCCAGGAGAAACAAGGGCTAATAAAATAAGTAAAACACAATGAAGTGGACAATACACGACCCCCAGAGATGAAGCAGGCAAAAAAGATGGGAAAGAGGGAATTGCAACCATTGTAATTTCTTAAATAGTTAATTGAAGCCTATGAAGAAATCAGCTACATGTCTGTGTCAAGTTTTAATGTGGTACACTCCTTTGGTGATATCTTTATTTCACCATGGCAGGGGGAGATGCTTTTCAGGCTGTTTAGTATTTTATATAAGCTCTACACATCTTCATTCTGATTACTGAAACTTGCTTCACACTCTTCCTGCTACATCTCTTCCAAATCAACCAAACTTTCATGGAGGTGCCACCTCCCTTTTGCTTTTGCTTTGCAGAGCATCCCTTTTGCCATGTTACCTGTTTCACTATCTGCTTTTTGAGTGTCATCCCCAATGTGTCATCAGAAGTCCAGAAAAGATATTGATATGTAAATGGGGATTGTACCAGTCTACTTCTCTGTTTCTTCAAGCCTGTTTTTTGTGGGGCTTGTACTTGTACTTTCATTTTTTAAATTTTGGTTTTAATTGCAAAAAACTAATTGTCTACAAAAGGTTCTTCACTTTATCTGAATAGTTTTGTCCCTCCATTATACTTCCCAAGCTTCCCATGACAAGACAAAAAGAACAGAAGTGTGACGCCCTTCATAAAAGTCAATAGGAGATATGCAGAGCCTGTCTATTAAAGACATCCCCTGGAGAAATTAAACTGTCAGGAGCAGTTTGCAGTCAGCTCAGTTTGTGGAGAGTGATGGCTCCCTGGATGATGTGCAGGCAATCATGGTTGGGCTCTGAAGAGGGCTCATGTTCCTGTTTTGGCGCAGGCTCAGACACCCCCTGCTCTCATGTCTGCCCTTCACGTGTCCCCCAGGAAGGGGCAGGGAGGCTGTGCAAGTCCATGTCAGAAGACAGAGAGAGAGAGAGAGAGAGAGAGAGAGAGAAGAAGAGAGAGAGTCTAAAAGTTAAGTTTACTGAAGAATAAATATCTCCAACAAATACCAACAGCACAGGTAGCACTGCTTTCCTGGGACTCCTGCAGTGCTGTGAGTACTGTAAACACCTCTTTTGGAAGGCTTTGAAGGGGTAGGTCTCTCTGGTCCAGATGAGGCATTCAGGGCACTTCAGTTGGCTTCATGATGCTGAGATGTCTGCTTTTGAACAGGTGCTTCCCAGCATCTCAGCAGAATCACATGAAAGGATTGTGAGATTTAATAGCAAACCTATTACAGCTAAATCAGTATGATGAGAGCAGCAATCAGTGCAGGCACTAGAGGACTTACATAACTTTTAGAGAAAAAATTGTTTTAGTTATGTTTTCCCAACAATCCAGTGACCACAAACTGGTTTATTTTTCCTCTGCAATATTCTCTGAAGAAAGTATTTTCTTATTTTCTTTAAAGATATTTAAAGTTCTTAACTTTAAAACACTGTGCAGGGAATAACACCTTCAGCTGCTAAATGGCTGTTGTGTACAAGGGACAAATTTTGCCAAGATAATCCTGCTGTGAGTAGGGCATGTGGGTATGGAGACCTCAATGAAGCCTCACACAGCACTGAGCTATTCTCTTGAATATGAATTAAGGGTCTTGGGGGCCACAGAGGTCACCAGGAAAGTCTAATCAGCATCACAACATCATCCTGACCTGGCAAAGTGCTGAGACATGGTGAACTACTCTTCACTGGAAATGTGCATGTACTCCTGAATCGTTTTGGTGCCTGTACCTGTGCATCACACTTCATCTCTTCCAAAACATCTCTTTTGCAGTTCAGCCTTGTGTTTATCAATAACATGATCCAGTCAAATAATGGAAACAACCACATGTCAAAAACTTCATAAGCATCTCCTCCTTGTGAGTGATGGCTAATTTCTTTCTGTGTCCCAGTTACCATGCCTGCATAAAAAACAGATGTACATCTGAAAGAGTCAGGGATTTTCTCAACTGTACACTGAGAGAAAATTGCCATTGGAGGGCCAAAAAGGATTTGAAACAGGAAGAAGCTGTTGCTAATAATAGAGAAGTCAAATATCTGGTTATCTGCCTGGCCTGCCATATGCTACAAGTACTAATAAGCAATTGTGTTGCAAAGCCAAGAACAACTCCTTTGTCTTTTACTACACTTAAAAAAACCCCATTGTCTGAGAGTCATGCTGTTATTCTTGGCAGACGGTTGTAGCTCAGCTCACACTGAACTTCAAGAAATCGAAACACAGGGATATGGGACACCTAACAGGAAACCTGCTTTCCCCTTCTTACATTGCCCCATGGACAGACACACCCACAGGAGTTATCTCCTTGTATTCATCCTTTGAACAGCCTACAGTCTCAGCATTGTAACATGACCTTCTAACCACCTACACACAACAAAGGATCGCTCGATGCTTTACAGATGCATGTCCTGTTCAAAATAATTGTTCGACTCAGAAAGAAAAGTATAGAAAACCAGTGTGGTTTCCCTTGTCTACACTTTTTAAAAGAGGGTAAGAGATTTCTCTCACTTTAAATTTTGTGTAGGCTGTTAGCCATTTTTAATTGGAAGCAAAATATGATAAAAACATGAGTCTAATCATAACATTAACATTATCACACTGTAAAGGCATTCCTTGAGTCCCTGGCTGGTATCATCTTACTTTAACAGCCAGAATTCTGTGCCTGGCATGAGGATGTGCTTTTCTGTCTATTTCATCCCACCTCCTACTAGATACAGGGTAAGAAACAAACCTTTCCTTAGCTCTCATTAATTAGCCTAAAAGCTATTTGTTAACCACTGATCATTTAAAACCTAGATTTCATCTGTTACACAAGATGTTGCAACCCATACTGGGTGCACAGTAATAATTCAAATAAGAAATTGATGAAGGCTGAAATAATTCCTAGCATAGCATATATATTTTCCTGGAAAATGGAACTACCTAGTGATAGATTTATTCTCCTGTAAAATTCGAATAACAGGAGTTTTAAATGCTCACTATTTCATTGGAAAGCTGTTTACAGCAGACCTGTAACTTTGAACTCTGACTGGTAAGCCTTCAAGTTGTGATTTGTGTGGAACTCAGCTGCAGTCTGGGAAGGTTTAAATTGCTTGACTAAGTTATTCATAACTTTTAGTTTAGACAACTGGAATCATTGCACTTCTCTATCAGTGCTAATTGGTTTCTAGATTGCACTATTTTGCTGTGTTTAGCAGAGAGAGAATGGGTATCCTGCTTCTCTGCATGCTATTCAGTAGGCACTGGATCATTAATGTGAAATACTGCACAACTGGTTTGCAATTCATCTTAAAGATGAACTGCAGTTCCTTAATGGCCTTGAACTTTTAGTTTAAGAAAATAAATAATATAAATCCTTCGATGTAAGGCAGAGGGGAGGAACCAAAAGGGCCCGTTCCTGGCAGTAGGGTTATAAAAAACCCTGCTCGAAAATGTCTTTCTTTTTATTAGACATTACTTATTTCCTGACATCATTTCTTGGAGTGGATTTATTGCCACCAGCCAAATATTTTGCACAACTCAGAGGGTGCCAAGGAATTAACTGAGCATATACTTCTGTATCACTGAAAGTGGCCAGTGTAACTTAGAAATGCCACCCAATATTCTCAAGTTAAAGTGACACTACAATATCACATTAATTTTTCCTTTTGTTTTTTCTTGAGTATGAAATCCACACTTCTTTATAGCCAGGTTCTTGTTTGCTGTATAGTAGGGTCATATTTCAGAGCAGTAGGCAATAAATTGTTTGAGAGTTTAATTATTTTCCTTCTATTAGAAAATTTTGGGCCAGTGCACTGGAAAATTCTGACTCACACTAACAGTCAACAGGGGAGTGTCAGTTAAATTTCTTCACAGGACATAAAAAATACCAGGAAGTTGCTGTCTGTACAAAATCTTTCTACACAATGCTTCCTATTTTTTTGTGTCTTATTGCTCTATCACTGATGATGACAAAAAATCTCACACATGTTTCACTGGAAGAGAAAATTAATTTGGAAATAGTTTGTTTCATATGTTGCAAGTCTGAAGAAAAGCAATTGACAGGTTCAGTGTGAAGACACATCATCAGTATTTTCATGTTCCTGGTAGAGTCTGACAACCTGTGACTGGACTGACAGCAAGAGTTGCAGGTTCTCCTCAGAGACAGGTTTGTAATCTATCCCCTAATATGAGAACAGGGTCAGTCAATTAAATGAAAAGAATGGAAAGTTTAAAAGATGTGAAAATCTCTCTTTTTATAGGTTAACATAGACTGTCAAATCCATTGCACAGAGAGTCAGCAGGTCAAACATTATGGCTGGATATTTAAAGACTTTGGAACATATCCTGCCAATTTTACTGCAGTGCAATGATAATTAGACACTGTCCTGATGGCCTTCAGGTTCCAAGAAAAAGTTCTTCCTTTGAACTTCACTATGTACTTGGTGAGTTACAATAGAGCTACAAGGACCAAGAGTGAAGAAAAAATTTTCAAAAGTCAAACATCTAGAATGAAGTGCAGCAATATTCCTATTCCTACTGACTTTCCAGGGGAACTGGGAGCAAAACACTCAGCGGTGACCCTAAAATTCTCCTGCATTGTGTTTTAACTATGACTAAAGTTCATGAAATTGAAACTCCTGTGGGAAGTGTTCTGTTCTGTGGGAAATATTATCAAACAAAGAAACAACCAAAATTTAAGGAGGGTGGTGTGCTGGTTTGAGACAGATTTGGAGGAAAATATCCTCTGATAGAAGGCAGGTTACAACCTGGTTACACCTCCCCCACCAGGTTTGGGAAAGAAATATTCCTCACAGGAAAGTGAAAGAGAAAAAAACCTATTTATTTAACAAACACATGGGAACAGAATAATGCTAAAAAAATAAAACCTCTCGCTGTGGAGAGAACCTGGTAAAATTCGAAGTCCTTCTGTAAGTGTGGCTGTTCTCTCTGGAGCTGGGGTGTGGCCCCTCCAGGCCATGGCATGGGCCTCCTGGTGCCGGTGATCCAGACCAGAGCAGAACAGTCCAAGGAAATTTCTTGCCTAAGCTAGCAAGCCAGCTAAACAGCAAAGAATTTTAACTCTCTGTCTCTCTCCTGAGAGAAAGCTGAAAAAGTTGGGAAAAAAAAAAGGAAGGGTGCTTCCTCCGCTCTTGCCGCCGTAGAAGTGCACAGAGGAGTAGCCGTGACCTTGGAGCACAAAACTGCTTTGAAAAGTTCATCTGGCTTTTTTTTTTTTTTTCCTTTCTCTCACACCCAGATTTAAAGACACAGAAAGGCCCAGGACTCATGTCTGGGCATAGAGCAGCAATAGGGGATACACCTCAAAAAGTCACACCAAGACAGGTGGCGAGAGGAGCGCAGGCCCCAGGTCAGAGGCTGCAGCCAGTACAGCCCATGTAGGGTTGTGCAGACTCTTTGGAGAGCAAGGATGCAACTGAAGGGCAGAGTCCCTTTTAACCTGAAACACATTTGAGTTGGCTTCTGGAAGTTAGTGGTTGAAGAGGACATCTCTGCCCCCCAGCATCATTCCTGTGCCCTACAGTGTACTTGTCTGTCCCCTTTGATGCAGTTCCAGATGGGGTTTGATGTGCACAACTGTGTTTATGTTACTGGGCACATTCCCATAAAACTTCTGTTGCTCCACTTTTTTGGTTTCACCTACAACAATGTTACTCTGCTAGAAAGGCTTTGTTTCTTCTTAGTGTAAGGAAACAAGTATATAATGGGTGAAACACAAAGTAGAGGCTGCTTTATGCTTCAAGCTGTATAACAAAAATCAGAGCACAAGTGGGAAATAAACATTTGTGAGGAAGAAAATGACATAGAAGGAAGTGGAGAGGCACCATGAAACACATTACCAGTTCAAGAAAATAAGTGGCTACTGAGTACAAAAACTGAATACCAAAGAGAGAAGAGTGAAACAGATGATACTGAGTGACGTCACAGAGTAACCCCAGGTGTGGTTGTGGTTTTATTATAGATTTTTGTTATGGACAGACGTTTATTGTGGATGAGAAGCCTTTGTTATTAATAACCCGATCCCAGACAACAGGGCCAGGAGGGACTCCATGCTAGAAATAATTTAGGTAATTTCCCTGGTGTGTTACACAGTGACCCACACCGTTCTCCCTGCCAGATTTTTGACTATACTGTTTATGAATCCTTACAGTGAAGGACATTCCCTCTTATGTCAGTTCTTCTGAGTGCTTTCCTCCTTTTCTTCAGAAGTGTTTCCCAGTGACCTACCACAGCTTCTCTTACTACATGTGGACCCACTATATCTTCCTGTACACACCATGGATATGGAGAGAAGATTGTTCCAACCCTCTTTGTGTGATGATGACAAAATGTGGTTTGGCTTTCATATGTCAAGCTGAGCTTTCAGCCTTTCAAGTATAAAATCATCCATTTAATTTATAAATTTACCATTGTTCAGTAACATGGAATTCTTTATGTCATTTAAAAATATCTCCTTTCAGATTGCAACCATATGTGAAGCATGTGGCTTCTCTGTGACCAAACAATAAAAACCCCTAAACAAACAAGATCTGGGAGGCTGTGCTGAAACTTGTAACACAAAGGAATGCTATGGTCTGGAGCTCACTGCAGCAGGAAACATGCTGTAAGACATTCTGTGATTGATTCATTTTCTCTACTAAATTTTCAAATTTCTGGGACAATACATTTAAACTGGTGAAAGAAAGGCTATAGATCCCTCAAGGTGTCAGTGCAAAGAAGTGTTTTAACTTTATACCTTATGGGTATTTGAATAAGGAAATCAGTCTGCAAAAGTACAATGTGATGGAAAAGTTCTCTTTTTGTTATTGCTATGTTGTGCTCCAGCCATTTATAAAGTTTCTGTATCACTGTAGCATGAACAGCTTTTTCTTTCCATTCATTCAGCTGTAATCTATTCAAACATCCAGATGAAGGGATCTTTCAGAGGAGACCTCTTTTTTTTTTTGTAATAAGAAACCTTACCAGTTAGTTCCTATGGGAGGTAGACTAACCTCTTTCTCACGGTAAAATCCAAATCATTTGGTCATGTATTGGGTTTGCACGGCCAGATTCTGGCAGTGGGGCGGGGCTGCAGGGGTGGCTTTTCTGAGAAGCTGCCAGAAACTTCCTGCATGTCCAATAGAGCCAGTGTCAGCCAGCTCCAGGATAGACTCACAGCTGGACAAGGCCAAGCCCATCAGCGATGGTGGTAACGTCTCTGGGATAATGCATCTAAGAAAGGGGGGAAAAATGCACAACTGCTGCTGAAAAGAGGAGTGAGAATACATAAGAGAAACAAGTTAGTAGTGAAGAAGTGATGCTCCAGGCACCAGAGCAGAGATTCCCCTGCAGCCCCTGGTGCCAGCAGCCCATGGAGGTCCATGGGGAGCAGAGATCCACCTGCAGCCCCTGCAGGACCCCATCCTGGAGTGGGGGGGATGCCCAAAGGATGTTGTGACCCTGTGGGCAGCCCATGACTGTAACTGCTCAGTGGTGTCTCCCTGTCCTTATCTCAACCCATCTATTGTTCTCTTGTCTCTCCCCTGTCCATCTGAGAAGGGCAGTGACAGAGCAGCTTGTTGGGCACCTGGTGTCCAGCCAGGATCAACCCACCACACACCGTAAAATGAGACTTCATATAACACCATGTCAGAAACTATTCACAACATAGGAGACAGGCAGACACCTCTCCTGCCAGCTGCTAATGACCTGCTTACTCCCCTCAGCTCTGCCTGGAGTTGGTACTTCTAGTCATATCTTTCAGATAAAAAGGCCTGTGATTTATGAAAAATATTTTATAAGTGAGAAAGTGATTTAGCTACCTTTGCCAAGTTCAAAATCCTTCTGCAAGCCATGAGTGAGTTGGTGTATGAGGATAAATTGCTGTATTTAGGCTGCATTTAGATACTGCAGTTTGGATGTTCTCAGAGGTTCATTATTAAAGACAAAGCTAGCAGCTGCCTCAGACCTGGCACTTCTAGGGCTGGAGCAAGTTTGGATTTGTAAACAGTGGCTCTTAGAAGTGTATTGGTGCCTCAGGGCTTAGATTATATCCCTGCACTCTGTGATGATTGCCTGGGGAGTGAGACAGCACATCTTAGGGAGAGAGAGAGAAGAGGCTGGACTGTGACATGAGAAAAAAGACTCCCACAGCCAATCCTAACAAGGGGAGCTACTGCCACCACAGCCCATACCATAAACCAGGTCCATTGGTCACTGCACTCTGTGGAGTCATGCCTTGTCCATAAAATGGCTCCTCTGAGCCTGTTGTTTTAGCCAAGAGAAACCACTGTTAGACACATCTGTGTTGATCTTTACTTAACATTCACTGCTCAAAGGCAGGGCATAGACCTACAAGCCCATGTCTGTCAGAAGCAGGAGCAAGCAGCCCATTCCAGGAGTTCTAGATCACTGGAGGAGCCAGGAGCATATTGAGCATCAGGAGTCACCAGGATGGTGGTCCTTTTTCTCTGACTGCAGAACGAAGAGAGGAGCAGCCCTGAGGCTGACTTTGTGAGTCTGTGCCCTCCCAGCTCCTGCTGAGAACTGATGTCATATTCCATGACCTTCTTTAGCTGGCATGGCCACAAAGCAAATATCCCATTTGTTTCTTCTTCACAGTCTTTTGCCTTCACTGTGACATCTTCACTCTCTCCTCAGGCCACTGTAGGTGCTCACAAAGTGTCATGAGTTCATAAGCACAAGTGAGTTGGAATTCATATCAGGAAATTAAAAAGGAAAAATGTAGACTGGATAGGTGTAAGGAAGAGACAAGACACTTTAATGAGTGTAACAGTAGCTTGATCCTTCTTCTGTTGTTTATTTCTTAATTCTTAATTTTTATTTAAATGTATATATATAGAGATATGTTTTCTTTTAAACTTTATTTTTAAATTTATTTTTTGGTATCACTTTCAGGGTGTTATTGAAAGTTCAAGCCAGTTAAGATAGTTTTTGTTTCCTTATAGATGCAAAACACAGGAATCAAAATTGAAACACGATAATTGGGAACAGTCAGAGTATTTCCAATTGTTTAGATAAGTTGATGATCATTATTCTCATAATTTTTCATTTTCTCTCTAAATTCTCTTTTAAGTTCTCTTTAAACTCTTCCCTCTTTTCTCTTTGCAGCACAGGAAACTAATTTTTCTGCCCAACTCATCTGGAAAGTGTGTGACTTCTTTTTAAACAGATACCCTCAATAAACCTATCATTTTCAACTCAACCTTATTATATATTGCTTATAATTTCATAATGTCCCAAGCAGTGATTTTTGCATCATTAGATCAGTGGGAAGCCTGAAAAACAGAGGGCTGTACGTATTTTATCCTTTTCTTTCCAGTATTTTTACCACTTAATGCTGCATTGCTTTCAACATGCCTTTCCTATCTTTAAGCATAATGGTTCTGAACAATTAGGAAGGGCATGGGTATTAACTGAAGTCCTTAATTGTGTAATAATTTGTAGGGAAATTCCATGTATTATTTCATTAACACTGCCCTGGAAATGGTGACTGGTCCCTGTTCTCTATGGAATAACCCCATTTTCACTGGAGCATTAACATATGACTCAGCCTAAGGCAGTTACTTCAGAAAGGTGTGAGGCACAAAGCCACTGTTAAATTAGTAGAGCAACCTGGAAAGGAAAAACCAAAAATCTGTGTTCCTGAAAGCTTGTTTGATTTAGTCCCCAACAGTATTGCTTATTCTCATAAAATATATTACCTTTCCCCACAAATCATTCTTTGCTCATTAGAGTGTTACATGGCAAACTTAATTATTGTAATCACACTGGGGATGCTGGATTAAAAAGTCTACACACATTTAAAGTAGGATTAATGTCTTCATGTAACAGCAAAAACTGATGTAACTTCCATGCCACTGGGAAGCAAATTTGATATGGAAATAATACCATTTTAATTCCAAAAAGTTTAAATGTGTGCTTGGTTTGAGGAAACATTCTGCTTGCTATATTTTTCTCAGCTCCAAGGTTTTTGAGTCTTGTACAGAAATCATACAGTAATTGGATTCTCAGACTTGTTTCCTAAGGAAATGAACCTTTATGTATTCCTGCAGTCTATCTATCAGTCTCTTGGCTTCTCCCTAAATTTGGAAACCACTAGCCAATTTCAACCAAATTTAAAGCACCCCAGACATCTGAAAGATATTATATTCCTAAGGTTGTGCAGAAATTGGTAGCTGAGTAGAATAGAAAGATTTAAATGAGAGCTCAGGGAGACAGAGGCAAAGGTGTAGGGCATTACAGGCAGTGCCTGGCAGCAGCTGGATGTGCCAGGATCATACAGACCCAACCTGCACATCTGCATCAGCCACAGCCCAGCCCAGACCACCCCAGTCTGCCTTGGAAATGGGAAGGAAGGTGGAACTCTTGGACCAGGGAGGATTTAGGGGACCAAAGTCGTTGTGCAAGTGGAGTTAGTTATTTCTGCTGTTTCTGATACAGCTTTGTCTATTTTGTCTGTAAAGGGACAGTGATTATTACTGGTCAAAATTTCTGAGTGCAGTAATGAAGTCTTCATTCTTGGAGGTTTTCAAGGCCAAACAGCATAAATCCATGAGCAACCCTGTCTGGCCCATAGTTGACCCTGCTTTGAGCAGTGGGCTGGGCTAGAGTAGCACTTGCAACCTGAATCATCCTGTGATCCTGTGAGTCTGGAGAGTTAGGTTTGCCTTACTGTGTAACCAAACACAGGGTATGGACAGGTTAACTTAGCCCAGATTTTATGATCTGTCAACTATCTTTTGAAAGGCCTATAGATTTTTTCAATGTAAAAGAAGGGTACTGTTAATGCTCAATATTTATAATGTGTTAATAGCCAGAGATGTTAGCCAAGGTCAGAGACTAAAAAAAGAATGACGGTAATTTAGTGGCTAAATCATTAACCTACAACAGAGGAAATCAGAGTTCATTGGAGTCTTCCTATATGAATTTATACAAGCAACAGTGAGTGGGAGTCATCTCACATAATTTTAGCCCTTCAGAAATTAGGTGGCTAATTTAATGTGGCTTTTTAGAGGCTCTTATGAATCAACAGAGAGACAAAGAAACCAAAGCTGTTTCCTGCAACATATTTTGGTGGGGTGGACACTTCCTTTCCACTGAGGGAGAAAGGAGAAGTAATAGCACTCAGTGGGGAGCATGAAGGGTTGAGGTAGATAGATCTCATCAGACCATGTTAAAACAAATTGTTACAAGCTTTTATTTTACTGGTTTAATAGTTGCAGGTCACAGTGTTGATTTATTTGCTGTCAAGGGTCTTGTGCTTGTTTTCAGGGTTGTTATCTAACACCTCACTCATTGTATGCGTTCCCTGTTGTGCTGTTTATCATCTCTGGGAGCTGCATTAAAGTTAACGTTCTCCCACACTGTGTAACACTGGCTTATATGATAAAATTACTGGTCAGGATACTAATTTGGTAATTGTACTTAGCATTGTCATCATATCCATGCTTCAGGAACCATCTCTCAGGAACTGTTAATAATTACACTCTTTACTCCTCAGAGAGCCAATCTGTGGGGGGAAAAAGAAGAAAAACTTTTCTCTGCGCTTTCACCTTTCCCTTCTTCTCTTTTGAGCATTTTGAATATTTTTGGTATGCTCAAACCAACATGTTCATATTGTTTCTCAGTTCTAGCTGGATAGTTAAGTGTGGGACAGTATGGACAAGTGCTTGGGACAGTGGACACATCCAGTGCTTTAGAACTTCACCCCTGAACAAGTGAAAAATCCTGAAGTGGGATGGAAAATATTCCTCAACCCTAGAGGGAGGGGTTGAGTACATGACTTGCAAGGAGGAAAATCACAGAAGGAAGTCCTTTCAGGAAAATTGATGCTCCAGTTTCTAGTAGGCAGTTCCCCAGACATAGTAGAAGGGGTTTCTTACTTGAAGTCTTACTAAAGGAACTTCTGATTTGTATTTACAAGTGAGTAATGAAAACTCTGAGCAGGTCTAGAGGGGCCCTGCCTCCAGACAGGTCAAAGAAGGGAAAAACTGGGTTTATTGGACTCTATGGATTCAAGGGACTGGCACAGCAGACCCACAGGAGTATTAGGCTCTAATGTTCACAGTGTACCCTAATGTCATCTGGCTATAAAGACGCAGATCCCATCTGTATTTCCTCTTAGCCTTACATGGGACTAGCTCCAGGAGCTCCATGTCCCTCTTGTGCTGAGGAGCCCACAACTGGCTTTCCTCAGGTCCAAATGATCCAGGTGAGTGATAAGAAATTCTAGCAAGCAGCCCCTGGTTTTCATTAACTTTCTCCTTTGAGTTGTAGATTAGAAAACCCAGTGTGTACCAACCTCCACCACATCCCCAAGAACACACTTGTTCTTGAACTACTTGTGTTGCTACAAAGTTAGCTGCCATGAAATGTGTGGAACAGTTTCATTTAATCCAATTCCTATTGTGAGAAACAGCAAAGTCCTCTTTAACTACTGAGGCTACAATGGTTAACCTTAGTCTCATTCTACATGTGCTGATTGTCTAGCAGGCAGCACTGCACCTCATAGGCAAAAGAAAAAGGGATTTCTTCAGAGATTTCTTTCCCTCAGTGGTTTATAAGTGCATGAGAATTCAGTGTCATGGTTTAACTTGAGCTGACAACTCAGCCCCACACTGCCACTTACTCACTACTCCCATGGTAGGATAGGGTACACAATCAGAAAAGTAAAAGTGAAAAAGCTTGTGGGGTGATATAAAGGCAGTTTAATAGGTAAAGCAAAAGCTTTGCTCACAAGCAAAACAAACCAAGGAATTCACTCACCTCTTCCCATGGGCAGGCAGGTGCTCAGCCATCTCCAGGACAGCAGGGCTCCCTCACACAGAATGGTGCCTTGGGAAGACAAACACCACCACTCTGAATGTCCCCCTCTTCCTTCTTCCCCAGTTTTATATGCTGAGCATGATGCCATAGGGTGTGGTATGTCCCTTGGGTCAGTTGGGGTCAGCTGTCCTGGCTGTTGTCTCCTCACATTTTCATGTTCCCCCCCATGTCCTCAGTGGTGGATTTGGGTGAGAAGCAGAAAAGTCCTTGGCTCTGTGCAAGCTCTGCACAGCAGAAGGTAAAACAGTGTATTATCAACTCTGTTTCTAGCACAACTAAAGAACATAACCCCATATTAGCTACTATGAAGAAAATTACCTATCCCAGCATGTTCTTCACCACAGCCACAGTCCCTTCAACTCTAATTTACAGTAATGCAAGCAAGCCCCAACCAGAACACATGGAAGGCACAGGAGCTTGTCCAGTACAGCAGTTGAACAAACAGTAAAAGCAAAATGCAGCTACAAGCATTCAGAAAAGTCATGATTTTGCAAGAGCATGTAGTGACAGAAATCCCTGGAAGTGTGTAGGGCCAGGTTGATGGAGCTCTGAGAAACTCAGTCTAGAGAAAAGTGCCCCTGTTCATGGCAGGGGGGTTGGAACTAAGTGATCTTTAACATCCTTTCCAATCCAAACCATTCTATGTTCTATGATTCTATGATAAAGTGATTATCTTTTAGACCCTACAGAGAGGAAGAGGGAGAATTGCCAAAAAAACCCAGACTAAACTATGATATAAACCTATTAGCCTGTTTTCTTTCTATTAGGTGTTCAAGTGGCCTTACCTCAGGAGACTTAGAGTATCTTGGGGTTTCCTACATGCAGTTGTAGTTCTGGGTTTAGGTTGCCCTCTTTCACCTGAACTGTTTGCCATTTTCATGAGTCTCAAATACTTTTTTTTCCTTTTGAGAAAACAAGTAAAGTATAGAAATTTATCTTCTTGTCAGTGTAACCTAATTGCTCAGAGAAAAATCTTTAAAGTCTTGTTTCTCTGAAATAATAGAAAGAGACATACTACAATTTCCTTGCTCAGAAATGCTGTGGATAGACAGAGGTGTGAGCCAGGTGAGGAGCCTGCATGGTACACAGTGACAGGGAGAGATGCTATCATTCTGACTGCACTGAGAATAGGGGGAGAGAAAATTAGCTAACATAAGGGGAATGGAAAGAAAAAACACAGAAATTATTCAAAAGAAGAGAAGATGACCCATGCATATTATGCTTCTGTGTGTATCCCCTGAGTGAGAGCCCCAGTCCTGAATGGTGCAGACCAGCTCATGTACAGCTGCATAGCACGCTGTCGGTATCATCTCTGCATTCCATGTGACTCCTTTTGCCTTGAGGCATAGTTATGATTCATCTCTGTGCTTTTTTTCCACTTTGAAATTCAAGAAATAATGGATGGATGCCTTACATGATTTCACAGCCTGACACTGAGGCTGCATATTAGACCCAATAATGCAAAACATATCCCTATTACTTGGAGCTTACCCAGAATCATAGAAACAGAATTATTAAGGTTGGGAAAGACCTCTCGTCCAACCAGTATCAAAACCATGCCCCATAAGTTTTTTTGAACATTTCCAGGGATGGTGATTCAATCACCTCCCTGAACAGCTTCTTCCAATGACTGAAAACACTTTCAGTGAATAGACTTTTCCTAATATCGAATCTAAACCTTCCTGAGTGCAGCCTGAGGCCTTTTCCCCTTGTCCTATCGCTTGTTACTTGGGAGAAGAGACTGAGCCCCGTCTGGCTCCTTTCAGGAGTTGTAGAGAGTGATAAAGTCCCACCTGAGCCTCCTTTTCTCCAGGCTGAACATCCCTGGCTCCCTCAGCTGCTCCTCATCAGACTTGTGCTCCAGACCCTTCCCCAGCCCCATCTCCCTTCTCTGGACACACTCCAGCCCCTCAATGTCTTTCTTGCTGTGAGAGGCCCAGAACTGGACACAGCATTTGAGGTGTGGCCTCACCAGTGCCCAGCACTGCCCTGGTCCTGCTGGTGACACTGTGCCTGATTCAAGCCAGGATGCCATTGGCCACCTGGGCACGCTCTGCCTCATGCTCAGCTTTTCATCCACCAACACCCCCAAGTTCTTCTCCTCAGGGCTGTTCTCGATTCATTCTCTGCCCAGCCTGCACTTGTGCTTGGGATTGCCCAAACCCAGGTGCGGGACTTTGTACTTGGCCTCGTTGAAATTCATGAGTTATGGCGGTAAATGTGATACAAGTACTGAGGGTGTTTTGTTTCAGACTTCCGTAAGCTTTCAAAGTTGTGCCTTAGATTTACAAGGCCAGCACCATTATGCGTATGTAAGATGAACCTCTCTTTAGGTAGCTTTGTGCATATTTTATAGGTTTCTTAGATTTCATTAACAGTTCAGAGGCCAAGTTGAACTTGGGAAAATCAAATTAATGAAGACATTTTTGTCATTGTTAAATACATCTAATTTATAACAGAGCCTAAAAGGGTGATGAATTAAATAACCTGGTCAAAATGGATGGACTTAAAACATCTTTCTTCCTGCCCACGTGGAAAAAACTCTTCAGGTATATGGAGATCAACCTAATTCTTCAAAACTTTTGCAGTACTCTGTTACCTTGATGACTATGTAATGTGCTTAGACTGATGTGATGTGACTCCTGTGATGGCATGATGTGCTTAGACTCCTGGGAGTGCTGGTATGGCTACAGCAATTGCCTATAATTTTTATTAGCCATTAAAAGAAATGAAAGGTTTTGCAATCTCTAAGTTGGAAATTATTGACACCCAACAGCTGGTGCAACAACAGATGTTCAGATGCTGCAATAATGGCTTTTGTGTGTTCACGTCTTCAGTTACATTTAATATTAGTTAAGAGAATCATTAAAAAGTGGTATCATTGTTCACAGATAACGTTACTTGTATAAGCATTTAAAGAAGGCAATGCTTTTTGAAAGAATTTTTTTTTTTAAATTAATACTTGTATATGTAGATGCATGTGTATTTACTTCTACATACAAACAAAGACACTTGTTTTTATATCTATCTATTTACGAGTATGTAGAATCTCTCTCTTTCTTGGTCTCACTGATTTTCCAGCCTGAAATCCCCCCAGATACAGGGTTGGATGCAGTGATGATGAGATATAGCATCAATGGGGAGTTAGGTTTAAGCTTGGGAATATCATAAATTATTAATAATGAACCGTTTAACTAATGATTAGAGGAAAATCTTCCAAAGAGAAGGAAGGATATATGTTTCGGTTGTCTGGCTACAATGTTAAATAACTATAATTAGTCTGTTCTCAAATGTTCCAGAGGTGCAATACAGGCCTCTGAGATTAATTATCACTAAGAGATTGAGGAAATATCTCTGCAGCTTCTTGGCCATTCTTGTTTAAATGGTGGAGCTGATTGGATTGAGTGATGCTAAAGCGTGGGAAGAACTTTGTTTAACCCACTAAAGACAACTCTGAGGTAAACTACGAGAGGGAATAATCTCAACCTAGCCAGCTGAGATTTTGTTGTATGAAAAAAAAATATTTTAGCACTTGAAGTTACACTTTTATTGAAATAAATAAGTGGTTCAAGGGAATTATTGAAGTTTGATGAATTCCTGCATAGTATGAAGGAGACAAAATGGATGTTAACAACCACACCCAGACTGAAGATGTATGTTCCCTCTGTCAACAAGCATTTTACCCTTTTTGCATAGAATTCTTACTGAAAACACCTATCTTTATTGCAAAGTGCCTTCTTAGGTGAAGAACCAGGTGAAGCCATAATTCACTAGAACAAAGTAAAAAAAGTGCTCAGCTATGCCTGTCTTTAGAGATATTTTGAAATAGATTTTTTCTTTCATAAAAAGTACATTAATTCCTATGGCAGATGTGAAGATAATAAATTTTCCTCCAGCAAAAATTCACTAAGGAATTGCTTCACTGAAATTTGTGCTTGTTTACTAAGCCCTAGATAATCTGTCTTTGCTGGTGGGTGAGGGAGTTGTGAAACTTCTTAGACAATATTTTTTAAATCCATAGATTAACTGGGTTCTACAAGCATCAATCACCAGGATTAGATGTCAGGTCAAAATTAGTTCTCTAAATTACCTTCCTAGTCAATGAGTATCAGTTGACACCTCCATGTTGTGAGTCAACAGCTTATGAGAGAGTCTAAACCTTTACACTGCTAAAATGAGCTGAATCTGGGCCACAGCTGGAAGAAGATCAAGTCCCAATTTACAGGGTATTTCAGTGTTCTCCAAAGATTTTGCATCAGCTTTAACAAAACACAATTAAAGAAAAGAAAAATGCATTTCAGAAATCTCTTTCTTGCACAAATGGATAAGAACCAGGCTTGGCCAGGAACCCCAGTGCAAGCTGGGTGAAAATGAACAACTCATTTAATTTTGGTTATCAGCAGGTCTTGTTACCAGACTGTGAGGCTCTGGCACAACCTTTTGGTGTGGGCTATCTTCGTGTAGGATAAAACAGGTTCTAGAGTTACTGCTTTTATTCACTAATAAGCCTAATTGCATTATTCAGGTTGGCAAATATGATACAGAATATTCAAATAGATTTGCCACTTCCTTCAGAAATGTAGGACCTCATTACCAGAAATGTGCAGCAGAACAGAATAGCAAGAATGGCAAAGAATTTCTGTTGTATTTGGCTAAAAGGAAAGTTTTGGCACAAGGTTTTGAAGCTTCTTTAAATAGCTGAACCCAACTCTATATAGACTAGTTGCTCCCACTATCAAGCAATCCAAAATCCTTCCTGAAACTTTTATTTATGGCAGTTTTTTGGGTGTTTTCATGGCAGTTACAAAATTTTGGGTTCCCTATGGGAATGTAGGCTCCAGAACTGAGATTAGAATGCACACCCTTGCTGGTGGGTCCATCTAGACTCAAATAACCAGGCATTCCTGCAGAGAAGGTTGTTTCCCTTCCTTCTTAAACACTGCAGAGTCTCTCCAACTTTTCAGAGATCCATTCTACTGATCTCATAGAGACAATTAATTCAAAATTAAGCCCACCTTTCCTGGAAAGGTTTATGGGGAAGTTCGCCAAAGGCCATCTACAAATGCAGCTGATTAGAGTCACTTTTCAGATTTAGCCTGGTCTGTGTTCAGGCCAGGACATGCTGCTGGGGGATAAAATTTCCTTATGGGTAAGGGCAAGTAAATATTGACCTTGGATTTCTTTGTTCATTCTTGACCACAAATTACAACCCTTTTTTTCCAGAGAATTGTGTGAGTTATGTGCAAATAATGAACCAAAAGGGTTAAAACTATCAGGAATGGACATGCCTCTGCATTTTCTGTGTTTCTGGCATCCTAGAGGGGTCATTACATTCCTCAAGACCCTTCCAACATTTATTTTCAATAATGGAGAAATGACTCACAGACTAAGCAAAGACTTGCATAATAATGCTACACAGATGACAGATTATCCTCCCCTCATTACCATCACAGAAGAGCCCAGTATCTGGAAGAGATCAGCTCCTGGGTGAAGAATGACTCTTTTACACCACACCTAAGCAAGATTATTAGTTATGAAAAAAGGTTTTAAATATTTTTAGGTCATCAAGCAAAAGTGCTGGGTAAGGAATACACACCAGGACAGCACAAAAATCTTAGAAGCACAACTGAACTATCAACTGGCAGATGTTCACTTCCCAATATATATGTTTGAAAATGTAATTAAAATAATATAGCAAAACTACACTATGAGGAGTATTTGTGCTCTGCTGCACTGATGTGTATTTATTAGACACAGTGCCCACACAATGCTTCCAAGGAGTAATTAGGATACTCCTCAAGTAGGCATGACTTTTTAACAGACCTGTGAGACTGGGTTTATCTCATCTAATTTTGGTACATGAATATTAATTTTCTCTGGTTTGTTTCTTTTCTTCTTTGCCTCTGTTTCATGAGTTCTTTTACTCAGAGTTCAGATTGAAACACAGGAGCCACAGAGTTTATCTTCGGACTCAGATATTTATTATTTCTTACCTATGGCACAGCTGCACAGAAGGTGCCTCTGAGTTAACAAGGTGGAAATGGCCCCTGAGTGCTACCTTCCAAGGTCTTTTAAAGTCCAATCTATCCAATTATGGAATGCCAAGTAATTTATTTTTACTTATAATCCAGTAACTAAACATTCATGTTCCTCACTGCGGGTTTTTTGAACCAATACCAAAACGCCCAGATTTGTGAAGAAGAAGGAGGAAAGAAGAAGAACTAATCTACACTCCAAATCCTCCATTTTGTTACATGCATATTGTTATATCCCATAAACCTAAATTTTCTACATCACTACATATTCCACCCAGTGATACAACTTTAATTACATAGCAACAATCTCAGTGCTATTACATAATCTGGGAAGCCTTTCCCAAGGCCTCAGGTCAAATGCAGTGTGCTTTTGAACATCATTGCCTGTCAGCACTGAAAGACTGAAATTCTCTGAACCCAGGGCTCCAACACATGAAAGGTCTCTGTAGTGGTGTAGGCTCCTCTCTTAGGAGTGATGTGACAGAAATTAGCATGCAGGTAAGGATTCCATCTTCAGTCACTTTGAAGCCAGCACGAAGGTAATTATTTCTATTTTGATACCTTTTCTGTAACATTTCCAGAACAGGAATCTATACCAACATCAGGAATCAATTTCCTTCTATTTTAGCTTTCTGAAAGCTAGAGAGCACATAGGGATGGGACTCAGCTCTGAATTGAGATATTTAAACCTAAAAGGCAGATTAATTTGTTTGAATGTGCCCATCCAGCACCATGTTAGGAATGTGTGGAACCCTCTCAGACCTTATCTGGTTATTTAAGATATCAAACTAAAAGTTCTCTAGGTATAGCCTCATGAGGAGAACTATGCCTTTCTGTAGCAACAGAGGGATGGAAAAGGCATTCCAGTCACCTGAGATGTGACAGAAAAGTAATAATTTTCCAGCTGAATCCTAGCACTTGTGATACAGAAACAGCTCCTCTTCCACTCAATGCTGTACTTTTCTTAAAGATAAAGGCCTGGGGCAATTTTCAGATTCTAGGGTATTCTATCTAACCTAGTGATTCCAAATGCTGTAAAATCTCTGAGGCAGGCTTGTGTGATTGACAGTACATGGCATTGCTTCAACTGGTAAGAGGAAGCCAGGTAGAACACCTGTCATGGAATGGGATGCCTCCAACTCACAGTGGAATGTAGGTGAGACCTCCATTAGCTACAAAATGAACTTAAAAACCTGCCCCTCAAGTGGCTATTTGTGTGTGAACAGATATATATAGAAATTCTATCATGTCAGACAGACATTGACCCCAGTCTAATCAGGAGTCTGTGGAAAAAAAAAAAAAAAGACATAATCTCTTCAGACTCAGAGAAAAAGATCAGATTGTCTAAAGAGAATAGTCATCCCTGGTCCTAGTTTTAGAGAAAGAGGTCCTCTGAAGTTACCATTTTTTCTAAGGTTATCTATTTTTAATTTTTTTCTTGGAATCCAGACTCTCTAGTATGTAGTATCTTAAAATAAAGAGTATATTTATGCTCTGAATGTGCCATTTTTATGTGAAAAAGAACAGCAATAAGAAGTGTTGATGAAAGTGTTTTAGCACAGTTGATAAAATACATACATGTTACATCAATACAGTACATACCATCATACCTGCCTGCAGGTTTTATAAAAGTCTCAGAAAAAAAATACAAGGTACCATTTTTATCTTTTTGTTAGGGGTGTCTTTAGATAGATAAGCTTTCAAGAAGATTTGAAAGTTTAAATTCAATCTTTGCTGAACTTTCCACTGACTTAGTGGGTTCTGGATCCTACCTTAATGGAAGATTTTACACAGCCTTCTAGAGGTCATGGAGAAATAAAAAGGATCACTGAAAAGAAAGTGAAAAATTAAAATAATAATTAAAAAAAGGCAAGAAAATTAATTTGGAACAAGGCAAGCAATTTTAAAAGTTACAGCAAAGGAAGGTGTTAGAAATTGTTGGGTTACGAAAAGCAAGATATTAAGTAGTAAGCTCACTTTCTACACATATATTTAGGCATTTAGGTGTAGTAACATCTGAAGTAGATCCTTCAGGTAGAGCAGGAGGTAAATAATGAGATATTCTAGTTTTAAAGATGACTTGCTGGAGATATAAGGAAACCAAATTAAGTATTCACTATGACTGTGGAATTCAGTGCCTTGCAGTATTTCCTTTTCTGGAGAAGACTTTGAGGCTGAAATATTTCTTTTCAGGGGTTGAACACTCAAATTTGAAATCAGTAAAATGAACAATAACTCTGCATATTTAATTGATAGCCTAGAAAGTCTGACAGTGCTGAGTAGTTTGAGGCAGACCTAGAAAATACATCTCATGAATGCATGACTGTAAAATGCAAAACTGAATTTCCAGGTGCTGGAGCACTGACTGTCACCAAAGGATTTCTTCAGAGTTCAAAGCATTTCTTTCAAGACTTGCAAAAGCAAGGTTCCTCTCTTCAGGACACTGTCTGCATTGATTTCACCTGGCTGTCCTGGCTGCTTACCCACAGAACATGCATCACAGAGGCAGCCTGGTGCACTCCTCCCACAACAGAAAGCACTGTGTGTCTTCCCCACAAAACTGACATTTGTAGTACTGGGAATCTCAGACAGGACAAAACTCCCCTTTGTGAGAGCACAAAAACACAATCAGTTTCTGTATCCTCAGTGGGAGGAGTGCACACTGGGTCCCATTTCAGTAGTTATTCATCACCTTCCATCTAATCCCTCCCATTATTTTCCTTTCCTCTTCAACACAGAATCAGCAGCCAGAGGCAGATACCATCCTCAAGAGCATTTCAAGAGCAGTAATCAGTTTTCCTGCAAAGGGTCAGCACCAATGTGACACATAAGGGTCCTTGTGCTCATCACTTACACACTTTATCCTTTCACTGAGCAGCCAGGGTGTTCAATAAACTGTCTGCTCCACCAGGAGGGAACGCACAGAGCTGGCACAAGGCGAGAGCACACACAATGGCCTGCTCATGCATCATGCTGCCATCTACTCCTGACAATGCTCTTTCATAATGAACTAGATGAGGGGATTTGCAAGTGCCGCTTCCAATTAAAAATAACACTTCTGCAAACGCAAAGGAGTGAGGTAATGACTGTAACTCTAATCAAGCTGGAGCAGCTGCCTCATTAGTACATACTCTGGGAAGAAAGTGCCTTTATGACCTGTGCTAATACAACCTAACCTCTCCCTTCTGGACCAAAGGAAACCCCATCCCCACAAGAAGTACCGCTGGTTCTTTGGGGATGCAAGAGTAACTCATAGTGAGATGAATCATGTTTTGCCTGTGAGACACACAATTTTAAAGCAAAATTGATTGTAGTCACTTTAAAGGAAGATTTGATGGCGGTAAAAAGCACTGAGTCCAACGTTTTCAGAAAAATCACCTTTTCCTTCAAATTTCCAAATTTGGGATTAAAAATGTTAAACCATTTTCCCCCCTCATGTTTCAGAAGGCAAGGAAGCTGTTTCTTAAGAGAAGAGACTGGAAATTAAGGAGATTTCTAATCACTTCCAAACTTGACACATGGAGTGGTGTTTTTATAAGTAATCCTTCAGGGCTGTACTTCAACAATGCTAAATATGCCAGATAAATGCCAGATAAAAATGCAGTGCTGAACACTCAGATGTGTCTTTCATGACAGAAACAGAGAAATTCATTCATGTTTTCATTCTCATTTCTTCCCAGGCTTGCAGTGGAGAGGGACTTTCACCTCCAGATGACAACTGAGGATCAGCTTCACTAAAGTAATTGAAGGCTTTGCCTTTGACTTGGTAGAAGACCAGGTTTTTCAATTCCATATAAGAGCATTTCAAAAGGCAGCCCACATCACAGCAAATCAGGAGTGACATTAAGAAGAGGGGAAAAAAGTAACTCAGCAAGTGAGGAATGAACCAGAATTCCTTTAACAGATGTATAAAATGACAGAGGTTTTCTTAAGCCACAAAGCCCCTGAAATTTTATTTAATGGATAAAACACAAATTGGTGATATCTGAATGTTTAGTAAACCCCTAAAGTCCTGTTTTGTGCTCAAGCTGGCATGTTTTTCATTACCCCAAGGCAAACCTTCAGGTGCCAACATCCTCAGTGATGTGGGTGTGCCTTGCAACCAAAATGCTACCTGCCAGAACACTTCTTCCATTAAGTTTTGCAACTTGTCTCATTTTCTCCAGCAGTGTGTAATCTCAGTGGAAGACAACTTATCTTGCATCAGCTTTGAAATAAACAATGAATCAGTGAGGTGACTTACCCAGATTTTAAGTTCTTCTCTTGTGCCTCCATCCTCCATGGATTCACCACTTTTGTGTCACATGCAAGATGCTGTCCTGCATCACCCCCCAGACACAGCTAAGCAATCTCACATTTCACAAAAAAGTTCATTGCCAGTAGTTACAAAGGGACATCTTGCACATTCTCAGACTTCAGACTGCCTTCAGAGACCTTCTCTGAACACCTACATATTTTACCACTGATAAACTTTTCCTATGACTCCTCAACATTTTAACAGCTGAACACAAGAAGTGAGGGAAGAGCGGAATGACTGCTCACCCATGATGGATGGACAACTAAGCAGGATCAGCTTAAAAATCTCCCACTTCTTAGCAGAATATGAACCACATGTGTCATCCTTTAGCATACTGATCAAGAGAACAAACATTTTAACTTAACCTCTCTGAAGATTTGAGATTTTTTTCATGCTGATTGCTAGTTTTACATTAGGAAATTAATCACTGAACAGGTAGGATTAGTTCCATCAAACCAGTTTGTGAAAAGGGATTTTAAACAAATGTGGTTTATACTGAAAGACTGGGTATCAGTTACCTCAGCCTTGAAGATAAATAGGGTATTAGGTTGTGATAGGATTACCTGCTTGTATCATTTATACAACTCTAATTTCTGCCACAGGCTTTTCAAGCCTTTGAACATTGACATCGATTCATTAAGGTTTTTCCATTCCACTCACAAATTATATTTCCCAGTAGAAAATGAAGCAACGTTATTAACAAAAGCGAGATTTCTGCAATGAGATATATAATTGCAGGTACTGAAGTGCACATTATAAGATCATGCACAACATACTCTGCTGACATATTATGTAAAACAAATTCTTGATCTCTTTTGTAATTATCATTTCATCCCCCAAAGGTTTAAACTACATGTGTTCCAAGAAGTTAAATATATCTGGATTGTTCTCTGTCATTGGAGCATGGAAAAACCTACCTTAACAGAATCATAGAATGGTTTGTGTTGGAGGGGATCTTAAAGATCATGCAGTTCCAACCCTCCTGCCATGTGCAGGGACACCTTCCACTAGACCAGGTTGCTCAGAGCCCCATCCAACCTGGCCTTGAACATCTTCAGGGATGGGATATCCACAGCTTCTCTGAGCAACTTGTTCTAGTGTCTCACTATTCTCATAGGAAGGGATTTCTTCCTAATGTCTAACCTAAACCTACTCAGTTTAAATTTGTCCCCTCCTGTCCTATCTCTACATGCCCTTGTGAAAAGTTGCTCTCCAGCCTTCCTGTAGGCCCCTTTAGGTACTGGTGGCAATCCTTGAATATTAATCAACTTTCTTCCGCCCCCTCTTCCCTCCAGGGCTTTATCCCATGGCACTCTACCAAGCAGATCCCTGTAGAGGCCTAAGTCTGCTCCTCTGAGGTCCAGGGCAGTGAGCTTGTTGTGCACCTTCCTTGCTGCCCTAAAGATTCTGAACTCCACCATTTCAGGGTCACTGTAGTCAAGGCTGCCCTGGAGCTTCACATTTCCCATTAACCCCTCCTTTTTAGTGAGTACAAGGTCCAGCACAGCATCTCTCCTCATAGCTCCTCTATCACTTGGAGAAGGAAGTTGTCATCAACACTTCCCAGGAGCATCCTGGATTGTTTATACCCTGCTGTGTTGTCCCTCCAACAGATACTGGTGTGGTTGAAGTCCCCCAGGAGGACGAAGGCTTGGAAATCTGTGGTCACTCCCATCTGTCTCTACAGGGCTTCATCCCGTCAGTCTTCCTGGCTGGGTGACCTGCAACAGGTCTACATTGTAGTGTCATCTGTCCCTGCCCTCCCTTTAATCCTGATCCAGGAGTTCTCAGTCAGCTCTTCATCCAACCCCAGGTGGAGCTCTGTGCACTCCAACTGGTCACTGATGTAGAGGGTGTCTTCCCTCCTCGTGTCTCTGCCTGTCCTTCCCGAAGAGCTTGGCTGCTTCCACTCCAACCCTCCAGTCATAGAAGCCATCCCACCACATCTCTGTGATGCCCATAAACCACAGCCCCGCAGGCAGGTGCACACCTCTAACTCCTCTTGTTTATTCCCCATGGTGAGTGTGTGTGTGATAGAGGCGTTCAAGTTGGGCTCTCAATGAAGCCAAATTACTTGGAGTAGCCAGAATTCCTTTGTGCTGCCTTCCAGGTGCTCTTCAGCTATCTGTGATCCCTCTCCAGGCTCTGGGAATCTCTTGCTGGCATCAAACTGGTGTGTATGGGATAGAATTAGGTTTGTATTATTATACTCTATTAACATTCAAATCAGGGGAGTGACATCCAAAGTCCCTGTTGGGAATGGGCCTGATCTACCTGCTGGCCTGTGCCTCCAGCCCTGAGTGCAGCCACTCTGGGGTCCATTCTGGCAATTTGGCTGTAAAGACAGACTTTCATTACCTACAAATGCTCCCTGCCACTGCTGAATCTAATAATAGGACACAGCCTCAAAGTTCAAAGACAGGAAAAAAAGAGCCTTTCTGGTGGTTACAGATATTCTCCATAGGTAAAAGCTCTATTGGTAGCAGGTAACCCAGTGTAGTCACTTGTTCAATTCAATTAACATATCATTTGCCTACTTTCATCTAAGAGAGAGTATACAGAGATTTCAGATGGATTGTACTGCCCAGGAAAGATTTTTATGACTACCAGTGAGAAGTTTCTGGGACTCAGTATTGGTTTCAATACATTTTTTGGCATTGTTAGTCATATATCCACATGCAGAAACAGGAATGATCCCACACTGGTACCCACTTCGGTGTGTATGAACATCCTTCCTCCAGTGCATGTGCATCTCCAGAGCTTCCAGGCTGGAAACCCTTCTAGGGTTTCCTCATATGCAGGTACCCTGCAACCCTTGTAAAGCTGCAAGGGACAGAGCACATCCCTGCATATCAGAACCCTGTGGAACCACAAGCACAACTGGAAATTTCTCTCTATTCAGAACCTCTGATCTTCTATAATTTTCAGTGGTTTGTCACCTTTCCTGAATAAAGCTGCATCAAAGCACATGTTAAATCTGGCTGCAGGGAGAGAGACAGTAGAAGATGGTACTTCACTTCCATCTCAGTTCCCTAGGGCTGGTTGTAGCAAAAGAAAGAGAGGAAATGTCACTGTCTTCTCCCAATCCTGTTCCCTGTCTCTGTCAACTTTCTACAGCCTGCCTTTATTGTTTTCTTGAACTTTTGGCTGTCTCTGGATATTTTTCAGAAGGACCAGAAGAGCTCAGCCTGTTCAATGACTTTCATGGTTACAGGCAATTGCTTCCTTCCTTCTAAAACGGGAGGGAGAATGCTGACAATGACTAAAGAACACAGTCAGGTATCACAGACTTTTTGCAGAAGTTTCAATGATCTTCCTCTGCCCCGGTCCCTGAAAAAAAAATAAAAGACAGTATTTGGCAAAGCTGTGCATGCATACAAATGTATGTATCAAGTGTTTCCAAGTAACTCGGGAGCCCCATGACTTTAAGACTAGCCATAATTTTCTCAGCAAAAGCATACATAAAAATGAGAGTTCATTTATGACAGGAGCTGGAGCCAGGAATCATAATTACTCTGACGAACCTGAAAATTTGTAGCTGATGCAGAAATCATTAGTGAAGTCCTACGTAAAAGATTACACCCATACAAGGGAAGTTTTTTCTACATTCTAGTGTATACATAAATTTCTTTGTTTCTCTCTCTCTCATATTCATTTTCAGGAAGACAAGAAAATAATTAATAGGTAATTGCATTACCTAGGAAAGACATTCTATTGTTGGATACATTTATGGAAATGAGGAACAATTATTTTATCATCACTTTTCTGCTAGTAATAAAAAATATGTTTATCTGCCTGGAAGGATTTGCATGAACTTTGATATCTGATTAATAGTAAGAGTTGTTAATATTAAAATGAGAGCAAAATGTTCTGATTAGCACAGCAAACCTACAACAGATCTGCTGTTATGGATGTGTGTATTCTGGATTTAGAGGAGATACCAGAGTCTGGCCCAAACTAGTATTTTAGGAAAGGAAAGGTCACTGTGAACTCTAATTTTATGCCCAGTGTGATGAATTATTGGCATGGACAGCAACCACTTAACCTTCTAGCTTTCATTTCTGGTCACAAACATTAATGGGTTTCTCTTAACCCCTGTGTGAGGAAGGTCAGCATTATCCCAGTTTCAAAGATGAGGAATTGTGCAGAGAAAAGCAAATGCAAGGATTTTTATGCTTCTGAACCTTAGTCGAGCTGCTAAGTTATAATTGACTTGGCTCCCATGCCTCAGACCATGTTATATGGGTATGATCTACAACTTATTCCTTTGCAGGAGGTCACAGACACCTAGGGCACGGGCTCTGTCGAGATGCTGGATCCAATGTGAAGTAGGTGCTAAATTCATACAGGGGTGAGGACTCCAAGAGGCCTTAAACCTTCCCCAGCTTTCTCTTTGCCTCCATCCCAGCTGGGTGCATTGTATTTGCTTTTGGGAATTGCTGTCCCAGCCCTGCTGTCTGTGCTCACCTGCGGTGCCCCCTCTGAATCAGCAGCACTTCTGTGTGCCAGAGAGCAGCAAAAGCCACAGAAGCCTGGGGAAGGATGGATGGCCTTATACACAGTGACAGAGAGCTGTGTTCCATTCTGCTTATCCAAATTTTGGGCAAGATCCCTAATTAGCTTTGATCATCTATGTAAAATGAAGTAATGAATCTTGTACTCCTAATCAGGAGTTTCTCTGAAAACCGGGCTGTATTAAACACTTTGTTCAACAAAATCTGAACAATAATAGTAGAGCTTTGGGACTGCTTTTGATCCCAGTTTTCCTTTCAGTCCATAACAGATATAAAAACATGTAAATCCAGGTTGGCAATCTGAAGGAACTCCTTTGCCTTTGGACACTGGAATGCTTTAAAATAAGCCTTTGTTTTGGGTACCAGCTCCCATACAAAAGAGCATCCACCCTCCATTTCATTAGTATAGAAACTGAATAACAAGGAAGCAGGAAATTAGCCTAGAATAAAAGATTTTGTGTGCTCCAGTATGATTTCTTGCATTCAAAAGTTTTATAGGCAAGAAATAAATATATTTAGGTTTATAGAAGATTGACCACATGACATCACTGAAGTTTTCTTGTATCTTGATCATTCCTCTTTGAAGATTACTGCTGTGTCATGGAAGACCTCTGCCTCTGTCCTGAAGACTGTGACAAGATGATTATAATACAAATAGCATCAACAAAGAGAGCATACAGGTTACACGGAGGTAAATGGAGCCTTAATGCTTTCTACACAGCAGAAGCTTTTCCAGATGAACAGGATCTCACAAAATCCCTGTTATAGATCTAGGCAGCTGGTTCTGGCATTAGACATTTTAAAGTCAGTAGGGATCATCTTTGAGCTTTTGTGCGTTGAAGGAGTTCCCTTGTCCTTCGTGAGGGGTTTGGGCATTCCTGCCTTCCTTCTTACTCCCTTGTCCATAAATTACAAATCCCATTTTGCTGACTGACTCACTCTTCTGCAGCTGAGCCATCCCATCCTCAAAGCAGGACCTTTAGTCCTACCCCTGTACTAACAGCTGGACATTAACGTTTTATCACACATTACCTTTATTTACCTAAGTTGACTCAAAAAATATGATCCTGGGGTAGTTTCTTCAGGTAATTTTCCTTCACAGGAAGATGTCAACAGCAAGTCCCAGTCCAGATTTCTACTCCAGGCAACTCCTTGAATAACCAGGACTGTTTGTAGAGATGGGAGCTCACTCATAATTCAGTGCCTTCCAGGCTTGTTTTCTCTTCTTGCAGGTACCTCGGTGCCATTTGCAATTCCACTTCCCACCTCCCAGAAGAGCAGCCAGCACAGATATGATCATGCCTAAGTGTCAGTGAATTTGAACATAGTGACCTAGTTCTCGCAGAAAGTTTCTTGAGATGACTGAAAACAATTGAGCCAGAGAATCAAAGACCAGTCAGGCTAGCTTGAATTTCTAGAAAAACTATTAGAATTGATAATTGAGCTACTGCAAGGAACTTGGAATTTAAAACAATGCTGTGACTGTATAGAAATGTTGCAGTAAGAGCACTATTTTAAATAAACTGCTGTCACACACAGGTCAGTGTTAGCACTAAATATCTCTGGAGACTGCTTTGCAATCTGAAAATAAATTCAAGCCAAAACCCCAAATTCTCAGAGCAATTACCTTCATTTTATCTTTTTCCAAGTGTAAAACTCCTAACACATTGAATTAATTCTAGAAATACTTATATGAAACATGTAAAGCTCAGAGGAAAACAACTCTTTCATGTAGTGAAGTAGAAATCAAGAGGAAGTTGCCAGTTTTTTCAGCAGAGCAAAGATCTACATAATAAATTCCTTTAACTGAGAACTATACCTTTTGCTCCCACCCATCACACATGTTTTCAATGACTCCACATTTTTATGTGATCATATAATTGTGCAGAACTACTGGCAGTGAACACATTTTCAGCTTCAGTATCTGAACGCACATTTCAGTGTAGCTGAGAACCTTCTTGTCATCCTCTTCTGCCATTTTACCAATGCTGAAACAGGTTTGTTTGAAGAATTCAGAATATGCATGGAAGTGGGTTAGTAAAAACTTCAGTTTAACTTCACCCAAATAAGACAACATATGGCACTTTTTCTAGGAAGAAAATACTGCTTTATTTTGGTTTGAGGTTTAAAGTTACTTGTGTGTCTTGGCAGAAAGACTCATCTGACAGGTAATGCTGTGATGAAGGCCTGACATGTTCTAAATCCTCCTGTCTGCTGCCTCAGCAAAATGGGGGAAAGTGTATTAAACCACAGCTTTGCAATTTATATAATGACAAAGAAAGGCACAGAAAGCAAATTATTCATTGCACTGTGGTTGTCTATTAGAATAAACAGTACTGAAAGCCTTGGAAATAAAAAGAATGTCTGCTGGCATGTCAGAAGACAAGGACAGCTCTCTGAATACTCAAAGAAATGTGTACAATAGAAAATAAACAGGACCAGGTTTCAGGTTAGAGAACTGGGCCATGATTATTCATCCTGTTTAGCTGTTAGCATGCTCTCTAGGCTGTATTTCCTCAGGGTCAACCAGAAATGCCTGGAACAATGTGAAAAACAGGGTGTGCAAGGGACCATTCCCAGAAGACAGACTGGTTATAGCCACCTCCTTTTTGTGGGAAAGGTTTGCCATAGAGGAAGGTTGTAGTTTGTTTTATTTACTAATCTAAGTGCCTCAACAGCCAAGAGGTTGGGCAAAGACTGAGACTGTCTTGGAAATTTCAACATCACAACATGTCCACATACAGTGGAGAAAGCATGCTTTTTGCCTTATTATTTTATCTGTCTTCTATTTCATAATGAAGATGCTTTCAGGGCAGCTTGAGTTGGTGATTTAGATTGCTTCTTTCATTTACAACAGCTAAGGATTCATAGTGAAAAGGAATTACATGAGTTCTTTTTCTTTGTTATTTGATTCATCTGAGCCTAGCTCTGCAGATCACAGGAAAATACACTGTGACCCTTTTTACGAGTCCTTTCTTAATTTCACAGTTTACTAATTTTCATAAATATCAGAAAGAACAAAATTATTAAGGAGTGCTCGGTAATTTCTGAAGTATCCATGCTGAAAATGCATAGATGATGATTATCATCAGCAACTCCTCTGTAGAAGCTGTCACAGACAGTCTTTATAAAAGTCTTGATGGAAGAAGCCTGTTCAATAGAAACCTGAAATCACTGATAAATATTCAGATGCATTTTTCAGTGAAAAATTTCTGGGTTTTTTCAGTCACCATATTATTTTATTACCTTTAAAATATGAACAGTATTAACTAAGAACATGCCTGTTATATAAATGAAATTAAAGCCTATCTTGCAGTGTGACTGGATGCAATTGATATGAAAAGACCAAGTGCACGATGATTCAATGTAGGGAAGATGGAGCCAGACTCTTTCTCAGAGGTACTCAGAGAAAGAGGAGACAGTGGTCACAGATTGCACCAAGAGAAATTCTGAGTGCAGTCAGGAAAAAAAAAAGTCAAAATTAACATGGTCAAACATTGGTATAATAATTATCCTTAGAGTCACTAGTTGTGGCATATCTCTCCTCAGTGATATTAAAAACTTGATTGGAGAAGATCCAGGGAAAACTAATGTAATTTTGGAGTTGGCACCAGCCTGCATAGGGTATTAGATGTGATGAGCTCCTGAAATCCCTTCCAACAAATTTTTTCTATGGTTTTGGATCCAAAAATCCAAAAATACACTAATTTCAAGCTGTGATTAGAACAAACTTTATAAAAAGTTAATACGAAAATTCTCCATCAAGCAAAGCAGTAAATATTATAGGAGTCTGAGAGCTTGACTTATACCTCCAGTGTGCTAACTGTACAGACACACCAAGGATAGTCTGTGCCCCAAACTCAAAAGTTGTCACTCACTCAAACTAATAGAGTCACTTATAGACTGGTCTTTAATTGAATGTGGGGATACACCATGTAGATGTCTTCATCTGTAAATGTAACCTTAGATTTTGCAGTGTGAGCAGAGCTGACTGATGAAGCTAAAAGAGTTTAGTGGGGGACTCTTCTCATTCTAAGATGGAAACCTTATTTTTTTCTGGTGAATCATTCTATACTTCACTGACTGCAGTGATCAGGGGGCTTTCCTGACATTCTGTGAGGTTCGATGAGGACAAATATGTTCTAAGTACATAATGTTGAGATGAATTTTGTCCAAAGCGCTTTATAAAAGAGTTCAACATCATTGTGACTAACTTCTATTCTACAAACAGGAAAAATGGAGCCTAAGGTGGTGATGTGGCTCTCTCAGATCATATGCAAATTGTGAGAGAATGTGACTCAAGATTTTCAACATTGAGTTAACCATGCCCTCCCATAAATTGCACAGTTCAATGATACCAGAGCTACAACAAGGAGAGACAAGCTTTTATTAAATGTCATCCATTGCTCATTATGCTAATTAAAGATCTGGAAGGCTGTGCAGCACTTGGCTACGATTTAGAAGCAGACTGTGTTCATATATGGTAGGTTGGTAATGCTGGTAGGCAGGAGCAATAATGGATATATTACTTGCTAGAGGAATCTGTGGGTTTAGAGGTTTTAAGGAGGTATATGAAAACACAAACTTCTGTTTAGTATTAAAATTATATTTTAGTATGAAAATTGTAGAAGGAAAAATTTGTAGAAAAAACCCCCCACATTAAAATTTAAAGTTCAAGAAAACCTATTCCTGAGATCCTTGATACTCAGCATCTCTATTCACTGTGTTTAAATAAAGTTTATGTGTGATGTAGGTGTCAAACCACCCTGAACTGGAATGAGCAGGGAATACATGGATTAGTCCACTGCCACACTGCCAGCTTTGGCAAAAATATCTTTCAAGACACAGATTCTTCCAGGTTCAACAACATTTACCTGGGTGTTACCCAAGCCCTGACCTGGGAAAGTCACAGTGCCTGAAGCTCTAAGATTAGCACCTGCTTTGTTCCCAAGCTCCTTTATAAATGATATTGAAAAGGTATGGCTCGTTCTGCTTTCCCTTATTGCACTATAGATGTCAGGGTCTTTGACTGCACTGGCATGAATAGGATTTACTCATATTACAAAATTAATGAGTTTTTACTTACACTGAGGCAACACAGCAGCAGTACTAAAAATCTCAGTTTCAACATACGTTAACTAATACTGAGGTTTGAAGGCTTCTTAGAGAGCAGATCCAATCCTCAGGATTCAAACTTGACAACCTGTTTAAATCAAACTCTCAGTCTGGCATACAAGCAGATAAGCTTTCTTTTTGGCCTGCCGTGGAGAGGAGAGTCTAGTTCTTTATCCACATGAATAACACAAGCTGGGTTTGGGTTTTAAATCAATGCAAATTCCTTGGCAGGTTGTATCTAGGTCTACATTTCTCATCATTACTTCAATCTAGGAAGGAAAATGAAAACTACACATATCCAGCTGAAACCAGATGAAAACTACTGCCTGCTAAACTTCTGCTCCACTTTTTTTCTGCTGGTCTCTGTGGTGGATTCAGCTTGGCTGAATGGCAGGTGACCACCCACCCTCTGTATCACTTCCCCTCCAACATAAAAAAAGACTCGTGAGTTGAGGCAAGGACGGTCACTCATCCATTACCATCATGATCAAAACAGACTTTACTTGGGGAAATTGGAGATCGGAGAAATCAAATTTCTCTGGGTACACAGGAAATATTAAATATGTTTTCTACAAATTGGTACATAAGGACACACCAGGTTATTTTACTTCCATTGAGTTGCCAACAACACAAATTGTCAAATTGTGGGATCCTTTGCAGGTAGAAGATTGTCTTGAGATCTGCCTACAGAGAGGAGCAAGAGTTACTATAGTGGCAAGTTGAAGAAGGAAGCAAGAGAAAAATGAGAGCCTGAGAGTTTATCTAATCCACATGCCCTCCAATGTACGGAACACTGCTGTTTTTATAAAAAGAAACTCTTACATCCGAGGTGTTATGAGACTCCGAGGTGATAGAATCTGAATATCCAGATCCTGAAGATGTCCCCCAAACCCCAGAAGTTTAAGTGCTTCTTCATTTAGTTTGATGAATAATTTTGTAAGACAGTGATGCTGTCATTAGTGATCAAGGAAATCACATAAGTAGGGATATAATCACAGAACTCTAAATCCTTCTTGGGTATATCAGAGGTAATGGAAAGATAATTCACAAAGATTAGAAACAGATGAAAGTGAGGCTTAGAACTGATTGGAGGATGTTCTTTTGCTCTCATGTCTGTTAATCCCTGTCTCGAAAATAATGAAAACCTTCACTTATATAGCCAAAAAACTTCAGAAGTTTTGTACTTGGCCAAAAGAAAATATTCTGCAAAACTCAGATGTTTTCCTTACACACAAATCATTAAGTTTTAAAAAATTTTTTATTGTAAATAAAAACAAAAACTCAAAAACGTGAAATGCTCTCTTTAAACTAAGAGTATCACTCGAAGAAGCTAGGCATGAAAAGGTTGGTCAGTAGCTAAGGGTGTGTTATCTGAATTGACACACCTGTTCTGCTCTTTGCTGAGAGAATCTGTACAAGGTTACATTGCACTACACGAACGGTCCCAAACTACCAAAAGCGTGCAAACAGAAGTATTACCATAGTAGTTTTTGTCTGTAATCTGAAACAAAGACATTGAAATTTCCTTAGGGGGAAAAAAAAATTGAAAACCAAAAATGGATGGGAAAATAAATTCAGAAGGAATTAGGAGCTCAGTTCTCTGTATGATCCTGGTGGGAATGAATAATGAGGAATATGCCTGGCAATAAGTATGTGTAGTGAAGAAAGAAGAATTATACACAGTGAGGTAAGAAAGGCATGTATGGCATCAATGTGAATCAATTAGAAAAGTTTCAGGGGAATCTTCCTGGCAGCCAGACCTATTCATCTGTTACTGAGCTCCCAAATAAAGCTCTGCTTCTTGAGTCTATCTCAACTGTGATGTTTGCTGGGAACGTTAATGTAGGTACAAAAATGCTGCTAGCAAGGATTTTCTTGCTATTTTCTAAGTCCGTGAGAGACTTTTCTCTCTCACAGAAGAGGTAGTAGAGTTCTGTAAACAACCAAGCCACCTGCAACCTTGAAAAGTCTTGTTTATGGTATAGTAGAAAAATATTTTGACAATGGATGTTTTAGGATTTTTAGCCAATCACCCCAAGGGGTGGCTGATCCTTTGTCCAATTAGACTATGAAGAAAAAAGTCTATAAAAGAGTTTGTAAAATAATTAAATAAATCAATCTTGTTGCACAATTCCTGCATGCTGGATCTTCTCTCCTCTTCCTCCCTACGGCTGTGGGACATGGTGATATACCCTAGGGCCTAGGCCTGTGGTAATACATTAATCTCTTGCATGGAAGTGAAGGTCATCTTAAGTACTACTTTTCCCTAGTTCATTGATGCACACTGGTCAAAACCATTGTGATGCTTAAGCCTAAGTCATGAGAGAGCAGCACTGTACACCCCTTTTACCATTCTGGGACTGTGCAACCAAAGGTTATTTCAGCTCAAGATCTCATAACCAACTTGGCCAACTGAGCTGATGAGAGGGATGGAGCACCTCTCCCACAATAAAAGGCTGAGAGAAGTGGGATTGTTCCGCCTGGAAAACAGAAGGCCTAGGGGTGACCTAATAGTGGCCTTTCAGTGTCTGAAGGGAGCCTACAAGATAAAGTTTTTACATGATCATGAAGTGACAGGACAAGGGGCAGTGGCTTACAACTTAGGGGAGGTTTAGATTAGATATTAGGAAGAAATTCTTTCCTGTGAATGAAAGTGGTGAGGCACAGGAACAGGTTGTCCAGAGAAGCTGTGGCTGCCCCATCCCTGGGAGTGTTCAAGGCCAGGCTGGAGCAACCTGGTCTAGTGGAAGGTGTCCCTGCCCATGGCAGGGGGTTGGAACTAAATGGTCTTTAAGGTCTCTTCCAACCCAATCCATTCTATGATTCTATGATGCTAAGATTCCATGATTCTGTGATTTTATGATTCTATGATTCTATAACTTCAGATGTAGAATAGGTGATTTCTGTATTAAACTGGACAGCTACATTTAACCTGAGTGAAGGCCATACTCTTGTTGAGGAACTCTGGTTTAAAGTATCACAATTTAAGAGAGAATGAAATCAATAATCCTTACAGTGCTTTGATTTCAGTTGCTTTCTGCCCCACAATAGCAAATTAAGTAGCTAAAACCCTACAGCAAATGTGTTTAAGTCAACTGAAATAGCAAAGAATAACCTCATAGGCTTCATCTCAGTCCTGGAAGACTCCTACTGCCTCATAAGGGACTGTAGCCCACGCTCAGCTTGAAGGTTGCCTTTGTTTTGCCTCCTGGCCCAGAACTGTCTCAGGCAGCTCTGTTCTTTTTGTGAGCAAACGCCTAACTGTATTTTCTCTCTATAAAAAATGAGGATAATTTATCATTATCTCACTAAGGCTTTAAAAGGCTCAGTGCCCGATATTGTCTCTGACTGAAAGCTCATGAATTCAGAAGATTGATGTTGGCACAATCATGTATCTTCCCTTTTAAGTCAAATATTTTCCCATAAATATTTTGAAGAGTGTCAAGCTTAACTAGTTTTAAAAATTAAACTAAAGGGTGAAGCATTTAGAAAATGTCTATTTTAACATTTTTGATTGCCATATTTTAATCATGACATTTCAAAGTTTCTGAAATGAAACTTGTTAAATTTTGCTAAATATATTTGGGTTAAGATCAGAAAGAACTATTGGATAGCTGCACTGAAGTATTCCATACTTATGGCAAAGGGGAAAAACATCAAAACTGAAAACTCCAGACCCAAAAAACCAACAACTTAACTTGCATTTCAGATAGAAAGACACATTATTTGGTTTTCATCTTGAAGGAATCGTTGGAGGTCCCAATTCCTTCACAGGCTTTAAAATTAAGACATCTTAGTTTCCCAGACAGAAAGGCTTCCTTATGTAAATTCCTGGAAAGACTCACAAAAGGGGCTATGCCTAGGCTCATCCATGCAATATATTTGCTTTCTCCAATTTACTTTTGTGGTTGTTGTTATCAGAGACTGCCACACTGTCTTCCAGAGGTGCACACACTTTCCCATTGCTCACTAAACCTGAAAATGGCATTATTGCTTCTTCCAGCTCCTGTAAAGGCTTCTGCCTTGGTAGAAGTAGAAGCTGGATATGAATATTTAGGTAGTCCTTGTCTTTCTCAACTCTAACCCACTGCCACCTAACCTTGCTCATAGTGCTTGGATTTTCTTTGCTCTCTGGGACTGGGAAAGGGAGAAAGCAAATGAGGAAGGATTACACACCAGTAGTGAGCAAATCATTAGTGTGCCTTGAAAAGCACAGCCCTTGAGTCTGAAGAGGTCTGGAAGAAATCTGGCCAGGGGCATTCAGAAACCAAAAGAGAGGACAAATTGCTTTAAAGCCCATAACTTACCCTGCCAGACCACTCAGCATTTCCTCAATGTCATTCCCTTCCCACCATGTACCATCTTGAAACAGTTTTGAATAAAGAGGGCATAAAAACAGAGGAGTTCTTCTGGGGGGTGTCTGTGGGCATAGAGGAGCGGCAGATGTGTTATTGCCCTGCGCCAACACCATGTGCTGAAAATGACCAGTCACAGAACAGGACTTCCACACCCTTATACAAATTACAGATGTCTACACCCTTCCAATCCTGAGTTGGGCCGGGAACCCTCCAGCCCTTGTGCACCCTTGTTTTTCGGCAAGAATAGAGCAATCCCCAGCACACAGTAAGTGCAAACAACCCTGAAGGCTACACCAGCCACCATCACACCTCCAGCTCTACAGAGGGCATTGCTGCAGATGGGATGATGAACTGACCTGAGACGCGTCTGCCCCAACATACTGGCACGCTGATTTGGCAGAAATACAGGATGTCTCCTGGGAAGAATATTCAGTAAATTTTCTTTCTTGTCAGCAAAATCTCATAATCTTCACCCAAGAAAAAGCCAGTAAATTGCTGAAGGAGGTATTGTATGAAAGGTTAGTTAAATATTGCACAATTGGTCTTTGAATAGCGTTGCTCTGCATAAAGAGGAACTGGAGATGACTGTTTCCTTGATGCACAGAGGAGAAAGTCTGGCTCTTCTCAGCTCAGGTGAGAGTTTTCTAGCTTTTTCTTTTAAAAAACCAGCTTGAGGTAAAGATGGTGTTATTATACCAGCAATTATATAGTCCCACTTTAAATTTCCAAGGGGTCTGTAAATTGCCTTTGTGGTGTTTTCAAACCAGCTGGTGGCTGTATTGGCTGACTATCTAAGTTATTAGTGAATGATTTGGCACACTGTTAATCACCGTGCACTTGCAATGCCAGCTTTGGCAAGAGATTTTGCTTCCTTAAGGAATTTCCTATTCTGCAAATCAGAGTTTAATACCAACTAAACACCATCTATCAAGACTAAAGCCTGCCTTACACAGCATGAATTATATTACTACATTCATTTCCAGCAATAAGTCTCTTGGATGTCTTGGTTGTTTTTTACCATATACTCAGTTTAGGAAAGCAAAGCAATTTTTCAGAATGAGTTTTCAATTTGTACGCTTGAATAGTTTAAATTCCATTCCAGCAATACATAACGCGTTGCTACCATGCTCTGTATCTAATTCAGGCTGCTTGGATATTAAGACAGTAAGCACTTGTGTATTGTCATCAGTACTTAGCAGATTGAGAACAATCTTAGAATGAAAATCACTCCCAGCAGGTTCTGCATTTGATAAAGTTAAGGCTGACATCAAGACAAACCCAGGAACAGTGGAAAAGAAATTATTGTGTACTTTTCCTTGGTATGTTCTAGAGAAAATAAAAGTTTTTTTAGTGTTTCAGCCTGACCAGCACTGACACAGCACACTGCTTATGAGAAATGTCATGCTAACTGTATTGCAGTTACTACCACCACCACAGGTCTTGTTAGAGATTAATTTAGGATTTGAAGGAATAGATGAATTTATGTGCAGCCCCAATATATTTTAATGATGTTAACTCCTGAAACAAAGTTGAATGAAAGGCTTCCAGCACTGCAGCGTGGATCACACACTTTACAAACAGAGTGGCAATGTGAAGCCACTCCAAGTATACCCATCTCCTGCACAGCTGAGACTGAAAGGGTCATGCAACATGCACACACTCCTGACCTGGAGTCATGGGTCTCTGAAAGTATCATCTTTCAGACAACTGAAAATGAGATTGTTTGCCACTTACAGTAATTTTAAATTTGTCAACAGACAAATTATTGATCCTTGTACTGAGAAAAAATTCAATACAAGTCACCCTGCAACTTAAATTCATATTGATGTGTCAATAATATGTACTGTTTATACTCATTTTTTTGCCATAATATTCCTATGCATCTAGCAAAAAACATTTTAGGGATAGCTTGTTGAGACAGAGGAAACCTGAATATTCTTTCAAATGCTAAATAAAGCATTTTGAAATGAATTTATTTTAAACTGAAATAAAAATAAATGTGAGCAAAAAACCCCCCAGAATTTGTATGCTGCAAAGAAACAGTGCAAGCCAAACAACTTTTTTTTAATCTAATATCCTTGTTAACAGTGAACTACATGCTCAATTTCAAAAAAAAATTTGAACTTTTTCACACACTCCTCAATTTTTTTGTTTCACAACAAAATATCAACCAAACCCCCCTGCATTATTGCAGTGATTGTTATCGTCATTCCTTCTGGATGTATTTCAGAACACAGAAAGGACAATTTCATTCAGTCTTTGTGTTGTAAATGGTAGAAGAAGCAAGAAAAGTTCTTTCTTCTTCCAGAGGACCTTTGGATTTTATGCTAGGTTCAGGGTTGATGGCAACATTTTACAGTGATGACGCAGCTCTGGACCTGCCTAGGACACGCCTGGTTCTTAGACCCTTCTGTTCAAAGACTTCTGCTCACAGAGTAGTGGAGGAAGATGTAGTGGAATGGGTGGAGTAGTCCCGTTTCTAGTGGAGTTGTAGTGGAGGTAGATGGTTAGTGACATTTCCTGGCAATTTCTGAACTGTCTCTCTATGTGCAGGTACAAGGTTTTTAAAATCTGTTTTACAAATTTATGTCCTTTGGACTCAAGTCAGAACTTGAGCAGCTTTCAAGGATGTCGGGCAAATATTTCATCTTTTCAATTTTTACTAAATAGTGATGTATCATATGCTACAGTGAAAGAACTGGATATCCAGATATTGCTGCTTTGCCCATGCCACAGGCTTCCCATAAATTTAACCAAACATTATTGCTTCTGTCTGAAAAATCTTACAAATATGTGAGGAGACTTAAGAAGGAGCTACTTATACAACTCAAGATAGTTTCAGAATTTCTGATGATTTGGATTTACACTGGGAACAGGCCAGTTTGAAAGCCATACTGGATCTCTGGCATTGAGGGCAGTCTGCCTGGGTGAGTTTCCATTTTCCTTCCAGCTGGCTGACAGGGAGCCTCAGGGTCATCTCACCAGCCATTTCAGTATCGAGCTGCCCAGCTCCTCAGAGCACCCCGTGGACTAAGGCCAAGAAGTTGGTAATGGAGGGAGGGGAGAAATGTCCTTGAGTTGCCCATAAAAGTGGTCATTGCACAAGTTCCATGCTACAGACAATTCTCTGGTTTTTCCTTCCCATTCTCAAGCAAGGTCATGCCTGTCACTAAGCCAGCTAACACAGATGGAACACACAAACCAACAAAAGTCAAATGCCAAAACCAGACCTGTTTGGGGGCATGAATATTGGTCTAATGAAAGTTACTTCCTCTCCTACTAAACTTTTCTTATTCACATTCATAAACCTTCCCTTTACCACTCCTGCTTCCAGGCTTGTGCAGAGTGGAAACAAAACTAAATGGGAATGTACAGTAGTGCATGGCACAGAAATCAGGTTCATGAATATCATCTGTCATCAGTAAGCAGGATTTTTTGGGGGAAAGGTATTTTTCCTCCACTAACAATAAATGAATTCCTAATGCAAACAAATTACATAGCCTCCTCAAAAAAATCTTTCAAACTGACAATTTCAGCAACACTGAAGCATCATCAGGTAACTGAAAACTCAGCTCAACAACCTGCAAAGGCAATAACATTTTATATGCACCAACCATTACTACTTGCAGCTGAAGTCTCAAGAGGAAATGAAATTTCTTTTGTGATGTAGCCACACACTTAATTTTCGAGAAACATCTAAGATAACCACACATGACCTTGCTAGTACACTACCTCACAGTGCTAATTAATAGCTGTTACTCAGAGAGAGTTTTAGTGGAAAATAAATCAAATGAAGTATAGACCAAATTTTTCAAGGGATATATGTTCAGGTATCTGTACCACCACTGAGCTTGTCTACTCTGTTTAGGCATCTTCATCATTCTCTTTTAATGAAGGCTATAAAAGAGAGATATAATTGAGCCAGTGGCAGGAAGAAAACTGCCCTTTAACAATTTTAATAGCTTCTGAGCAAACCCACGCAGTGATAACCAGCCACCTGGACACTCCAGGGCTTAATAGATAGCTGTGGTAATGGTATTCCAATAGCACACATTGCCTGAGACACTCCTGGATCCCGTGATAACTGCTGCGTAGGCACGCACTTTTAAAGCTCTAGCACAGCAGAGTGCTTAAAAACATCCTTAGTCTTAAGCAGTAAATTTAATAAAGCTGCTCAAAGCTGTTTAAATTGGACAAATAACTGCCATGATAAGTCATGAACTGATGTACTACAGTTAAATGAGGGTCTGAGCCCTCAGCCTCCAGAAAACATGCTCAGACCATGGGATGCTGGGGGGTTTTCTCCATCTATTCTATCTGTACTATTCAAGTGAGTACTCAAATGAGAGTGCCCATTGTGTCCTTAGGAAACAGGACAAAGGACTGAGCTTCCAGGAGCGTCCTGGAAAGGTGAAAATTCCTTCCCTGGAGCTCTTTCCTCTTGCTAACATAGCCCAGATTTTGGTTGACATTCCATGACTCAAGGATACATTACTTGTGTTCAACTTGTCATCCACTGGGACCCTGAGGTCCTTTTCTCTTGCTCAGCCAGTTTGTGAAGGACTTTTCCTTTGTCTTCATTGAGCCTCTTGAGGTTCCTGCCCATTTCTTCAGTTTGCAGGCCCACATGAATCTACCTTCCACCTTGGCAATCATTCTCCCTAGCTTGGTTTCAACTGCACACATGTGAAGGGTATACTCTGTCTGTCACCCAGGAAAATGATCAAAATGCTGATTGCTTTTGGTTCCAGAACTGAACCCTGATCCTATGGAAGCACTAAAGTTCTAAACTCTCTGCTCTAGCCCAGATGGATGTAGTGAGGAGTTTATCAACAGAGCTTGGAGTGGTCTCATGTACTACATGAGAGCTGGGAACTGTGCACCTATGAAAGACAAATACATTAGCTCACCTCTGCTAAACACAGATTTATGCCACCTAACCTCGCCTGCTTGAAATCAGAGCTGTATTATCAACACGCCTAAATTCAGCAGCAGAAGTTTACATTGCAGACAGCTGACCTAACAGTCTAGAATCCTACTGCTGTCAGATGGAACCAGTCAGCAGAACTGGTGGAGCTCAGGCTGCTCCTAGACATGAGACTGGATGTACCCAGGCATAAACTGAACTGGCTCTTCTCCAGTGCGGCAGAGAAGACCGGGATAACATGCTGGATGCAGCTTGTGAGTAGTCAGACCATCTCCAGCCCCAGAAGCCAGGCCAGGGTTGCTACTAATGCTCCCTTCCTAATCAGTCAAGAGACACAGGCTCCTCTTTGAGACATGGCTTTGTCTGTGTTACACATGCCTGTACATCTTCCCCTCCCTCTGCTGACTACACACTTGGTTTCTTGGATGTGAAGTCAAAAATGATTCAACCTGCTCAGTCTGCCAGTGGGACAAATGGGGAAGACAGTCCTGATTCCATGTCAGAGTAACAGAGGGGATTTATTTCTGGAAACACCAGCCTAGCATTAATTTTCATATATACATCTGCATTTCTGAGGTGCTAATAAGTTGCCCTCAATGTAATTTAGCAAAGCCTGGCACACATCCTCCCTCTCTGAAGATGTCTTACTCTCTTTATTCAGGGCTCTTTACCTGTAATGACATGCTCTGCTGAGTATTTAAAAGGTTCAGCTAAATAGAGCCATGTTTATGCTTAGTAGATTGTGAGAAGGAAAGCTGCTTCTTCGACAAGTATAATTTGCCCAATTTTAGCCTCTTGATAGAGAATTCCAGCAACTTCAGCAAGGAAAATCTTAGGAATAAAAACTCCATCACTTGCTAGAGACAACAGCGTGGCAAACAACTACAGTGTTTCAGGATGCTTCATTCCCTGTTGTTTTTGCACTCCTTTCCAATCATTAAGATAACTGAAAGAGTTGCTAAGATTATTTTTTTTTAATGATTTTATTTTATTAGGCACTAAACAAACATGTTGTGCTAAGTAGAAAGAAAATGCACACAGGAGCAGCTGGCCATTTCTTGCTATCTGCATGAGCTAGGTGAAAATACAAATCACCAGACTCACTCACCATGTGTCAGGCACCAGGTTTAGTTTGACTGTAATTGCTCCCCCGATTGCCATGCAGAGAGCCTCAGCAGCAATCTCAGCTTTGCAAAACTATCATCTTCTCCTGCAGTTTTCAGAGGTGAAATAAGGATGCAGAACTATCTCTGTTTCTCCAGATTCCAAAACTTTTTCTCTCCCTCTAGCCAACAAAAGTCCAACTTTACCTTGATCTTAGCTGAGAGATACTTTACTTTTCCTAGTAAAAGCAAGAGGGATTAATTGGTTGATTATTATTGTCTATTACACCTGGTTTTTCAGTTCTACCACCACTTTATTCAGGAAATGAACATAGCTTCCATATAGTTCTAAAAAGAGAAAGATGGAACGTGAATTATTTAACGTTGATTTCTGATGCAGCAAATATGCATATTTTAAAGATCTTATCATGAGCTATATTTCAGTTGGTCAAAATCTAGTGAAGCTCAATTCCATATATTTATTTTTCATTCAAAATTAATTAAACTCATTGCTATGTATCTATCCCCCATCACTCATATCTTTTCTATCCATTAAGATGCCAACAGGAAAATAATTGCAATCACAAACCAGTGCTTTATATCTCCCTTCTCACCCTACTTTTACTCTGAAGGAGCAAACAGAATTTCAAAATAAATCAAAGGCTTCCCACTTCCTTGTGGGGAGACACATCACATTACACTAGAGCCATCTTTCAAACTCTCCTACTAACTGGGATGAGAATATTAAAACAAACCCAATTGCAAATTCCAGTCTTGGCAAGGTAATGAAAGGGGGTATTTTGGTATTTTTAAATTATATTTTGTCATGGCTTTCAAACACACATTACTGGGTGTCTTATTTGTAACAAAAGAACAGTTTTTTATCTATAGAAAAATATTTCCATATCATATTAAAGCATCTGGACAACAATTACTAGTTTGACCTTTGTAACAAAGGCCATCCCCGCAGAATTGAAATGGTATTTCCTCAACTCCTGCTATTTTTTGTTGCTATTTTTCTTTTTCCCTACAACTCCTTCACTCTCACAGCTGAGTGAGCATTTAAGAGAGCACCAGGGAGGGAGAAAAAAGCTGTGGACCTTGTCTCCAGATTATGTGATGAAGAGACGTTCTGCTCATATACAGCCCTCTTTTTCTCCCCCTGAAATAGGGAGTTGCAATCTAATGTCAGACTTGCCCATTTTTTTTGCCTCCAAGGCAGGGGCTATCAAAATCTCATTGACAGAAATCACCTATATGAGTCAACATGAAAAAGCAATGAGCATGTCATACATTTTTGCATTGAAATGGGTCCACAAATTTTGCCCAGCTCTGATACGAAGCCAGCACTTGAATGAACGCTGCTTTGCATCCTTAACTGTAAAAGCTGCAACCTGCACAAGTCTGATAACAGCTCATAGTTACTGCTGAAATATTTTTTTCCACCTTGCAAGCAATTCCTTTGAAGGAGAAAATTGCAGAGCATCCATTAACACCAATAACTTTGCCTTCCATCCGTCCCATGGCTTGTCACACACTGGGGCTGCTAGAGAAGAGATCCCACATTTCTGGGTGGAAAATAAGCCTGACTGTGTGAAGTCAACCACATTCCACTGGGATACAAGTCAAAACCTTTATGACAGCAGTAGTCAGCCATGGTGATTGTTTTTCTGTTAAACCAAAGTTCACCCTATTTTGTTCATTCTCTTTGCTCTTAAAGGAAAGGGTTTCAAGCTCACAGGAGTCTAGGTTCTGGAGCCCTCTTCCCTGTCCAAATACCAAGCTGACAGGCTTAGCATCTATGGGCTTTCCTCCCACTTCATCTCTCCAGAGACCTGCTAAGACTTTGCAGTTGAAATTAAATGAGCTACCCCATAATTTTATATGTAACTTATCACCAGCAGTCTAAGTAATGAAGACACCTGCTGGTTGCTCACCACCCAGGCATCAGAGAGATCTCTCCTGGCATCGATTTTAATTAGTTCATTGCAATGCTTTTTGTCTTCTCGTCCTCCTTTTATCAGGAAACCTTCACCCATACTCCTTTCAGAATCCTCCTCTGCAGATTTTGAATTGTGCTGAGCTGCAGCTGGCTCAAAAATTGGACCCCTTGTGTTCAGAAACTCCACTAGTGAAGGCAGAGCAATAGAGCAATTGCCCTCTCTTGTGCCCTACTTATTTCCATGCAATGGTTCACACACCTTGTGAATCATCTAAATTCTGTAGAATCGACATTAAAAATATCTGACCTCATTGAAAATGAAATATTTCAGCCTCTGATACTGAGAAGTCAAAATTCATTACTGGATGAGCAGAACTGCAGCTACCCATCATAACAATTTTCACCATGTGCCATACATTTATAACAACCCTTTCCCTAACAGTAGACAAGACGTGGTACATTTAATCACATGTAGGCCAGTTCCTTACAGAAAGAACCATAGTAGGAAAAGAAGCTTTAGAATATACAAAAAAATCTATTATCACCATGATCTGGCACAGATACAGAGAAAGAAACACATGAACCACAGCACAAGAGTACCTGCAAGAGGGTACAGTGAAGCACAGCCCCAGTGGCAGTACTTAAATGCCTGTGAAGTCTTTGTGGCCTGCTAACAACAGAGATGTGAACTTTCTGGGGCTCTTGCTTTGCTGCTTAAGGCTCATACTCTGCAGCACAGGACCAGGAATGCCTGTACTGCCAATTAAAAGAAGGGGACAAGGAGAGATTTCAAGCACTGAGCCCTTACTATCTACAATTAATGTAATGATTTTGGACTATTACAGCCAGCTCTGCTATGATAAATCTTATTATTTGAAGGAAGCTATTTCTAGCTTAGAGCAGGCCGTGCTGTTTAGCAATTGCTAACCTCCAAGACAAGGCTCGTTCTATCTCCGGAGACCTGCCCTGAAGATGTTCCCTGAAATGGTCTCTGACCCTGCCCAGGACAAGCAGGGATTATGTCCTTAAAGAGTGGCTTCAGGAAGGCTCTCAGGAAACAGGGGGTCTTATTTCTGGAACACAGGCTGTCAAACTAAAAAATACATTACTAAGAAGAATAAGGCAGTTAAAATCCATTTCAGAAACTGAGAATTTGAGGATGCAAAAAAACACAAACAAGGAAAATTTGAACACTTGTGATGATACATGCTGTGTACCTGCAAACAACCAGAGCCAGGGAAAGAAAGACATTTAGAAGGTGCTTTATGTACCTGCTTTAGCCATTTAATAGCTTCTATTTACCTCAGTTAAAGATGGAGAAATATGAACATGCATTACATTTTTGAGGACTGTAACACTCCCTATAAAAATAAAAATTATGTGTACAATGGTTTCTGCAGAGTGAAAAAATGGAGGGAGAAGAGGGAGCTGTGTGAGTGATCTGGAACTGAAGAACCAGTCACAGTGCTTCTGTTAGTGACTGACAGGAGAGCACCTTCCTCTGGCACTGGGGCAAAATATTCAGGAAACAGCTGCAAGTTACAGGGATCTGTTGGCCACGGTGGTAATCAGATTTATTTCTTGTCTGGAGAAGTAATTGTATTGGCTCAGTGGATGGGAAAAAAACTACAATATGCTCAGCTGGAGTCAGGGTGGTGGGAAGCTCTTTACCTGGCTTTGTGCCTGCAGCTCCACCTGAGGACTGCAGAGAGACCGAGAGACAGGCTCTGTCAGTCCCTGGGAGACCTGATGAAAAGCATTTCAAATTTGCCACATGAAGGAGCTCACTCATTCCCATCTTCCATTTCTGTAATAGAGATGGGAATTGGAGCCTGTTTTCCCCCAGCCTCATGCCAGTGACCTGCTTAGAGGAGGAATGGGTTTCTCACAGAGGAGAGCAGCTTGCTCCCGGTGAGACCAGCAAAGTAGCAGAGCCACATTCCCCAAAAACATCAGTCCTGTAGAACATAATGCATATCCTTTTCCAGCTATTCCTTTTTTTTTCCCCCACAGAGGATTTAAAAAACAAAGATGAGTACTTAAAAGAATAAAAAAATTTAAAAAAAGGAAAAAAAATCCCAAACACAAGGATAGAATAACAAACAGAAATCACTTACTTTTTCATAAAACTTAAAAAACCCTAACCCTTCTGTTTAGGAAAATCTCTAGAAGAAAAAAACATTTTTCAAATTACATTGATGATGTATTTTTATGAAACTGTTCCAGTGAAAGAAGGACTTTGTTTTTTTTATCTTGAAGAGCTGAGAGGTGGCTTGAAACCTCCCAGACCAAACACAATAGACTGGATGTGTAGAAGTGCATGAAACAAAGCTGTTGAGCAGAAAAGCCAGCAATTTTTTTCATAGAAACTTAAACATGTCCAGGCACAATGATTGGGCAGCTGTCAATCTGGAGCTGAGGTTACTTTTTTCCAGAGAGTCATCTAACAGAATCACAGAATGAGGTTGGAAAAATGTCTAAGATCACTGAGTCCAGCCATTAACCTAAATCTGTCCCTTACCTCCTCCAGCCTTGCACTTGGAGTCCCCCCAGGAGGAATGACTGTTCCATTAGCCATTTCATTGCCCCTTTCTGTCAGAAACACCAGTGTTAACAAAAATCTTAAACAGAACCAAACCAACCAAAAGACAAAAAGTACTATTTTTAGATATGTTTGTTACACTACTTGCTTTGGGCAGGAGTGGCTGCGGGGCGGTGAAGTGTCCATTCACACCCATGAGGAGGTTTCAACTTCTACAGTGGGACAAGAAGGAGGAGCAGAAGATGGTGGGACATTAACCTCAGCCTCATCAATGTTTATAAGTATCTGAAGGGAGGTGTCAAGAGGATGGAGACAGGCTCTGCTCTGTGGTATCGAGCAATAGGACAAGAGGCAACAGGCAGAAAATGATGCACAGGTTATTTTGACCCAGATTTTAATAGACCACGTAACAGCTTGCTCCTTTGTTCGGTCTGAGCTGGAAACAATGAATCCCACTGGCTACAGTCTGATCTCTCCATCAGACTTGCACATTAACCCACCTTCCTCTCCCAAGGACGGTTTAACCTTCTAAGGATCATAATTAATGATCACAATAACAACTCCATCCTTCTCATCAACTTGAGCAATCAGATCTTTCTCTGAGCTCTCTCTCACCACCCAGTTATCTCCATATCCTCTAAGGCCTTTTAATTTGGGAGAACTTCTAGAAGAGCATTAACAGCAGTTTTGCTCTTGTTCTAGGCACTAAACCCTCCCAATGGCTACACTGACTTTTGAGAAGTACCTCATCATCCACCTTCATCCAGTACCCAGGAGGTCAAACCATACATTAGGTGTTGTATGAAAATAGAAGAAAATTCCATCTCCTACATCAGCCAACAAAACGAGACATCATCTGGATGCAGATATCAGCTGGGGATGCAGACATAACAAGTCACTCTTGATCTGCACAAAAGTGAGTAGCAGGCCTTTAGTAACCAAAGTACTAAATTAATTGGCAGAAAGGAATATATTCCTTTTCTTCAACCTCTCAGCTATACAAGTCATTCATCACATTCCAGACCCTGATGTTAACTTATGAGACATATTAATTCCAAGCTGCAATGTGCTGTTTCATATTAGTCACTGCTCCTAGAATTTCTTATGATACTAATTAAGCCCTGAGATTCTTAAATTCTCTAAGCTGTGCACTGTATTTATATTAGAGAGCACAGGATTTCAATTGAGCAGCCAGCTCATTACTGCTCATGCTCAGACTGTGGGATAATGAGCTATTACTGCTTGCCTCAGGTGATTCCTGAGCTAGGAGGCAGCAGGAGGAAGAGCTCTCATGTGTAGCTGATGGCATTGTCTCACCATGGCAGCATTTAGGAGAGGTTGTCATAAGGAGAAACCCAAAACTCCAGGACAGAAGGCAAAAGGAAAATTCAAGGACAGAGTGCCAGAAGCCTGAAGTTCTTATTTTCTCTTAGTGGTAGAAATAAGCTCACACTTTTGGTGGCAGATCATTATTTCCCCCAAGCAATGGTATTTGACTCATGGAACAGAAAAAAACATCATCATGGAAAAAAAATAGACAGAAACATCTTTTCCATTTTGGATGTATTTGCTGAGATATTACATTCTCCTGTCTTCTGCTACTACCTGGAAATGACTAATTCTGTGAATTGATTCTACCTTGTTTGTTGGCTTTTTTGGATTTTTGTTGTTTATTTTTTCATAGATGCACTCTGATGTTACAGAGAAGATACCCATAAAACATGTCTTGATCTTAAAGATCTTCGCAATTCAGTTGTTTTCTACAGTAATTGCTAGGAAATGCTAATTTCAATCTTTCATGAACTGTTTTGTGACCTATGTGAATAGGAGTCACCAGATAAAAACATATCTAGGTATTCACCATTACAGTATAAGAACTCCTGCGGCTGCTACTCACACTTTATCCTCCTTCTCAGAAGGGTTTGAATTGTTATCTCTTGTTTGGGATGTAGTGGTTGGGATGGAACACTAGGTTAGGTATAGAATAAGCAACATGAGGATATGAACTCCTACTCCCTTGTCTCCTGGAGTAGGGCCTTACCTCTAAAGTAATATTTTCTCCACCTCAAACTCTTTATTCAGGCTCTAAAAGACAACCATCTACAGCTCTCCCCACATCATATTCCATATCTTTTAATAACAACATTATATATTGGTGGTAACAGAGATAAGGATGAACCTCTGCTGTGTTCTGACTGACAATACTTGAAGGAGGGCTGGAGGAGTGGAAGAACAACGTGTGCTTCCAGACTAGGAACCAGGATAAGAGGATACAGGAGGTCTCAGTGTTTGATGAAAACCAGGTGCAGAGGGAGGAATTTTTTCAGAGCAGTCATCCTTGGAGTGAGTTATCCCATGCCTAGGTTTCCCCTCAGGCAGAGCTAGTCCATTCTCTGCAGAGGACAGGCTGTCAGCCAGTCAGGAAAGTATATAAACCAGCAAGCCTTCCCTCATGATCAAGGGAGCAAGGTCTGAGAAAAAACATGTAGGTAACACATTTGACACTACTGATGCCCTTTGATGCTTTACTCTAGTAAGGAATGCAAAACCACATTCCAGCCTGGAGTTCAGCGTTTGTACCCTGCATGTTAACAGAGAATAAAGTCATGATTTCACTCATGCCTGATATTGATGTAATAAACTTGAACCATGCACTATAATCCTGGCTTCTAAATTTATTTCCACATTAAAAATAAAGGTAAAATATAATCACTTTTGAGCAGTATTTTTCAGCTCTATCACCAGAGAGAGCATTGCTTTTCAGATAGTAAGTGATAACATTAAGCACACTTGCAAAGGGTCTAAAAGAAAAGCCTGTGAGGAGGGTTTGTGTTATCTGCAAATAATTTGTGTTCAGCAGGTTTTAGGGCTGACAGCCCTGCCTGACCTATCTTTCATTTCATTAAATAAGACATCGCCTTCCATTGAAGACAATACAACACATTTAGCCCTCCTTTTTATCATACCTGTTGTGAAGTGTGGAGCTCTCCAAGATTGTCACCAGACAGAGGGACAGTTTGGGAAAAGAACAATTATGAGACTTCAGCAACTCCAGCACTTGTTTAGTTGAGAGACTTCTCAGGGATTGTTAATTTCTCTCAGATCCTGGAACAAAAATATATATCCAGCGTGCATGAGATAAAGCTGACCTGAGAAAAGGAGTGTAAGAGCTGAACTTCCATTTCTCCTAGCTACTTTAAATCATTTATCACTTCCAGTACAATTAGATTTACTATTCCAAATCAGATCAAGACTGTAGATTACAGTCTAAAATAAATAGCTAATTGTATTAAATAGCCCAGGCCGTAAAATATGTGCAAAGAAGATGGACAATGGAAAAGAAGACAGAGAATAAGCAAATGGGAAAAAAATGTGGGTATCCCAGGTGAAGGTACTGCTCAAAGCCAATCAGTAGCAGTAATCACAGCTGCCAGAGACAAAATTACTCTGTAATCACTGAAAAAGGGAGGGATGATTGACTGGTGGTATGCACTCTGTCTCTGCTCTGCCTACTACTAGTAAGGAAAAAATTATTAATCATTTATACAAGTGATAATCAATCAGCAACATTAAAAACCCTCACAAAGTGTCATATCCTCTGTCCCCTCAAAATTCTGTCAAAACAGATGTTATCGACAGCATTGCCTAAAGGGCCAGCAATGTCTGCCTATTTCAAACAAGTCCATGTTATCCAATTTACTGAAATTAATCTGCATGTGCAGATTAATTTGGGGCTGTAGATCTGTGAGTGCATCTTAATTTCCTCAGTAAGACAAGCAAATTAAATCATGTCAGGAAAATAGACCAGCTGTAAGAAAAGAGCAGATAGCTGTGCAGAGGGCCCTTTAGGGCTATCATGTTTACCAAATTTAAAAGGCTGGCACCAACAAAAATGTGAGATAATATCTCCTTTTACCAAAGCAAAATCCAGAAACGTCTTTTGAGACCAAAAACAGAAGTCAGCTTTTTTCAAACCTGATTTCTTTTTCAGAAAACACCCTAAAGCTTCCTAGACTGGAGTTTGATGGTTAAAATGACAACTTTCAAAATACTACATTTTTATACTTTAAGAACAAACCAGGAATTTGGCATCAACTAATGCCTGAGTTTAGCACAACTCCTTGACTTTGCATCTGCCATTTGACTCACTTTTTATACAATCAGCACAGTAAACAGTTTTCCTGGTTTAAGGTAGGTTTCCTTTCCTAAGGTAGGTTTATTTTCCTTACCAAAGCCTCCTTGTTCTCAGGCACCACACACAAAGACATAAAAACTGATGACTCTTCTTGCTCCCCTGCTTTGGGAACACCCCCACCTGCCTTCCTCTCCTTCCTGCCAGCAGGACTATGTGTTTCTTTCACTCTTTCCATACTGGAGGCTCTGTGAAGGATGATCTGTCCTGTTAAACTGTCTTTAAGTAGGATGAATGTAATTACCTGAGCTGGAATATATCCAGAACTCTGGATTTAACAGCCATTAAAAATCTTGTTAAACATTTGTCATACCTTCTTAAATCGCCACACACAGTGACAGCTTGGCATCTGAAAGATGGTAGTTCAGAACAGCACTGCTCTTACACCACTGTGTTTGCTCCTCAAACAGAGAAGAAGTGAATGTCCCAGTCATGGGGACAATATGATGGATGGTGCATCGATGGGCTTTGCATTTCTCACATACTTTGCACCCAAACATCTCAAGAAGAGCTGAATTAAGCTTTGGCAAGCCTTCAGGTTTGGTAATTAACTGTTGGTTTCACCACAGGAAGACAGGAATGTGGCTTGTCAAAAGTCACAGAGCAAATTTTACAGCAGACCAGGGAATGAAAATATCCTGGAGAGTTCACCTCTCCCACACAGGGATCTCTCCTCCTCATGCCAGAGGCTCTACAAGAGTTTTAAACACAGAAACAAGCTCGTATGGAGCCCCATGGTCCAGACTTACATTCAAGTGTGAGTGCAAGATTTGTGCCTGCAAGACACAACTTCTGAATCAGTTAATTACATCAAATAATGGCAGTCACAGCAAGGAAAACTTTAAAGAAATTATTGCCAAAATCTCCTATTTCTCTCACCAGCCTCTCACCTCCTGCCACATTCAGGGGTGTTTTTTGCAAAATGGCTTCACTTCCATGGCACTTTCCATGAGTGAGGAGTGTGGAATGAGGCTGCTGATGGGATAAATGGCCAGAGTATAGCAGGGTACGGGCTGGAGGTGGATTAATGCAGCATAAGGTCTGAGTGCTTGATATTCCAGCAGTGGAGAGAGTCCAGGCTGACCTTTCAACACAATGTTGCATGAGAATATTTAGAGAGGAGGGACTGTTGGGAAAGAGCTGTTTGTTGAGGAAATGTTGATTTATAAGTGGTTCTGTTTGTAAATTAACATGCAGATGACCCCACCATCTTTTCCTGCACAGCTGGAGCAGCACACATTGTGAAGAGAATTGACCTGTTATTTTTAGAGTGTAAGCTGTTCAGTTAAGGTACTTAAAAATGGTTTCATGACTGTAGCTCATTACCAGACGACATCTTCTGCTTTATAGGCTCATTTTTAATATGCATTTATATTAAAATGAGATGTTGTAGCTTGATCCAGTTTTCATTACAAATTCAGATCTTAAAAGGAAGTGGATAATAAATCCCAAGTTAAACCTCATAGTTACTTATGCCATTCCCCAAGTGCTAATGGGGAAAGTAATAAAGTAATGCACTGCAGACAAATAAAAGAAAGTGACTTTATTCTAATAAAGCAACTTATCTCTAGACTTCTATCCTCTGTGTTCTGAGCCTATGATAAGTATTGCTAATGTAGCACCCACTTCTGGTTCTTCAAATACTTGGTGCCAGAGGTATTTGCTTATCCAGCTGTATTTGTTAATCCACTGAAGTCCTGTGTAAGGGAATCCTTGATTACTCTTAGCTATGAGGAGCTTGTGACCTTCATCAAGACTGGCTGCTCTAACCAGCTGGCTCAAAGAAATTACCTTATGTGAGAGTCATATTCCCTTCATAGTTTTTCTGGTTACATGTTTAACCTTGAAAAAGCCCGTGTTTCTTTTAGGAAAGAAAAGAAGCACCAGCTGAGCTTGTTGCTTAGAGTACGTTGGACTCTTGATTTACTTTTAAGCCTATTAAAGGTCAAGCGCTTGTGCTCATCCTAGAGCATAGCCTCAGAAAGGAGGTTTTGTAGGTAAGGTACAGAAATCTTTACCTTCTCTGGAAAAAAAAAAATTGGCAGCTTCTAAAACAAAAACAATAATTTGATCAAACATGCAAACCCAAATGCCTTAATCTGGAGAATGGAGTATGGCAAAGAGTATTAAAAGAGAAAGGTCTTTTTGAGGGAAGTACTGGCAGCATTTGCCCATCTTAGATAAACAGAGGAAAAACGTTTGCAAAATGTAGAAGAAGTATGAAGAGAAGATCACCCTAAGATGATTTGGAGCAACCTCAAACACCACCTGCTCTCTATAAGCTATAAGAAAAGCTTTAAAAGTCAGTATTTGCTATTCCTCTATCAAAGACTCATCTCACTTCACTATCCTAAACTGGGCATCCAGTTTAAGCTAACTGTGCTTCCCACATAGCCAGTTGAAAGGCAGGATAACTCATCCCAAGCTAAAAGAGGAGAGTAACATTTATCACATTTTGTAAATCAGTCTCCATTGCCTGCTGAGGGTGCCTTGGCAGGATGTCAGATGCTGGTGTCTTCGCTGAAAGTCACTAAAGGGAGTTAGGACCAGCCCCACCCCAATTAGCAGACATGGGCTGACAGCTGGTATGTTCCTCACCAGAAGGGTGCTGGTAGCATGGGACCAAGGCAAGCCTGGTGCTCTGGAAGAACAAGAATTAATAGAGAGACTGGACTGTGCAAGGGTTGAATTCAACCTGTTGGTTCTCAGTGATCCCATCCAAGAACTCTGCACTGACCATGACTTGTAGTTAGATATATGAAATGCAATTATTTCAAGTCTTTCACAGTCCTTTTGTATCATAGAGGATTAGCCTGGTGTCATACATGAAATCCCTATTTGTGCTTGGTCTTTGCATATTAAGTGCTTTAATTAATTTTGAGTTAAATATTTTTAAATTGAATGTTAAAATTAACCCATCAGCCCAGGTACACAAATCAAGTTTTATTATTATGGTTTTCACTTGTTCAAAGCAGTTTATTTGCACCCTTCCCAGTAAAAAATCCCCAGTTAAAAGTTCCCCAGTTAAAATCCCTTTTCAAACATTAATCACTTGTACACCATAAGAGTTATCCTTCCTGTGTTGACTGTATACTTTTACAAGTGTTTTAAGATGTGTTGGATGTATTTTTTTGATGTTTTTACTTGTACTTTGGTTCCAAGGCAAATTTCAAAACCCCAGTTCCAACAAACAGCCCAGCCCCCATAGCCATTGCCCTGTAGGCAAGTACCATAGCAACCTGAATTTTAATGACCCTTATCTCAGCTAATACCACCCCTCTGACAAGGATGAGCCATTGGTGGACAGAGATGATCTGTCAAAGGGAAAACACCAATCACCTTAAACCAAAGGGGCGGGCTGTGGGTGGGCTGTGGGCGGAGCAAAGGCACTATAAAACAACGAGCCAGAGAAAGACACGCCTCTTCTTCTCTCCAGCCTTGCTGAGGTGGAGTTCAGTGCTGGGAGGGCCTACTCCTATTAAGGAACCTTTAGTAATTTTTTTGGCTTTTGGACCAGCCAAAAGCCAGCCTAGCACTGCAAGCCCTTTTTCTCTACCTGAGGTCCAGTGCTGTTTCAGCCAGAAGATCTAAAATCCCTGCACTCCTGGGGGATACCATCTATCGAGCCATAGGATCCCAAATTTTTATATTTTGCTAGTTTTTGTAATTTTTCAATTTTTCAGTTTTTAATAAATTATTTTAATTTTTAACTAAGAGTTGTCTCTTTTCTCACACCTGGTGAACTCTACAGCCACAAGGGGTGCAATTTTCAGTTTTACCTCATTTTAATATCACAGAAGTCAATATTAAATTAGTTTTTAAAAAATGCCTGGGTACTATGGGAACAGAAGAAGGTGAACACTAAGAATTCCTGGTTATCTTATATGCCCTTATGGGATTCTTCACAAAATTTATGGATAATTTTAAAATCATATTACCATCCATAACTTCTTGCCCCGTTTAGTCACAAAAACGACTGGGATCAATCCCACGAAACTGTTGCACTTCACCCCTGGAAAACTTTCATCCAAGAGTTTAATACTGTTATAAGGAAGATGTATATAAGCAAAATTGATGAGGACAGGGCTGAAAGTAAAGTCTGGAAACATGGCACATTTTCCTACAATGAAGCCTCCAAACATCTATAGTTTCAATAATAATTCTATTCCTGCAGTGATTGAATCAAGATATCCCATTAACTTAATCTTCTAAAACCAAGCTAAATTAGTGTGGCTAGAATTACAATAACAGATACAGTGTAAGCAAACAAAAAGAACCCACAATAATTGAAATATTTGTGTTTAATGCTGTCACTTCATAATGCCTGGATCTCATTCCAAATGGGAATAAGCAATACAATGGAATGAAAACATCTTTTGATGAACCACAGAGCTAGGGTGCACTCTGGCATCTGGCTTAATACAGACACATACTTTTAAGTCCATCTTGGTATATCCACAGTGCACAGGTGAAAGGATTTCACTTCAACTCAAAAATTGAGAAAGGTGCTAACAAATTTATCTTAGAGTGGTGTGTACCCATATATGTGTGCATGGCAGAGGGCAAAATCAATTGAAGATTATGAGGAGGCACAGCTGTTAGAGAAGTCCTTGTAGGGTTGCAACAAGCAAAAAATGGGATAGAAATTTGAGTTAAAGGGCTCGCTAACAAATGGTTTGGTCGTGTCAGGACACCTGTGGTGGGACTGTCCAGAATTTAAGGAGAGGAATTTGTTGTGGGATCTCTGTAAATCATTGAGAGTTCATTGGCCCTAGTTTCCATTAGCAGTTTTTCCTCCAACACGATTTAATTTACTGCCTACATTTTGACTAATTTCCTGTCTTGAAAAAGAAAACATCACCATCTCTGTAAACCAATGAGATCAGGTGTGTACCAAGACAGGACAAAACAACATTTATGATGCTCTGTAAATTCACTGTAAATCAGCAAGACAGATTCTTCTTATATGGCCCATTTTTGTCTCCTAAAACAATGGAGACCTACTTTGATTTCCTTTACTATTGTGCTCATTGCTCAGTTTCCTCCGCTGCCCATTTCACACATTAATCACGTCAAGAGCAGAGACATTGTTTTGTTTTAGGCCTGAGACAGTTCCACTGTTTTCCTTTATGACTGTGCTGACTAATCCCAGGTTTACCTTTACCTGGCTGGTAAGTGGCAGCTGAACTAATTTGTTTCAGACCAAATCTCTTGCAAGCTCTGCAAGGCCCTCTCATAATATTTTGTTTTTGTAAAGAGATTGCATATCTTTGTGCTTTGGTGAGCAAGTCAGAGAAGGAATTACTGCTTTGTCTTGTTTTGTATTTCGCTATATCTAAGAAATACAGGTTTCTTTTTTGTTCTTTTCCACAGCTGTAGCTACTTTATTGGTAGAGAGCAGCTTTTTGCTGCCAAAGTGTATGCTCAGGACAAGCTCTTCCACATAGTAGGGAAAGTCAGTGTTGATGACCACTGCTGTTGATGACCAATGATTACCTGAGGAGACCCCTGACGTATCTTCATGTCAGTGAGAACAGAATCCAGCCTGATGCAGATGTGGGTGAGCTGCTTTCTAGGAATTTTTAGGTGGGATTTTATTTGTTCTTTTAAATAATCAGACACAAAATGCTCCAAGTTGTTGATTTATAAAAATGTCTACTTTTGGTGCCTCATCTTTTTTCTGCACAGCTACCGCTGGAACAAAAGTAAATGCTAGCTAAATATATCACGTGAAGGTGTAAGTGTCCTGGCAACAGTAGCCTGGGAGAGAAAAGAAATAACAAGGTTCATGCATTTGTGCCATGTGAAAAGTCACAAACTGTTTCTCTTCACAAAATGATGGCTTAAGTTTGTTAATGTGTTTTTCTGACAAAAAGTAAATGTATGATTAATAATGTGTTAATCTTACTCTACCAGCTACCAGGCTGGTGGTGAAGGCATCACTTGCTCAAATATATGGCTCAGCATCAAAGTATCATCTGGAAAGGTCCAGTGGAAATGGGTGCTCAGTAGTACAAGCACAACAAAAATACAGTAAAAAACATCGATCATAGGAGTGTAACAATGATGAGGGTTAAAAATAGGCAAAATGTTCATAAACATGAAGTGATTTGTCCCGTGTGAAGCTGGGACTCCACACCTCCCAGTGTCCTTTGGAAGACCTTCCTTACCAGAGAACACAGTTGTCTGCAACAGTGGGCAAATATTTTTATTCTAAAATCCTGAGCCTGCAATTTCCTCCCCAAAATTCCCAAGCTGAAAACATTTCTAACGATAAAAAATCCATAACAGAGAGCTCTGTTCTGGACTGTCTGGCTGATGTGCCATTGCAAAGCCCTTTGTCTGCTGTTCATAAAAAGTCAGAAACCTTAATTTTTGTTCACACCAATTAGCACTTGCCTCCTGGAGCCACAGTGCTGACACCAAGTCCCAGGTGAATAATGACAGCCTGTGTCACACAAGCAGGCACCGAGCATGTCAACTGAGCTTCAGACAGCCTCAAGAGGAAACGCATCTCAGCAGTGAAGTGTGTTAATTTTGGGTTCATCTTTTTTACACTGGGGTCTTAACGGCTGGCCTCAATGATCTTAGAGATCTTTCCAACCTAACAATTCTATGAGTCTGTGATTTTATACAGCACTTATACAGCATCTTCACAAACGAGTCAAGGTTGAAGGAGCTACTTGGTGTTGACATACAGTACTTTAAAGCCTACTTAAAAGAAATTAAAGGCTCTTCACATCCAGTGTGATTGTCACATTTGACTCACATTGAAATATAAAGAGACCACAGCTTTGAGTGATTTACATCCCAGGTTTTGCAGTGGTCTGTTTCAGCATCCTTGCAGTCCATTTGACAATTCAAATTCAAATTCAAATGTCTGGGCCAGGCAGAGATGAATGCTGTCTGAGTCAGCTCTGGGAGTTAAATCTGGGGCTCCTTAGATTAGAAGCAAAGAGTGGCTTCTTTGGAGAGAACTTGAACCCTGTCTTTATTGATATCCTTTGTCTTATAAAGAAGCTCCATGTGGAGAACAAGGCTAGGTGTTGTTTTCTGGGCCCTACAATGAGGCAGATTTTCCCCACCACAGGCCTGGTGAGTGAAAACTTCTTCAGCAGAACCCAGGATGGGAATAAAGCTCAACATATGATGTTCAGTCTGGGCTGAAGAGATTTCCATTGGCTTCAGTTTCTCTTGCACTGTTGTTTCCATGGATGTGTTTGGGTGCTGGTGGCTTCACTTCCAACTGCAGTACTTTGTCCATGGTTTCTGTTTAAATGTGCTGCCCGTGGCTGTATTATTTTCAATTGGAGTGAGTCTGGCACTCCCCATCAGTCTTGCTGTGGCTTTACAAAGAAGCAGAGGCAGGAAGAAAGCTCACATGCTGCTGAGCGGAACTCAACTGAACTGGACTGAAATCAATTTGTTTGCAACATGGTTTGACATTTTAACAAAACAATGGCAAATAACTGTAATTTCATTTTTATTGTGCTAAGAATAGGAACACACAGAGAACAGAAAATGGCATCTTCATTGCACCTGAAGAGCTGAGGCACTAGGAAGGATGGAATCCATAAGCTGATTTTGATTATGACGCTTTTTTCCCCACTAGCATTACTGAATGCCTTTAATTAAAGAAGAGTATTTACAATTTACATCTTGGCTTTCTGAAAAATAACTTGTTAGAGAAATGAGAGGAAAGAAGCATGGTCTAGTCGCAGGTCTGAGAAGCCTGTTTGTCAATAGTGATCTCCAAGATAACATTTTTATTTCTGTAAGATAGACCTCTGAGTTACACAACTTTCTTAGTAATTACACATAGTGACTGCAGTTTTACATAATGACAGCACTTACATATAATGACTGCATGGGCCATGACAACTTAACTTCTACTGTATTGGACTTTTAGTTTTCAATTTTATAATATTTAAGGAGAGAGAAGACAATATACACACCAGCAAAGAGCTGGCATTAAGGCACGCCTTTACTCTTAAATAAAAAGTAGTTTGAACCTGTTGGAAGATCAGGGATGAAATTGTTTCCTAATTTCTTCAAAATGGCAGACTTCAAGCAATGGGAGGCACTTGCCAAGCACAGGAGTTGTCTTTACTGTCTGAGAAGTGCCAGAGCCTGGGTACAAAACAGGGAGCCCCTACTCCAGGAGTTGTCCAGCTTGCATCCTCTTTTAAGGGTCAACTATCTCAGAAAAAACACCTTAGCTTAATAGTTGAGGTATAGATGGATGGCTTAAAAAAACAAGTGTTGAACTAAAAGCTGTAAGGATGAAATTCCTGACTTTCAGGAAAGCTCATGGTCTGGACTCATGCAGGTCAGGAAACCTTTTCTCCCCAGGAGCTGCTGACAGATGCTCCAGGTCTGAATGGACATTTCCCAAGGGTTTCAGTTCTAGAGGTCAGTGAATGACCTTCCCCTGCTTGGGCAGGGTTAACAGCTCTGTGTGTTCCAAGGGGTTATAACAGAAGTAGCTAGGCACCTCACCAATTCTGCAATATTGCATCCCTGGTCCTTTAAATATGCATTGCCCTCTTTTTTACTTTATTGGAATGATTTTTCAGTTCCCCAGAAAGTTCAGAAAAGACAGTGCACATCCAAGGAAGAAGAGGTTAAGAAAATGCATAGCACTCCTAGCATCAAGGAGAGTGGGTCCCAGCCTGGGAGGTTCCTAAAAGCCATGCATGAGGTGGGGAGGGTTTCCCATCAAGCCCCTAAAAGTAATGTGCTGCAAAGGTTTAGACCAATTTCTCAAGTATATTCTTTCTTGTATATACAGCTACTGGATGCTGTGGCCTAATGAGAGGGGTATGTGTGACTCTGATCCCAGTGAAGGCTGTCACGACCTCCTGTGAGGAGTGCAGGTATCGCTGAAGATGAGCTATCTCTGAGACTGCAGTAACTCAATTCCATGGCTTCAGTTCCACTCTGAGAACATACTGCATTTGCTTAACTAGAATACCTTTTCTTGCTCAATTTTGCCTTCCAATTTACCAGCACAGCTGTTTCCTCAGCCTGGCACCAACTGATAATCTCTCTTTTGGAGTGCTGTGCATCTGCCCAGCCCACTGCAGACAGAGCCACACTCCCTCCTGCTGCGCTGGAAGGTGACAGGACTTGGGGAAGGCTTCCCCCAGGGGCTGTCAGACTCCTTCAGGCAGGTTTGTGCTCCCTGGATGGGTACAGCTGCTTTGGATCAGAGCCGGCTGCCTTCCAGCTGGCACAAAGCAACGGGAGGCAAAGTCCTCACCGCTTTTCCTGAGCCTTAATAGTGCTATTTGAGGACCTTCAGGAACTCCATTAAGGGGAGGTAAATTGCGATAATCATGCACATTAATCATGCTTATTAATGTAGTGCTAATGAGGATACGGGGTCCTTCATTTTACCTGACACTAGGCAAGCACAAAAGATCCTACTGACTAAATGGTGTATGTGGGAGGCAGGGCATGAAAACTCTGAGATAAACTAAAAAGATCTATCCGCAAAAATTGATTTTTTTTTGGCAGGGATTTCTACCTCTCTACATTTACATCTGATTCCTGCCACCAAAATCAAGACTTCCTGTTGTCAAAACAAAACTGCCTCTATGGACAGAGACATCCTTTGCCATAGCTGATCACCTGCATGCCAATTGCATGGTTCATCCCACAGTGCTTGAACCTTTACAGTGCTCCTGTTTCCATGGCTAGGACTAGTCCAGATATACACAGAGTTGTGCTGTACAGGCACAGGAGTAGGAGCCAGCCTCTCCTCCCTGGATGTCCACTGCCTTTAAAATTGACAGTGAGTTTTGAAATTTGGCTTTCTCCTGCTGTGCCCCTTTGTGAGTAGGGAAAGACAGCAGCCTGCAAGAAATACGGTGGAGATTGTCTCTGGATGAGCAGTGTAAATTCATTGTCTGACCAGTTCTCTCTGAAACCAATGTTAAGTGGTTCTGGGACTAATTGACTCTCAATTCCTTGTAGAATTCAGATCATGTTTGGGTCCCTCTGTTCTACATCCAACATTACTCCAACAAGTTCTGCATTTTTTAAAAAGCTCAGTGTGTTCTCATACCACGTCTCAGGGATCATAGCACCTGTCATGATTTCTCATCACAAAAATACTATTCTGATGGTGATGCCTTTTCCTGGTCTTAAAATCAAGGGTCATACATGGTTAGAAGGGGAAAAGGGATTTTACCTCGGTATTTATGTTAAGGATCCTTAGGTGTACACGTCCAGGTCATATGCATTGAGATGCACCCTGCCGAGTGTCTCTGTGTCCGCCTCCCCCCCAACATTGGGTATAACATTATAGGTTTTACTAATTAGCATATCTATCAAAGATTCCCCAATGAGAGGCTCAAGTGAGCCCCCCTCCCCAAGGAAGCTTCCCCTGGATGGTTCTATCTTGGTTTACAGAATGTGTTCTGGATAGGACCTTGGGGTCTGGGGCACACTGATCCCTACCTACGAAGCTTCTAAAATGTTTTGTCTCTTAGCTTAACAAACAAGGCCAAGAATGTAGGCAAAAAGCACTAGGAATACAGAAGTTGTAAAAAGGTATAACAGGGGTATAAAAGAAAAGGCAAAAATCTTCATGGCATCAATGGGATTCAGAACAGATGTTTGAACTCCAGAAGTGTTCAAATCAAGTGTCAGTAATATCTAAGGAGCACCATACAGAACACAGAGAGGGAGGGCTGACTTTTGTGTGGTACTACCACAGCCAAACCACTCTACCAGTCCTTGTCTTGACCAGTGTGGACTGTTAGGCACTGTTTGAGGCCAAGTTTTGGGGTCAAGAATGAGACTAGGAGAGTTTAGGAGATATGAAACTCAAATATAGAAGTAACATCACTTATAAGCTTTGAGGAGAGGCCCATGAAACTGAAGGGAGGCTCTTCAGGGTCCAAAAGCTTTTCAGTATTTAGAAGAACCAGATGAAGAGCAAAACAATGAAGAAAGGTACTTGAGTAAGAAGCAACTTTGTCCTTTATGTGTTTTAATGCCTTTGTATTTGCCCTTATCTCTATGTTCTAAGGCAATTGTTCATACGTGGTTGAAGAATAGGAAAAAAAGACCATAAAAATACCCAAGAAGTTTCCCATAAGCTTTCACAAGCAATCTTGATTTGAAAATATCCTCTCCTCATAAACAATACATCTGAAGGAATTAATCTAGATGTCATCTTCTTTTGGCAGCAGATTTGGTCATTGTCTCTCAGAACGCTAATATTGTAAAAAACCATAGAATTCAATGCTAGGATAAAAAGGAATATAAGGAAATGAATACTTAAATATGAATACAAAGGGTGCAGGAAATATAAAATAGTCTTTGAGAGCAGCCTACAGACTGATTGATTTTGCTGAGAAATCTTGGTGAACAGGAGTGTGGTGAGCACATGGCAAAGTGCAGGAGACAGAGGTTTGTTTCTCAGTCCTGTCCTCCCATGTGACTGGCAGGAGATCCATCAGGACTCACAGTTTTGTGCTTTGGCTGAGATTCACCACATGGAGGGAAGGACTCCTTCCCCACTCATAATGTCAGCTAATATGGTATCAACTCCTGTACCATACCTGCATCAGTCCTCCTTTCCTTTGCATTTGGGATGGAAATGCCTCTGCCACTGAGTGAGAGCAATGGGAAAGAACAAGTACTGTAGGATGAAAGAAAAGGAGGTTAAAGAAGGGAAAGAGATGTTGCTTTGCTTTGGCCTGTGAAGTCCAGGGACACTCCTGTTGGGGCTGCCAGAAGCTCTTGTTGCTCCATCGATGAATGTCCCTTTCTCCTCTGGGAGGTCTGGTTAGCATTGTCTGCACTAAACTTCCGGATGCCTTCCCAGCTATTTCTATGAAGACAAAGCTTTATTCTGTCTTGTACTTCCCTTCCCTTGTAAACCCTCCAGGATTAACTCTGCTAGCTCACTCCTGTGAACAGCCAGACAACATACAGGCTGGAGTGATCCCAAAATTCTCTGGGAGTATGCTTTCTGTTCGGCACTCTCAGCAGTGATGAAGAATCAACACCACCAAGTTCAAGAGTACAAATATTTACACTATTCTGACTGTCAGACCCCAAGTTGCTGAATATTTCACTATATCATGAAGTATGTAGCATACAAAGCTATTCACCTCCTGATCTCCATCAGCTTATACAGCTTATACAATGTTTAAGGTAACTGTTAACTCCACATCTTCATTGGGCCACTCTGCCACTAATCCAGTGGCTTTTTGAGCAGTGCTGTACTCTCCCTGATTCAGGTTCATAACCATCATGAAAAGCCACAGTAGCAGACATTTCTCCTCTGCATCGAAGATGAGACTATTTTCACTGATGAAGTTACAAAATATTTAGGTGAGAGTGCACGAGGACAAACTGGAAATGACAGAAGGTAGATTGGGGAATTAGGCTGTTTTCCTTCCCAGGTCTTTCTCTGCCAATGGCCTGTGCTGTCCAGAGGACACTATCTACATTCCAATGAGCCACATCTTTCCAGTTTTTTCAGAGACCATGCACATCTTCTCCTCCTCTCTCCCAGCCCTCCAGGGTACAGTCACGCACATAAGAGCTTCAGGAGGGTCCCATCTCCTCCTGCATCCAGCTGTCTCTCCCTTACCCATCTACACAGCTCCGTTTGACACAGGATTGACCACTGCATTAGTGTCAGTAGTGGCAGACAACCCCGCCCGAGACTGAAGGTTATAACCCCACAGTCCTCATTACCTGAATTTAGCCAGACCCTGCACTGTGTCTTGCACAATCTCCTTACTGATACCACTTTCTACTGTGTGTGTGTCAAGAGGTCTCCAACTGATTAATTACTTTGTGGATATACTGAACATGGTGGCAAACTCAGATCATTATCAGAAACGTGTTTGGTTTATTTAATGTAGCCTGAAATATTCTGTGGAAATACTTCCTATTCTCCTTCCTGTATTACCACAGGAGTTCTGTACAACTCTGATTTAGCCCTTTGATGGCATTGGGAATTCCTGCCAGGAAATCTAACACCTGCCTGCATTTCTGTCTTTGCAGGATGTCTATCATCTTCTCTTCCATGATAATTTTTTCAGGTGCAGAAAGCTCACTGCTTTGGATTCACACACGATTCTTGTGAGGAATGAGACAACTCTTTGTAGAAATTAAAACAATTTATTAAAACAGAAAAATTGAAAAATTGCAAAAACTAACAAAATATAAAAATTTGGGATCCTAGTGGCTCAGGAAGTATGCCCCAGGAGCGCAGGGATTCAGGAGCTTTTGGCTTAAGGCAGCTCTGAACCTCAGGTAGAGAAAAAAAAACTTGCAGTCTAGGCTGGTCAAAAAGAAATCTATTTCTAAAAGCCCCTAGAAAGGGGTAGGTTTCTCCAGCACTGCCTTAGCAAGCTGGAGAGGAAGGGAGACTGAGGAAGGCGTGTCTGTTTTTCTCCCTTTTATAGCTTTTGCTCCGCCCACAGTCTGCCCACAGCCCACCCCTTTGGTTCAAGGTGATTGGTGCTCTCCCTTTGACAGACCATCTCCATCCACCAATGGCTCTTCCTGGTCAGAGGGGTGATATTAGTTGAGATAAGGGTCATGGAGCTTACGGGGGTATGGTTATGGGGGCTGGGCTGTTTGTTGCAACTGGGGTTTTTTTTAAATCTGCCTTGAAACCAAGATACAAGTAAAACAAAAAAAATACATCCAACACGTCTTAAAACACTTGTAAAAGTATACAGTAAACACAGGAAGACCATAAAAACTTGATCTGTGTACCTGGGCTGATGGGTTAATTTTAACATTCAATTTAAAATATTAAGCTCAAATTAATTAAGGCACTTAATATGCAAAGACCAAGCACAAATAGGGATTTCATGTATGACAATTCTCCTGCAAAAACCTCTGCTTGTCACCTGCCTCACATCTGCCAGAAGTTTGGGAGATCTTCCTCTTTCCTGCCACTGACCTCATGCCACTCGTTCTGTTGTGCGCTGCTGTTTCCATCGAGGAACCTGCTGTGAGTGCACATTGCTGATGTGTCTCAGCTTTAATACCCCAAACTATATCAGATTTGTCAGCACTTGTTTCAGATCAGTAACTCTTGAGTAGTCCCAGAAACCAGCAAGCCATGAGACACCAACGCTTGTGGGTCAGTCGAACAAACCGTTATATTAAAAATTCACGTGCTATAATTAGCACATGTGGACCATGGTTGTACGGATTTTATTCTTGCTAGTTAACATTTATGCTTGGCTAATAGTCAGGGATTTTTATCAGAATTGGAAAACAGGCTGGGTCTGTCCAGGGAAGGAGGGGCAATGTCCTCCCAGACACTCAGAGTGCTCTAGCTGAAGTTGCCCCAGAGTGTCCCTATGCTATGGTTAACTATGTGAATAATTCTGAGAGGGCCAGCAACCTGACCTGGCCACAGTTTTTTTCTGGTTAATCTCAGAAAGAGTCTGGTTTGTGCATAATCCAGTAGAGAATTCACATTAATAACTCACATCAATGACTTCCAGCTACGAAGTGTGCAATTTTGTATTGCATTTCCATTTTTTTCATCCTATTCCCAATTCCATGTATGACTTCCTGCACTGGTGCCTCCCCTCAGCCCCCCCCGGGCTGCTATATGACCTAAGAAATGCTCGTTAGGCCTCAGCCTTGATGAACTGAACCTGGACTCAGTTTGTCTTGAGCTTATCAGAAACACTGTTCCCAGGAACTAGTCCTGTGTAACGAGCTGCCATTTTTTTATGAACAGCCTTGGAAACTTATTTTTTCTTTCCTGAATAACAACCCAAATTAAATAATATATATTTTTTTTTTATTTAACCTTCAAATAAAGTTACTGACCCAAATTGCAGCCAGATGGAAAATTAGTATGACTAAAGCCAACTCTCTTGCGACCCTATAAACAGCAGTCCAATGTGAGACCCTTTGAGTTCTCCTGGACTGCAGCAAGCAGCCACCAGCAGATCCCTCTGAGTGGGGCCTCTCAGGGAACTCTGAAGTTTGTTGTACTTAGAGGACTGGCAAACAACAACAACAGATCCTGGGCTGATCCCCACTCTCCTCTAGGCTCAACCCTCTGCCCATTGGGAAGATGCAAAGTCATCCAGAGTGAGAACTTCACTGAATCTGAAGGGAATTTTTCACAGATACCTTGCAGATATCTTTTGTTCTGAGTGCCTGCGAGTGGATATGCTATAGCAAATGGACTATGGATATGGCTCTCCTAGATTCTTAAGCACTTTAGATTTGTAAGAGAAGCCTGTAAGACAGTTACTCTTGTAGTACAGTGAAGTCTATATGAATCCTTCATTCAATTTTTTAACTTAAACTATCAATTAAACTGATGTTTAATTGTTGTTTAACCTTTAGGCATTAACTGTCGGCCAAGACTGGGTCTCAGTTTAACGAGGAGGTCTACTCTGAACATTTTGTATCAACAGGAAAGTCTTCCTTATTTCTTTTTATCCTTACCCTTTCCTATTCTTATTCCTTTCTTCCCTCCCTAACCCCACTTCCCCTCCTTGCATAAGTTTTTTGGTTTATTTTGGTAGCAGACTGATTGATTTTAGATTTGCTTTTTCTCTGTATGGGCCTTTTCCATCTGCAAGAAAGCTCCAAAGTCAATAGTTACAGCAGTTGCACCCTAACTTTTATGACATTTAGAGCAATGTGTGTTTGTTCATCTCCATGTTTCAGAGTGCTTAGACTATAATTTTATTTCCTGGAAGGATTCTGTCAAATACCTTGCAAAACTTTTGTAGTGCAGCATCTGGTTCACAGACGATAATCAGCAATGGCATTGAAAAATTTTGCATACAGCCACCTTTTTATTTAAGCTATAGCTGAGTTTCTACAATTTACCTCAACTCATACAATGATTTAATCATTCTTTTGATCTCTGTGAACCCTGGTAAAAGTTTTTTACATTTAATTTGTGGTCTTAACTTTTAAAATTAAATCAATAACACTTTGTTCAAAGAGAAACTTTTAAATGCAGGCATAGCTCTAAGCTTGGGAATAGTCTAATTGACTTCAAAGGAATTAAAAGGTGCTTAAGCACATTGCTGAATTAATAACTAATTGCATTATAACGTCAGGAGTAAACTTAGTTTAACTTGAAAGTTCAGTATACTTTATTCAAACTTCCAGGTACAGATGGAATGTTCTGGAATGTTCAAATCTGTATGAATAAACACAGTGGTATATCAGAAATTGCAGATTAAAACTTGCATGAGGGAAGGAAAACTAGCTCTAGAGATACAGAAAGAAGCTAGTCTAACACAATTCAAAAGCTCATCCAAAAAATTGATGTTCCTGCCTTTATTCTTGCAAGCTGAAAGATTATAAGGACTGACAGTATAAAATTACAAAGATAGGAGAAATGAATGAACTACTGGAAAGGAATGAAGGGTCTATTCAAAAGACAGTTCCTCTTGCTTTTTCTGCTGAAAAGGTTTCTGTTACTTCTCATACACAGAAAATGCTGTAATTTTTCTCTTCTGCAATATTACGTGCAGAAGAAACAGCCAAAAAAAAGTTTTGATGGTACTTGAACAGATTTCAAGAAGTCTTGCAGTGTGCTATGAATAGAAATACATTTGTTAACTGAGGAATAGGAACAAGACATTTTTTCTTTGCCAAACCGAGATAAAATGTAACCAAATTGCTGGACAGGTGAGATTATATCCTCTTCTCATTCCTTGCTCCCAAGGAAAATGGAAACTTTCTTCTTGTGTAAAAGCTTTCAGTTTTTGCCTGAAATCATTATGAAAGATGTTGTTATTTTTAAAATCCATTAAAATATAAGATTTTAATAGAAAACTTTAAATTGTAATGTTATAATAGGATCATGCTTTTAATTCATGTGAATGCTCAAGGAATTGACCTGGAATTGTTGCTTTAAATAAGCATTTACAGAACCATGTCTTTCAGAATGCATTAATACTCCTGGCATACCCATTTTGAGAAATAACCCTTTAAAACAAAGGGAAGATAATTAATCTAATTTCAAATTGTGCATGATCACAGGGCAGTAAGTCTTGGGCTAATTCAATCATTTTGGTGAGATTACATCCAAGATTAATATGGTTTATAAGAAAGAGCAAAGCTGAGTTTCCAGCCACTGTGTTGAGTAAATTACTATTCACACGTTATTCATCGCTGTTGTAAATGCACCCCATCCTTCCTGTGCTGTTGAAGTCACCTGCTGTCTGAATGCAGCTATCAAAGCCATGTGGTATTATGATATATGGTGCAGTAAACTGGAAGATTTTCCCCATAAATCAAAACAGCCAGAGATTTGCAAGTTAGCCCGACCCACCAAGAAATAAAATTATAAATGTGTCTTTTCACCTTCTTGAAATGTTCCCATAAGCAACTGGAAGAAAATGCTTTTCCATTACTGAAGACAAAGCATGTGGACTGCTGAGTCTGGGTGGCAGAAGGCATCTAGGAAGGGGCAAAAGTCTTTTAAAGCATCACACTGTCGTGATCAGAACCTATCTTTATATCCAGCAAAGTGCAGATAAGAAAGGCCTACTGGGCTCCTTGTGTTTCTGAGGAGTCTCCTTGTGAAGTCTCTTTTCTCGTGTAGTAACTATCTCACCTGCTGCAGACAACCTTATATATGTTTCTTTTCTGCAGAACTGAATCCCAGCATTTTTGCTCAGATGAGATAAGTCACTGCCAGCTGAATAAAAGGAAGGGCTATCATCCATCTGCATTGATGAAGCTGACATTTTCTGTTCTGTAGTAACTTCTCTTTGCTTCTCAGGGCTAAGTGCATGACAGTGTGAGACTTAACAAGCAAACTATCTAGTTAGAGTATTTAGGGGCTTCCATTAACTACGGTTTCCCATGCAAGAGCTTGAATCACTCCCTTATAAGTAAGGAATATCCTTAAGCTGGTGTCAGTGGGGCTCTGAGGCTGGGAGAGTGAATTAGCCTGGGTGTCTGCAGCAGTGCCCTCAGTTCTTTGAGTCACCCTGGAGCACCCACGTGTTTGGTGGCACAGAGCAGGTCTGGCTGAGGGACAGGTTCATGCCCCACCACACGTGGGGAACTTTCCCTTTTCCTCAACAACAGGGCTCACACATAATTCCTGTCAGATCCCAGAGGACCAGGGCAGATGACAAAAGAGCAGGATTAAGGATGAAACCCCACATGTAATAGAAAGGATTTGCAAAAAAATGCATGGGGATAAACCTAGTCAGTGTACCCTGTGTCCCTCTGTCTGAGGATGTATTTGCAACGTTCGTTACGAGCTCTGGGTTTGAACACTACCCTGTTTGCCCTGAACTTCTTTAGTCTCTTAAATCTTAGACTACAATACCCAGCCTGGATCCTTTCTGAGCCCCTAGAAATGGTCACAAGGCCACGTTTCAGGCTCGTTGCACAAACAGCGCTGGTGATTTTCTGTCATAAACCAGCCTGTTAAGACCTGATGCTGAGGTCAGAACTTGGGAGTTACAGGCTGCTTCAAGAAAGGTATTGGGGACTTCAGCCTCTCTTAGAAGCTGCAGAGAATACCAAATGAAGATCAGAGATCTTCAGAACATTGCAGGACAGGAAGAGAGGCTCAGTATTGAGACCAAATGACAAATAACCTGTGCAACACCACAGCTTGTCCATCTGGGAGCCCACTGGTAAACATTAATCTCTCCTTGAGGGAGTTAAATTTTTTTTTAAAAATTAGTTTTCATTTTGTTTTTATTCACAACTGCCTTTCACTGTATATCTGAAAAATTGGTTTAGGATGAGTTTCATTTTCTGAGAATATCTTTTCATGAACCAACTTTATTATTGACAGAGGAAAAAATGTTCTGCAGACATCCTTTGGAAACAAAGATGTGCAAAGTGTTTTATCTATTTCTTTTAAGAAGAATGGAATGAAAAGTGTGGATGGACTTTTAACCCCCTTCAGGACTGAAACTGATGAAGCCATATGGGAAACCTATTCAATAGAATATCTGTGGATAAATGAAAGATTTCAGTTTTTGAAGCTTCTTATTCTTAACACTAAATTCCATTTCACAAGGCACGTACACGCATCTCTAAAGTATTACCCGAAAAATGCTCTTAACACTGCAACAGCTTTCATCTCTCTGCTTTCTGCAAAGACTAATCCATACCTACAGAAACAAGGGACCTTTTGTTCAGCTCCATTCTTAGGACATTTTTTGTTAAATTTTTCCTCTGTAGAAGCATAACAGAGTAAAGGCTAATGTGGACCCAAGGAAGCAAATACAAAGGCAGGCTTACGTTCAATGTGTGATTCTAGACTCAAAGGAGGATTGGACAGGCATGAGGATATTATCCATCTGTAGTTACTACAGATCTTTCTATGATAATGTGTTTGTAGCTCTGATTATCTGCTTGGGCTGGCCCTAGAATCACAGTGACAGAATAAATTTAATCTAGAGTAATAGTGCTGTCTAAATCACATCTATATTAGTAAATTGAGTATTTCCAGGGACAATTTCTGGTACCAAGGTGTGCTAGCACAGACTGGCCCCAAATTCAGCCGGACTTCTTTCACCTTCAGAGCAAGGTGTCTGCACCAACAGACACCTTGCTGGGACCAGTTTCCAGCCTCAATAACCACTCACCTGCACTGGGATTTGAGCCAGCACCTCTTAATCATGGGACAAAACCACCCCAGGAACCATCCTGAGCTCATGAGAAGAAATGTCAAAATGCAGCATCAGAGGGTGTTCCTGGCCTGGTGTCATTTATGTCTCTATATCTGCTTATGCTAGACTGCATACCTGTGCCTGGGAGAGGTACTGAGGACAAATCTGTTGTGTGTGTGTGACACAGACTTATTGTGCCAACTGGGGCAGATCCTTGGGGACTTTTTCTTTCCTTCCTACTGCTGTTTCTTTCAGCACAGTGTGTATTATCTCACAGGAATCATGGTTCTGGCTGCTGTTAGGGTTAAAGATAGGTAAGCTTGAGGAAAGAGCGTGGGAACCACTGGTATTCAGATTAAAATTCTTCAGGCCAGTATCCTTATCAAGGATTTTTGGTGCACATTTCCTGTTCATTTCAATGCCCTTCCAGACAAATGGGGATTTTCCACAGCTAATTTAACAGGATGTATAATTCACTGGTGAACTACACACCACCCCATCTGTGCCAGCCCACAGAGCAGAAGGGCTGGGATAGCCCCCAGCTACAGAGCCTGGCTCACAGCATGTCATTCATCTAATTCCCAAGCTCCTGGCTCACATGCCTGGCCTGCCAGCTGACTCAGAGGCTTGCACACATGTGCCTATTAAAGCCAGAGTAAGCTAGTCATCTCCAGCTCACTATAATGTTGCTTCATATGGTTGGTTTTTTCTTAAGGCTGATTTCTCCTTCAGATCCAGAATCTGCCCGGAGTCAGTGGTCAGTGCTGACAGAGCAACAACCATCTTCCTCAGAAGACCTTTGTGTGGAAATTGGTGATTGTTTCTTTTATTGAGCTCCAAGAACTTCATGAATACTTCATCTATCTTATTCCCAGGTGGCTTCTTCCTTCATCTCTGAAATTCAGGTTGAATCCTCCCTGCTTGGGGATCACTCTTTTTTTACATGCCACCTCATACAGGCAAGCCTTGAACCCAATCATGTTTCTTGCTGCCACTGCAAGATAAATAATACTTGTATTTTACTCTTTCAGAATTTAGACTTTTGTTATTTGTGACAGATTTTATACTCAACTGTGGCTTTAATATGTCAACAGTTTAAAATTAATAAAACTTTGGAGATGGAATGACTTTGTGCATATCCTGGGTGTCACAGTCACACAGAGGAAATTATTTTTATTAGAACTTAACCTTGGCTTAAATATGTCTGGGATAAAGGCTGTCTCAGAAACATGTATTCATTCCATACAGCGGGAGCAGGAGAGAGAAGGTGCTGGCTATTTTCCCAGGTGCAAAACAAATGATGCCATAAGACTCTGCTCCCTTCCACAGGGGCACTGGTCTTTCTTTCCTTTCAAGTCACTCCCGACTTGCTTTGACCTTTCTTAAGTGTCTCCTTTTATTGCTCTTTTTTTTTTTTTCTCCAGCTGGAGAATCATTGGAGTAAAATCTGACCTCAGTGATTCATCCAAAGCCACAAAATGAATATGCTCTTTAAGAACCAAGCACAAGGACACTGATCCATGTGTCAGATGGCTGAGGTCCTTCTGCTCGCCCTGTGGCCAACTTCAGTGGCACATTTTGGTCCAGTGCATGCTCACATGCATGTCTCCAAAATCCCACATTCACCTGTGTGTTCACATACACGTACACCATTATTCTCCTGATTACTGGCACATTGCTGCTTTCTTCAGGCTAATATTGATGTAAAATCAAAAAGTGCAAACTAGAGCAGCAGAAATTTTTCCTGTTGAATAGATCCTGGCAAATGCCTGCAGAAGAACTTCTTTAGTGTGAGGGTGACCGAGCACTGGAACTGATTGCCCAGAGAGGGTGTGGAGTCTCCCTCACTGGAGATATTCCAGAACCATCTGGACACAATCCTGTGCCATGTGCTCCAGGGTGATCCTGCTTGAGCAGAGAGGCTGGATCAGATGACCCCACTGTGGCTGCTTCCAGCCTGACCCATTCTGTGGTTCTGCGAAACGAGCTGTGCTCATGTGCAGTCACAAAGGCTGGGGCAAGGTTAAGGCTGCTAAAGTTGTTGAATGCCATTTCAACAGTAACTTTTTCCTCCTCTGTTGCAAGACAATGAATCAAGAAGAATGAAGGTCAGGCCATCCCATTTCTCTCCTGTTTCCTCCAGGGTTCCTTTCCAAATTTCTGATTCTCTAAAACCATTTTTAATTTTAGTGCTACATGTGTTACATTTGCGCAAGGATGATATAAGAAATGAGCTGACTTATCAGAAATACATTTGGTGCTAACACTAAGAATACAGGAATGAAGGACACACAGAATAAAGGAAAACCTCAGCAAAGGCTGAAGATACCCTTGTCAGGCTGTAGCCCACTTCAAGGTTCTGCACAAGTCATTAGGGCAGAAGTTGCAGTGCCCCAAGGCCTTAAGCAATGAGCACATTCTGGCTTCAAAAGGACACTTGAAGCACTCTAAAAAGCAAGTGGTTCACTTAAAAGATGTGCTTTGAAAGACTAATTCTCCATGCATTAGAGACAATACTTACAATGCCCTTAGCTTTTGGCCAAGACATCTAATAATTTACAGATCTGGAGGAAGTGGGAGGGTAAAGTAGCACCATAGCGGGTGGCTGATTATATCCATGGATTTATGCCCCTCGCAGTCTTGGTGCTTTTCCCTTCAACTATTATTGGAAAATGTAATTTATCACTGGGAAGCAGAGTCACAGTTCAGTCTGAGAAATTCTGAAAAGAGAGATTTGAAAAGCTTCATTAAGAAATGACAGGGGTGTGCTGTGAGGAGGTTCCTAAGAAAACTTTGTAAGAGATTTTGCTTTCTAATATAAGTCACTATTAAAGTAAATGAGCATGAATTTTGCCCAGAAATGAGGCATTATGTCCCATGAGATTTCATCTACCTGTCATTACGGTCAATGAAAGAACTTCCATTAATCAAAAAAGAGAAATATTTTCATCTAATCGCTGAAGGAACCTGAAGACCCATCATTTTTTCACATTTGGTTTAATTCATATCCTTTTTTTTTCATCAGTCTTTTCATTACCTGTACGTCTCATTAATGTAGAGGAAACAGTTTCTGTAAAAGAAAAAAAATTCTGATAAAAATTAAAGGTCTCCAGCTTGGTGAAAATATTAGGTTTCAAAATTGAACTTCAATGCAATCCTCTCAGTTTTGTTTTTGTCATCCTCTGCATACCTAACTCAGGCACTGAGGATCTACCTGGAAGAAATACTCTGCGTGTCCAGTTGCATGTTACAGCAGTGGTAACCTGTGATCCAGGCGCAGGAGGTGTTTGGCTGGTATGTTCAGAAAAACGGGGATGAAGTACTTCTTAAGAGATGTCCAGAGTGAATGTAGATGCCAGATTTTATTATCAGTCCTCTACAGAGAATAGAGGTGTTGAGAACGCAGATTACTTCTTTATTTCTCTGTGTGTTTGTGTGTGTGTGAGTGTGTGCAAGTGTAGTGACAAATGCCATATAAGAGCAGAAAGAATATTGGCTAGAGGGTCACTAACCAAAAACATGGGGGGAAAAACTTTGTCAACTTGTTCAGTGCTTTATAAAGTCACTGAAGGGATTTCTTCCAATAATAGCGTGTTGATTTGTCATTGAGGACTGAGTTCACACATATACAAATGAGTAGGACAAATGAAAAGAAAACAAGAAAATTAACATCCCTTAATATCTGAGCACTTGTATTTGCAATCATAATGTTCATTTAGTGCACAATTTTGCATGTAAAAATTCTTGAGTAATAAATCAATGACTTAGAAGAAAATGTGAGTCACAGGAAGTTACATAAGAGCTGTATAGAAAATATATTGCTAATAAAACATTTCACATTCTCAGATGTTAGCAAGTCACTTAGATCTGCATCTCAGTGTTGACCTGTATTGAAATGTGCATATGTCTCATGTACAATGTGCTGGGACTGCTCAGGAGATCTCCAGAAGGCAAAAGCTGTTACAAAATGAATTAAAATTTTCAGACAGTGAAAGAACAGATCACAATCTCAAGTGCTGGTATAATAAGCAAAATCAAAGTACTATTGGTATGGCAACATGAACAATGGAGCCTCAGTCTTGTAATCATAATAAAAAGGATGAGTGGTTTGTTTCCAACAGGAGAGCTTTCCAAATGCACTCACATTCCAAGAAAAGTGGGGGAGCAGACATGTTCCTATAAGATGCTCATAAACCTCACAATCCACTGTTAAGTGTGCTTAGACTCTCCCAGAATCAGTCCAGGGGTGGCAGATCCCATAAAAAAAATTGTATCTCTCTTTGCTATCGAGCAAATATAATTTAGTGACAGTGTCAAAGACAAGTCAGCTCTTGTCACTGTCACCCTTCCATCTACAGGCTTTTCACTGGGAATGTAGCAAAGTTTAGCGTTTTGCCTTTTATTTTCCTCTCCTCTTCTGAGGCTATTCCAGACCTGTTCTGTGCAGTAATTCTGTGCTATTTTGAATCAGAAATACTCAGCTCAGCAACTGGGAGCATGTTTGGCACTTGTATAGATTTATGTCATGTATTCCTTTCAAGTAAAACCACAGGAATACAGGCATGAAGATGATAGCAGACAAGGAGCTGACCAGGAGCTGTTATTAGACTGTGACTTGCCACGCTGCTACAGGAAAGGCACAACACATTGGCTCTTTGGGGATATCACCTTTCAACCTCCCACCCCCTCCTGAAGCCCTTGTACTCATGGACATTACTTGTGGAGAGAAGTGAAACACAAACGTCCCTCTGTGCTCTGCCTGAGCTTTCTGACATACTCCAAAGCTAGTGGAAAAAAATATTTTCAGTTTCCTCCTTTTGCTAGGTTTTAAAATGGAATTTAAATATGACATTTGAGAAGAGGCAAAGGAAGCTACTGTTGAAGGCTATGACAGAGACCTACTACTGATGATTATCTTTTTTTGGCTCTCACATTCTTATCGTTGTGGGAGGAGAATTTGGAGCTGGAGAGCTAGCCAGCATATATGTGGGATGACCAATGGATCCAGAGCTGGTTCAGAACATCTTTGCACTGGTGAATTGTGAGCAGGAAGTACCTTTGAAAGGCTGAAAGGAATGAATTCACTCCAGGAAAGCCAAACAAAATTTTTAACTAACAGAAGTTAAATCTTCCAAGAAAGCCAAAATATTGCTGTGGTAAAGGATTAGAATGACCTCAAAACAAGAAAATGCTTATGTCTTTGACTCCTCCTTCCTATTCCAGCATGAATTTCTGGATGAAGTTCTAGACAGACTGGGGGACCTTAATTTTGTCTGCAAAACTAAAGTTTGTCAAAAGCTGGTTTTATCTGAATATTTCCAGTGAGTTTGCAGTCACACAGCACCATGGAGCAACTTCATAAGAGCACAGGAATTCCTCCTAAGGTTCAACCTAATCCCATACCTACCAATATCTCTGGAAAACAGTGCAAAAAATAAAAGATGCCCATGAGAAAAAGAAAAAAGGCCAAGAATGTGTACGTTCCAGCAAACACTTTCCCTGTCACTGTCTATTTCAGGGAGTTTAAGCCTAATGTGTTTATGTAGCCATAATCTCCAAAGGATATTTCCCTTGTCCTTGTCCTGTCTCCCCTGAAACCCATCTTTGCATCTGCATAACCCTTTAACTATTAGTTGCACAGATCTGCCACCCATTGTTAACAAAACCTACCTGTTTTGAGCAACTCCTAATGTCATTTAATGGCCCTTAATTCTTCAAATGGAAACCTATACAATCTTGCCTCATCCACTAGAGGCATTTTCACCAGATTCCCAGTTGCCATCAGAAGCTGAAACTACTTAACAGTGCCATAATGTAACTGTGTCCTGATGTTTCAGTCTACATTCTGAGCTGTTTTCCCCACTGTGCTGCTTTTTCACAGGAGAGAAAAGAGGGGAACTGTGTCCTCCTGTGACTGAGATCATGTGCTTCACTTGGTAATGTACATGGAGGACAGGGAGAATTTATCTCCCCCTCATTTTTACGGTTCTGTTTACAATCAGCCTTCTTAAGTCAGTAGAGAGTTCTGAAAGAGACAGTTTCTTACCGCGAAAAGCGACTCCCGAGTAGTCCGAGTTGTGGTTAAACTGCCTCCCACACACTAACGAGCAGCAAACCAAACAAGCAAGCAAAACTTTTCCCTAAAAATGTAGCATCTCAATGAACCAGTTGTAATGCTGCCAAATGCAGGGCTGTGGAGCTGGACCGAACTGGAGGCACCCTTAACTGAGCTATGGAGAGTCTTACATTCTGAGCGGAAACTAGCAGCCAGATGTGGGATTATCTGCTTGCCTCTACCATATTACAGTTTTCATTCTATATGCAGTTTGTTAGAAAGTTTCTCCATCCTCCCATTTGCACTGTGATATCCCACTGAAAACCATTATTAGACAGAACTGCTCAGCTCGAGCATGAGAAAACCACTCTGAAGGGAAACGTGGAGGAACTTGTTTTGCCTGCTCTGAAAGGATCACTGGGAGTGGGAGCTGAAGAGGAGAGGGGCTTTTGTGCCTGCCTCTCCTCCCAAGTGACCTTTAGCCAGAGGAGACAGACAGCTCGGCAATTCAGTGCTTGTCAACTCCCAGGAGCACCTTGATGGGCTGGAGAGGTGGGTATCCAAAACTGACATCTTCTGAGAGAGCAACGTCTTGAAGGAAAGAAAACAGGGTGGGAAACAGTGGAAGGCAGCCCCAGGCTCTCCAAGCTGTGTGACATCACCTGGTCCCTCCCAGCCTGGGGGCTGGCTGTGATTTCCATCATAGCTTGGCTATTGCAGCAGAAATGGCAGCTTCCATCTCCCCCTCGAAGGTGTGGGCATGTGGTTATTGTGGGAAGGTGTCCCTGCTCATGGCCGGGGAGTTGGAACTGGACGATCTTTAAGGTCCCTTCCAGTTCAAACCATTCTATGATTCTATATCCAGAAATATCCTCATGCTATCAAACTACAAAAGAGCCAGCCCAGACCCATAAGAAGGTCTGAGCACAATCTTTAATGGCTGCATTTGTTTGTGATGGTAACTGGCGAGTGATCTCCCCATCTTTATCTTAACCCATGAGGTTTCTCATCCTATTTTCTCCCCTTGTCCTATTGAGGCAGTCAGTCAGTGAGTGGGAGTCTGGCCCCTCACCAAGGTTAACTGAGCACAAGTCTGTAGGTTTAACTGAGCTTTTCTCAAGCCTTTGGGAGATGATAGCACCACAGAAGGTGCCCTCCATCTGAGGGCCTCACACACTAAAAAATGTCAACGTTATGCTACTGATGCCAGCAGAGTCAATTGACGCCAATATGAATTGAAAATCATTCTCCAAGAGTTTGGCTTGTGTCAGGCAGCACACAAATATGAAATGAAAATAAAATGACCAGATTGCTAACAGACTGAAACTGGCAGGAACAGCTTAGAATAGATGTACTGAGGAGAGTTTTCACTCTGAAGATAATTGGGTGATGGGCCAGATCAGTGATTTCTGAAGAAGTGGCAAATTAAAAGCTGGGGAAAAAAAGAATATTTGGGGGTATAATTGCTGAGAAATAAACATGGAGAAGCTAATTTTCTCTAGGTAGGTCTTTCCTCCTAATTTGTTTCTGTTTTCCTTACCAATCCATGTTCCATGATCAAATATGTTCAGCAAAGGCATCCTGTAATGCCAGAACATTTCCCACCACACTTTTTGACACAGTTAGCCAAAACAGTGTGGTCTTCTTTATTTTTTTTCCAGTTAGGAAAAACTGCTGACAGAGACAGAACCTCTTTTATTTACAGAAACATGGCAGAATTTCAGTGACTGCAGTAATTCCTTTTGCCAAATTGTCCCCATCAGTCCCACCCCTCCCCACCCTACCCAAGTTGTCTCTCAGTCACACAGTTTTTTCTTCACACATCTGATACTTTCATTCGCTTGTTTTCTGCACTTGCATCAACTTTTGGCTTCTCAAAGACCCAAAACCTTACTGAAAAATAGAGAATTGACCCTCACTGTTCATGCGTGCCTTACAAATGCCTTTGGGCCAATGCTTTATGCCTCTGCTTGAAGTAAATCTGCTGCCATTGCTGCTAACTAGCTCCATAAAGAAGTCTTAAGAAATCTTAAAATCTTTGAAAGAAGACCAGTGTTTATATATAATCTGTAGTATTGTGCTCCCTTCCCTTCCCTTCCCTTCCCTTCCCTTCCCTTCCCTTCCCTTCCCTTCCCTTCCCTTCCCTTCCCTTCCCTTCCCTTCCCTTCCCTTCCCTTCCCTTCCCTTCCCTTCCCTTCCCTTCCCTTCCCTTCCCTTCCCTTCCCTTCCCTTCCCTTCCCTTCCCTTCCCTTCCCTTCCCTTCCCTTCCCTTCCCTTCCCTTCCCTTCCCTTCCCTTCCCTTCCCTTCCCTTCCCTTCCCTTCCCTTCCCTTCCCTTCCCTTCCCTTCCCTTCCCTTCCCTTCCCTTCCCTTCCCTTCCCTTCCCTTCCCTTCCCTTCCCTTCCCTTCCCTTCCCCATTATGCATCAGAATGTATGTTACTCTTATTCCTCTTAGCACTTGAAATATAGCTATTGCAAGTGGCTGGCATTGCTTCAAGTGCTTCAGTGATATTATTTGTCTACCCAGGAGCACCTTGAAAGTTTGACTGAAATTAGTGATTTCATAGATATGGTTCTTACCTTGTTTAAGGGTCGTCATGTTCAGCATTCATGCAGGTCCCAGGAGCCCTGTCCATGGTTCACATGACTCAGTCCCTCACTGCTAACTGCTATACTCAGGACAGATAGGTTTCCTTACCCAAAAGAAAAAAAAAAAAGGAAAATAAGAAAATAATTTAACAATCAACAGTAATAGGACAAGAAATATCAAACTTACTCAAAACCAGTAGCTTACTAACTGCTCAAGTTCATTAAAAGACTGGGATACCTGTGGATCTTGAAAGTGGCCTAGATTCAAAAGGAAATTAGACAAAGTTTATCAGACACAAGGACATGCCTCCAGAAGTCCCTGCCCAGAAGGTCACTAGGACACTAGATTAACTCTTATATTTGTCTTCTTTACTCTGCACTTCCCATCTCCTACCACCATTGCCATGAAAGACTGTTGGTTGAGATGACCTCTATTTGGATGTAGTGTGGTGACAGTTTAGGTAATGTGAACTAACACATCTGACCCCATAGTTACAGCAGTCTGTTAAAGAGGGACACCACAATACTCAGCAATTATGATGCCATGGAGCCATCACAGGCATGGAAAGGTTAAGGCGTTAGAGTGTCTGTAATCCAAATCTCTCCGAGGTTTTCAGTTTGCAAATGAAAAAAGTGTGGTTGGGAAACTATGTCTATATCTGCAAGGTGATATTTTCCAGACCCTTTTTGTCAATGGCAAAAAGAAAATTGGTTCCATTGCAGGCAACACTGCCATCTTGGAAATAACTGAAACTTTTTATATCTTTCTCTATTCCAGCTGTTATATCCTTCTCCATTACAGCTGTATTGACATTGCTTTTGTTGGCACTCCCAGAGCATATGACTGAGGTTAGGACATCCTGCCAGTACCTCCTGAGAGGTGTCCCTGGATGAGTTCTTGTAGTGGTTTGGTCTAAAATACTCATTACTGCTTTTGTGCCTGCTTTCAGGGGATCTCCAAATGACAACCTCTGATTAACTCTATCACATTCTCATGTCTCAGCAGGATTTTCATTCACTGTCTTTCAGATGTCTTTGCATTCACTGTCTTTCAGATGTCTTTGCAGAGTCATATTTTCAAACTAGTAGCTCACCTACTAACTTCTCTATGAAATTTTAAATCTTTAAAACTTCCTTTTAATCTTTGAGCCCATCCTTTTTCAGGGGAGTAGGTGTGTTAGCCAGCATTTAATCTTTACTGTGACTCACCTGTAATCTTGCTGTGCTAATTACTGTCCTGGCAAGTCACATTTGACATGAGGAACCTTCAGTAGCTACCATGGGTCTGGGGCTCTCCTGATTTTCTCAGAGGCTTTGCTAATACTGCCCACTATTTTTCCACAGGTCAAAGATTCATCTAGAAAATCTCAGCATCTTTTTGGTGTCAAGAATGTCTCTGTGAAACGCCTTAGGTGCATAACACGGTCCAGCTCACAGTGCCTCCCAAAAGACCTACAAGTGTTCTCAAATGTATGCTCTGTTTTTCCTGGGGAACCTGCCAGAGCTCTGCTGATGCATCAACTGTAGAAAAATATTTGACTTCAGCCTTGTCTCCTGGAATTTCTTCCCAGGTAGGGAGGAGAAAGTGATGCCTTGTTATAAGTGTATATATTTCTTTGGAGCCTGTATTGATGGGATGTTTTGCAGTTGTTTGTTTGGAGAGCCTTTGAAATGACCATTTCAAGCCATCAGTGAGTTCACCTGCTTTGCTGATGTTAATTTTTTCAACTATTGTCAGCCTTACAGCAATAAACCCATGAAGCTCCTCTCTCAGGCTCTGCCTGTGGACAAGAACTGCAGTAATGGGTTTAACAGGTGGGATGGCTGAGGTCTTCCATTTGAGCTCTGTACTGTGTCAGCAGCTTGTTTATCCCAAGGATGCTTCGTCAGTGACATTGGTCCCTTGACATTCCAGAGGATGAAGCAAAGGACTTCTTATGTTTCTTGCCTCTGTGATTTCTATACAAACTCCCTAAGTGGGAAATGAGTTTAGTGTTGTATATCCTAAGTTTAACCCATTTACTGGCTCGAGCTTTTGTTTGTCCTGTTAGTCCTGTAGCAGACTGTTGCTTGACCTCACTTTACGTTGTGCATCCAACTTAGAATTAATAAGTGTCACTTGCTTTCTGATGTGAAACACCTCACTCCCCACACTACTGATGGACAGTCTCATGATGGATTATGTCCAAGTTAAATAAAAACTACCAAAATCATCAATCTGCTTCAATCATCTACTCTGAGAAACAAGTCTAATCTTGTAAACTTTGAGGGAAATCACAAAAGGTTCATGCATATGAAGACAAAGAAGAACAATCCCAGCATATTCCTGGACTTTTTCTCTGGATCTGTCAAAGCAAGTACTAACTAAACAGATTATGTTCATGTCAATTATGTGTCAGCTCTTGATGCCACCCTGAATGGATGAAGAGACCATGTGAGAAGTACTTAGGGATAGGTAAACCTGACCTCAGCAACAGGAGCACTAACAGTAAGAGAACTGGAACTGGATATGGCAAAGGAAACAAAAGAAGCTGTTATGACTGTGCTCTTTTACAGAGACTCTATTGATACCCTGTGTACGATAAGTCCTCCTTCATACACTAATACAAAGAGGCAGCTCTGAAGGGAAAATCAGGTGACAGAGCTAAGAGGGATCAGAGGTGACGTCTAAGTGACAAGAAAAGCTGAAATGTTGTGTGGAGACCACTTTAAGGCATCAAGCAATGGAGTCAGATTTGAAGTGGCAAACAAACCTGAAACACATGTAGATGGTTTTCAAGTGGCATGCATAAGTGAGAAAGTGAACAGGCAAGTTTAGGGCGTCAAGCAGAGCTGAAATAGCTTAGGCCAAAGGAAAGCAGTATTTTTGTTGAACAATTCCTGCAAAGGCATCTTGCTACCCAACATAAGAACAGTGTCCATTCATCTAGTCAGCTAGGGTATCCAGGCTAGTCAGAGGATATCCAGAGAATCCTGGGAATAATGTATCGTTTATGCTGGAAGATAGACCTCCTGCAGAAGTTGAACTCGTATGACACTGGATAAAGAAATGTGAACTGCAGAATAACAAGGGAAAAGTAACACCTATAAATATTATACTTAGCTATTGCAGTTCTGTGTAACTATGTGCTCTCTCCTGAGTCACTGACAACTTGAAGGAAGGGCTGGGGTCAGACCCTTGCCAAGACATCCTGGAAGGGTTTTCTTGGGCATGCCTTTCCAAGCTTATTTTGTTCTGACCCCTAAAGCAAAGTTATCATTGTTTCAAGTGTCTGGGCTGCCTATTTCAACCTTCAGATCTTGGAGAGATTCTTCTAGGACTGTGTATTTTTCCCCTTTTTCCTTCAAAGAAACCCAGCAGTTCTGGGGTCAAGAGACCTGACAGCTGAGTCACATTCAGATCACGTTGGTGCCGTTTGACCTGACCATATTTCTCAGCCAGACAAAATAACTACCTACATTTTTGGAGTTTTATGTTCTGGGAGTCATTTGGTTGCCCCATTCTTTCCACTCCAGATATTTTATTTGAGTCACTCAGAGCCAAAAAGGGCTGTTGTTCCTAAGGTCTGCTTCATGCCTTGTATAACTTATCAGATGTCCCATGCAGAACTGATCTCGGGTAACTCTTTCCAGAGCACCCATGATGCCAAGTGAACAGATTAACGTATTTTAGGCTGAAGAACCTCTCATACAAATATTTCTTGGGGTCCCAAGCTGTGAAACTGTACAGCTTTTCAGGTGGTATGTAATTCTTTTGTGATCAGGCCAAGAGAACGGTAGTATTGGAAACGTTAGGAGGTTTCGGTTGTACTTGCATCTGTCTTCCTGCAGAACCTTCTGCTAATGTTTCTTTTTCTTCCTCTGCCTGTGTGGATTTCTTCAAAGGAAATGAAGTCAGTTATTTTATTTGGGTGCTCATTTGGTTTGTTTTCCATCATGAACTTTATAGATGAACACAAGAGGATTGAAGAGAAAAATGTGTAAAAAAATTCACTGCTAAGTTTCTGTCATAACTAAGCTGGGAAAGTTGCACACATCCCATTTCATCATCTTTTCCCTCTGTATTATTTTAAGAAACCAAGTAATGTCACTGTTATGAAAAGGCTTTGAGATTGGAACTGGAAAATGGTACAGAAGTCATTGAGAATTCACTTATTCTGGTCTGTGAGACGCCCTGAAAGCACTGCCCAGTAGTTACCCAGCACCCTTTTATCTGTGCTGAACGCCTTTGTGAGGCAGGGATTAAGGTTCCTACAGAACTCTTTTGCCTCTAATTTATGAAAAGTGGTGGCTCTCAATGCCATTTGTCTTAATGGTCTGAACGCCTTCATTACAAGAATGAACAAGACTACCACAGCCAAAAATTGAACCCATTGCTGTAAATTTGTGAGTCATATTGAGTCCTCCATGACTCAAAGAACAATGGAGACAGTGTCACCTCCAAAAGAAGAGGAAGATAGGAGAACTATATGAAAATGCCTTTAGGACATAGCTTTGAAGTCCTACTGTGGGAAGACTTATTTATAGACAGATAGAGGGTAGTGCTCATGCAAAAGTGTTCAGAGTCACTGACTTCACTCATTAACAGTGGAATGGGGTGTGAAGGCATCCATTGATTACCTTCTAGCAAGACAATTCAATAAAAGTATCCAGAGAGAAAGAGGTTGGTTGTGAAATATTAACACAGAAGTGGAGTGTTGAACTGCACAACTCCTTAGGTAAGCTGTTTGGAACTGGTTGGTTTGGCTTCAAAAGGCCAAGGATTAAACAATTGCTAAATGCCAATAATTTGCTAAAGGTGTCTCACATTCCATTTGCAAACAGCAGATAGGTGGCTAAAACTAGTAAATCTGAAATGTGAATACCACAAGCCACAACAAGCAGCAGTGATTTATAGGCAGTGATTGCCACAATGGCATTCAAGGGCCTTAAAGTATGCTTAAATTCTAGGCATATTTACCCCATTTTACAGCTGAGTGAAAGAACTTGTGTTTCTGGCCAGCCCTGGTGTGACTTTTGTTACTCACCAATCCTATACTGATTCTTATGTCTTCTCCCTACCCAAATGTCCTTTCCTTACTTTTTCTCCTGATCAGTCTTCCCATCCATACAAGTGGCAAAGTGGGATAAACCCTCCATAAGAACCAACAGGCCTCTGTGCAGTGGCCTCTGGTGTTTGAATCTCTGTCCCTGGAGGTGAGCAGGTAGAGCAAGCCTCTTGTCCAAATGCCACCATGCTGGCTGGGAGTGGAAATGCCTCTGGGTGTGTGTTACTGCCAGTCTTTGTAATTAAAGGAGTGCATGAGCAATGAGAGATGTAGGCAAAGATTGAACAAAGTTCACAGGATCTTTAACTCCTCAGTGGTTCCAGTGTGCCGTTAGGAACTTGGAGAAGTCCCATAGCTGGGCTACTGTGCCAGCTAGTCACAGTGTACTACAGCCTCCTTTGCATTGACACAAGAGATATCCACAGACCTGTCTCAATCCTTGTGCTTCTGATGGGAAGTGTCTCCAGTGCCATGTGGGATAGAAATCTTATTTTCCAGTTGGTAAATTATAAAATACTCAATGCAATTCCAATTTTTCTTTGTTTGAAAGCAGCACATTGGAGTGGTTGAGGTATGTTTGGAAGCTTCAGCTAAACTTACACTATCAAACTAAACAGGTTTGGGCTGGGTAATAGCTGGGTTGCTCCTTGGCACAACTTCTATCCCTCTTCTAGTCAAGGCCTGGACACAGCTTGTGGGACAGCAGGAGCTGGGACTGTTCCCAAAAAGCAGGTTGAATGCAGCCATCTTTTTTGGTAAAGAAAGAGACTCCATCTTTTCTGACAGGAGGTTTATCATGTCTCTTGCTTCAATCTATTTTGCACTGTTTATGAGAGAAGATGAAATCTTGGGGTGCGCTGGGAACCTGAAAAGGAGCCTGAACTTCTAACTTGAAATTTGATTTTCTTCTCAGTGCCGCTTCTCGTAAGAGAAAGAAGCCTGCAGAAGAGATGTTTCCATCTCTTTGAGATCATGGGATCATGAAATCATGGAATGCCCTGGGTTGGAAGAGACTTTAAAGATCATCTAGTTCCAACCTCCTGCTATGGACCAGGACACCTCCTACTAGATCACGTTGTTCAGAGCTTCACCCAAATTCAGTCTCAGAAAGCTGTTTCAAGAAGGTCATTATTTTTAATGTTCTTTCAGTGAGATCTCTTTTTATTTGGGATGGCCTCTTCATTCAGTCTGTTTTTTATCTTACTGGGTGCCTTGCTTTTAAAACAAAGTGAGAATTAAGCTTTTTCAGTACCTTTGCAAATGTCCTGAGCAAGGTGCTCAAATGTGAAAGCACTGTGTCAATGAATGAGGCATGAAAACACTGCTTGAATTAGGTCCAGAAATCCTCTTACACCTGCATAACACTATTTCCTTATTGTGAATAAAGGAAGTAAAGGAGATACATAAAAGAGAAGAAAGTAGTGGGAAGGAAATACTAAATAATGCACTAGAAATTTTCCTTGATCTGAAAGAAGAGGAAGTAGGCTTAAAAACTGAGTCACCTTTGAGAAAAAGGGTGGGAATGTACTACAGAAGGGAAAGAAAACAAGAGTAGTGGTTTCTTAAACACTTTTGAGACCCAAAGTATTGCCTGACTTAATTTCTTTCCCTGAGACCCACACTGGTTCAGTTCCTTGCCACCATAGTTGAAAAAGGTCTCAGACTCCCAGAGCTCCACATTCTTGGCATTGGCAGAATGTCTTACTAAGCACTTTTGTCAAAACCACGTCTGAATCATATCCTCATTTTTCTGCTGTATTGCTGTTGCTACTCTACTTCAAAGGGTATTGGCATGTGCCATTGCAGAACTGTGCAGTGAAGGTACGGAGTTAGCACCTAATTTTATCCTCTCAAAGGCAATGTCACCTTTCTGATTACTAGGACAGAAGTTATAAATACCTGCTGAACAATCTGCCTGACATTTTAGTGCTCCAAAATCTGCTTTGTTCATTGCCGTGTTTATCTGAGGTCCTGCAAGAAGCACGTCATCATAAAATTGGTCTTACTAGCAATACAGATGCATTGATCCAAGTCAGAGGCTGGATTTCAGACTCTTTAATATCTTGAAAAGTAAGTTTTGGAGACGTTCTGAAACCAGCAGTTTAGTTCAACTCCACATCCCTCCCATGGAGTAATTAGATTCTGATAACTGCAACAAGAGTTGTGTTCCATATGTTGCATCCACAATATTCTTAAGTGTAATTTTATTATCCTTTATTTAAGAAAACACTTTGCTGTAAAAGAGTGCCATTGTTAGACTACAAGGTCACTGAAACTGCTCTGAGCAAAGTTCATTCAGTCATGGTCTTCAGATACAGATCTAGCAAACAACCCTGACAGCTTCGTACAGAAGGTGTTGGCAGCCACTCCCAACGTTTTTGGCAGACACATCAGTAGGAAGAACCATTAATTTCCTCTTACAGATCAGGTAGAGAGGGTTTGAATGTTTTACAAAAAAGCAGCCATGGAGGGAGTACGATGAAGTATTGAGGCTCATTTTACTGTGGTAAACACAAGGTGAACTCAATAACAAGAAAAGTAATCATCTCAGATTTCCCTCAAAGCACATCACCTTCCACTGTGTTGGTGAAAATATTTCCTGAAGTACCTGGAATAAAGTTGTAAAGTAGCAGTTTTGTAAGTTTCTATTTTGTTGTTCCAGATCCATAACTCTGTAGCTTGAAAGTGACAGGATTAGCAACTTGGTTCCCCTCTTCCTTTTTGCCCATTTAAGCAGTTTTTTAGAAATACCATCTTGAAAGATCAGTTAAAAATTTTATTTACATTTACCAGATTGATTAATCCTCCTAAATGCAAGAATATCTTATTTAAATAGAATATAATTCTGCATTCCACCCATTTACTGAGTTTACTATCTCAGTTACTAAATTAAGTTTTTCTGCTTTTCTGAGAAGAGGCTTTTGCCATCTAGCTTCTAAATCTTTAATAAATATTACCCAATACATCAGGTGGCTTTTCCACCTGAATCCGTTAGCTTGTCTACTGTGACACATTTTTGAATATGAAAATAAGGGCAAGACTGGAGCTGATCAGTCCATGCCTAGAAAATAGACACTGCAGCCTGCTGAAAGCACAAATGCTGATTTTTCATCAATTTACAGACTAAAGGTGACGACATTAAAAAAACAACAGCAGGCAAAAATAGTAACTTTTTTTACTTGTAGGCAGATGCCCACCTTTGAGAATGTGATTTCAGACACCACCCCTTAGCAAAACCTGGAAGGAAGGCAGAGCTCTCCTCTGGGGAGAAGGGAGAATGGTGGAAGAGAGCTGTCTCTGAAAAATGCCTCCAGGTTTCATTCTGAGTAGTCCTCTCTGACTAATGGCTTGTAGTGACCCACGTGTGCAGCTCACCTTGAGCATCCAGTGGTGATTCAGGTGTTGTAAAACTGGAATCTTTCCTGCAGTGCCACAGCATTGCTGCTGACTTTAGAAGTGGCAGGACAGTCTGCGGGTGAGCTCTTGTTTCAAAACTTCCTGCTGGACACAAAAGAGAATTTTGTGACTTTTCCTTGATCAATTTCTTGCTTTGTCTATGTTTATAGAGTAAGTTTGGAAGACACAGAAAACCGTGGGTGGATGGACATGGAATGTACATGCTGCCAAAGGTCACTTCATTACTGATACAGCGGGGTTTAAACTGTGCTAATGCACCATTATTTTACTCAGAATTTAATTCTGTAATGCTAATAATGCAATTGTTTTCAATCACATGTATTTGGACCTCTGATCAAAAAATGGTGTTATCCTGTGCTTCCTTCATACAAGGAGCTCTAGCAATAACTTAGATCAGAGGAGACATGAGAAGTTTGCTTTCCATCGTTTTCTTTGGATTTGTGTTGTCACTCGTGCCAGGAGGTGGTGCCACAGAGCAGGAAACAGTTTAGGGACGGCCTGGTGTGCACACCTTGCATGATCAAGAGATTAGGACATGGTTTCACCTTCTTCCAAAGCGTATTCCAGGATCTTAGCTGAATCCTGCCACAATTCAAATATCCCAAGGTAGAAATCAACTATTTTTTTGCCATTCTATTTGTATTCCTTTAACATTAATGTTTTCTTTTTAGTCAAACATTTTATCAGAGAATTCCCAGCTTTCTTCTACACTGAAATCTCCTCCATCCTTCCATCATTATCAGACTTGAGACATCTGTGACATGATCCATCTCCCTGACTTTTTCTCCCTCCTTTTCTATTTCCTTGCTCACAGCTGTTACTTTTTTTCTAAAATAGATAGAAAAGGACTAAGTCATCTGAAGCAGGCTGAGGACCAGCATGATCACTGCTTTATAAATCCAAAAGAGTTTCTGTTGTTACCTTTCCTCATTTGCCTGGTTTGAGACTGCTTGAAGGAGAAGTGTGGATCTGCACAGAGTAGAATCAAATCAGCAAGTCAAAAACTAAGAGCCATTTCATGTTTTCAGTCCTTGATAGCACCATGACATATTTGCAATACGAAATGGATACTTATTTCTACAGAGAACCTGCAACTGCTTGTAGTCATGTACAGAGACAGTGATCCCTCCGTAAACATCCAAAGAATTACTTCTTGAAAGATATGCTACGCCTTGTAAGTCACACAAGAGTGAGTTAACCACTATTTTGAACAATTTTAGCTTGAGTGTGCTTTAAAAAGACCCATTGCCACTAAGGAAAGTGTTCATATGTTCCTGAACCTACAGATGTGGCTTTAATCAACACCCATTTTTACTGTTTCAAAGTCATATACCTTCAGACGAGTTGGTTTCAAACCAGTTCCCCCACTTCCTGTTCTCAGTATCTTGATTATGAACTTGATGTAACCAGGTTGGCATCTTTATTGTGTTGCATGAAAACCTGTTCTCTCTGTGGCTCTGTTTTCTTCCCAGATCTGTGTTTTCCCCCATCCCACTCTCCCTGTGTCAGGCTCACTCATGCTCTTTGTAGTATCCAGACTTTGCACTGCATTTCACAACGTGATTTCTGTTCACTGCCACTCTTCTTAAGTTTTGCTTCATCCACTGCCTTAGTCCATGGTTCACAGACTCAGCTGGATGAACTGCTGTGTTTTCTTTCCCATCAGGTTGTGAGGTCTCTGCTGCTGGACTCAGACCTGCTCAGCTGTGCAGCATCATGCTTTCAAACATTTATTTTATATAAAGTATCTTAAATCTGAGCCTCACACATATAAAAAGTCTCTGGCTTCTCAGAGAAGTGCCTTTACTCCTCAGGGTGAGGCATGCCTCCTCTCAGGCTGCCTCTGAAGTACTCCGACTCCCTTGGCAGTGGCACAGCCTCCTTGTTTCTGGAGAGGAGGAGAGCTATGGAGTGATTTTACTGTCTGTAGTACTCTGTTGGAGTCCCTGGAGAGTCCCCAAATTGTATCTGTGGCAGTGTAATATGTCTGGAGAAAGTTCCTGGAGTGGAGATCAGCAGACACAGAACAACCCCTGCCCGTGCCACTGACCCCTATCCTTGGACCACATCCAAACTGCCTACAGGGGATATTCCTAGCCAGTGTTGGCTTCCAAACTCTGCATGGAAGTTGTTCACTAGAGTATCAGGCTGCTTGGCCAAAACCATGCTGGATGTTAGTCTGGCAATTTAAGAACACAGACAAGTATGCCCCAGTGTTCAAGAACATTCCCTGATACTGTGGAATTTAGTAATGGAGTCTGAAATGTCCAGGAGGGCTTTGCTGTTTCAAAACCTCTTATATTTATTCCCCCTTGAAGTGTTTATGGAGCTTTTTTAAGGGTTTCTTACATTTCCTAGACTTTCCTTCCCTCAATAATACCAAGGTCATCAGCTATAATCTTTGTGTTTGGGAGATCCAGGAGACACAACAGTCTGATCACATAGCAACACAGGGCCTTGCCCTCCTCGTCACACACAGACAGGAGTGCCTGTCCCTTTGGGCATATACCAGTGAAACAAGGACCCAGCAGAGCATGCTGACAACACTGGCTGTGTTGGTAAAGTTTATTGGCTGTATTAACACTTCTGCCTACAGCAGCTTTCAGCCAATTCAAATTTGCTTACCTGCTGCTTTCTGACACTGCAGTGCTACCTTGGCATTGTGGTCCTGACAGCTGCTGCTCAGTTGAGACCAGAAAATCAAATGGATCCAGCCAATTTGCCAGGCTCAGACTGCACTATTTGTAGCTCAAATTTGTCCTGTAGTTGCCCATTGCTTTGAAAAATGTGTTTATAGACAGATTATTTTAGCGCAGAGAATATTTCTGGTCATGTTCCCTGGTGTCCCACAGCTTTATATGTCAACTAGAATAAATTACAAGCTACAACATGTCTTGTTTCCTGAGGGCTTCTTTAATTTTTTTTTTTGACAGTCCACTTTGGCCCTTAGCTGTGATCCTCAGGTCCTGTCTCTGTGTGTCCAACAGAATTGTGCTCAGTATGACTGATTCATAGGCAACACTGGGATCAGGCTTATTTGGATGCTCGTGTACCAAGAGAAGGGCTGGTGTCCTTCAGCAGCACTCAGTGCACTCAGACCATTACAAAGTCCTATGGCCACATCACTGACCTCTTCCTATTCTCTAGAATAATCTCCCTATGTTTTCAACCAGCCTGTAGGATCCTCTGGTTTTCCTGCCCAGAGTACTTGGGTGCTGGAATATAAGAGATGTCATGAGTCTTCATTCATCGCTGAACAGATCAGACTGGATATCAAAAATGTTTAAACTATGTTAGTGCAATACTCTACTGAGCATTGTTAGCCCTGCTGCTGCACCCAATGTTTCCACAGCCTCTGTGGCCCTCAGGTCCCTGGAATCTCTTTCTGCCTTGCATGGTGCCATTGTCAGGATACTCACTGGATCATCCTCAGTCCCATTGCTTTAATTCTTGGTCTGCACAATGGCTCTGCTTGTGTTGATATCTTCCACACATTTGCCTATGGTACTTACTTATGGTACCACAGTTACTTATGGTACTTTCTGGCATTTCTGGCATGTTCAAACACCTCTAGACTTTGGTATTTTTGGTCTTTAACACAAGTATCTATTCCTTTTGCTAATTGGTTTTAGTTTGGATATTTTTCCAAATAAAGTAGTATCTCCCAATAGCCATGCTCCATCTGCAACCACAGTATTTATCAGGCTGGTAGCTTAGACAATATTTCCATCTGACTTATTTCTTGACGTTTATTTTTCTTTAGAAGAGATAATTAAGTTTTAGGTCTATTTTCTTTCCTTTATTCTCCATGATCATTCTGTAGAGTTTCCATTCTTATTACCACACTTGTTAGTTTTCTTCTGAAAACTGATGAATGCTGGTGATCAGGATCCTTTCACAATATCTTTTTGCTGTACTTTTAAATGATGCTTTGCTACCAAGCTAAGTGTAGCTGCCTTATGATAGGCAACTCCCTCTCACATCACAGATCTTGTAGTAGAAGAAAATTACTCCCTTAATCTGCCACTGACTGTGCATCCTGTGGTGTCAGGCATTCATGGTATCTGGCATCTTATTCCTTAAGGAAAGGACAAGGCACTCGATACCTGGCAGCTTCAATCGCTGCACAAAAGAATTAATAAGAGAAAGGTATAAACCCCTCACGCATGGTAGAAGACGTGTGTCATTGTTTTGTAGAGTCCCATTCTCTACAAAAGGAACTTTCAACACACACACACGTTTACCTCTAAGTGCATCAGACCTCTGGATGGTTGCAAATGGTTAAAAATGTTGGTTCCACCAAGTTCTCCTCTCCAGTGCCCTACATATCCAGTTCTTTCCCTTGCCCCCTTGAAAGCTACTTGGGAACCAACTGTTTCTGAAAATCAGAGTATGTTTTGGTACCTGTCAGTAAATTTTATGAGCTTGGTCCTTAGCACCATTTCTTCTGCTCAGTGATGTATGCAGAAGTCCTGTGGGGCAGCTGGGCTGTCAGGTTCCATTTCTGCTGTGGCAGTTTATAATTGAGTGCATTTTCATGCAGATCATTTTTCTTTGGGCACAATCTGTTTTGGACATAATCACTCTTCAGGAAGCAAATGCTCCCAAACCCATGTAGCGATTAGAGTGATTGGTCATCTGGCACTTCATGGAGTTTGTGAAGACACAGGACAACTGCATCTGAATTCCCCACTTATTCAAGTTGGACATGCAGGGTTTTCATCCATGAAATTTGTTAAACTCTGAAATGCAAAATGTTGTAAATGCAGTCACTGTTTGTCAGCAGTTTGAAAAACATGTTGTGTGGTTCAATGTGCAAAACGCAAATGCATAGAGAAAGAAGGCACCTTTAACTTGGGCTTTGTGTTTCCTTGAGAAGTGCAGGGCACAGTGGGAATTGAATGTTCAGGCCATGGTTGTGGCCCAGCCAGAAGCAGTAAATAGGTAGAAGTGTGTGAATAAGGATTATGAAGTATTAACAGGTCAAGGAAGCAACAAGTACACATGGAATTGGAGCACGAGGGAAGAGTCAGGGGTGGGAACGCGAAAAACAAGTAAATGTGGTAATAAACCACCATTTTGTGATAAGTGAGTGAGGATGGGATACAGGATGGACATTGACTCCGTCACAGATTAAATTCTGCAAGGTGTAAAGGCAGGAGTGAAGAAGTCAAACTTGTCGGCAAATAAGGGAGCAGCAGTAAGGCCCTCTGAGATGAATAGAGGTGTTCAGCATTTCTCTCCTCCTCACCCTTCCTCACTCCTTTTTTCCATGTGACTAGAACAGAGTCAGGAACCTGCCTTGTCCTATATTCCCCCAGTGAGATTCTAGAGAACTTGAAAAAGGCAGTTTCATCATAACATCTTCCTGTGTGTACTGGTAGAGGGAATGTCTTTTGAGAGGTCTAAGGGGCAGAATATAAATATTAAATGCTTGAATGATACCATGCATATGAAAGAAATTGCCCAGGCTCAAAACAGGCTCAAGTTGCCAGAAGTAGCTTTAAGTATTTGTTCTGTCCCTTGAACATCCCAGAACCTTTTAGGAGCATAAAGAGATGGAGATAACTTGCAGAATCAAAGGGAGCTAGTGGTACATGTGGCATCATGTTTTCCAGAAAGGATTCTCAGCAGCACCTTGACTTGCATCTCACTGTGACATGGAGGAAGCTCCCTTTGCAAACTGATAAATTTTCAGTGAAAAAGGATGTAGGGGAAATCCAGTGTCTGAGAGTTAAGTAGGACACAAGTGCGCAGAGGCACTTCATCCTCTGCCTGCTTCCTGCACTCTCAGTCAGAGCAACAGTGTCCTAATTACAGCCCCTTTCCAGCTGCTGCAGCTGCAGTGAGGCAGATGCTGGTTATGCAAAGGTTCCCCAGGGGTCAGAAAAGTAGGTTTGGGGTAGCTGAAATCCAACAAAGAAGGTACTGGACAGCACTGAGCATCTAAGAGCTAGGCAGGTTGTCTGTATTCATAGTATGGGTTCCCTTGACCACCAGCAGAGAAAAGGAAGCAGAGGTGTCAGCTTTGCTGAACTGCTCCTCTTGCTAATTACAGAAGAAAATGAAGTGATTGGCTTACAGAAGATGCCTGCTTTACAGGTGGCTGAAGATAGGTGAAATAAAGCCCCAGGTCTTGTCAAGATCATGAACATTTTCCTTCAGAGAGCAAAATTGCTTCAGAGCATTTAGACAAGAATCAGGCACTGACCTTTAAAAATAGAAATAAAATTATTTTGACTCTTTTGGTACTTTGTGCTCTTCAGAATAAAAAATTCCAGTATTTCACCTGCTGGTCTGCATAAACAACAATCCCAGAAGTTCCTGGTGATTCATTTATTTACATCTGTGGAATGGATGCCTTTACTTTAAGACTGTATGATTGATAAGGCACACATGAACAACACTCTACTAATGTTTAACACAGGGCAGAGTTTGCTCCTGGGCTTTCTGCAAATGCATCTGGCTAGAGTGAGTCACAGAATTGGACAGATTTACAGCCACCAGCTGATCACTGGTCTCTCCCTTCTGTCTGGTGATGGATGGCTTGTACAAATGAACGGAGAGACTCGTAAGATATCTCATACTAACATATATTTTGTCCTGATTATATTTTGGGCTCGTCAAGCATTCTCTTCTTCTGGAAATAACTGTACAAATATTTTGAAGAGAAAGCAACTTGTCCCCCTAAATTAAACCATCCGAAACTCTCCAGTAACCTTTCAGTGCTCTACAAAAAAAATAATAAAAAAGTAATTCCTTCCTGTTTATGTGGTGAGTAGATGTTTGGAAAAAGTACCTCATCTATCAAACCATTAATATTATTACAGTTTGTTAAAGTAAGAAGGATTGTACATCTGTCACTCAGTCAACCCCTAGATTACTAAGTAGATTTCTCCTTAGAGTCATCATTTATTCAGTGAAATTCAAAGGAGACCTGCTGGGATTTCTTTTTGGTGTAAGCTTGGTCCTTATCCTCATTTGTACTACAAACATTTCTTTCAAAACTGCTGCAATTCAAGTGGATATTTCCAGGTGGTGCACATATAAAATCAGTAAAACAAGTCTCTTGTCCAATTCAAAGATCATCTCTACCCATGAGGAGATGTGGCTGCAGGGGGGATGCACAGTCAGACCAGGACACACCTGGCCAGGCTGGGTTGCAGGAGTCACTCTGACATTCCAGGTGCCTGCAGGTACCCATCCACACCAAGATTTGTCACATTTGTCACACTCCACCTTGGCTGGGTGCGTATTTGGTGGAGGATGAGAATGTCAACTGCTGGTCTTGCAGGCACTTCTGCAAAGTTATAGTTACACTGACCTCATTTTAGACCACAGAGGTATCTGCTCCTGTCTGCTGTGCTCAGATCACTGCAGACAGATCTTCCATTTTAATGTGGAAAAGCCCTGTATGGTACTCAGATACACAAGGGCAGCAGTTCAACCCAAGAAAACTGCCATGGGGACACTGTTCTTTCCTTTTAAGCTAAATTGAAATAAGTTAATTGTTAATATAAAACTACAATAAGAGAATTGCCCCAAGATAAAGGACAAAACTCTTAAAGGAAATTATTCATAGGCAACTCCCTCAGCTGAAACTCTCTTGGACTGAAGAAGGAAAATTTTTATGCAGTTTAATATTTTCTAGATTATGAAAAATTTAATTCAGTTCGGAGTCACATTATATGTGCAAGAGGCAGGGTTTTTCCAGTGAAATGTCCTCCATCAGTCAGTATTCTAGATGACTAACAATATTTACAAGAGGGTTTCTGTTGGTTTAAATTCACACTTCCAGCTAAGCTATTACAGAATGTCTGAGCCCTCATTTTATTTTTCAGAGCATTAGGGCTTTTATTTCACTTTTTTTGGTGCAGTGAAGCTAAATTAATAAAAAAGTGCTAAAGTAATTTAAGGGTTTCTACACGGGGATTTTTTGTGCCACCTGAAAAACCCTGAAATTCTCCAGCTGATGTTGACTAAATGGATTCAAGGCACTGCTATGAATTCTGCAACAGATGTAGCCATACAGGGGTTTGGAGAAAGTCTAACTGTGTCTATTTGAATTCAAGATTTTTATTATTTCTGATGCATTTCAGTACCAGGAAAGTGCAAGGCAGATGAGAGGCTGGGGAAATGGTGTGGGAAGAAGCCTCTTGAGCTTTGCCAAGACCCTTCAGCAACTACTTCCCTTCCTCCCTTCCTCCCTCCCTCCCCCCCTCCCCACCATCTAAACCCCTTGGAATTTAGCAGTTCTCACACAGTTCCTACCTGGCGAATTAATGGAATTTTCAGAGAGGAGGGAAAATGAAGTGGAGGAAGAGGCAAACCTTTGTGATCCACCACAATAAGAGAAATTCCACTTTCTATGTCTTACAGCAAAGGTACTTAGGAGTGAGTCTGGTTATGATGTAGCTGCTCTCTTCCTTTAAATATTTATTTCAACCAGAGTAACTACTTCTGTGTATGGGTACAGCTCTTCTGGAATGAGACTTAATCTTGTTCAGCCTAAGCCTCTCTAGTATTGACAAATAATCTCATAACTGGTATAAACTGTATTCCCATATGCTTCACTGACCAGAACAAAAATCCCCAAAACCACCAGTAGTGGTTTTCTGGTGTAGGCAGAAACTTTTAGAATTTTTTATGCCACAGCAAAGAATTTCAGTTTTTCCCAGAACACATTTTATCTTACCTATTTTAAATTTTTCAGCCAAATATTGATCTGATTTTTAGCTGAGCCCTGCAAACTGTTCAAAACCAGATAGCTGCCTTTCCCAAGAGCTACCTGAACAATCATTTACCCTGCTGTACCTCCAACACAGAATATCCCTGATATTTGTGCTATTCTGGATTTCTCCCACCATTTCCCCATTGCCAAGAGAACTTTGAATTCAGATGCTGCCCTCCAGCATGTGCTCCTAAGTCTCATTTCCAACAAAAAAATCTACTTCCCAAGAGGAAGCAAAGCCGTGGAGAGCTGTCCCTTAGCCCTAGAGTGAAGCTTTCAGCTTTTTTAGAAACAGCATGAGGTTTCCTTAGCCCCCACTCTGGCTGCCTGCTTCACATTCGCCACATCCTAATGTGGTGCTGATAGCTGGATATGTAGGGCAAGAGAGGAAACTCAAACGAAAAGGCTTTTTTACCTCAAAATGCAAGGGAGAACAAGGAAGAGCACTTGAGAGTGCTTCATTGACTGAGTGACCTGACAACAAGAGAGAAAATGGGAATGGAGTCAAGCAAACAATCCCAACGCCTGCACACAGCCTTGTGGCTCTGGCTCTCCCTCTGGCAGGAACCTGCAGTCTCTTTGCTGTTCTGACAGCGTTTTTGCAGTTTGTCATGGCAGTTGAGGGTTCAGAAACAGCACAAATTACACACACACACACATGCTTCGCCCCTGCTGCTCTCTCTGCAAAGTAACACTGAGAAAAGCAGACAGGAGGCTCCCTTTAATTGCCACGGGACATGAATAAATGTCATTGGTTTCAATGGGAGTTACTTGTATGCTGCAGTGGGAGAGCAGCACCCTGCTATCACTGCTGCTCTCTGGGAGCTCTTGGGAGCTGGGACTCTGCAGTCATAGCAGGGCTAATCCTGCTGCCAGTTTTCCCTCTGGTTTTTGTTGGTTTGTGCTGTGCTTTTATTGAACTTATCACAGGCTATTAGGAAGAAACTTTCCCTCTGGCCTGTTATTCCATTACCGTTCATTACAAGGGGTTTTTTCACTTCATCTGACACATTTGATGCCAGGCTCTGTCAGAAATGAGTCTCTGGACTGGGGGGACTTCAGGGGTTCAGGATGCACTGAGAGCTCAGAGCTGGAGGATGGGGAATGCTGCAGATGCAAATGTGATATGCACATTCAGCAGCATGAAATATTCCTGCATTTTGCTCACTCTCACTGCTGCAGCTGACAGAGGGGATCTACATGTCCCTCTGTGATCCCACAGCCTCAGAGGTTTCCAGCCGTTTCCACTTCAGAGGGCTGTGTTCCCAGCTCTCTTTTCATCGATGTCCCAGCATGCAGGCATGTGCTAATCAGTTTTAGCAGGCTCATCATTTGATTGACTTCAAAGCTGGGAACCCAGTTGCTGCCTCTCTTAAAAGATAAGAAAGGCCAGAAGGACAAGGGTTGTTTTTCCTGCCTTTAGTTTATACTTGTCCTCTTTGGATAGGTCAGAGATGAAAGCTGATCTGTTTTGTGCAACATTTGTTTGATTTCTTTCAGTCATTGTTGGATTAGCTTCTCACATCTTTGTCCAGAAAATGTATTTTCATCACCTTGTAACAAAACCTCCTTCTCTGGTATCACACATTCAGACTGAAGAAGTGTTGCCTTTGTTTTCTGAGTGCCTAAGGTTAAACAACAGCAGTGATCAGCCATGGAATTCACTCTCTCCAAAGGGGACCAAAACCACAAGGTCCTGTACAAAAAGTACAATCTCCAGAACAATAGCCACAGCAAAAAACTCCTATGCAATAGGCTCTTTCCATGGCAACATCTTGCAGATGGCTGAATTTCAGCAGTTATCTGGGCTGACACATTAATTATTCTTCACTGGAAGAACAGGCTTCTTACGCATGAAATGGTCATATAGATGAACATAAATGATGTTCTGAACTCAGAAATGGAATATTTAAACAACTGTCTTTTTGCCCATCATGAACTCAAAGGTGTGGGTTTTCCAAGGAGCAATGATTTCTTTTTATGGCAAATAATTTATTCCAGGACTATCTTCTTCCCTTCCTCTTTGTGAACTGATCACAAATATTTCTTATTTATTCATTATTCCTGCATTAGGTAAATATCTTTACCCATTTGATTTTGGTGTGCAAGCCATTTTGCACATCATTTTTCAAGTGCTTTGCAGAAATCTGAGATTTCTGATCAGTGTTGCAGCGATTACTTTGACTGGGGGGATGCTCTTTTATGCCTCCTGACTGCATGACTGCTGTTGCTAACTCAGCCAGCTGGAACTGTGGTCAGGAAAGTTATGCCTATCCTTTTTTAACCAATGCACTCCATCCACAGAGCATGCCTTCCAACAACTGAGCTTCAACTACTCTCAGGATAGGTTCAAACATCATAGATTTTCCTCACAACTTTGTTTATTATGCATTGAAGGCCTCTAAGTGATGGATATTGTCCCTGTTCTTGTATGTCTTTTGCTTTTGGGTTTTTCTAAGGGAAGAAACCTACTTAAACTAAAAGGGTATTTTTCCAACTAGCATGCAGAAAAAAATAAAAAACTACAAAAATATTCTTTACAAAGCAGAAGATTTGCTTAGCATGGAGTAATGCTCTTTGCACACACTGCCCATGCCTGTGCTGGAGAGGGAAAGGTGAGACCAGTAGGTAACTGAAGGTTAAGCACCAGAGTGGAAAACAAATTCAAAGGAGGCTCAGAGTTGCATAGACATGAAGAAATATGTAAGAATTTTTGGTGCTAGTGGCTCACATATGTGGATCTCAATTTTCTGGGGGGGGGGGGGGGGGGGAAGGGGGGTAGGTGGGGTCCAAGGCATTACACCACTTTTTTCCTCCTGAAATGGTGCTAGTGTTACTAATTCTGAGTCATCCTGAAAAAGAAAGAGATGTGAAAGAAAGGTATCCCAGATGTTCCCAAGAATTAAAAAACAAAAAAACCAAATCCTATATTTTCTTTTCTCCCCCCATCCCCTCCCTTCATGCTCTCAGCATTCACGCCTATATCCCCACTTTTGGGGAACTTGCTTTCTCCCAGGCTGCTCTGTTTAAAGGTTTCTGTAGCTTAACAGTTTTTAAGACTTGAGTCACATGCCTTGCTTAGTGACATCTTCCCTTTCCCCGAGCCTCATCTAAAGGTTTCTGGATGTCAATCCACCGGATGTTTCCAATCTAGAGCACAGCAGAGGCATTGTGTGAATTACATACGTCAAACACTGAAGTTCAAGAGAGCCACGGTGTTTGCTGAATGGATGGAGTTCAGGGGTTATTTGACAAGAAACATCTTGATGAAGGACCTCTCCTTTCTGCAGCCTGCTGCTTTGTGTCTGCTCTTGGAGAAGAACAGCAATCCCAGCCCAGACAGGGCCCCTCTGTCCGACCACTGATCCAAGATATGTGCTTGTTTCCAGTTGCTTTGGCTAGACAAGAAACAGCAGAGTTAATGGGCAGAAGGGGATATTAATTTGCATTTGAATACAGCCCAACACAGTTACTCAATGTTACTGCTGGGTAATGGGAAAATTAAGCTGAAAGGGAGTTAGCATATGGAAAAGAAATGTAGCTGATGCTGGGAAGACAGACTGCAGTTGCAGTGAATTAGTGGCCGCAGCTGTTAAGCACGATGCCATGCTGCTCTCAGGGCAGGTAGCACTGCAAAAATAGATATTCCATTTTATACACATTGTGACACAGTGTGGAGTGGCTGGAGAAATAAAATCAACCAACACGAGAAGAAGTGTGTGTATGTCTGTGGGAAGTGATGTAGTTGCAGTATTAAAAGTCCAGTAATGAAAAACCACAGAGGCAAAGGAATGCAAAGGGAGGGATCCTGCCCTCTTAAAAAAAAAAAGGCAATAAAACCCATAAAAAAATTTCCTTCCATTTTCAGGGGGCCATTATTATTTTCCAGAAGTCTGGTTAATCACAGCATTTCTCCCTGAGTCAGAAAGAGCCCAGAGCCAGATCTTTACACACATTTCTATATGTTATTATAGTTGAGAGCAATATGTGGTTACTGTCTCAGAGCTATTGCTTTCTTTTATTCCTTCTTTTCTCAGGGTCTATGTTTCCTTTCCTGGCTAAGGACCTGACTGAAGTGACCTTGTGAGCTACCTGTTGTCCCAGGGAAATCAGGGGGTCGATTGGGACTGGAAAGGTTCATACAAGCAGCTCTCTTTCAGCTCTGAGTCTTTCATTTCATTAAGTTGTGGTTTGGTCTGCAGCATTCATTGCCGTGATCCCAGGGACACACAGCAGACTAATGCGGAAAGCCGCAATGTCCTCCCTCTATTTTCTTTATTTTATTTTTTTAATAAGTGAAGATATAGCACTCTTGAGTAAGCTTTCAACACATACAAAGCCATGACCAGACATCCTCACCCCTTTTCTTACCAGACAAACTCTAGTCAGAGCATTGCTCTTCCAAACTGGCTAAAATTGGTATCATCAATAAGCCAAACTTTTTTAATGGTACTGTGACCCTACAGTGTTCAATATAGTACTCACCTAAAACTTTCAGTACCCTTTCAATTTTGTCATGTGTTCCAGCAAAATATAAATATATGGAGACATTTTGAATATTTTTTTCCCAAAGAAATCCCTAGGATTTAGTTCCACATCTGCCAGCAGTACTGGTGTGTGGCTAAACACATTGCATGGCTCTGAACTTCTCAAGCGTGACTGTAAAAGGATATTGCCTGTGCTTCTTATTGGTTATAGCAGATGAGTCCCACTTCAGTCCTTTGCTTGCTTTGCTGATCTCATTAGAAATAATTAAAGTTTTTATCTGGTTCACATCTAGTAGCTTTGTTTAACTGGGGCTTTTTTGGTGTGGGTTTTATTTTTTTAATTTTATTTTTTTAACAGATCATTTACTTCTGAAGTCTTGCCACACTGCCATTCACCCAGCGCTATTATTACTGAATTCTTTCTGAGGGTTCACTACCTCCCTTATAAATCATTATGTTTCCATTTAACAAATTTAATAGCAGGATCTGGTTTCAATCCTCCTTACACAGAAAAGCCACTTCAGCTTTTTCATTCGGATGAGGAACTTGATGGAATGTGCCTGGTGCTCTGAGCAGCTCCCAGCCCTCAAAGCATCTCCTTGCTGGGGCCAGCTGGGATGCCTGGGGCTGCACATTGCAGGGATCTGGGCCTTCCTCGCCTCTGCTGCTGAAGAAATACATGGAAGGAAGAAAGAAGAAGGGCAAGGAAATAAGCTGTGCTTTTTTTTTTTTTTTCATCAGCATAAACAGAGGGAGAAAACATTCAGGTTCTGAGCTGAAAAATCATGAAAATTATGAAAACGTTAAAAATTTCTAGGGGGATGGATTTTGAATAATTGCAGTGCATGAATTAAGACGTTTTTATACAAAGCCGGTACTGTCACACTACATTGGACATTTCACCCTGCCCATATACCCTCAGAGAGAAAGATGTACTGACCATCACCATATGGACACAGAACAGCAACAATTCTCAGGAGCATTTCACATCTTATTCATGAACTGTAGGTGTGAGAGCATGCTACATCGAGGTGAGGAGGAAGAATTCAGCACTGAAGCTTGTCATTAGTGAACGTCTCCCATCTCAGACACCCAGCCACCATTCATTGCAGGGCATCACCAATCATGCCTTAGCAAAGACTGTAAGTGCAGACTTACAGGAATTTACTGAGGAATGGCTGACATATATAAAATAATTTGCTTACCCTACAATCATATTTTCAGGTGGATTTTCCTTTAAAGGCAGCTGATATCTGTATGCAAGCTTGCACATAGGTTTTGGGGTTGTTCTTGATTTGACTCTGTTGGTGCTTGGCCTTGACTTTAGCTGATCCCAGCACAGAAGCCCCTTGGGAACTCCTGAGGTCCCCAGTGCTGTGCCAGCTGAGCTCACCTGCTTTGCCCCCCTGGGAGTTCAGGAAGTTTATTCTCCCTCTTTGTCCCTATTTCTGTCAGGATCTCATCTTTCTCCTCTCACACCCTGCCTTTTGCAGTGCAGGTAAGGCTTGGTGAGAGTATCCCAGGCCCACTTCAAGGATTTGTGACCACCTTCTCAACACTGCAGCATGACCCGGCAGTGGTGGCAGTCTCCCTCCGGCAGTCTCAGCTTGGGCAGAGGCCTGATTCAAATCCATTAAAGCCACCCTAAGATCCTCTTTGGTTTCAAAGCACTTTGGATTTAGGCTTGTTTCCCATCCAACAGGCGTCCCTTCCAAATCACCTCCAAGGCACATCAGCTGGATACTGTGCAAAGGATTTTCTAGTGTCAGTTTGAGCTCTGTGGGTATTAAAGAGCACAAGATCCTACTCGATTTTCAGTCAGTCACATTCTGCCAGCAGTTGTATTTTGAAACAGAGGAGCAGGGAAAGGAGAGATAATCTCTCACGTAAGTGTAGGCACTTACATAAGGACACCATAATGACATCTTATTAAAACAATCATTGTCATGAAAATTGATTATTTACTTTGTAACCCATTATGCTTTCCCAGAAAGTAGGTTTTGGATATGAGTTTCAATTTTCTTTGAACCAGATGCATCCCTGACCGTGATTATTTTTATAGCTCACAGATGTTGCCACTTTAAAGCCACCAGAGCAGAAAGAAACACCAAGAAGAAAGAGAGAGATGAAAACTGGTCAAGATTACAGGTCTGGTGTCCATGGGCAGGACCAGAGCTCACCTGCATGTGCAGATGTTTTTCTTCCTAAGGACATACTGACATCTCCACCCTGTGCCACTGCAGGTGACATGGAGGAACAGAAAGAGGGAAGCCCCTGACCCCGTGAGTTTTCTCATTGTACATCAGCATCATACAGCTGTCCTTTAAGCTCCAGTAGTATCCAGAATTTAGGGAATTGTTGGAGTTATCAAAGAGGAATAACTTAATACACCACACTTGAAATTATTGCTCATGTCTTTGGTCTTTGTGTCAGAGTCTGGATACAAGTAACTGTGAAGCCCACCTGGTTTGGTTGCAGTAGAAACAGATTAATAACTTTCTGAAAGCTCAGCTCTTCTGTAAACAACACAAGGACTTGATCCCAAGCAAAGTTGTCTCATCCCCTAACATGTAGGCAGCTCAGTAATCACAGTGCAGGTGACACTGCTGTTCCAGGCAAACCAGACCTTCAGAAACTCTTTCCTAAATGCCTTAGAAAAGAACAAAATTACAGAGAATTTCAGGAAGAAAATGCACCTTTCAAGACCGTCCTGTGTCCAGGGAATCTGCATCTGTGTCTTTCCATGACTGCAGGCTGAAGCACTATGCAGCAAGAGAACTGTTAAAATTACAAATTCTTTTTCAATACACACACCTCTCACATGCAGCCCCCAGGGTGGTTGGCCTTGTGACATGGAAACCAGAAGAGCTGTCCTTCATCAGCATCAGATTCCTGCCAGCAGGTAACAGATGTCTTTTGCCACCAGGAAGGGCAGGGTGAGCACTGCCATTATTCCCAGCTCTGGACCTGCCTGTCTTTTTCTTCCCAGGGCAGCTTACACAGGCACTGTCAAGAGGTGTGATTCAAGCCTGCATGGATCCCCACAGCCAGATGAGGCCCTGCATGAACTCATCAGATGGCAGAGCTCAGAGCTGCTCCCTCCTGCTGCCTCAAAGCCTGGCTCTGTCTGGAAGTGAGCACCCACTGTCGGGCTTTGTGTGCAAAGCCTGATTCGCCTGCTGCATCTTCCAGCAATCGGAACAGCTGTGTTCAATCAGATCTGACTGCGAAGTGAACTCTTGAGTACACAAATGCTAGCCGTGACCTGTGCAGTTTCATCATCCGGTAATTGGCAGCCATACTGCCTGAGGGGCTCTGAGCTCCTGACCAGCCCTGGCACTCTCCTGAGCTCCACTCCCCGAAGTGACACATGCACATACAAGAGCTGAGCAAAAAAACTCTCCAAAGTGTCATGGGTTAAACGCAGACAGCAGCTCGCTCATTCCCTCCAGGTGGGATGTCGGAGAGGATCGGAAGAATGAGAAAACTTGTGAGTGGAGATAAAGACAATTTGATAGGTAAAAGAAGCTGCACATGCAGGCAGAGCAAAACAAGGAATTTATTCACGACTTTCAGCCATCCCAGGACAACAGGGCTCCGTCACACATTGCTGGAGAAGACAAACACCATCACTTTGAACATCCCCCCCTTTATTCCTCTTACTCAGTGCTATATGCTGAGCATGATGCCATAAGGTATGGGATATCCTCTGGGTCAGCTGGGGTCAGCTGTCCCTCCTGTGTTGCCTCCCAACTCCTTGTGCACCCCCAGACTCCTCGCTGGCGGGGTTGAGGACCAGAAAAGGCCTTGGCTCTGTGTAAGCTCTGCTCTACAGTCAAAAAACCATCACTCTGTTTTGGTCCTGCATCTAAAGCACAGCTATACACTAGCTACTATGAAGAAAATCAGCTTTATCCCAAACAAATCCCATACCCTCATGTGCCCATCAAATACTGCTCAAGGCTGACAAAAATGAGAGAGATTCTGTTTCACCAGGTTATTCCAGTTCCAAAGAGCTTTGCAGAGATGACAGGTCAGCTGTCACTGGCCATTTTTCACCGGCCACGCTGGGGCCCTAAGTCCCCACTCTCCTGGTTAGCAAAGCCCCAACCATTCTGAGAGTGTAGCAATGAAAGAGGAGGCCAATTGAGAACCAGATTCTGAATTTTCACATAAATTCAGGGAAAATCCTAAGTCACAAAAAAAGCTTTCAGGTTAGGCTGACAATATACTAAAAATTTTAATGGAATTATTTAAATTTGTGAGCAATTTATGAGATAAAACAAGAACTGGATATTTTTTTTTTCCATGAAGTGCCCCCAGCTGTGGTCTGCTCATGGCCACATCACTGGATTTTTCCCTTACAGCTTCCCTTCTCACTTCAGCTGTATCCAGGTTTGCCTGAGCTCAGCAAAGCCTTTGGCACAGCTGCTGCCCTTGCTGCTCTGACAGGTGACCCAGCACTTATTTTTTCTATAATCAAGATGACCCTGAAAGTGGCCTGTGGTTGATTCATGGCTTTGTGAAGCCTTTCCAAGGTGCTTGCAGCCAAATGAATCTCAGCTCCCTGGTGTGCCTATTGAGATTGCAAGCCCCCCCTAATTCTGACTGCACAGAACCGCGTACCTGAGCCCTGGTCGGACCTGGAGACAGGCTGGTGATGAAGTGTGCTGTTGTACTGACATGCTTTTTCTCTTCTGCCTGGTGGAAGAAGTAATTGCATTTGGTCCTCTCCTCTGTATGTCTCTCTGCAATCTGTTGCTGAGAGACAGGATGTGTGGGGACATTTCAGAGGGCTGCTCTTCTTCACTTGTTTTCACATGCAGTGTGAAGAGTTCTGCAAGTCCTGCCACAAGCACAGCTCTTGCACCACAGCTCTTCCTGTGCTTCCTGCCGAAAGGCAGAAGAAGCAAGTGTTTAAATCAAGTGCACTCTCCTACCGGGGTTTGAGCCAGCCCTGGCTCAAGGTCTGTTAGGCCTGTTACTGTGAGATGCACTTCCCTTAAAAATTCAAGCCCATGTTAAAAATAGAGGTCCTTTTAGACTCTGTGGTGCTCACACGTTTGATGTGTGGAACATGTCCTCATGTGAACCCAGTGGCTATTCAAACCTGCAAAGTTTTGTTCATTGTGTTCATCCAAGAGAGCTACAAGAGCCTGTCCCTGGATCCTGCCTGCACGGCTTGCTGCCCTTCCTGAGAGCTCATTAGGCAGGGGAATTGCACATAGGACCTGAGCAAAAGCCCAGTGGAGCCAGTGAATGATTGTCTATTGATCCAAGCCCTTGAACTGCAGCAGCACAGACGAAGCAAATTGGGCAAAGCTTCTGCTTTCAACCCATCAGAACAATATTTGAATTTCCCTACATTGCCTCTTTTATTTTCTTTTGTCTTTTTTTGGACTCTGAACTGCTTGGTTCAGGCAGATTTCCCCTCTATATATCTCCTTGTATTTCTAAATACAGTTACTATTGGGGGGGGGGGGGGGGAGATGAGCAAGAGGCAGAAATCAAGGCAAAACTATGGTAAATGGAGGTTTGTTTAGCACACCAAGAGGGGAGAGGTGTGAACCACAAACTATTGTAAGAATAATTGCAGTATTAAAACAGTAACAACAAGAAACTGTACTATATCATGACTTTGCTATTAAATAGCATTCTTTATCTGATGGGTTCCTTGTACTTTGAGTTAATTAAATCTTCCTCACTCACATGATATGCAGAAGGAAGAAATCTTCAGCAAGACTGTCAAATGGCTACATTAGCTGGAGGGCAAAGCACACTTCCCCAGGAAATGAGCACTTTTCTTTGGAAAAATCATGTTTGCTACATCTGCTCTGGCAAAGCTCCTCCCTATTCAAACAGAAGAACAGCTGAGGAAATGAAAGCTTAATTTACCTGAGTTCAGACAGGGAAATTTAGAGCAAAAGAATCTGAATTTCTTAAAAAGCAGATGTTAAGATCTGGGGAAAAAACCACAGCTGGAAAACAAGGAAAAGCAAATGCTACATGGATGCTGCATTAACTGCATGCTGCTTTTTTGCCTTCTGTTTGCCTGCTGTTGTCCTTGATTGATTTGTTGAACCATTGACAAGAGACTCTCCACCCTGGAAAAAGACTTGTTTTAAAAGAGGAACAAAAAGTGTTTGTGTCTCCTATGGACTTACACTGGGAACACCAGCAATAGACTGGGAAATGAATGCTTCTCTAGGTGTATGCCAGCTGTCGAGCTTACACTAAACCATGTTCTTAATTAGTGGTAATGGGTTGGCAAACTCCTGGAAGTGCATAACCAATTAGGGGTTTTTTTTATAATTATGATCACTTAATAGTGTATTACAAATGATGGCTAACAAGGACAAAGCAAATGTCAATTAGAAAATATGGCTCTAATCAACTCAACTTGTCTGAAAGCACGAATCACTGTAAGTGCATTTTTTGTTCAAATGGAAAAACAGAGCTAGGAGAAGGCAGACAACTGTGCTGGGAAAAGAAAAAAACAGAGCTATTCTGCTTCCCATGCTGAAAGGAGAACACAGAAATTAATGAGGAACTGCCGTGACACATCACACAAAGGGAGTATCCCCATGGTGCTGCCCTTGGTGAGCAGAAACCCCCTGCACTTTCAGAGCAGCCCTGTACTCGGGAAGGGGATGTGGTCTGTGCATCTGTCACCACTTGCAGTGACACCCAGTTGCTTTGGTGAGGGTGGGTAGTGTCCACCATTTTATACAGCTCAAGATGTATAATTTAAATTTCAGGTGTCTATTTTAGACCTCTTTAGGTTCTAGACGTCCACACAAGACTGCCAGACATGACAGAGGGCCCATTGAAAAGCTGTGCCCTCCTGGAGGGGCAGGTGGAAGGGGGATGAGTTATGTGAGGGAGCCATACTGCATCAGAGGCCTGTGTTTAGACATCTGAACCAAGTAAGGAGAGATTTCAAGTCCTATAAATCTTGTGCTGTCCTTTCAACGTCACACCTTGCCTGGCTCAGTGTGGACATTCTCTGAAAGTTGCTAAACATGGAAGTATAAGGCAAGAACACAGCTGTGAGCCCAAAAGTGTGTTCTGTATTCATAAATGTACTGGCATTTGAAATAGAATTACTTTCTCAGTGGAGGGTGTACCCTTCAGATGAGGAAGCAAGTGGGCACATTTACAGGGGGTTGCGACACAGAGCAGGGCTTCCAAGAAGTTACATCTGAACTTTCCAGCCTTGAGCTTCCCTCTGATTGGTGACACTGAAGGGAACAGAGGTCCTCAGGTTTCAGGAGGAAATTCCATTATAAGAGTCATTTTGTGGTGCCTCTTCAGCTTCTCTTACATTGTTGGCACTCATGAAGATTGGATTTTTTTAGGTTATTTTTGTGGGGTACTTTTGGGGATATATGTGTATATATATATATATATATATATATATATATATATATGTAATTTTTGCCCCTAGCTTTAAGGACACAGTAGAAAACTATTCCCCTGGAGCACAAAGTCATCATTATCCAAACACTGTTAAATGGAACAGATCAATCTGCAACATGAGGAAGGAGATGTCTCCCACCATCCATCATGATTACACTGCTGAAGGCCAGGATACGAAGGTTTGATTTCGTCTACTCTGACAGCACTCATCCAGCCAGCAAATCTCTGCCACGTTACACATGGCTCTGAAAGGTAACTGGCAGCATAAACATGACTTAGAGATACACAGACTCAAGCAAACACGATGAAAAAATATCAGCATAATCTGGAAAGCAGGGCACAGGGATGGATGTGAATTATTCCCCCTTCAGAATATGGGTGCTCAGAGCTGTTATTTGTGCTGCTTGAACCAACTCAGAAAGCAGAATCTGTGCTGAGCATACAAATCTTGCCATTATTATCTTATCTTTGTGGTTTCAGGGTGGATTCTACCAGGAACCAGAGATGAGCAGTTTCCTTCATTCCTGAGTAGCACTTTCAGTATTTGCAACCATGAGGGATTAAAATCAGTATTAAGCACCCCCAAAAATTCATTTCTTTGAAAAATATCACAAGATAAAAGGAATGACACTTCTCTTGGTAGCCCTACCTTTTTTATTTCTTAATCCTTTTTACCATGGCATGACTGAGCACCTCCATCATGGACCACAGCATAATGTACTTTAAAATACATTAGCTGAGGTAATAATAACAACCTGGCTGCAATAGCTTGGATTTGGCACTGGCAGAAAATCCTATTTGAAAGGTCTGGCAAATTCAGTCAGGGCCTGAGCTCTGTGCTGGCTGACCCAGGTCACAGTCACACCAAGCTGGAGAGCTGAGGGACAGCTCTGGCTTCAATTGACTCTATGTCATGACCAGGCTGACAGGGTGGGTGTACAGCTTCAGCATGAAAAGTCATTCTTTAACCTATATGAATGTAGATTTAACTGGTTGGTACCACTCTCCAGGTGTCCCATGGAAAACTGCAGATAAATTACTGAGTTTAGTGACAAGATGACCTCTGGGAATGGCAGGCAATTTATATTACACAGGGGTTTGGAGGTTCAGTACTGCCCACTGTGCTGTCAGCTTTGGCTGTAGATCAGTGCTTTAAGTCTGTTCACTGGCAGCTCATGGACTTTACAATGAGAGAGGAAGATAAATGAGTCATGAGCATCTTGTCTGGGGCATCTTTGCATCATCTCCTCTTGTGCCTGGATGTATCATCCATGTTTACAGGGCATGTTTACATTGGAGAGCTCCTTGCAGAGATTTCCAAGATCACCACACCCAAGCTGTGACTGGAACAGGACACTTCATAATCACCTCGGCAGATCTCTATCCCAACAAATTAGACCTGCTGAGAGGCAGCTGATTATGAGCCCAAGAACACTTGGAGGTTACACTACTCTCCACATCACAGCTAGAGTCTGCACTGTGTGTGTCCCAAACCCTTGGTGCTGTCCCTCTTCCCACTGAAATCTTTTGTGCAGCTTCTAGCAAAAAATAGGGTATCATCCTCAGGGAGTGTAACAGAATCATAGAATCATTTAGGCTGGAAAAGATCTTGAAGGTCATAAAGCCCAACCCTAAAATAACTTGCAGGAAACTATAAAATCAGGGAGGGATTATGTTGTTCTGGAAAGAGCTTTGTGCAATTGTTGCTCACACCCAAATCAGGCCAGAGGAGCTCAAGGATCAAGCACTTCTCTGATGCTGACAGTCAGTTTTCTCTTACGTGTGAGTGTATGTTGATAGCTGGCATGTACACATTCCAATTAGCATTTCAGTCAGACATGGAAATCTCTCACATTCAAGTGGTGTGTTATGACACACCTGTGCTTTCCAAAACCTTCAAGACAAAGTGTAAAATATCCTTAAAGCAAAGAGACTTTGTCAAGTTGTCCCATTTTCACACTGGCCAGTGGCTAACCAGTGTAGCTGTGTACATTTTATATGGAAAAATAAAGATAACTAGTTTGAATCAGGCCTTTTAAGGCATTTTTCTATCTGGAACATCTCTCCCCCAGCCTGCACAGTACCCAAAGAAGGGCAGGGACCGAAGCACACATTTTGGCTCTATGTGTGGCTACAGGCTGAACATGAAGAAATTAAACAGTTACAGATATTCTGGCTGCAAAGATTAATCTGAGGTCAGTTCCCTCCCCTATACTGCCCTGCAGCTCTATCGCATTTTGTTGTAGTTGCCTAAATGTAGTTGAGAGTGAGAATAGGACCTTCAAACCCTTTTTTCAGTTTTTCACTGTTTTGTTTGTGCTTCTGCTGCCACAAAACTTCATGAACTGATGAAAAAATTAGCAACTCTGAAACACAGTTTAAATTGGTTGGGAACCAAAAAGATGTGGAAAAATAGAGTGAAAAACTTGAGTATATATGCAAAAAATGTTTTTTTCAGAATTGCACTTAGTAGTTTAGTTATTATAGTTATTATATTATTATCTATTATTATTAAATTATTACATGATTATATTATAGTTATTATAACAGAAAGCTGTGTTGTAATATGGGAATTGCTGTGACTTATATATGGTTTCATAAAAGTGACAGAAAGTAGAGGATTGTGCTGCCTCTTAAATAAATAAGAAATTTAACTGTCTCAGTAACATTTGGAAATTCGAGATAAAGCCAAAGTCCCATATCTTATATTAACAAATTACTGGCTCCTAACACAGGCCTGCATGGCCTTTTGTACAATTAGTGACAAATTTGGGGCCTGTGACATATTTAGTGCATGGAAAATAGAACTACTCTCTATGATGGATGATGACTGGGTAATGATTGTAAGTAATGGTCTATTTGTACATCTGAACAAAGCAGAGAAAGCAATTAGCCCTTCCCGTAAGCCCTCCATCACTGACAGGCTCTCATGCTTCTTTAGCTTCCCTGGGATAGAGGAGTTCAGAGGAGAAAAGGAGGTGCTGGAAAAAATGACAGAAAAAGGTAAAAAGGAAGGAGAGTGGAGCAGGTTGTTCCTGAAACTCAGTCTGGGTGACTTGGGTGCCATATTCTGTCCCCTTCTTTTTGTGTCTCAGTGGAACCTTTTTCCTATCCAGGTTCATCCACTAGTCCCTTCCCTGGCTCCTTGGGCAGCATGTCTGATCCACGTCTGACCCTAGATGAACTCATTCCAGCACTTCTTTCTCCCTCCTAGCCCTTGTGCATTTCCTCATGTCCTACATCATAGATAATTGTGTGGAAAAAGCAGCTCAATGCTAAGGAGCTGACCTTTTCTTCCTCCACCCCTCCCCAAAAAGAAAAAATAAATACAGATTAAAAAAAAAAAAAAAAAAAAAGCTGAGTTGATAGAAAAGAGCAAAGAACTTTGTTATGGTAAAACACAGATCCACCCTGCACATTTGAGGAGACTGCAGAACTTTGCTAGAAGGCGGAAAATGTTCAAGTGGAAGGAAAATGTGATTTGAGGAAATGAACAGCAGCTAAGGACATCAGTGCTTATCAAGCTGCAAGGGTAGAAGAAACAGTGAAGAGGGAGCTATGAGAAATCTATAAAATTATAAGTCCCAGTGTGCTGGTGATGAGAGAAAAATTATTTGCAGTCCCTGCCAGTTGACAGCTAGGGGCTATCAAATAAATCAGCTGGGAAGTCCACACCAAGGCAAATCAAAGCAGGATATTTCTTCAGACGATATACTCATCTGGGAAACTCCCAACTCCTGCCATCTCCCTGTCTAACTTTCCTTTTCCATTCTCCCCTACAGTTCAGGCAATAATATTTTCTCTTTCAACTCCACACCTCTGCACACCTCAGAAATCCTCTCCACAATATTTTCCTCATGCACATCCATTGGAGCTTCCAAGATCATCACTGCAGCTCGCTGGCTTTTACTCTCCCACTAATTGGCACTAGTATAAGGTAGTATCCATGAAAGATCTCCTTTCCATCCTGAAAGCCAAATCCATGAGTTGTGTCATTCCCTATACATTGCAAATGCAAAGATACTGACCTGCAGACAGCAGCTGACACAAGAGTCATATCAGATTTCTCCTTCTGTTCAGCTTGAGAGGGGAAGTTGCAAACTGGTTGATGTGAGTTTCCTTCTGAACTGAGCATTGCTACAGATCAGAAAGTGCCGAACCAGGATTCAGGTATTTCAAGCATCTTGTCTGTCATCCTGCTCTGTTGCCTCTAAGTATACCAGCAACTTTCTCAGGGTCACTGGGATGTCATCACAGCCCATTAATTCTGAAAATGTGCTCATCTCCCTCAGTGTACAAAAGGCTAGAAACTCCAGAGGCAGCTTCTCCTCCTGGAAGTGGAGAAGGCACAGAGAGTGAAACTGGCATGGGAATGTATTAGAGGCATTTGCAGATATTCACACTCCTGTCCCTCAAAACAGCATGAAAAACAACCTTCTTTAATCTTTAGTAAAGAGCAAACTGGATGAGGACTTCACAGGGAAATGCTAAATACTGAAGGATATAATGGAAACTATACATTTGACCTCAGGTCAAACAGAAGAGAGAAAGAATGAGCTACAGATAAGAAAGCTTCAGGTAGGAGGCAGTGAGGGGAAAGCAGAGGGCCAGGGGAAACAAACAGGGAAAATTCTTTGTCCTTGAGCTTTAATTTCTGTATGCCTGGTTGAACTTTTCTATGAAGGTTGTTGTGTGTGGTTTAGATTTGGGTGGATTTTGGTGTGTTTTCATTTACTTCAAAAAGTAAAGCCACTCGTATAAAGTGGTTGGTGAGCAGGGGAGTTTTTTTTGAGTATATCTAATACTTATTTGAATTGGGGAATTTCTTGAATTTATATACAATAAACAGCATGTTACATAAAGCTGTTGTAGATTACAACAATTTTGCATAATTTCACTACAGAAATGGCCGCTCAGCTCCTTCAGATGTTTTTAACATCTGTGCATAAGATGTTTTAAAATGTTACTTTTTGTCAGTCAAAACATTTTCAATTCTGATATTATCTCACCTGCCACTCAGTGAATTTCCCTGCCCTTTTGAAAGTGTGATATCTATTAAGTTTTACCTAAAGGAATAGAAAGACTCACAAAATAGTTTCATTAGAATAATTCATGAATAATCAGGTTGGTTTTCCTCCCTAGTACAGTGAAAGAAATAGTTATTGCAAAATTTAGCCGTGAGAATCCTTTTCAAATCTTGGTGTCTTTCTGGGTGGCTGCAGGGTCAGCAGCTGAAGGTGACACTGTCACAGGCCCTGGGTGATGCAGTTGGATTGGGCCAGGGATGGACTTTGCAGCAGCCACAGGTAGGAAGGAGCTTGTTAAAAGGTGATGGTTCTGTTCCCACTGAGGGCTGGACAGGGAGTTCCCCTCTCAGGGAGACACAAGGTGCTGGTGGCAGGATTGTTGTCCGCATATTGCTTCTGAGAGAGATTCTGCTGCTTTTCTCAGAGCTGCTGCTACCACGTTAACCTCTAATTTGAGAAAAACCCCACAATCCACCCTCTGCCCTTGCCAGCCATGCTTCCCACAAGTATATCCTTGGTCACCCTCACCATGCTCAACTGGCTCAGTGCAGAAAGAACTGGGCAAAAATGCCTCATAAATAGGTTTGCAACAGTTCAGTGAGGTAACTCTAATGATCCCTCCTGGCCTTTGTGTTTGTAATTCTTTGAACATTCATCCCTGTTGTCATGAGCAAATAGATCTGGAAGAGATGGGGTTGGAAACCAGGATATTCTCCATCCCATTCAGCTCACAGACCATGAGGTCAGCCTTTCCTCACTGTCTATTTACATAATGGTAGAATCATATTTAATTTTTCAGATTAGGAAGAGAAAGTCCTCCTGGAATCTTTCATCAGTTTATTTGTCCTTTTAACTTTGTCCAGCTCTTTATGCTCAAGCCTATTAGGTGATTCTAGTGAACTAAATCCCAGTGAAGCTGAAATTCTTGTCTCAGAAAACTTAAGTCTTTCTCTTGCCCTTTTTCCATTTTCAACAGCAATTAAAGGAAAAAATACCCCCTTATTACATCCCATCACCTGCTGAATCATGAGTCAATATCCTGACTAACTGTGGGATGCTTTTAAAAAATACTAAACTCATTATTCCCTGACCTAGTGATTTATATTGTGATCCCTCATGGGAAGAAAATGCACCAAGGTTGCAAAGTGGGAGAACGAAATCAAGAGCACGTTGTAAGAAATTGAGCAAATTGTACCCTAAATGATCGAAAACTGCAGTCAGGAGAAAGGAAAATATTAGGGCTGTGTGAAATATGGCAATGTAAGTTTTCATGATTTTGGCAGCTCAAAACCCATGAGCTTTTATTTGAGGTGGGTTTGCCTTCTCAAAGATCTCAATGAAGCCATAGCATCTGACAGAGCCCATGTACAGCTGAAAATAGAGAAATGTCTGGTTGTCTTGCCAGATGCATCTGTTTACTGCTGAGACTTACCAAACATTTTCAGCAAGTCCTGAGATACTCTTGATTGCACTTTCTGGAGCTGAATAACTTCCAATTGTTCTTTCTTACAAAGGCTTCAAGTCACAAGCAGAGTCTCAATCATCTGAAGGCACCTGGTTCTGACTGATCGTTCATTCAAGCATGGCCTTTCTACCTACCACACTTTCAGCAACACAGATTTTGGCAACCTTCCTCCAAGTTCTGCCCATGGTGGGCACCACTGAAGATCAGAGACAGGCAGTCTTTGAGGAAAATAAACAGTCCTTCAGCATTAATGTCCTTCTTTAACCTGTTCAGAGGGTGTGGGCCTGGTGCTGCACTTTGCAATCTGGAAACTCTTCAACGTTCTTGTGGTATAATGGTGAGTAACCAAAATGCCTGGGTGTTCTTTACACACACTGTGTCTGCCAAAGGGCCCTCAAAGAGGCAATTTACCCTTTTATTCAGCAGGCTGGCTTCAGTCACAGTCAGCATTGGAAAAGGAAAGCTATTCTGAGGAACGAAACACAGAATAGCTAACAGTGCCTAACAGTGCCCATCTCTACTGCATTTCACACAAACCAGGGTGATGTGACTTCAAAAACCTAAAAAAAATGCCCTGAGGTGCAATGCATTTATCACGTGTTTCACAGGACAAGCCTGTTCTCTCAACTCTTTGGAGTTTTCCTGGCATGAGATGATAATACAACAAACCCCATCCTGCTTGTGCATGTTCAGTTAAGATCAGCTAAATTAATTTCTCTTACTTAAGACAGTTATTACTTTGCCAGTTGCCCCCAGATTTTTACATCCTGTAAACCCCAACTGAAATACGTAGTGCAGTTCTGTGCATACAAAGAAACATCAGCCGAAGTCTGCTGCTTCAAATAGGAAGGAAACCTCTGTGGAAATAGGTCTCACATTTTTTTCCACAGCAGTTTCTCCAACCTTACTGCTGGTAAATCTTCAGGGAAATATTTGTCTTCATTTTCAGCTTCTTTAAAAGGAAAGTTTTAGCTGTTTCCACTTTCATTCCTTCTTAGTTTATCTTGTGACAAGTGAAATAGCAAAGTTCATGCTCAGGCTGAGACCAATCCAGGGAAGCACTTAACAGTGTGAAATGTCCTACTGACTTCCAGAGGGACTGAATGTTTCACCTTGTGCATGCACTTAAGTGCATTGTTGCTGGGGAGCTCCTGATCTCTAAATCCAAAAATGTGACCACAGAATATATCCCAGGTGGGTGCCAGCTGTGCTCCTGGGGAAGCAGGAGAAAGGAAAGTGGTGTGTCATCTCCGGGGGGTTGTGGGCACTCAGCTGCAGAGGTCCAGACACCAACAGAGAGGCTCTGAGAGGTGACTGCTGTGGATGCATCTGTGACATCAGGAAATGCGAGTGCTCTGCTCTGTGTCCTGCCTCCCCACAGGACACTGCAGCAGAGAGAGCAGAGGCTTAGGACTGCAAAGTCCAGAATATCTGTACAAAGCCAGTGTCACCAGAGGACTAAGATAATGCACAGATCATGAGGTGCAGACACGCAGCCTCTTCCCATGACCTTCCTCTGTAGAAGGGTGAGACAACACCAGCCCTGGGTATGGCAGAAAGCTCTGCAGCCCTTTGCCAAGGTGTGAGTGCCAGTGTCAGCACAGGGAGCTGCTATTTTGGTTGGAGGCTGCCACACAGACCTGCCTGGCTTCTCTGGGGCTCGGGAGGTACAGTGCATTTTGTTATGTAACCAAAGCTTTTTTATGCAACTGCTCCTCCAGCGCTGCCCTGTGAGATCCGATTATTATGGAGGATGAAAAACATTGTTATTTTTAACAGCTGGATCAAGCCTCAGTGGGCTTAAAAGGATATTCAGAAGCAGCTGCCTCTGAAAGGCTTTCAAGTCAGTGGTGACCACTGCAAAAACTGTTTGCCTCTGTTTTGGACACGGCTTTTCCATGGCATTTGTGTTGCCTTGCAGCTGTAAATGAAAGGTTGAGTCCTTTTTCCATAAACATCATAAACTACTTGTTGCTGTTCATCAAGGCAGTGGAACAACAGATTTCCAAAAGGCTCCTTTCCATGAGATTAGGAAACATAAAATAATACCAGTGCTTCTGGAAGGTAATATTTCAAACCACAGCCTACTATTCACACAGGTCATCTATCCCTAAGCACCTATTTGTAACAGTTCATACATTGTGCAATATTAGAATTATTTATCCAACACTCAAATCATTCTTGATTTCCAAGAGTTGGAAGTACTGCTATGTTAAAAGAAGTCATAGAGTGAGACTATTCCAACTGTGACATATCTGATGCTCACCTCTCTTCTTTGACAGTGATGAACACACTGCAAGCCATTACAGTGCATAATTTGAGCAGAAAGTTTCTGGGCTTTTGAGGAAAGAAAAAAGGAAGAAAGTGTTTTGTTCCCTTCATTTCCAAACAAAATCAGAGCTTTTGTCATAGGTTAGTTATTTAACTTCCCATCTTTCTTGGGGAAAAAATCCAAACCCAAGAATGAAACTGTCAGGTAAACTTTCATTTTTGTTCAGATGCAGATGCACAAAACTCAGACCTTGGCGTTCCTGAAGTTTTGAGAGCTGGGGTAGCAGTTTGTTTCACTCCAAAGCCAGGTGTAGGCTCTGGCTGACATCTCCCATGCCTTGGATATCCACGGTGTTAGAGGAGAGTGGACTGTCTTTCTTCTCTGGTGCTAGATCAGATGGAACAGGGCAGGAAGGATCTTATTTTTGAGATCACTCATTTTAAGCATTCTAAATCTCAAACTATTCAAGTATGTTATGCAGATTATTTATAGCCTTACAGGCTGAAGTTCCATTGATTTTCTGTACCTTCTCAGGTCAACAGAAAATGTCTGGAAAGTACTGGACAGTGAGAGCGTGATGTGGGTCTCTATGGTTCACTGAGCATTTGGAAATGGTTCCAGCTGTGTTTCTGTAAAAGGTTCTTCTGCAACCTGAACCAACAGAGGTTCAACTGACTGGAGTTAGCAAAGTCAAAGTTCTTTATTGCCAGTGACAAGAAAACATTTTTTATCAGAGGATCATTTCTTCCTCCTCAAACATCTATTTCAGAATGGCAGCTAATAAGAGATACAATTTATTGTAGTGACCATATCCAGTTGGCAAAGACTAGGTACAAATTTAATTCTCAACAGTTGAAAAAAATTAAAATCAACCTTACCTGGAAAATGAAAAGAAGTTCTCAAGGGTTTTAAACAAGTAGAAAAATGCATAAAAATCAAATTTTGTCCGTGTTGCATGTTGTATTACATTGAAATGCACTAAGCGAGCTGAAAGACAATCAAGAAGCAAAACATGACTCCTCGGCAGGATTAACTTGATGTGGATCACACAGCTCTGTTAGTCAGGGCCTGCAGCACTGTGGTAAGAAGACTAAGAGTGGTGCAAATGGAAGATGGTTGGGTGTGGAGGCACCAACAGGAGCATAAAGCAAGGACAAGGCTCTCAGAATGTTTAGGGCACACAGCAGTCACCAAGACCCCAGCACATCTGCCTCCAGCTTCACAACATACCCAGACCCAGAGATAAAGAATGACCTGATGAGTCACAGGGGTGGGACAGAATGGACACACTGATCACTGCCAGACCCAAAAGAATACAAAAATGCATATTGGAAATGTAGACACCCTGAAAGAATCCTGGGAGACACAAAAAAGGCTTAAGAGATGGTGTTATGGACCCTGGATCTCATTGTTCAACAGAAGCATTGTTATACCTGACTGCCGGGTCACCATAAATATGCTGCTGCTCATGAACATGAGACTGGGAGCATGAATCAGTGAAAACATTTTTCTTTCTGTTTGAATTTTAAGAAAAATAACCTTTCTTTACTGTAAGGTCACGAAGGCCAGGACTATATGTGGCATGAATACTTTCACCACATGTTGATAAAACCTCGTGACAGTATTCATGTATATGTAGACTGTATGCAAGTTCTTGGTGTGGAGCAGGAGGTATTTCTTCTTCAAGGATGCATGATGCACGCTCTGTGCTCTGTGTCTGTGATCCCAGAAGTATCAGTTTGTTGTGGTTTAACCACAGCTGGCAGCTCAGCCCCACACAGCTCAGCCTGCCCTGGTGGGACTGGGGAGAGAATCACAAGGGTAAACGTGACAAAACTCATGGGTTGAAATAAAGACAGTTATAGGTAAAGCAAAAGCTCTGCACACAAGCAAAGCAGACCCAGGAATTCCCTCAATATTTCCCATGGGAAGGCAGGTGTTCAGCCATCCCCAGGACAGCAGGGCTGCATCATGTGTAATTGAGATTTGGGGAGACAAATGCTGTCACTGTGAACATCCCTCCTTCCTTCTTCCCCAGCTCTATACAGCAAGCATGACATCATATGGTGTCGGCTGTCCCTTGGGCCAGTTGGGGTCAGCTGTCCTAGCTGTGCCCCCTCCCAACCCCTTGTGCACTCCCAGCTTCCTCACTGGTCGAGTGGGGTGGGGTAAGGAGCAGAAAAGGCTTTGGCTCAGCAGCAAGAGGACTTTTTGTCTTATCTCAGAAATAAAGATACAATGCCTGGAAATGTGTGATGCAAGCTGTTATTAAGGGAGATATATTCCTATATTTCAGCAGAGTTAGACGATGATGAAGTTGAAGCTAATTCAATCTTGTAATCACAGATAGCTGTTGTTTCAGGAACAGTATCATCCAAAAGATCTGGTCTGTATCATCTTGATGTTTACAAATAAACACTGAAGTGGAAATTAAACTCTGGCTAAAATGAAATTAGAAGAAGTCACCTCCTGTGGTGCAGTGAACACACAGCACTGATCATCAGCAAATGATTTCTACTTTGGTAGCTTTGCACAAATAAGTAGCTCCAAAATAGCACCAAGCCTTATTTGTACATTGCAGATCATTTCATTGTACACTATTGTGTTCTTCAAGCTGCAAACAAAACTCAGTCACATGCTTAAAATAGTAAAGTTACCCTTAAAGCAATGACATTTCATTCAGGAGTTATCAAAGCATGTTTTTAATCCAAATGTTACATCCCATCTTACTGTTGTTTGCTGTGGAATGCAGAGCTGATACTATGAAAAATGCTGGTATTTAGAATATTTTTTTTTGTTCAGCAGCACTGTCTGCTATTTCCTCTAGCCTGCAAATTTATTTGTTTGTAACAAGAGGCACTATGGTAGAATATGATGCATAATATATTTATGGTTTCAAAAGAGTGGTAGCAGTTAACACCAGGTGAAGACCTTCTTGGTATTTGGCCAGGTCCCAGACAACTGGAGCCAGAGTGACAGACTGTGAGGTACCTTGCTTCCATCTTTCATGACTTCTGTGGCAGTGCAAGAATCACAGTTTCTGAAGGGTTTATTGTGGTGGGAATGCCCTCACTGTGTACTGAAGGATATCAATCTCAACTTCAACATGAGGGCTTCTGTTGTTACAGCTTCTTGTTCTATTTACAGTTTAAATGCAGAGAAACATAAAATCAGATGCTGTAGTCCTCGAGTTCATCTTCTTTTGACCACAGTGCCCTTCAAAATTGCAAAGTCCATTTGAACTGATTTCTGTGAGATTTCCTGTAGGGCTTAGAGTAATTGGGAAAAATTTTGGCTGAACTTCCTCTGTGCTTCTCCCTGGGTGCAAAGCAAGCAAAAAACTGACTTACCCACATGGAAGGAGAGCCCCTAAACAGAAGATGATCACCAAGCTGTGACACAATTTCCCTTAACTAAAGCTAGTCACTTCTGCCTTACCTGGTTATTCTGGATTGCCCACTGAAGATCCAGCTACTATTGTACAGACAGTTGAAGGTACAATTCCTTTTTTTCCTAAAGCTGAGGGCCAAAACAAGGCAGAGGAATCAATATCCCAAAAGTACTTGCTTCTCCATACTGACTATAAAGACAGCTCAAGTTGACCATCTCAAATGAAGGTACCTACAGTGGAGATGTCCATAGGCAGGTAAGATAAATGCCAGCTGCAGCATTATGGATTGGTGAACACCCATTCCTGAATTTTTTGCCTTTGGAGGTGGAAGTTGCAAGGAAGAGTGCAGGACTGAATTCCCCCTGGGCACTGTACAGCTGATGAGGAGACAAACTGCTGGCTTCAAAGCCTAGATGTGACTTATCTAAGGCAGAGAAAAATCAGGAAGAATAAACAAAGAAATGGAAAGATAAAGCAATTATCCCAACAGTTTGTGGGCTCCTCCACCAATGCACTGATAGTGGAATATGACCTACAGAATTATAAACTTGTTTAATTTCTATGTTTGCTTAGCAGTGATGTGCTTGATGTTGTTGTCTTAAACTTTATGAAGTGCCAAGTATTTCAGGCTGGTACAATAAAAAGTAAATTAAAAATAAACAGATTTTGTCTATTGCGGCTGCCCATCTTGATGCTGTATCCTGAAAAAGCTGTGAAGAATCACAAAAAGAACAGCCACCCCTGTAATACTATCGAGCAGTGAGGAGTCCTCAGGCAGGTGCAAAGGAGGAATCTTATTTACAAAAAACCTGGCCTTTTTATGCTGTTAGCTGGTCGTCAGTTTACGTAGTTTTAAGGCACAACAAACCAAATTTAACCAACCACCCTACACCGCAGTGCGGGCACGAGGCATTCACGCAGCAAGCCTCACTTCCTCTGTTCTAGCTGAGTCATTCTCTCTCTCACAGTCCAATTCTACTTAGGCTAAGTAACAGGCTGGAGCCATGATTCCACCAGGCCTTCCCTTCACAAAGCTTTACCCATCGGTCACACATGCCCAGTATGTATTTTAAATAAGACATGTCTCATATACCTGTTTTTCATTTTATACTATACCCAACTCCTAAATACAATTCATGAAGGAGTCACAGAACTGCCTACAAAACATCAGGATTGTAGTTTGGTGACAAAGACATAATTTATTTTTATTCTCCTAGATAGTGAAGCCTAAGGATGAGACTAGTAATGAAATACGACTTTCCAAGAGAAGAAACCCAAGTGTACAACTGTTCGTATTTGGTGTGTGAAATGATTGCAGAATGCAATGCTTCAAGAATATTGCAATGTAAAGAAGGTCAAGGTCAATGTCAGCAGATGTTAATGTCTTCTCCTAGAAAAGGAACAGTTAGGCATCCCAGATGGCAAAGACCCTAAAAGGAAGAACTGCAAGAACAAGTGATTGTCAGTGAGCATTATTTCACTAAAGGCAGAAATACTAATGAGATGGAAAGTGTTTTTTCCTTTCTTGTGGAGCTGTATCCTGTATTCCAAGTGGTCTGTTAATATTTTCAAAATTTATTTTTGGTTTTTGTGAGGGCTGGAAACTCTTTGGAAACTCAGACTTACCATCATGAGTGATCACCTGAAAGATAATGCTTGGGAAAACTGGAAGATGTAGGTCAATAGCAAGGTAAGGTTCCTCTGAGGCCTGACATCAAGTTGCCTGGTCTGCATTCATTCCAACATCCCACAATAACACAGATTATATCTGTCCCAAAGGATTTAGCTTCATGGGTGCTGTTGTTTTCAAGGAATTGCATATTCAAATGCCTTTGAGGATCTGGACTGTTCTGAACATTTAGCAATTTCTAAATGACACCGTGCATTCATGACATTTAAATTTCATTAACATTTGCACAAGTCACCTCTTGTCTATAGGGGTTATGCAGGAAGATTTTAAAGACTGCCATCAAACACTTTCAGCTGCAGGTCTGGTTAAAGTCAAGTGGAGTAAATGACACCTTTTTTTTGGGCTCAGTTAGAAGAGCAAATATGGTCACTGTTCACCAGGGCTGAGAGAGAGCATGAAGGTGCCAACCCATGGCACTGGTGAGCCACTCTGAACTGCAAAATCCAAGGTGAGGGTGCCAGAGGGGGCTGGCCTCAGCACCTGCTTTGTTTGGCTGAGCACACGGGAGAGGGGGGGAAGAACCATCACAAACTGGCAGATAGTGTAACAGAGCAGGGAAACTCTCCTGGGGTGGAGGAGAGAGAGCCGAGAGGCTGAGCAGCTCTGGGGCATTCAGTTCAGTGGGAAGGTTGGCTTCGACTGCTGTAACAAGAAAACTCTCTCTGTTGATTTCTGCTCTGTTCAGGGTACCAGCATGATGCTAGTATATTTAGGTTGTCTCTTTAGGCTCTGTGCTGAACCAGTAAACAGTGGAAGCTTCCTCTAGGACAAATTTCAGGGCAGGGACTTAACAGAGCTGTGCTGGTGACTTCCCTCAGTCATTAATCTGGGAAAAACCTCGGGCTACTATTTTCAGGCTCTCACTGTTCCCAGCTTAGCATAACTCCATTTCCTGCATTGTGAAAGCTGAAGCAGGGATATTTCTCTCTCTTGGAGCAGTGTCTACTTTATTAATGTTTTGGAGGTGCAGGTACTATGGTAACGAGCACTACAGTCAGTGCCTAAAGAGGAATTTACATCGCCAGAGATGCTGTCTTTGAACAGCTTGACACATTTGCTAATGAACAGCAATCTGATTCTGTGTCAGCCCACAGGAAAACTCAGCTGAGCTGCAGCTGGATCAGACAATGCAGTTGTGTAAGGATTTCAGAGGTAATCTAAGGCAGAGCCATATAAAATGCAAGTGAGAACGAGAAAATACCCAGAGGTTTTTGGAGGCAGCAGTATTTATCAGGAGCCTGAAGTTATCTGTTCTAAGCAAAGCACCAGGAAAAGCAAAACTTGTGTATAGCATATAAGCAGCAATAAAGGCTCACTCCAAACTGAGAGGATTAATGCTCTCCTAATCCTGTCACTCTTCAAGGAATTTTGAAATATTGGCAACTTCTGGTAATCGAATTTTCCCAAGAAACAAAAAAACAAATAAACAAAACCACTAAACCCTGCCTAGTTTCAGACAACATTAAGTATACCAGGAAGAAATCATAAAATCAAATTAAACTTTGGAATAAGCTGTCTGAAACTTGCAAGTCTGCCTTGAGTCGACGGTAATTGCTGAAATCTCTTTGCCACATATTGCCATAAAACTTTACATTGTTTTCTTTTTTTAGTAAGTTCCACTGACTTTAACTCATGTGTTTTCTCAAAGAAAATGGAAGATTTCAAAGCTATGACAAAATATTCTTTGATACAACTCCAGTAAAGAGACCAAAAAATAGAGACAATGAAGAAAAAGAGAACAAAACAATAGTAACTGAAAAGAAATAAAAAGCAAATATATTGAAAGAATAAAATAGGCAGATAAACAAAAAAGAGGAAAAAATGGAAACAGAGTGAGGAAAAAAATGTGTTTTCAAAATTAAAAGATCCAGAAAAGCAATTAACAAAATGTAGTTAAACAAGAAGCAGAAAACATGTTCTATTATTTGGCAAAAGGAATAGTGTTCTGCTGCAATTAGGAAAAAAATACTAGGAAAGTATGAATATAAAGAGATCTGTCATTTGATTTTTACATTAAAAACCTGATGTAAAAATATGGGGGGAAAAAATTCTTATTTCAGATATTTACACTAAAGAGATCTATTTCACAGAAAAGCAACTGTTCACATATGGCGAATTAGAAACATAGAGACTTGTGATAGCAAAAATAAGGAGAACCAGGAATTGAAACTGAGATACAAAAAGAAGCAGAACCACATGGTTAACTTTACCATCCAGACATTCTCAGTGGTGATGTATAGACAATATGGTAATGTGGCTTTTATTGCAGTCCCAGTGGATAAGAGCTCTGTGCAGGGAAGAGGGTGTTGTGGAATGCTCAGTTGGTGTGCCACCTGTGCAGCCCCTCAGGTTTAACAGATGGAGTTGGGGGAATTCTGATGGTTAAACTGGGAAGAGGGCTATAGGCATTTTTTAAGGTATTGCCAAATCCCAGTTTGGATAACTGCAATGAGCGAAATGTAAGTAACAAGTAAATTTGTTACAGTGACAAATTCTCATTTTGAATGGTTAAAGAGGATCCTAGGAAAACCCATATTAAGCTCTTAATATGTGATTTGGAGTCACTGGCAGTAAATATAATTCCACAAATACACTTAAAATTTATCAGATCCCAGTATTTTTAAATCATGTAATTATAGTACTGAGTTCCTCCACACAACAAAAATTTTTCAATCCAGTGAGCAGTAGAAGACTGTAAAGTGTTCTAATGGGCTTTCCCTCTACCACCAGCTGTATTTAGAGATAGAAAGAGTAGGAATTGATATGAAACATTATTTAGATTGACGGAATGGCCTGGCACTGTGGCAGCTGCTGTGGGGTCTGTAGCTCAGACCCAGGAAGCCGTGACCGGTCCGGAGAGATGGTCCCATGAGGAACCGCCTGCCGGGCCCGTGCAGCTTTCCCTCAGCCACTGGAGTGCCTTTGCAGAGAGGCTAACAGCTCTTCAGTGATTCTCAGCTAGTGATTTCAGCTCCTGCTCTGCGAGGCAATCTCCAGGCCAGACCAGGAAAGAGAGCCAAGAGGCCCGTGTGGCATTCCCGCATAGGTGACTTTATTGTCCTGCACCCGCGGAAGGTGGCCAGTGACAGGCTCACTCTCCCGACTGAGCTAGCCGGGCTTCTTTTATGGGGATACAGAGGTGGGTGTGAGAGGGTAAAAGCCAATGGGTTACAAAGGACCTACATAGGGTCTTCCAGAGGATCATGGTTCTGTGTCCTCTCTCGTTGTAACCGAAAAGTGCTGCCTTTTCCAAGGGGATTCTGCTGGGACATTGTGCAATCTCCTTATCAGCAGGCCTCCCTCCAGGTCAGGAGCTGGGCATATCCCACATGGCACCACTCTAGGATACACAAGACACATCCTCTGAAGTTTCTGGCTGCTTTTAATCAGTCATGGACCTACCCTGTCTTCCAACTCTAAGCAACAGAAAGAAAGCAGCATTTTCTCAAGGCAATTCAGCTGCCCACAGATCTCAGCTGCCCTCTGAAGATAGCTGTCCCTTTTCATCCACCAGAGGGGTAGTTTGAAACAACAGTAGGAACAGAGGCACGGATGGGTAAACCTGAGCTTTGAGCAAGAGGAGGCAAACTCCTCTGGGATTGCTGCAAAGTCTGTGTGGTCCCTGAATGGATCATGACAAATGGGAAGCCTGACATATTTAGAATGAGTTGGCAATCAACCTTTGTGTGTATAACTTTTCACTAGACATGTAGCTGTAGGAGTTCTCAAGATAAATAATGCCATATTTGTGGGTGCAGTGCCCTGGGGGGCTCTAAATTGCCCTAAGGGCAACTTCTAATTGGGATGAACCTATTCCTCTTTTGTCTTGAAACAAGGGCTCTGTTTTCCTTCTCTGAGGCCCCTCACACTCTCATGTTCTGTAGTTTAACAATAGCCCTTACTGTTGAGGGGTTTACTATGTCATAATTTGGCCGTGGTATAAACTGGAATGCATAATCCACTACAGTCAGTTTTTTCATTCTACAGTGCCAAAACAAAGCTTGGATTGTGGTCAGGGTAAAGAGTCAGACCTGGATGTGTTTTCAGATCTGAGTTAGTGCACATGTAAGCAAACAGGAGATGTGCACTTAACATTTGGAAATGTGGGGCAAAGGACAGGAGAGAAAGTTGACTTATTCTGTGTCCTCTTTGATAATCCCTTTCTCTGTTTCTTCTTGTTTTGTTTGTCTTTCCATATATTTTGGCATAAGAGTGAATCAATTTCCCTTCCTAGTCCCTCTAAAGGGAACATATTCTCCCTGACAAAGAAAACCAACTCAGTCTGGACATATTCCAGCAAATTCCAATTAATGTGGAAGTTCCAATTAATGTTGGAATTCCAATTAACATTTCCAGATGGAAATAAGGGATCTGAATAAACATGCAAACGTTTCTTTTCATTGCAATTCACAATTAAGTTTCTTCATAATGTTCATGAAGAAATTTTGGTGTGAGTGGAAGAGAGAGAGATAGTACCTGTTAGAAATAGGAACCTGGCTGCAGAATGGAGTGCAATGATCCATTCAAAGTAGGTCTCATTTTGCCAAAGTCATTTTTCATTTTTTCGTATTCATTCCTGCCTTTCACCACTCATTTTTTCCCCCTGTTTCTAATGAAAAATTATGGCAATAGAGTCAAACCAATACATATGATTCTTCTTTGATGGTTTCAAAGGCAAAACAGGAACATGCACATTTTCAAGCGACACTCTGCTGTGACTAAAAGATTTCTCATCTGCTGGTAGTGCTAATTAGAGGTAATTATCATGAAGATTTACCTGCCAATACATTCTGTCTTCCAAAAAATTACGTTTGTTTCGTTTGGGAATCTCATAGCTTTGTGGATATAGAGACACTGAGAATGAGGGTAAGACGTGGCAGCTCTCTGCTTGGGATGGCACTAACACTTGCCTTTGTCACTTTGAACAGGACTGTGAAAATTCTAAAAGCCTTTCAGCAGTTCTAAAAAATGATAATGAAGAAATGAAATGAAAAGGAAGAAAGCAGGGCTGAAAAAACCAAATTATCTGGATATCTGAGCAGAGAGAGTAGACCGTGGAGATTCCAGAGCATGGCCAAATTCCATCACTATTAACTGGGATGGGATCCCAGGAGCAACAAAACCAACCAGACAAATTCAGTAGATTCAATCAAAGGCAAGAAAGCAGGTGGTCACAAAACATGGTTTCCATTCACTGATATTTGAGTACAGGTATCTCCATGTATTAAGACTACAGCATTACTTCCAGCTCCTGCATTTTTGGTGTTTATCTAGATGGAGTCAATCCCATGCCATGTTGGAAACAAGGCTTATCAAACACACTGAGACAAAATGTTCACAGCAAGGAAATGGCAAGGCTTTGTTGCTGTATCCAGAAATGAACAAGCAAGGCTACAACCACAGAAGCTCTGTATTCTGCATAGCTTGCCATCATGGCACTTCATTTTTAGGTGTATTCTACCTCATGGAATTCACATGACTCCATTAAACTCCTAAGTTGTCATGGCAAATCAGGAAAAATCAAACATCTTAGAGTGGGATCCACAACATCTGTCTTGTAATGCTGCTTCAGTTTTCCAGGAGGATATGGTCATGTGAGTCACAGCTCTCCAAATCAAGGTGTTTATCTTGGGGCTTCAGGGAGGGACTCTCAAAGACCAACACTGCCAAGAATCTTACGCAGTCACTCTGCACCTTTTTTCTAAAGTACAGGAGAATGTGGAGTTCATCTTCCTTTATCCAGTAGATCACTCACCAGACTGTAAACCTGTGTTCAAAACCAGCAGTCTAGTTGTACATTCCCTGTTCTACAAAAAAATGGAGGGATAAGAAACTGAATTGGGAGTGTTCCACTCTAGAAGACAATCTGGACCCAGTCTTGCCTTTGCCCTCCTGTTATGTTGATTCATCTTCTAGTCACTAGACTGTGTATTTCATCACTGGACTGTGGTGACACTTGGCATAGATTAGATATGAGATCCGCCTGCCTCAGGGTGGATGTTTAAACAAACACGAGGGACCTAGAGTAGTGGATCTCAAGTGCCACCTCATCTTAAGGTGGATGCATAACACAGATTCACATAAATCACATTGTGAAAATACCTATTTCTTCCAATTGACCAAGGATGACCTTAATGAGCACTGATGGATGTATTCATATGGGTACAAACAATACCTCTTAGGCATCACAGTATTTACTGCAGACCCATAGTTTCAAAAGAAAAATGTTCTTGAGAACTGACCTCAGACTCGCAGAGAGTACAACTTTCTCAAGTCTGTTTTTTATTCTCCCACACAAGAAGGTATTTTTGTAAGGAACTGATTATGTGAATTTGATAGTTTCTGAATAAATCGTTCACAGTTTGATATTTTGGAGACAGTTAATCTCACCAAGAGAACCCTTTATTGCTCGTTCACAGTAGCATGTAGGGAGATTTTCCTATCCAAAGACTCAGTGCACTCTACAGTATTTAAAATATGTATGTATCCTATGGAAGAAGAGAACAGTACTCATATTCTAATGGCAAAGTGTGTGAAACAGAAACCGCTATAAGATTTAAACAGGGTCACAGTGTCAGCAATGAGTAGGCTGAGATAAGCAGGCACTAGTACCCTCTGGCATTTATGAGCTCAAAACTTCTTCATCCTGTTGATCAAGGAGGTCAGGGGCTTTTATTATTGTAACAGTTCTTTTAAATGCTTTGCAAGTGAGGAACAGAGAAGCAATTCCTTAGCCAACATTACTCTGTTTCTTTTCTGTTATGAAAAATCTACCCACATTCTTCAGAAGCAGGACAGCTTGTCCCATAGTGTTTGCATCACCATGGAGTGCTTAGCAGCCCTCAGCATTTTGGAAGCACCTCAGCAATGTACATTTGGGAACACTTTCCACCACAAGTTTTCTCTTTCATGTACATTCTTGTCATTTGATATATACTGGAACATCAAAAGACGTGAAATGATTCATCCAAAGATGATACTGCTACCTTTAATTTATCCTTTACACTGGAACCCAGAAGAGCAACTTGAAGAAAAAATGTGGAGGTGTCAGGTTATTAAACCATATTGTCTTTTAAACTGTTTCTCCTCTCTTTTGCCATTTGCAAATCCTGTCATAAAGGAGGTATTAAAAGAAATCAGTCTGGTTTCCTGAAGAGTACTATGTTAATTATTCAGATGAAATTCCTTGAAGAACAGACAAGGTCAGACAGCAACAAGTGCAAGGGGAAGAGGAACTAAACACGTCCAGGCAATGTGCAGAAAATGAGGATGTCTTTGTTTCTGAAGGCAAAGAAAACAGTGATGTCTTCAGTAAGAGAGATGGGACACTGACCCTACAAATTCCTTCCTTGCCCTGCACCCAGGTTATCTCATGGGCTTTCTTGCCTGGAATCTCACTGTCCCTTGGGAAGTGGCACATGTAATAAATTCCTCTACGTTCCTGCTTTATGTACCAAGCCTATTCCAAGTAATTTGATACATGCCATCAACTCTAATAGCCCGAGGAATCTAGGTTTCATTGTCCTATAAGTGCTCTTTGCCTTTTCTACCTCTTTTATGATGCTTCTTTCTAAAGCACCTCAAGTAGTCTATGAATTAAGCAAACTCATCTTATTAGAAGAGTCTCCAGGGTGCCTTCAGTACTTCAGCTTCTTACTTCAGACCCTGGACACAATCAATGAATGAATCAATAATAATCAATGCACAGGGCATTTCAGTAGGATTGATGACTGGCTGGGAGGTGCTGATGGGCAGAAATTAAGTCAAGGGCCATTAATTCCAGCTGGTCATTTGCCTCCAGGCAGTGCTTTGTGCCAAGGTCATTACTGCTATTCTAAGAAAAAATCAAAGGAAGCTGACATCTGCACATAGATATTTTAAACCTGGCTTTTGCAGAGTCAGTGGCTCTGTATGACTCTTTCTTCTGAATGCGAACCCCCTTCCAACAGGCACTTCCATTGCATAAAGTGTCCCAGCAGCATTTTCTCCATTTAGTGAATCAGCAGGTGTTTCCAACAGCCTACAGGTTGCACAGAGATGTCCTAGGGTTTATGGAGCCTGTCAGACCACGTCTCTTGCAGTGAGGATTTACTCTCTCCCTCTCTACATTCAGCTGTGGCTAGGATAACACTTCTGCAAGGGCTGAATTCTGAGAACTGTGTCAGCTGCCTATTGTGTCTACTTGGCCCTCAGAAAATCCTGTCAGCTCAAGCCAGAGTGGGATCACAGAAGAAAAAGGACTTCTAAAGTTCTTCTTTGATAAGCCCCAGGATGTTCATCTATCCACACAGCTCACACACACACAAAGATTGGATGACATTAGAATTATAAACTCAGAATCATAGAATGGCTTTGGTTGGAAGAGATTAAAGACCATTGAGTTCCAACCTTCCTGCCATGGGCAGGGACACCTTCTGCTAGACCTGGTTGCACAAAAGCCCCATCCAACCAGGCCTTGAATACTTCCAGAGATGAGGCTCTGATAAACCTGTTTCAGTTCTTTACCACCCTCAAAGTAAAAAATTTCTTCCTAACTCCTAATCCAAACCTACCCTCTTTCATCCTTTTTCTATCATTAAATGTCCTTGTTAAAAGTCCCTCTCCAGTTCTCTCATAGTCCCTTTAGGTGCTGAAAAGCTCCCATAAAGAGTATATAACTTTCCCAAAGTATCCTAGAAGTTATCAACCCATGAATTATGGCAGACATACTGTGTCTACAAAAAAATTTTAAGAGTCAGGACCAGGCTTGCTGATCAGCTATGCCAGCTGCTAGAAGGTTCTCAGAGCCAGTTTGCCAAACCCACGCGCTGTACCCCAGAACGCTTTGTTCTTCAAAGCATTGCAAAACACTCCAGTGTGTATCCTGTGTGTGTGCATTCCTGAGGCTCAAAGTCTGTGCCTTACTTCCTGTACTTGCGGACGGTGTAAGTGGAGCTCGAACATGATCAGCAATGAGTGAACAATTCAAGTCAGGCTCCTTCACACCAGGATGCAGCTGTTTCGTTTTGCAAGGCATGCATAGCATGGATGGCTCTATATTGCTCTTGGTTGGCTGCAATGAGAAAGCAGCTAGGCAGTCCTAATCAAGCTCAGTCATAATGTTGCAGGGACCAGGAGATTGCCTTGTTTTACTTACTATAAAATGCACTAAAGTGAATTCAAAACACCGCTTGAAATTTCTCCCTGTTTCAGGTTTCTATGTCATTCAAACAGGAAACTGATTAAATTGAAGTGCCCCTCTGTTCTATGCAAAAGCAACATTCAGCTAATAATGATAAAGTCTGGCCTCCCCACATGCTGCATAACCCCTCAGGTGGACTAATCTTCCTGTCAAAATGTAAATATGAAAGGTCTAAAAAATGTTTTGAATGGACATGGATCTTTGGAAGGTAAATATACTAGATGAAAATACCTGAAACAGCCGGTTCTGCTTTCTGATAATTGGGCAATTTTACCAGAGGTGTTACTTGCTTTCTGGGAAATTTGGAAAACTTGTATCCTAGGGGACACAGTCCAGTAAAAAAAGAGAAAGCAGTGAGTATTTGACTGAAGAGACAATGTGAAAACTCCTATGAGGGGAGGAATTTTTCTTTGTTTTATTTGGTCGGAAGAAGAAAAAAGCAGATGAACTTTGTATTCAGTGCAAATATAATGTCAGTAGTAGTAGCCTATAGATTGGAATCCCTCCATGTGCTGTGTGAATAGTAGTTACTTTCTTTGTGTTACTTGATGTAATCCAGTTTTTGCTAAACAAAAACCACCTGGACAAGCTGGTTCCTGTTCACTTTCTGTAGGCATTTCATGATTTATAGATATTGCCTACATCCCTCTTATGGCTTGTCATAGGATGGGTGTCAGAAAGAGCTACATACATGTGTAGTTTTCTACATAGCCAAGCAAATTTTCTGTTGAAACATTAACAAGGCTAGCTGTGTGCTGCAAGGCAAGCTGACCAGGTGCTATTTTAATGCTTGAAAAATTAATGGTTGGCAAATGAAGCAGTTTTCTGCACATGGTTTGTGTCATATTGTTTAATGAAACAAAGAGAAAAAAACTGGCTCACTTAACGACTCAAAATCCTGAGGAACTCATGCAGAACTAGATAGCAATCTGGATACACTATGGACTGGAAAATGTAGCCTCTGTAGCTTCAAGAGAAGCAATGACAATCTAGTGTTGGCCTAATTATCTTCACTAATAACTGAATCATTCTCAGCCTATGGCTACAGACATGCTATAAGAGGTTTCTGGTGTGATTTCAAAGTTGGTGTTAACACCATTCAATTAGCAGATTGTTACCTCAGCCCATACAGGCCCATATTTAGGTACAAAAGTGTATCTCTGCAGTGTTCCCCTGGGTTCTCTCCCAGCTTCACCTCTAGAGTTTAAGCCCAAGGTGTATCTACAGACAGGCATATTCAATTAGATATGGTGTTTAGGGGGCTTTTCGGAGTGCCAGCTGCAGGTCCCTCTCATGTTGGTCCTGTCAGCTCACACAAACCCAGCCAGCAGCATCCTGTTTCAGAGGAAATCCAGTGTGTTTCCTGGGCATAAGTGTCTGAAATAAAAGAGAGAGACTGTGGAGAAGCTAAATGAGCAAGGAACCCCAAGAAAGTGGTGCAGGGGTGACTCTGCAGCTGCCATTCAAGGAGTCCTCGTGGTGAATTCAGTGCCAATGTTGCCATTAACCTCAGCTGTATGTTTGTGGTTGTGCTGCCTGCCTTCTTTCATGCTGACTGTAATGATAGGCTGCTGAGCTGCTCCTGCCTGTCAAAGCACTCCAATCCAGAGCTCAGAAAGCTTTTAGTCCATTACGGAAGCAATGCCCATGCTCAAGCTTCCTTGCCACCACTGTGGTCACTCCTGGGAGCAGGGGTGTCCTTTTACCAGGCTGCAGGGGGTGGAAGGAGAAGTGGCAAGTGCCCACGCTAGCCTAGATGGCATGGCAGCAGGGCTTGGCAGCAAGGAAGGGAAAGCTGAAACAGGCAGGAAGCAAAGTCTAGCAGTTCAAAATCCAGTTAAAACATCAGCCTGGAATGATTTCTTACCTCACAAATATTTGAAATTGCTTCCCATGAGGGCAGATATGAGATATCTTGTGTTGTTTCTGATGAGAGAGGAACTCTGTTCCTTGTTGAATAAACTGTTTGCTGAGAGAGAAAAGAGACTTTTAAATCCAAAGCTGTAATTAAATGTGCAGCAATTCTGAGAGTATTTATACTGGTAAATGTTATTGACATTTCCTTTCTGCTTTTTCCAGCGGAAACAAATTATTAATACCCTATTATTGCAATAATGAGCTTTGATAGACACAGAATTTATTTTTTCTTGTATTGCTTTAGCCCTGAATCAATTCTCACAAGTAACAGAGATCACTGTATTCTAGCATCACTACAGCAATGACAGGCTTGCTTCCTCCTTTGCTTTATGGTTAGTTGTCTTTTTTTTTTCAGTTTTCTACATACAGATACTTTAAACATTTACTGCAGGACTCTAGAAATCTGCATAACTACTAAATATACTGCTCAGCCAGTCTCCAGTTTACCGCTGATTAAATGTCCTTAGGATGCACTGGGACAATTAAAATAATTGATGGGTTTTTTAAAAGAGCTGAGTCAAAAATACTTTTGTGCTGGAACATGCCTCATCATGGAGCTAGAAAATGAAAGGAAATAATGTGATATTTTGTCATGCAAGAATATAGAAAATAAAAATGTCTCAGACAAAAGATACAAAATTCAGAAATTTGATCTAAGCAGCACAAATCATACCAGTACTGAAATGGCTTTTCTTTTTTGATTCGAAAATTATTTCATTTTATGGACAAGCATGACTTGTAGAGAGAGGTAATGTCTTTTATTACATGGGATGATGCAGGTGAAAAAAAAAAATAGTCTCACAGCCATGCAGTCCTTCCTTTTCTTACAAAAATTCTAACACAGTGAATGAAATGTTATGTCAAAATCCAAAGAGATTGATTAAATTTTTTGGAAACAAGACATTCAAAATCAGCTGAATTCTCCTTTAGCCCCATTACCTTCATTGCTTCTTTGGAATGGAAATATGTTTTACCTGGAAAAAAAGGGTTTTCAATTCAGCCATCCCAGCACATTAGGGATGAAAAAATTCCAGACATCAGATTTGGATCAAAATGGAACCCTCTGCCTGGCCACCAACCTGTCTGCCAGCAGAGCAGCCTCCTCGTGCTTCTATCCATTCATTAGGATGTTGGCAACCATGGTCAAATGACCCAGCTGAAGTACAGCCCAAGAGTGCTATTAGTGCTGTGCCCTCCTGGGGGCTGGTGGACAGTGTGATAAACGTGCCTTGGCACAGCACACACCCTGACACCTTCCCAGGTCGGTCACATCACTGCCGCCTTCATCCTGCCCTGGAGCAGGGCTCTCCTCGGCTGCTTGGCAGTGTTTACACTTCCCTGTGAACACAGTCCCTCAATACTTATCTACACAGTCAGAAATAAAGGCAAGCAAATAAAAAAGAGGCTGGGACTGTTTCCATCTGCTCTGCCCCAGAGCACTGAGCATCCTGCATGCAGCACAGCTGAGACCTGCTGCTCCTGCTCCTCTCTGCTGGGAACAGCCTGCCTTGCAAGGGCTTCAAGCTGTTTTAGGAGCTGGTACTCACACCACTCAGAAATACAAAGTCCTTTGTGCCTAATTTACCACCGTGCCTGGCCTTGAAGAAAAGAGGGATGTGGAGATTTTTGCACAAGGCAATGCACTACTTTCTTTTATTGTTTTCTGTATTGTGAGGCATGTCTGGAACATAGGAATCCCAAGAAGGAACTTATTGCTCATTTGCACTATCTCTAATTAACAACCTCCTTAGAGAAAAAAAAAAAAAAATCAGAAAAGAAACTTGGGAACTTTATTTCTCTGTGCACTGGAAGTTTGTTGGACACATGTAGACATCACTGCTTGGCTACTTCGAAGCTGCATTTGTTGCATTGACTCTTATTTCCTCTCTAGCCCAGGCTCCCTTAGGGCACCTTGGGAAGCTCTAGAAGACCAATCAGGGCTTCTTGCAAAGGGACTTTCTGGCCACGCTGCCCTGCATGAACACTCTCCAGACTGATCTTCCTGTCTTTCCAGGTCCTTGTCCCTTGCTCTTCTGATGCCATGGGAAGCAAGAAATGACAGCACAAATTTGCCCTGCCTTGAAACCCTTTGGGTTGAAGGTAAATTGAAACCATCTTTATTACATGTCTTGGCTCCTTTGGATGGGCAATCTCTTATTTACTGTTTCTTTCCATGTTCTTTGAAGGTTTTCCCAAGGTATGCCAGAATATATCAGAAATAACTACTACTTTTAAAGTGATGTATATTTTGGATACAAGCAATGCAATGTTCAAACCATATCCCACAGTTCTCCCCCAGAAGCAGATAACAAAATATTGAGTGCAAAATGCAGCATGAAAGCACTGCCAGGATCCTGTTCCCATGGGTCTGGTGGATGTACTAATCAGCAAGGAAAATTGCTGAGAATGAGATTTTGGTAGCTAAGCCTGTCTTAGTGCTGGTGGAGCTATCTGTAGACACAACTGTGTAGAGTACTCTGACATGCAGAGGTGCTGTTATATTTGCATGCAGTCTGCAGGTTATTTACATCTAAAAACTCAGCTGCAAGTTATTTCAGGCTGCCCCCTCCGCTTCAGGGGAACACATGGACGCCCTTCATTACCCAGGATATTTAACCATAATCAAGGAGTGGGCAGCTACAAATGTGTTTGTCTCTCATTTTGAAGGTTACATGGTCCATGGCATGTTAAGATGAGCTCCTCAGCCATAGGGAATGCAGCAGATATTGTTTGACCAACCTAGGGGCTTAGAAAGGGAAGGAAGTAGCACTGATGGGAAGAAGGGAGGAGGAGAGACACAGGAAACATAGACTATTTCTGTGTAGAAGAGATGGGGACTGTGCTTGAAGAAAAAAAAACATAAAGGAAAGGAAATTACAGCACAATTTTGATGAAGATAAAATGGTTCATTCAGGGAGGTACAGTTGAGACCCTCCTCTTAATCTGCCATATATGGTGATAATATGAAGGAAGACAGATGTTACAAATTTGGGTGCTAATATTTCTATTGCTGTGTAGAAATATGCAGCTTCTTGTTCTCTGAGACAACTGGTGAGGATAGCAGGCAGCAGGCTTTCCTGGAGCAGACCCACCACACTCGTGGGCAGAGACAGAAAATTTTCCTATTCCCACTCCAAGCTTCAAATCAGGAGACACTAGAGAGAACACAGGTGCATGATATCCTCTCATCCTTAACACATCAGAAATTTTAATGAGTAATCTAAGGTGCCTGCAATGTGATAGAGAGAAAAACAGTGTAGATTATGCTTTACTGTAAAAAAACCCACACTTTTAATATGTTGGTTCTGTTTACTTAAGAAGAATAAAACCTCAGGGATAATGGGGACTACCTGCCTGTACAGAGCATTTTGTGCCTAATTAATTTTATGTATGGACATGAGCGGCTTTATCTGCTAGATTAGGTATCAGTTCTAATGTAACATTTCTTGCTTGTAGTTTGGGGCACAGGGCACCATTCTATTAGCCTTTTTAGATTGCTTATTTCATTTTTTTATACTTCAATAAAATTTCTGGCATAGCTGCTTTTTCCCTTCTCTCATAGTTGAACAGACAGCAATGTAAAGTTTTCAAACAAAAACCCTGGAGGTTTTACTGAGCTCCCAAAGATGAACAAAAGTGATGAGCACAGTCAGATCTGTCAGCAGAAGTTGTTTTGTTTCAATGATCACTCCCCCAGATAGAATTCTTGCTGCATGACAAACTCAAAAGCAGCGTCTCCCAGAGACTGACTCTGACTCCTCTAAGAAGTACCCTAGAAGAGGTGGAACAAGATGAATGGTTTGTACCTTGCCCCTAAAGAGAGACTGATCATTACCTGAATGGGACCACAGAAGGCACTACCAGCCAAAAACCTTCCTTCCTGCAGCCATCCTACAACCTCTGTGCCAATACCCTTGTGAGGACAGGCCAAACCCTGTCACTCACTGAAAGAACTGAATAGCTCAATAACAGCTTCTACCTAAACTCCAATACATGGAAAAAAATGTGCATAAGGAAAACCTGCTGTCCAGCATCACACAGAGCAGGAGCAGAAAAGTTCAAAAAGGCTGAGACCAATGGGAGGCCAGAGGAGGCATTCCTTGCATCCAAGCTCAGCAAATCCTCCCAGAGACACTCAAAACACTCTACAAACTGATCAAGGAATGAGCTTTGACATCAGTAGAGCTTAAGGGCTTAGGCAAAAACTGAGCTTCAAATGCTCATCTCTGAATTGAGGACGATGGGGTAGTTTAGGAAGCAGTATGAGCTCGAATATGATACACAATATGATATAGACTTAACCTAAGAAAACCAGAAGAGCAGCAGAACTCCCACGGTATACAAATTACTGGCTCTATATATGCCAAAGTATGACCTCCAGCTAGGATATAATAACCAGCTTTCATGAACAGCACTCATTATATTGTGTCCATTATAAAAGTGCAGCTACATGACAGTGCCATAGGCGTTAATGTTCTCACTTAGAAGAATTTCAATTTTCTTCCAAGAGACAATATCTCCCTTTTGCACTTATTTTGCACATCCTGTTGTCATTTCTATTTCATAGGGTGGGATGTGGGGTATATTTTTGAGGTTTTTTTCTCCTAAAGCAAGAAAGGAACTGCACACAAAAAAAATCTGTCTTGATTTGGGAAGCACAGCAAGGCAAGGATTCAGCCAGTGTAAATCAGCATGATGAACACCAGCTGAGGACTTTTGCCAGACAACTATAAATCTGCTGGATCAAAGTGTTTGTCAATGACCAAAAATATCTCACAGAAATGGCCTGGCTGGCCCTCTGTTGACACAACAGAATATATTGCTAAATCAGCAAGAAAGCTTGGATTTGTTGTGTGATGACTTAAAAGAGGTTTTCTCAGTTATTGCTCAGCTCTTCTTCACCAGTTTTTCCTGGTGAGTACTAAGTGTGAGGTAACTCAAGGAGCACAAGGATCTGGCAAAGGAGTGCAAGAAACACCTGTGGGATTGTGGATAAAATACTGAACAGCATAGGCAGACCCAGGCAGTCTGGCAGAATTTATCAGCTGTGAGTTACTGCATTTCATCTGCTCCAACATGGCCAGGAAGCCACAAAGATACCTCCACATGCTGCTAGGCCTGTCTTAAGAGAACCTAAAGATCTCTACCATATAGAAAAGTCCTCCTCAGCATCCTTTACTCAATGGTGTGGAGTCAGAGATAAGGGGGAGCAGGATGCCACTCATCTAATCCTGCAATACTTAAAAACCACTGGGAAGAACAGCATCTCCCCAGCACCTAGTTACATCTTTTTTATCCATAAAGGACATGGAAAGCAACAAATCTCAATAGTTTTGGTGTTTCCACAAAGACCTGAGACCTGAAAGTCACTTTCCCTAAAGAGACTCCAGTCTGGGTGAGTTCAGGCCTATGTTTTCACAGGGGTGTGGGGAAATGCATGGGAAAGTCACACAGGAATCTGCTCCCAGAGAGACATGAAAAGCAGGTTTTCCACTCCAGGTGCAGTAGCTGTTATCTTTCAGCCCATGAACATAGAAATATTCTGTGATATGTCATGCACTGAAAGTGAAGAGCACTCCTGAGGACTCTCTATAGGATACTAAAGTTTTCCACACAGCCAGGAAATATTGTCCCAGGCAGCCTTGAGGGCACATTCCTGCGAAACCCAAGGCAGAGTTCACACCAGTCCCTGTCTTTAATGTCACAGTAGGGAACCAGTACTTCTCAAAGTCTTGACAGGGATGGTCACTGGGTTAAATCTGAGGAACAGACTGATTTCCCCAGACCAGCTCAGTGTAGAGGCACCTGCAGCCCCTGCTCAACCTGGCTTCTCTGTGGGGCTGTACTGGGTCTGTCTGGGCTGGAGTTAACTCTCCCCATAGCAGCCCTGCTAGTGCTGTGCTCTGTGTTTGTAGCTGGCACAGAGCTACCAGTGTTTTAGCTGTTGCTGAGCAGTGTTCCCGGAGTATCAAATCTTTCTTTTAATTCCTCCCTCAAAGACCGATAGGCTGGGTGTGAACAAGACCCTGGGAGGGACACAGTGAGGATAGCTGACCAAGATAACCACAGGGCTGTCCCATACCATAGGATGTCATGTTCAAAAATAAAATTTGATAGAAAGGGGCAGGACAGGGCATATGTTATTAAGGTATTTGTGTTCCAAAGCAACCATTACACATATTAAGATCTACGTCCCAGAAAGTAGCTGAACATCACCTGCTGATGGGAAGTAGTGATTAGTTTTATTTTTTTTCTAATGTACTTTGCTTCCATACATGGCCTTTGTTTTCTTTTATTACACTGTCTTTATCTTGACCAATGAGTTTTTTGGCTTGCTTTCTCACCCTGTCCTGCTGAAGAGAGGGACTGAGAGAGGAATTGGGTGGGCACCTGACAGACAGCCAGGAGCAACCCACCACACAGAACATGGTGTCATTCAATGGTGCCAAATCTACAGATGAAAAAAAGGCTGTAAAAAGTGAGATGGTGGTAAATGAACCCAGCAAAGAATTAAAAAATCACTACTTAGGAAGAAGGAAAGACTAGGGAGTGCAGAATCACCTCTAACTCATCAGTAGTAAAGCCATTAATGGAGAGTTTGTGGTTTCCTTGGTCATTGCTGATTGGGGTGTTGCAAACAGGCACATTAATAGAGCTATCACAGTGCTGTCTTCTCCTCATCAGGATGAGAGCTCTTCTCTGCCTGCCTGGTGGTCCCACTGGCCTCCCTCTGCCTGGCTAGTAGGACACAGTCCCAGATCAGATTTCTCTGTTCTGTCCCATGCTAGTAGCCTTTGCCAAAGTATCCCAGCAACAGCCATACAAACTTTGGGGAATGATGGGAAGACCAGAGAAATTATCTCACACTCCCTGAGTAATGCCAGTCCTCTCTTTCAGTCCCAGTTTCCAGCTAAACACTTCTTTGCTGGTCTCTATCTTTATTTAAAGCCCACTGTCACCAATGCAATTTGTTTTTTCTGAGTAGTCTCTCAGTGTATCTATGTGACTTGTACTAACAAACTCTGAACCTGCTGGCCAAAAATATTGATAGATGTCGGAGCTGTAGAGTTCCAATACTTTATGAAAACCCTATCAATCCTTCCAGTGAGAAAATCTGGCATGAGTCTAGCCTTAATGTGTAAATGCTTCAAAAGGCTTTGCTAGGACACTGCTGGGTTTTTATTTCACTCAAGTCATCTCCTTCTTTGCAGCATGTTTGGGTAGGATTATTTTTTTTCCCCCACTGAGCTAAGAACTTGCTTGTGCAAGTAACCCTGTGAAAATATTAGGAAACTTTTATGATGGCAACTTTGTGGAGGAAGGATACTCCAAAGATACCCCAAAGACATCCCATACTCTCTACATGTGATTCCAGAGAGGTAGAGGATTATATTATCATTTTTGGCTGGCCTAACCACTCTCCTTCACGCAGGAGCATTTTATTTACAGAGTAGGGGAGATAGCAGACCTTTATCACATTAAGACTCATGGCTGATTCATGACACAAGACAAAATTAAAAACCACTGCCAGAGTTCCTGAGCTCTACCTCCCCTACATTTCCCACGATGGTTGTTACAGCAGTGTCTGCCCTAGTAAAAGAGCAGCAGTAGGGGATTCACTCATAAGTTCAAGTGCCCAGGAAAGGCGTGGGAGGATGTGCTTGTTGCAGGTATCTCCTGTCTCCAGGGGGAAACATACCAAATGTATTTTAGAAAAGGTCTTTTCATGCATTAATTAGAGCAACACTGAGTCACCCACCTCATTACACTGCTGATAGTGATCAGCAAATACTTCCTCTACAAGATTTTGACATTTTCCAGGGGCTGCAGGTAACAGTACAAAGAGACATATATACAGCCCCTCTTTCTGAGAGCTCATGTGAACTGTTTTCTAATGGATCTAGATTCTTGCCAGCAGCTTCTACAGGATTAAAGAGGGAAGCTGGATCCTCTTCCCTGTATCCAGAACAGATGCTTGGCAGTTGTAAGCTTGATACCCTCCCCATCTGGCCTGATGGCACAGGGATCTGAGTGTGGTGGGATGTCCAACTGGTAATGCCCAGTTGCTGCAGATTGTTTCAAGCCAGTGGCAGGAGAAAAAAAAAGGAGAAAAAAAGGCCAGCAACAACAAACCCTCAGCACTCTTTAAGTGATAGTGTTTCTCCACTTTTAAATTCTAGGAGAGGTGAAGTGGCAGTTCTGTGAGTCTCAGAACTTACTGATTAAATGAACCCCCCCAAAACCCTCCAGACCAGGCAGAGGGTGAAAATGCTGCTTCCTCACACCTCCTCTTGCTGATGGAAGGGGACAAAGGACGGAGATTCACTGCCCCTTCTTTAATCCTAGTCTGTCTGCACTCCCCTTAGCTGAAATGTTCATGACAGATTTGATGTCCTCTTTGACTGCTGGGAGATTGTAAAACAGTTTTTCCTGGTGAAACATCAAACTGTCTTGAAAAAACTCATGTTTTTCAATGGAAAAAAATTCATTTGACCATGTCCAATAGAAGTTTTTTAAACAAACAAAAAAGAAGCTGGAGTTGGTGATTTCATTTATTATACTTTTTAAAATGAAATTTCCATCATCTTAACTTATAGAATGTGTGATATGCTACTATGCAGAAACTGAGGACCATGTCATAGCTCATTTAAGATTTGGTTTAGTATTTTAGGAATCATGAAGAGGAGTAAAAAAAGAGTATTTTCATAATGGGCACTAATGTGCACTTGATTCTCATAAGGCAGCACTCATGTGTGTGTCCCCCACCCTTTTTTCCTTCTTATAAGTCAAAACACAAGCTAGACAGCCTAACTTACATTTCAGAGAATCACAAAACTCCCTTTGGCAGACAACTTATTCACACTGGAGAAAAAGCACTTTGCCAGGCTCAAAAGTTAATTAAAAATGCCTACTGTGACTCAAGAAATCACACACTGAACCCCTGTGATACATTTTTTAATGAAAAAATATTCCTGAAATTCATTAAATGTTATAGATTTATACCTTCCAAATAATTCAAAGCAACATCTCCAGAACTACCAATGATCTAATCTCGCAAACTGAAAATGATGTGAAATAAGGCATTTGACATTCAGTAAATATTCCCATATATTGTTAAAAAAAGGGAATAAAAAATACTGGTAATTAGGAAGACTGAAGGGGAATATGTCATTTGATATAAATCAGAAATGACAGTTCACAAATAATTCAGTGCTTCCATTATTACACTTTAAGAGTTTTGTAGGGCGTACAGTGTTGCTTGCTACCAAATAACTCCACCCCAAATATGGTTATTTGGGATGGCAGGTGTGGAGTTTCTGTAATGATTTGGTACAGGATGACAGCAGCTATTTAGAAGCAATAAAAGATCTGTGAAGTGACTTATGCTCCAAATTGACTGTTTTTTTTGATGGGTGTCTTGAGACACCTTGGAGGGACTTGGGTTTTAAGGATTCACCATACTCAGTGCTCCCTCAAGTGTGTCTGACACAAGAAGTTGTGTACCCAGAATTACTAATGAAGCTTTGAAGATTTGGAATAAAAATGTGCATATTAATCCTTAAAAGTGCTCCATTTTTAAGTCTACCATTGCTGCCTCCTTCTAGAAAAACATCCATTTCTCACCCTGAAAATCATGTCATGTTTTTTCATCATTCATGTTCTTTGAAAAAGTAAATTAAGCACTTAGATCCCGGTGTCATTGAGGGGTTAGAAATGTGTTTTAAGGCACCCTTTAAAAATTTGGATCCTGGTTTAGTGTGGGCAAGCAGGGAAGCAACGAACATCTACAGAAATGAATAGCCCCACTGAACTCCAGGGAGATTCCTTCATTGAAACCCTGCTGCCCAGCACATGGAAAGGATGCATAACTGAGACTTTACCACAGGAGATGGCAAAAATTTGTGAAATGTGGCCAAGATGCCAATATTTGGGAGCTACATGCTGGCTGGGGATGACTTACTGCCATCACAGTCAGGATAGTAATGGTCTCTGGTTAAACAGGGTTTTGCCAGAGTTGCACCTACACATTTCTGGGCAAAGCAGGGCAATAAGAAGGGGCTTGAACATATTGTTTCCTTAGACAGATATAGTGCAATAAACTGCCCTATTTTTGCTGCCCATGCCCTTTTATCCATCAGTCTTGCACTCCAGCTAAAAACTAGTAAACATCTAGTAAAAAACCCAGAATTCTCGGGAATATTTTTCTAATGTGTGGTTTTCCTTTTCCTTTCATGTATATTCTTCTTCTCTTTAAAATATTAATAATATCCAATTGTAGTCATATCTTAAGGATAACTTCATCCTCATCATTGCTATTGCTAAGGAAGTCCAGGGTTTGAAGCGATTTTAAGTTCTCCTGTATAAAAGATGACCTTTTTTAGATTAAATCTGGCATTTAATCTAAAATCAAAAATGTTATGAACCATTATGAGTCAGGGGAGTGAGAAAGAGGGAAACAGATACATATACATGCTGGCTTGTAGCATGTGACAGGGGTTGTAGTCAGGCTGGTGGAACACCCTAACCTCACTGATGTAAGCGTGGCCACAGAATTTAACCCAAAACGGCTAAGCTGAAATTAAAAAAGAAAAGAGAAGAAGAAAAAATAAAAAAATAAAAAAAAAAAAAGAAGAAAATGGAAGAAAAAAAAAAGGAGAAAACACTTCCCTTCTCAGAAGTGGGGGGACAGTAAAGTGCTGGGTAAAATTTCACCTTCCACTGTAGCAGATGCAGCCTTGATGAAGATAGTGAAGATAGAGAAACTGTGCACAGTGTGCATGAAGAGCAACATGTGCCACTTCGTTGGTGCAGTGTAAATCAAGGCATAAGGGAGAGGTGAGTGAAGGGGAGAGAAGAAAATAGAAATGCCATTCCCATATCTCTTGATTTTTAAAATTTCTTTTGAATAACAGCATAAAAAAAACCCACCCTAAATCTTCCAAATTGAGGCAAAAGAGCAAGACTCAGCTTTTTCTGCAAGGAGACTAAAGAACCACCTCTAAGAAGGCAGAGCTGTTGTTTCTGGCCTCCCACAGAGTGTGAAGGAACTTCTCAGCACTGGCAGGGCACAAGTGAAGCCCAACCCATCTGGTCTAAGAATCTGTCCCTGCTCCCACCGAGGATCTGGACAATCTTCCCTCCAACCTTACAGTAAATTCCAAGCAGAGATGGGCCTCCCCTATGGCAAGCAGTGGCTGTATTAACTCCAAAGGTCTCAGCTGGCTCTGCTGTGTGTTTATGCCAGCTGGAGATCAGTTCTCCATAGCTTCCTAATCCAGTAATATTCAAATTTGTATCTTCTTGAAATCCCCCTCCTCCAGTTGAAATATGGCATTTTAAAAACCATTTCCTTTATCCGGAGACCTCTGTGGGTTTTGAAAACATGCCATGGGTTTAAAATACTTCTTTTAATGGTTCTTCTTTTTTTACTGAAACAAAAGTCAGTTTTCACAAAACCACAAATATCTGTGGTCACTCAGGCTTACTAATACTTTCCACAAATATCTCAGACAGTAGTTAAAAGAAAGGAATTTGTTTTAAATCCTGGCACCTGAAAGCAGCTGCTGGGATTTTTTCTATATTTTCATGAATCCTTTTGGAAAAAGAAGTTGGATGCATTCTTTTGGAGTATTTCTTAAAGGTTCCATCAGCCTACCAAGTGATAATGGATTAATAACTGTGGAAAATTCAGTGCAAATTGACACTTAGACAAAATTTAATTAGCTCAGAAGGTCACCTCCTAGTGTCAGGTATCAGCCAAATACATTGTTTATGCTACCTGAACAGGACAATGAATGAATGCCTGTTGCTTTGCTGATAAATGTCATTTCTGGGGTGAAAAAGCAAAAATCTCCACGTGGAATGGGGTGGGCTGTGCAAAAAAGGATGCTGGCACAGCCTAGCCCCGCTGAGCAGGTGGGAGGACAGCGAGCATCAGTCCAAGCACTGAGGGTGGTGTGGTGGTGGCAGGGGACACTCACACCAAGGTTTCACCTGAGAGCCTATGCGGAAGCCTGCACAGCTTCTCCTTCACCCCAGCTGCCTCAGGGAGCAGGGAAATGCATTTCCCAAGAAAAGCAGGAAGACTCAATGCAAGTGATTGACTGTGGGCTGTAACTCCTGGGAACCCTGCACTGCTCTGCTGCTTCAGCTGGAGCATTAACCTAGAAATTCAAGTGATTTATGGCAGTTTCCTCCACAAGGCAGGGACCGGGGTCTGAGAAGCCCCTCTTGAAGGAAGCTGGGCTGAATGCAAATCTGCTGGACGGGCTGACTTGTCCAGAGCAGATGCTCAGATGCTCTCTCACAGCATTACCAATCCACAAGCTTTTCTTCACTCATCATGTGGTCTTCATGACATTTTTACTTTGTGTTATCCCTTCCTGGAAAACTGAGCTCTAAAACCCTCTCTTGTTGTAACCAGCTGCCCTGGGTTACTGCAGAGAGAACCCCTTGAGAAAGAACAGCACATGATCTCCACTCTGGGCAGATGTGAAAGTGCCAAATCTGTGCCTGTTGCCACCACAGCTGTGCTGCATCTGCTGCCACCAGCACCCAGCACTGCTGTTTCCAGCACTCCAAAAGGGACATATCAGGTAGGATAGAGTGAGGCTTGATTTGCCCTTGCAGCAACATCTTGGACAGGCTGAGAGGGTGCTTTGCTTCAGAAATTTGTTATTCCTGTTGAAGGAACTTGCTATTGCCTTCACTACATGTGCAATCAATTTTCGTGCTTCTATTTCCAGCAGGCAGCTCCCCACTGTCAGCCCAGCGTTGCTGAGCAGAGCCAGCTGCTCCGCAGAACTGGTGCTGCAAAGTCCGTGACTCAGCAGAGGAGCCAAGGCCTGACTGGCCATGAAAATTGAATTGCTCCATCATGCCTGAAACCTAGAGGGGTTCCTCAAAGGCAAGGTGTGGAGAAAAAGGTCTCTGCCTCTGGGAATCTCTGGCTGCTACCTATTCATAAATAATCTTTTTTTTTATTTTTGCTTGTTTTCTTTAGTAAAAGTACAGAGCAACATATGCATTTCTATAGTCTAAATCACAGAACCACAGAAGGGCTGAGGTTGCAGGAGGTCATCCAGCCCAAACCCCTTGCTCAAGCAGAGCCATCTGGGGTAAGTTCCTCAGGACCATGTCCAGATGACTTTTGAATATCTCCAGTGAGGGAAAATGCCCAATCTGCCTGGGTAATCTGTGTCAGCATTCAGTCAGCCTTGCAGTAAGGAAATGTTTCCTGGTGTTCAGAGGGAACCTCCTCTGTTCCTCTGTTTCAGTCTTTGCCTATTGTCTCTGGTCCTAGCACTGGGCATCATGGAAAAGAATCTGGTTTCATCTAATTTGCACCCTCCCTTCAGGTATTTATCTGCATTGATAAGATCCTCTTGAGCCTTCTCTTCTCCAGGCTAAACAGCCCCAGTTCTCTCAGCCTTTCAGCATACCCAAAAGCTGCATTGCCTTGTTCATCTTCACGGCTCTTTGTTGGACTCTCTCTCCAATATGCCCATGTCTCTCTCGCATTTGGGAGCCCAGCACTGGATACAACATTGCAGATGTGTCTCAACCAGTGCTGACGAGAAAAGAAGGATCACCTCCCTCATCCTGCTGGCAGCGCTCTGCCTGATGAGGCTCAGGACACCATTTTCCTCTCTGCTGCAAGCACACGTTGCTGGCTCATGTTCAACTTCTTGCCCACCAGGACCCCCCTGTTGTGCACAAGTGATTTCCGTCTGTGGTTTCCATGGTGTTCTCCAAAATGCATTGGTGCATGAGGTTGTTTCTTCTCAGGTACAGGAATTTTTCCTTCTTTCTGTGGAACGACTGACCCCATCTTTTAGAAATAAGTCCTTTAAGTGATCTTAAAATAAAGAAGAAACTCAACAAGAGGCAGAACTAAAAATGCCAAAATACAGGAATAAATGGAGCATCACCGAGAGCATCCCTGTTGGGGAACTGCATAACGGGAGAGTGAGGAGCTCAGAGGAGGAGGGGCTATTCCCCTCTTGCTGCCCTGCCTGGGTCCTGTCCAGTGTGCTGGGTTAAGGCTGCAGCCAGACCACACACTCACAAGAAATGACATGAGGCTTGCTCCAGGACAAAAGACTTGAACATAGTGAAAGTTGTTGAGCACCCTCTCACTACTTGCTGGGATTTGCAGGGGAGAGCTGCCACCAGGCATGGGCAGATGCAAAAATTCAGGGAGAGCCATGAATCCTGTCATGGCTGTTTCTGCTTAGGAAAGTCCTCCTTGGAGCTGGTTCTGGAGGAGTTGTGACAGTACAACCTCCCTGGCAGAAAAGGCATTGCTTTTCCAATAAAATATTTCACAAGTGGTCATCAGTTTAACATATTACCAATTTTGAAGGCATTTTTAATGTGAGAAAAATTGAAACAAGTTTCAACTTTCCAGTACTTATTCATCCTGTGTTGACAGATTAGATGAGTTTATATCATATTTTATTGTGCTGTTTATGTGTTAGAGCAATATTGGAGTAATCTGGTGGGGTAGAGCTGTCATTTTAGTCCAGTCCAGAACATTTCCCATTAGTCTCAGTATATCCTCTGGGAATGTTAAATGGAGTCAAGGGAGAGAGAGGGAAAAGAGCACAGACCCAGTTATAAATATAATACATTCTTTTTTCTTTAACTGCAAACTTTTACACAATAAATTATGTCTTCTGAGTCTGGTGTGGTTTATATTGGGCACATATATTGTCAGTAAGAGGAACTCAGGAGTTTTCTGCAGGGAATTCCTCTGCTTTTATTAAGACTAAAAGGAATTCACTTATAACTATGCTTAATTGCCTGCTGTCTTGACACAACCTTTGAGAAGAGCAAGGATTCCTCTTGCTTTCCAATAGCAGAGTGTCCCCAGTGACCCTACTACCATGTTCTCTTTCATCTGCAGAGGTGCACTGAAAATTGAGGATAAGAGCTTTCAGGGTCAAGCTATGCTATGAAGGAGTTGAAAGCTGAAGACTAATGAGGCTTAGGGAGAACATCCTGTGCCTTGGTCCACAGATCTGAAGGGCTAAAAAGATCTAAATCTCTTTACTAAGGGGGCAAATTGTGCCTGACCAGTCCAGTGACATTGTATGATGGAGTGACTGCAACAGGCAACAAGGGAAGACTGACTGATGTAATTTGCCTGGAGTTCTGTAAGGCCTTTGACACAGCATGACATGCTTATCTCCAAATGGAGAGACATGGATTCAATGTGGATGAGGAATTGTCTGGATGGAGGCAGCCAGAGGGTTGTGGTGAATGGCTCCTATGTCCAGGTGGAGGCTGGTGATGAGCCGTGTCCCTCAGGCTGTGTCTTGGGACCAGTGCTCTTCAATAACTTAATCAGTGACAGGGAGATGGAGTGCACTCTCTGCAGATTTTCAGATGACACCAAGCTGTGCAGGGCAGTTGACACAACAGAAGGATGAGATGCCATCCAGAGGGACCTGGACAAACGTGAGATGTGGGCCCACAAGGGCCTTATGAAGTCCAGCGAGTCCAAGTTCAAAGTGCTGCACATTTGTTGGGGCAATCCCAGACACAAGTACAGACTGGGAGGAGAACTCATTGAGAGCAGTCCTATAGAGAGGTTTTGGGGTTCCTTTTGGATGGACATGACCTGGCAATGTGTACTGGCAGTCCAGAAAGCCAACCACATCCTGGGCTGCATCCACAGCACCGTGGGCAGCAGGCCAAGGGAGGGGGTTCTGTCCCTGTGCTCTGCTCCTGTGAGACCTGCCCCTGGACCTGCTCTTACAGGTCCTCAGCACCAGATATAAACCTGCTAGAGCATGTCCAGAGGAGGCCTGCAGCACTTCTCCTATGAAGATAGGCTGAGAGAGTTGGGGTTATTCAGCCTGGATAAGAGAAGGATCAAGGAAGATTTTTTGGTAGATTTCCAGTACGTAAAGGAACTTATAAAAGAGATTAAGAGAAACCCTTTACATGGACAGATAGAGATATGACAAGGGAAAACAGTTTTAAACTTAAAAAGGGGAGATTTAGATTAGATTAGGAACAAATTTTTTACTGTGAGTCTGGTGAGACACTGGATCATGTTGCCCAGAGAAGTGGGCATCCCTGAAAGCATTTAAGGCCAGATTGGATGGGGCTCTGAACAACCTGATGTAGTGGACTGTGTCCCTGCCCTTGGCAAAGAGGTTGGAAGGAGCTGATCTTTAAGATTTCTTCCAACCCAAGCCATTCCATGATTGTAGCTGAGTAGGCAGATGAGGCTCACCTGGAGAGACAGAGGGCCAAGGGATGCCTGGGAGACATGAAGCAGTTGTAATTTCTTCAGTTTTCCTCCAATCTAATAAATGCATTGCCTCGGTGGCTTTCTGTAAATGTTGTTCCATTTGGTCTCCTGCAGAGACTTTTCCCCAGAGCTCCCTGCCTGTGCATGCCCTTCTGATAGGGCCACACTGTGAAAATATCTGTTTTCCAGGACACCTGCTGCTCAGGAAGGCCCTTTTCCATTCCCAGGTCTTCTTCTGCAGTATGCCCCTTTCAGGTGAGTGTCTTCACTGAGAACTAGGCAGACTAAAACTCCCTTCAGATGCCTCCTTTTCCTCCCTATGATCCAGGTGTGAAAGGAAGTACGTTGCTCCCACCCACAACTCACAGGGGAAGAGAGAACAGGCTAAAAAATCTGAAGCTATAGATCAGACAAGAAAACTGCAGTAGTTAAATGGATACCTCTGGTGGCAGCTTAAGTGACCCAGCAAGACAAGTCTCTAGAGGAAATTGAAGTGTCTGCTGTCACAAGTGAAACTTCTAAGTCTTAAGATGTCTCTTGCATCAAACTCGATCTCTGGTTCCTGTGTGGAGAGGTCAGCTGCGTTTCAAGCCACCAGAGAAGCTGCAGCAGCAGACAGTGATCTGCACCAGGGGAGGCTGGGAACAGTGAACAAGGAAAGAAGCAGTGATGGGGATTGTGAAGAGGCAAAGTTGATAAAGAGTGATGGAAGATCAAAGTGAGAGGACACAGGGAGGAAGACAGCAAACCAGGGCAAGAGACAAAAGGGCAGATTGAGAGATAGTAATTGGGGCAGGAGAGAAGTAGGGAAATTAATTGGAAAAAGAGTATGAAAGAATGCTGTGTAAAAAGGAGATGGAGAAAGGAGCAGAGCACAGTGGATCAGAGAGGAAAACAAACAAGACTTTCAGAACAGCAAATGTTTCCATAGAAATAAGATGTAATTGGAGAGGGATATGGACCCTTACATCTCCCCAGATTTAATTAATATAAAGATATGTCCTCCCCAGCAGCAGTCCATCAGCAGTAAACAGATATTTTGTGAACCAAATCATCATATATGCTTCTCTTGTGCTACAGGAGAGGCACTTCCTCTCCTGGGAACAAAGCAGTCTCTGCTTGAGAACACACATTTCAGCCTCATATTTCTAAGGATCTGGGAAGGAAGGAAAGAATGAAATTAAAGACCCCTTTGCCCTCAGCAGGAACTTACAGACAGTTTTTCCTCTAGGGGCTTAGTTTCCTTCTAGCTCTTACACCCAGCTGGCATCACAGTGGCAGCAGGATGAATACAGTTGATTGAACCCACTGCTATTCTGTGTCAGAGATGGTTTAAGGACTTGCAATCATTTTACTCAGCACAGTTAGGAGGTGAATTACTCCAGGGTGGGATTCCTTGATAGCTTCAGTAGTTTGAGTTTTACTAAGACCCTCTGTTCCCTATAACTGATGTTATTTCTGTTCTTTCTTCTTATGAGCACACCCTTGTCATCTTCTTACCCCTCCCCTTTCTTTGTAGTCCTGGTCAGAAAGTTGAAGTAAAGACCTCCCTCTCTGGCTCTGGTAGCATTTCTCCAATCCTTCCATGCTCCTGTCAAAAGATTTGTCATCCCATAGCTTGTTTCTTCTCTCTGTCTAACAAATCTCACATATTACTCAAGCATGCCAACCTCCCACCTTCATTTCCTATTGGCTTTATGCCCTTTTCCTCCTCTTGCCTTGGAACTTTGCTGCCAGGTACAGGAACCATGTCATGACTGGTACCCTACAGCTTGGAGACCAAAGCTTTTCAGGTGTCTCTATCCTCTTCCCTGTGCTGCCCAGCTCTGTGGCTTGGGGCAGAGCACATCACTGCAGCAGAAGTGAAGAAACATCCTCCACTGTCAATTATCTGGTTGGTACTACCCAGTACCAAAAAGTAGAGCTGCTTACTGCTTAGTTCAGAGTCTCCCATACCAATTCTTTTTCAGGTGATCTAAAAACCCGGTGTTTTCCATTTTCTGAGTTCACTCTCTTCACCCAAGACTGCACTAGCAGCTTGAGACACACATGAGCTAAGCACAGAACCAGTGCCACATCATTTCCTCAAAGTAAAAGTAATTCCTCAGCTCTATTATGCTCTTTCACACTGCATCATTGTAGTCCAGAAATCCACCATGATGACTTTCTCTCCTTAGATATCACCCAACAGAGCAGATCCTATAGAAAAAAGTCAGCCTGTCATTTCAGTCTAGTTGAGGAATCAGTTAAAATTTAGATGACAACTGCAAGTAGAAAAGAGCACTGCTCAAAACTCCACCTGCAAACAAGGCTGAGCTAGAGCTTGACCAGAGTTGTTGGGTTTATCTCAGGCCTGGACAGCAGATGTAGGATGCATAAACATATTGCAGAGCAATATATGCTTTGGGCTCAAATGCTACTATCAAGAAAGATAGCAACATAGTGAAGCCACAAAGAAGGAGGTAATTTCAGGAAGAAGAATGGGACTACAATGAGCTGCTGCTTTCACTGCCCCAAGTCAGTTAAAACAGCCAAGCAGAAATGCCTACCTGCATAAACACCCTGGCAACTAAGTTTAGCTCTTCTACCCTCCTCTCTTATTTGCTGAATCTACTTGCAGACACTGACAATTTCTCAGCCATTTTTTTCACTCACCATCTGTATAATTATTCAGGCTACCAGGTGCATGTGGTATAGATATATCTAGTTTTGTAATCATTATAATAATTATACATATTCTCTTCAGTATTCCTATCTATTTTTTTTTTCTGCAAAGGGATTGACATATAGAACTTTTTGAAATTTAAATTTACAATCAGTTTAGATTCAGGTGCTTTAAGATGAAAAGTCCTAAGTGCGTTGCAGATTCTGTCCTGCCATCTCTCTACAGCTACAGTTATGAGGAGTGTTTACTCATGGAGAGGAATCTGCATGCATTCTGGAACATGCAATGACAATAGAAATTAAATTAGATACATCTCAAAATAGGTCATTCAGGAAGTGGCATTGTTTTATTTTAAACTATGAAACAGACAGACAAACACCTCTGCCCCACCAAAAGCAAATCAACAACAGCCACAGCAAAACTCAAAATAAAATTAATAAAACCCCCCAAACTGCTAAAAAGTGTACCAATCCTAAATAGAATTCTTTGTTTTGCTGCCAGTTCAGCATAGTTGGGTGGCAATAACCAGTGCATCCAGCTTGCTGTAGCCCACACCACTAGACCCATTTTCTAGATGAGGACATTGAAGAATATATCAGATTTATAGTGCTTTGAAAGCACACACAGGAGAATTTCATTACCCAGGCCCCAAAGGAGTTATAATTGGTTTCAGAATTTATGTGCAATAAATTCTTCTGCTTGGTTATTTGTTAATAAGTTCTGCTGACAATACTTTGCAGTGCCTTCAGTGCCTCCTCTGTGTGTTGTCTCAATGGAAGCACAGTTTGTGTGTCCAAGCACACCTCTCCCCTCCCAAAGGTGTGCTGAACCCCAGGAGAACAAACAGTGATGTTCACCTGTCACTGGGCTCCCCAGGTGGGGTGAAGAGCACACAAGTCATTCTCTGGCTGCTCACTCTGTAAGGGTTAGAGAGAGCCACTATCACAGAACAAAACCGTAGCAATCACAGGTAATTTCCAGGTGAAGGATGTTATGGCTCACCATCATCATTACACCAGCAGGAAATCCCCCTGGGGATCAGACATGAGCAGAACACAATCAGATGACAAGGAAATCCTTTACCCAAACTAGGGTTTAGTTTAGGGTTGGTTAAAAAAAAAAAAAAAAGTTAAGTGTAAGGTTACATTCAAATAATGTTTGCCTAAAAGCTGATTCCACAGAGTTTTTGATTATCATCTGTTGCCAAATCACTTCTTATTTGTAACCTTCTTTTATGTCTATAGCATGCACTTGCCAAATTTAGACTAGAAAATCACTTATATTTTATAAGAAGATATGACAGGGCAGGCAAAAACTGGATCTTTATGGTGAGTTACAGCCTTAAAAACCATTGGGAAATAAATGCATGATATAATCCCCCAACTGCCCATCAATCACTGTGACCCAGCCTAGGAAAAGGATTTCAGTGCCTTGACATCATTCCCTGCAGCCCTCTTTCCCCCAAAAGCCCCATGTGCAACAGGAACCATGCCCACTGATAAAACAGCGAGAATTTGACTACCCAGAAATCTAATTTATGGCTGCCAGTGGTGCTCTTTCACTAGTGAATCTTTTGTTTCACGTATGTTGGAAAGGGAAAAATAATCATCGGCTTCCTGTGCTGCTGGGTATGTCTGTGAAAGAGGGAAGGGAAGGGGAAGGGGAAGGGGAAGGGGAAGGGGAAGGGGAAGGGGAAGGGGAAGGGAAAGGGAAGGGGAAGGGGAAGGGGAAGGGGAAGGGAAAGGGAAAGGGAAGGGAAAGGGAAGGGGAAAGGGAAAGGGAAAGGGAAAGGGAAAGGAAAAGGAAAAGGAAAAGGGGAAGGGGAAGGGGAAGGGGAAGGGGAAGGGGAAGGGAAAGGGAAGGGGAAGGGGAAGGGGAAGGGGAAGGGAAAGGGAAGGGGAAGGGGAAGGGGAAGGGAAAGGGAAAGGGAAGGGAAAGGGAAGGGGAAAGGGAAAGGGAAAGGGAAAGGGAAAGGAAAAGGAAAAGGAAAAGGGGAAGGGGAAGGGGAAGGGGAAGGGGAAGGGGAAGGGAAAGGGAAGGGGAAGGGGAAGGGGAAGGGAAAGGGAAAGGGAAGGGAAAGGGAAGGGGAAAGGGAAAGGGAAAGGGAAAGGAAAAGGAAAAGGAAAAGGAAAAGGAATCAGCAGAAATTTCATCTTTGCAGAAGGTATATTAAGGAAGTACTCTCTCCAAATAAGACCTGTGAGACCTTATTGACTTATTAGGAAGGACATGTCCTCTCTCATTGCTCAGCTGTGTGGGGTCCCTTAGTCTCCTATGCTGCCCATTCATTTTTAGAAGAGACATATGTCAGCAGTCACATATTCTCCTTCAGTATCAAATGCTACTTTTCCTTTGGTCCTTCACGTATTTTGAATTTCCTTCCCATATATAACTGAAATGACTGAAATGTCATCTGCCACTTCAGTGTGAAGTGGCCTGGAAAGGCAACCTTCAATCACAGCAGTGCCAATGGAAAGGGAAGGAGGAAGTGTACAAGGCTCCCATACAAGACTCTCCTGCCATTCCTCGTAGTGCAGCTTTGCAGTACATTTGGAGGTGAGCTGGAGATGAGACAGAAAGGTCCTGACAGGATCCACCTCCAGCCCAGAAAGGAGACCTCTGAGGAAGATCTCAGAAACCTGTTCCTGAGGTGGTAACAAGAGAGCCTTGCTGTCATGAGTGAGTGTGAGCATCAGCAATGATAAATGCTCTCAAGGGCCCAAGCCAGATCCAGTGGTCACATTGTTCAGCTGTATCAACTGTCTTCTTCAAACAAAACCTAAACCACCTCCAATATCTGGTGGAAAGAGGGGACTGGAAGAAGATAAAATGGATCTTGTTTAGGTAAACTCAAATGTTAAAAAAACAAATCCACAGGGTTTACTCAAGACCAAAGGAGAGGGGTTTTCTCTGGACAGTTGTCAAATCCTGATCCTCTTTCACATCTACAGCAGCAAAGGAATTTCCAGATGCTCTGACCTGCACCCTGAACCACATCAGTGAGCATTGCTCGCAGCATGGGCCTCCAGCACCTGGACCAAGCAGATCTGCAGGAAGGTAAAGCTAAAACCTCTGTCTAATGAGCTGAAACAACAGAGTGCTCCATTTCCTTCAGCCATAATCCAATTTCCACATACAGAATAATCCACTTTGCCTTCAGCCAGGGACTTTATCCATCAAGGGTGAGAGAATGAAGCAGATTATCACTTCATTGAATGAAACAACCTATTGCTCCCTAAATAAGCCGTTGTCCACATGTGGCTCTAGCTGTTGGCTGCTGACAGAGAATGACTCTTTGTCACTGTTCCTGTCCTTTAATGAATGTCTGTATTCCTGCTCCACTGTGATGTCACTGTCACCTATTTCCCAGACACCATTTTAATCTTATTATCAAGAAAGAAGCTTGATCACAACCCCTTTGTTGGGGTCCCTCCCCCGCGCCATGTAGCCCTGAGGGGAGGCACGGGGTTTCCCTGCCCCTGCTCAGCCTCGTTCCCCATTGGTTGGTTTGTGTTCCCCTGCGCGGGCAAAGCAGCTCGGATCCTGTGACTGGGGAAGAGTCCCTCAGCAGAGCCCGGCCATGCGGCTGGGGAAATAAACATCTCTGAAACATCTAGCAAGAATCCGTCCGTATATATTTGTTTCTTTTCCACGGGACTCCTGGTTTGATATAGGCGTGTTGCAGTATCCCCGCTGCAACATATGGTGGAGAATGCGGGCAGGACCATCCCCGTGACTGATTTGTGTGAGTAAACCCTGGAAACTTTGGATTCCTCTTCTTGGTTTTGTTTTGCTATTGCATATCTGGACTATGGAAGAATCGTGGGAAATGGGGCTCTCTGAGCCACAGAAAAAAATGTATCTAGAAGTAAAAGGGATCCTTGAACAACAAAACAAAAAAGTATTGGAACCGGGAGATCTTGAACACTTTTTTATCTGGCTTTTCAAAGAGTTCCCCTATATTTCTCGAGACTTACTTTTTGATATCAAACCTCCTGGATATTCTCAGGAGTGTTTCTGGAACGAGATCTGTGATAAGCTAAGGGATGGACTAGCGATAGAAGCTCTCCGTGGATCCTTTATAATCAGTGACGCTCTTCAGGAGCATCTGTATGATCCCATTACCCCTAAAGCAGAAGATCATACTTCTCCCGTGGCCGAGACCGCGTGGCGGCCACCCCAGGAGTGTATGACTGCAGCTGTGCCAGCGGAGGTGCCTGCGCTGGATGCGCCCGGCCCCCTCGGGAGCGCGCGCCTTACTGCGGACCCCATCCCTGTCTCGGGGTCCCCGGCTACGCGGCCGCGAGTGAGGGAGCGATGCCGCAGGCGCCATGGGTGCCGTGGGCCACGAGCAGCCAGGAAGCGGAGGTCAGCGTGGAAGCCCGCTCTGTGCATACGGCTCAGAGAGCCCTATGCAGGGAGAAGCGGCGGTTTCCACAGCGACACGAGAAGCTGTGCAGTGCAGCGCCGAGCCGAAACGGGGCCGCTCTCAAAGCAGCGTGGAGTTTGCGGAGCGGAGCCATGCAGAGCCCAGACAGGCGCTGGAGCGGGGCCGTGCAGAGAGCGCAGAGCGGCCGCGGCGCGGGGGCCTGACCGAGACGTCGGAGTCGGCGAGGCGGCGGCCACGCGGGACCGGCACCCACGACAGACACGCAAGCACGTGATAGGAGACGTTCTAGCAACGAAAGTCACAGGAACTGTGAAATGGTACAATGTGAAAAACAACTATGGATTTATAACACGAGATGATACAGGGGAAGATTTATTCATCCATAGAACTGCCATTAAAAGGAATAACCCTAAAAATTACCTGCAAAGTGTAGGAGATGGGGAAGTTGTTCAATTTGATATAGTGCAAGGAAAGAAGGGTTTACAAGCAGCGAATGTTACTGGGCCTGGAGGTATTCCCGTCAAAGGCAGCCGTTATGCACAAAATTATAAACAATATCCATTCCAGCAATTTCCCTACCCACAGCCTAATTTCCCCTTTTACCCTATACCCAATATGAACCCTTTCCTAAGTTTACCCTATCCCCAGTTTATTCCCAATCCGTTTTTTCATCCATGGTTTCCCTCACAAACCCCTGCCTTTGCCAATTGTTTCCCCAAAAATCCCTTTCCGATGCCGATGGGGGGATGAAAAGGGGGAGGAAAGAAATTAAACCCTCTCCTGCCTCAGTTTCCCCACAGGCATGTCCAGAGAGTTCTGTCTCCCTTCTGTCAGCCCTGAGATGTTCCACAGAATTTGTTTGGACATTTAAAGACTCAGGAGGGTGGCTTGTTTTGTTTTGAAACTGTTCTTGTTATGTTTATCCAATTGTCTTCATTCTCCTTTTATTAAAATAAAACGGGTGAGATGTTGGGGTCCCTCCCCCGCGCCATGTAGCCCTGAGGGGAGGCACGGGGTTTCCCTGCCCCTGCTCAGCCTCGTTCCCCATTGGTTGGTTTGTGTTCCCCTGCGCGGGCAAAGCAGCTCGGATCCTGTGACTGGGGAAGAGTCCCTCAGCAGAGCCCGGCCATGCGGCTGGGGAAATAAACATCTCTGAAACATCTAGCAAGAATCCGTCCGTATATATTTGTTTCTTTTCCACGGGACTCCTGGTTTGATATAGGCGTGTTGCAGTATCCCCGCTGCAACACCCCTTAAAGCAGATTCTGGCTCCTCACTCAACAGAGCTCAGGATGTTGCTTTATCTAATTTTGCTCAAGACAACTGGCAGAAGTTTTGTTTAGGTATTGGCTAAGAAGCTCAGAAATGCCCCTCCCGGATGTCTGAGGTTAACCATGGAGTAAATTAAACTAACAAGATTATTTTATCTACCTGCCATTCTCAAGGTGCAGACAATGAGAAGACCAGATTGCTATGTGTCCTAGAGTTTATCTACTGCTGTTGTATTGAATTTGTACTGCGCATCAGGGATTACTTAGAATAAAAGAGAGGCACTCCTACCCTCCTTTTGCAGAACAGGATATGCCACTAGGGTGTGGGAGCAATCCAGGACCTTCCCTTTCACAGAATGACAGTTGTTTGCAGCTTCAAAGAACTGTCTCCAAGAGGCTTTGCTACAATTGCAACAGCAATTAAGACAAGGGGCTGCACCACAATTTTCTTCTTCAAAATAAATGTGGTCACATTTGAGGGATGTGCTTTAAGGTGTTTCGGGAGAACTAAGTCTAGGCTAGTTCAGGCTTTGTTTCTAGTGATCTGGATGCATACCATGGTTTTAAAATCCATCACAGTATGTCCCTTTGTATATAGCAATACAAGTGCAAGAAACAGATCACTGAACTTTGATTAAAAGAGAGCATAAAATACATTAAACTTGGTTTGGGGAGTTTTGGCATGAAGGTCTGTCAAACAGCTGTTCAGGTTCTTGCACCAAGACTCAGCTGTTGATCAGAAATTCACTGTGTTATTTTAAAACTGTTAATCTATATCCTTTGAAGGAAGAGAATGACTCATAAACTTGGTCTGGGCTCTGTTGCTACCTAGCATGAAATCTTTTAATATTGAAACAAACCATAATTTCTACACATGATGGCTGGAGATAGACTGAATCATGAAGAGATGTACAGAGATAGGAGCTGCACTATGTACACATACTGGTATTTTTCTTCCATAATGCTCATTACTTTACTATCAAAGAATGCATTTGCTTAGCAACAATTCAGAGACCTCGAAGTTCTTTGAAGGAAACAGGGAAGAGGAGTGGAGATTTAAGCAACTCCATTGCTGGAAGACATGGAGAGAGTTGGTAACAGTCACCTGCTTCCCATAGGAAGGAGCACGAGGAGCATCATCTTAATCATGAATCCAATATAATTTGCATTTTATGTTAGAAAAATTACACTGCCATCGGAGTAACTTAGCCCTGTCCTGATCCAGTGTTGGCATGTATGAACAGTGTGGCACACCAGCTTAAATAATGAGAAACACCCTCCTCACTCCATGTGCCTTTTCCTTTTCACATAGGAACCTGGTCCACACAGGGTCAGCTGGTCCCAAAGCAGCAGTGGAGGAAACCCTGGCAGAGTTGCAAGCAGAAGATTAGATTTAATTGAACGACATTTTGCTTCGTAAAGATCACACAGATGGAAAAGCCTGACTTAAAGGAAAGCTAAAGGTCATGCACTGCTTAGGCAGGAGTGGAATTTGTCCATCCTGCTAACTCTAAAAATAAACTTATAAGGATGTAATGAAATTGGATTTAGGACTAGAGGCATTTTGTATATTTTGAAATGCTTACACATGAGCTCTGTGCGGCACATGCACCTAATGAAGGAAGCAGGGAATTTGCATAGTGATTAAAAACATGGGCATGAACACTGTAAGTCTGCAAGATGGAAACCACATTGCTGTCCCAAGTTCATAAACTAAGAAAATGATTTCACTGCCCCTGAGTTGAGACCTCTCAGAACCAGATCAGCAGCAATGCCTGTAACCTTTGAGCAGTGGGTGCATATGATCCAATCACTGAGACTGGTAAGGGTTATCATTGACTCATCAATTGACTTCAGAGGGGTTAGGAAAAACCCTTTTCAGCTTCTGTATGATTTTTTTTTTCCTAATTAAATTCCATGATAGATAAGATTTGGGATAATGAAAGAACTCAGTCTTCCACCCTCAGAGGGAGATATACAAACCCATATGTCCATCAGTTTCAATTAGTCTTACCAGAGAAGGCAAGCCCTTCTTAAAAACTGACTCAGGAGCACTGATTTCTCTATAATGGGTAATGACCGTGAAAGAACTCAGAGCTCACAAAATTAAAGCAGCTCTTTTTTCTGAGAGAAATATTTACAAAGTTCCTGCAGCTTTTAAGCCATGCATGCATTGAGCAATGGCATGGATATCTCTATTTCCCATGCCTACTACTGCTTGCCTCCTTCTGAGCCCCAAGGTTATTACCAAAGGCACCAATGACACGAGATTTGGTGGGAGAGTTGCCTGAGCCACCAGTGCAGGTGATACATAAGTGCCACTTACCTCCTTGCAGGTCCTACAGGAGACAGAAAAGTAGGAGATAGTAAAACAATTCTCACTGTCATGATAAAATACGAAGCCGTACAATGCTTCCTTGAAGGTTATCAATCCAATGTGATATTTTGAGAGGACCAGCTGCTACAGAGAAATATTAGGTGTATTATATCATCACAACAGACTTCCACCCTAAGGGAGGCATATTGTTACCAGTTGTTTGAGGAAAGAATAACTTAATGCAAAAATAAATACTCTAAGGCCTTTTCATATACAAGCATGAAATGAGGCTTCATCCCACAATACTCCAAGTAAAGGCCAAACCATTTTCATTCCCTGCACATTCCAGTGAGAGCTGAGGGCCTCAATTGCTTTGAGAAGCTTAGTGTGCATACAGAGGAATCCATCCTTGCCAGTGTGAGGATAGACATGTGCTCATAACTGAATTTTGTTTCTCAGAAGCAGAAGACCTTTTCCTACACAATCATGATTTGAAACCCAGAAAGCAAATGCCAGAGAGATAAACTGAGAAGTGCTGTCTTTCAATGGGACTTGCACACATCACTGTAGGAAGAAGGGTGATATTTTGAGTGGTATAAAACTGCCTACAGACTTCAAATATACTTCTTTTTCATTGCATTATAATTTGTCTGGAACTGTTCAATTCAAGGAGTCACTTCACCATGCATGAGAACAGAGTGGTATAAATCAGGCTGCTCCAGGAGCAGGTCTGATGTGAAACTATGCTTGAGATCTGAGCAACAGAAAAGATGGCTTCTTAAAACAATTGTGAATACTTAGAAACTACCCAAAGAAGGGAATTTACACTGGTGTGTGTGGCTTTGCTGCATAACAACAACCTTATTGCAAGACTTTCTGTGCAGAGCCCAGGCATTTAGTGAAATGCAGATGTACATGAAAACATCTGGCATCTGAGAAGAAACCTGCAGTAATCCAAGGCAAGGTCGCAGCCCAGTGGGTCTTCTCTATGTCCCTGTGACCCTGAACAAACAAAGATCCCTTTCACTGCATCTGATCTTTGCTGTGAACCTCACAAAGACATCGGTCTGTTGGAAAGCAATAGATTGGAAGCCTTCCAGGTTCAGAAATCATGGTTTTAGTCCTGGCAGGAGCCAAACACTAAAAGCAAGGCCAAAGAAATTATGGCCAACAGGAAATTCTGATCATCATTTGGCTATACCTCTCAGTTCCTCAGGGTCATAACCCCGAGCCTTGTGTGTATGTAACAACTCTAGTTGTCATCTTCCAAATAATTAGCACAGACTGGATTTATGTGTTTTGCTGGTTTATGGGGACTTGTATTTCATAATAACCATTTTGTAAGCTCTTAGACTTCTAACTAGCAAATTCAGAACTGAATTTAAGTTTATTCAGGACTGAAGTTTCCTTATATGATCAAATTGTTTTATGTTCTGTATCTGTCTGATTTTAATACAAATTATTCCCTTTGGTTTTTGCTCTCAATGAGACTTTTAGTGACAGAATCACAATAGAGTCTAAGGAATTCAGAGGGTGAACTCCTCATTCTGTTGTTCTGTTAGCAGTGCCCCTGCAAGCACACAAAAGGAATGTAGAATGGAAAAGTAAGATGCATTCCTGTCTACACCACTCATTAGTGCTGCTTTGTGGTGAGAATAGCACCTCACTTGTGCTGTGCTAGAACAAGGTGTGAAGCAATTACCAAAAGAAAGATCTTCTTGTAAAATAGGGCCATCCCATCTCCTTGCTAACAGCTCCCCAAAAATCTCTTCCCCTGGTCTCATTGATCAGGAGAATGTCCTGCATACCATCACACCGACTGGCAACTTATTTACTTGGGACTGGCCACTCCACCCCCTTTTCCCTACATTTTCCCACCCTCATTCCTCTCTAAACCAATTATATTCTTCCCTTTCCCTGACTTTGGTTTCTCCCCCAGCCTATCCCATATCAGGTCTTGCAGAATCCCCAGCTGCTCTTCCTCCACATCCTATCGTGTGTCCCATACCCAGGCAGTGATTCTTCTCCCACCTGTGGGGTGAGCTGGGCAGCTGCTCCTGTTTCCCCTGGGAAGGGTGTGACCTCCCACCCATGAAGCTGAGGCTCTTCTGGAACAGCCCCAGCCCAATTCAGAGTCTTGTGTCTCTGACTGACATATTGTGGTTCCACAGCTTATCCTTCTGCCTCTGTGTGTGTATAGATGAGCCTGTAATCACACAACCTAATACAGTTCTTCCAAACTATTTCACATCAGATGAAAGAAGATCGTGAGGACAACCCTCTGGCTCTGCATCTCTGTGTTGCAGCTTTTCCTTACAGCTTTGAATAAGACACTTTCTTGGTCTGTACTGTGGGACATAACACACTGGGTGGAGGAGGGTGATGATGTTGGGCAGTTTTTTAATGGTTGTGAGATATTGCCAAAGACTTGGTTGAGAAAAGGCTTAAAGAAGGGAACACAGAGGGCTGTGCTTCACCCAGAGTATCTTAGAAATAAAAAGGGAAGAGAGGAACATGACTGTTTTCAGAGAAGGATGCTTTCTGGGCACTTGGGGCATCTGGACTCTTTTAAAGAGCACTTGAAAATCTTGGTTGTACGGAAATGATCTGCGGTCTCTGCATCATGGAAGAAGCCTCCATGGGGACATAGGACAGCAGGAAACCAGAACTCTGGACCTGTGCTACCTTGTTCTACCACACATCCTTTATCCCACACTGCACAGCTTCCAATACCAGCCTTGCTCCCCTGGAGGGCTATAGTCTGTCCATCTTCCTCATTTTGGGCATTAAATGCAGGTATTGATGCTCATTTCACCTTCTCCCTTGAGGCCAAGGTAAAACACTACTACACTTGCTGAATTCATCACTTTGTGCAAACTTCATTTATGACAGCAAATCTGTATAGCTTCCCTGTGTCCATTTACTCTGTTGTTCAGCCGTCAAGAAAAGGCAGCCCATCAGGTTCTTTGTCAAAGGGCACAGTAGTTGCCTCTTTCTCCTGGCTCAGAAGGATCCTTTGCCCTACATGAAGCCAGACACCAGAACAGAAGCATCACTGGGATTTTTCCTCAAAGAAGCAAAAAACCCAAAAAAACATCACAGCTGTATTCTAATAAGTGGTTGGTGTTTTTTCCTCTCAGTAGTTAATATTTAACTTTTGACAATCAGCCCGGTTTCCCTTTACATTTCCTGCTTTCCATAAACCATAAACATGTATAAACCAGGCAAATCAAAGGAATGGAAGAGGAAGATAAAGCCCAAGAACAGGTACCAATGTGAGGGAGGGAAAATCTTGGTCTATCTGTGCCTTGTCATCAGTCATGAGATGATGACAAAACACCACTGTGAAAACAGGCTTCGAGCAGTCTAATGTAGTGTTTATAGGGGGATTGAAATAAAAGTTGCCCCAGGATAGACATCTAAGGTTGCCTGATAGGTCTAGATTTAAAAGAGGTCTGGTGGATCTCATATTAGACACTGAAGACACTTCAGTTCCTAGGGGATTCACAATACCCTTAGAACATTTTCTGATTTCCCTAGTTGTTGGTCACTTTTGACTTTCCGTACCATAATAGAGACTTTAAAATTATGTGGCTTAGTGTTTTAAATTGAGTACAACCAAAAGACAATAAAGATGATGGAGTTCATAGGACTGAGTTTTGTTAAAAAATGCTGATTTGAAATATTCATGGGAATGTATCCATTGCAGCAATCTTCCATTAAACTCTAATCTTGCATGGTACCTTTGAGTTTGGAAGCCATAGGAGATCCCAGGGCTCTCCGCTCTACTCTAAGGTCTGTAATCAAGCATCAGTCCCCAAGTAGTCACAAATCCTTGAAACTTCATCTTGAATTGTGGTATTCCCAGTTCTATCATGAAGGTTTGGAAATCATGGGCACTCCAGACTGACATGGGATTTTCAGACCTTTCATGTTATCTGAGGTGGATCTGGAAACTAAGAGACAATATTCCAATGGGAATGATCAGCAGCAAAACCCAATTAGGCTGATATTGTTTATCCTGAACATTATCCTAATATTTACATTTATTATGCAGCATAACGTTGCTGAACACTTACACTGCATTGCTAAATCCATCCTATGCACAGATTGGAGTTACTTGAAAGAGTTAATTTTCATTAATATTCAGTAAGCATGTCTTCACAATTTTTCTAGTACCACTTTAAGGGAGAAGATGCTGGCAGGACAGTAGATGTTCGGTTGTGGAGTGAAAACCAACAGATGTGACCCGGCAGGCTGCTGATCCCTTTTTCCGCTCCTTGTTATCATGCCCATGTTTCACAGCTCAGCAAAGAAATCCCACATGGATGGAATGAAGCAGAATTTTACTGGTGGCCAAATCTCTTCTTATGAAGTGAAGAAGACTCAGAGACAGCTTTTTTAAATCATTTTTTTCAGCTCAAGTTTAATATCTAGATATCCTGAAAATTTGCCCTAAGCTAGTGTGAAAAATGAGCCTTAGTGAACCCAAGTGTTAACTTTGGCTTGCTGCAGCATACAAGGGAATAGCTGTAGGCTCTAATTTTAAATTAAACAATACAGGAGTCCCCAAATCTCAGCTCTGCTCACAGTGTCCTCTTTACTCCTGGGTTTCCTGTTCCGCCCATATTCATGATTAATTTTCTCCCCTCACCTCACAGCAGCAACACTGTCAAGTGTTGGGAGGAAGCACATTTGTGCAACACTGAAGGATGACAGCTGTTGTCATCTGAGACCAAACAGGAGTGTGAAGGCTGAATGGATTGGAGCAGTCATACCCTTCCCTAAAGCCCTTATGATTCCTGAAAAAAATTTAAAAGTGTGCGAGCATGTTTTTTTTGTTGTTGTTGTTGCTGTTTTTGTTTGGTTGGTTTTTTTTTCATTTTTGGTTCTTTGTACTTCATCTTGGATTTGCCATTATGGTGACCCATGAGCAATGCAGAACAACCATGCTAGGACACTCTATTCTTGCCTTCTTCCATCCTCTCCTTGTTACATCACAAAAAGCTCATCTCCACACACACAAGAGGTCCATGGGAGCCTCAATACCCCAGTCAGAGGCAGGAGCACCTGCCAGGGCTGTCCAAGAGGAGTTTTGGCTCCGTAGAGTGGCACCCCCACTATGGGCAGCAGCTCTCTGGTCTCCCCGTTGATTTAAGAGGGTCTCTGCATGGGATGCATGGGAAGAACAACTTCATATTGTGCAAGGATTGTTAAGGGGTGGTGAGGGGGGTAACCAAAGGCAGGGAAAGGAAAGAATTAGCAATGATTAGGGAGGAACAAGTTTTGGAAGATAGAGGGATAAGGGGATAAAGTGACTGGTCAAGTGTAAACAGGTTGCTGGACACTCTGCTTGCCTGGCCATACTCTGTGCCTCATGAGTGCTATCTGTCCTGTCTTCTCAACAAACACCATTTTAAACCTCATTTAAACCCCCTTTCCTTGTGTGAGAGATTCTCTGCTTGTATATGGGGACAGCTCTGAGTGCAGCAACTGGAATGGGACCAGGAGCCATGGGATCCCCGTGTTGGTGGTGCAGCAACTGGAGTGAGTGTGGGTGCAAGAGTGAGACTGTGGTCACCAGTGAAGCTGGAGCTGGACCAGCAAGTAGGTGACATGGCCTGGGAGCAAGGGGTCAGTGAGCCTCTGAGGTCAAGATCAAAGGAGGCTGGAGAGGCCAGAGGGAGTCTCAGCCAGCTTTCTGTGAGTGAGTTGGTCTGTAATAGCAACCGAACTGGGGCTGTGATCTCAGGGACTCGCCCTTCCAAGTGCCAGCCCTGGTGCTTACTGGGTTCATGTGTGCTCTCTGTGTGTCTCTAACCTGTGAGTCCAGGATTTATGCACATATGTAAATATGTGGTGTGTAGGTGTGCCCTTACATGTGTGTGCCTGCAGGGAATGTATGCTCAGCCAGGATGCTGCAGGAACCTGGGCCATGGAGCTGCACCAGACTCACCTCCCCCTGACTGCTGGGCCCAGCCTCCCCCAATAGCAACCATTGCCACTGGCATGACACGTCTTGGTACAGGTGGGAAATGGTTTCCATCTCTGTCAGCCTGACATCACTGCCTCAGCAGAAAAGGCCAAGGAAAGAAGGAAAGGGAAAGCAAAACTATAAACCCCAGGTTGTAGAAGCAGCTCCATCCATCAGTCATGAGTCTGTCTGATCTGTGGATCCCATAGCCCCTCTTCCCTTCCTATCTCCTCCATTTGCATCCCACCAATCTCATTTCTTCTGAAGGGAGAATGTGTAGTTACTCCTCAACTCTAGTCAATGCTTGATGCCTCCCTGCTTCCTGCCTTCTCGAACCTGATCTTTGACCAGATCCACCCACCAAAGTCAAATGTCTTTCCAGGGATGAGCTTTCACACAATCTTGGGAGCAGTTTTCTAGTTTTGTGGTTGGTGAGAATGAAAAATTAATGTGTTTTTTTCCGTGTAGAAGCATCAGTCACGCATTGTGTGTACACTAAATTCACAGGGTCACAGAAATTAGAGACTGGAGAGCCCAGGGGAGAGAACTGCTCCAGCTAAGGAGCTGTGCAAAATTGTTCTCTGCATTGCATTAAGGCGAGGAAGGTCTTTGAGCATTCCTGAACTGTCAGGTCATCCTTGTTTTCTTGTCACCTTCTTCCTGAAACACAGGTGTGGGCATCATCTTTCCCAGAGAAAGTAGCTTATTAATTTTAATGAGCAAGGAAGATGTGTGCTGTTGAGGAACAAGCTCAAATTAAAATATTATTATTACATAATCAACTATGGGCCTTTCACAGTGACATTTAAAGAGCCATGTCCTTATTTTTAGTTAAAACCTGCACTGAGCTGGCTTATGATCCATCAGCATCCCTGTCTGAGGATCTGACCCAGATTAGATTTATTTGGTTCTATTCTCAGGCTATTATATACCCTCCCATTATGGATTGAGTCTTAATGCCAATCAAATGGCATTGGAAAACCTCCAAATGTTTTCAGCTGAGTGGGAATAGCCCTGTTCAGACCATGTGCTTAAGGTCAGTGTCTGCTCTCAGGTATAAATCCAGCAGAATGTCACTGAAATCAATTGAGATATAGCTGATTTATAGAGATGACATTGGCAGCAGCAATCGACTGCCTCCAAGAACCTGTTTGTGGCCTCAGCTCAGCCCTGAGGTCCTGGGATCCTCACACAGGAGCTGAAGTCAATGCATGACAGGACCTGCTGTCTAGATATCTTCTGACTCTCATTTGAGCTCTTTTGGTTTAATTTTCTGACGAAACAGACATTGGGTGCTCTGATTCTGAGGTGGAACATGGTGATGTGATTGAAAAATGTCAGGTTTGCTGTACAATCATTGCCACATGTTTGCCTATCCCTGTGTAAGTGGGAGCAACAGGAAGAAAGTGTCCTCCTTCCCTCTGCCACCCCAGTTGATGGTCAGCTGAAACACCCCTGTATTTCTGTGTGGAAACCAGGACTTGCCCTGTGCTGCTCCCACCATCCCACATCCTCATTCAGGCCCTGCAGAGATCCTGGAGATGCCCTCAGAAATTCCCTCTCTTGCATGATGCCCCCTCCAGACTTCCCAGCGTAGGGTGTGACTTTGCTGCCCACCTTGCTCATGTCCTGAATTCACACCCCGTTTTGTGGGTTTAAAAGTTCAGCAAAAGGGCAGCCCATGCAAAGATTTACAGGGTTCCTAAGATACTGCTGCAACAAATCTTTTACTCCCACTCCAAGCAGTGGAGATCTGGACATGAGAAGAAATGCACAAGGAGGAAGAAAAAACCATTTTCATTAGCAGTGACTTGCTGACAATGTGGTTTCTCTGTCAAAACCTGTGACCTGAATTATCACTGCCTGTGCTGCTGGAGGGTTTATTGGAAAATGGACAGCTTTGCAGGGAAAAGAAATCAAGCTGGTGGACAGAACATTTTTTAAAATAAAAGGAAACAAACTGTATTAGTTTGAAAACAAACTAGTGGGAGACACCAAGTCAGAATAACAATTTAATAGGGAAATAAAAGGGGGGGGGGAGGGAAATAAAGGTGGATAACACTGGGTTAAACTGACAGAGTCAAGATACAAGCTGGCACCCTGTTAGTCAGGGTGGTGGTAGCAGTCTGGTAGAATGGTGGCTGCAGTCCTCTGAAGCAATGATCCTGTAAAAAAGGGTCTGCTCTTCCTCAGAAGGTCCAGTGGTGGCTGTGTAGCTCCTGTCCTCTGGATATCCAGTGGAAAGGGTTCTCTCTGGTGTTCAGTCTCAGATAATATCCACGATTGGATGCTTGCTTCCTCCCTCTGGGTGGAGCATCTCACAATAGGGTAATGAGTCATGAGGCCAAGTGTTGATTAGGCTCATTAACAGAAGATAGTCCAGAGGGAGTTATCTCTGAATCATGGGGCAGGACAATGATGGGCCATTAACAGCAAGATAGTCTGGGGGGAGGAGGCAAGGAAACACTGCCCCACCTGATTTCCACAGCTCATGAGGACGGTAATAGAATACACTGCAACCCAGGACACAAACTCACTCCCTTATATTGCACATAAGCAAAGAGGACATGATCATTGCACCCTTGATGATGAATCAGGCAGCAGAGTTCATCTGTTCCATGTGAATCACAGGTCAGGGATTTTCCAAACTACCTTTGCGCCGTCTGCAACCGGCCCCCCAAAATGCATTCTCCAACCTGTAGTTGTTTGGTTGCTGCTCAAATTTCCAGTAAGCTGAAAAAAACTTCCAACCAACACTCAAAGGAATGTCATGGCTGAGGGTTGTCCTCACACCATCTCCCATTTTTTATGAACATCATACCAGTGGAGTTCTGCAGTCAGCAGAGACTTAAGGCTGCTGCCAGCCTGGAACCCACACTCAGATGATGTTCCCAAGTCACTGCCAAAATATCAGGGTTGGAGGAACTTCTTGAGCAGCTGTGAGCACGATAGCTGTATCCTGCCCCACTTCTGGATGGATGCATTTCCAGGAGGATAGTGAACAGGCTCAGACACACAATCCCTTTGGTGGTCTGGAAGAGAGACTTGGGTGTGTTCCTGGACAAACTGAAACACAAAAGGTAAGACAACACAGGGTGGCCAACAAGGCAAAATATTAGGTCCTCCATATGAGTCAGGACAATCCCAAGCACAAACACAGGTTGGGAGAAGCATGGTTTGAGAGCAGCCATGAGGAGAAGGGCTTGGGTGTGTTGATTGTTGCAAAGCTTGATATGACCTAGCAATATACGCTGGCACCCCAGGAAACCAACTGCGCCCTGGTCTGCATCCAAAGGAGTGTGGGCAACAGGTCAAGGGAGAGGATTTTCCTCCCTCTACTCTGCTCTGGTGAGACCCCACCTGCAGTGCTGCATCCAGCTCTGGGGTCCCCAGCATACGAAGGACATGGACTTCTTGGAGCGAGCCCTGAGTAGGGTGAAGATCAGGGGCTGGTGCGCCTCTGTTACGGATACAGGCTGAGATAGTTGGGGCTGTTCAGCCTGGGTATGAGAAGGCTCTCAGGGGACCTTAAAACACCTACCAGTAACTAAAGGAGGCCTACAAGAGATCTGGAGAGGGACTTTATCAATGGGTAGATAGAGATAAGACAAGTAGCAATATCTTTAAACTAAAGGAGAGTAGGTTAAATTAGATACTATGAATAAATTCTTCCCTGTGAGGATGGTAAGGCACTGAAACAGGTTGCCCAGAGAAGTTGTGGATGTCCCATCCCTGGAACCTCTGCAATCTGCAGAATATTTATTACTGATGCCAATACTTCCGTTCATCTTCATTCTTTCTTATGTTGTGGTGGGTTGACCTTGGCTGAACACCAGGTGCCCATCAAGCCACTCTATCACTCCCCTTTTTCAGCTGAGGGAAGATAAGATGGAAAATAACTTATAGCTTGAGATAAGGCAATTTATTACAGCAAAAGCAAAAGTTTACATGCACTGAAGCAAAGAGAAATAAATAATTGTATTCTCCCCACCAGCAAGTGATGTTCAGCCACTTCCCAGGAAACCAGACTTCAGCACATGCAGTAGTTTTTCCAGACAGCAAATATTGTAAATAATAAATGCACCCTGTTTGTCCTCCTTTTCTTAACTTTTATATCATAGCTGATGTCATATAGTGTGGAATATCCCTTTGGTTAATTTCGGTCAGCTGGCCTGGTTGTGTCCCTTCCCAGGATTGCCCGTTCCCAGCCCCTTGATGGAGGGATGTTGGGGAGATAGTGCTGGTGCTGTGCCAGCCCTGCTCAGCAGGAGTCAAACACTGCTGTGTTACCACCACCTTTCCAGCTGCCAATGCCCAGCAGAGCACTGTGAGGGCTGCCACAGGAAAATGAACTCAATCTCAGGCAGGCCCAATAAAAATTCTTTTCTTCCTTCTGACTCCAGAGTTCCTGGATTAGTCAGATTCTCCTTTTTAATAACACTTCTGCAAACTTGTGACTAAAGGGGAAGTCAACACCCTGCAGACACAGACGAGTCTAGGCAGTCAGAGTGGCCAGCAAGCTGTAATGCTTGACCACTCCCCTCCCAGACAGGCATCCTTTAAGCCAGCTTGGGTGAACCAGAACTTTGTACCCGTGTTTGACCCTGGTGAGTATGTTTTATTTCATTTTGTAAAGAATAGTGGGTGGGCTTTTGGCAACAAAATGAGGATCCCAGCCTGCCTTAAGTAAGTTCTTGTTTTCCTCATAAAAAACAAATTATCCCATCATTATCAGTATGTAAAAGCTCCTAAACAAACATCACCAATCAGAAGGGGAATACTCAAACCTGCTAAATTTTTCTACAACAACCTCACTTTTTGAAAACGTGAACATTACTCTAGAAGCTTTTTCACACTTCTGGTTGGTCCTACATGGCTCAGTGTTGTGCTGTGTACGTATACCTAAGCCATGTCTGAAAACATCACATCAAACACTGAAGGCAGGCTAACCATATTAATGGAATCTTCCAATCAGACTATCAGTCATCCTGAAAAGGAGGGTAAAGAAGCCAGGAAAGACTGGCTGCCTCATTCAGGACTGTTGCAGTTTCTTTGTGTACTCTTGCACTGCTCTGCGTAAATACCCCTTGACTTACAAGCTTCATTTATTTGCTGAAATTAATGCAACAGCATGCAGTTACTATGGTGATGTGGGCTCCCTGACTATCTTAGGCTAAATCCATACCCACGTGTGAGCTGCTTCATGCAGTGCAGTTTGCTGGCTCTGGAGTACAACCAGACTGGAAGCCAACGTGTAGGAATGGCTGGATGATTGGGGAATGTGGATATCACACAGAGACATTGGCTCTGCAGTAGCTATGGAGCTTGTTTTTGGGTGTCTCTGCATGCTCTATGCATGGAGGGGACAAGCACAGATGACCTTTCATCTTTATGAAGAAAGCAGTGAGACAATTCATGTCTCCGAGGATTGTTGCTCATGCACTTGGCATGCTGCTTTGCTTTTACTGGGCTCGTGCCTTTAGAGATAGGAGATAAGGATAGTTCTGCGTTATTCTCTTGACTACAAAAAGCAAGACTTCAAAAGTAGGTGGAATTCATGCAGTGACAAGGTCCTCAAAGTCTCTGAAATACCTTGAATGCTGTGACATCCTCTGTTTCCAGGGCTTCAGGGCATTTCACAGATGCACAGTTCTTTCATCGGTCTTCTGCATAAAGGGCCCAATTTGTAATTACTAGAAGCAACTAGGGAACTTCCAAGAGCTTTAACAGTTTCTCTGTAGCTGGGAAAAGGGTGCACTTAATCAAAGCTGTGTTTTGCTGTGAATTACCCGCTCAGCTGTTGATGGTGAGTGGCTTTACCCTGCAGCTCGTTCGTGTTCCCTGGAGCCTCGGATTACCTCTACACTGCCACGATGATTTTATCTTGTTCAACCTTTTCTTCAGGAATAAATCTGTGTGTCCAGTGGTGTCTCAGTCAGCAGGTGTGTCTGCCTGGTGCAGCTCCCCGTGGCACACAAAGTTGTTCTGTAGCATATTCTGGAAAAGAACAAAGTTGCTCAGATGTGCTACAACAAGGATGTTTTCCCTGCTAGGGTGACACAGAAATGTTTGCTCTGTTGAGAGATTAAAGAACATCTGCAGAGTTCTCTGCTGACACGAATGTGTCACTTCACAGCTGGTTGTTTGCAGAAGCACCCTGTCATTACCCTAGAACCCTGTCTGCAGTTGTGTGGTGCCCAGGGAAAGAGAAGTGGGGCTGATTGCACAGTCTTCCTGGCAGGTGACTTACCTGCTGCTTGGAGCACTAATCAGTGTCAGAACAATATGGGCTACCAGGCTGGAAACATATTTATAGGTAGATTTTGAAAAGTGTCTGTAGATGCAGAAATTTTGGCAAAATTAAGAAAAAAGGAAAAAGAAAAAAAGAAAAGGCAAAAAAGGGAAGACTTTAGGATAAAGGGAATTTATTTGCCTAAGAAGTTTGGGATCTTAAATCTCCCACTTTCTTAAGTAACTTTAAAAACCACAACTGAGATTCATGGATGTATTTCAGTTCTTTATATATGCAGGGTTATATCTTTGGATGTTCTTCCAATTCCCACTGAGTCGGCAGCTCTTCAGGTGGTCTCCAACACCTGACACAGAGAGAGGAGGGGGCTGTGAGCTGCAGAGATTGTTCTTCAAGGAGACTGTGAGGCTGACAAAATGCTCATCCATGGGTATTGTGAAGAAGAAGAATGAGTGTCTCAAGCTGTTTCAAAGGTCTTTCCTGGAGATGGAAGAGGGATGAGAAAGCTTAAATACTGCAAAAAGAGGAGGCTTCAACATAGCAAGTTCTCCAGCAACATCAAGGCAACTGCTTTAGAATAAATTTGCAGATTGTTTTAACCTGTCTAAAGCAGAACATCTATCATGCAACAACAAGCCCACTGGGACAGGCACTAATGTGTCTGAGCTTTCAGCCGTGTCACACCTCTGCATTTGAAAGAGAACTGTCTCCCATGAAGCTTCCCTTTGCAGAGGACAGCGCAGACCCAGCTGGTTAACATGTTGTGCTCCCTTGCACAGGCTTTCCTCTTATTCTTCTTTGTTCAGTTTTTCTTGCAATGAAAGAATTTATTTCAATGCCATTTAAGCTGAAGGAATCTGGCAGAGGTTACTGTGCACTGTAATTCTGCTGCCTTTCTGGCACAGCACAGCCCTTCTCTCTCCATGGCAGCTAAAAGAAAAGGAGAGGGGAATGAGATCTGGGCTACACTGAGGTGATTATTTTAAAAAGCTCATTGAGCAGACCAGTTGGCAGTGCAGATGTCACCTGCCATTAAAATGGAAAAGGAATTTGCTCTTTTCTCTAGCACACAGAAGTGGGTTTTGTCTCACTGAAATGTAATCCAGGTAACTGCCCCATTCAGGATGTACTTCCAACCCTGCAGTTTGGGAGTTACAGCTCTGTTTGACTCCTTAGGTAAGCAAGGAGAATAAAATGTTCCCCAAAATAAACAGGAAGCAGAAGTCTGGACCTCAAAGCTGAAAAACATCCTGTGTAACCACGTAATACCTCTCCCTTTATCTCTGTATGTCCACATTGTCTCCGTGTGACGTGCACAGTCGCCAGCCCCCATCACCAGCACAGTGAATTGGGTAGCTGTGGTTTTTTGTGTGCACTGGCCAACGCACTCACGTCACAGAAGAAACAGAGAGGATTTGGTTATTCAAAACACTTCATAGCCGTGATATCCTGAAATTAAATGGACATGCTCTTTTTTAAAGGCGTAGGAACTAGACTACAGCTGGCAAGCAAAGTAGTTAAACCCAGATCCAGGCAGTTATAAGGCTTTTTAAAGTCCGTGATGCTTGAGAAACTAAGGTCAGAGGAATCCTGAGTCAGTGAAGGCTTTGTTGTTAGAAGGCTTTTTGTAGGGCAAAAAGAGGTTAAATAATGCCTGTAAGGCCAGCAGGAGCCTTCGTGGTCATCTCTGCTGAACATCTCCTGCATAATGTACAGCAGTGCTTCACCAGTGCTCTCCACGTCCTGCACGTGGCTCCAGGCTGAGCATGCATCCCTTTAGAAGGGCACAGAGCCAGCCTAAACTCTCAGTCTTGGGTAAAGATATCAAGTGATGGATAACACCCCACTGCCCTCAAGAAGGAGCTGTTAGAGGAGGGGCTTGGATTTGTCCTGGAAAACCTCTCATTCCACTGCTCTCATGTCCTAGCTAGGAATAACACCCTCTTGGCATAAAAATTGGCCTGGTTTCTGCCTCAGAGGGCAGATGTTAGACCTTGAGCTTGTTCAGCAGTTAAGCTGTTTGCTGATGTCTCTCAGGCAAGAGAAAAGCCTTCACACGTGTAACCTAAGGAGTTATTCCTCTTGGAGGAACATGGTCCAGAGGTGGTCTCTATCCCTCACTGCTGCTGAGGGGCAGCAGCCAATGGCCCCCTCTCACAGCTGCAAGGAGCTGAGTGTTTGTGTGGGTCACTGTCAGTATCAAAGTTGGGATAAAACCTCCTTGGTGTGTACTTCAACCTTCTGGTGAACCTTTGCTGTCCTTTTTCTGAAGAGTTTCCAGGTTTCACCAGGGTGAGACGGAGTGCTAAAACCAATGTCCAAAGATTCTTAAGCACGGAGTGAAATATGAATCAGAATCCATCTTCTGTCCCAAAGGCAGGTCTACCTGGCAGCACACCTCCTTTGTTTATGCTGTTCATTCATTAGCCTTGTTTTGATGAACTTTCACCTTATGACTATATTTAGATTCACTTTTCAGACACTGTCTCTCATTGGATACAGTAAAGTTGGAGTTGTACCTAGGAACTATAAGGCAAGTTGTGACTCCTAAATACTCCCATACCTGCATAAGCAGTCATGCAAAAAAGTTGGTTAAAGGTGAGTTCAAGAGCTCCAAGGCACAATCTGTTTGGGCTGCAGGATGTGTGAAGTACTTGGAACCCCGTGCTTTGTCTGGTTTCTGTTTCTTGACTTCTACCTGAGCATCTGAAGCCTCTCCTTAGGCCTTCCAGATGCTGCAATCTGCAAGCACAGAACCCTGCCAGCTCCATGGGAGCTCCCTGCAGGGCTACCAGTCAGCCCACATGGCTCCCAAATGCACCCAAGAGATCCTCATCGATTTCCACAAAGATGGAAAATTCAAAACAGGTGAACTAGATCATCCCCAAATCTCAAAATCAATGTTAAAATAGCATTCAATATTGTAATAAATTTTGGAAAGTTTTGGGTTGCATTCTGCTTTTGAACCTTCAGGGTACATTCAGCACATGTTCCTAGCAAAATTAGAAATAGTATCTATAAATTAAAATACAACTAATATAAATTTACATTATATTTAAGTAGTACTAGATAAACATTGTATTAATATAATTCATAAAAGCTAGAAATATTATTTAGAGATATTCTTTTTCTAAATCATTAGATATTCCCATGTATATTTTTTTCCTGTGATAGTGTTAATTTTCTTTATAGCAGCTCATATGGGGCTGCTGGGTTTTGGATTTGTGCTGAAAGCCAATGTTTTCATTACTGCTGAGCAGAGCTTAAACAGAGTTGAGGGCTTTTCTGCTCCTCACCCCACCCCACCTGTGAGGAGGCTGGGGAGGAACAAGGAGTTGGGAGGGGACACAGCTGGGACAGCTGACCCCAAGTGACCCAAGGGATATTCCAGACCATTTGGGGTCACACTCAGTGTATAAATCTGGGGGAGAAGATGGAATAAGGTACATTCAGAGTGTTGGTGTTTGTCTTCCCAGGTAGGAAGATGGATCCCTGCTTCCCTGGGGATGGCTGAACACCACCTGCCCATGGGAAGTGGGGAATGAATTCCTTTGCTTGGGCATACAGTTTTTGCTTTACCTGCTAAACTGTTTTTAACTCAACCCACGAATCTTCTCACTTTTACCCTTTCACTTCTCTCCCCTATCCCACACGAGGGGATGAGCTGACTTATCAGGGTTAAACCACAACACCCCCAAAAAAGCTATTTCCAGAAATGGGGGGTTTCAGTGCAACAGCAACACTTCTATGCACTGTTTGCTCAAATAGTGGCAGTGTTTTTTCTCCCCTTCAGATTTTGTTAGGGATGAAGCCTTAGCACAGATCAGTTCTAGAATTGCCACACAAATAATGCTTGTTACATCTGTAATTTGAATGCTGGGTATTCAGAAATGACAATTCAGCTGTCTAAAGCCAAGCACTAAAAAGTAAAAGCCATTTCCAAAAGTCCATTAATAACTTGCTTATGGAATGACATCCACAAATCCAGTGTCAGAGTTAAACTTTGAATTCCACACTTTAATTTGCAGAAACACACTCAGTCTCTGCATATGCTTCCTTGAGAGATGAAGATCCACCTGAAAAAGTCTATAAATTTGAAAAATAACTCTCATAAAAACTAATGTGATTTATGTAAGCACATTAACGGGGAAATACCCTGAACAGTTGGTTTAAGTTCTTAGACTTCTTTAACTTAATATTTCCATATGGTTACATTGTAATTTTAGATTTTTTTGTTGCTTCATACCCTTCTTTGTTAAATTTGAGAAACAAATCAAGGTATAGGCACAAAGAAATTAAGCAACAAAGATGCCGGCAATGAGTGCTTGATTGTTCCCTCATGAAGCAATGATTCTTACCACAAATTCCCCTTATCCTCAAGGAAACATTATTCCAGTTGTCACAGGGTTGTTTGTGTGATGTTGTGAACAGAGGATTATAAAAATTTTCTGATATAAATAGCAGAAAAATAAGTGAAGAAATGAGCAAACTACATTTTTTTTTTAAAGCAGGATTACATTAGCTAAGTAAAGATTAGTTTCAAAATGCCAGACATGGTTTGAATTCTTACTGAATTGTTTCATGTTTTTAACACTCTTATCCCACAAGATTTTCACTTTTGCCTAGACTTTACTACTCCTGCAATGATCCACCACTAAAAATACTCAATTTATCTGGAGCTCTCAAACTGGCTTATGTGCTGGTTTTTAACTACAGCTTCCAAGGATTTCGAAAATGATTATTTAAACCAGCACAACACATTGGGTGAACCTTCTCAAATCAATGCAAGCCCACATTATATTGATTTAACTGAAGTTGATTCTTACCAACTAAAACTAAATGGATACAAATCACTTTCAGAGCAATGTGGAGCTGCAGGGGAGTGGTGTGATCTCACCTGCATATGTCAGCTCAGTGACTGCAGTAGTGTACAGCAAAATTCAAACAGAAAACTCAAATTTTTGGAGGAATTTCTTCTCTGCTGCAATTCATCCTTCCTGTCCCAAAAGAACATGGTAAGAGCAAGTGAGAAGGCAAAGTAATAAATGCCATAATGAATTTGCTTTCATTATCTGCATTGGACCAGTTTATGGGTAAAGAGGAGGTTGATGTCAGATGAATCAGCAAGTGTAAGCTGAAACTTGGTTCTCTAGCATGGCCTGAACATCTGTGGGGGCACAGACAGAGCTAAGTAAAAATGGGAACACTTGTCCAAAAGTGCTGTTCATTTTCCTGAAAGTATCTACAATCAGAGCTAGTAAATGAGATGGTGGGAAGGAGACAGGAATGGAGAAAGAATGGGCAAAACAAAGGGGAGAGAGGGACAGATGGGGATAGGACTCCCCTGAGCTGCTCCTGCAGATTGTGGTAGAAGACCCCCACATGGAACAGCAGGATTCCCTTGGGAAAACTTCTTTCTCCCAGCCAGAAAGACTGGGTGTTCCTCCTCAGCCCTACCTGCTACTCTGCAAGTAGGTAATATATAAATATATCAATCATATTTATCACATGAGAACATTCCAACCAGCCATTCTTAACACAGGGATAAGATGCTGGGCAGGAGAAGGGATTTTCATTACACTTCTTTCCTTCAGACCTAATAAGCCACAATGGATTGATGGTCAACACCCCAACACTTAACACACTTTGTATGAATAAAGGGAACATACTGAGATACACAAATCTTTTGGCATTTTTTGCAGAGAGTATGCAATTCTTAGCATGTTTTCTTCAAGTGACAGAGAAAAAAAAAGCCATTGAAAATGGATTCATTTGTCTCTGCTTTATAACTTGACAGATGTAAGAATTTATTTAACAATAAAACACCTGGCAGCTGTCTGGCAGGGCTAGTGGCTGAGCCCGGTACGAGTAGATACAGCTGAATGGCTAATGTTGGAAACCAAGCTGGATGGAAGGAGCTGAAACTTGTGATGCAGAAAAATGGAAAAGAGTTATGGAACAAAAGTATTAAGATCAATAGTTACATAATCTGTTCTTTTTCCAGGAGACCATAGTTATTAAGGCATTTTCTCATCTGTGCCACATGCAACTTATTAAAAAGGTTCAATCAATAGCAAGCACAAACTGTGGACAGCATAAATACTGAAATCCAGCTCTATCTCCCTAACCAGATTTTCAGTGAACTGCCCCTGTGTGCACCCCCAGCACTTGAGAGTGAGTCTCATACATAGGCAATAACACCATGCATCTGCTGGAGATCTGAAAAGCCTCATCAGTGTGATGTGCAGAGGAGGAAGCCAAGGAAATGATTCAAAGCTGGGAAAATGCCTTAGTCCAAAAGTCAGATTCATCTTGCCTAAATGCAGAAGTCTATAATGCAGGCAGTGACATGAGAAGCAGCGAGAAGCAGCCAGCACAGAATTCCTTGATTGTTGCTAGAGAGAAATAGGAAAGCTGTGAGGGACATTTATCCAGTCTGGTTTAAAGATTCACTTTGGGATGAGATGAACTTCACCGTGAAAGAGCTCATTTGTCTGAGCTGACTCCAGAGGGATGGTGACTAGTGCTGTACAGCCATCTGTTGGGTAGAAGTGCACATCTGGCCAGATATATATCCATGTGAGAGAGTGAAAAAGTTCAATCTACTTAATTTGTCAGAAGCAGATCACAGTGCTAACATATCAAGGAGGACCTTCATGTGAAGACAGTTTTGTTTCCAATGGGCATTGTTAACAGCAGAGAGAAAAAAGAATCAACAGGTGTAGGCTGAAGCCAGATACATGCAAAGAAAACACAAAGTGAAGGGTTTTGTACAATGAATGAAAAAAGCCACTGCTCAACAGTAGAAGAGGTGGCTTCTTGATCTCTGGGAGCCTCCAATGTCTTTATAAAACATCAATGCTCCAGTTCCACTTAATGTGGATTAAACGAATAAACCTATTAACCTGAATAAAACTGTGCTGCTCCATAAATCAGACCAGATTACTTGTCTGGAACTTCTGGCTGGTCCCCGTCTTAAATTTGTTTTAAAACCTGCATATTTTCTATACCTAAAAGCCTCCTCCTCTGTTCTGCAGGGGAAATAAATAAATACATAGAAATACAATAGGTTCTTTTGTCTGTAAAAAAGAGATAATCCTTTTTTAAAATAACTGCATTCTGCACAGTCATGGCAGTGAGCACAGGGATTTCATCTGCACAGACAGGAACAATTTTGCAAGCCAAATAGAACAAGTCATCTGAGCTGCTGCCCCCAGATTCAAACGTTCCTCAGTCTTGTACTTCAAGTGACAAATGGGCGTTACAGGGGTTGAGTTTGTTCAGCCCCTCCCAGGTCGTACTGGTGTCCATAACCACCTAGTTTCTGAGATAACGAGAAATATTTGCCCTGATCTCTGCATTGCTGGCTCAGTTTAGATCTTAGAGGATTCAGTAGAACATGTTCTACAGTCTCACATGAACTGCTGCCCATTCCTCTGACTCCTTTGTGAAGCAGAATTAGAGCATCACAGGGGCAGCTGGGAGGTGATGCATGCACTGTGCTATGTCCTCGTGTCTTTACATGCACTGTTTCTTGCTTTTCACATTTTCCTTGATGTAAAACAAGAAATAGTTTTATGGAAACATGAAGCTACCTTTCTTTATATAAGGAAGTGTAAGTCAATGTATTGAGGCAGGTTATTTTCTCAAACAGGAAACCATATAATATATTTGTCAGAAATGCATCAAGCCCCGTATGTAAACTTCAGAGAATTTGTTCTTCCTGGAGGCTTTCTTGCATCTTTTTGAATTTTGATATGATGGTTACCAACATTATTATAATTTACAGCCTGAATACATTCACCTGCACATGATACTCACTTCTTCTTCATCTGCTGTACATGCCCCCTTCCCTGACATTTACTTTCCTATCAATTGACAGCAACAGAATCCCACCTCAGCTTTCATTTTACAAGACTCAGCAAATCTCATTTGTCCATTTCATGTCTTCATCCTGCCAGCAGCCTGAAGTCATCATGAACATCACAACCTTTCCCCTCATACACTGGAAGCAAGTAAAGAGCTCTTATCCCAAGGCAGATTGTTTTATAAATTTCTAAGGGTGAGGTTCACTTCAGTTACCATGCCCTAAAGGACATCTTGACAGCTCCTTCAAATGTGCTGACTGCTTTCCAGAAGTTAATCTCTCAGTCCAGGTAAGCCCTCCTACACGTGTCTGGAGATAGTTTCCAATCTTAATGATTCCATGATTCTGTGCTTTATTTGGATACCTTCTCTTCCTGAGTGGTGGGCTTACCTTTTATCTTGGGTGGCATCACACCCTGCCTCATGGAGGTGTGCTATGCAGCACTTTGAACTACACTGGACATGCCCCTTGCCCCAGGGCCTGTTTCTGCACCCTGGTTGCAGGCACAGCCTTCTTGGTCAGTTGGGCTGCTGCAGAGGTGAAGGTGAGCACCTCAACACCGGGAAAAACCAACCAGTACATCCAGTGAGATCATAGGAGATTGGGAAATGTTCCCATGAATTCTTAGGAAGCTATTTTGAATCCACTTTCACATAAAGCACCAGAGGCTCTGTCTGTGCCTTCCCTGAGCCATAGTTTGCTTTGGGCTGGTAGGGACCATAAACATCATCTAATTCCAGCCCACCTGCCATGAGCAGGGACACCTTTCACTAGATCATGTTGCTCAGATCCCCATCCAACCTGGGCTTGAACACTTCCAGGTGTATCCACAACTTCTCTGGACAACCTATTCCGGTGCCTCACCAACATCACAGGAAACAATTCTTTTATAAGACACAATCTAGATCTACTTTGTCTCATTTCAAAGCTGTTGCCCCTTGTCCTATCACTACATGCCTTTGGAAAATGTCCCTCTCCACCTATCTTGTAGCTCCTTTAGGTCCCCAAAGGTGCTATAAGTTCTTCTTGGTGACTTTTCTTATCCGGGCTGAACAACCCCAACTCTCTCAGCCTGTCTTCATAGGAGAGGTGCTCCAGTGCTCTGATCATCTTCAAGGCCTCATTTGGAATTCCAACACGTCCACATCCTTTTCATGCTGGGAACTACAAGGCTGCATGCAGCACTGCAGGTGGGATCTCACCAGAGCAGAGAAGAGGGGAAGAATCCCCTCCCTCACCTGCTGCCCACAGGGCTTTGGATGCAGCCCAGGACACATTCGGTTTCTGGGCTGCCAAAGCACATTGCTGGGTGATGTTCAGCTTCCCATCCATGGGCACTGCCAAGTCCTTCTCCTCAGGGCTGCTCTCGACCTGCTCATCCCCCAGTCTGTGTTTGTGTTTGGGATTGCCTCAACTCAGGTGCAGATTAGACCATGCTTAGCACACATGGACTCTGCAGTACCGGTCTGGTTCTACCCTTGGCACCCAAGACAACAGCTAATTCTACGAGTAGCTTTTATCTGCTTAACCAAAGTCCAGGTAAACACAATATTAATCTTCTCCTGAGAATAATTTCGTGTCTGAACAAACTGACAAGGTAAACACAATATATTATATTAGTCTTTTCCTGAGAATCATTTCTTGCCTCACTAAAATTACAAGGTAGTCTTGTTTATTGTCTCTCAGATAAGCACAGATTTGCATTTTATCCCACTTTGTATTTATTCCCAGATGTTAAATAGTTTTTTTCTTTCTAGATTTACTCTAAGAAATCACGCTATATTAAGCTTAGATTAATCGTTCTCTGATTTTCTAAATCACTTTTCTTTTTCCAATTTCTTAGATGTAGGTTATGCTTTGAATGCAGCACCTGTCTGGTTTACAGTAAGACCATTTTCAAGTCTTTGAAATCTTTTGTCCAAATCTCATTTCTAATCATTAAAGCAATTCTTTAGTTTACACAACTTTGCTCTTCTGCCATCAGGGAACTGTACTCCAAAGCAATCTTTGAGGACAAGATCTTCTCTAAATGCTGATTTGTTAATATCAGATCTAAAAGAGCATTTCAGCTGACTTAGTGCTGCTTTAGTGAAGAATTCTGCTAGCTTTTGCACACAGATGTGACATAAGTATTTTCTAGGCAACAATGGGGGAATTGATTTTAAACTTATTTAATTTTTTTCTTTAGCAGCTTCTCAACTGGTCTGTCCTGTACTGAAGCTCCAAGCTGTGGGTTAACAGAAGATCTTCAGAATTATCCCTGCACAGGCACTCACCATCCCTCCCTACAGGGATTCTGCTCATACCATTTATCCCTTCCCAGCCTATCCTTGTAGCTGGAAGGGACTGGAACATAATTTTAACCTATATATCTGGCAAGAAAGCAAAACCACTCAGACTTTTCTATCCTACCTGGGTTATTATATTGCTTTTCTACCATTCAAGATAAATGCCTGTCCATACTAAATTAAGCTGTGTGAGTAACATCTGCCAGGTGTGCTTCAGTGCTATATTAACAATTTTCTCAGGGGATGACTTCCACCTGCAATTACCATTTTGTGTTATTCTTGTACTTAAGTTAATACAGAATGTACAGCCCCTGGTATGTGTGTGATGTCCTTTGAGGAAAAGAATTTATCTTGAGAACTGCGTGGTGGCACAGCTCGCGTGCTTCTGTGACATTCAGGAGAGATGAAACTGTTAGCTGGTGCTGATCAGACAAGCACATAAGCCTGACTTTTAAAAAGGTTCTGCTGTGTTACTATATTTATTTTGTTGGAGCCACAGAAAAATGCATTCTTGTCAAAATGTGTTTTTAACAGGCTTTGCTTGCCATTCTTCTTGTGGGCTGGAAACTCAAATAGAAGCCTAATAGACACTTCAACCTAATCAACAACATTTATTTTCTAGGTCTAAGTCTAATTTCACCTTCTGGTTTATTCCTGACTGTCCTGGGGGACAAGTGAAATGAAATAAAATTACATGATGCTAATAACTTCACAGTCACTCTTAATGCACATATTTTCAAGTCTGTGCTTGGGAGTAGATGGTACTCAAGGCATTGTGAGGTCCAGATGGCAAAAGGTAAATCAGGTTAATTTTACTTTTGAGATGTTCTGTAGGTGATGTCTGAACTTCCAAGAAGGGTTATTTGTGTCGGAGAGATTGAACATGCTACACGTGTGAAACACACAGAAAGTACACATGGCTGTCTCTCTTTGCCATGTAGTTACTTGCCTTTATCCTCATTTTAGATGCTTATGCCATTTCTTTCTTCTGCAGTAAAATACTTAAGGCCAACTGTTTCTATATCATTTTAATCTTCCTGTATCCTGACAGAGGTAGAATCATAGAATCCTTAAGGTTGGAAAAGACCCCCAAGATCAAGTCCAACCTTTGACCCTGCCCACTAAGCCATATCACTAAGTGCTATGTTCACTTGTTTCTTGAACACTTTCAGAGATGGTGATTCCACCCCTACCTGTATTATGGGTTTTTTTTCTATTTTCATATCCCATCAGTGTTTTTTTTTTTTTTTTCATTAGTGTTTATTATTCCTCTCAGGCTTTATACTATCATTATAGAAAAACTTGCATTTATCTAAGAATACAAAAGTGAAGAAGTATTTCATAGCACAGAGGGATTTTTATGTGAGTTTGCAGGAGCTCCAGATTTGCTGAATATTTCTGCAAATCCGGCTTTTGGTGTTTACTGTGTGTTTTTATGTGTTGCAATACTGAAAGGTTTCTCTGACTTTCACAGACATTTATTGAGAGCAGATTGTACCATATCACAACCTTCACCCACAGCCAACACTCCCCTATACAGCACTTAAGAGTCCTAGCAGGTAAAAACATGTCTCTGTGTAATAGTTGGCCTCACAAGAAATCCTGCTCTGATGTCACAGCTGCGTCTGATGTGGTCCTGCAGCCAGATCCTGCAAAGCAGATGCTGAGAACACTGACTGTGTGTCAGTACCACTGAGCTCCTGAAAATCCTCACCATTTGAATTCCAAGAGCAAGCAGGGAAGGGTGTTGTTGCTTTTGTTGTTTCTCTTCTCTTAATGCACCTTGGTGCCAGAGCCTGGCTGTGTGAAGCGTGGAGGCTGAGGATGAGATCTAAAAGCCTGCTTTAAACCTGCACTCTTATCACTTGCTTTTAGAAGACTTTGGGTCAGGGAAGGCTATCACAGTCCTGTGACATCTGTCAGAAGTGTGAGTGTTGTTTGCAAAAAAAACAGCGAGAAGACCAAGCCATATATGATAAAACTGTGTGTCAATTCTGTCAAAGTCCACAGCCACCAAATGGCCTTATCAAGTTTATTAGCACTGTGTATAATGTGCTACCATTCCAAGTTACACAAAATAAGGGCAGCGGGCCTTACACATTTGAATACAGAACACAAGGTGAAGTGGAGGTAAGGTAGGTATACATATATCATCTGTCATATGTACGGATATACATGCACCATCTGTCTCTTCTGCCAGTCAGAATAAATCAATTGTGTAGAGTCCATCTTTGGTCAAACTTCTTAGCTTCATACCTATAAAGTTTGGAAATATTTAATCTCTTTCACATCTAGTCATACCGAATAATAGGTGTGTTCTGTATGGTATAAAATAAACATGAATTATTAGCTAATACTAATGTATAGATTACCAGTAAATCATTTTTAAATGGAACCACTTGTGTGGAGCTTGGTCCTGACCTGAGGACATAACCAGCAAGGTCAGTAATCACTCCAGCTCTGTTCACTGAGACAGGAAGTATCCAGTGGCATTTTGGCATGTTGAAAGAACACTCCCATTCAACAGAACAAGCTGGGGATGGAGCACTAGTTGGCCACACTCCTGGATCCTCTTCTCTTTCCTCCCACTGGGAGCACAGTGCAGTGGTAGCACTTAGCGCATATTTTAGAGCAAGCCAACCATTTTTGAACAACAATTTATTTACATAGGCGAGGAGAAATAGCTTCTTGGCAACTGCATACATGCCAAATGCTGATTTTCTATTTTAACTTCTAGACACAATGGCAATTGGCTTGTTTGAAAGATGATGGATTATGAACTGAAGGGAGAGCTAATGAGGGGGGAGCAAATACAAGCCCAAATCTGCACTTTCCCAGTGCACTGCTTCACTTTGCAGCTTGGTGAAACACTTGAAAATGGGTTTGGGTCCAAAGAGCTTTAGAAATAACCAAACCAATTTATTTTTAGCTGCAAATATGGAGTAACTTTAAAATAGAAATGAAAAGCTGGACAATCCAGGAAAAAAAGGAAGAGTGTGGGAACCAGTCAATAAGGTTGAAACCCAGGCTGCCTTTGAGCCTCTGCAGGGCTCCCTTTCTTGCAAGGAGTTGGGAAAGGACAAGAAATGAAATCCATAAAAGGTGAATCACTGTTATTCACCAGCAATTAGCTTTGCCTATTAAAACTGTCAAGAATTACTCAGATGGCGTTCCTAGCACCACATTATTTAGGGAGTTAACAGGAGGCTGGCAAAAGAATACTCCAGCCATCCTTAAAAAAATAACCAAAAGACAACGTTTCATGCCTCCTTCTCCAGCACCACCTGGGTCCATCTCTTTCGCAGCCTTAGAGTAAATAAATCACATCTCCTCTATCTCTGCCTTGGGATGAGGCTCCTTAAAAGGGGAGAGCCATAGTTCTGCCCACATCTGGTTAGACAGTGTATGTAAGAGGAAAAAGTGCTGCAATTGCTTCACTTCTTCTCTTTTCTGATCAGTGCTGGTGAAAATGGTTTCCTTGTTATGGCTTGTAGACTCCAGTATGCTGCTGTGTTGAAGCACAGGAGGGCTCAAATCTGACTCTTAAATAAAAAAGGTTTTGGTTCCAGCACAGCATGTTTGTAAAATATCTACTGACAAGTCAAAAACTGTTCCACATGGCCTGTAAAACATATGTTAAAAATTATGCATCATAGACCAGCTTTAAATTATTCATTTTTAATTCCTTCAGCCTTGAAGGGCCTTTAAACATTGACTACTGAGAAACAATCCTGCCACTGAGGGAACAGCTATAAAATAAAAATCTGGCTACTTAAAAATATAGAGAAAAATGCTTTACCTAGGCACAGTTTCTGAATTTTAAAACATTAATACAGGGCTGGATCCCCACTTGGTGAAAGCTGATACAGCTCCTTTGAAGTCTGCATAACTATCCCCCATCAGCAGCTGAAAGCCTTGGCCCAGAGTTTAGAATAGATATAGTTTCTCTACATAAGACGACAAGCAAGATTTGCATGGTTAGTTCAAACTATTCCATATTCACTGAGCTGTTGAGGAAATACTGTCTGTGAAACAAATCCTGGATTCTTTCCCAAAACCGTCTAAATGACACTTGTTAGTGAAATGCTCTAGCATAAGGGGGATCGGCTCCAGCACACTGGGTCGGACCCTGCTGTAATTCCGATGGCATTATCAGAGAGCACTTGTTACCTCCACACTCACTGGGGTGCATCAGGGAAGCTGAGAGCATCTGAAGGAATTAAATGAATGTAACACTGATATAACAAGGAGAAATAGGCTCCATGCTTGCTGCTTCGGGAGGATTTGGTCTAGTTCTCTGCTCTTGGCTCAGCCAGGTGCTGGCAGAGACCTGCAGATCTTCTCCATGCTCTGCACTTCTCCATGCTACACCCATATCACTGCGTCACGCCTCCCTGAGGCATCTCTGAGGCAAACACATTCCTCTTCTGCCTTGCTTTACAGAAAGAAGCCTTTCTGGGCAAACCCAGCCACTGCAGATCTCGTCTCCATACCTCATCCTTGCAACTTGTGAGCAAGGTTGGTGTGGCTGGAGGGATGCACCATATCTTACCTCTTGTGTGCTCCAGAGAAATGGTGCAGAGACAGGACTATAAGCACAGGAAAAAAAAAAAAAAAAAAAAAAAAAAAAAAAAAAAAAATTATCTCTCACTCCCTTTCTTCAGTCATAGAATCACAGAATATTTTGGGTTGAAAGGGATTGTGAAGATCATCTCATCTCAACCCTCTGCCATGGGCAGGGACACCTTCCACTAGACCTGGTTGCTCAAAGCCCCATCCAGCCTGGCCTTGACCACTTCCAGGGGTGGGGCATCCACAGCTTCTCTGGGCAACCTGTTCCACTGTCAACTTGATTAAGTATCATTAATTAGGACATTCTTGACTGCTGCGTTGAGCTTTCCTTGATACAACCTGGACAAACTTTATGTGTTGTATGATGATAAACCAGCTGTTTTACTGGACACATTCTTTTTCTCTGTTGAACTCATGGACAGACCAGGTGTGGAACAACAGGTGGTGAAATGCAGAGCGCTCAGACTCTTCTTTCTCATCACTCTCCCACTCCCTCCCTCACCCCAGAAATGCCTGGGAGAAATCTCCAAACCTGATGCACAGCCCTATTACTGGTGAGCTGTTCTCCAGAGATTGTTTTTTGTAAACAGACCCACTTCACTATTACTGTGAAGCAAATGAAGCACCAAATTCAACCAATTTGCCTTAAAGTATGAGAGCATCAAGGCAAAAGGGTAACAGAGACACTAACAGATATCAAATTGGAGCTTTCCATCCCACCTCCAGCAAGTGTCAAGCAGCTCCTGGGAAAAAGCAGTGAATAGCTATTTAACAGACTGTTTCCACCACACAGTAATTCCTTGTATTGATACATTCCTTGTAAAAGAAGACTAATGCGCTTTTTCTTTTTTTTTTTTTTTTATGCTCATTACTGTAGATTAAATCCCTTCCGAACCTTGTTTATGAAGGATATAACACTATGCTGCTCTTCAGTATCCAGAGGGAGGATTTAGTGATGGGGTGAGTCCCTTGAAGGGCTTGTATGGGCTTGTGCTCCCCAAGCAGAAAGCTCAGGCTGTCCCAGGTGCTCTCAGCGCATGCAAATGTCTGCACAGTGTGGTACACGATGTGACACACTGGTCCAAATTCACACTCAAGCTTTTACTAATAGAACTCTATGGAAACAAGCTCAGTGGTGATTGATGAATTACAGCTCCTACATAGCACAGTACAGTCTCCAGTGGAAGTACCTCGTGCTGGATTTAATAAACCAACAACGTGGGCAGTTTTGGTAACTAGATTAATCACCTGTAAACTTATCTGCCTCACGAAGGGAGTTATGCACCGGCTGTCCAGTGTTAAGGAACATGTTTTTCAGCCCTCAGGAATGCATTCTCCCCTCTGACATGTGCTGTGCATGTTCACTGTACATGTTTGCCTGCCTACGGAAGGGTGGAGGAGAGAAGATCAGAGATCATTTGCTTCTTTGGAGGTGCTGTAGCCCCCCCACTTCCAGTCATGGCCCCAGTCTTTACACATCTCATGGCTCCAGTCTTTACACACTGACACTAAAAAAAACAGCATTATGTTGTCAAATAGTTTTAGCAGACGCTTTATCACTTGAATGTATCTGTCTGGGGGATTCTTTAATGATGCTGCATTCTTTTTAATTCTACAGCTTTTTATAGTCACTTTAAAAATGTCTGATGCTGGACAGAAAGAAGAGGGCTGAAGTATCTCTCCTGTAAAAACAGGCTGATCGGGGATTGCTCAGCCCAGAGAAGTCACTGGGGGGACCTTATAGCACCTTTCAGTACCTACAGGGGCTGCAAGAAAGCTGGAAAGGTTTTTGTTTTTTTTTTTTTTTCTAAGGGGATGTCGTGATAGAACAAGGGGGAATGGCTTTAAAACAAAAAAGGGTAGGTTAAATTAGGTATTTGGAAGACATCCTTTCCTGGGAGGGTGGTGAGACACTGGAACAAGCTGCTCAGAGAAGTTGTGGATACACCATTCCTGGAAGTGTTCAAGCCCAGGTTGGACGGGACTCTGAGCAACCTGGTCTAGAGGAAAGTGTCCCTGTCCATGGCAGGGGAGTTGGAATTACGTGATATTTAAGGTCCCTTCCAACCTAAACAGATCTGACTCTGTGAATATCGACTGTGCGCTATTTTTATTAGCGATGCCACTTTCACTTTCTGCCCTGAGAAGCGCAGAATTTCTTTCCACTTTCCCTGCTGCGACCACCTTTGGGATCCACGCAGCCCAATTTCAGACACGGCAGCTTGGGGCTTGTGGGGAACACAGACATTCCTGGGAGGTGACTCTCTAGGGAGGACCCGACGAGAGCTGGATTTCACCCCGGCGGCGCTCAGCGGTGAGTCCGGGTTCGCATCGCACCTCTCCGCTGCGCAGCCCCGCTCGGTGGCCTGGGGAGGCTGATGGGAGGGGAATGGGGGGTGAGATGGGGGATGAGATGGGGAGTGAGATGGGGGGAGTGATGGGGGGATGAGATGCGAATGATGGGGGGGTGATGGAGGGGGCTGATGGGGGGTGATAGAAGGAGGGGATGGAGAGGTTGGCGGGGGTCCGCCCCTCCCGGCCCGGCCCCCAGGAGGAGCCGGCGGGGCCCCGCGCCGTCCACGTGGCCGAGGGCGCGCTATATGAGCGGGCAGGAAGCGCCGGGGAGGGAGTGAGGGGAGGGACGGGGCGCCCGGAGCGGCTCGGTGGGCAGCGCCGGCAGACAGACGGACACACAGACAGCGCGGCGGCAGCCACAGCAGCGACCATCCGTCCGTCCGTCCGTCGCCCCGGCCATGGGGCTGGGCCGCCCCCGGTGCCGTGAGTACCACGGGACCCCCATCGCTCTCTCCCTGCCGCCCTCCTTCCTCCCCGCTTACCTGCGAATCCTCCGCTCCCCGCCGCCGCAGAAGGCGCGGTGGGAGCCTCCCAGCCTCCTGACTCCTCGTTCGGCTGTTGAGTTGTTGGGGTTTTTAAAAAATTATTTCTGTTATTTGGAAGCAGGGGTGGCCCCGGCGCTGGCGGAGCTCGCAGCATCCTCCGGTTCGGTGCCCCGGCACTCCGGAGCGAGGAGGCTGCGCCCTATCCAGCCGGGATTTCCCCGCTGGAGGGAGGCAGAGGGGAGACGGCGGGTGCCGGGGTGGGCTCCGGAGCAAGGGGTACCTTCGGGCGATGCTCGGGGGGCGACAGCGCCGGGAACCCCCCTCTGGCTGCCCCACGGAGGACCGGTCCTGCCCAGAGCCGCCGCCGGGTGGGAGCAGCGGGAGGGACCAGCCCGGCGGAGACCCGCCGATTGTTTTATTTTATTTCTTTCTCCCTGGGTAGGCTATGTGGCGAAAGAGTAAAGCCAGTGTTACTCCGTTAGAGGGCAAAAAGCAGACTAGCTATCCTCGGTGTCCGCTCGCACATTCCTCCTTGCAGAATTAATTTCAAATGAATCATAACTAACCTTCGAGGTCAGCAGTTTGTTTTATTGTACTTGGTATATTTATGTCAGTAGCAAACGTACATCCCAGGTCCTTCGTGTGATTGTGTGGAGTCCTGGCACAAACGAAAACAAGACAGCAAAAAAAATGCCTTGATGTATATATTTACTTATTTGAGGCACATAAGATTTTTCAGCTCTTTACAACGGTTGGGCTTGTATGCATCCAGTACATTGAAATAACTCATTCACGTAATTGTAAGTCTGAATTATATATTTGTCTGCTGGGCACATATGTTGAAGGAAAAACCTCCCTAATTATGGATCTTTCAGAGAGATTGGAAGGGTGACAAAGCCCTTGTAATCTTTTGGGTCAATTTTCATAAGCTCCAAAGGCTCCCTTTGAAAAGGAAATTAAATTTCAGTGTACAAAAGGGACAGGAGATTCAAGGATATAAAAAAAGTCTCTTATTCTACTTTGATCTTGTCCTCAGGAGTTCATTTACTTTGGTTCTCTTCAGTGACACAAGTTGAAATGAAGAGTTGCCTTTAACTGGAGTCTTCCTGCCTCTTGGCATTTTGGAAGGTACTCAATTAGCAGCACAACTCTCCTGTATATTATTTACACAGCTTCAGCGGGAGGGGTGTCTCTGTGTGAAGCCTCTGCCTGGAAATACTTGGCTTGTTATAAGCACAGCATCCTGCACCGGCCAGCACCTTCCACAAGCCAGTGTGTTCACCCCTCCCCAATTCTTCCATCCCTATCCAGAGCTGGTGGTGCTCTGCCCACTGTTCACAATGCCTCCACAGAGCTGCTCTCGTGTTAGAAGAAGTTGTGGCTGGCCCTGGGCTCCCTTTCCTGCTTTCAGCAGAGGCGGGATGGTTATCTGCAGGGCATGGCTGTGCTTAAGGTCCTTTCTGGGCTTAGCTGGGAACCTGATGGTTTTTAATCTGCTTGAACACATGTGCAGACAGTGGCTGGGGGTAAAGGAGGGAATGATTGTGTGTGGCTAAAAGGAGTGGATGTGTTTATTAGTTAATTGTATGTGTTTTCTTGATTATCCTCAAAACAACAAACCTCCAGTATAGGTCTGTGGTGTACTTGGTGTTCTGTTCCTCTGCCAGTTTCTCACTTAATTTACTCTGTTTTGGTGCTGCTGTAGGGTAACGTTTCAGTGTCAGGAGGTTTAAATCCTGTACCACAACAAAGTCCCAGTCTATGGTTTTGCCAAACCAGCTTTAAAGTTACCACTAAGTTTTTAAAGTACAGTTCTGCTAATACACATTTATTTTACCTTTCTGCTTAGTAGGGTGTAAAATCATTGTCTCTGAAAGTGTGAAAGAAGAACGATATTGCATGACTTATTCTTTTGGCACACTCACTTGGTGCACAATCTGATTCTGCAGGCAAGACATCGAGTTGCCCTGTTTGTATGAATTTGTCACTCATCCCAACCAGAAATTAACTTGAAACCTTTGTAATTTTTCTTCCAAACTTGATTATAATGGTGATGCCCTCTCAAATGAAGGAGGTCACTTTTCAAATTAAACATAATTTTATATAATACTTGGTATGTACTTATCAATTTTCTTTTTTTGTTTGTGTAGAACTGGGAGCAACTTGAGAGGAAGTTAAGGTCATGCAGATGGCAGTTCCATCTTCTAGGTTATAAAAACATCTTTTATGTCAAGTGCATTGCAAATGCTGCCATTAAATGATAGTAGAAATAAATTTTTATTTGGAACATCTTTTACACCTATTTTCAAAAGTGTAGTGAAGCAGAAACATGCTTTTAAAAAACAAAGGAGAAAGAGCAAACTCAGCTCCACAGCATATTTCAAGTGCTGTTAATCCCACCACCTGGTGGAGCTTTTCATGGCTCTAGCTGAGGGAACTCCGAAAAGGATGCATTTTTTGTCTTGTTTCAACACAGTCACATGCCACATGTGGAGTTTCTTTAACTTTTTTTCTTTTTCATACCAGAATTAATTAATTTTCTATATCTTCTGTATCCTCTGTACTTTGCAGAAGGCAGCATAGGACTATTGGTGTCTCATCTGAAGCAGCAGATAGATGAACTGATGAAGTGGGGGATAAAGTTTTTGCCTACAAGTACTTCTTAAGTGGAAGAATTAATTTTAATAACCAGCCCCTCTTCCAAGATACTCTGGTGGAACCTTTCAGTGCAAGCCCAGTTAGCTTTGCACTAATAATTTTTATATTTTTATATAAATATTACCATAAAATATTTTTATTTACTATAAAATATTTGCTAAACAGCCTGTGTTCAATCAAGCTTGCAAGGAGAAGAGAGGCAGATGCATTTTGAACTGATCTGAGATTACTGATGTAGGCCATTAAAGCATGGGAGTGAATTCCAGGATTTAAAGTGAAGTATGACAGACATACTTTTCCCCTCTCTGCCACAGTCTTGCCTGACTGCATCAAAGCCTATCTGTTATGTTCATGGTGTGCTGCCTAAACTGATAAACCCAAAATCCAACTCAGAGGTATGTAATCTGAAAGTAAACTCTGGACTTACCTGTCAACTCACAATTCAGAGGAATTGGTTACAACCGAGAAAGCTCCTTGACCCATATAGACATTTCCTGTGCAAGAGGTGGAGCCTTGCAGGCAGCATGCTGTTGTAAATGTTTGTATTGCTCTTTTTGCCATAGTGCCTGTGGCAGCAGCCAACAGACCAGTGGAGGCCATGGCTGGCCTAGGAATGTGACAGCTCCTATCTGCTATCCAGTCCTGGCAGGAATGGTGTGCCTGGTGCCACGGGTGGGATGGACAATTGCCTTTGCAGCCCATCCAGAGCATGTCTGCAACCCTCTCTGGGTTAGCTTGGTGTTGGAGGACTGATTCATCACCTAACAAGTATCTGCTCCAGGAGCTGGGAATCTCCTACCAGGCTTCAGGGAACTTGGCTTCTCAACCACAGTCTTTTAGTGCTGTTTGAACTGCCCTGGACGATCTGTCTTTGCCTTCTGGAGCCAGTACAGAAAGATGTGACTGTCTGACACCTGGTGTTGTATTTGAGACTTCAGGAGGGTGGGTTTGATATCCAGGGTATCTTCAGTGGCACCTAAAATGTGTTTGGCAACTGAATGGACCCTATGTGAGCTATGTGTGTTGTCTGGGTACAAACATCTATCTTATGAAATAGATAACCTTATCAACATAAGTGGTCTCTATTTAGGGTGTATGTCTGTTAGTTGTTCACAGTTGTCACTTCTTGTGACCTCTCTTGCCCTGATAAGGGCTCTGGGCTGACCTGGCACTAATTAACAACAGCCACACAGGAACTGCTGTCACCCTTTTGGTCACCTTTCCCACTCTTACCCCAGCTTCCTCTTCCCACTGGTGCCAAGTGTCCCATGCTCTGGTCTGCAAGTAGCAAGCTCAAGTCACTTTGTGTAAAATGTCCTATAAGACTTTCAAAAGCTCTTTTAAGCTAAGGCTGCACAACCCCCTCAAGTTGTGAAATAGCTGTGGAATGTGGAAAATGGGGGTCTTGACAGACAGGAAGCTCTTTTTGTAGGAGAAACTCCCCACAGTATTGGTGGAAGCTTGCTCTGAAGCATGAGTTAAGATTAGGAATGTCATCAACTGTAAAGACTAGTAATTGTTAAAATGCAATTCTGGGGGAGAGGAGGGTGGAAGGCAATTCTTTCCTGGCTTTGCTGCACTTGGAACTGCCTGTGATTAAGTTGCTTCATCTGGACCGATGTGCACATCCTTCCTTGGGGGGAGGAAGTTTTGTGCCCTCTGTACAACATGACAAAACCTTTGAGCAGAGAGGAGTTGTACTATTTCAGGAAACCTGTTAACGTCATCAAGCCACATCTGTTTTTCTGGGCCAATCCCACAGCTATTTCTGCCAGGCAATTGCAAGGTATCCTGGAGTGCAAAAGAGACACAACTTAAGTGGTTGAAACCTGCACCTGGTGACTAATGTTTGAAGTGTAGCTTTCTTGCTCTGAAGACATCATCTCAACAGAGATTTTTTTTGTTTGTTTTTGTAGTGACTTTTCCATCTCTTTGGAAGTCTTTTGTCCCAGTACATTTTCAGTGCAGGCTGAAGCACCCTGTAGTGCAGGTTACAGAACTCTGTAGCTTTCAATCCCAAAGGATTTGAGTGGAGGACAAGGAGGAATGGGTGACTGGTTAGAGCCCACAGGGTCCAAGCACAACATTTCCCACCTTGCTGGTGCCTGACACAGGGCTGCTGCTAGCATGGAGGTGACCACACATACTCTTGGTGTCCCCAAAACTCCTGCAGGGGATCACTCCTTCTCCACCCCTTTGGAGGACTGTTCTGCAGAGTAAGAACTGGCACAGTAACACTGAGGTATTAAGTCTGATGCAATTTTAAAATGTCTCTGGACTAAATAATTGCTACTGACATTTTCCCAGGATCAGTGGAGTTTTAGATTTTTTTTTTATTTTTAGAGCTTTGGTAAACCAGTGCAAAACAAAGGTTGTTCCTTTTAAAGGACACTATATTATTTCTAGAGGCTGGATCTTCCATCAATGACTTAATCTCACTTATCTAAAATACTTTGTGTGCTGACACATCACAGTGCTGTACCAGCTTGAAAAAGAAATCTAATTCTATCAAATCTGCCAGCTCAGTTAATATGACCCTGCCAGGGAAGCATAAGGCATCACCTCTAGTTTTTTTTAGGGAGGAATCAGATTCCCACTCCCAGCTCAAATTCAAAGTACAGTACATGTGACCAGATTTGGATTCTTTTTAAAAAAAATTTAAGATATCTTCTTGCATCCTAGCATGCAAAACCACAGATCAGATTGGAAGATGTCACCTGAATATTTGGGTTGAAACATAGTAGTTTGAGTCCTACAGACAGTGTTTTGGGATTAGTCTTGAAGCAGAGACCTGTGTTACTTCACCCTGAGACTTCTACAAACTCATGTGCAAAGAACATTGTGTAGGGCTACCTGCAACTTGATTCAGAGCTGACCTGACAGTTTTTGTCTCTTTTCTGATGCTCTAGAGTGCATTCAAAGCTGCCAGGGTGTGATAAGGACACCCATGACTGTACCTTAAATTCTTTTAGCCTGATGGGATATGGTGATGCCTTTTACAGAGCTTGCAGCCTGCATTAGTGCAAGACTTCAGCTATAAATGCTATTGCTTTTTGCATCTAATGCTTTCTCTTACTAGAACTTGACTTAAATCAGTTTGTGCAGATGATCTGACTTTGATTTTTTTTTTTTTTGTGACAATACTGAGAAAAATACACATTTACATTGAATCAAAGCAATCTTTAGTTGAGCAAAGGCAGGTCAAAATAATTACGGCTTTGATAAAGTGATGCATTGTTGCTTTTAGATTTACTTTATTCTATGTTCATTTCAAACTCTCAGGTAGTCAAAATTACTCATTTTGAAAGAATCAAGTTTGCCTTCAGAGATGTCAGAATGATTCCTCTGAATTTGATGTGACCTGCATTGTTGCAGTTTGTCAGCCAACGGCAATCCTGATATTATACCTGAATTTGGGGTTTTGTTTCTTTTCTCTTTGAAACTGTTTTTGTAGTAAAGTTATTATTCTTTGGAAGATTTACCCTGTTTTTCTCTTCAAGTAAAAAAAGGGATCTCTCCTGCTTCTCAGTCTAGTGCTTATTAGAAGAATTAGAACTCTTCCTTCTTGATCTCTTCTCTTTTCAGCTCCCATATCCTCTGCTTTTCCCCTTCAGTTAAAATCTGCCTTTGAGAAGCAATGACTTTATGATCAGATCTCCTGTGGCTTCACTCTGACTGTTACAAACAGACCTGCTGCTCTTCTCAAGCAGCTGGCTTAATTGTAGCCTAAAAATTCAACCTTATGAAGTGAAAATGAACTACTGCTTGCCCTCTATCCTGTTAACAAATGTTCAGCTTCAAACTTCACACTCTAATACTGAGGTCTACCTAATATCTCCAGGGACCAAGCAGTGGCACTGGTGGGATCACAAGCAGGTAGATACTAAATTTGCAGGCGGGACATAGAGGCATGTACAGCTGCTGAGAATGCCACAGCCATTGGAACTGTGCAAGTTATCATGGAATGATAGAATATCCTTTGTTGGAAGGGATGCACAAGGATCATTGGACTGACCCTGTGCAGGACATCCCAAGGATCCCACCCTGTGCCTGCGAGCATTGTCCCAGTGCTTCTTGAACTCTGTCATGCTGTGACCATTTCCCTGAGGAGCCTGTTCAGTGCCCAACCACCCCCTGGCTGAAGAACCTTTTCCTGATATCCAACCTAAACCTCCTCTGCCTCAGCTTCAGGCCATTCCCTCAGATCCTGTCATGGTCACCAGAGAGAAGAGGTCAGTGCCTGCCCCTCCTCTTCTCCTCATGAGGAAGCTGTAACTGCAGTGAGGTCTCCCCTCAGTCTCCTCCAGGCTGAACAGAGCAAGTGACCTCAGCTGCTCCTCATACACCTTCCCCTCAAGGCCCTTCACTGTCTTCATAGCTCTCCTTTGGACACTTTGTTATATTTCTCTTTCTTGTATTGTGTTGCTGTTGTGATGTTATGGTGAGGTTATCTCTCGTGCTCTGGAGGTTGTGCTGTGATGGCAACACAGAAATGAAAGGGAAAACTGCATTCTCTTCGTAAAACATTAGGTGTTAAAAAGACCCTTGCAAACACATCTCTTGCTTAGGAAGGCAATATTGAAATGTAAACTGGCTCTTACAAAATACAGAAACCAAAGTTGTCTTTTCTGGTGCTAAGAGGAGGAAAACAATTTGGGAGGTTAGTGTGGGGATGCTTTATAAATTTGGTAAAGGGCAGCTCCTTTCCCTTGGGCTGCCAAAAATGCCTATGGTGTGGCTTACTGATGTAAGTGGAGACTCTGCAGTGGATTCATGGAGAAAATCTGGGCAGGGGACACAGCTGTGGGGTCAGAGGATATGGCTTTGCTTCAAGATCTCTTCTACAGGCAAAAGACGTCATCTCCACCAAGGTTATTTTGATGTCTGCAGTGTGGTGATGTGAGGTGCCCATGGAAATACAAAGTGCGTGTGAGATACTGAGAACATCTTCAGAGCTTCAGGAGAGTTTTTTCTAGTTTCATCTCCATTTCTCTCCTTCCTGAGTAGACACTGAAATGTCCTTCAGTCCTGCTCTCAGGTTTTTTCCCTGTTGTGGTTTAAGCTCCCCCGACAGCAGCTAAGCCCCACATAGCCACTCTCTCACATTCCCTACAGTGGGAGAGACCTGGAAGTGTAATAGTAAAAAAACCTCATGGGTTGAGACAATTAATATGTAAAGCACAAGCTGCACATGCCAGCAAAGCAAACTAAGGAATTTATTCCACACTTCCCATGGGCAGACAGGTGTTCAGCCATCCCCAGGAAAGCAGGGCTCCATCCCACATGATGGTAACTTGGGAAGATAAATTCCATCACTCTGAACGTGCTTCCCTTTCTTCTTCTGCTCCCACCATTGTATGCTGATCACGATGCTGTGTGATATGACCTTGGGTCAGTTGGGGGTCAGCTGTCCTGGCTGTGTCCTCTTTCAGTTCCTTGTGTACCCCCAGCCTCCTTGCTGGTAGGGTAGGGTGAGGAGCAGAAAAGGCCTTGGCTCTGTGTAAGCTCTGCTCAGCAATAATGAAAACATCCCTATGTTATCAACACTTCCCAGCACAAATCTATGCCTCATACCAGCTACTGTGAAGAAAATAAACTATCCCAGCCAAAACCAGCACAGTCCCTCTTTTGCATGTTCTTCTTCTCATCAGTCCTTTTTCCTCAAATTCTCCTTGCTTGAAGAGAACGGCCTCTTCCTGCAGCTCCCACCAACCCCCTTCCTTTCCCATTCTTTGTTCTCTGTGTGCCAGGATCAGAGTGAACCAAGACAGCAGGAGAGCTGGGGACACTTTGCATCTGAGGACAGGCGTGTGGTGTTGGGAGGACACACTTGTGGCTGAGAACTTGGAGTGAGCTTGGAGAGACAAGGCCTGCCCCTTCTGATCTCTCTGCTCCAGACTTTCCAGCTGCGAAGAACGGTATTTCAGTTTTCTGGAGGTTTAGTTCAGCCTATAAAGGGGTTGGAGACTCCAGTAAAGATGTAAATGTTGCCCTTCTGACCAACAGTTTGATTTTTGAACTACGAAAGTAAAAGGAAATCTACCATGTGGAGAAAAGAGCTTTAGAGAAGGGATTCACTCTCTGCCACTCCATTGAGTGGTGCAGTCATCAGAGATGTGTAAAAACACAGCTGATGCAATATAAATCATCTATACTTGTTTTGTTTACTACAATGAGGTCATCACCGTAGTGCTACAAGGATTGTGCAATTTGGTGCTTTATCCATGTGGCTGTTCATGCACTGCTTTTGCTTGCCTGGATCCTAAGACCTTACAGAGGAAAATAAAGTGTCATTGACTCACTGTGGCTGTCACAGCAGATTTTCTGTTAAAAAGTATGCAAAAATAGATATGCAAAAGTAAAAACTGGTTCAGACCTGGAGCTGTAGAGAAAAAGCCTGTGTTGTGGTGTCAGGATGTGTGAAATAGCAGCAGCTTCACAACTTTGTGATAGAACTATGGGGATGCTGGAGCACAGCTGTCCTTCATCCCGCTGTAAAATCCATGTCTCTCCGGTTCAAAGACAAGGATGTTGTGTGGGACAGTGTGTCAGATGCTGTGAGCAAGTTCAGGTAGGTGATGCCAAGGGCTCTTCCCTCATCCAGTAGTGTTGTAAGACCCTTGTATAAGCCCATTTTAGAAGGCCACCAGATTTGTCAGGAACAATTTGATGTAGTGCTCACAATTCAGACAGTTAATTACACTGACAAAAGTTGGGTGTTAATGCCCAGGTAAGACCCTGATTTGTGTTTCTTGAAAAGCTCTGTAACTCAGCTGTGTAAAACACCCAATTCTTTAAGCAGAAATTACCTCAAGCAACTGGTTGTGAGGCCAAAGAGCAAAGGAGCAGGAGATGGATGCTGGCTGTTGAAAAATACAAGGTTACTGAAAAATAAAAGGTGATACAGTAATTGCAGAAGTGGCTAAAACATTTTGCTAGCAGCAATGAAACAAAGGAGTTTAGGATAAGCTGCTTCTCCACAAGGCAAAAGTCTCCTGTTGATACTGAGTTAAGTATTGGCAGAGGATGTTGCTATGTAATTGAAATTCATTTTGGAATGTTTTTAATAGAGGAAAAAGATGGAGGTCTGTATGGTAAAAAATCAATATGTTAGAATTACTAATCCAGCTCCTTTGGAGGGGGATGTCTGTTTCACAGAGCACCAGAAGAGGCTGCTTGTTTCTTCCTCTGTTGCCACCTGACCTTCAGCTGCTTTAGGAGAGGGGCTCATTTGCTGAGCTTTGCTTCTGCTGTCTTAGAAGGAGGACACACACTCTTCCTTTGCCTGTAAAAGGCCTGGATGAAGATTCTATCATAGAATCATCAAAGTTGGAAAAGATCTCTATGATCATCACGTCCAACCATCAACCTACCACCACGTTTACCATTAAACCATGTCCTCAAATGCCACATCCACGCATTTTTAACAATTGCAGGGATGGTGACTCCACTGCTCCCCTGTGCAGCCAGTTCCAATGCTTTACAACCCATTTAATGAAAAATAAGTCCTAATATTCAATCTAAACTTCCCCTGATGCAACCTGAGGCCATTTCCTCTCATCCTGTCACTTGTTACTTGAGAGAAGAGACCAACTTCCACCTAGCTACAACTTCCTTTCAGGTAGTTGCAGAGAGAGAAGGTCTCCCCTTAGCCTCCTTTTCTCCAGGTTAAATGCCCCCATCTCCCTCAGCTGCTCCTCACAAGACTTGTATTCCAGCCCCTTCACCAGCTATATAAAGCTAAAAATTCTACCAGATTAAGGCAGAAGTGCTCAGTGTAGCCACTGTCTCTGCTGTTCCTTGGAGAAAAGCTTCCCACACTCCAGAGATAGTAGCCATTTGTCCCTTTGGCTTAAAATACCCAAGTCATGTCTGTGGTGACTGTTGTCACACTAACTGAGAAACAATCCTAACAAATTTGCCCCATTTTCAAGTTATTACTTTGGAAAGAGGACAGTTGTCTTGTGGGGACAAGACAGACCAGGAGTTATATCTTAGTGCAGCAGGAAGCAGTTCTTTGATCCTCCTCAGGCAAGATGTCAGACACTCACACACCCAACTTTTCTTCTTTTGTGTGTGTGAATTTTTAAGGAAGTGTTGCTCAAAATGTCTTTTCCCTGATTTATCTTACCCCATGCAAACTTAGAGGTTCTCTGTAATTTATGAAATGAATCCACCAGGCACAGCTCCATTTTGGAAAATGGCTCTTCATCAACGTGTAACTCTCCCCTGAGGCTGTTCTTAGAGCCACTAGCCACACTTTTGACACGTCTCTGAATTTATAAAATAATATTATAAGTCTGGCTGTTTTCTGCCAGTACAATTTTTACACCTTTACTGCCTTGCTTGGGAATTTAGTGGCTCTGATATGCAGAAGATATCAGGGTGTATCTTCAGTGAGGACCTTCTCGTGGAACAAATGAGCTGGAACAAGACCCCAAGACAATTTGATGCACTTCCTCTAGGAGTTCCAGGCTTGCTTGGCTGAGGGGCACACCCTGAGGGGTGGAATTAGCAGGGTGGCATGTAACCCTTCCCACTCTGGGAAGAGACCAGCTGGCTTTACAAGGCAGATCTTCCGCAGGGTGAAACTTGGTGCCATTGGGACTGGTGCATCCTGCTGTGCTGCTGGCACCCTCCTCTCCTCACTTAAACAGTGAGATGTGGCACACTGCCACCGGTGCCCAAGGGTTAAATTAAGGGTAAAACTGGGAGAGATTCGCTTGTTTTGAAAAGTATCTCTTTCAATCCCATCTCTACCAAGGGAACCCATCCAAATTTGCCTTTGTTACTTTTGTATCTGATCAGGCTTCATTTGACAACTGTAGTCCTTGGAGCTGGAAATTCTGTTATTAGGGCACTGACACTTTTCTGAATATTAAAAACCTCTTGCATTTATGGCTGTCAGAATCAATCTTTCAGATCTCCCCCTCCAGCTGCTGTACTCTCTTGTGAGCTGATGGCTACTCCTGGGCAGGTAAGTGGCCGCATTGTTTTACCTGGCACCAACAATATTGACTTCCAAGGAAATGAGGGTGTTTCTGCATCTCAGATCAAGTCCTGTGTTTTGTTTAGGATACTCTCTTCTGTCAGAAACAGATGCTGCATAACAGTTTGCCCTTTCTTCAAGAGAGAATAGGGTCATGCACAGTAACCTTGAGTACAGACTTGTCGTATCTAGTGAGCTCATTAGGGCTTGATCTGCTCATTACCTGGAGACTATTGAAGGCAAGACCAAAATATTTCAGAAGTCAGTGAGGGCAGCGTGCTTCCCTCTGAGTGAACATGGGAATATTGCTCACCACATGTATTTGAACTGATGGCTGAAGCTGACATCTGCTTACTGAGGTTTACAAAGCTTGCGGCTTCTCATAATCTGTAAAACATGTGGCATTTGTATGAACAGGCTTGTCAGTTGTAGTTCCCTTACCCAAAGCCAGCAGGACTCTTCCATCTGTATAGCAGAGCCCTTTCCTTAGAGCCATCAGTCATCACTCTCTAAGAGTCCAGCAAATGTGAATAAAAATAAAATTTTCTTTCTTACACTTCTCTTCCGCAAGGAAATTCTTTCATAGGTGGTGGCCATTGCCAGTCCACTTATAGATCCTATTGAATTTCAACTTCCTGTTCAAAATTGTTGGGAAGTGAGATGTTAACAAGATATTCTTCCTCAAAGGCCACAGAACAAGGGATCCTTGCCAGCAGTACATGGTGAAAGATTTCAAACCTGATGAGTGATCTTTAAGGCATGCAGTAGGCACGCAGAGATTGTCTTGGGTGAGTTAAAATTGGTTTGGATTTTTTTTCAGGAGGTGCTGAGCAAAGCCACAGCACTGGCATGTTGCATTAAAGATGTCCTTCAGTGTGCCCAGTCTGCTATTTTAGGAGGTGTAAGTGATGCAAACATCATGGCAGAGGGACTCAACCACTTGTTGTGGTTTAACCCCAGCCAGCAACCAACCACCACTTGCTCACTCCCCCACCAGCTGGATCATGGGGAGAATCAGAAGGGTAAAAACTGGAAAACTCATGGGTTGATATAAAGACAGTTTAATAGGGAAAGCAAAAGCCATGCACACAAACAAAATGAGGAAATAACTTCCTGCTTCCCATGGGCAGGCAGCTGTTCAGCCGCCTCCAGCAGCACAGGGCTCCATCACACATAACAGTGACTTGAGAAGACAAATGTCATCACCCCAAATGTCCCCCATTCCTCCTTCTTCCCCTCACTTTATGTACTGAGCATGATGTCACATGGTCTGGAATATCCCTTGAGTCAGTTGGGGTCAGCTGTCCTGGCTGTGTCTCCTCCCATCTTCCCTTGGACTCCCAGTCTCCTCCCCACCATGCCAGTATGAAAACCACCCAAAACAGTCCCCTACTGCCCCAAATCAGACACCACTGCACACCAAATGGAGTGGTGTTTATGCAAGCTCATACTATCCTTCTCAGTGGGTAACTTCATAGCTCCCCATCACTTGTGGGATTTGTATCTTGATCTAAATAGCATGGAGATTTGTCACTTGGCCTCTTTCAGCGGGATTTTCTAGGTGCATGTTCAAACCAGTGTGTTAGCAGGAATGCACCCACAGGTATTCTGATGGAAAAAGTTAAATCCTTTTGGTTTAGTTGAACAGAGATGCACCTTTCATTAAGGTGACTTGGTTTCTGAGCTTACCTAAAAATAAAAAAGGTGCTGACTGGCATGCTTATTTTTTTCAGTGCTTGACCTATCAAAGGACACAGTGGCAGGCAAAGGACACAAGTAACTTTAAGATTACATTGCATTAATTTGTAACAATGATGCAATTTCCGTTGAGGTGCTTCCTGAGGATGTTGCAGGCATCCATCAGAGGCTCTGCTTTTTCTTTCCTTTGATATATGCCCAGAACCAGAGACAGATGCTGTAAAATGGAGTGGTTAAATGTGTTGATTTCTTGTAAAAAATGGTTACTATAGTTCATTTCATAGTTTGGGGGTAAGGGGGATCTTTAAACATGTATTTACTCTGCTTGTGTAATTTGAAGGTGGCCTATTTTCTCTTTTTTTTGGTGTTGGTTTGTGAAGGGTTTTTTTGGGTTGGATTTTTTCTTTCTAAAGCACAAGACTTATTTAAGAACTTTGTAGGCAAAAGTATTTTGCAATGCCAAACATCTTCTGTTGGGTGTTAGGAGTAGCAGTTTCCTTCTCTTTCAGCTCAGAGTACTTTAGACAGAATGGGAGAAGGATATGAAGGAGAACTGCTTTGTACTTAGCAGAATTAGGATAAACCCACAAGCACATGGTTTGTACTTTTTAATTCCAAGAGCCTGAATCTGATCTCACTCCTACTAATCTCTAAAGGGATTATTCCTGATTTACACCATACTGAATGAAATCAGAATCTGGCTCTGAAAGCCTGTTTGTACTTCAGACATTGTCTCAAGGCAGCTGACCTGCAAATATGAAGAGGAGACCTGAGTTCCTGTGGGTTAACTGTTTAAATTTGTCAAGCTAAGTCGACCACAGCTTGTTTTGCAGGGAAATGATACTGCAAAACCTCAGGCTAGAACCCATTTACCTCTTTTGGACTAATAGGAGGTAATCAGAGGACCCTCTTTGGTACAACACAGTGCTCAGTATTTGCATAGCACCTTTCATCTGAGGATGTTAAATAACTACTTCATTGCAATTCTGGAAGCTGTTCAGCCAGACAAATCTCTTTAATGACCTGCAGTGACTCTGGCTGCTAGCAGTGAAGCAAAAATAAGTTAGTACATTGAGTCTCTGGTCATGAGTGGCATCTGTTAGGAGAGGTCTGCAACCTAGAACAGTGTGAAGCTGTTACCTGAAAGTACTGGGCTTTCTGGAGTAAAGGCTATGGCATTAGCTGCTGAGAAGAAAATTGATTTTTATTAGCACAGTTCAGTTGGTGTTCACTGAGACAGGTACCAAAAGCAAATGTACGGTTTCCAGGTGGGAAAGAAGAGGCTGCCTCTAAATCATCATGCCTACTCCTTTACAGCCCCAAATTAATATTCTTTGTTCATATTTTAGTTGTCTATGTGCTCATTTCTAAGGCTGTGTTTATATGGGGATTTAAAGGAAAGTTGAAAACACCTTTTCATGGGGCTGCTCTAAAGGAAACTGGTGCACTATTATATACACATGCATATTCTCAAATGACCATATCATGTTTGTCATTGCTGCAAAGCACAGTTTTGGTGTAGTGACACATTTGCACAGTGTTTGAACACATTAAATGCAGCCATAAAATGGGAGCCAGATGGATGGCCTCATGCAATGGCCCACCTATTCCCTTTTAGAATTTTGTACTTGAATTCTGTTATCAGCTCTGATTTTCCAATAACAATCTCTTTGCCATGTCAATTTGAGATGCTTCAAGCTTTAAACTACAGTAATTAGATGACTGTGGAGGGTCCTGTCTTTATGGACTGTAGGATACCCACATCCCATAATTCACCCAGCACAATAAAAAGACACTGAACTCTGGGACACTTGTCAGAAAGGCTCAGTATAGGAAGATTTTGCTCACACTGGTTCAGTTTTCCCATGCAAGCATCTGCTCCTGCTGTGGAGCTGATCCACTTTTTCCTTTCCAACCTGAAGGCATGGTTATGACATTAAATATATTGAACCAAATTTGACATGCACAGTCATTGTCTGGAAAATACTCTTAATTTTCCTTACAATGAGTAAGAAAGTCTGCTACTTCCTCAAAGGTGTATTTAGTTTTATTGCTAGTCACCCCAAGTTGTTAGCCATGGCTGATGTAAGCTCTGCCTGTCTATGGGCAGAGACTGGAAGAGCTAATGACTGTATTCCTGGAGATGAGGCTTCATTGGTTCAATCTGATACAGCTGGAGAGCTATGCTCTGAGGAGTTTGCATTGGAATAAAATCCCAGTTGGCTTTTTGTCTAAAGTTTGTATGAGTTACCCAGAAAACTCTGTAGTAGGATTTATGCATTTTTCTGTTTTTCACAAAATAATTGTCATCATCATTTCATGTCCACAACTCTCTACTTTTTTATATTCACCCAGTATGTGCCATGTAAGCAAATGTGGGATTTGCTGGGGGAATGAGTTCTCCTGGTTAATCCCACACTGCTCAGCAAAGCTTTCCCCTCCTTCGATCTGGCCTCTGCCTCAAACTGGGTCCTCTTAATTGAAGGACAGTGATACTGGACTTCTCTTTGGAGCTTGTACCATTTGATTGAATCAAATTGCTCTAAAAATTCTCTCCATCTGTATCCCCACTATAGGGTAAGATACATTTTTCCCTGTTTGTCTCTGCTCTGGGCTGGTTCCACTGAGTCTGTTGCCACAGCAGATGTAAAGATGGAGAAACTTTTGAATACACCACATACCAGATATAAAATCTACTGCCTTGCTGAACTGGTTAATGTTGCTTAGATGGCATTTCTGCAGTGGAGGAAAAGCTGCATATTACTGGCCAAGCATTTGTAATTTTCTGTTATTTCTAAAATGGATGCCAGCACTTGGAAATATTGAGTAATTTTTAATTGAAGGGATATGATCAGTAGGTGATTAGTTTTTGGAGTGCCCTGGATGTATGCTATGTTGTAGAGACAAGCCATCTGGAGCAGGGCTGTGGTTTAGCTTCTGTAATGAGTACCCATGGACTGCAGTGCCAAAATAACTGGGTTTATTACATCGATGAAGATCCTGAGTAATTCAATTCATTTTCATAAATCTAAATGAACTAAAATGAGAACATAATTTGGCCTGAAGTTTTAGTTTGATGCTCTTAATTATTAAACCAGGATCATCAATGCATTTTCCACTATGCTTAAAATAACCAGCCACAGCAAATCAGGCTATTGAGTTCCTTCCTCTGCCTGCAGCTTTTACCAGATTTGCCATGGCCAGGATTTCACTGCATTTTGTGTGGATGGGCAGTGTGACTTCACTAGGTGTTTCCTGTACTTGCTGCTCCTCTGACCTACAAGCATCACACTCTGCCTCTGACCTTGTGGATAGGCTGGCAGGGAAGAAGAATCATAGAACCACTGAATGATTTGTGTTGGAAAGGACCTTTAGAAGTCATCTAGTCACACCCCCCTGCAAAGTGCAGGGACATCTCCCTCTAGATCAGGTTGCTTAGAGCCCTGTCTATGCTGACCTTGAATATTTCCAGGTGTGGAGCATCCACCACTGCTCTGGGCAGCCAGTTGCAGTAATACTCTCGCTAGTGGGGATTACTGGGCAGAAGAGTCCCACCCCAAATCTGTGTTAGTTACAAAGCTTGTAGCTTGCATTGTGTAGGGTACCTGCAGCAGCCCTGTTTGTGTTGCCAGGCTTGTAGCTGCTGGACTTAATTACTCTAAAATGAAGACTGATTTGTGGTATCACACCAAAATTAATCTTCTCTCTTCCTGAAATTTTCATTACACAGTGTTTTTGCTGACGTCCGATCAGTCATGGTGATGTACAGCCCCGAAACTTGTATCTGAAGTGCTGCCCTGTATCCAGTGTATCAGGGGGTGTTTGGAGCAGTCAGGGTTACTGGAGGAAGTCACTGGAACTGGCTGAAAGAAAAAAACAAAACAACAAAAAAAAAGCACCAAAAAACTCGGAGAATACTTTGATCTGAAATCAAATATCTGTGCACCAAGGAGGCAGTGTATTTTTAGGAGGACGGCACAGGCTGCATGTAAGTAGATGCATTCCATTTGATGTGCCAAGATCAAGATGTTGGAGTCTTTAACTGCTCATCTGGCCAGCTTATCTTGTGTTTTCCCTCTTAATTTTTCCCTTGTGTTTTAGAATATTTTTTCCCACTTGTTCTGTGAAGCATTCTTATGCAAAGCCAAGTCTTCTGCAACTCAAACAAGCTGTTTGTAGCACAACAAGAGCAAAGAGGTGTCAGAGTTTTGGTTTTGCATAAAAACATATCACTTATTTCCTTTTTTTTTCTCCCCAAGCTTGTTATTAAATGAGCAGTACTTTAATGAAGCATTTAATGGAGAAAACAAAACAAAACAACTTCTGTATTCTCTAGATTGTTCCTAATCCCTGAATGAAAAATTATTTAGAGATTAAAGCCCTTACTGTTTCCTGTGTTGTTGCAGAGCAATAATGAGCAGAACTTGAAAAGCTCTGCTCTCTCCTGGTTTGGAGTACCAGCCTCTATCACAGCATCAAACAGCCATGCCAGCACTTTTTCATGGTACCAGATGACTAAGTTTCATAGCAGATTCTCCTCCAATTTAGTGCTGCTAATGAGTGTGTGAATGAGACTGACAATGACTGACAAGCACAAGTTTGAAATCTCAGTTTCAGTATTGGAGCTTAAACAATCTGTACAGGAAGAGGCTGTTGAGAATGTAAGCATCAGTTTAAAATTGTCAAGTTTTCCAGTTTTTATTGCAATTTCCCCAAAGCTGTGCAATCTACAGCAGAGACAGGAATAAATTGCAGGAATCAGGCTCTTGCTGTAAGCAGGGACAAGTGGTGTGCCCTGCACACTGGCACGTGATGACCAAGACGGTGGTGTCTCAGCAAGATGTGAGACGCTTGGGTAATTCCTATTTTAAGCAGCAGAACTGGATTTGTGCTTCAAACAGCCTCAGACAGCCAAAGAGGAATAAACTTCAGGTTAAACCCCTTGTGTTTTGTGTCATTACCTTCTTCTCCTTCCTTTTTACCCCTGCAGTGACATGTGTCAGAGGGTAACAATGGGAAGGGGAACTTTGCTGCATATGGGAATAATAAAAATCAGCAAGGTCTACACTGTGATGTCCCAGTCTGCAGTAAGAGAAATGGAGCCCTTGTCCTGCCTTCTACTGTACAGGAAAGAAAAACAGAGGCAGGTTTAGATGGAATTTTAACTAAATGGTTTAGGTTTTGCAAGCTGCAACCTTCTAGCCTTTATTATACTGGATGAGAAGAATGAGTGGCTCATTTACTGTGAGGGTGGTGAGACACTGGAACAGGATGCCCAGAGAAGCTGTGCATGTCACATCCCTGGAAGAGTTCAAGGCCAGGTTGGATGGGGTTCTGAGTAACCGGGACTAGTGGAAGGTGTCCCTGCCCATGGCAGGGAGTTGGAACAAGATCTCTAAGGTCCCTTCCACCCCAAGCCGTTCTGTGATTAATAGCTCTTGGTAGGTAGCAGACATGGTTACAAATGATAGTACGTGACTGGCAAGGTGTTGAGAGTAGATGTCCCTCAGCAGGATTTGCCATCAGCACAGCAAAGGTGTGGGACATTGTTGGAGAGGGTATCCAAGCTGGATGCTACTGCCTGCCTGCCATGAAAGCAGAGGTGAGATCCAGCCACAATGACCTTGAGCACAGAAGGGTGCATTGGTGCAGGAGTGAATTGGCCCAGGTGCACAGCAGTGCCCCATGGGATGGGAGTTTGGAGAGCTGCCGGGCCCAAAGTGGCTGCAAAGGTGTCAGCCTTCTAACCAGAAAACCTTGGTGGCAGGAGGAACTTCTGCTGCCCAGGCAGCTCCATAACCTGAGGTGCCATACAGACTGCAGTGACTCTGGTGACAACTCAGAGATGTTATTCACCTACTGGCCATGATATGCAGTGATGGAGAGTGGAGGGAGCCACCACAGAACTCCTCTTTCCTTCTCTGGCAGGATGAAGCCTGTCACTTTTACTCTGTCTCCTCTGGTCCCAGTACAGGGAAGGGTTGGAGTGTGGCAATTTCACCCATGCCAGGGCAGGTGGTTTTAGGTTTCCAGGGCTTCCTGAACATTGCAGCTTCAGTACATTTTGTCCCCAGACATGTCTTTATTCTTCATTTCTGTGGCGTTTCAGGCAAGGTGGCTCAGAGCACTGTCCTCCTGGGTGTCCTGGGTTGGCGGTGAGGACCAAAAGGGACAAGAGAAAGCTGTCAACTGGAGCCAGTGGTCAGAGGAGCCAAGAAAACAAACACCTAGGAAAAACACCTGGCTTCTGGGACTTATTTCCTTAGGAAGCACAATGGAGAACAAAAACATGTGAGATGACTAAGATGTGAAGGAAAACCATGCTCATGTTTGGTGACAAGCCCTGCCTTCCGTCGCTGAGGGTAGGGCTTGGTTTCTCCATCTCATTCCAGGGCTGGTACCTGTGTGGCTCTCATGGACAAGACTGCCACTCCATCTGCCCCCTCTCCTTGCTGCTGGCTGACAGAGCCACTGGCAGAATCAATAATGTAAAAACCTTGCAGAAAGGAGTCCCTGAGGGGTCTTCATTTTCTTTTAAGAATACTCCAGTTTCTCTCTATCAGGAGAAAACTCCTCTCCTTATGAAATGAAAGGCAGTGAGTGCATGGAGGACAGGCATGGTACAAGGTGAAAGCAGTAGTTCACGTTCCTTCTGGAACAAGGAGAGTTTTCCTGTGCTAAAACTTCCTTAGAGTGCAGGAGATCATTGTGGGGTGCATTTGTCAGAGTGCAAGTATCTGCAAGCATGTGCTGCTGTCAGAGCTGGTAATCTGTCCTTTCATGGGTCACAGTGAGAAATAGATACTTTAATATGTGATTTGTTTCATTTAGAGGAGGCATTGAAAAAATAGGCTCTGGAGGTGGGACTTCTCCCTGCTGACATTTAAAGATGACTTGATGACTTGCTCAGGCACTGAGGTGTGACGTGAGATCAGATGGGTCCTGCCCCAGCACGACTGTGAGTGAGATCCTATTAACCTCTTAGCTGGGGATGCAAGAACCAGAGGGCAGAGGCTGGGCTGTCTAACCAAGGGAGCTAATGCTGGGTCTGGTTATCTTCTTCTGTGGAGAACTGAAGCACCAAAGTAGTGTCCATCAAGTAACCTGATGGGGGACTTTCAGAGGCCAAACAGCACTGAGTTGTCTGCACCTTAATGAAAGTCAGTGAGAACTGTGCTGCCTTGCTTCTTTTATGTCATTAAAAAAACCCCAAACCAACAAAAAATGTATATATGTATGTATATGTATGTTTGTGTATGTTATCTTTATAAAAATATCCAGCACACTGGTGTTGTCCCTTTTAGATGAATGTAGAAGAGATGGAGAAGCTTCCTTATGGTCCAAAATGAACAGGGTTTGCTTCTCTTTCTGTAGGAAGGAAAAAAAATTCACTGCTCTGACTGACTGTGTCCTGAAGAACCCAGGACCCAGGCTCTTTTCCATAAAACCTTAACACATAAAACAGAGTCAAAACCCAAATAATCAATCGTGCTAAGATCCATAGCTCAGCTGAAAACTGGTTGGTGCCTTCTTGCTGCCTACACCCCCTGCACATTGTCATGGATAGGAGGTCCAGACTGACCTGATCCCAAGTGCCCACAGTGCAGCGAGTAAACCCTTTTGCAAAATGTTTTCCACATCAGGAAACATCTTCCTCAAGTATTTAATACTTTGCCTTGTTCCCTGATTGAAAGGATGCTGTGAGCCCTCCGCACAGGGCCAATGTTAGGGGTTTTTTTTTCTCAAAGAATAGCAGCATTCAAGTTCCAGTGGAGCAGTGATGCTTTGTCAAAGTCTAGTTGACCCTGAAACTTTCCACAGTGCTACAGTTTTGAGTAAACCAGGAGAGCAGGATTTCTGATACACCAGATGCTGCCTCTTGTGCTCAGGGCTTTTCCTACCCTAAAGAGCCTTTCATGACTTTCTGGTGGTCTTTTGAAGCACTAACTGCTGGTGATACCTGAGGATGGAATTTCTCCTGTATTGCCATCTGAACAGTTGCAATTTTGGTGGCAATTTCCCTTCATTCACACTGCTCAGATGCACTTTTCTGATGATTTGTAGCAGAGGATTCATTAGCTCTTTTTGCAGCAGGATAGCTCTGCTGTGCATGCAAGTCAGTGTTGATATTATAACACATTTGTCTTTAATTTGATAGCCCATTGCTCTTACACATGTTCACTGTCATTGCAAAAATGTGCTTTTGTTGGCTTTTCTCAAGAAGGGATGAGGGGATGCAGAAGTGAAATTTGTTTAATAGAGAAGCAGCATTTCTGTTCTTTGTTAACAGCTGAATGTGTAAAAGAATAAAGCCAAAAATGTTGGTCACTCATAGAGAAGTACAAGGAGCACTGCTTTGCAAATGCAGCTGAGGGATGTGAAAACATGATTCATTTTCAGAAGATTTTGTATTGTAATTCTGCATCACACCTCTGGTTCTCAACACTCCACTCTCTGTCTCTCTGTGTGCTCAGCTCATAATATTCTGATTATTTGTGACTAGCTGGGCAGCTATAGCCTTAGTTATGATGTGATCTAAAATCCCCTGAGACACCAAAATACTTGAAGACAAGGAAAGATGTTGCTAAATAGCACATGATATAGCTGGAAAATCTGACCACAGGAATCCCAGATGTCTGCTAGAGGCAGTATTTTTTTAATTACCTAATTTTGGATACTTGAGGATCTGTGTTAAAAAGAAACAAAACTAAGTCGTGGGTAGTTCTTTAGAGGTCTAACATGACTTTTATGGATGGTCCTCAGACTTTCAGATGCTTCCAGAAAATCAAACAAACAAAGAAACCTCTATTGTATGCCATTTTAGCAGGTTGATTATTTTGATCTATTTATTTATCTATTTGTTTATTTATTTTTAACTCTAGAAGTTTTTAAATCCAAAGTTGCATTTCAGGTTGGGGAATGCTAAGTCTGCTTTGCAGTGATGCTTTCCTTATTTGCAAGGTTTCTGCTGAACCATTTATGAAAATTTGACTTTGCATAAACCCCCAAATTACCATCCGCCCACGCACAGCTTTGCTTCAGGGTGGGTCTCCAGTGCTCTGACTGCCCTTTCTCAGTGCCAGACCTCAGGGAGTCACAACTTCCCAGCACAAAGCACTTACCCTGTAGTTCTGCTTTTGCTTTGTTGTATTCCAATATTTTTAACCTTTTTTCCCCTCTGATGCTGCTGATGACCTTGCTGAACCTCTGTCCTGATCTGTGTCTTATGCTACCCTGAAATATCATGCACAGGAAGCATCTGGCTGTTCCCCTGCTGTATGGGGCATTCTTTCAGAGGATTAACTCTGTTTTATTCTGCTTCATTCTGGCACAAAGCCTGCAAAAGTCATTTGACTAACCTAAGCTCTGCAGATCCAGATCATCCATCCCTCACCACTCCTGAGACACAAGTGATTCCTGCAGTGTCCACCTGCTTGGAGCTGCCTGCCCTGGGGAGGTGGGCATTCGTCAGGTTTGCTTTTTTTCCCCTTCTTATTGCTTTGTCAGTCATACCCCCTAGAAAAGGAACTGCAGGTTGCTAGGAGAAGTGCTCAACTTAGGGAAATGAAGTGTATGATGGAGATGGGATTTTTAAACATCCACTGACAGTATTCATGGTAGCAAGGAGGGCATGTGTTTCTTGAAAGCTTCTGGCTTCTGCTTCTTGCAGTTTTCCCATTAGAAATCAGGCAAGTTAGCTTTGGTTTTGCAGGTGCAAGAAAAAATAAGTGTCTGTGGCTTCCTTCTGATTTTACAGTAGCTTTTCCATTTTTAAATAAATTTGACTCAGCTGCTTTGCACAGCCCTGGCAGGTACCCAGCCCCCTGCGTGTTTCTTTGTTGAGTCAACAATAAATCCAGCCAGAGGAGAATGGCTTAATGGTCTGTAGTAATCATCCATCCAAAATCCTGGTTAAAATCTTCGTCTCTCCAACCTGTGTAGCTCCTGCATTTACCTCTTTTCCTCCCAAAAGGGAACCATTTGTGTGTGTGGTGGGCTGCCAGAGGGGCCTTTTTGTGCCTTGGTGTGTGTTCAAGTCCAGGCTGGATGAGGCTTAGAACAACCTGGTCTAGTGGAAAGTGTCCCTGCTCACAGCAGGGGGGCTGGAACTGGGTGATCTTTAAGGTTCCTTCCTCCCCAAACCACTCTGTGATTGTTTGTCGTGAGTAGTGCAGGGGATGCTGGTGCAGCACGAAGTGGCTGGGGCCCCTGGGGTCCCCTCACCCCTGCTGAAGTATGTGCCTAACATGTCCCCTTTTGGAAAATCAGGAGAACCTTCAATTGGGATGTAATATCTTTTTCCAGGCAAAAGTATAGTCTGCTCAGTTCCAGATAAATGGGTTTCACTTTGATGCTGCAGGTCTTAGTCTTGTGCATTATTGCTGTGTTGATAAGATTAATGATGTTGTCATGGTCATCTCAATGGTGTTTCACCAAAACGCCTCCTTTTCAGGTTGAGTAGCAATGTGGGAATCTCTCCCTTCATGTTTTAGTTTTTTTTTCTAACTTTCCTATTACCAGGATAAGCACTCAGGTGTGATTCCCAGTGCTGAGACCAGAAGGCCTATTCATAGAATTCAAAGCCTCATGGTTCCTGAGGGCCGACTGAAGGGTATTTAATATTTGGGGCTGCACCAAACCCCTCAGAATATGGCTGCAAGGAACAAAAGCCTCTGAGAGATGTACTTATTCATTACTGTGTACAGTCATACATTATAAAGCTTAATGTTTGCTTGCAGATTGTGTGATAGGGACTCCATTTGCTCTGTGTTTGCCTCTTAATCATTATGGTAATTTCTTATACATCATCTCTAAAAGGCAGATTAAGTCCAAGCATGACAAAACTTCCCATGGTATTGGTGCTGAGATCTGGCTGATAAAAGCAGTGCTGGGTTTATTTTCTTTTTTTTTTTTTTTGAGGCAAAGATCTTATTTACCTATTACCAAACCATGCAATTACTTAAAGACATTATTTTTCTGCTCAGTGATGAAATAAGCACCAAAGTCGTGCCAGTGAGGTCACCCAGATACCTGCAAATGAGGTCCCTGAGCTTAGCAGCAGTTTTCTAATTGCAGCTGATGCAGGGCCGTGGCAGCAGCATTTGTTAGCAAGACGCTGTTTGGCTGTTTCCAGCCAGGATGCACTGGCACAGTGGTGGCTGTGCTGCTCTCAGCATCACGGAAATCCTGAAGTGATAACTCTGCGGTCAGCACGCGAGCAGAAGCAGGGCAGACATCCTGACTGAGAGACCAGGCAGTGCTGCTTGGTTCACAGCACCATCCTTGTGAACTGCAAGAATTAATTTTCCCTTTTGGGGCCCCTGAGCTCGAGTTTCAAAATGAGAACCATATTTTGAGCTCTTTGTTCCGGCAAAAAATCAGCTCCTCTATCCTGCTGAAGCTCTCTCAGTGCTGCAAAGGTGTAAAAATAAGCCAGGTTCTGGCTCATGCCTTGAATTTAGTGGTTTGTGTTTGCCAGTTTGGCTCTTTTTGTGGGCCCTGTGCAGGCTGTGGCTGAGCAAGGGAGGTCCCACGGTCCTGTCATGCTCTGCTGAGTGTGGCTGCTCTCGCTGCCTACAACTCCTTCAGCTCATTTCGTGTGAGATGTCTCTCTTCCAAGTGAGTAAACCACAGATGCAACTTTCTGCACAATTACCAACTTTAACGGACCACTTATGGCTCCCTGTCAGGTCTCCTCCTCCACTGCCACTGTGCTGCTTCTTTTCGGAGGGCAAATTAAACAGATCTATTCCAATCTGACTGAAGCCATTGAGTTACTTAAACAGATTGACCTGACTTGGGCTTATCAATTTCTTTAATGAGGTGTCCTCTGCAACTTCTGCTTGGCTTTTCGCCATCCTTCTCATTAAAAAATTTATTTTGGAATCTCTTTGTTCCAGGTGGAGTCATTGCCAGATAGTTGGCTGGGTATATGCCTGACCCTTACCCCCTAATAATGCTTTTATTTTCATTTTTAAATCTAGCAGAGGCACTGAGAAATTACCTTGCTTATAGATGCATGATTTGGAAGGTGTTTTAACGCTAGGTGAGGAGCAGCAGCGAAGAAGGTGATTCTTCCCTCTGGCTCCATAGAAATAACCCTGCATAACAGAAAGAGTTTCAAGATTAAAACGCTGGTTTTTGCAGCCTGGGTGAGATATCGTTTTATGACGACCTTTTAAAACAACCGATTCCACCCAGGCTGGAGGGATAACAGCTTCCCACTGCAACTCCTTTTAAAGTTGAACCCTCAGGATCAAGCAGTGGATATCTAAAAGTTACCAAAGTGTAGGAAAAAAAAAATCATCATTGATGTATAGAAAAACTGGTGTGCTTCTTTGGGATGAGTGTGCATCAAAAATGTTTGGAGTAATCCAGATTTACTCAGATGAAACTCTGCCCTGCAGCATCTCTCCATGGGCATGTCTTCCTTTCTTGATGCTGATGGTCCTTCCCCTAAAACTGTTGAATTGGCTGATGTTAGGAGGTTGTTTTGGTCTTTTTCCTTGAGCCATTAAGAGTCATTTATGTATTGTACATCGGTCAAGGCCAGATCCTCCACATGTGCATGGTCACACCTGTTTGAAGGCCTTAGGCTACAGGGAGAATTCCTTTTTTGTACTCCAGATCCTTCAATTCGAACCTTCACCCTAAGTACCTCCCAAGCTCTTCCTTTTCCCCAAAGAAACAACGAGAAGTGCTGGCTGTCTTCTTTCTGGGCATAGATTATTTATCCTTCAGGTTTAAGCCTGAGCAGAGCCCTCAGTGGTGGGAAGGGAGGATGTACTTCAGTCTTCCTTTCAACAAAACTGATGCTTGTGGCTGACTTTTCTGCCCAAGCCCATCTTGTCCATCTGTGTTGGGCACAACACATACAGTGTGGGAACTCCAAGGAAGCACAGCCAGAGAAATGAGTGATTTTTGGGTGCCTGTTTTGTGCAGCCATGAGGTGTAGGGCAAATACTCTGTAATGATGCAGCGTTCAGGGACATCACACCAGGTACCTCTGGGAACATTACTACTACTTTGTTTTCTTTTTCTTTTAAGACAAAGTCTCTGACGAGTTTAGGTGCCAGGGTGGGAAGAGGGCTACTGACAAGAAGGGGTTTGATGCCGGAGTTTGCACTCAGGCACCCTCTTGTTGTTGCCTCTCTGACTCTTCCCCAGAGCAGAGTCCATCTGAGCTGACCAGGTTTAGCATGTTCTGTCTATACTTAGTGGGGGCAGGTTCTCAACTCCACTGAAGTGTAGTTTTGTTCTTTCATCCTAGAAATAAATCCAATTTCATGCAAAGTTCCTGCAGAAGAAAAGCCTTCTGCTCTGGCAAATAAACCACCTCTGCTCCTGTCCCTCCTGCTTCAGACATCCAGCCTTGCTGCTGACAGTATTTTCATCTCAAATGCACAGTTAGAAGAGCAGGGCAAGGAAACCCAAGATATATCTTGCAAAATAGATACCTTCTATATAGAGATACATCTAATTCCCAGAAAGAGGAGGAGCGTGCGTGGCTGTGGGCCCTGGGGAACAGAGTGGGATGCAGGGAAGTGGAGACATTCCCATGGCGTGAGCGAGGACACTGTGTTTCAGATCCCAGCAATGTGCTCCGGCCTCCTGGAGCACAGTCACAGTATTTATTACTGACTGCTATTGGATTTTTATAAAAGTGATTCAGCAGAGCATTTGCATCTGCACTATTTAAGCAAGTGGGAAACGACTGTGTCATTACAAAGTTAGATGTGTGCTTAAGTGTCTTGCTGAGCTGGTATTAATTTAGAGAAAATAAATAGCTGCTTCCTGGCTTGAGTAGGAAGCAGTCTGGGGCCAGTGTGTGCAACCTGATTAGATTTAGGATGTTTCAGTTCTGAGTGCCTAACTTAAGATACCTCAGCACACAAGTTAATAAAAAAATATGAGCACCCACGAGAAAAGCAGTGCGTTAAAGGCATTGAGCCATATACAACACTCATTTACAGAGGGTTTTCCAAGGTGTGCGGTCCAAACACTTGGATAATGAATGCAAAGTTGTCCAGAGGACCATGTATATTGGATCTGCAGACAGTATTATTGACCTGTGGTGAGACTGACCACAGATAGACCCATTTTGACTTAAATAATCAGGCAGCAGTCTGCATGGAATCCAGACAAGAGTTTGGAGAAGGTGTTTTCTGTGTCCTGTGTGTGCCCAATGGGCCTGATCCTGCATTCCTGTGCTGGTTTTGGGAAACTGACCATTAAAATAGGTTTTTGACTGAATAAGGAGTTCAGACTGTATTGCTGTGGATTTTAGTTCCTTCCATTCCTTTTTCTTTGATTATCAGTAAAATGCTGTATTTTTGCAGAGTGTAATATTTTATTAAAGGCACATTTATAGCTAATAACATTTATGAAGAGACAGCTTTGACTGAAACTGCATCTGAATTTCACTTGAATAATGAATGGGAATGCCATATATCCATTAAAACTTGAACAATGATAACTGTATGTCTGTTAGAGTCCCCTTTTTGATGGATATGGCCAGCAGCCATTAAAATACAGTGAGAATTCTTGTTCAGAGTCCCACAATGGCTGATAATAACACTCTTGATAAGAATTTGCAGCTCAAGACACCAATTTTACAAAAGGGATTTATTGCAGTTAACAGCGGCTCTGAAGATTAAAATGTAACCATCATTCAGTTCTACTTTTTCTTTATTTTTTTTAAAGTCTCACGTATGTAAAGAAAGGATTTTACTTCCCCATCACTCTCTGGAGTTGGTTTCCTGCTGGCCCTTGTGAGAAGTTACTCACTCTTTGAATTTAAAATGTTAGCCAATATCCCCACTGGCTTAAAAGGAAAAAACGAAATACACTTTTCATCCTATTTTTAACCCAGAGGATTTGTAGAATTTAGAAATAGAAGTGGCCTACTGGGTCATCTAGTCAATTTTCTACACCCCTCCATTATTTCTTGCAAGCCTTCATGTTTCTGGGCTTTTTAATGTTTACAGATGCATTGCTGCTGCTGCTGTTCCTCCAGCTCAGTGACATGTGCATGTCACTAGGCTCTAACAAGGAGACTCATGTGGCACTTTGAAGTTGGAGGAAAATAGGAAAAAATCTTCTTAATAGAATCTATCCCAGAAAGTGACTTTGCTTAGCTTACAGTAAATATGAGGTGCTTCAAAAAATGTATTAACTGTAGAGTCTTGTAACTGTTTTCTTGGACCTACAAAGCTGATGCAAGGCAGTATAGTACAGTGCCTGTGATGTCTGACAGATTTATATTCTTCTTTTTGACCTTCAAAAAGTCACTTAATTGAGCTTTTCCTTTCCCCCCTCATCCCTTCTGCAGAGCAGGGTTTATCTGAGCAGAAAGTGCTTACTAAGCACCAGTTGAACACCTACTGTGCCAGGACCCTGAGCTTTATCTCTCAAGCCTGGTCAAATCCAAAATAATAGGTCAGTCTTCTGAAGTAATAGGTTGTTGAAAGAATTGTGTAGGCTCGGGTTTTCGACTGGCACAAAAAACTGGATTTCTTAAGGATTTGGCAAGCTGAGTTTAGCTTTTCTTCTATCATTATGGATATAGTTTGTTGACTTTGCTGATTCTTTACCTCCATTCCTGTGTTCAGTTCCGATCTGGCAGCAGGAGCTGGAAGGCTCACATCCTCGTGCATTAAACAGGATGCAGTGCCTAATTATTATCTTGATTAAATTTGGTGATTGAGTGGTCTGTAATTGTGTGTGAGCTCAGACATCCCAAGATATTACTCAAAGCCATGGTGACTGATCATCTGGTCAGGGTTGGGGTGGCACGGCGTTGATTAAATCTTACTTTAAGGGGAAGTTGGTTCACATCTCTGCGTGCACTTAAAGCTCTATGGAATTTTGCTGCATTTCTCTTTGATGAGCAATATGTAAAAGTACATCAAGTGCAAGGCTAGATAAGGAATAAATGTCAAGAAAGTATCTATAGAAGGATGTATTTGTGAAATATATTGGTGGCTCCTTGTTTTATTTAAGAAGACAGAAAAATACCACATTCCTGATAAACTTCCAAAGTAAGTAAAAAGAAAAAAGAGAAAATAAATATATGCCAGCATCATAACTTCCTCTTGATGACTAAAGCTATGGCATTTTTAAAGCTAGGGATGAAGCAATTTTAGGGACGATTAAATTGAAATCTCTGTCTTCTCGGAATAAAACACCCATGCATTTTAAATTTTGCTTCTTTCATATGCTATGGGATATTGATAAAAAATGAGAATAATAAAAAAGCAAGGCCCCTTATAGGAAAGAAAAGGCAGTCTGGTAGTCAAATGTTTTTCAAGCTTGGTGCAACTTGGACTGAAAGACTGGAATACAACCCAGTAATAAGGCTGTGGAGATGAAATCCACTTGGATAAAAAGTACAGAGCTATGCAACTTGACAGGCTGAGTCCTAAAGGGAAGCAGTCTTGGATCCAATAGTCTCTCTCATTTTGAATAATTGCTGTGCAACACAGAATCAAACATTTATTGCTGAGTACAGGTGCATTTGCTCTCCCTGGTGACCCTCTATAAGCAAATGTGCAAGGCGATTTTATTACCAGGAATGCAATTCACACAAACTGTTTGCTTTAGAGAATTAAATAAACCCAGACAAAGGACAGTCAATACTGTTGTTTTGCCTTCTTGCATTTAAATGCTGTCTCCTGGATGGTTCAATAGCAAGCTGGAAGACAGAAGGGTTCTATGTAATGATTCATGTGGAGAAATTTACCTTTGAGGAAAAGCCACAAGAGCAACAAAATCAAGGGGTTACTTTGCTGTAGACAAATTCAGGGTATCACCTTCATCTGAGCAGGCTGCTGTGATTGATGGCTAGTGGGAATTCCATTGACTGGAGAAATTTTGGCTAAAAAAATTTGTTTCCAAACTGGAATGGCTGAGCAGTGGCAAAGCTTTGATTTTGCTGCCAGTGGAGCATTTGAAGAGTGAAACCATATTTGTGGCTGTGCTTGAAAGAGCTTCTGGGAGACATTTGAACCCATGCCATGAATTTTTGAACTAGAACCATTTTTCAGTGCAAGGGAAAATGACACCTCGGAGCAGCACTTGCCTGGGGAGGGGCTGTTCTCAGTCTTGCCTTTGGGCAGGGCCTTCCCTGAGACCAGTATCTCTTCAGTGCAATTAAAAATAAAGGGGTCTGGTGCCTGGCTTGCCATGATGACAGCACAGTTGCACTGCTGTGGAGGGACATTAGGAGCCATTTAAAGTGCCAACTAGTGCCTTATTTGTTTTGTTAATGTATTCGTGCAGTGTTGACTTTCCCTTGGTAGGACAGAATTAGACTAAGCAGAGTCAGAAAGGTTAATGCCTTTGGTCTTCTCCTTCCTATCAGCTTTATGAGCACAGGAGGGCTAAGGCATACCAAAGCTTTGTCGTCTTCATAAACCCCTGAGAACTCCATTCAGAGACACAGATACAGATCCAACACAACACCCAGGACTCTCAAACCTGGTAATTGCCTGTATTCAGATACAGGCTGGTGTTCTCTCCCCCAGCACTGTGTTTCCTACAATGATGAGGTTGAGGAAAAGAGAAGCACTATAAAATATATATTGGATGTGATTGATAGCACCACATGGAAGCAAGAGTAAATTCTGAAATGCTGATTTATCTTTCCAAGACCAACAGTTGGGCTTTTTATGAGACTTGAATTGAGGAATATAAACACTGGGTGACAGCCACAGTAGGACTGACTATTCAGGCTATACCTCCAGCCTATCCAGTTGTTGAGAGCCAGCACAGAGCAGTGCAGAGAAGCCATCAGAACATTAGCTGTTGCAGATCTGTTTGTGGGGCAGGGATGAGATCTAGGGCTCAACACCAGCCAGGGTATTCTGGAGTGTTCATCCTCTGCAGGGCTCAGCATCAGTCCTTCAGCTCCATGGAGCACAAACATCAGGGGCATGGGATGAAAGCCATCATGGACCATTTTCTGAGTGTCTAACCCCAGGTTTGGAGCAACAGGTTTTGTCCTGAGTAAATATAGGTGTGAGGAGATGTGTCTTCTCAGCACTCTTGAGAGTGTGTGATCTGGCAGAGGAGTCTTGTCTATGAGGATTTTCCTTGTAATCATTTGTGGCATCACACATGGCCAAATGAAATGGAAGCTATGGCAAAGCTGGTCAAGGGGACTATAGCAAGGGGACTGCTGCCTCTCCTTTAAGTCAAGGGAGCTTTCTCCTTCAAAAAATCATGTAATGGGTGGCCCAGTCTTTCAGGATAAAATATTTGGCAAGTGAGTTCAAACTGAAGAAATTCTTTTATTCACTCAAAAGCTTGTGCTTCTTGCCAACTCAGTAATGTGCTGCTGGGACAGGTAGAAAGGGCTTCTTTCCAAAAATAAGCAGATATTATGCAATAAGCTTAGTTACATTAATAAGTGAAAGACAGATGTACTATTCATTATCTGCTTTCAAATCCAAGTAGACAGTCATACTCATGATTACTGATTATTTTTTTATTCTTACAAAGAGAAATGTTTGAGGAAAGGCAGAATTCTGTCTTTAGCATTCTTTTGATTCTACATTGCAGCTTGGTAACTGATGAAAGATGTTCCATTTGTTGAACACATTACTTGAAGCTTTTCTGTTGGCTTTATGATCTGAACTAGGTCTGACAAGCCACATCCAGAGTCCTTTACAGGACACTCCCTCTAGCAAGAATAATATCCTTCTTGCAGGACCTGCTTCTGGAGGTCTCATTGAAGTGAGTGTGGATAGAAAGCATTTGTCTCTATTCTGTTATTTTGGGGCTTTTTTGTCCTGATTCCATTGAATATAGGAGCTGTCCTGCATGTAATGTCCGCTGTTATAAATAGAAGCAATAATAAAATTCATCCTTAATTGTTTTTAAAAAGGGACTTTGGATAAAACAGCTGGTGGAAATCATTTGAAAGACTCAGCTGGCTTTGCTGAAGTTGGAGCAGGCTCAAAATACACTGACAAATCCAGCAGTGAAAAAAATCTCTGTGTTTGTCATCAGCTGACGTATCTCCTTCCCCTGTGCTCTGGCTCATTCGCACTCTCTTCTTAGGCGCTGAATTTCAGTGTCTAAACTGGGAGCCCAGTAAATGAGAGTGCAAGTCTGTTGGGTTTACATGGCTGGCTTTTGGCAGCGAGGGGACTACAGGTCTGGCTTCTGTGAGAAGCTTCTGGAAGCTTCCCCCCCATCCAGGATGAACCAATGCCAACTGGCTCCAAGATCCAACTGGACCAAGTCCATCTGCAGCGCTGGTAGTGCCTCTGGGATAATGTGTTTAACAAGGGGAAAAAGTTGCTTCTCAGCAGCAGCCAGGGGAGAGAGAAGGGAGTGTATGAGAGCAACGTCTCTGCACACACTGAGGTCACTGGGTCCTGGAGGATTGCACCTTGTGGAAGGGACCCACTCTGGGGCTGTTCACGTGCTGCAGCCCATGGGAAGGACTCATGTTGGAGACTGGCTCCCTGAGGAGGAAGGAGCAGCAGAGGCAAAGTGTAATGAACTGACCACGGCCCACATTCCCCATCTCCCTGCACTGCTGAGGGGGTAGTAGGGGAAGAAATCAGGAGTGAAGTTGAGCCTCAGAAGAAGGGAGGAGTGGGGGGAAGGGTTTTAAGATTTGGTTTAATTTCTCATTGTCCTCCTCTGATTCCCAAGGTGAGTCTGTTTTGCCTATGATGGTAACTGGTGAGTGATCTCTCATTGTTCTTATCTCAACCCACAAGCTTTTCTTGTATTTTTTCTTATATTTTTTTCTTCCCTGTTCAGCTTAGGAGGGGAGTGACAGAGTGGCTTTGGTGGGCACCTGGGATCCAGCCAGGGTCAACCCAGCACAGTGAGGCTCCCCACATTCCCAGTGGCGGGAGTGAGTCCCTGCTCTTTGCTCACTCAGGGGAAGAATTTAACTCCAAAATTATAAGTGTGAGTTGAAAGGTGAGACCGAGGCGTGTGTCTCAGAGATGGCCCAGAACTGCACATCCTGGCTCTTATCCTGGTTGCTTGTGGGGAGTGACCCAAGAGCTTAAACACCTTCATTCGCCTGCTCCATCATCACAAGGATACTTACATTACCCTCTGCAGGAGTACTGCTCTCTGCAACCTGCTGCTAATATCACACTAAGCACCAGATTCATGTCTTTGCAACCTCAGTGACCTGAAAGGGGTTGTGCAAATGTGAATAGCTGCCTGTGGCTTCTCTGACCCAGAGAAAGGCAGTATGTGAAATTTGGGCTTGTATGCCTACATGGACATACAAAGGTAGAAAAAAACTAACTAAGGAGTTGATAATATGTACCTGTGTCACACTCAAAAATGCTCTTGAATAGGGTGGGTGACATAGCATGGTTTCTTCTAGATGCAGGTGGAGGCAGCAGATAACTGTGGTGACTGGTGCCAGGCAAACCAGCTCCTGCTTCCAGGCCCAGCATGGAGCCCTGCAGCTCCTTTGCAGGCATTGCCACGGGTCATGGAATCACAGCCAGGGAGCCAGCTGGTAGCTCTCTGTCTACAGCTTGCTTTATCCCATAAAGTATTTCAAATGCTTCCCCCTGCTCCTTGGATTTAACAGCTGACATTGAAGGACTTCTACTTTTTTTCCCCCCAGTTTTTTTAAGGCTCTCCCTGCCTCTCATCATGTCATGGGTATGCCCCTAACAGCTGACCACTGACTTCTGCACCAGCAAGATTTTCATGGAATCGCAGAGGCATTAAGGTTGGAAAAGACTTCTATTATCAAGGCCAGATGTTTTTTTTTTTGTCCAGAAACCAGTCTGTGGCAGAGCTGCCCCAAACCCCCTCCTTCCAGCACAGGCACTAAGCCCTCACCCCTCCCCACGTGGCTGCTCCACTCTTCTGCCAGAGGCATCAGGGATGGGGCACATCCAGACCCTGGGAGCAGCCACGCTGCCTCCCTGCTCAGCTGCCTGTGCCAAGCAGTGCTGCAATCTGGGCTCAATTCCTGAAGCAAAATGCAGCTGAAGCAGCTCAGTGTTACCCTCTCCAGAGACCGGCTGCTCTCACCTGGCGCCTTGCAGCTAATCACACTGACAGGAGCCATTGTTTATTTTCCTTCATCCTTGTCTTCCTTGTTTTATGGAAAATTAGAGCAGGCAGGCAAGCCATCCATCAGCCTATAAATGCTGCAGAGTCTTTTGGCTTTGTGCTAAATAATTGTGCATTTTATTGCTATTTACACATTTATTTTCCGAGGCAATAAAATACAAACTGCAGTCCTCAAGACTTTATATTTTGCATCTGTATCACGGCAGCTGCACAGGCTTCAGCAGCAGCATGCAGCCTGCTGCCATAAATTCACTTTCTTATTTTAGTAGGTCTAACATTTATTTATAATTAATGTCAGAGACCTTACACAGGAATGCCAATTATTGATTTTTAAAATTTTTTTAAGAGAAAGAAATTACTTTTTTCTTATTACTGCCATAGCAGCACAATCAAATTGCAGAGGCTAATCTTGTCCACAACAGTGGAAGAAAAGGCTCTTGAAAACTGATTTGTTGGTAAAGTTATAAAAAGCATCCTGCAACCCCTTAACTCTGGAGTTTGTATAGATGGAGATTATTGTGTGGGGGGCAGGGGACAGTAATTCAAATTAGCAGCTCGGCTGGTGTCAGTGGAGGCATGTGGGAATGGGAAAGGTCTACAGCAAGGAGCCATTGCAACCACTGCAAAATGAGAGCCTTTGGAATTGGCAAGAGGGCTCAGTGTCCCAGTGCAGCTGGGACTGGGAGCACTCAGGGTCTTGGGTGGATCCCCAAAGTCCCACTGCTGTGATTGAAGAGTGACTGCTGTGCCTGCAGGTTTGCACTGCCAGCAGTGCCCACTTCCCACACGATGATCGTACATGAAACTCAGTTCCAGCTGCCACAGTCACGTGCACAAGGCTGTGAACTGGACCAAAGAAGCCTTGAAACATATTTATATGGCTTGAATCTCCCATTACCTGCTTAGTGCTAATATAGCTACCCATGCATTTGCAAACTCAATGGTCCTTACCAGTAGCCCTTGCACAGCTTGTGCTTCTCCTTCAGTCCAACTATGCCAGGAAATCTGCTGAGGGAGGCATCAGACTTGGCAAAGAGTGATGGGAGCACCAGCCAACTCCATCTTAGACTAATTTTTACCCCTGACAGGGATGGTTGCCTAACAAGTGTTCGGCGGCTGCAACAGAGCCCTGAAAAAGCTGCAGGTTGGAGGTGTGAAGGGGTGTGAAGAGGGCAAAGTAATGTGTCTGCTACTGCACCAGCTTCCCATTCCTGATGATTTACTGTCAAAATGCTGAGCAGCTGCAGGAAAGGGAAGAAGTGGAGTCAGGAGCAGAGTTGGGAGCCAGGGATGGCTCTCTAATGGTGAAAATGAAATGGTTGCATGAAGGCTCACTCACCCCTTCCACATCTGTGAAGCAGTGCTGGCAACAGCATGTCTTGTGCATGGTGGTATTTGGACAAGTGTTATGTACATTTGTCGTGGGAGGGTGAATAACCCACTTGTTTTGTGCCACCTTCCCCTCCAAGGGGCTCTCCTTCCACAGCAAATGAGCCTCAGTGGGTCAGGAAATGCAAACAGAGGTGATCAGCCCATTTCTGTGACACCTTCCCAAAGAGCTTCAGAAACAGTAAAAAATCCTGTGTCAGCTGGGAGGGGTGTGATGTGTGTGCATGGATGTGGCGAGAGATGCTGTCAGAGCAAAGCTGGATGTTGCTGAAAACAGGGGTGAACTGTGTGATTCAGTTTGAGGAACAGCAAACCAATCCTGAAGGATTCTGCTCTGCCTTCCTGGGGGCACTGAGTGGCAAAAGTTGTGGAAAACAGTGAGGGGTGGATGCTCAGCCTCCCTGGAAACTCATACCCCAAACATCTCATGTGCAGTACCACAAATGGAAGCAGTAAGTGCTTTGGCTGTTACTTGTTTGTCATTGCACAGCCACAAATGACACCTGGATTTTGTCACTTAAAGTCTGGCTTCTTTTTTTTCCTTTTTTTTTTGTCTAGAACTATTAGGGTTTTTCTTTCTTTGCTTGCTCATCAGGAAGACAGCTCTATTTTCATTTCTCAATTAGCTTGGTATTCTACACTCATTCAAAGATGTCTGGCCAACTTGAAGTAACGTGCAACACCTGGCAAGCCAAAGGCTTTACACATCAGGACTTGATAGCCTGGAGACAAGAGAACGTGTGCTCTTACAGAGCTGTATTGTCTGGGCTTGGGGCAGGTATCACCCACAGGAACCTCACCTGCACGGCAGGGATGTTGCTGACAGGCATCTGGGCATAAAGGTGCTTTATTCCTGCCCAGTAGCACTGGTGGGGCTGCAAAAACTTCATTTGCTCTCTCTGCTATGACAGTGCTGGGGAGCCTGGCCACCAAATGCGCAGCTCACCTCCATGGGTTTTGTAAAGTTGTTTCTGAAAGCAAATCCTGTTTTTATTCTGCCTGTGCTGAATGAGTTAAGCTGTAAATCATGTTTCACCCCATGGATGCTATTGCAGACCCTGCCCTACTTTTTTGAGTTGGAGATGGCACCAAAAACAGCCAAAGGCCTGTAGGAATGGGACAAGGGGTAATGGTTTTAAATTAAAAGTGTTTAGATTCAGACTAGACATAAGGAAGAAATTTTTATGAGGAGGGTGGTGAAACACTGGCACAGGTTGTCAAGAGAGGCTGTAGGTGCCCCATCCCTGGAAACTTTCAAGGTCAGGTTGGATGGGGCTCTGAGGAAGGTGATCTTGTTGAAGATATCCCTGCTCATTGCAGGGGGGGTAGGACTAGATGACCTTTAAAGGTCCTTTTGAACCCAAACCATTTCATGATTCTAATAAAAGCTATGAGGAGGAAGAGGGGCAATGTCTCTCTTATTTTTTGTTCTTTGCTATAGAAGAGGTGTTTTATCTCAGTGGCAGCTTGGTTTGGTTCAGACCAGCAGAAGTTTGGACATCCCTGTGTGCCTCCCACCCTCCTTGCACGCAGCAGCATGACCCATATAAGGGTTAATTCCAACAGTAAGCCCTGTCAGCAGGTCAGTAAACCTGCTCCCAGGCCCTTCCTGCTCCCTGCTAATCCAGGCAAATCCTCTTTCCTTGTACCTTCTCCTGTTTCTTCCATTACCTTGGAGTAAAAAGGTGAGGCTGAAGGAACGGAAGGGAAGCTATGGAAACACACTTTAGCCATTTTGGTAGGTGCATGAGAGCAAAATCAGTCTCCTTGACGTGCAGCGTGGTCCCTGCTGTCCCTGTGGGCTCTGTGCAGATGTCTTTGTGCAGTCTGCCCACTCTACCTGCTTCTCCCCCTGTGACTGCCTGGACAATGGCATCCCAGGACTTTCCCTATCTTTCCCAGCATAAAGTCATGTCCTGCAAATAAGGGATGGGATCACAGGCTGGGCCTATTTCCCAGGCTGCCTGTATCTAAAATCAGGGGGACTTTTCCTTTTGGGTTCATTTAGTCTGAAGAAAAGGAAGCTGAGGGGAAACTTTCTCTACAACTCCCTGAAAGGAGGTGGTAACCTGGTGGGGGTCAGTCTCTTTGCCCGAGTAACACGGGATAGAATGAGAAGGAGCAGCCTCAGATTGTGCCAGGGCATGTTTAGAGACATGTTTAGATTGGATATTAAGAAAAATTTCTTCACCAAAAAGGCGGTCAAGCATTGCAACAGGCTGCCCAGAGAAGTAATGAAATCACCATCCCTGAAAGGGTTCAAACATGTGGATGTGGCACTTGGGGACATGATTTAGTGACAGCTTGGAAGTGCTGGGTTAACAGTTGGGCTTGGTGATCTCAGAGGTGTTTTCCAACGTGAGTGATTCTGTGATTCTTGCCCCTGCACTGCTGTGCAAGCCAGGGTGCAGCTTCAGCTCGTAGGCTTTGCAGGGGAATGCTCTGAGGTGACCCCAAAGAGTTTGGTTTTTATTCAGGACTGAGGGGATTGCAGCACAGTGTTTCGTCTGAAGGCTGAGCTTGTTTCAGTTTCTTCCTTCAGTCCTTTAAGACTCTTAATCAAATAGGAGTTTGGGGAAGCACATTTTTTGCTGTTGTCTTATGATCTTGTACTGATAACAAATTGCTCAAGAGAGGCAAGAAAACTTCCTTGACTGGTTGTTTGCAGAGAAGGAGTTAAAAAGTCATCTATTAGTTATGTGGGACTGGTTGGTACTGCCTCTGCATGGGAGGAAACTTCTCAGCACCTCACCCAGCTGAGCCTCCCACGAGTCTATGAACAAATGTGCAGGATTGAAGCCAAACTGTCTCAGTTTCGGGTGTCAGTCAGGAACTGCACCTCGCTGAGTGGCTCTGAGGGGTGAGCAGTCTCCTCCTTGGCTGCTTTCCGGCTGCTAGCTCCATGAACAGAAATGACTCCAGATATTTGTAAAACTCAGGAAAGACCACATTACCTCCGTCTGCTGTGTGCTGTCACTCTGAGCCTCATTGCTGTGCACCTCTCGCACTTTCCTCACTGAGGAAATGAGAGATGCACCAAATCTGCCATGCACATAAACCAGAGCAGGGGCAATGAAATTCAGAAGCAAGAAATACAGGAGGCTGCAAAATGAGAACAATTTCCATCAGCTGCAAGTTTGGAAACATTTTGGCAGCAGTGATGCTGGGAACTGGAAACTTGGAAACTTCATCTTTCAAACAAAGATCTAGCAGTCCACTGAGGGACAGGAACCTCTGGTATCCATTCTCTTTTCCTAAGGATGGAAACTCCCCAGCAGCAGCAATTACCAAGTACTGGATCATCCCCCTGTAGCTGAGTGTGACACTTCTGGGGCTGGAAACTCACATCTCATTTTAGAGGAAATCAAAAACAATGGTGCCTTTCAGCCAATGTGTCTCCTCCATAAGAAGTCATAGGTCAGTTCTCCTCTGGGAATGTCTAAATTCTGTTTATAATGACTTCCCTTTGGATGCAGTCATTATTTTTCAGTATTCACTTTTTATTTTTGAGCAAGAGAGGCATAGTATAAAAAGATTAAAAACTCATATTATCCTGTTTAAAACCAAGCCAAGCAGAACAGCCTATTTCCCAGGTTCTTGGTATACATTTCCCTGCAAATCTTTGAGAGATTTTAATTAAAGGTTTCTTTTTTCTTTCCTTAATAAAGGCAAAACACAAATAAAAATCTTGTAGCTGCCACTTTTAATGCAAACTTTTGGACACAAATTGGTGGCTCATTTAAGAGAAAGCACAAAACCCCGGGGCTCTGCTGTCTGTGGTCTCTGGGGACTGTTAGTTTTTAACAGTGTGCCCATTACAACTTGCCAGGAGCTTTATTTCTAGAGCAAGTGGTGACATTTTCATAAACTCCATTTTAAAAGTTACCATGAAATTTTTCATTGGAGTGAGAGAGCAGGATCCCACATTCATTGCAATAGTCATATGCACAAAACCTTGTAATTCCAAAGGAAAGCTTCCTTGTCCCACTGAAAATGGAGGGATGTCTTAGGTGGGGAAAGGATATTGCAGTGAGTCTGGGATCCTGTTCTCAGTGCTTGAATGGGAGGTGTCATCTTGAACCCAAGGACAGAATTCAGCTTTAGATGTTGCCCTGCTGTGGGTTTTGTGCTGACAAAGTGCTCTTACAGTTATGGTCACTTTGGGACAGTAACACCAAGGCTGAAGCTGAGGATTCTGACCAGCACCAAATCAGCCCGTGTAGGACTGGTGTTTATCTGTTGTTGATGTGCAAGAAAAAGTTCTTGATTTTCGAATGTGTCACTAGCTGGGAAAATGCTGGGAATTTTTATTGGAGAAAAGTAAGCAGCTGGGGCTTCCCCATTCTGATTCGATAATCAGGAGCCCAAGGGACAGAGATCTCCCTCTGCCACTCGTCATCGACAAAAGGGTAAATTCAGGCTGATGTTTCTGGCATCTGGCCTGCTACAGCTTGATTTCTAGGTAGGATGCTGGCAGCACTGCAGAGGTAGAGACCAAAACAGTATTGAATTGATCACCACTTTCTTGTGCTAAAATTTCTGCTTTTACAACATCAATGATACCATTTTAAAATTGAAAATTTAAGTACTAAATTAATTGAATCTTCCTCTGCTAATTACTTCTGTATGGCTAAGTGATACTTTGAATTTCTCTTTGAACCAGGAAGTCCTTAAATATTCAGGGGTTGCTGGCTACCTTAGCTGCCTCCCTGTTCAGGTTTTAGCCATCTAAGTAAGACAAGTGGAGAAGATGCCGTAGTTGTATGCATGTCTGTGTGTGTTTCTCCAGCATTCTATTATCAGCATCCACAAAACTCAATATTACCATTTTTAATGCACTTCAGGATGCCCAGCTGAGTGCTTTATGTGCAGCTCTGATGTATGCAAATCCATTTTGCATGCAGCTCTTGACATATTTTCATATTCAGGATTATGGGAGGATTTTTGTGTGCCACTTTGATGTATGCAAATCTTTGTTTCTCTAAAAACACTTCTAAAGTCCAGACAAGTAGACAGCATTTCTTCATCACTGAAACCCTGTGTTTTTTCTGTACCCAGGCTCCCATGTAGTCCAGAGCAAAGCTTCCACCAGTGGTGCACTGAAGGGCTGTATTCATGTGCCCCACTCTGGGCAGCTGCTGGTATCCATCAGGTATCAGAGACAACCTGAGAGCTATCAGTCCTCTGGATAAAAGGAAGCCCGAATCACTCATTTCTTTCTTGACTGTCACCTCTGTTGTCAATGTAGGACAAAAGCTGGAATGGGAACGTCACCATCCACACAGAGGCTGGATGATGCCTAGGCTGGTAGCAAGAGCACACAGTGCAGTTGGATCCAAACAGGCCAAGTACACCTATTAGGGACATAAATGATCAATCAATTAAAGTGGTTGCCTAATGGCTTTGTAATTCTGACTTGCAACACAGTATATTAATTTTCAAGTGTGTTGCTTATATCTCTAATATATTTTATTGTATTATTTTAGACTTCTTGTAAACTTTCTATGGCTGCCAAACAGAGTAGTGTGCACAGTAGATGGAAAACTTGGAAGTATTGTTTTGTACTTGCAAGGTTTGCAGTGGCTGCCAGGTCCAGGCTATGCACAGATGCTAAAACACCTCTGAATTTAACTGTGGGTAGTTTTACACCTTTGTAGCACCATAAAGACTAAATGTAAATCCCAAGTTAATGAATGAGAAAATCCCTGTGGTGTCATTAAATCTTCCTCAGAGTGAATTCAGTCTGCCTGATGAATAAATGTTTAATGCAGTGCTGTGTCAGGTGGTGCCATCGATTGTGAGGGAAACGCTGGTGGTTTAATGAGGATCCCATCAGCTGAGCTCCAGTTAACAGCCTCACAATGCCAGCAACTGCTTGGTATTGCTTCAGGGCAGGAACCCCAGCAAAGAGAGTCAGAGATGCTCACGTGGGCATGGAAACATTTTTCCTAGATTTTCCTAGAGTTTCAGGATTATTGACAATACCATCAATATTATCATCACTGCCATCTAATCTTCCTTGGCATTCAGAATTGTAATGCCATGAGATCCCCTGCAGTGCATTAATCACTTTCTTAATATCAGAAATTAATGTTCCTCACAACACATTCTTTGAAGTCACAAACTGTATTTATGGCCAGATATAAATACAAGTTCCAGCTTTAACCAAGGAATAGGTGAATATTTTTGAGCTGGATATTCACAGAGAGTACAGCAAAACACGTGTGGTTGGGTTCCACCTTGTTCTGGGTTTGCGTGGCCAGGTTTTGGAAGTGGGGACAGGGTTGGGGCAACAGGATTGGCTTCCGTGAGAAGCTGCCAGAAGCTGCCCCCATGCCCAGCATGGGCACCTGGTATCCAGCCAGGGTCAACCCACTACACACCTTTAGTTCAGAGTATTCTACAGTCTGAAATAATCCTATATCCTCACCTGTTATGCTATAAAATAAAAACAAATGCAGGTACAGGAATTTGCTTTTCAGTAGTTTTAGTTTGCATCTGTTTTTACTACTGCTACTGCCATCGTTAATTTGTCATTGTGTATTTGAATTACATGAAAGTACCTTTCTTACTGTCTCTGGTGAATTAGCAAGACTTTAAAAACAATCCATAGTCGTCCCAACATGAAGCTAAAACCAAAAAGAAGAGGTGATAGTATTTTTCCTTTCTCTTACAGGGATGCTTTTTATTTTAGGGGGAGCGGGAGGTGTTTTTTTTTTTTTTAATTTTGAATTTCTACATGTTTTGCTTTTCTTTAATTACCAAAAGTTACACCTCTTCTAGAAAAAGCTCTTTCAAAATGAAACTAGATTTCTTCATTTAAAATGTCAAAGATACTTCTTTTTGAAAATGTCTTAATACAAAAAATCAAGATGAAAAATAGATTCATTTTTGACAAACTGATCTGAAACAAGACAGAAATAAAAATAAATTGTGCTTGAGTTACCAGCTCCAATTCTACACTTGTCCTATCATGAACCACTTAAAAATTCTTCTAGGTGCAAATGCATATAGGTGTCCTGGAAATCCCTTTGATAACACTTCTTTTCCAAGCAAAGAATAGCAGAGCTTTGATCACAGCTTACAAATCACGTAATGGCATGGGAAGGATGTGAAAGTACAGGGACAGTCTGTCCACCAAGTACATTGCCATCAAAGTTTGTCAACAGGAATCAAACAGCAATTTTTATGTGTCCAGTTGTCTGCTTTGATAGTTTTAAAGAACTCTTTGAAGTAGAGCAATTCACAGAGACAGAGTGAAGAAATTTTAGTGAGCGAGTGAATTTTAGTTTAGGATTTTCACCACAGAAAATCCTAAATTATTATTTTCATTGTCCCAGCTTTGGACTCTGGGCGTGCAGCCCAAAAAAGTCCCATCCCAACCCATGGCGGATATTGGCCCATGACAGAAAAGCTCTCATCCAACAGGTTAAACCTATGTGTCTGTCTAGCATTGCAAACTACAGGATAAGGAAGGAAAAGAGTATTTTTTAAGAACTTGTAACAATAGATCTGCTATTTAAAACATCAATGTATATGTGGGAAAGGGGATTTGGAATATATAAAAGAAAATGAAGCACCACCAGGGAGGCAGAGGTGCCATTGTCTGATTAATGGAGTGTGTGCAAAGAGGTAGGATTCCTTCAAAATCACTTTCTATCAAGACAGGGGCTGTGGAAGACATTCTGACCAGGAGCTTATTTTTCCACTGTTGTTTTTCAGCACATCCCTGGTTGACCTGCCAGACTCCAGCCTCTTGGCCATAAATGCTACTGTTCACAACTTGGCTGGACAGTTCTGCCATTCCAGTGCTCCTATTTTGTCCTGAAAATATTTGAACTGAGGGTTGAGCCAAAGGAATGGACCATAAACAGGTCAGCAGTGGAGCTGCTCGTTGAGTTGGACTTCATCACCCTTTTCTCTGGCCTCTCCCAGTTTATCTCATGGTTGTTTCCTGGTATAAAGATGATGCTGAGTGCTCTCTTGGCACCATAATGACCTGGAAAACTTAAGACCAAGCTCCGACTGGCAAGCTGTGGAGCATTACCAGTGTGGTTTTTTTCACTGAGCCTGGCATGATACCAAGCCTGGCTGCAGTAACAAAGGGCCATTATATAAACAGTGACTTATTCACATTATAGTTCCCAGTGGAAATAAATTGATCATGAGTTTATCTCCACAGTCCCAGACATTCATGTGTTTCCAAATGATACGTGATACCCAGGTGAATGTCATCCTTGCACAGCTGGTGCCACCAGTGGAGAGAGCTGGGCTCCCCCCACCCTTTCTATTCACCCCAAACGCAGTTTCACGCCTCTCTCAAGGCTGGAAGTCAGGTGCTGTGTAAAGAGATGGTGGTAGGGAACACGACATTTATCAAATAGGAAATTTTATTGGGATAATAGAATGGATCATCGGCATTTTTTATTCTTAGAATGATAGAATCACAGAATTACAGAATCATAGAATCATAGAATTGGAGTTTGGGTTGGAAAGGACCCTTATGGGCTCCCTCTGCCATAGGGAGGGATATCTTCAACTAGATCATTTTGCTTAGAGTCCCATCCAACCTGGCCTCCAACACTTTCAGGGGTGGGCATCTACCACCTCTCTGGGAAACCTGTCCTAGTGTTCCACCACTCTCACTGTAAAAAATTTCTACCTTGTATCTAGTATAAATCCACCATCTTTTAGTTTAAAACCATTTCGCCTTGTCTTGTCACTACAGGCTCTGCTAAAGAATCTCACCCTACCTTTCTTAAAAGCCCCCTTTAAGCACTGGGAAACTGCTCTGAGGTCTCCCCACAACCTTCTCTTTTCCAGGCTGAACAAACCCAGCTCTCTCAGACTGTTCTTCATAGGACAGGTCCTTCTCCTCAGACCTGCTTCAATCTCTTCATCCTCTTGCCTGTATTGATACCTGGGTTTGCCCTTGTTGAACCTCATGAAGGAGATTTTGGAGCCAATCTTTCATGGCATTTGCAGTCCCATTTAAATTTCCCACTTGGCCCGAAGACACAAGTACAGACTGTAGCCCACGGAGGACAGCACAATTAATCCTGGGTATTAACACTGCGATTTCTCCAGCCTTTGCAGGAGTGAACACTTGGTATGCAAGGGAGGAGGATGTGGTGGAGGAAAAAATGTCTTCACCATGGTGGGAGGTGGCAGGGATGGCAGTTCTCAGCACCCAAGGATAAGGGCAGACTAGTGACCTTTTCCAACCCAGATCCTCCAGCCTTTTCTTCAAACACTGTAAGGGAATTTTCATTTCCAGACTGCTCAGCAACAAGCCTGATAAAGTCTGCCAAGACAAATACTTATTTTGAGGCAACAGAATGAAAATTCCCCACCCAAATTTCTATTGATCTCATACACATCTTGCACAAAAAGGTGCTTGCTTACCCTGACCGCGCAGCCCTGTTACGCATGTTGGCAGGGCAGGCTGTGTTGGAGTACCAGGGAGATATTCCCTATCGACCTGGCCAGCCCCAGCCTGCTGCCAAACTGCGCACTGATAAGGCACAAGTGGGTAAAGATTTTTTTTCAGATCGCTGGCACCTAAAATGCTGTGCAGGTTACGCTCCATAAACCATGTCCAGTTTTTCTTCTGTTCACTGTGATGGATGAAACACTGCTCAATAGCTGACTTCACATTCAAGAAGCACAGAGGAGCTGCTGCATTCGAATTTTTTTGAAGCTACTTTTTCTCATGGCTTAAATGTTCCTCAAATGTTCCTGCTTTTGTTTTCCAGGCAGTGTTGATATGATTAGTTTGAGTTGCTTGGAGTGAACATTTTAATAAATCTGAGAGCACGATACCAACTACCTTGCCTGATTTCAGTGCTGCGACCCCAACTGACAGTGGCAATCATGCAGATTTCTGCCTCTCAGCATGGTCAGGGATGGGGCAGAAGAGTTACAGATCATTTTCTCCCTGATTAAATGGCAGGTGAGACTTGGGTCTGCCTTTCTGTGGCTGTGTGCATGCAGGACAGCAGCACCCGTGCCATCTCTGTGAGGATGTAACGATGGACAGGAGAGGGGGGCCGGTGAGCTCTGAGAGACAAAACACAATCTGATTTTAATTAATCAGAGAATTGTTTGGGTTGAGAGGGACCTTAGATATCCTCTAGTTTCAACACCCCTCTTCTGTGGGCAGGGACACCTTACACTAGACCAGGCTGCTCAGGACCCCAGTCAAACTGGACTTGAACACTTCCAGGGATGAGGAATTATATGGAATCCATAATGTAATTAAGGGATGAATGGCTGGATGGATGGGAAAATGGAAAGGGATGTGGCAGCTTGTACTTTTCGAAAATTGTGTCCTGTGGTGACTTTTGGTGCCCAAGAAGGGCAGGGCTCACCTTTTCCTGCCAGAGCATTGAACAGGCTGAAGTGGCAGAGGCTGTGCTGGGGCACAGGCAACACCCCCTCGTGTCCATGCAGCCTTCAGTGCTTGGTGAGACTGATCTGCTGGAGCTGAAGGCCACAGACCAGAGGTCTTGCAGGGGGTCCCAGCATCATCTGGTTAAGATTCACGCTCATGCCCTGTGTTCAGCTCTGACTGCCTGCCAGGCTGTCCTGTAATTCACACTGTCTCACGTAGCAAAAGCTCAGAGATCTCTGGTGAGGTGTCAGACCAATGAATTGTTTCTTTCTAAATGTCAGCCAGCTCCAGTCAGTGGGAGGCAGCCGGTGATGAGCCAGGGTAGGGCAGACAAGCCTGTGGTTTGGAGTGAAACAATTGCCTCCATTGTTCCTCTCCAGGCCTAGCACAGACCTGGGGCATGAATTTATGTGTGTTTTTCCAGGGACATGCTTTTTGTTGTCTTAGAACGACATCTTTCAAGGCTGCTCTGGGCTCTTGTGGGTACAGTAAGACAAGATTTAACTTCCTGCCTTGTCCCAGGCCAGGGCTTTGAGACCAAGGGTTGCTTGAGTAGTTACTCACAAGAAGTGTGGACAGGAAAAAAGTCCTCAAATGGCAGAAATGATGCTTAGGGACATACTGTTGGTGCTGCCAAATTTATAACAATGTAGCTGTCAGTGGCTAAGCTGAGAAACTACTTCATCTCTGTAGGTTTTGCAGGGCAGGAATCTGAGCTCTGCTTCTGAAAATGGGCACTTGCAGTTCTGCTGATGAGGCCTTTCTAGCACAGCACAGTCTCTTGAAGTCAAAATTGCAGCAAATCTTGAACTTACTCCTTGAAGTGGAGTTTCCAGCTGTAAAACACCGTGGGATATCGAAGGGTTGTATGATGGCCACTATCAGCCATGAGAGAGCTGCAGCAGGTCACACTGTCCTTTTCCACATTCCGACAGGGCAGGTGGATATGTGAGTTTTGAGTCTAAAGTATTTTGGGACCTTTGAGCTGTTCAAGCCCTGAGTGGAACTCTGGCAGTGTCTCGGTACTGGGATGCTGCTGTTCCCTGTTGCTTTTGTGCTCTTCTGCCTGACATTCTGTGTCTGGAAAATGCTGGCAACTTCAAACTAGAGAGTGCATTTCACACCAGGGTTTTAATGTGAGTTACAGACCAGGAAAGCTGGATCCTGAACCATCAGCATCTAACGCGAGCTAACAAAGATCTCCTCAATGTGGTGCTGGTACAAAGCACTTCTTTGCTAGGAAAGCAGACATCAAAAAGGGGCCAAACACCAATGTAGTGGGACATTTACAATGTGGAGGAATAAAGAGTGGTATGGTGATTTTTTTCTCAGTATTTTTTCGTTATTATATTCTTCATGCATTTTGTCTAAGGCATCTATAAAAAGAAATCAAAAAATTATCATTCTGCCAATATTGTGTGGCTGACCACAGAGATCTTGTGTAATGTCCAAATGCCCTTCCCCTGCACCCCATAAGCTGTCCCATGCCCTCAGACAGCAAGACATCTCAGTCCCAAAGGCAGAGTTGACTCACCTGTGTGAATTTCATGCCTGAGGGTTATGCTGTTCGGGGCCAGTCCTGGGAGGGATGCAGGCAGGGTGTCCCTTCTTCCGAGTCCTTGTTTCAGGTTCCCACCTGCCTTTGTGCCCCGGGCTCTTTTGGTGAAGACTTTGATGGGTTGATGGCTCCTGGGATGGGCCTGGGAGCAGCTGGAGCAGAGCATTATTTAGGTTCTGCTATTCTTTCTGTGCTCCTTTGTGGGTGTGCAGATGAGCTTTTGTCACAGAACCTGACAAGTGCAGTGGGAATACATTGTGTTTGTAAGTGGATTTGTAAAAAAAATATTTCCTGAAGGTGTTAAGAATTGCTTCATATTAGTCCATTGAACCGATGTGTTTTTATCTTTGTTAATTACCACATTGGCAAGGGACCAGGGACATTATTCAGATTGCGAGTTTACAATGCACATAAAATCTACCTCAGAGGAGAAAAAAAAAATAAAAAAAAAAGCTCTTTTTATTCCTTCTTTCTAAAACGTGAGAAGAAAATGAAGGCAAACAACCACGTTTGATTGATCCTGGTATCTTTTACAACGTAAAATGTAGACAGAAGATTAAGCTCGACTCTCATTTATGACCATTTAATCACACTGGACCCACTTCTATTCTCAGGACAGGGTTTGGAGGAACCTGTTCTTTCTTCTGAACCTGCTTCTCCGGTCTTCCTGGGACATGACCTTTTGGATCTTCCCTGCACTGCACATCACTGGGTATTATCAGCATAAATAAGCTGTCCCAGGATGTACAAAGGTGCCTTACATGGGGACAATGACATCCATTGACAGGGGTGGAGTGGGAAGATAGCAGGCGAAATCCAGACCAAAAATAAGACCTTAAGCACCCAATCACTTAAGGTAGCTTAACCTGCTGCTTGCATGGGCTGAGCTGGGATCTCTGCCCACAGGCATGCAGTATTAAGCTCTGCTTATCTCTCAGGTAACTGTAGCTGGGGAGAGGGCTGGGCACTAAATCTCCCTACCTTAAGTCCCCAGAAATTGTTTCTGGATCTGAGGCCAAAATAGCCTGTTCATGGATGTGCTAGTGCCAAGGTCATGCTGAGGGATGGTGATAAGGACCACGGCTGGTATCATGCTGCTTACTTGTAATGGCTTAATTTAACTATCACTAGTAGGATCCAGAAGTGGAACATTCCCAACAGCTGGGGTCGGCATCCCTGCGTGGTTTCCCACACCACTGACCTTCCACTACCCAGCACCTTGGTGAATCCTATGGAAACACTTTTGCAAAGAATTATGAATCTCGTGCGATCAGAGGGAGACACAGTCCGAGATGTGGTGCAAGATGCCGTGAAGAGTAAAAGTAGTGATATCTGGGTTGTGTCTTCCACAGGGTTTAAGAAAGGAAAAAAAAAGGGTCCTGGTCCAAGTCACACTTGAACTCGAAGAAAGATTTTACATTCATTTCAGTCTTCCTTTTCCTCGGGCCTTAAATCAAATATATAGTCCCTGGAGCATTTCTGTCAGCTATATATTTGTATATATATTTCCATCATAATTATTCATAGGAAGCCTGAACATTCATAACAAACTGTAAGTAGTAAGAATAAAAATAGAGTATACAGTGTTTATATCCACATGGGAAAAGGGCTTTGGGAGCTCCAGTTTCTCGCCTTCCCATCACATGCTGAAAAAGACAGGATGATTAGGAATTTAGAGACATTGTAGCCCACTGTGGAAACACTGGTTTAGGTTTGGGTTTTTTCATCCCTGAGTTATAAATATAAATTTAGCCTCATCTGAGTTACAATAAATAAATAAATCTGGTGAAATGTGTCTTATTTTGGAAGCCAGAACTGTTTTATCAACAATACTCCATTCTATAGGCTTTTCCAAGAAAGGCTGGATAATCCCCCTCCCTCCTCCTCTTAAAAGTATAACAGAAGAGCAGGAGCTGTGTTTACAAATACTGACTTGGCCCAGCACTGACAGCAGTGGGGGGTTGACCTGCCAGAATCACAGCTCTTGAATTATCCACTCCATAAATGGAAAATCAATTTGCTTCTGGGATTCAGCATGTTTTTGGGGTTGTTAGAGGCTGTGTTTTTGTTTAGACTCACAACTACATCCAGGCTAGAAAAGCAAATGTGTTTGGGGCCGTTCTGCATTGCAGAGAGCAGCTGGCATGAATGGGGCTGTGCATAGGGGCTGTTCTCCTGAGCTCCCTTTCTAACTCTCCAAGACACAGTGTCAGCATCCCCATCACCTCTCCAAGGCTGGGATTCCTGAATTTTACCCGGGGATACTTTGGAAGATTTCTGGTTAGTGTAAAAACTTCCCTCTGTAACATTAAAGTGAATGCAGGATGGTTCCCTGATTTACCGGTGCAAGGAGCCCAAGCAGATGGGATTAATAAAGCCCTTTGTTATCCAGCCTGACCCACTTGTCAGCCCTTGAGCTCCTATAAATGCATGTGGAGGGGCCAGACTTAAAATAAATCTCGAGGCATTTGGCAAACAGCAGCTAATTGAAGGGCACATGCTGCCCGTCACGTGCTGAGGAGGAGAAAGCTGGGGCAAAGGCTTAAAACCGAGGTCTGAGGCTCCTGTCTTTGGATTTGGCTTTATGGGACTCTGCAAATATTTGCACACCACCTCTAAAATCCAAGCTGTTTCCAAGGTGCCGTGTCAAACCCCTTGGAAAAGCAGTTTGGCCTGGTGCAGCTCCTTGCAGACCCCCAGGAGAAGAGCCAGCAGCAAAGCTGGGGGTGCTGCAGCTGCACTCCCCTCCTGTCTGGATAAATGTCACATTTGAGTGATGCAATGAGGAGGATCCCGCATCAATGTCATGCACAGAATGGGTTAAAATGATGGGGTTTAATGCAACAGTTGCAATTTTGCTGGTTTTTTGCTGGCCTGAAGCCTGCAGCCGAGCAGTAAATGACACTTCTCTCCCTGGACTTTCACTTGTTCATAAATTGCACGTATTCTGACACTTCTGTCACTTCTCTGATTTTTTTTCCCTACCTTTTTAAAAAAACAAAACAAAACAGAGTGTTATTTAAGCAATGGCACTTTTGGGGCTTTTGGTAAACATCTGAAGTTTTATAAACAACATGTTTTTCTTACCACAAAACAATGGCTGTCCCACAATGGCTTTCCCACAAAACACTGTGGGATGAAGGGATTCATTTTATGACTTTTAAAAACTTGTTTAAATCACTGCTGCCAGGCAGGGGGTACCAGGAGGGGAAGGGAGAGCAGCTCTGGGTCTCTCTGTACCTCCAAAGCATCTCCCTGTCTCTCTGCCTAGGCTGGGGTAAAGTTGCTATCACCTACCTTTCCTTGACAGAAAAAAGAGCAATTTTCCATGTGAAACAAAGGCCTTTGTTTCAAATGCTTTGATTTCCCCTGTTTGTCCCAGGACATATGAGCTCTTTTTGCTTGGCTTTCTCTAATCACAAGTCTAATCCTGATCCTTAAGAAATTAAGCTGGCTGGGGGAAGAAAGAGAAAAGAACTGATTCATCTTCCTCCCTATCCTGCTTCTCCCTCCTTTGCCTGCTGCTTTTTGTTCAGCTGCTCTGAGTTATGAATACTTTGCTTCCTATCTTGTGGCTATCAAGGTCAGGCTGAAGGAGGGAGGTGAGTCATTGTCATTCAAATAGCTACAGACTGTAATTCAAATAAGGCCAGAGCAGAGTGAGGAGGCTGATTCAATACAAAGAGACTCAATGTCCACAGGTCGATGCTCTGCCCTTTCCGAAACTTCACCCTCAAACTCCTCGGTACGCAAATACTGCAGCAGAGCTTGAAGCCAGAGCTGCTGTGTTGAGGGCTCTGAGCTGATCAGAAGTTCTGGGATGGGGAGAGAAAAGCAGAGAAATTAGGTTGGGAGGAATACAAAAGAAAAAAAACAAAAGTTAATAAAATTTTTTCTTTCTTTTTTTTTGTCTGTGTGTCTCTAGGTTGCAAACTTCTCTCCATGACTTAAATGGGCATCAGAGCATGTCTCTCTGATGGAATGTACACACCCAGATGATCAAGTCCTTCAAGAACTAAATTCCAAGGAAAAGAATACAATTCTTTCTACAATTTGCTTGTTTTAATGTATAGCTTGCTCTTACACACAAAACCTGAATTTTAATTTCTGTATGCAGAAAGACAAGGGTCTGTCTTCAGTAAATCCTCATCAGGAGAGGTTAGCAACAGGAAACAGAGAGGTGGAAGGAAATTTGAAACACTGTGAGAAGGTGAAAGGAAATGTCCTCTTTTAAGCCCATTTGGGGAAGATGCAGCTTCTCCCTTACGGCTGGAGGTAGTGGAGTCAACCTGTACAGCCTAAGCCCGGGGTGGTAACTGGCAGACACCTGCTGCAGCCTTTCTTTTTTGCCTTACGTTGGACCCTACGTTGTTCTTGGCCAGCGGTGGTGGCAGAACCCGAGGGGGAAAGATGGTTGTGGTAAGGAGGAGGAATGTGAAAATGTTCACCTTCGCCTTTTTGCTCATCACGGTGACGTCGTTTGTGCTGAACTACACCCACCAGGTGACCACGACCACCTGGGACCCCAGACATCTCGCCGTGCAGTTGTCAGAGCACGTCCAAAAACTCTTCAAGTACCCCAGGAGACCTTGCAGCTGTGGCACGTGTATTTCAGAGCTGGGACGTTCCCTCTGGTTCGATCAGAGATTTAACTCAACTATGCAACCTTTCCTGACCTCACAAAATGCCTTGATCCCAGAAGACAGCTACAGGTGGTGGCTGGTGAGTGGGGGTTGTGGATACATCCCAGAGTTTGGGTGACAGTGGCGGTGTCAGGCTGTGAGGGATGCCGAGCACATGGAAAGTGATGTCTTCTGTCTGTCTCAGATGACAAGGCAGAGGTGGAAGGAAGTGGGTGTTAGTGCTGCTGTCTAGCTTGGAGGGGCGTGGAGTGCACTTTCACTTGCTCCAAGCTAGAGAAATCCCTGACAGAGTTAGGTGGTAGCTTTGGAATTTGCAAATGTCAATACTGTCATTTTCTCCCAGCTCTTACAAAGACCAGGCTTCGTAACCCGTAACCCGTCTGTTTCTGCTTCAGATGGGCTTTTTGCATCCATTGAGGTAGAAAATCAAACTAATTGTGATGTCTGTAATTCTCCTGGGGCTCTCCCTACTGTAAGAAATGTAAATAATTAGCAGGATTAAATGGAAAATTATTAATTCCATGTGTATGAGAACATTCTCTGTTGTGGCTGATGTTGTAAAACAGATCTGGAAAGCACAGAGGTGGCTGTGGGTCACTGGGAAGGAGCAACCCCAAGTGTATCCTTGAGCAGGGTGGTCCAGCTGCCCCTTGACGCCTGATCCAAGCATCGTGAAAGTGAGCAGATGCCTTGTTTATACAGCACAGAAGGGAAAAAGATGCATCCTTTTGTTTTGCCTAACAAAAGCCCCTTTAATGTTCTCTTGAAACACGTCATCAGTTGTTTGATTTACTCATGGCTGTGCAGCCAAGGTGCTAAAGTGCAGATTCCACTGCAGCGATCACAGTGAAATCACAGTTTCATTGCACTTGTTTTGCCCCTCTTCTGGAAAAATAGTCCCCTGTGCCCTTCTTTGAGCACACCAGCAGTCTGCAATTTGGTGTCTTGCAGAGAGCAAACCCTTGTTGTTGAATTCTGGGCTTTCAGGCCTTCTCTGGCACCCTGAGGGGGCCTCTCCAACAGGCACCCACCCACTATTGTAGTTGGGAAGTTTGGGTTTTGGAGGGGTTGTCAGGTACTGTGGGAATGAGGCTGTATCGGATTCATCAATTCTCACTCCACTGGCTGTTGCATTTAGTGGTGAAAAATAAAAGCCACTTAACTCTGACATCTGTAACTGCTGTGTAAATGATATAATTGTTTTATGATGAGACTCTCCTTTTTGTAATGAGTCATATGTACTCCAGGTGCTGTATCCTTTCACCTGCCCTTTGGCCATGACTTTGATTTCTCATTGCTTGTGGTTTTTCTTGCAGCTTCCCAACACTTTTCCTACTGGTACCCATGCTTCTTAGCTGGGCTTTGCTGGAGCCTTGAGAAGGGAAGATGGCAAGTTCAGGTCCTTGCCCTGGCTTGAGGTTTCACCAGGGAGCTGGGCTGATCTAACAATTGGCAGTTTTCAGAGGAGGGGACAGACTGAGCTCAGTAATGAGAGGATGAGGTTACTCATGGACACCATGAGCAAAGCCACACTGCATTCTGCACTCAGAACTCACTGATTTAAGCATGAGGTTGGAATGCATTCTATCTTAGGGAAAAAAACCCCACACTAATAAGAAGAAAAAGCTTGGGACTCAGTACAGAAGTCTGAATATGTGATGCTCCTTCTTGTAGTGAAACAGAAAAAAAAGAAGCAATGTTTCCTCAATTTACAGAATCGATTAGGCTAGAAAAGACCTCTGAGATCATTGAGCCCAACCTGTGACTGAACACTGCTTTGTCAACCAGACCATGGCACCGAATGTCACATTCAGTCTTTCCTCAAACACCTCTAGGGATGGTCACTCCACCATCTCCCTGGGCAGCCCAGTCCAAAGTCTAATCACCCTTTCTGTGAAGAAATTCCTTCTAATGTCCAACTTAAACCTCCCCAACCATAGTTTTAGACTGTGTCTTCTTGTCTTGCTGCCAGTTGCCTGGGAAAAAAGGCTGACCCCCACCTGGCCACAACCTCCTTTCAGGTGGTTGTAGAGAGTGACAAGGTCACTCCTGAGCCTCTTTTTCTCTGTGCTAAACATCCCCAGCTCCCTCAGCCTCAGTCTCCTCACAGGACTTGTGCTCCAGACCCTTCACCAGCTTTGTTGCCTTCTGTGGACTTGCTACAGCTCCTCAGTGTCCTTCTTGAAGTGAAGGGCCCAGAACTGGACACAGCACCCAAGGTGTGGCCTCACCAGTGCATTAAAAATTCAGCTCAACCTGAAACGGATTCTTTTGGAGGATGTTTGTTCCTTTTTCAGCAAAATGAAAAAAAAATAGACTTTCAGAACAGTCAAAAGTCTCCCCTCCCCATTCCAAACAAAAGCTGTTCATTAATTTTCAGGGTTGTCTAACGATGTTTTAGTGTTTTCATTCTTTTTTTTTATTTTATTCAGATCAAGTTCAAAGGGAATACACCACTTCAGAATACAAAATCAAAGCAATTTTTTTTTCAGATGGTAAAAATAAATCTCCTAAGATTCCTAGACTTTTTCAATATTCAACCAGGATATATGAAATATTTTGATGTCCCCCATAACTGCATTGTGCATAGAAAGTTTTTTACTTACTGAAAGTCTTTGCCCTAATGCATAGTAGATTGAGAAAGTGTCCTGAAAGAGGAGTTTTGGGTAAACCCCGGGCATGACATGGCCTCACCTCCTCATTGCAACTAATTCCTTATGTACATGTTGCTTTGGGTAAGCTTTTCCAAGACAGTGTCATTTCTTCAGTAAATAATTCCCAGTTGCATCCTGAGGGCAACTCCCTTTTCGCTGTTCATTTTTAGGCTCATCTTCAAAGCAATTCTGAGATTTAAGCCAGTCTTTAAGAAAACATTGCTCATGGCCATGTTTCACTCTTGCATGCCTAGCCAACTCAGTAATTTGTAACGTTTTGCTATATTAGTACATAAAAATGAGGCATGAGGAAACCAGAGATTGCTCGAACTTCTTTTCAGGGGAGGAATGACTGTGTTCACTCTCAGGAGCTGATTTCCAGCAGCGTGGTGGTTTCATGGAGCTGTAACTGAAACTCTGAGATGCACTGGAGCTCTTTTATTGCACAGCTGTGACTTACCTGTCATGGGGAGACCCATGTGATGTGCTTGCTCTAAACACAGGCAGAGCCCTTGTCTGTCCGCCAGACTCAGTCTGCCCTCCCTCCCCCTTAACCCTGTTGCTGTAGATGTGAATAAGTGCTATTCATCCAAATAGTCCTGCAGCATTAGTGTCTCTCCAGTACTAGGACAGTGAGGACTGATTTCAGAGACTAATGACCAATTGTCATTAGTCAATTTCAGAGACTAATTGGAGACAAAGTGACATTTGGGACGGAAGAATGGGGTGGTTTCACTTGCCTACAGCTCTTCACATGGCTGCCAGGCTGCTTTATGGTTTATTTGGAGAATATACAGTTTGAACATTTTCAGTGTGGTAGGATGTGACCTTTTGGAGGGAATTTTTCCTGCCTGCTCTGAACAAAACGGTTTGTGTATGTGTTTAGTATGTTTGTGTTTAGTGCTACCACCTGTGCAGGTGGGATGGAGCAGGGGAGAGAAGGTCAGTGCCACCGTCCCTGCAGTGGCTCATCTTGCTGCATGGGGCAGGGCTGCCCCAGAGAAGGCACCTGAAAATGTACCTGGCTGTTTCTTTGCTCACGGAAACAAGAGGGATGTTGTCAGGACAGCTCCGTGCCTTTCATTTGCTTAAATATACACAGCTGATAAACTCTCCCTTCATTATTTTAGTTGGGTAGCAAAGAATGGCCCAAATTCTGCTCCTGCGTACACTCCTGCAGCTGCTCTGGGCTTTTTGTGACTTAAAGTTGAATTGGAATCCTCTACTGTCAGGGAGGATCTGGGCATTAATAACACTTCAGGCCGTGAACATTTTGTTAGAAATTCCTCCCTCCCTCCCTTTTCTCTTTCTCACCCTTCCTGTCTCTCGCCTCCTCCCTCTCTCTTTCTCCTCTGCCTTCCCTCATCTTATGTTCAGGGACTGTGAGAGTGTTTTTGCAAGGTGGCACCTGGTGTTACATGATACATTCCTTTCTGTTTATATTTTCTTTGCCACTTCCCTGAGCTGGTTCACCTGCAAGTTTTCCATTGTTTTACCATGACACAACTGCTGCGGATGTTCTCACTAAATTTAGTAACCCATATATAAGGAAACTTGGCAAGAATTACATGCTGTAACAAAGCACAGCATTTATTTGTCGTTTCCTTGTTTTGTTCTCAGAGGGGGATGCGTTGTTCTTGGTGGTCAGAAAGTATTAAAAATACGAGATCAGAACCTGCTGTTCTAAATCCAAATGTTGAGGATTGAAGTTGTGATAAGTAAATTTAGACTCAGAGTTTCCTGGCAATCTTCTCTGTAGAACATTTTTCATAAACTATCATGTTCTAAGAATTTTTATCTCTAGTCTTACTATATTTGAGGGTTTTGCCTTTTCTTTGGAAGAAAGCTCAGATCTTGGAGCCATGTTATTAGCATATCTAAAAGAAAATACTGGTTTAAACTCATTATGTTTGTAGGAAAAATGTAATAAAAATTAAAAATTTGCTATCCAGCCAGTAAACAAAAGGGCTTCCCCACCCAACACGTGTGCTGGGGAAGTTGGGGCAGCTGCACTGATCTTTAAGGCAGCAACAGAGCTGCTTGGCACCTGAGTCATGCATTTTGAATGCTCTCTGAGGAAAATGTGTCCAAATACTTTGATCACCAGAAGTTTCCTTCAAAACTGGGACACTGACGGGGACACTTTGAAAGCAACAGAGAGGCCTCAGTACTTTGAAGGTAGCATGTAGCTACCAGATCACTGCAGAAGGTGGTACCCAACCCAGGCCAGGTCCCAGGCTCTGGTCCCAGTGCCTGCCACATGCCCAGTCCCACCTGCAGTTGAGCTGCGTGGTTGCAAGTGTGACATTTAGGCAGATTTGGACATACTGGAAGAACCTGACCCTGGGCTACCTCTTACCCTCACTGGCAACCCCCACATAAGTCCAGCTGGGCTGGAGCTGCTCCTCCTATGGTGAGGACAGATGGATGAGGTGGTCCAAGCTCACATGTCTCTCTCAGCACTAGGATCAGTAGTAGTAGTGGTGTAGTGCAGTGTAGAGGTGACCCATACCAGCCATGGAAGTCAGAAATTGTACAACTCAGCATATTATTGTGTGTTATTTACAATATATATGCACTTATAAAACTAATATTTATATTTGAGAATGTAAATTTTTCAATGACATAAATCAGTAAACAAAGCCCAAACTCTTGAAAGCCCCTGTATTTTTCCCCTTCAACTCTTAGATGCATAGTAATTAAAAGACATTACATGTAACTAGAATAAAGCCATATTTTCCAGACCAAAGAGGCATTTTTAAAGTTGATGGTTTCCTTTTCAGTTCTCCTTGAGTCTGCATAATGGAGATTACCTGGATTTGCCCCACCAGACTGTTGCTAGGATTAGTCTTATAGCTGGAAGGTGTTGCATGAGTGTTAATGCTTCCAAACTGCTGCAGTGAGGCAATTAGTAGCTGTGCAAAAGAGATTCTCATGGGGCTGTATTTCCTCTTTATCATTTAAAAACAGGTAAAAACTGAATTAGAAAAGCCACAAACACCAGTGTTGCTACCCCAACTTCCCCCAGGCTGCCTGGCTGTGTTGGCAGGGTTGCCTTGTTGGTGCTGGCTGCTGCCAGACCCACAGTTGTACTTGTCTGTCCACCACAAGGGTTCTGCCTTGACTCATGTTCTGTCTGCAACTCCATCATGCCAGTGATTGAAGGCTAATCTATTCTACCTGCTAATAATTTGGGACTTTGCAATTGTGTTTAATATGCTGCCGAACTTGGCTGTGGGTGCAGGATGCACAGGCACCAGGAGGGCTTTCCTTTGAGGTTCTCTTGACTTCTTTGAGACCCCAAGATGAGAAGGATGTGGGTCTCTTGGAGCAAATCCAGAGGAGGCCAGGAAGATAGAGAGTTGGAACACCTTTCTTGTAAAGACAAATTGAGAGAACTGGGGTTGTTGAACCAGAAGAAAAGAAGGCTCTGGGTAGATTTTATTCCAGCCTTTCAATATCTAAAGGGGCTACAAGAGAGCTGGAGAGGGACTTTTCACAAGGGCAGGTACTGATAGGACAAGGGGGAATGGTTTTAACCTGGAACACGGTACGTTGGAGATTAGGCATTATTAGTTAAAAATTCTTTCCTTTGAGGGTGGTGAGGCACAGGTTGCCCTGAGAAGTGGATGCCCTATCCCTGGTAGTTTTCAAGGCCAGGTTGGATGGAGTTTGGAGCAACCTGGTCTAGTGGAAGCTGTCAATGCCCATGACACGGGGTAAGATCTGGATGATCTTTAAGGTCCCTTCCAACCCAAACCATTCTGTGATTCCATAACTGTAGCTGTGTCTTCACAGTTCCAAGCCAGTAGCTCTGAGCAGCCTTGGCTGAATTCACACTCTTCCTTTGCAACCCCTTAGCCAGGTTTTGGGTGTTGCTGCTTGGTAATGCTGTCAATGTGGCGGCACTGGAGAGCCCAGTGAAGCCTTCTGAGAAGTTTATAAAAGCAGCAAATCCCATGTCATCCTTAGTGGGGGTGTGCACAGTGATGAGAGAAGGAACAACGGGCTCTTCCTTGGAGAGCCATTCATGGGTAAAGAAAGAGTGCATAAACTTTGAGGGTTCTTTTTTCTTTTTTTTTTTTCTTTTGCTTGCTTTTTTAAAATAAGAAGATGCAAAACCAGCTAGTTAACTTCTGTATGTGAAATGGGGAGCTTCTAAGGCTGGGAGATGATTCAGGAAACTTCTCAATCTGAACTCCCAAGTACAGTTTTTAACAACCTAAGGTGAAGAGTTGACTCTCAAGTGATGCACAAATATTTTATGGAGGGAAGCCGGACGGTTTAGTAATCCAGTGATATTTTATATAAATGATATAAGATTATAACCCACACAAGGTGGATTAAGATGCTTTATGGTCTTGGGCAAAGAGTTAAACTGCTTCTTTAGACACATGTATTACTTGCACAGACTTCTGAAGAAAGCAGCCACTTCACTCAGGACACAGGGGGTCAAGTATTTCAGTGTATTTAAGGCCACTTCTAGCAGCTGTATCCATACACATATCCGTGTCACACATCTACAGCACTGTTGATTTTCTCGTTTTTGTTTCTTTTTGCCTCTGTTTCTTGAGTTCTTTTACTCAGAGTTCAAATTAAAAAGCAGAGGATGCTAGGTTGTTCTTTGGACTTAGATATTTATTATTTTCTTATCTATAGCACAGCTGCATGGGATGTGCCTCTTAGTTAACAAGGTAGAAAATGGACATGAGTTCTAACTTCCAAGGCCTTTTAAGGTCCAATTTACCCAATTATGGAATGCCAAGTAATTTATTTTTACTTATAATCCAATAACTAACTATTCATGATCCGCACTGCAGGTTTTTTGACCCAATACCAGAACACCCAGATTTGTGAAGAAGGAAGGGGAAAAGAAGAAGAACAAATCCACACCCAAAATCCTCCATATTGTTACATATATCCCATAAACCTAATTTTTCTACATCTCTACATATGCCACTCAGTTATATAACTTTAATTACACAGCAACAACCTCAGTGTTATCACACAATTTAGGAGCCTTTCCCAAGGCTTCAGGTCAAATGCAGTGTGCTTCTGGTGATCACTGTCTGTCAGCACTGAAAGGCTGAAATTCTCAGAACTCAGGGTTCCAACACAGCACTTGGAGGGAGGATGCTCTTCTAGGAGAGCCACATGGCACTGCTATGGCTCTGCCTTGTACAGCATGGACAGACTTTCACTCAGTGCTTTTGTTGATTTAGGGGAAAGGCCAGACAGGTGGGAGCTTGGTAAGGAGAAAAAAAAGAAAAAGACAACAATACTCAAAAAAATAGGACAAAAATTTGGTGTGGGAAAGTGAACTATAATCGGCTTGTAATTGTAATGCTATTAAAATGGTCTTTTGTCAAGCCAAGCAAACATTGTGCAATACAGAACTGGCTGCGTGTTAAGTCTGAACTTTTACAAGCTGAATATGCCTTGGAGTTAACCAGCTTTGTTGCCTCCTCTTCTCTGTTTTGCTGAAACATCAAAGACCAACCAGTGTGGATAGAAGATTAGGCCTGAAAAGTATAGTTCAATCAGATCATCACTGGGAAATTAAAACAGAGCACTTAAAATGAGTTAAGAACAGATGTCTCATTGTATGGGTGTTCATCACACAGTGCAATAAGATCATCACCCTATTTGAGATCACTGAGAGAATTTCTAACATTAGTAATGGTCTTTCCCATGGAAGTTGTGTGCAACAGAGGGATTGTAGGACAGTGGTGTCCAACTTCCAGGTTGGTGCCCATGTTTCAATTTGGTTGCAGTAGAATTACTCTAGACAGAAACATAACAGGATGGAGGAGCCTATCCAGGATGTTTCTTACCATTTTAATGCAGCAAAAATGCATCAAACCTCCAGGTCCTTTTCTGTTGCTATCATTCTGGATGAAAAGAAAATTTAACTTAAAAAGGGCACCCAGGTACTTAAAATTTTCTGAAAATTGCCTTCCTCTTCTGAATTTTCTTAGGCAAAACCAGTTCAAGAATAAGGTTTTGGTGGCTTTCCTTTTCATTTCTTAAGGACGGTTAAGAGTAAGCTCATCTTTACAGAGAGTAAGTGTACCTGGGTGTATGCAAATATGTGTTCAAATAACTCAAAATAAGTTCCTTTTTCAAAAAGTTGCATTTTACATTATACACCTGTACTGCACTGTAACTTCTATGAAGTCTCTAATTATTTTGAGGGCTGCAGGTTTTCTAACATTGTTTTTCTCGTATTCAGAGTAAGAACAGGTTAAATTGGATTCATAAAGACCACACAAGAGTTTAGATATGTGGTTATGTGTTTGTTGCATCACATACAAATTTAGAAATTACCTTTTTTATTTATATAATTCAGCCTTGCACTGAATAGTGAGACACATGGTCATAATTACAGTGCTTGTCTGTTCATCCTAATTACCTTGCATCCTAATCACCTTGTGCAGTCCAGTAGTAAGATTAAGCCTGTGCATGCAATGTTGCTTTGTCTTTGTTTCAAGTTCTTGGCCTCAATGTCATCCTGTAGCTCTGAGCTCCAGAGACCTGTTGTTCACTTCAGTGCAAATAAGGTCCTGTGAAAAGGCAACATGGAATTTAAACAAAAATTACACTGCTGCACCTGTTTGTGTTTGTGTGAGAGAGGGAGATAGCAGGACAACAGTTCCTGGTGCAGTCAAGGGAAACTCATGGGAAACTAAAGCCAAATTACCCAAGGCCATTCCTGGGAGTCGTGGGAAAAGGTGTTTCTCTTCTCTCCCTCCCTGTCTTTCCATGCCCTGGGCTGGCAGAGCAAGCCAGAGCCTTTTTGGTCCATTTTGTGCTGGAGCCGTTCTCCCTTTGTGAGCTTGGAAGCAAGTGGCACCAGGAGGGTGGGCAATGCTGTTTGTGAGCCTGCCAGCACTCCCAGCCTCTTCAGGAAACCTCAGAGAGCTGATCCCCAGAAAGGGAGTGCCTGACCATCACCTGCCCTGCACCTTGCCTGTACCTTCCCAATCCAGCCATTGTTTCCACCATGCACCACAGAGCTGCTACAGAACAGTTTCCCTCCATGGCAACAGCCACAATGACCAAGGTCCGGGTGGATTTCTTCATCCTGGAGATTTTTTTTAGATGATTTCGTATCTCCAGCCCTCAGGGCTAATTCTACTAGAGTTTCTTATTGCATGAGCAGCTGGTTTCTCCACAGTTCACTTCCCAGCTCCCTCTTCCACTCCTGGCATATGCCAAAATTTGTGGAAGGGATATCAGTCACTTCTGTCTTTCATCAGCTTCCCTGAGACTTTTCTGTCCTTTTTTGGAGAGTTAAAAGAAATTTTATACATGACCTAGCAGAAGATACCTGACCCAGAGTGGGTTGAAGCTTATAAACACCAGAGAAACATTTATTCTGCTAAGGCCAGCCTTGGGGAAAATGCTTGATCTGTTCTATCATGGATAGATACTGAGGAAGTATATGAATCTGAGGAGAAGGAGGAGAAAAAGGAAGCCAAGTTTAAAAAGTTAAGGGGTTTTCCACCTGATTTTTTTCACGCTTTGTCTCCCAACCCAAAGTCTTTTACTGCAGAAGGCGGTATCTGTAGGTAGATTCAGGAATGGGCTTTGAGGAGACATTTGAAGCCACCTCTAGCTCAGAGAAAAGCTGCCTGGGTTGGTAACCTGGAGCGATTTTTCGCCCTGACAGAAACTGCAAGGAGAGAAAACTCCGAAGAGTTTGAACGCCACTCTCACAGAGCTGTTTGGGGTCATCCCCGGGGACGGGGACCCGCTGCAGGAGCGGGGATCCTACACCTGCAGGCGCTGCGCCGTCGTGGGCAACTCTGGGAACCTCCGGCAGTCTCAGTACGGCCAGGATATTGACTCCCATGACTTTGTGCTCAGGTGAGTAAAAACCACCTCAGCTCCAGATGCCTTTGTGTCTAAAATTCACTGGTATTTGCAGGGGACAAGTGAGTAAACAAGATTTAATGGTTTATCTGGTGAAACCTGGTACTTAAATCAAGTCTAAGTTCCAGGGACATAAACTGTGTGTATTGGAGATAGGACCTCATGTTTTAGCTTGGAAAAAAAACATTAATAGGTATTGATACTGTAGCTTGTTCTGCACAATCTATGATTGCCTGTGTTAAAAAATATAGGATAAAAAAGATTTGCACTTAATGACTAAAAGTTATTTCTGCAGCCAGTGCTCACAAGCGATCTTTTAGACATTTAATTGACTGTATTAGATTTGACTTTCTTGCACTGGTTCATTCTTAAGCAGTGGTGAGGTGGGGAAGCCAAAGCCACTTTTCAGTGGACAGGAACCACCTGTTTGGCTGCTGGTAATTTGTAAGGGATCTCATTGCTTCTCCCTTTCGAGGCAACAAGGTTGGCTACTTTGTCCCACTGAAAGGCAAGCAGGAACTAGGTAAGCAGAGCTCATCACTCAGAGAGCAGCCAAAATATCTGGACTAAGTTAGTCTCCAGCGTGTCATCTGCCTTTCACACCACAGCTGCCAGCGCAGTACAATTTGGAGAGCAATAAAGGGCGGGAAGGGAGGGCTTGCTATGGAAAATGCCACATGTGGGATTATGCTCTCAGAAGCAAGAAAACCTTTAGTAGGAAGCGTGCACTGAAGTCAAGAATAAAACAGCAGAAGATCAATGCTGAACCGTTAAGCCACCTTGGCTTCTGATGTGGCTTGAACATGGCATAGAGTCTTCAGGTGACAAATAAATCTTCACAAATCATATCAGGAGTTGCTGCCTGCAGTTCCATGTCTTGTTTCCTGCCAAAAGTCTCTCCCCAAAGGCAGAGGCAGCCAGCCTGGCCTTCAGCTTCATGAAGGAAGGGGAGAGCCCTCAACATTATTCCTACAGCTTGTAAATGTGGGGCAGCTGCAAATGTGGAAAGATGTGATGCATTTATGCTTAACTCTGTGTCCCTCCCTGGGGAGACAGCCCCATTCCTGTGTGGACTTCCTTATATTGCCTGGACTACGTTTCTGGACTCATGCAGTAAGACTCAAAAGCTGGTAGTAGTAACTAAAGAGTAACTCATTCAGGTTCATGTTTCTGCTCTGAGGCCTTGCCCATCCCATAGCCATCCATCCCTGGCAAGGGCAGAATTCTTGGTGGCTTAGTGAATCTTCCAGTCTCCAATTGATATTTCAGCAATCTTAAGCCAGATCTGAAAGGATTGCACAAGGTTTTAGGGTTCACTGTGGGAATTTGTGCAGAGAAGGTGACCCCTCTGTGCATTAAACACAAAATCTCTGGTGACTTGAAATTCACTTCCACATGTTCTGTCAGTACAGCCAAGTGCAGGGGAGAGCCAGGGAGCCTGAGGGCGCACCTTTCCTTCCAAACAACATGTCCCAGCCCACTTTTATTTGTGTAACTATCTACTTTCATGACAGAAGGAAGTTCCTGCTCCATCTTTCCTGCTGAGACTGGGTGTGAATGCTGCCTTCTGCCATATGGCACTTTGGGTGGTAGGAAAGGTGCATAGACCTGAGGGTAGGTTGTAAGATAACCAAGATGTCACCCTTGTCTTTGTCTTGATGGAAAGAAACCCCCGTGTTTTATACCTTTGACTGACTAATCTCAAGATAAAACACAGAGAGTCCCGTGCTTTTCCAGTATTTCTGCAAAGTATGGTGTGGGTCGCTGGCAGGGAAGCCAATAACCAGGAACTCAATAACAGATCCACACAGGCTGGCAGGATATTCTGACTATGCTAATAACTCCCTTGAAGGGACTTAGAAGAAACTTAAGTAGTTCACCTGGGGGAGAACTGCAATAACACAGCCTGGCATAGACTTGAGAAACAGATTTTGCCTTTCCTGTTATCAGCAACCAGGGCAGCATGTTGTCTGGCAATGTGTGATGCTCCTCATTACCTCGTCAGCTACATCCTTCCTTGTCTTCCCTGCGCTTCTGCCAGGAACTGAGCTAATATCATTGCAGAAAAAAACATTTTGCTCAGAGACAACTGGGAGGTTTCTCCATGGTATTGCACAGCACCATGGATTCATGCAAGTTGCTTTGGGGGTCTCTAATGTGCACTGTGCTGTACCACAGAAATATGCAAATCTCTGCCATTGAGGAACTAAAGTGTCAGGCAGAGAAATGCTGATGAGTTCCCAGATTGGCTTTCAGAAGTGAACACAGGCATAGAGGCATTTCTGCAGACCTGAGTTCAGAAACCCCCTCTCTGTTCCCTGTATGGGCCGTCCATTTAAGAGTTGGGCTCTGTAATCTTTGTGTGTCCCTTCCAGCTCTGAATATTCTGTGATTCTGTGACTCTGTGATACATCCAGCATAAGGTAGGGTAGCTCTGTTTGGTCAACATGTCTTGACTGAGCTCTGGTGGCCCTGGGCAAATTTCCGTGCGCTGACTCCAGGGTTACCTAAAGCCCCCCTTGTGTGTGCTGAGAGACCCTGAGTATCTACAGACATTGGAGGACATACTACAAAGTAAAAGTAAGGTTTGAGTAAATGAAGGGTCAGCAGCAGGTCCTGTATTTGTTGCTGTGGCTGTGATGCCTTTTCATGGGAGAACCATAAGGAAGATTTGCCGCTTCTCGTCACACATAACGTGGTTTATTACCTTGACCCTAGACATTCAAATACACCTGTATAGATAGGGGGAAGTGGAACTGCAAGAAGTCTAGCTGATGTACCTCAGGGCAATGTTTTTTCTCATCAGGGGGAGGATGCAGCTTTAGGATGAAGTGAGATGTGTCCTCATGGATTCACCACTCTTTTGATCAGCTGTCTGCTGGCTGTAAAGGGAATGCAGGGATGTGCTCAGAGATACATCTGCTTGGTAGACACTCCTATTCAGTCCAAGAAGCTCCACACTGAAGCTGAGCTTTCATTTACTGTTTAACTGCAGGGGTTATGATCATTCCAGCTTGCCTGAGGACCCGTACACCCTGTCAGGTCTGTCTGAAGACCCTGCATAGAGCACTCCCTTAGGCATGGGAGCATGTTCCTGCACCTCAAGCAAATGACTTAATGATGGTTCCCATGTGTTTGTATTTACCTCATTCCTCTTCTGTCTCAATTCTTGCTTTTGGGCTGCAGAATGAACCGTGCCCCCACTGCTGGCTACGAATCAGATGTTGGGAGCAAGACCACTCACCACTTTGTTTATCCTGAGAGCTACAAAGAGCTGGCAGCAAATGTGAGCATGATCCTGATCCCCTTCAAAACCCTGGACCTGCGCTGGGTTGTCACCGCTCTCACCACAGGCACCATCAATTTGTGAGTAAGGGCAGGGACAAGGGGTGGGAGCTCCATACTTCATGTTGCTGTAGGACATAATGGCCTGTGTGGGGTAAATCCCTGCTTCTGATAAGGCCTAGGCATGCTTTACAGACCCTCTCAAGTCAGAGTTCAGCCCTGACACTTGATTTCTAGGAAAAACTTAATGTTATGATGTGGTTGTTGAGGCAAAGATCAAGATCCAGTCCCTTACATCCCCATTTCTGAGAGAAATGAGAAGGCGAGTTTTTGTTGGTGGAGTTGACCAGTTTGATCTAAAGCCTCCTGAGCTTTGGGGTTCAGTGCCTCATTTTGGGCTTCTGCTCATCCGTCCTCCTCTCTGGTTCGTTGGGAGTCAGTACACTTGCAGAAGAGGACAAGGAGGCAGAGAGGGGTGTGCAGGTTGCTCACCTGAGGCAGAGAGCAGATGCAGACCACAGCACGTAGTGCCCCATCCACAGGACGGGCACCCCTGGACAGGTTTGTCAGGAGTTTTGTCTGTCTTTCCCGGTGGAACGTGATTGAGAACTGTGCAGAGGAAACAATGTTTTGCATGTCACCTGCATGTCTTAGCCTTAAATTCAAGAGTTCTACTTGGCAATAATATGACACACTGGAATTTATTCTCCAGTTCTTTTTTGAGTGCTGTCAGAAGTAAAGGTTGTCTCCTGGTTGATTTATGGCAGCACCAGAATTAGAAATGTGATCAAAATGCATGTTTCTTCTGGAAGCCTGCAAGCAGATTCTCTTCCTTCCTGTAAGCTGGCTTTTCCTAATCCAGAGAATGAAATATGTGACATTTGTACTGTGTGTGAGGTTGTCTGTTGGGTGTAAAACCACAGCCTTGTGGGATTGCCTGGTGACACTCTGCTACACATAGAAAGCAAGAGCAGATCAGATTGCTTTATTCCAGGGAGAAATATTTCAAGACATTTCAACTTTTTTCCCAATTTCAAAGTCTCAGAAGATTTAAACTTGGAAAAGTGTGTCTTGAGTGTGTTGACTGGGCATAAGACCTACTTTGCAATTTTAACTGGAACTCTTTGATGAAAAAGCAAATAAAGTTTTATTTTCTCTTCATTTTCTTTTCTCTCTTTGTAGATGTATTTTAGATTCTTTCAATTTCTTATTAAGATTCCCTTAACTTGTAACAAATCTCTGTTAGCTTTCTTTTACCTTTTTCATCACCAGCATTTAATACACACAGTCATAAATTGTCTTAAAAAAACCCATCTTCAAGACACAGTCATAACTGGGAAAAATCAGCACACTTAGAAAACGGTACCAATCACTACAAGAAAGTCATTGAGGTGCAGGAGCATGTCCAGATAAAAGCTGTGGATCTGTGGAAGGGTCTGGAGCACCAGCTGAGGTAGCTGGGGATGTTCAGCCTGGAGAAAAGGAGGCTCAGGGGGGACCTTATTAATCTCTACAACTCCCAGAAGGGAGGCTGTAGCCAGGTGGGGGTTGGTCTCTTCTCTCAAGTAACAAGCAACAGGAAAAGAGGAAATGGCCTCAAGTTTCACCAGGGGGGTTTAGACTGAATGTTAAAAACATTTTTTTCACCAAAAGAGTTGTCAAGCACTGGAACAGGCTGTCCATGGGAGTGGTGGAAGTCACCATTCCTGAAGGGAATTAAAAGATGTGTAGGTGTGGCACTCAGGGACATGGTTTAGTGATGACTTGGCAGTGCGGGGTTAACTGTTGAACTCAATGATTTTATAGGTCTTTCCAAAGGAAATGATTCTAGTGTTCTATAGTTTACATGGACACACCTTTTGCAGGCAGATCCACTGTCTGTTCCTGCCCCAGGAGAAAGCTCTTGGTACTTACTGAACTCTGAGGTCTGCTCTGATTTCAGGTGAGCTCTTAGCCTATTAGGAAGGCTGGTTGACCGCAATGCAGTCACAGCACATGAAAGGGAAAACATCTTTGCTCAATAAATTACAGGATATATTATATATTTATAATTAGATTGTATACATGGGCTTGGTAAGCATCTGGTATAAATTAGTGTGTGAGTGTTTAACCACATGAAAGAAATACAACTATTTTAAGATTTTTGCCATACTCAAAGCAGGGAAATTGCATAATTAATAAGCTGGAATAATAAAAGCAGAAAATCATAAGCATACAAATCATAGCAATGTACATAGCATAATTTTAGCCTTGTAGAATTAACCTATGAGCATGCATTAAACACACAGTGTCAGATAATGGGTGTAAGGAAATTGTTGAGTGCACAATTTTAAAGAGGAAAAGGCATGAAATAAAAATAAAACACATTTGAAAGTCAGTATTTTAGAAAGAAGAAGTACTTATGTCCTTACCCCAGTCTGCTTGGGCATTGTTCCGTGTGCACAGGCTGCATAGTGTCAGCTGAGTTTAGGCTAACAAGAACCCGAGTGTACTCATAGCTAAAAAGATAAGCATCCTGTATTGGTTAGACCTTTACACAGTGTTTAATTTTATGTATTTCATCCAAATGAAAGAATTTCCTAAAACACAAAACCTGTGAGTTAAACATATTCTCCTCTTAGTATTATCATAATTCTTGCAATTTTTACATTTCAAAACAAAAGCCAAACTGCAGGTTGCCTTAATATTAGCTTCAATTGATAGCTGATTGATTCTCTCAGACATTCTCAGTCCCATTTAACTGATGCATTTCCATCTCAAAATGTCTCTCTAAAACTAAGCATTGTTCCAGAAAAGAATAAGAAATGCCTTTTCTAGGATAGGAAACTTTCAGGCCCTCATCAGCCATATATTTACCCTGGTTGCCTTCACTTGCAAGTCTTTTAGGAATCTGCATGTTGAAAAAAACTCCACTTAGTTTGGCAAAGACAATTACTGTATTCCTTAAAATGTTGCACATCCTGGGTCGAGGTTCCAGTAAATGTCGTGTACAAGGTGGCCAATGACAGAGTTCAGTAGAGTCCTGCACAGTGGCTCATGGAAGATGTTTCCCAGGCAATGTGTTACCTTCATCACAGGTATCACTCTGTCCCACTCCTGTGTGGTACTTCCACCTTCCAGGGTCTCTCACTCCCTGGCTGCCCTGCAGACCAGGTTTTACAGGATCATAAGAGCAGGGGTCTTAATCAGTGTGCCAATGTCTTCTGTGTGATTTTATGAAATTCTGCAGCCATGTGACAGCAGGGCTTGGGTATTTCTTCTGAAAGAAGGAAATAGCCCTTGGTTAAAATTACTAATATGTCCTCTGACAAGAGCTACAGCAGTCTCCTGGTTAGACCAGAGATGTCCACCAGTATTGTCTTGAACACTGCATGCCCATCTCTTTGGTCTTCTACTATATCTATCCATGAAATACAGCCCTCTTGTTTCCTCCACATCACCTTGTGGGAAAAGATTGACTGTTTATTTATTATATTGAGGAGATTCTACCAGCAAAGAAACCCTTTTTGTCCTAATAAGCACGAAAAGGATATGGGATCACCAAGACTGTTTACTGATTTGCTGGTCAAGGTCAGGCATGGGCTACAGCTGCAAGGGCATATTTGCAGAGATCAGATTGAGAAGTCTGCATGAGTGTCCCTGAGAAGTCTGCATGAGTGTCCCTTTCCCCAATAGCATCAGCTCTTAGGAGGGTTGGAACCACCCATCACTTCTCTCACTGCCTCCATCCCAGAGCTGGGGTTGCAGGTCAGGAGAACATTGCCAGGTCGCCACTAGTTTGGGAAGATTTAGACTAAGTTTTAAAAGTGATGATGTTCCACGGTTCAAAGAAAATAAGACCTTAATGACAGGAACCTTGTCATAACCAAAACCCAAGTGAAAACACTGAGACTGAACTAATAGAAGGCTTTGGTGATTTACCACAACCCATATAAGAAGTATGCAGGATGTATTTTGGGATATATTCCAATTACAAGGCCAGCTCACCAGAATTTTTTCACATGAAACAAATTCAGGAAGATTTTCTTCTTACAGCACTCGTGATAAGCTGTGCAATGCCAGCACACACTGTGCATGAGATGTGGGGAATAAAAGTTTTTTTCATTTGCAAGACAAGACTCGTGATTTTAACCCAGTCATAACGTGTAACTTGGAAATTTTATGCTGGAAACTGCAGGAAGCCTTCAGCATCGCCCTGGGGAGGAGGGAAATAGCTTTCTGATGAGGGGCTGTGTACTGGGAATGCCTGAGTTTCATATAACCACAGAACTGGTGAGCTCTGCTGCCACCAACTCTGAAAATCATGAGGTAGCGCCGAGTATTAGGAGAGGAAAAGTCTCCCCCTGGTGGGAGAAGGGTTTTTTCTGCCAAGAAATTAAATGGGAAGTCTTTCCCATCATCAAAGAGCAAAGACTGCAACTGTAATGATCTAAGAATTAGAAGTCTCGAGCTCCACATAGTATTGACTCTACAGTGTATTCTCAACTAAATCTTTGGTGTCCTACTGCCAATAATTAACTTGAATATTTAAGAACTTAGTGGTTTCCTATAAAATTGCTTCAGTGACAGCTCAGTTCTTTTCCTGCTGTGTTACTTAATTGCAGCCTCATTTTACAACAATTTCTTGAATTTACTACTTTCAAATAATTTGAATTTATTGCTGTTCTTGAAGAATATTCTTTCTTTGGAATTACATTTGGAGTTTTATTTATCATGGTGCTGTCTTTCTTTTTTCTTTAACAGCACGTATGTTCCAGTTCCACGGAAAATCAAAGTCAAAAAAGAAAAGGTGAGAAATGCTGGTTTGTGGATTTGTTCTGCTTATTTATTTGTAGGCCTTTTGCTTCTCTGGGAGACAGCAAGAATCCAAGCAAGCCCTTGACATTCATAAAAATATATTCATAAAAAAACCAAAATACAGACGCTTTACAAGGCTCAGCTAAGCTAAAAATTTGGCTCCTGTGTGCCGTTTAGGCCATAGATCAACTACTAAATAATTGTGGTTGGAAAGAAATTGCTCTTTTGGCTATGCCATTGCATGAACACTGTTCTGAAGGTTGCATCACTTCCTCTGGTGATGCTCAGGGACATTAAAAGTGCAGCATTGCCCTCCACAGCAATTGCTCTCTTCCCACCTGTTGCAGTCATTTGTATGTAATGACACTGAGGAGAGACTTTGGAGGTTTTTAAAAATAATTTTAATATTTGAACACCAAGGATGTTTCTCACTCCCCAGTCAGTTCCTTGTAATAAGGAGCTAAGTGAACTCTGAACAAATAAAGCTGTGTGTTTCCAAGTCAGTGGAGAATTCTTCGTGGTAGGCTCTTGACCCACAGCTGCAATAATTACCTGTACCCAATTAAACAAGCTTGGAGGTTGAGCTCAGGCCAAGTCCAGGAAGGTTTTGCTCTAGGTATGTTACAAGTCTCACAGGCAATGTTCAAGCACAGTTTGCATGAGAGCACAGACCAGGGAACATTCCCTGCTTTGCACAGGGACAGGCTGGAGGCAGGATTTCCCACAGGGCAAGATGTTAATTCCCATGTTGGAACTTTAGCCACTGTGCAAAGACTCCTGTTGTTGTAGCTGCATGGTTGGAGGATATAACTGAGGCAGGCTGTGTGGGAGAGGAAGAACCTCTTCCATGGAGCTTCCAGAAAAATAGAGGTCTCATTCTCTCAGTCTTTGGAGAGACAGATTTTCAAAGTACAGGCATCTGGTGTATCAAGGGCTGTTAAAGTATGACATTAGCTCCATAACATTAAAATTACAAACTAAAGCACACATCTTTCATTCAAGAGGCCAGGTTTTGCCAAAGGCTTCAGGTGAGACCCTGAACTAGTACCACTTTATTTTTCTTTGCTTCAAGCCATGGACCTCTAGGGTGCATTAAATAATCCCTTAGCTCATCCTTACCTGTTGTGAGGTACATGACAACCTCTGCAAAACCCCTGTGAGAAGCACCAGGGCAGGTGGTTAAACTCGCATCACAGCTGAGTGGCAGCAGCCCAGGGTATGGTGATTTGTAGCAGCTTCCTGAGCATGAGAGGAGAAGCCTGTATTTCTTCCCACACTGTGCAATGGAAAACGCCCTGCAAGAAGAGATTACACACAGATGCAATATCAGCAATTAACCTCTGACTTTGAAAAAGGAAAAGCCTTGCAGCTAACCAGATAGCACTGAAATGCTGTCACTCTAATTACAAACACAGCATGGAGGGAAAAGCCTCTGCCTCGTTCAGGGGAGGGGTTGAAAGCAAGGACTCCCACCAGTCCTTGGATTTACTGTACTCTCAGTTCTTAAGTGCTCTGTCTCTGTGAGATGACCTCTGTGAGATAAAAAATGCATTTTTATGTCTTGTAAGAAAAAGGTATACAGCATAGAAAAATAGCATGTTTAGGAAACAGGATAAAAGAAGCTTACATGACCTGATAGGCTTCCTGATAGTTTACATTTGGCCCTTGGTTTCCTTAGATCTGTACTTACAGAGATACCAAGACATGGCTGGTGTATTGTGTGGAAGAGGGAATTGCTCCTATGTTCCCACTCAAATTACAGTTGGAGTGATGATCTTAGGGGTCTTTTCCAACCTAAATTAATCTATGGTTCTATGGAACGTGTCATGGCATCTCATGCTTGCCTTTTTCAGGACTCCAACTCCCCAGAGCTCACCTGCAGGGTGCTGAAGGGAGAGTTGAATGGCTAATGCCTGATTTCCATCTCACTTGTGCTGTTTCATACCCATTGGTTTCAGTAGGAATCTCCAGGATTTCCATTACTGTAAGCAGGAAGAATACCAAGACCAAGGAAGGGCTATTCATGTGTAACTGCACATGGGGAATATTCCTGAATGCACTTAATATGAGACTTATTTTTCCCTTTCACTTGCCCTCAAGGAATAACTGTTCCTTTCTTACCCACTCCCCTACCCCAGTGTCCTTTAGGAATTATGTGCTACCATTGTTTTTTCCCAGGGTATTTTACTAATGAGTTTTTCTCTCCAATTTTGCCTAGATCCTGGTTTATAATCCATCTTTTATGAAATACATCTATGAAAACTGGCTCGAGCATCATGGCAGATACCCCTCCACAGGCCTTCTGTCTTTGATGTTTGCTCTCCATGTGTGTGATGAGGTAAAGTCTGTCTGTGTTTGGATATATGGATAAAAAATCAGGACATTTCACACTGAAGAGCCAGGAACAACCCCTGGCCACTCACTCAGCCTATTTCCCCCTCTCCACCTTCTCTGCCATTTGCCTCTTCAAACATATGCAGACTCTTCAGAAACATGCAGACACACTCAACTGACAGTGACGGATTTTTTAATGTCATCAAGTCATAGGGTTTACGAGGCACTCTGGGAGAATATAATTAAACATAAACAGAGATTTCAACTGGTATCAAAACACATCTAAACATGAATGGCATCTTTGCCCATCTTGTTAGTGAAAGTTTCAATTAGGTTTTGCCTCGCTGTATTTTCAAACTCAGGCTTCTGGGTTTTTACAGTAGGTTATAGTAAATGCCTTTGTTCCAGCAGTTACTTGGGGAAATTCCCCAATTTGAGTGATGTGAGGTGCTCCAAGGTGACTGGAGACTCATCTAGTTAGAGGTTAGCTCTAAGGCCAGGTTAGTTCTACAAAATCCTGCAAACCTGAGCTTGTCAGCATGGGGGATAAATCTCACTTTGCTGGCAAAATCCCTGTCCTGGACACACATCTGCTGATGAAAGAGTTTTGGTCACCCAGGCCTGTGTTGCTTGGAGAAGTGATGGAAATTCTCCTAAAGATACTGGAAGAAACTCTTATCATAGTCACATCAGATTGGGTGGAGCCTGTTTTATGGTAAGCAGGCAATAACCAGGGCTCTGACATTACCAAAACCAACTTAAAAACAGCTCATATTTGAGTGGGCCTGGGTGTGAGTGGTTTAGGGAGCTTGTTTTTTATCTATGACCCATTCAAATACAGCCAGACATATCACCACTCACAGTTTAAATAAATCAGCTGTGATGTTTGGACTTTCACCATTAGAGGACACAGACATAGCCATCAACAAACGAGCCTTCGGGAGAGGAGAGGCTGTAGGTGTATACATGTGCAAAGAACATAAAATCCATCTGTCTCTGAAGTGACTGCAAATATCATATAATCAAGCATGTAAGTGTGGTAAACATGAGTTATTATTTGGAAGACCAGGAGCAAACCAAATTTTTTTCACTCTTTGTGGCCTGCATCAGCTAAAGAGGCAATTCCCATCCCAAGCCACTGATCTGTTGAGGTCAGTCATGCTTAAGGGATAGGAATGCATTTTCATATTGCAAATAAACCAGAATTAATGGATAGAAATCTCCTTTTCCCTCTGAGTTCAGGTCTGGTGGTGTCTTGGCATAGCTTAGGATGTCACATTCTCTGGACAGGCCTTGGGCTGTTTCTCTGTGGTCATGTCATGCACCAGAAGAGCTTGGGACACCACTGAGGACCTCAGGTGCTGCTGCCTGTAAATATACTGAGAATAAAGAGTTTCTTCAGCACTTCAGATGAAGAGTAATTGCTTTCCAGTCAATAACAGTAGTTCTCCCTTGCATCCTAGGTGGATGTGTACGGCTTTGGAGCAGACAGCAAAGGACACTGGCACCATTACTGGGAAAACAACACTTCAGGTGGGGCTTTCCGCAAGACAGGCGTCCATGATGGGGATTTTGAGTTCAATATAACTTTGACTCTTGCCTCCATTGAAAAAATAAAGTTTTTCAAGGGCAGATGACCCTGGCCACGGGAACAAGTGGGGGCTGCAATTTCCAGCATGCAGCAGAACAAAGCTCAGTGAAGATGATCTAGGCACCAGCCAGGTTTGAATGCATGGATCTGCGGTGGATTTGGAGCATCTCACACTGCAGGGAATGAGGCCAAGGACCGGCTTCCAACTGCACATGATTTCCTGTCTATGGATAGCTGGGAGCTATCAATCAGTTGTGGGAATGAACTAATCTCTACTTAGGCTCTACACCTTGATTCTTGAATTACTGATGAAAGATCTGCCTGTTGCAATGAGGGGAAACCTGGGCACAGGAACTGCTGTCTGTGTGTCCGTTCTCTCCACAAGCAAGACAGGAAATCCTTGAAGAAGAGTGAAAACAACTTTTGGGACTTAAGACCCACTAAGGCAGCTGTGAACATCATACTAAGGATTACCTCAAAGAAATGAATTCACTTCTGCTGTTGATCTTCTTTTTGAACCGTCTCTTCTCTATTCTCTATTACTTCTGTTTTCATGCTGTATTAAGGAAAAACATGATGAAGTTGCCTGGAGTAGTAATTGTTTCAACCATTGCCTCATTTTGCATTGATAGTGTCTAGAAAATATGAAATCGTCTCATGTATTATTTAATATTGCTTCCTACACAGCCATAATGATGGAGAAAATAATACTGAAAACTCCAGGGGAAAAAATGGCCTTTTTAGCCACTTGTCTGTCTCATTTGGTTATATGTAATTTTTGTTCTCTTTTGGTGGAAAATACTCTGGATTTTTTATTTTTAATTTAATCAGTTTAAGATTGGAAAGTGGACTTTTTTCAAGTCATTTATATGTGCCTTTTATAACTGTGCAACAGATGTGATTTTTGTTTTTAAGATGACAAACCCTAAATTAAACTTTTTTATAAAAGGGGGGGAAATTAACCAAAGTTTAGCCTATGTCTGGTATGCTTTTGTAGTAGAAACCTATAATAACAACTCCTATATTGCATTTGAACAAATGCACGCAAGACAATTTTTAAAGGTAGCTTTTACCTTTTTTAAGGGAAAATATTCAAAAGTCCCAAGAAAATTTTCTTCTTAAGTTTTTAAAAAATTAAAATGTGGTATCTCTTTACAAGGTCTCTATTTGAAATGGAAAAGAAATCATGGATTGGGATATCAACTAGTAATACTTTAACAATCTTTGTTCTGTAGCAGCACCTACAAAGACACAATCTGCACAAGCTGATCTTAGAGACTTCAAAATCATGTGCATCTCTGGAGGAATGAGTATATGGATGTCAGTACCTCTTGGCAGTGAGAGGAGGGAAGTTACAGTGGAGATTTTATATCCACAGATTTTTGCTGGAATCGACGCATTAAAGCCTCAAGGACAGATAAAGTACAAATCCAAGGCAGGGAACAATGGAAAACAGTGGTCTTTTTTTTCCTGATATCATGAAAACAGGACTCATGGATTATTGACCCACTTTCAGCCTTGGGGAAGCCAGAGGAGTTCTTGCCACAGACTTCAAGGGACTTTTGATCAGGCTTGGGAAAAATGGCATATTTAATTTTTAATGTATCACATTGGTTGGAGTTTATGCCAAATCATCGAAACCTCTCCTCTCTATGCACCAGTTGTGGCAGAATGGCCAAGCAGATGAGTGTTTGAGGTTGGTGAAAGCCCTTCAGCACTGATGTGCTTCATCCAGGATTTATACCCTTGTCTTTCTGCACCAGCTGGTGCCAGTAAGGTGCCTCCAAGGCAGCAATACATGGCACAATGTCATGGTCAACTGGAATTTTGGGCCACAGCACCGCTCACCAACATGAACTGCTTTACCCATGTGAGTACTATTGAACTCGTGGCATATAAAGAGCCAAGGATGCCAAATGTCTGTGTGGGGCATCCAGCTCCCTCACCTGGTGTGACCTTTCAGTTCAGCAATATGGAAAGGGCAGGATTTTCAAATCTCATCATGATTTCTCTCAAGATGAGACCTGTTCATGATCCTTATGTCAAGAAGCCATTTCCCAGCATGGTGGCCAGCAGAACTCACCTGCATGTCACAGGCACAGCAGATTTGATGGGCTTACTGGCTGCTCCATGTCCTTTGTAAAAGAATGAAGCATTACTACCTGAACCATGTTTGCTCGTTTGGTTTAAACATTCCTGCTTGTTTAAATTGCTGTTAATCAATATGCTTCTGGTGAGGTGCTGCAGTAATACAAACAAAGCAAGTTTAAGAGGCAAAAGACTACTTGGAAGATGCCAGTGATAACTCCACAGTGTGGCTGGATTTTGGAGCTTCAAGTACTTAATTTTTTCTTTTTTCTCATGGACAAATATTAGTAATTCAGAAACATTGACTGCTCTTTCAGTCATTTTTAGAAAGACTTGGAAGAAAACTCATGGTGGTTTATCCCCTTAATGATTTTTTTTTTTTTTATCACGGGGTCAGTTTGGAATCAAAAATAGTAGAAAAAGAGGCCAGATATATTCTAGTCTGTGTTGTTCTGAAAGTTTCCTTTTGCTTTTCTAATAAAAATTCCATTTTCCCCTGAACATTCTGCCTCTGACAGCACATATAAAACCTCATGGCTCATACATGCAGATATATTTAGTGTCTTCATCATGGAACAAGCTGCAATTCCCATTTAATTTTGTTGCCAACAGCAAGCAGTAACTGTGAACCACTGATGTCCATTTTCCAGTGTAAGGAGAGAAGAGAGTGTATCTCTCCAGGTGTAGGATGAGGAATAGTCTGTGCTATCACATTTCTATTCCAGGGAAACTTTTTCTAGAGTCCTTATAGGCAGCTGACTTGTGCTAGATTCTTGTCTCAGTTCCCCACAATTTTGCTGCTCTTTCAATTGCCTTCAGAATCAGGAGATACCAACAAGTGATGCTGAGGGAAGAATTAATTCCCACTGCCATTATTGAAGACTGTTTTCCTGCTAGAAACTTTTTGGGTTTATTTGGTTTAAAAGAACCAAGGAAAACATTTAACAACTTGTCAAGGCTTCAAACTCTTGGACTGTATTTACCACCACTGCAAAATCTGTGAAGCACTCCTTGAGTGCTTTTTATGTTTTTTACCAAAGCCAAATCTCTTGAGCACTTTTTCCCTCCCATGACCAGATTTTCTTTGTATTTTTCTCTGACTACACAATCAATTATGGTTTTTTTTCTCTAATGGAGGGGAGTCTCACACAATCATTGGTTGACATTTTATTTATTTAATTTTTCAGTATGATATGAATCAAAATAAATTTTTTATTGTAATCAAAGCATTTCTGTGTACACTTCTTTTTTCCACAGTAATTTCATTAGCTCCTAGAACCTCCTCTGTCACATAACAGTGTAAAGAGGCTTATTCCACTTCCTCACACCTATCCAGACAGTGATCTTAGAGGTCTTTTCCAACCCTTATGATTCTGCAGTCCTGTGAGTGACATTGCCATGTTTCAGGCTGCTTGTGGTCATGGGCATCACACTGCTCACATGGCAGCTCTAGGCCTCTCTAGAGAAAAGAAATTGAACTTAATATGCCTGTGGTCTCCTGATGGATCTGTGCTCTGTTTAGGAGATATATAAGGGAAATTAAGGCAGACTAATAAATCAGTGACTTGAGAAAAGATTCAACTTATCTGACCTGGCTGAGATCTGAGGATCCACCCTAGGTCCCTGTTTTAAGGGCCTGCTATGATCACACAAACACTTCAGTCATGGATGACTTAGCTGTCCATTAGAAGAACCCCATCCAGGAGATGGATGCCTTTGCTCAGGTATCACTTTAGCAGGTCACACCCACATCTGCATCACCATGGCTTTATATGTGGACACTCTACCTTTCTCATGGACCTCATCCACTGCTCAGTTTCCTTATGTGCTCTTTCCTTTCATTGTTTAAGGGGCTGAGTAGGGTAGATGGTCTGGCAGTGATGCAAGCTGCCCTTTCAAATGCAACCATCCTGGTTGCTTGGTGGTAGGAGCTTAAGGAGTTGTCAGAGGTCAGCTCAGGGAGCTCCTGTTCAGATGCAGGCAGAGGTCAGATGGTCACAGTAAGAGCTGCTGTCCAGTGTGACCTTCAGAGGATCGGGTTCAGAGGATCAGTTCTCAGAAGCTACTTCACACTTTGCTTTTCAACCCAGGCTCTAGATGTGCTGCATCAGTGAGATATTAACCACCATTAATGTATACAGCCCAGCCAGAATCACACTTGTCGAAAATGAGTGGGAAATAGAGGTATACAGGTCTGAGAAGCTATTCCAGTCACAGAGGAGATGCAAAGCATTTGCTCCTCTTTTTTCTTTAGCAAAGCAAAGTAACACCAAGGAACAGCTTTCTCGGAAATTATTTTGCTTCATGTCCATTTACAAGAGGTGCAATGCAATGCAGCTTCCAGGTCTGAAATGATTTTGTCAGGAAAGTAATTTGCATAAAATTACAATCTGGAAACCACTTGAGACTAGTAAGACATGCAGCAACAATAACAGCAATATGCAGACAGATGGACTGACCACAGGACTTGGACAAAGGACTTTGCTTATACCATCAAATGAAGAAAGGAAGTACCCACAGGGGAACTGTATGGCTTCAGTTCATGGCATGGGTTCCTTTGATGGCTCACAGTCAGAATAGCAATTAAACCCAGTGAATGAAAAGGCAAAGCAGTCCCTTGCCACCCCTAAAAATCTGTTTTCCCTTGTCTTTCCTATAGAATTTGAGGGAGTCGATCTCATTGCATTTATTGTCTTCAGGCAATATAAAATAAAATAGGGTTCACACAGTAAAAAGTTCTTCATGTTCAGTACTTTTATGCAGAGGGAAAGCTCTGTGTTTTCAGTTAAATGTTCTGCAGGAAATTCACCATGTTGGTCTACTCCTTAGTTTGTAGTTTCTAAGGTAACATTTGGCTGGCAGAATATAAATATATCCATGTGGGAGTTTGTCTGTCCCTGTGACATTAACACTCCTACTAAGACAGGACATTTTCCACAAGAGTTACTGTTTCCACATAGAGACTCTGGAGTTACACAGAAACTACCAGCTGGTCTCCCTGTCCACCCAGAGGCCAGATCAGTGAGGAAGCATCCTGTGCCACAAACACTGCATCCTGCAGCACCTTGGTATTCCTCCAAGGATGCCTCAAACCAAGTGTTACCTCAAGGAGCCCCCTATGGCCCTTTCTCCCCCTGTGGACTTTTGTGTTCCACTCCTTGCTTTCGTGGAGCTGGCCCCAAAGAGGTGCCACCATCTGGGGGAGCTGCACATTGCTCCTCCAGCTCAAACCCTGTCTGGGGCTGGGGGTGTGAATGGACTGGCCATACCTGAGCTGTGCTTTGAAGCATGTCCAGTTTGCGGCCACTTCCGTGTTCAGCCTGTGCAGATACCAGAGCGGGTTTCAAACGGTAGAAAATAGTGGAAAGAGTTATTTCATAGAATCAATCATAGAATCATAGAATGGTTGGGTTGGAAGGGAGATCATCCAGTTCCAACCCTGCTGCTGTTGGCAGGGACACCTTCCACTAGACCAGGTTGCTCAGAGCCCCATCCAGCCTGGCCTTGAATGCTTCCAGGGATGGGGCATCCACAACTTCTCTGGGCAACCTGTGCTATGGCCTCACCACCCTCACAGTAAAGAATTTCTTAATAACATCTAATCTAAATAGCTGGTCTTTTAATTTAAAACCGTTCCCCTTGTCCCATCACTATTTTAACTCCTCTTTCTCCTTTAAATGTTGAAGGATTCAGATATCAGAGGGTGGGTAAGTGTGAGCAAGCTCCCCAAGAGGCTGATGAGGCAGAGAGCTCCTGTCTGCTGTGATGGAGTGACAGGAAAGAGTCATGGGAGAGGCCAATAACTGATGGTCCTTCACTGGGGACACCAAAGAGTTGGCTGCAGGGAGAAATTCTGCAAGCTGACAGGCTCTGTCATTTCAGGGTTTGATTTGAATAGGTAAGTAAGGACATAGAAATAAACAGATTTAAAGGTGAAAACAGGATGCATAAAAATAAAGCAAATGTGTCTTCTAGAAAACCTTTTGCAAAGAAGTAGAGTTTTATCTATTTGTTTGGTCCATAGAAGTAGGTGGGCCAGGAGTGAATTAAGCTGGTGATGCTTTAGGGCACACATGGTGTGATTTTAACCTGGCCAGCAGCCAAGCACCCACACAGTCACTCATTCACTTGCCACAGCCACCAATCCAAAACACAGCACTATATGGGTGCTAGGGATAAAACCAGCTCCATTCCAGGCAGATTAGAATAAACCAGATACTTAAAGAATCCCGTGGATCCAGGGGCTCTCCTCAAGTCTGAGAGCACATATTGCCAACAATGCCAGAAATAAATCTAGGTGAAATCTACACCAAACTACCTCAGTTGCTGGATGCTTCTAATTACTCATCCATCCCACAGATATCCCACTTGAATCAGGTGAAATTAATACTCACTATTAGCAGTAATGACAGGAAACCAGCTGAAAAACTACAAGCTGCTTCAGGAGGAATGCACCTGGGACACTGGTGGCTCTTCACTTCTTATTGCTTGTAGGGGCTGGAATAACATTTTAGACCAACAGTCAGGAGCAATGAGAAATCACTCTTTTATGTAGCTGTGGGCATGGTATTTGCTTCCTTCCTTGAAGGCTGGTGCCATTCCACCTCTCTGTGATGGCTTCCTGTGAGCCAAGGGAACGTCACTGCTTGTCACCAGTTGCAGGTTTTGCAACGCGGATTTACAGCGTAGCAGAGAGATCCAGCAGATGCACGCAAATGAAGCCGGAACAATGTTTTTATTTCCTATAATAAGCAAAGGAATGGAAAACATCAGCATGCATGCAGATTAATGGGCCTTTGAGCAGTGAGATGTGATTAACTCATTTCAGTCAGCGCTGGGGATCTCAGCACCTCATTAGCTTTTTCATTAATGGTTACAACTAATATCTGATTAGCGCCTGTTTCACCACTAATGAGTTCTCCCTCTTAATGGAGACGGAGTTTTCCACTGGGTGACAGTGGAAGGGAGAGGGAAGGAGCCTGCTAATTACTGTGCTGATGGGGCACTTGGCCATCACGGTCACTGACCCAACAGTCCTCCCACGCCCCTCTAACTGGCCCTGCCACACTGGCACAGGCAAACGTACCCTGTGCCAAGTGCACTCAGCAAGCCAGAGGGAGAGGGCCCAATTCTGGCTTCCGAAAAATAAATCAGCCTGAACTGTGTGTCAGTAGGTGGGACAGCCTTGGAAGGACTGTCCCCCTGCCTGGGCCTAGGGGTACCAAGGCAACAAGTGACAAGAGATGCAGAGTGATGGGAGAAGAAACACTGGACAGAGATAGGAAGCAACAGATGTTTTCACATGCAGTAGTCAGTGATTTGTTTTCTAATAGATTTTTCTTATAGATTTTTCTAATAGACTTTAATAATTTCCCCACTAGAGCGTGCTGTTTTCCTGTTCCCATGAGTTATCCCCTGGCTTCTGGAGCACTCAGCTCTCTCACAGCAATGTGGCACATCACAAGCTCAGAGCGTGTTCCCTCCTGGCACTTCTACCTTCACAGCTGTAAGGCTTGGGATTTTTTTGTTGAATCTATCTATTTTGGCCTCTGGGTAATAACTAAATGCAAGAGCCCACAGGCCATGAGGGAAAACAAGATGGAAGAAGCCCTGCAAGGCTTCACACCCTAAGGGTTCGCATCAGTGCTGCTTTCTGTGCAGTTTTCCTTTCTGTTTGAAAGGGGACAGCACTCCCAGATATGTGTGTGGATTTTTTTGTTGTTGTTGTTCTGACCCTTAAGAAATGCTCAATATTGAAAAAAAAGAAATAAAAAAATTCTTCCCTTGTAACCTAATTTCCTGACAAGGAAAAAATATTTGGGACTCCTGGCTATGTTGTAGCGGTACAAATCTTTTATTTTGGGATGTAAAAGGCTTTAGTTATAGCAGATAAAAATGTCTTTTGTGGACTATAAAGGCAACTCAGTTATTTCTAAAAGGACTTTCATGTTATGCTACCAGTACCATCAACTTGTGTAGTTTTGGATTTATTTGTTCTCAGCTATAGTACCCAAATGTTAAATGAGGCACAGATATATTGTAAAAAACAATCAATGCTGCAAATTAATTAGCTGGGTTCAATGAAAACAGAAGGTCTCTCTGGCTGATGGCTGCCAGCAGTGTGTGAGCTGTTTGCCCAGTGCTTTCTTCATGATAATGGAAAGCACAGTAAGGCTCATCTACCAGCTCTAGACATCCTTCCAGGAACAGCCAGCTATTCATTTCTGTGGCTACATCAGCACTGCTTAGGCTTCTTCTGGAGTTGTCTCACCCACAGTGCTGAAGATGAGTTCTCTCCAGCTGACTGACCATATCTGTTCTGATTAGCCCCTAGCCCTACACCTCTTGTAGCCCCAAGGTACTGTCCCTGTCACCTAAAATAATTACTTAAACTCATATATATTTTAGGTAAAAGTATATGATATAGTGTAAGAGTACTGCAGCAGCACCATCAGAACAGGATTCCTATGACACGAAGTTGAATGTTTACATTGTGTCCCTAGAGGTGGCAGGAAGGGAATGCTGGACAGTGCAAAGGGTGAGCTGGCAGCTGGCACTTCATAGGTGTGTTGTGGGACATGTTTGTATATGTAGATATATAAACATAACAATAGGATATAATAAGATAGGTCATATCCCATTCCTGTGACTGAGGCTGTGGACTATGACTGTACAGCTAAACCTCAGTGTCTTAAAAATACTGGATGGCTTCATCTCTACTGTCTTTGGCAACAGTTCTTGGCTGATGCTGTGCCCCAGGCTAAGCCTGGGCACAGTCTGTGGGGGGATGAACAGCCAGGAGCTGAAACAGTGCCAAGAAACCAACTATGGACTAAATAACATTGATGATCTCAGGTCCTAATTAGTCCCTAGCCTGAATGTGTACCCTGAGCCTTCTTTTCTACAATATGAGCAAACGGTGTATAAAAAGGCCAAGAAATATTGTCTGGCTTTGGTGTCCTTGCCCTACTGTCAAGGAGAGGTGAAGATGGCTGAGACAAGTTCATTTCTGTAGTATCAAATGGCAGTAGAAGCAACAATGGCCACACACTGCAGCTTGTGAGGTTCAGGCTGGACATTAGGCAAGATGCCTTTCTCACCAGGAGGATGAGAAGAAAACAGGTCAGCCAGGAGAAGAAATGAGACCTCTGTCCCTGGAGGACATCAGGGCATGGCTAGACAAAGCAATGACTGGTCTCACACAGCACTGGGGATTCCCTCTTGGGTTAGACACCTTCACAAAGTCCTTCCTGCAGAGGTTTCGAGGAAGCTCTGATGAAAAGCATTTTTCTGTTGATTTGCCCAGCTGGGGTTATGGGGTTATGGCAGTGGGCTGCTCCAGGAGGGCAATGACTCTAGTGAACGAGCTGACATTGCAGGGTTTTGAACAAAAGACAGAAAAAATCCTTTAAACCCATCAGCAAAGAGTCTCTATCATCCAGGTTTTTTTTGGGAGAGGCTTTATTTTGCAGGAAGGACAGACAGATTCCTGGGCTTAGAGCAACAAATGTTGGCCTCACGACTGGTACAGAACAACTTTAGTTCTTTGTGTTTCAAGTATTCACTTCCTTTGATAACGGTGCCCTTTAGACCCTCCTCTCCTGGGCAGTCATACAGCACAGTAATACTTGGCCATATTCTCATGGATGTAGACCATCTCTTCCCAGAGGTCAAAGCTACATCAGTTTACACCAGGCAGCACAATATTACTACCAGAAGAAATAAAAAAGGATTAAAAACATTTCCATTTTGTCATCACCTGTACCTTCTCCTTTAATTTAACTTTCTGGATCTGGATTTATGGAAATGCCATATGGCATTTATAGATATGCCATACCTTGTATCCTTTCCATCCAACTCTTTCAGCTTGTCTTTTTTCAAACCTCAGCCTGGAGCTTAGCACAGGAAGATCTGGGCCTTGACCAGACAGTTTTGATCTGCTCAGCAGCCATTAAAAAGAATGCCGGACAAAACTTGTCTGTCAGTCAAATGTTTTCCTGTAGCTCAACAGCTTCCTAAAATTCCTATCACTTAATGGCATGCAGCAGGGTCACAGGTTGTCACTAAAATGACAGTGACATGGTGAGTCCTTGTTGCTGCAGCAAAAGTGTTCAGTGTCCTCATAATGTAGTGTCTGTCCTCAGTATCACTATATGTACAAACTCAGAACAAAAATAATTTCTGTCCCCAAGATACCCAGGCTATGTAAATATTTAATATATCTACCGTGCTACCAAGAATAATCAGGAAATGGAATTAATGACTAGATAACTTTCAAAATTATCTTAAACCTTATTTTTATAGAGTGAGATGTATAGAAATATATATGTATTTGCACAACAAAAGTCTACCTATCCTTGGGGCCTGAGTTTTAAACTTTTTAGCTTGCTGTCCTGACCTCTTTTTACCCCTTCCAAATTTTTAGGAGTTGTGGAATAATTTTGAAGGTCAGAGAAAAGAGTAAAAAGCACCGGTTTTTACAACGTAGCAATAAGCTCAGGAGCAAAGTGAAAATTTTCCTTGGAAAAAATTAATAACATTGGAAGTCCCATTCAATTTTGGAAGAACCCTCTTCTGTGGAGGGAGAGCACAGCAAGGCTGCTTTAAGCACGGGGTTAACAGACTTCACCTACAATAATTGATTCTGTAGGTCAGTCACTAACCATTATCCAGGCCAGTATTCTAAAACTTACCCTGACTGGACTCGTCTTGCTCACAGTTATAAATTCCTGGCCCTGACTTTGAGGAAGCCCTCACCCCTCAACACCAGCCCTGCTGCTGAGAATTCACACCAACCACTCTGCTGACATCAGCCTAAAGCTGCTTAGGCAGTGAGGTTGGTCTGATCCCGTGTCGGCCTGAATTCAGTTTAGGACATGACACAGAGGCTGCTGAAGCCACCAGGAGACCTTTCCATTGTCTTTAGTGGGTTTGGATGAGGACTGTGGGTGATGTCCATGTCAGAAGTCACAGAGCTTTAGCACAGCTCACACCCACCCAGCCGGCTGCATTTAGAGCCACGTTCCAGGTGTTGCCTCATGGGAACGGCTGCCAAAACCAGGCCAGCAAGTGTGCAAGCAGCTGATGCCTTTTCCTGGTCTTAAAAGTTAAGAGCCAGACACGGTTAAGGGAAAAAGGGTTTTTACCTTGGTATTTAATAAGGATCCTTATGGTGCACCACTTTGCCAAGGTGGAATGCGCCAAAATGCACACACCACCACAGATTGCGTAGACAATTTTATAGACCTTGCAAATTAGCACATCTAACAAAGATTCCCCACTGAGAGGCTTGAATGAATAGCATGATATCCCCCCATCCCAAGGAATTCCCCCCGGATGGGCCTAATCTGAGTTTACAGGATGTGTTCTAGAGAGGACCTTGGTTTCTCAGAACAGTGTAGGGCTTTCTGGCCACCAGCTGCGAGGCCTCCAGGATGTCTGCTCTCCTGGCTTAACAAAATGCTAGGACTGTGCTAAGTTGTCAGACTTAAGGAATTGTAAGTATGCATGCCAAGAGCACTGAGGATACATAAAAGGTATATATATAAAGGTATATAAAGAAAAGGCAAAAAATCATCATGGCATCACAACCAAGCAGAAGGGACAGCTATGGGACAGGGTTTTATTTTGGGTTTTATCTATCACTATGGGCCCAACCTGAGGCAGGTCAGAGCCAAGTCCCACCAATGCACTCCTAAGCAGGAGGAAATGTCCTCTGACAGGGGCAGGTAGAGCCACTCCCATGTTCTTTGCCATCTCCATCACTGTTCCTCCCCACTGCAGAGCAGGTGTTGGCCATCCACTGTTAGCTTTGACTCAGAGACCAGGTTTGGCATTTCTCCTTTACTAGCAAGAGAGATAGCAATCAAAGCCCATACATGTTTTCTTTTCCACTCGGTGGTTGGACTGGAACAATGGAAAGTGTTTTATGCTGAAAAATAGCTGTACAAAGAAAAAGATGCCATGAATGCAGTCCCTACCAAAACGGGAATGGGTAAGGGAAGGGAGTTCACAGTACACAGATCAGTGAAGTAACTTGTCCTGGTTAAAAGGTTAATTGAGGTGTGGGTCCTGATGCTGTATAAAGGACAGAAATGTCATTTCATGGCTCATTCACCCTTTCCTATGGAAAGAACTACTTTTCTTGGAAAACTGTAAGTTCATTTCATAACACATTTCCATATCTGTGGAAAGACATCCCTGAAATGGCCCAGGGAATGCAGAGAGAGAGGTCAAGTGCCCCTATTCCACCCAACCCCAGTTAAGTCCATGGCTGATCCCAGCCTGTAATCAGGAGGTGACAGGTCTACCATCCCTTCCCATATATTTTCTTCTCCATCATCATCAGTGCAGTCAGCTCAGAGAGGATCAGGCAGCAAGCCCATTGGGGGGTCCTGCTGAATCAGCCATCTGTTCTGTCTGATTTTGGGTTATCACTGAACCTTGGTGAGACAGGAGGTGGTGAACTGAAAGCTGGAAAGCCTCCTACTCCATTCCTCATCCCCTGCTCCATGCAGTAGCCTCAGGAAAGGCTCTCATCAGTTTGTTATTGATCCGTGTCACAGCAGTTTTAATTGCAGGGTTGGGAATCACAATTAAAGCAGTGGAAGCAACGTAATCTGTGGTGGTTTCCAGAGGACGAGCATCTCCCATGCAGGAGTGAGCAGAGGTGGTCTAGAGACTGTGTGGTCAGGAGCAGCACATTTGGTCTCTGATTTCCACTTTGCAAATCATGTCTGGATGGAAGCCACCCCATTTTGCTCAACCTACACCTGATCTCATGTGCATCTACCTCATTTCTCCTGGCCTGAGGACAAACAGACCACTTGAACTCCTGGGGGCTGTTCAATATCCTGGAAGGCAGAACTGAACACCTCTGACAGGCACATGGCATTTGGACGAGAAGACCCCACTCAGGCAAGAAGACATACAGCACACTCCACTAACCTTGAGGTGATCTGCATAGTCCATGTGTCCTGCTGCTCTGTGCTGGATAAGAGAGCTCAGCATCCCAAGATCCTCCCTTTTAAAAACTAAATATGCATGTTGTAAGCCAGAACAGTGTCATAGAACAAGAACAGACTAGGATCTCCACTGTTAAGAGCTAACAAAGCAAGATTTAACACAGTAGTCTTACTGAACAACAACAAAAAAATTGTTTTACAGAAGCTGGTAGAACTCCAACCACACTGATGCTTATTCTTTCCCCTTCCCATCCAAGCTAGAGCTTGTGCATGAGAGCAGGACTGCAGTGCTGCAACTGTGGGCAGGGAAGGAGGAGAGGTAAAAATAGGGAGTGAGACCTGTCCCTTCCATCAGCCAGGAGATGCCCGACTGGCCCCCCATTTTGTGTCACAAGGAAGAGGCTATGCAGATGCACAACCACATCACTGGACATGAGGGCAAACAGCAGCAGACACTGCTCATGGGGAGGAGACCCTATCTCCTTTTATTTTTCTCCCTGGTAAATCCATACTGATGTATGAGCTGCTCTGGAGTGACTGCCCCATACAGTTATAGGAACCAGCAATAACCAACACACACAATTAACATATCACATCGTCCTGCTTCTGGCAGGGAAACCTCCCCAGTTCTTTATGGTCTTTTCTCAGAAGGGAAAACAAGGACACATGACATATGTACAGCTTCATTTATTGTGTCCCTGGCCTGCATTTTGGTCCTGATTCTTGTCTCTTCTCTGCTAACAGCTAATGAAGTTCTAAAGTGGGCTTGTTCTGATTTTCCCAGCTCTCCCATCGCTCCCACTTCTGATTTCTGAGACGTTCTGAAAATAATTCTGTTAGCAGGAAAATAAACAGGACATTACTCTTGATGGCATTCAATTGTATTTTCTCTTTCCCTGATGTCAGCCCCTGGCAGAGGGGGGTAAAGAGGAACTCAGGGCCATCAGAAAAGCTTTTCTGGCACAGATGAGAAACCTGCATGCTGCCAAACCCTTTGCTATTGTTAAGTGTGCACCCTGCTGTTTGTTTGGGACCTGGACAATAGAGCTTTACTGTGAAATTTTAAGTGAAAAAGATTAAAGCTGAGCATTGCAAAGGCAGGTCAAGCAGCAGAATGGGCATTTTTGCTTTCTGTGACAGCTAATGATGACAAACAAGAGTTCAGATTTTTAATGGCTATTGTTTTTGGCTTATAGATGAGGCGTTTTATAAGAGACTGAGCAGAAGTAAGAGAGAACACAAACCAGACTTGGATTTTTTCAGGCTCCATTCACAGGCCATCCTTTATCCCCAGAGACACAGCTAGGCCCTCCTTGCCTCAGCTCACCATGGTCTAGCATTCACTTTCAGCCTGATGGGCCCCTGACATCCTGCCCATTCAGCAAGCCTGTGTCCATCTCTACTGATGGTGCTGAGTGTTTCTGTTTATTTCTTCAAATTCACCACCTCTGAGTGAAGCAGAGTGGGGTGTTGCAGGATCAGTTCCTTGCCGGAGCAACTTTGCTTAAGCACAAGCTGTGTTAGTTAAAAATGCAGTTATTAAACTTTGGAAGGACTTCCTCTGCACCACATGGCAAAGATGTCCCTCTTCAGGGACTCACATCTTCAGGAGTTCCCTCACATCCCTGCAAGACCTCAGGATGCTCCAGTCAGGCAACATAAGGAAGAGCCAGCAGCTGAGGAGGCTCAGCTGAACCCTCAATGGCAGCGAGTGCTGCCACCTCACTTCTCAGGCTTTCCTCCAGATGGCAAACAGCGTGTTCTCAGTTAAACCTGAGTGACAGGCTGCAATGACAAGTGACAACATCAAGACTGACAGCGAGGGAGATATATTGCTTGAGGCAACATTCCAGACTGGAGCTGGTTGAGTGCAGGGGGGAAAACAAAATGCTCCAGGTGGAAGAAAGCATCTGAAATCACCCTTTTTTTCCTCACAGATGAGCATCAGCCTGTTCTCCATCCTGCCAAGCATGTTGCACTGCTTTCACTGTGACTGCTCCTGAAATGTCTGTCTCCACTTTCCCTTCCAGCTCAGATTTTTCTCCAAGAGCATAAGCCTGGCCACAGGGTGACAGACCAAAGGCTCAGCTGCCCCAGCATCCCATCTGCAATGGACATCTTGGAGCAGATGCCTGAGGATGTGCGCACAGAGAAAATCTCTTCTCTCCCAACTTTTGGCAGCTGACACACCAAAGAGGTTATACTTCAGTCCATCCTGTCCTACATGGATTTCTCTGTCTCTTTTGACTCACATTGAAAGACACTGCAGGCATTGAAAGGGCTCTGAACTCTTCCCATCAAGAGAGGGCAGTGCTGTCCTCACTGTCACAGCGTGGGGACAGCTGTGCCAAGGACAGATAAAGTGCACTATAAACTATTGAAGTGGCACAGCTCTGTGTTTTGGTGTCCCAGTAAGCCAGATGAAGAACTGTGCGGTTACAAAAGCCAGGAGTTAATCAGTAACTCAGATGTTTATCACCTGCATGTTTAACTATTTTTTTCCTTCCTTGCAATACCTGCTGGTTTGGGTTATTTTGCCTTCTTTTAATGAGTAACTACTGGGAAGAGGATTAAATACACCTGTTCTCTCAATATATTAAGACTTCTGGTGGTGGTCATTTTGACTGTAAGCCACTGTATCCCACAGTCATTGGCACATAGAAAGGGAAATTCGAGTGCTTTTAGTAAAAAAATAATTCAGCCCTTTCAGTACAGACCATGTCTAGCCTGGCATGCTCCCAGCCCAGTGCTGTTCTGCAGGCATACATCTCCCTGCACACCCCAGTATGACTTTACCCCTCATACGCTCTGTCAGCATGTCCTGCTGTCCTTTCCTTTCCACCTTTTCACTCAGAACCACAGAAACACTCTGAGCAGAGAAATCTCTGGAGGTTTTGTGTCCCACGTATATTCCCTCTGCTCTATGCCAGTGCTTCCATTTACTGGGACAGGGACAAGGAGGTGAAGGGTTTTTGATTGTAGAGTGAATTTTGGATTAGGTGCTTCCTATAGGGGAGGACTCAGTGCTGTTCCTCCTGGTTTTGCCATTTCTACCTGTGTGGATGAGGGAAGTCAATAACTCTGCCTGCTCTCATGTAACCTGAAACAATGTGGTCCCTGAGCACTGCAATGCTAAACCAGCTGGGCATGAAGGTGTTTGACATCTATAAAAGTATGTTAAGGCAGCATTAAGCATTAATATGCACTTTTAATGCAATTCTTCCTCCACAAAGGATGAGCTGATTTCTCTGCGCCCCTTCCCACTCTATTGCTCTGATTCCTTCTTTTGTGTCATTTCTACCCAGGTCATCACTGTGTTTGGTTGCTTTTCTCTCTCTCTGTCTTTCTTCAAAATACAGCTTTTAAAGCAACTGTTAAAAAAGGTTGTGGTGTCAAGGCTTTGTGCGTGTTCATAATCCACCCTTCTCACTACTGATAACATGTGATAAAAATGTTCAACTCCTCTTAGCCCAGCAGAAGTGCTACAGCTACTCTCCTTAACTAATTTCCAACATCCTGTTGAGGCTGTCTGTCCCAGAGCCTCTGCTCACCCACATAACATCCAGCAGAGAAATAGGCTGTGAACATGGGCCTGAGCTCACTCAAAATAAAAGCCAGGAGCATATAATTCAATGAAGGCACAATGCTGCTGCAGTACCATCTCCAGGTGATGTTGGCAGAGCCTGAAAGCACACAGCTGGATGCCAACAGCCCTGGCAGCATTTAAAGAAGTGGCACTGAGAAAGGAAGGATGGATTGATGGACATAATCTTCCTGTAAACTGGAAAAGTCTAACCACAGAAAGCCAAAAACAAATCCAGAGCTGCGCAGGGCAAATTTCATGGTTGCTTTTGAGAGAAGAAACTCTCTTGACCTGGCAATGTTGTTCCTTGCTTCCTAGCATTGATTCTGAAATCCCCTTTTCTCTTTCCAGCCTAAATTAAACTCTAATTAAAGCCACCTATTGCAAAAACAGCCCTAGGTTCATAGTACTATTTATTAAGCTGCCTGAAAAGACCCAGCTCCCCAGCAAGATAAGGGAGAACAATATTTTTCTGTTACCAAGTTTTTATTAACTGTGTCAATTATATGCAGTGAGGTGAAAGCAGCAAAAAAAAGGAGTAAGCAGGAGGGAAAGATCTCACAAAAAAAAAAAAAGGGGGGGGGCAGAATTTTTCCATTTTCCTTTTGCTGGAGGTAGAGTAGTAGTGTGGTCACAAAGAGCAGAACAATATAGAGCAAGCAGAGGTCCATGCTCTGCAGCATGAACAGAAATCAGCCTCCACAGAACATGCCAAGGAAACCTGTGACCACCATGAGAGGCTAATGGTGTGGCATAGATAGGTTCTCCATAGCATGTCTCTTGTTGAGCACCAAAATGCCATACAAAGTCACTGGTCACATGTGTTATAAAACTCAAGTTTCACATGAAAGCCAGAGTCATCCCTAAATACAAAGAGGTTTTTGTAGTTTTCCATAAGGCTCCAGGCAATCAAGGGTGTCAGCCTTCTGCAATGCAAGGGCCTTGCCTGTAAATTACTGTATTTCCTGTTGAGGCACTGTCCAGGTGTCAAATGCAGCATTGGCTCTCAAAGTGTTAAACCTTAAAATCTTTGCTACCCTTATTTCACATAGTTACCTACAAATCTGAATTTATTGTGGTGAGAGACAACAGTGAGTGCATGCAGATTTTCCTCAAGTGAAGTATTTCACATGCCATTGAGAGCCCCCCAGAGCTCCTTACACAGCTCCAATGTGTTTGCTAATTACATACCCGGGGGCACCTCCCTGAGCTGAGACAGCCAGGCTTGTATTGGTCAGGGGCTGAACCACCACCATGTTGCCTTATTCAGTGATTGTTACCAAGGCAGTAGTGAGTTTTTACATTTCTATCTACATTCGGCTACTGCTTGTGCAACCAATTTATCTTTTCTGCTCAGGTGCTGATGCATCATCATTTCTGGGGGGTGCCTTCAGACTGCAGAGAGAAGAGAAGCACACATGGGCTGTATGCTGGCAGTGGAGGTGGGAGAAGGGCTGGATGGCTGCAGCAGGTAAGAGGCAAGACAGTAAATTCCCATCATTTCCCACTAATTTCCCACTAAGTTTCCCAGAGTAGATGCCCTTACACTGTAACCTCTTCTGAAATCTTCTGATGAGCAGTGCTCCTGGCAGAACCAGGCGTTATAGGCACGTATGGCCTGTGAATCACGAAAGATAATTTGCTCTGTTTGGAAAGCTTTTCTGCACAGTTTGTGTTGCCTGAAGACAGATACTTTTCTTATCTGCGTTGCAAGGGAAGGCCTTATCTTGCAGAAACATATCAATATCTTCACATGAAAACAAATCACACCCAGACCTGCAGTCAAAGGATATGAGCAGAAGCGCTTTTTATGACAGCAGACCTTAATTCTCAAAAAAAAAAAAAAAAAAAAAAAAAAAAAAAAAAAAAACCAAACAAAACCAACAAAAAAACATTAAGAGAAGAGGGAGGATGAAAGAGAACAGGTCATCAGAGGCAGTGACATGCTCAGAGAACACACAGGTCAGAACTTGCCAGGCAGCACTGTTCTTCTTTTAGCACTGAACTCAGAAACATCACATGGAAGGTGCATGTCCCAGGAAAAGGTATCACTCATTCCTCTGAGACGTGATGGACGTGCTTCCAGGGATGTGATTTTAGAGAATTGGTTGCTGATTCACCACTGGGATCTTCGTCTGAGTTAAAATTTTACTTTACTTTCTCAACACTACATGCCCAGCCTGGAACTCACCAAACCTAGCAAGGTTTATAATCTGCTAACCTTCAGCTTTGACTGCAGTTTTCTCCTTGCTTCAGCTTTGACTGCAGTTTTCTCCTTGCTTCCTCTCCTCTGCTACTAACCATTGCTTTATTTCTGGAAAGTGGAAGCCAGACATGGGGAAAAGCGACCAATCAAGCAATAATATTCCAGCTCCTGCCAATGCCAGACACAGAACTTCCTAATTGTGTGCTTACATGTAAAAGGATTTGGAGTCCAAGAGCAGGAGACTGGAGATGACTGCTCCTGATAACCACCTTGAAGGCATTTCTAGGTCCAGTTTTCTTCCTCTCCCCCAGATCAGACACTCAAAAGATCCAAGGCATCCCTAAGACTTGGTTTCATCAAGCCAAAATGGATTCTCAGTGGAAATTCAACATCAGTCTTGCCTTGGACTCCAGGCACACCTCGAAAGGCCTAATACAAGCTTAGCATTTGTACCTTCATCACCTCCTGTGCCTGGTAAGGAGCTCTCAGATTCCCCTGTACATTCAGTGTAGCTTTTACCACCATTGCCACGGTGGGGGATGCACAAGGGGGGTTTGCAACGCACAGACACACCCAGGAACACACACCAGCACACAGGAGTTTCATAGAAGGTTTCTGAATTCATTGTTTTTCTTCAAGTATCAGTAAAACCACAAAGTAAGACCCAAAGGAAATGAAAAATTGGGGTCTTCAGGTCATGTCCTCCATGACAGTTCTCTGTATTCTCAAGTGCCTTTCACCTTCTCTGATATTGGTTCTTTGTCTTGATGAAACAATGTCCATCTTTTCCCCCTACTGCTAAGTGGTTTCCATGAATCTTGGCAATCTTTTCTCTTTCAAAACACCCTGTATTTCCCTGAGCTTGTGTGGGAAATATTTCACCCTCCAAAATGCCTTCCAGCACACAAGGAAAGGAAGGAAAAGAGGTGAACTTCATCCTGCCTCGTGTGTGGGAAGAATGAAGTCATCAGATTTGATGACTCACCTTGCTCCTCTACGCAAGGTGAGACATTGTTTTGTCATCAAGGGTGGATACAGAGAAAAATCTTGATTTACACATCAGCTAGCTCATACCAGAACCATGCCTGTGTTCTGTGTGGTGCACATGTGCTGTAACTCAAACAGCACTGCATGCCCCAACTCAGAGCTAGAGATTAAGAGAGTCGGGATTATTCAAGATATAAACTCTTTTTAAGTCATTTCTGAAAATCCTATCCTTGAAGTCTGCAGGCCTGGGGTCAGGAGAGAAAAAAATCAGTCTAAGCATATGACAAAGAGGAACAGAGGTGGTGACCTTAAGGAAATGAGTGTGGACCAGGATATAGGTCTCTTAGTCACACACAAATTGTGCAGATGCCAAGAACATCACCCTCCACAAACAGACATAGCAGCACCCTCTCTTTTTTGCTGCTATTTATAGTATCAAAAAAAAAAAAAAATTAGAACCTTATATTTAATGATCTGAACACTCCTGCTAACAGAAGCTAAGATTGGACCTGCCCAGGATTTGAATGGGAAATCCCTGCTGCGTGTTCACAACAAAGAATCAGAGCTGATCACTTGGTAGAAAAACAGTAGAGCAAAGCTGAAAAGTTCTGTTTGGTACCATCTTCACAGAACAGCAAAAAGAAGATAACCCCCCCTACAAACTGTGCTTCCTGACAGGTCCTCACCAAGAGGAGGGACTTGCATTAGTAGCAGGGAGACTGAGTGTGGAAGAGGAGTAAAGGATTTATGAAGAGCGTCAGGAATTATTAACACACTATAGATTTGATCTTAGAATTTTAAACTGGGGCTCTCTGAGTTTGGAATGGATCATCTGTGATGCCCTGTATGAAGAAAATACTGTTTTGGCTTCTCCAAGGTTCGAATATTCTCCATCTCAAACAAAGCATAACAAAATTATTGATGTTCCAGACATGGACCTCGAGAATGTCTCTGTTCTCACATGCCCAGCTCTATGTTTGTGTGCTGAAAGGAAAACAGACATTGCCCAGATAAAACTCATGTTGTTACCTTTTGTCCTGCACTAAAAGTCTTTTTAACTGAAAAGCAGAGATCTTGTGTGAGTTGGGATAGAACCAGATGGGTTGAGTGCCTAGATGTTAATGCAATTGAAAAATGGCAATATAAAACTGAATAGCAGGCAGTGGAGTTCTGGCTGAAGCTTAAGCTTTCTCTTTGCTGTAAAAGTGCTCAAACACATAATGGAAGCACTAATTCAAAGACCTGCTAAACTCAGTAAAGCCCAAGATGAATCACATTAATTCAACTATTGGCATAAAACTTTTGTTTTAGCAACTGATTTCTGAGGAGCTTCTGAGTGGTTTTTTTCCTTTTGTTTCTTCACTTAAGGACTGCAGGGCCCAGCTCAGACCAACCCCCTGACCAGACAAACGCTGCCAAAGCTGTAAACCAGAAGGTGTGCTGGAAATTGGTATCAGGAACATCACTGTTACAGAGCAGTGCAATTTCTTTAAAATATGCAAGTAGTTCCAGTGTAAACCATGCCTGGAAAAGGTTTTCTAGAGAGGAAAACACTTAGCCAGGTTCTGGAGAGCATCGCTCTGTGTCAGCACTGCCAACACTGCTACTGGATGCCAGATTTTCCCAAGACAGCTGCAGTCTCAATGCCATCTAACTTCTCACAAAGTACTTTACTCCTTCTACCCTGTCCTCCAAAAAGTCCTTTCAAGAGGAGAGAGCCAGGAAGACCTTTCAGAGGATATCTGACTGAGGTGTCTCCAATATATTCCCTATTCACTGCCATGCATTTGAGAAATATACCCTTAACCTACAGCAGAAATCAGGAAATACTAGGATGCAAAGATCTACACGTGTAGATTGGGGTCCTTTGAAGGACCTATGAATATGGAGGCACAGATGCTTCAGGGAATTACCATATGAATTCACAGCATGCACAATGCCTTGCAAAAATGCTGTTTATGATGATTATGTCATTTTTGTGAAAATAAAACCTGCAGCAAATGGGCTAGGATAGCACTATTCAAATATTTCAGATATGCAAATCTTCCCCAGTGGTAGTTGTTAGAAGCCTGATCTTTCTGTAATGTAAATACTCTCTGGGAGGATAGAAGATATAAAATATGGTCCCAAGTCTTCCAGTTGTCACTGAGTGCCATCTAGGATTAATTAGTGCACCTGTAAATTGAATTTCAGTGACAGACAGAGAAATGTTTAACTTTCATTGTAAGGCAGGCTGCAAGTTACCTGCACTAGATGTTATCTAGCAAATAAATCTAGCCCACAACAGGCTTTCTCACAAGTTTTCTGGCAGCCATTCTATTTCATCCCTACTAAGAGCTCCAGCCAAAGAAACTGAAAAGTCAAATAAGGAGAAGCAGAAATCCTCTTTCCCCACCCTCCTCTGCAGGTCTGCCTTCCATCCAGGCACTTGGAAGTCCCCCACACCTCATTCCTACTCTGCACCAGCAGGAAGGTACCACTCCTTCTGGCATGGAGCATCCTACTGTGCCCAGCTGTGACAGAACAAGTCACTTCTGTGGACACGATGTAGTGCACTGGAAATGATGCTGTGATACAAAATCCTGTTTTTTTGCCATCCCTGTAAAAACTCCAAGGAACTTCAAGAGCATTTAGGTCTCTGCAGTGAGGCAAGAATACCTTACCCAGATTTTTTTAAAATATATAGCACAAAAGCAAATTCCTAGAAGACATTTCAAATTCTCCTTTCAGGTGTTTAATTTTCCATCAGACCTTACAGGATTTTTGCCAAGAGCAAGTCTTTGCAATTCAGGACAACATTCTCTTCAGTCTCCAGCTCCTTGGCCTCCCACCCAGGGAACTCTGTCTCAGGATTTTTGCCATTAAAAGCAGGTTGGGCCTCACCTGCTGAGGGCTAGGCTGTTCCCTGCAGGATCCAAAGTGCATTCCTGAAATAGTTGTTGGGTAGGAACTTATCCTGGGGTCTATCCTGCTTGAATATGTAAAGGATTCCAGTGTTATCTGGCACGTTTTCTGTAGGGTACTGCCCTGTGCTCTCCTCTTTTACCTTACCTGGGGTTTCCTACTCTTTGAGAGCAGCCAGGAAGATGCTGGTGGTGCCATATTACCTACAGCAATGCCTCTCTCCAGTGGGTTCTCCCGATAAATCCCATTGCAGTGGGATGTGGCCACTTGCATACAGTTCTATTCCAGCCACAAGCAATCCACACAGGGTTTTTAAGTCTAGTCCCATGCTCATGAGGACACGACGTTAAATACTAATTATTGACAATAAATAATATATTAGTATTTATTTATGTATTTATTTATTATTACTGATTCATTTATTTGTGGTGTATAGGAGAAATACCCTTTCTGGGTGTTGGTGGGACAGGTGTGTATGTGTGTGAGTGTGCATGTGTGGGAATTCTGCCCATACTCTGCACCTGCAGCACACCTCAGGTACTGTGTGGTTGTGATTACAGCCTGCTGGTAATCTGAGAAGTCTTCGTCTTTCGTGGGAAAATGCAGATGCGAATAAACTCAAAATGTATCCTAGGAAAGGGTGATTAAAGAATTCATCATTTCAAACAGAAGTGTCAAGAAAAAGACAACCCACCCGATAAACATCTCAAATGAAAAAGTTTTTTTGCTTTTCCAATGAAAAAATCAGGATTCCAAGTTATAGCAGGCCTTTTCTTTCATAATTTAGAGTTTCTTGGTGGAGCTGGGATTGCTCTCTGCAACACCTGGGCAGGAAGAAGTCCTCAGCTGGTTTGTTTGCTTCCCACATCCTGGTTTTATTTATTTTTCTTTTTAAACTCTAAAATACACCTGAAAAATCAAGTGGCAGAGGTATACTTTAAAACACAAAGCATCCTTTGCCATTGTGGGAAACAAGTGGGAAACAAAGCAAAAAAGAGCAACTCTGTGACTCAGTGGCGAGTCATCCATCTGCCACCAGTGCAAGTATTAAATCTGCATCTGGAGGAATAAAAAACCTGAAAGATAGCTGTGGCTGCAGCTTTGCTGCTCCAGATTTAGGGATGTTCTCAAGAGGCAATCAAACAATCTATCTAGTTAGTAAAACTTGTGACTTTCTTTCTCCCACTCACACACCCCAGAGCCAGCACAGGGTATAATAATGTCCATTGTTTTGATTACAAGTACTGTGGGGGAAGTAATACTTCCCTCTAACTGAGGCAGTCTGAGGCAGCATTTTAAAGAATGCTGAATCGTGTTACAGGACATTTCAGCTTCTGAGAAATGCAGTGCAATGTCTCGATAAATGTGTATCTGCTCCCAACAGGCCTCTCTGTAAAGGTCAGCGGGCAGACCAAGTAGCTGTCTGAGGTTTCAAAATACTGGTGTCCTTCAGGAAAAGTTATCTTTGGCCCAACCCTGACAGGTTGGACAGGACGGTGCAGCCCTTGGAGGCAGCCCTGCCCCAGCTCATGGTGCAGCTGAGCAGTTTGGTTGGGTGAGCAGTGCAGGCTTTCGGCTACAGGCTGGGAGTTGTTTGCACAGAGCAGGGACAGTGACCGATGTGAACCTGGCTTCTGCTCAGATTGGAGTCCAGCTGACCTTGTTCCTCTCTCGTCCCTTCCCAGCTTGGGTGACAGGTCCAAGTTGCTGCAGCAGCAGCTGAGCTGTGGCAGTTTTATCAAGCAAGTTTTATTTTTTCTGCCATCTTGTTCATCCCTCTCGGTGCTGCAGTTCCATAGCCCTCTGTGTTTCACTGCTGAAGGACATGCTCCCTGTAGTAAGCTGGGTGGTTAATATTATGGCCACTATTAAAACATAAAAGAGAGATAAAGACGTGTTTCAGAGTGACAAAGGGACGGAAAGGCAGATGCACACAAATGGCTGAGTAGTTAACACATATTTCTGGATAAGTCTTATCTGAAGTCTGAATTTCATGTTTACATTTTGAACGATCATAAACGCCTGTTGAGCAGAAAGCAAAGTACAATAAAGTAGTACTTAATTTCAGGATGGTGTTGACCAAGCTTTACCATAGTCCCCAGCAAATCCCACTGAGTGTGCCAAGAGCTCCCTTAGCACCGTAATCTATTACAAATGACAATGAGAATTTAATCAATAACTGATTTTCAGGGGGTTTTCAGCAGATATGACAAATCACTACTGATCTTTGCACATGACTGCTCTGAATAAACACATGCAAGAAAGTGAGTCCAAGTGTGCTAGTAAATAGTGCCTCGAACAGTAGCAGGAGCAGTAGTTTATCTCCTGGCTGGTATCAAGGTGGCAGCTGTCATTTTGGAGATGTGCAAGGTGAAATCAGCAGACACTGATCCCAAAGGGAGGCGGCTCAAATCTGTAATTAGCATTGTGTCCTTCCCAGGTTTGTCAATGATGTCAGTTAATTCCTATTCCTTTGGCCCTTTGAGTTGTGGCTACAGACACATATTTTGGGAAAGAGAAGGTTCCCTCCCTTAGGTACATGGACAGTACATTTAGGGTCCATCAGACCTGTTCATTTCCATCACTGTTGAAGCCTTGTTGTTCTTGTGTGGTGTTGGTTCTATGACTGATGACTCTCCCTGTGGTGTTAATCCAAGCTGAGATCACTGTAAACAGGTGATGTTCAATCTGTCTCCATTTTCATTGTGATACAGTGGAAAGGGCACCAGGCCGGGGTCAGAGAGGCACAGAGAGCTGCTGGAAGCAGCTTGGGGCTGTAACCATAAGCAGAAGCCCAAGCTCCTGCCACTGCTTGTGAAGAGGGGCTTTGATTTGCAATGATGAGTGGGGCAACAAGAAAGGAGAGGAGAGGTGCTATAGAGCCCTCCCTGCAGAGTGTGAGTTTCTGATCTCTGCCAGCATGAAAATAACTGACACCAAGTAAAAAAGTGTTAGCTTTACAAAAACTAAAAACAAAAAAACTTTAAATATGTGACCTTTTCTCCCCCCCCGTCCCAAAACATATATATATTTCCATAATGCTAAAGTGATTTCTTCTTTTCTTTTCTTTATCTTGCATTATAAAACCAGGCAAGCTGTTATGTAAAGCACTTGTTGCATAAAGTCCAGTGTTTCACCATCTTGGTGAACATCACATTCCCACATACCAGCCTCCAACACCAGAAAGCCTGGTAAATGGAACAAGATGATTTACAGCAGTACCTTGCTACACTATTCAAAACATCTCTTGCATAACTGACTCTTTTGATGGCATCTTTACCTTGGAAAAGAAAACAGATGTATACATATATTCTGTTGAGAAGGTGTAACATGTTGCTACTGGCTTTACCAGAGAAATTTGGTGAAAGGGAGGATGTGCTCTGTGACATCGATGGGGGAACAAGATACTGCTCAGGGGTGATCCTATTCCTACCAGAGGTGATCAAAGTAAGAGCAGTCAGAAAAGAAGGGGTGCAGACCTGTGCTTGCCTTTCCACCCCACCACTCTGCCCAAAAGAATCTGTCTCCTGCATTTTCTTTGAGCCACTCTGTTTGGAGCTGTAGATTTTCTTCTATTCCATCTTCTCCAGACCTTATTATTTAACTTTTTTCTCATCTAGCAGAACCAGGAGAACACATAAGCACCCTTCTCAAGTGCTGCACACTTTCCAGCTATGCAGAAAATCCACCTTCCAGTCATCTAAGGCATGGCTCTCCTGGGATTGCCCTATCCTGAATCACAAAACCCCATGGAAGAGGGTCATCTCTCAGGTTGCTGAGAGAAAATCAGGGCTGCACGATCACGGCTGGTTTCCAAACCTTTATCTTACAGCTAATACCTTTGGCCTTGAAAGTCACTGGGAATGGCTCTGATATGGCCTCACGGGCTGGGGAAGGAACTTCCCACCCGCTCTCCTGTAGGAGTGCAACCACTTCTTACTGCTATCTTGAACGAGCACTGCCCAGCCCTTAACACTGGACATTATCTGACACTATTGGGCAAATCTTGCTCAATTCAAACACTCAGCATAACTCCTGATGTGAGTGGGAGCCCTCCATCAGCACCAAGGTCATTACTGAAGCTATTTAAACACTGCCCACTCCGTTCCCTTCTTCTCCTCCTCCCCCCACCCACTTCTCTCCACTCCACACCAAACAATTTCCCCTTTCTGCACTATATTAAGATAATATGCAGAAAATCCACTACATTATCCTCAGGATTAAGTAGCATCATCAGAGCATATTCACACGTTGCTGCTGTGCTTATATCAGGGGCATGTTTATTCTCAGCAGGCACTAAATGTTCCCAGTGATTCCCTGTGCAGGGAAGGTGGGTAGCATACCAAAGCCATGCATTTAGAGGCTGTGGAACAGTTTAACTACAGATACATTAAGGAATTTGCCTCAGGAATGTAAGCAGATCCAGAAGGTTTTTTGTGCCAAGGCAATTAATTTTAAGAGTTCCCTTGCATGCACACACATGAGTATGCACACGTACCTGCTACACCCTTCTGCCTGTACCATACATAAATGTACAACAAAAGAAACATTTCTGAGGCACTAATAATAGTAAATGTTCTTGCCACAGAGATAAAAACTTCATACTTATTTGGGGTGAAGTGGGAGGTCATTCACTGGTCACACAGGGAGTTGTCCATTCATGATGCAATATTAAAGGATGACTTGGGCTTAGTTGCAGTGCATGGAGAGTGTACATAAAATACATCTTTGAGGAGGTGAATGTGGTTAAATAAATTTACTGGAACAAAGAACAGCTTGACCTCAGGAAAGAAAAATCAAATTTAATCTTGTCAGGCATTTATTGGAGCCTTGGGTCATCTTAATCCTTCAGTGCAAATTGTTTACTCCCTGTGATTTTGTGCAGCTCTCAGACACCCAAATGAAATGATTTTACATGCCCTGGTCAGTCAATTCTAGCTTTAATTTCTGTCATACTCTCCTTTTAGGCATGGACTGCTTCAAGAATACACTCAAAACACTGTACCTAAAGTTTTTCATGACCCTTTGGCATAAAAGGATCAAGACGTACAAAACAGGATGTCAGCATGGATGTTCAATAACCCTCAATCACCACAGTGTACCAATCAGCTTCTGCTCATGTACTTGGATGTCCTGTCCAAGCAATCAGGGACCTAGTCCTCATATTGACTCAGTTTTGAAACTATGTTGGCCACTAGATCGGTCCCTGAGGGTCCTGTTCCATTTTTTGTGCAAGCAAGACCATCATCCTGCAAAGATCAAGCCCCTCTCAAAATCAAAGTGTGGCCACTTCTTTTCAAAAGTGACCGTATCACTCTCCACAACTCTCTGAAATGAGGGTGTAGTGAGATGGGGGTCAGTTTCTTCTTACAGGAAGCAAGTGACAGGATGAGAGGAAATGGCCTCAAGCTGTGCCAGGGGAGGTTTAGATTGGGTATTAGGAACAATTTCTTCACCACGAGGATTGTGAAGCATTGGGACAGGCTGCCCACAGCAGTGGTGGAGGGATTTAAAGGATATGAAAAAGTGGCACTTGGGGACATGGTTTAGTGGTGACTTGGCAGTTCTGGGTTAATGGCTGGACTCCATGATCTTAGAGGTCTTTTCTGACCTAAATTATTCTGTCATTTTATGATCCTAACACAAACTTTCATCAGTCTGTCTGGAATGTGAGAATTTTTAAAACATATTTAGATCAAGGAATTAAAACTTCAGAATATTTTCTCTGAGGCTTCTCTACTGAAATAAAGAGTCAAAATATTTACAGTTCATGTCTGCCTTTAATTTTAGTATGGCTATTTGGATTTAAATTTTACTGGTTGTTTTTTTCATTTGGTTTGGGGGGGTTTGGCCTGTGGACTTGAGATTCAGCGTTTAATATACTTTAAATGAAACAAATTAGATATTAAAACAAAATGTACTTAAGCAACTAATTCTATTGTCAAAAAATTCTGCTAACAATTGTTTGGAGACTGTTCCCAAAACTTTACACATCACAAATTACCAAACTGCCATTCTTCCTTGTTGAAATTTGTTCACCTCATTAAAAGTGTTAAGAAAGTTGTTCTTTACAACTACAGATAAGATATAGGGATGTCTTTATCTGATTTTGTCCCAGTAAAACCCTTCTATTTTTTCTCTTCTTTAATTTTTATTGAGTTTATAGATACCGTTGGGTGATTTTTTTAGTAGAGGCAGCATCTAACAAAACCCTCATCTGAAGCATCCATACAAATACCATAGAGTGAGAGTGGGAGGATAAGGGAATTCTGTGCTCCCTGAAAAAAGGAGGGACATAAAAATACTTCTGAAGGACTCTAAGCAGCTTAATTCTACTCAATATGACCATGGTAGGAGGTTTCCCTAACAGATCCTTCCAGGAGGAACTGCACCAAACTCTTGGCAGTCCTTCACACACAGGTTCTGTGTGACACTGTCCCTGCAGAGCTCAGGGGACACCTGAGGTGGCACTGGGAGGAGCGTGTTGGTGTGAGCTGATCCTGCAACTCCAGCACCTCCACAGCATCCAGATGGACACTCATATCCCCTGGTCAGGACACAGAACTCACCTACCCTTTCCTGAGTGCAAGGCACTTCTGCACCTGCAAGGACAACTGAAACAGGTTGGGGTTTTTTTTTAGAGTGAAGTTAAGCTTTATGAAGGACCCAAAAAATCCACACACCTCTCTGATGAATGAAGAAAAAACAGTCCAACAGCTGGCAGCCTCATTCAAAACCCTCAGATTGTTTTCTCTTGGCAGTAGCAATACAGGCACAAACAAATCACTGGGGTTTTTCTCTATTTTTTATATTTTAGTAAAGAGATGCTTTGTTGCTTTACAAGGTGCTTGGAACTTATGACTAACTGAATCCTGATTTTTAATTAGTTCTGAGGTCATGCCTAGCAGTCCCAGCCACAGCCCTAAGATCTGGCTTTCCCAGTAGTGACAAAAACGCTGAAGGATAGCTCCCTTTGGCTAGCACATTCCTCCCCTTGGACATGCAGAGTGGGACCTGGTGGGCTGCACTCAGTTCTCACTGTGGGGGATGCTTGGACTTTTTAAGCCAGAGGAGGCAAAGGCTTTCAACAAACCTCTAATAAGCATTTATATGCTAGGTGTGAGGTCTCACTATATCTGCTCTCATAAAAGGGGCTCTGATTATCTCTTCCTGCTGTTTGTAGAAGCAGTTTCAAGGATGAGATTACTTAATTTTGTCCATCTAAACATGTGATATTTAATGCAAACTGGTCTTGTTCTCTCCCTGCATAACCAGTGGAGAAAATAAACACATGGGAGGACAAACCACCCCTCTTAGACACTCCTTTGAGGATGGGATAGATGATCTTGCATAGGTGCTTCTGCATTGCCAACAAATGATTGCTGTGCCTTTTAGTAGAGAAGAATTCCACTTTTAAATCACACTGGAGACAAAAAAGAGACAATGTCCAGATACTCTGGATTTTCCCAACTCTGCATTGAAACTCAGCTGTCTCAGCAGTAAATGGGAAAAACATCTGACTCTGTGTCAATTGTCAACACCCCAACTCCCCCACTTCCACTGCCCTGGGAAGGGCTAAGCAAAATGAAATTTTGTTGTGTCTATTTATAGCTGTTATTCACTGAATAGACTCACCTGACTAGAGGGCTGTCACATCACTCTTGATACTGTTTTAAAGGGAGAATTTATAGTAACCTACAGCAAAAGCCTACCTTCAGGATTGTGCAGCCACAATTTAGGGTGGCTACTGGTACTTTTTAAAGGTCCTTTCCATTTATTGGTGAATAGCATGAGGGGAAAGAACAGTCCAAGAACCAAGAGAAGCATCAAAATCATTTTGTTGCATCTGAAGACACGCAGAAGTTCTGGCACTTTGAGCTTTTTATGGATATAACATTTAAATGCTGTCCCATTTAAACTTCTGCTCAGAAGCAGCTCGGTGTCATTTGAAATCCAAACGTCATCTAGACCCACACTGTGGGCAGCTCCTTGCTTTTTTCAGTGATGGGGTTTGGCTGCACAGCAGACACCCAGAAATCAGTTTCATTGAGACCTGCCTGAGCAGTGTCCTTGGTGTCTCCACGGCTCATACTCTTACTCTGTTTTCCTAAAAAATACAAAAACAAGCCATCACAAAAAACAAAAACAAAAACAACAACAAAAAAAACCCAGCATGACTCATTACCTTGAAGTTTCTCTCTCCTTTGGCTTGTTTTGACTGGATGCCAGCCCGAAATTAATCATTTCCAAGCTGCCTTTGCTCTTTAATCACAAGCCCACTGATTACTGTGATCTAGTCTTTGTCCCTGTTTTCTTCAGAGAGGATTTTAATTAGTAGTCTACAACATATTCCCATGTACAAGTGCTCCAATTATGTTTAATCACTACCACTGTACATACAATAATTAATTAATGTTAAACCACAGAGAGCTCGGCATTGTGATCCATTGGTTTGGCAATCTTTGGTCCATTATTTGGCTGCTTTATCTTTTATAGCCTGTGGAGCAAATCCTTTGGGAATCTGGCTCAGTGTGTCAGGACTCTCAGATTCTGTTCCAGTGTTACCAATAGGTAGTTTAATATCCAAGATCACCATTTACCAGCACCCCAAGTCCGTTGTGAAGGTCTTCAGTGGTTGCTGAAACTGAATGAGCTCCTCTGGGGTAGAAGGTGACACGGTGTGATGGCGTTGAGCTGCTGAACAGCTGGAGGAGAGGTGAGTTTTGCCAGCCAATGTCATCAGTTCACCAAGGAGAAAATCAGGGACACCACAGGCTGTGCAACACCTATCCTGCTGAGAAGCAAAGCTTTGCCTTGCCAGGGCACAGCAAACCACAGCAAACACCCCCAAATACGGGCCAGTGACACCACCCCCTCTCAGCTCTGATGAAGGCCACTTCTTTCACTGCAAGTGCTGCTCCTGTACTTAAAATGGACCTGTCACTTGACAGGAGGCAAAGCAAAGACTTTGATTATCCATGTCTGCTTGAGAAGCCTCCCCATCCCGTGCAAGACACAGTTTTTGCATAAAAAGTGAATTTCTTCCCATCAACAAACTAATCAGTGCACGGAAACTCGTGATGTAAAAGATGAAGTTTTTCAACAGCATGTCCAAAACCTTTTGTTATCCTGTTTTAAAACATGATGTAGCAGAGGACAATTTTGAAGTTTGAGAGTGGAAAAAGTTTCCAAAGGCCTCAAAGTTCACTTTCTCTCTGAAATCTGATATGATGCAACTATCTCACCATGACCACTCAGCACAAAGGTAGAACAAAATAATGGGCTTTAGACACTTTCCAATGAAAAATATCATGTGCAATAGGTTTGTTTTTTTCTTTCATTAAACAGAAAATTTAAATCACATTTTGCCAGCAAAAATAATCTCAAACCTGAAGGGAGGACTAAGGTAAAAATAAGCATCTCAGATTCCTTGTGGCCTGGCTAAGACAATATTCTGTCCTTAATCTTAATTATAGACATCATGAAGAGCAAAATCCAAAAGAAATAGAATTACATATTGATGGTTCATGCAACAGATAGTGTTGAGTGAACACTTCCAAGCCTTTTCTTCTGCAGTTTTTGGTCTTCTGGCCAGAGCTGGGCTGCTGTGGTCCTTTCCCCGGCTATGTCCTGAAGATTGAGCTAAGTTTGAAGGTTTAAATATCTTTTAAAAACATTAAAGCAAAGAGCTCATCATGTCCTGTTGAGACATCATTTAGTGGCTGCTCGAGCCTTGCAATTTCTGCTTCTGGAACAGAGATAAATTTCCTGGAGCTGGCTACTGCTTGGGGTTATTCTTGTTTATTTTAATGGAGACACAAATATCTGATCCTCCAAACAGAAGCAAATAACAGTCCAATCCCTTGCTGAGGCATTCCCTCACCCAGCAACCTCAGTGCAGGAGGAAGTCCAAATGTGAGACTCTCTGAGCATCACCTCAACATGGGGGTGATCCTGGATCCACAGCTCACAGCAAAACACCACTGGAAACTCTCAGCACCAATTTATAGACAGTTCAATATGTTAGCTGAGAGCTACACCCAGCCTCCATGCCCATGACTTTTGGCAAGGGAAGGGTTGAAGTGCAGGATCAAACATCAAAGATGGGACCAGACCAGTCAAGGCTTGCATCCAAGCACATCAGGAAGCATCACCACACTCCCCACACTTCCAGCTTAGGGCAGGTCTGAAATACAAAGATTTACTGGCATCACTGCATTGATCAGGAGTGGGAAAGAATCATAATGTGAACTAGAGTAGCAATATCACAAAACTCTCCACAGAGAGGCAAGATATACACAGAAAAGGAGCCTATTTATACATATTTTTACAGCTGATGCAATCTGAGAGGAAATTTGATCGAATGTTTTTGTCAACAGGAGCTGAGTCATTACTGACCAAATGAACTGAGTGCATGTGTATTTCCTAGCCCTCCTGCCTTTCTCCTGGAATTACTAGGGATCTCAAAAGCATGAGCCTTAGAGTTGCAGCTGTATGTCTGCATAGTCACATGTGGCTTTTTAGGTTGAAAGTGGTTATTATTTGGTGCAATTTTGCTGTAAGAAAATATTATTGCACTCCCCTAGTTCAGTGATTGAATATGATTTCCATCAGGTAATAAATCTGCCATTGATACTTGTATTTTTCTTCATGGTCTGAAACCTCTTTTCCTTGTCTGAAACCTGAGGTCAACATTTGTGCTGTCTGTATTGTTATTAGTTCTGCATAGATGTTACAGCGGGGATACTGCAACACGCATATATCAAACCAGGAGTCCCGTGGAAAAGAAACAAATATATATGGACGGATTCTTGCTAGATGTTTCAGAGATGTTTATTTCCCCAGCCGCATGGCCGGGCTCTGCTGAGGGACTCTTACAGTCGGGGCCCGAGCTGCTTTGCCCGCGCAGGGGAACACAAACCAACCAATGGGGAACGAGGCTGAGCAGGGGCAGGGAAACCCCGTGCCTCCCTCAGGGCTACATGGCGCGGGGGAGGGACCCCAACATCTCACCCATTTTATTTTAATAAAAGGAGAATGAAGACAACTGGATAACCATAACAAGAACAGTTTCAAAACAAAACAAGCCACCCTCCTGAGTCTTTAAATGTCCAAACAAATTCTGTGGAACATCTCAGGGCTGACAGAAGGGAGACAGAACTCTCTGGACATGCCTGTGGGGAAACTGAGGCAGGAGAGGGTTCAATCTCTTCCCTCCCCCTTTTCATCCCCCCATCGGCATCGGAGACGAATTGTAGGGGAAACAATTGGCAAAGGCAGGGTTTTGTGAGGGAAACCATGGATGAAAAAACGGATTTGGAATACAATGGGGATAATAGGACATAGGGTAAAAGGGAAAGGTGGGATTAGGAAAGGGAGACTGTAGGGGGGGTTTACAATGGAGATATTGTCTAACATGACTATGATTTTTTGCATATATACTGCCTTTTACAGAAACACCATCAGGCCCAGTGACCTGCGACGCTTGTAACCCTTTTCTACCATGTATGATTTTGAATTCCACCACCTCTCCATCTCCCAAGCTTGGGATGCATTTTTCAGGGTTATTCTTTTTAATAGCAGTTCTATGCACGAATATGTCTTGCTGGTTATCACATCTTGTTATAAAACCATAATTTTGTTTAACATTATACCATTTCACTGTCCCTAAGATCTTAGCTACTATGGTCTTTTCCTTTTTCCGAGTGGCTGCTGTTTTCTGTCTCGCTGTGTCTTTGCTCTCTCTTTCGGTCGCTCCCGTGTTGGAACTATCGGCGCTGCTGGTTCCTGTGCGCTTTTCCCAGGGTCGCGTTCGGGGCCGCGCGGGCCGGGCCGGGCCGCGCCGCTCCGTTCTCCGTGCGTCGCCTCCTCTGCTCTCAGCTGCGTTGCCACTGCCAGGCGCTGCATCTCGGCTGGGCCCCCGAGCGATGACCCCCCCCTGCCCCGCTCCAGCGCGCGTTCCGGCTGGGCACGGCTCCGCTCCGCCGCCGCCAGCCGCCGCCCGCGCGCCGCCCCTCTCGTTCGGGCGCTCTCGGGGCTCGCTCCACCACGCGCTGCACGGGGCCGGGTGGGCACTGCCGGGTCCCGCCGCTCCTGCCGCGCCTCGCTCCGCCACCGACACTGCGGCCCGCGTGGCTCCGCCCGCGCACGGGAACCGTCTCGCTGCTGCTCGCAGAGCGCTCGGTGCACGTGGCCGGGGCCGCACGGTCCCTGAGCCAGGCTTCCCTTCGCCAGAACACAGCTGACATTGCTCAACAGTCTCGGTTATTAAATAATATTCACGAAAATATTCTTCCATCGGCATATATTTTGACTCAAATATTAACTGGGTCCAAACGGTCTTCCAAAAGCTCTTGGTAAGAATTAGATCCCAAGAAACATAGAAAAAGTTCTTAAACAACCATGCCAGGAAGTGTTTCAGTTCTTTCTGAGCTTGAATCAAGCTAAAATTTACAAATCGTTGTTCAAGAATCATTTTAAGTTTAAGATAAATGTCCATATGCGGCTCTGAAAGCCAAGAGTCTTCCCACGGTTCCTCCATAGTTTAGATATGGAATAGCAAAACAAAACCAAGAAGAGGAATCCAAAGTTTCCAGGGTTTACTCACACAAAGTCGCTTTGGGATCGGGGATCGTTCTGGCCTCAATTCTCCACCATTATGTTGCAGCGGGGATACTGCAACACGCATATATCAAACCAGGAGTCCCGTGGAAAAGAAACAAATATATATGGACGGATTCTTGCTAGATGTTTCAGAGATGTTTATTTCCCCAGCCGCATGGCCGGGCTCTGCTGAGGGACTCTTACAGTCGGGGCCCGAGCTGCTTTGCCCGCGCAGGGGAACACAAACCAACCCATGGGGAACGAGGCTGAGCAGGGGCAGGGAAACCCCGTGCCTCCCTCAGGGCTACATGGCGCGGGGGAGGGACCCCAACACATAGACAATATATTTTGTACTCATTTATGCCCCCTTTAAGCACTGAGGGTTGTAGGAAGGTGGGTAATTGTCTGAGAACTGTACAGACTCAACCTGCCAGCAGCAGCCAGCCCTGTCCACTCATCTCTGGTTTAGAGATTGATGGGATCCACCACCTTCATTGCATCCATATTGCAACTCCATGTAGCTGAACAAGCCTGAACAGCTTTGTTAATTGTGTCACACTGTTCTTTATGCATTTCTTAGCTCAAATGAGTTTTGTTAGCTCAGACCTTGATATCCTGCTTTCAGCAGCACTGCTGTAATCATCTGTGAAACAGCTTAAGTGGACTGCCAGGTCCAATCTTCAGATAACCTCAGGCTGATCATAAATGCACTGCTGTAGGACAGATACAACATAATCCTGACAAGCAGATCTGGCCCCATAATTTATCTGTATTTTCTATTATATTTGGTTTAATAATGCCATGAAAATTGCTCTCTGGAATCCTAGAATTGAAAATGAAGCATTTTGCTATTTAAGAAGCCAAAACCACTGAAAATTTTTAATCAAAGATGTGTGAAGAGGGAGGGAAAAAAGGAAGGTTTTATGGAACCTTTCAACTGGAAAAAATGCAGTTAGCTTTACTACTAATAATAACTGGACACACTTGTGATCCCTTTTCAGGAACTACCACTGAGGGAAGAATGGAGTAAGACAGCAGGAGCACAACCAGAGCTGCCCTCCCTAAGTGGGCAGATTTCTGTGTAGTGGCAGGTTTGAAATGCCCCAACAGGGCTTGCCATTACTCAGAGCACCAGGTGCCTCCTCCTAAGCACACAAACAGCCGAAGCATTGCCACTCTAAGTGACAATTTGGCAAGAGGATCTTGGTGGAGAATGACAGAGGCCGAACAGTCCTGTTTGCTCACAACCTATTCAGCAGCCTCCTGCCAGCCCTGCTTGAGCTGTTCATGGACAGAGGGGATTCTGCCCCTCTGCTCTACTCTGCTGAGACCCCACCTGCAGTGCTGCTTCCAGCACGGGGGTGCCAGCACAGGGAGAACACTGACTTGTTGGAGCAAGTCCAGAGGAGGGAATCAGGATGATTATAGGCATGGAGCGCCTCTCCTCTATAGAAAGGTTGGGAATATTTGGATTGTTCAGCCTGGAAAAAGAGAAGGCTTTGGGGTGACCTGATTGTGGCCTTTCAGTACCTGAAGGGAGTCTACAAAAAAGATGGAGAGGGACTTTTTACAATGGCCTGGAGTGACAGAACAAAGGGGAATGGCTTCAAACTGGAAGAGAGTAGGTTTAGATTAGATACTAGGAATAAGTTCTTTACTGTGGGGGTTGTAAGACACTGGCACAGGTTATCCAGAGAAGCTGTGGATGCCCCATCCTTGGAAGTGTTCAAGGTCAGGCTGGATGAGACTGAGCAAGCTGGTCTAGTGGAAGGTGTGCCTGTCTGTGGAAGGGGTTGGAACTCAATGGTCTTTAAGGTCCCATCCAGCCCAAACCATTCTGTGATTCTGTGTTGGAGTATGGAGCATCACAAGGGAGAAGCCCATAATCTTGTCCCAGGATGTGAGATTTGATCATTTTGATAGAGGATGGGAAAGATATGAGGGAGGACCACCAACATGCAAGTGCTTTTATGTCACAAAGCATCTGCTGACTGAACTCCATGTGCACAGTCCTACTTTTACAATGTGTATTTTTCAGGGACACAGGCATTTGCTAACAGAACATGGCTGCCTTCTGGACTGAGAGTTACTGTGGTTCTCAAGGAGCCTTTGGCAGGATCTTTTTCTCCTCTTGTGCAAAAATTATGGTAAAAATACACATTAGTAAGGGAGGCCTGGACATATGTTGCCTATAAATGGAAGTATTTTTTCCAGACTTAGCAGGATCTGCTTTTCTGCTGTGTACATGCATTTATATACACTTAGGAAACATGATCACAATATATGTTCAAGATAAGAAACAAAGCCAGTGATATCCAAATGATTAGCTCTGACTGGTTAATAAGTGCCTACAATGGCAAACATCAAAGTCCTATGGAAAGGACTGTTGTATTTGAAAAACATCGAAGCTATCATTAAATACAGGATGAGAACAATAAGGTGCTGAAAACAACCGTCACACTTTCTGCCTCAGCTTCCCAAGTAAAATAAGACAGCTCATGTGCTGGGTGATCAGACCCAGGAAATACCCAGGTATTTCCATCAAACTGCATAGGAAACAGTGATAGGTCAAGCTGGGACCACTTCTGTTTTTTCACACTGATAGTTTGGCTCTAAAGCCTTCTTTCCAATAACTGGAAATGTTGCTAAATTTCAGGGCAATGGGCTAAAATATTCCATGTTGTTTCCATGCTTTAATTGAATCTGAACCCTGAGGTTTGAAACTTAAGATTTTTGGTTTGCTTTTCTTGTGGGTTTATGTTTTCTTTGAGTTCCTTGTAGAAGTACTTAGCCAAAATTATACTCAAAGACCTCTAGGAAGGAAGGAAGGAAGGAAGGGACCAGCAATAGAACAGGGAAGGATAAAACTGCCACCCACAGAAAGTGAAAAGATCATAAAAAACACCAAAAATAAGAAATGTGACTACAGTGTAGCAAAGGACTTGATGCAAGAAGAGGCTGAGAAAAAACATGGAGCGCAGTGAGGCAGAGCAAGAGTAGGTTCTTCATCCTCCAGCTCTGCCAAAGCAACAGGAAAGATGAAGTTCATGAAGAAATGAAATGACCTGTCCTATTTCTTTAAAAAAAAAAAAAAAAATCAATATCCAGTTGCAACATTCCCTTAAGCAAAGATTGCATTAACATTAGGAAATAAAGTTAACTAACTTACTTAAACTGTGAGGCAAAATAATGTGTGTCCAGGGCCTACAGCAAAAAGAACATGGGAATAATAAAACCTCTGTTGTCTGCTCCAGCATGAATGTGTAAGATGATCTTGAGAAAACATCTGCAAAAAAACACCCCCACAACCAAAAAAAATTCAGCATCTCACAGGAGGACTGTGAGGCCATATAGATGCCAGTTTGGAGTTACTACCATGTTAAATTCCATAGGATAGCTTAAATGGTCCTTTTTGCTCTACACATTTTGTTTTTCCAAGGGTGTTTTGAATGCTGCCTTACCCTATGGCCTTCAGATCAGCTGTATGATGCTGATTTCTATCAGAGGATTGCTTTGTAAAGGGCTGTGGTCTCCTGGTATCTCTGGACATCTAAAAAGCCGAGGTAGATTCACAGAAACCCTTTATTGCAGCCCTGATCGCCCAGCCCTGACCCAAGAAACCCAAAAAGCCAGCATGTACAAACTGCTGCTTATTCTGCAGGAATGAAAGCTGCTGCAACAACACTGGAGCCTCTCTTGGCGGACCTGTGGTGCTTCTGACAGTGACCATGGGCTCAAGGCACTTCACCAGCCCCCTTTTCCCTGGTTGTAAGGGTCTAGCAAGCAGCCCCACTACTCAGGCCAGAAGGCACACAGAAGAAAACTGACCTATCTGGACTTTCTGCAGGTATTCTTCAGCCTTTCCATCTGCCCAGAAAACCCTGTTCCCCCCAGACACCACTCCAGCTTGGCGGGGTTGCAGGTGCTTCATGCTGGGAATGCAAATCCCTCCATTGTGGGGTGTTCTGGGTTACATGTGGGGACATCCCGAGCCAGAGGCCTGCATCCAGACATGGCCTTAAGACACCAGTGTGCAAAGGAACATTTCAGATGCCCTCTGCACTGGATTTTGCCTTTCCTCCCTCACAAGCAAGCTTTAGTTAAATCCTCTCTGGGGTGGCTGCCTGTCCCTTCCTGCTCCCCTTAGAACAGGGCCCAACCCTTCCTTGGAAAGGCAGCACTGGTGATGAGATTTCCAGCTGAAAGTGGGGTTCAGTCCCTTTGTTTAGGAACAGAAATGAAACATGCTTCATTGCACCTCATGGATTCTTCCAGCATAAGCATCTTCAGCTACATGTTTCTGTAGCTGGACACATGTGCCTGTCACCACGGCGAGGGAGAGAGGAATTTCCACCAAAGTGAAAGTGTGGTGCTCTCTTTCATCCTGATCTCATTGTTAAACAAATGAACTGCCTTTAAAATTACTGCAGCATTTACTGGCGTCTCCAAAAGAGGTTATTTTCACCCCGCCCTGGTTTGCACTTTAAGTAGAAACATTCTTTTTACAGGCTCTGTTAATTGAGGGAAATAGTCTTAATTTCAGTTAGTAAAATTGTTTGTGTGCACGTGGGTGTGTGAAAACAATACAGTATCTTATTTCAAACCCCATGGGGTTTCAGCAATTATGCCTTTAACAGAAAATCTCAAAAGTCAACAGCTTTATAATGCCTAACTCCTGGGAACCAGGGTAAGGGGAAATTAAACATCCATCTTTGAGTTTAATGGTGTAAAAATATGTGTGTAGATAACTGCCATTATGTGCATAATTCCCTCCTGCTGAAATACAGGTTGCAAAAGGCTCACCTCATCCAGACAAGGTTAAGCCAGATCCCACCGCCCCTCCTTGCCTATATCAGCCTGCAGGGGAACATTGCACGTGAGAAGCAGAGGGGGCTGTGCCAAGGCAGACATTTCCAGGTGCAAAGCTGCACGTACCAGGTGAGGAAAGCCTCACCCACTTCTGAATATGCTTTTCCTCTTGGCTGTTCCTTAAGCATCCCACCCTTCTTCAGCTCCTGGTCCTTTTTTTTATTTCTCTCCTGATCAAGGTTATGCAAACGCTGCTCTGAGTCACGGCTGCTGCAGTAGGAGTTTCATCTCATCAGCAGGAGCAGCACTGGGTGAGTGTGTGCATTTCTGCTTTACGTGATTGTCTGCACGTCCCTTGGCAGGCACCAAGAATGTCTCCCAAACCACGGCTCACATCTAATCACTTCCACTCCAGACTCTTGAGGCTGACTTAGGGACAATATAATAACCAGTTTCTTACAGGCAGCTGGGCAGTGGTCCAGCCAAAAACGTTTAGTGAATCTGCTGGCTGACATCTAACTCATCTGAGGTTCAGGTCCACAAATAATCTACAGTCTCTTAGAAGATGTAAGATTCTGAGAGACCTGATCTTCTTGGGATTTCCTGCACTTGGCTTCATAGGACATCCTGCCCCAAATTTGGAGGGAGTTAGGGTTTGTTAGGTGTTAGGAAAGAGATCTGGACACTTCTGGAGATTGAGGGCTTATGCTTGTAAACCAGACCACCATCATTTGAAATTCATGATTTATTGGCAAGAGAGAGCTTTACATTTAGGTCGGAAGAGATTTAAAATTCTTCCAGTCCTGAAATGCTCTAAGATGTTCACACACAGTCCAGTATAATGGGATCTGGTCCCAATTAAGGCCAGTTTTAGTGCACATGGTAAATAGCCTGGGGAAATGACAGCAAACAGACCTTTACATGAGAGCCACTAAAGTGAAACAGCAGCATGTAGACAACAGAGACATTGAGACAGCCTGGTTCCACAGCCCCGTTCTTACCCAGAACCTCTCTCTCCTTCCTTCCTTCCTTCCTTCCTTCCTTCCTTCCTTCCTTCCTGCCTTCCTGCCTTCCTGCCTTCCTGCCTTCCTGCCTTCCTTCTTTCCTGCCTTCCTTCCTGCCTTCCTTCCTGCCTTCCTGCCTTCCTGCCTTCCTGCCTTCCTTCCCTCCTTCCCTCCTTCCTTCCTTCCCTCCTTCCCTCCCTCCTTCCCTCCTTCCCTCCTCCCTTCCTCCCTTCCTGCCTTCCTTCCTCCCTTCATTCCCCACTCTCCATTTTCTGGTTTCAGAAGGTTTCAGGTCCAGCAGAAGGCAAAAGCAGACCTTTGTCCAAATTTGGCACATTTCCTCCAGGAAGATTTTATTTGAGAAGATAAGGCAGGGGTGGGACCAGTGATGCACTTTCCTATTTCCAATATCATGTTCACTGCAGTGCACCTGAAGTGGGGGTGGTCAGGTATGACAGGGTGTGTGTCATGACATGATTTGTGACTTTTAGAGCCACCCATCACTGCGTGTTTCTAAGAAGAGGGTGTGAGGCATGACAGACACTTCAGACAGTTCAGCAACTTTTTACAGTGCATGCAATGAATCTTCCTCATGTTATTCACTATGTCAAGTGTTACTCTGTTGCACACTACAGTGTGCTCTTGAGTGCACTTCTCTACTAGCTTTGAAAAATAAACTCGTTAATTCTTCGTCCTTAGAGCAATATCTTATAATGTAAATAACAATTTTAGTAATTTTATAATTTTTCTGTTCAAATGTGGCTTAGTATTAAAAGTTTTTTTCTTTAGTTTTTGGCTTGTTTATCTATTTTCTTTGTTTTGTCATTTAAAAATTATTGCTCACTTACAAAGATACTTTGTGACTTTTGTCTGAACCAGGAGAAACAGCCAGACCCTAATTTGGCTCTGTCAGTAGTGAAGGGATGGAGGAGGAAGGATGGGAGAGTATTTTTCATTTTACTTGGGCCACAGACTGAAACAGTTTGCAATACCTGTTTACAGGCAGAACTGGCCAGTTTGCTGGCACATATGAGTCATATGAGGTAGAGCAGACTCCATTCACAGCTGTTAACCAGTGCTTTACTCTGGCAGAGGCAAGGAGGTACAGGAATTAGAAAGTCCTGTTGGGATAAATCTGAGGACAAGCAAAAGTATGATAAAACTCAGTGGGAGTTGTCTAAAACTCACCAAGTAGCCCAACACAACACAAAGGCTTGAGCTGGAGCAACAGCAGACTGGAAGGGTCACTTGCTCCAACTTCTCTTAAATGGAGGAACATAGGCCCTGTGTAATATGGGCTTGCTGTTGGTACCCAAACAGGGATGGTGCAGGTGCAGTCTGGCAGTGTAGGAGGGCAGTGGGCTAGCAGGGAAATCAACTAATTCACTAGTCATCCCTATCACATGAAAATGAAATAAGTCCAAAGGGCCAGAAAAAGATACTTAAAAACTAGTTTTCCTCATCTGTTTTTGGTTCTCTGCACTGGGTAGGGGATGGCTGCCTGTGGAAGTCATTTTGTTTAAAGAATTGCTGGACAGAACAGACAGGGAGGTTTCTTTTATAAGATTTTTTAAAGCATTCTTTAATGACAGAAGTTGGAATGAAGAGAGTGAAAGAGAACTTGGTCTGGGTTACAAACAGATTTTAATGGAAGAACCAATTTTTAGGTCCATGTCAGCACACAGAGATGTGGGTTTGTGCAGGCATCTTTCTCAAGCACCCCACCATGGGCAGCCGTGGTTTGCTGTTCTGGCATAGATGTCTGTTGTTGAACAGATGTTGTCTTGTAAGCTCCTCTAAGCAGCTCCATTTTCCAATCAGAAATGTAACTGGAATTATGTACAGAAGATAATTGCAGCATTTATAAAAGGGGAGTCCAAAAAACTGGCCTTGCAGCTCAGCGAATTGAGGTCACCCATCAAGCTGCTGCCCTCCCCTCCTGCTTGTTTCAAAAAGCCAGATGATTTTATTAGAGTCAGCTGCTGAATAGAGACTGTTGGCATTACAGTCCAGGAAAGACAGCTAGGATACTCTTGTTACTAACTTATTTCTTGGCCAGAGAACAAACCAATGCTTGCTGTATCATCAAACAGGTAACGGTCTCTTGTGTAATTAGATCAAATTATTATAACAGTGATTATAATAATTTATAGCTATTTGTCCCTTAAACCAGCTCCTTCATCATGTTTTTCACTGTCTGCTCCGTGGCTGTCTTGTTGAGATCATGAGCATTTGGGGCAGGGACTGTCTGTGTCATATGCAGGGCTGGTTGCCCTCCTCATGCCTAACGAGCGAGGTTTTCGTAATTATATTGTATCACTGAAATCAGCTGATAGTAGCAAGTGGAAAAAGTGTAGCATCTGTATCAGTATATAATAACTGCAAGGAATCACAATATTATTTTTGTTGTGGAGAATCACAATATTATTTTCCCTGCCCTTGCTTCACGACCTGTGCAAACATGTAAATCCACCAGGACTGGATAGTCTGTGCAGTTGGCTAACAAGACATTGGCAATTAGTTTAGGCCTCAGCTTGTTAGATGCAATCATCCTGTTATTCAGCAGGTGTAAATCAGTACAAAATAGCTGTTGAGAATCTGACCCACAGATTAAAGAGAGCTATATGTGAGGCCAAGGAATGATCTTCAGATATAGCACTACCAGAATTTAAAAAAAAAAGTGTGGTTTGAATTAAATTTTCAGTCTGCAATGCTAATATAATTATAATGTCAGAAAAAAAAGAAAGCATCAACCATGTTAAATAAACATCTCTGTGGCAGAAAGAAAATAACTTTTAAAATAGACAACATATATCTGTGAACCAAAAGCTCTTAAGAGGCTCTCCAGAGTACTTTTCTTCAAACAAAAGTTTCTGTATGGCTCCATTTTTCTTCCATGTTCTAATCACAATGAGACGATTTTCTAACACACCAACCTCATACCATGGCAGATAGATGAAATATTCCACTGTAGACAAGCTTGTGGTTTGACTAAGGTCCACTGTTTTTGTAACAGCTTCAGCTTGGTACATAGACTTGATTGCAAAATGCCTGTAGATGCAGAAGTGTGTACAGAAAATCTGATGTTAAGATCTAAATGGGGCACAGTAGACCCTTGGATAATGGGCCATGAAACTAAAATGTGCAAGTGGAAACTTTGCTTGAGTCTCACCTCTCCAAAGACCCTGTGTGGCAGAAATTATGTCCACTGAAAATTCATTGCAATGACCAACTCAGATTCTGCCAATACAGAGTGACAACATTGCTTCTCGTTCAAGAAACAGTTTTTGTTGTTTCACTCTGCACAGTGAAAAGTACACATGGATATATTTATGTGTACTAAATTACATGCCTATATAATATACACAGATGCACACCCAGAATAGACACGTATATGCTTACACCTGAAAGCAACAAATACGAATATTTTGAAAAATGATGTCTTCCTAAGTTTTCAATTTCTCTTAACTATAACTTTAACATAAATCATTTTCACACCTTTGACCTCATAAGCAGTCAGACCAATGAGGTTAAACCAGATTACTTTTCTTGCCCACTTAATAAATGCTCCTAAAGGACAATGCTGGTTAAAGGACAAGTGGTATTCCAAAATACTGGAAGCCACTGGGATGGTGGATGAGTTGGGAAAACCCAACACTCCCAGCAGAAGCAGGTGGGCTGGCAGGTGAACAAAGGTCTGTCATACAGGCCTCTGCAGCTTTTTGTGTGTCCATGGAATGTTTGGATTGATGCTATGCAACTCCCACTGTGAGACAGGTATAAGGCACAAACATTCTTAAAATCCTCTAAGATCTACCAGTCACATGAGGGATATTGTTCTTGTAGGATCAGAGTGAGCTGGGAGCTGGAATTTCATGCATGCCTGCTGCTGTCATTGTGGACAGCAAGTGGTTAAAGCAGTCAAACAGAGTCAAAAATATGAAGTAACAGAAATCACAACAAAACCGGTCATAGAAGAAGGCTGTGTTTGTGATGCGTAGCAATTTTAGAAGCACTGGGTGTTTCAGTTTTATGTTGTTCAGTTCAGCAGTTTCAGAGCTGTAAGGTTTCCCCTTGGTCAGTGCAGTAGCTGTCTCCCAGCTTGACAGAGGAGCCAAAGCAAGAACCAGCTCTCCTCTGTCCCTGCCCCAGAGCTGGTGCTGGGGCAGGCTGGCTGCCCTTGGCAGGACTGGTTTCTTTCCCCTGCAGTGTCTTGGGAAACCAATTGACTTTACAGAATGGAGAAGGGAGGTCAAACCTCCCGCTTGAAACACAAAAGAAACCATCCATTCCTGTGCACACAGTTCAACCAAGCCATCTTCTAGAGGTGATAGCCAACTTCCATCCCCTGTATCAGGGAGGTTGTTGAGGTGGCCATCGCTGAACCTCTACCCTGTGCTTCATTGCAATTCCCTCCCCAGGAGGATGCTGTAGGGATAAAGGTCTTGTGTGCAAACCCCTTGAGGTGCTCATGGCTCTGCAGGATGGCTCTGCAAGATGAGGGGCTCAACAGCAGGTGACAAGTAAGAAATCAAAGAGGAATCAGTCCCTTGGCCATCCACTGTCAAGAGAAAACTCTGGCCTCATGTGATAGCTTAAAAATATGTCAAAGCTTCCTTTTGCCAGCCTAAAGAGCATTGTGGGGATTCTGTAACATGTGTATCAAACAAGGAGGGCCATGGCAAAGAAATATATATGGATCAATTCTTGGTAGATGTTTCAGGAAGATATTTATTTCTCCAGCCGCATGGCCGGGTTCTGCTGAGGAGCTGCTCCATCACGGGACCCGAGGGTCCTTCCCCGCACAGGGGAACACAAACCAACCAATGGGGAACGAGGCTGACCAGGGGCAGGGAAACCCCGTGTCTCCCCCCCAGGGCCCCTCTCCCAGGACCACATGGCAGGGGGGAGACCCCGACATCTCACCTGTTTATTTTTAACAAAAGAGATTTAAAACTTAACATTGAAAACAACTGGATAAACATAACAAGAACAGTTTCAAAACAAAACAAGCCACCCTCCTGAGGCCTTAAATGTCCAGACAGATTCTCCAGAACATCTTAAGGCTGACAGAAGGGAAACAGGACTCCCTCGGCATGCTTTGTGGGGAAACTGAGGCAGGAGAGGGTTTAATTTCTTCCCTCCTCCTTTTCATCCCCCACTCAGCATTGGAAAGGGATTTTTGGGAAACAATTGGCAAAGGTATGGTTTTGTGAGGGAAACCATGGATGGAAAAATGGATTGGGAATACACTGGGGGTAATAGGACATAGGATAAAAGGGAAAGGTGGGATTAGGAAAGGGAGACTGTAGGGAGGGCCTAGAATGGAGACATTGTCTAACATGACTATGATTTTTAGCATATATACTGCCTTTTACAGAAACACCATCAGGCCCAGTGACCTGTGATGCTTTAACCCTTTTCTACCTTGTACAATTTTGAATTCCACCACCTCTCCGTCTCCCAAGCTTGGGATACATTTTTCAGGGTTATTCTTTTTAATAGCAGTTCTATGAACGAATATGTCTTGCTGGTTGTCACATCTCGTTATAAAACCATAATTTTGTTTAACATTATACCATTTTACTGTTCCTAAAACCTTAGCTATGGTGATCTTTTCCTTTTCCCGAGTGGCTGCTATTTTCTGTCTTGCTGCGTTTTTGCTTTCTCCTTCGCTCGCTCCCGCATTGGAATTGTCGGGGCTGCTCGTGCCTGTGCGCTCTTCCCAGGGTCACGTTCGGGGCCATGCGGGCCAGGCCGGGCCGTGCCGCTCAGCTCTCTGCGCTCTGTCGCTTCTGCTCTCAGCTGCGCTGCCGGTTCTCTCAGCTGGGCGTCCATGAGGCTCGCTCCACCACGCGCTGCGCGGGGCCAGGCGGGCTCCGCCGGGTTGCTCCACTCCCACTGCGCCTCGCTCTGCTGCCGACACTGCGGCTCACGTCGCTCTGCCCACGCACGGGAACTGCCTCGCTGCTGCTCGGAGAGGGCTCGGTCCACGTGGCCTGGGTTGCACAGACTCTGAGGCAGGCTTCCCTTCACCCGGACACAGTTGACATTGCTCAGCAGTCTCGGTAATTAAATAATATTCAGGAAAATATTCTTCCATCGGCATATATTTTGACTCAAAAATTAACTGTGTCAAAATGGTGTTCCAAAAGTCTTTGGTAAGAATTAAATCCCAAGAAACATAGAAAAGGTTCTTAAACAACCATGCCAGGAAGTGTTTCAGTTCCTTTTGAGCTTGAATCAAACTAAAATTTACAAATCGTTGTTCAAGAATCTTTTTAAGATAAATGTCCATATGCAGCTTGGAGAGCCAAGAGTCTTTCCACAGTTCCTCCATAGTTTAGATATGGAATAGCAAAACAAAAACAAGAAGAGAAATACAGAGTTTCTAGGGTTTACTCACACATTACTCACTTAGGGATCGGGGATCATTCTGCTCTCAATTTTCCACCATTTGTTACAGTGGGGATACTGTAACATGATGTATCAAACAAGGAGGGCCATGGAAAAGAAATATATATGGACCAATTCTTAATAGATGTTTCAGAGATGTTTATTTCTCCAGCCGCATGGCCGGGGCTCTGCCAAGGAACTGTTACAGTCATGGGACCCGAGGGTCCTTTGCCCACACAGGGAACACAAAACAACCAATGGGGAACGAGGCTGACCAGGGGCAGGGAAACCCTCAACACCAGGGCCCCTCTCCCAGGGCTACATAGTGGGGGGGAAGGGACCCCAACAAAAGAGGCCTGGGATTTATAGCCTGATGGCCAGGAGATTTGTTGTCCTCCACAAGAAGTCACAATAAAAGCGGCCTCCTCGCCAGAGCAGCCAAGGAGCTTGAGGAGGGCAGAGGAAGCACTTACATATTTACTTTCTGGATTTTGACTGCCAGATCTCTCTGGAGAGGTTGGATTCTTCACAAAAATGCTTGATGGGAAGAAACTCCCTAGGAAGGGATTGTTCTGTTTTGTTTTGAACTTAAAGGCCTCCAGTTGACTTGGGGCACTGGCACCAGCCATGTAAGGAAAGCCTGAAGCCTTCCTGCTCAGGGTGGGGTTAAGTCCTACTGTGGGTGTACAAAAGGCCTTCAGAGGCACAACTGTCCCTGGGACACAACCTTCTTGCCACAACATATTTTGTGGTTGAATATGAACTGTGTGGTTGGCTGCTTTTAATGACAAAATTCTGCTGAGGTGTCTCCCTCCCATCCCCCTGTGACTTTTAGTCCAGGTTTTCCCTGGAAATAATTTTTATGGGTCTTGCATGCCTGCTATCACTTTTTCCCCCCAATGACTTTTTAAAAGAAAAATGCATAAACAATCCAAGAAGCAAATGGAAAACTAGTTTGTCTGCTCAGGCTTAGGAAACTTCCTTACTGGCTTGAGTATCTTGCTCTCTCTAACACTCTCTGTTGCTCCGTGAATCTTTCATTTTAGGCAGGACATCCTCAAGTCGAGGGCAGAGACTGTTTTACTCCCATTCTTTGTTTCTCTTGGTTCCAGCTTTAATGCCTTCTCCCATAATCCTACCCTCCCCACCAGGGACAGTAGAGTCTCCCCGGGCTAGAGGAGCTGGGTTGCTCTTCAGTCCTTCTGCACACTCTGACTCTGGGTCATTGGGCAAAACATCAACTTGTATATGTCCAGCGTGGTGCTGAGGGCTCTTGGCTGTCACAGCAGGGGCTCAGCAGTACGGGTGTAGGAGCAGTGAGCTGTGATGACTTGGGTGCCTACTGCCTGCTGCAGACACCCTGAGAGCTGCAGTCCACAGGTCTGAACGTAATGTCATGGAAATTCTGGGCTCCTAAGTATCAAAGTAATCTAGTGGTTATTTTGTGGATATCTCCTTGGGTTTAACACCCAATTTCCGTCTAAGTTCTCTTTTGGCGGGGCTAAGTGCTGTTTTGGAATACTGCTGATAGACTGTTCTTGCCTCAGTTTCTTTAAGTATATAATGGAAGTTACAATAATTTCTGGCCTTGCAAGTTTATTGTGATTGTGGATATGTTAAAGACAGTTTAGAATGAGGTAAAACGAATTTTCTGCATGTCTGTAAAAAATAACCAGAACCCTGGTTAATTTGGTGGTGTAGCGGGTTCGGTTTGTAACCGGGCAGAAACACCAATTTAGTGTAGTGGTTTGGTCCAAAATACTCATTACTGTTTATCTTCTGTGAGATAAGAATTAGGAGAAATGCAAAGCAGGCACCAAACTTGAAAGAATATAAAGAAGTTTATTAAGAGACCTAAAAGAGGGGAAAAAAAATTATACCACCTTCAGAACTCTCCTCCTCCCCCCACCTTCCTCCCTTCTCCCACTGACAATGTAAAAAGACAACCCTTAAGATGTTCAGTCTGTTTACCACTTCCATAATAACCTTGTTCAGTCCATTTAGAAAGAGAAGTCTCTTCTTGCTTGTGCTATGAAAACATCATCACACCGAGACAGCCACCCACTTCCAAATATTGTTCAGTCCATTTAGGAAGAGGAGTCTTTCTGCTCGCATGTGAGTCCCTTCCCCCGACTTGCAGCTTTTCCCGCAACTGCTTTCGAGGGTCCACTCTTGAAGTTTTTTGGGGTACAATTTTAAGGTTGAGCCGTTCAGAAACAAGAACAGAGGCCCTTCTCCTTCCCTGGGAGCAAAGGGTCTTCCTCATCTTCATCTTTAGGGCTATCTCTGGGAGCATCTCTAGGAACTGAGGTTTTCTCCTTTTCCATTTGGAGGAAAAGTCCTCATCTGGTTCATCTCTCCCCGTTCAAACTTCTCATGAAATTACAGCTGCGTCAGCATCTGCCTATCTCAGCACAGGTGCTTTTGCTCACGAGTTGAACACTCCACCCCCCATATCTTCATGAAATTACAATGGGATACTCTGATATATCATAGCTTCACAACAGAATTTCAGCTTTAAGCATCTCCTCTCTCTCTTCCCTCAGGTTTTCATCTCTTCACAGCAATAAAAGGATTAATCTCACCTCGGCCTTGCAGCTGGAATGTGGCTTATCGCTGTTGGTCACCTGACCTCTGCCGGACAGAGGTGCCGCTTTGCTGAAATCTTGGCCGCAGTGGGGGGAGGGGAGGGGTGGTTCCGAGCTGCTCTGGCTGCCCACAGCCCTGCTGGGGGGGGTCATCCTGGAGCCGTGGCCTGGCCCAGCCTGGCCCAAGCAGGACCTGGGCCAGGCCCACTGGCCCCCGCTCGGGCTCCGCAGCCACCTGTCCCAGCACTGGAAAAGAGAGAGAGCTTGGGGGGGAGTTTGTCTGTTCTTAAGTGTGGATCACAGAGGCGGTCACAACTTTAAGTGGCTTAAAGAATTGTCCATATTCAAACTGGCCAGCTGATAGGTTCTATCAGGTCCCAGAGGAAGCTGTAAGCACCCCTTAGCAAGGACATCCCTCCCGGGACTATGCTTGCTAACCTATGACAGGTGGTTTACAAAAAGACATTTCCCATCACCCTGAGCAGCATCTGTATGAATCTGCAGATGCATTTTCTAGGACGTGCAGTAAAACCAAACAGGTAGAGTGTTATGAGTGCTAAAACTTCAGTCTAACTACCAGTTTCTTTAAAGATATCTTCATTAAAGATCAAATCTGTGACAATGTAAGAGATTGCAATATATGATGAAAATTTTCCTTCTTTACTGAAGGAGTACTGTTAACCCAGAAATACAGAATAAACACATACTCTGTTGTTGACTGTTTGTAACTCTCACAACTTCCAAAGCCATAGCAGGAACTGCCCTTAAATTTGACTAACACTACAAAGTGCAAACACAGAGATAGGCAGCGAAGTATAGGCAGAGCTTCCCTTTTTTTTTTGCTCAGTGAGGTGACAATGGGAAACTGCCTGCAAGAAGCAGCACAGCAATTCATCTTCAGCACAGGGCTGGGAGCTTGACCTCTCCAGGTCACAGTGTACAAACTGTGCCCATGTCCTATTTAATTGATGTTCTGCTTACCACTCTGTTAAGCACCAGATTTGGAAAGTCTCCAGCTGGTGTGGATGAAAGAACAGCATCTATTTGCCCCTATTCATTCCTCCACTGCTGTGCAGAAGAACGTAGGATTTGCATCTCTGTTGGGATTTTAATCATTACTCTTCAAAATGAGTACAGAGCATTTATGATTTTCTCTCTGCCTATTAGAACTGAAGAGTGAACAGAGCAAAGTGGTGGTGAGCTGCTCTGCTTGTGGCCCTGGAGTCAGAAACTAACTTGTTTCTCATTCAGCAAGACTAATCCATTGCAGACATGCCAGTGACATATTTTTAAATAAGATGTCAATGAAAGGATTTGGTTGGCTTCATGTTAGGCACATCCTCCTTTTAAATTATAAATGTCTTCCCTCCCCCTCCTCATCCCTAGTGTGCCCAAGAGGGATTAGTATTATATTCTTGAACTACAGAAAAAATGGTACTAGTGAGCTAAAATAGTTGTCATTATCAGTGTTTTAGTTTTAGATAAGAAACACTGTGCTTGTAAGCAGTACATGTAAAGAAATTTATTGACCAGAGGTGATTCACATACAGAACCAGGCTGCTCATAGACAGCTTGTGAATGGAAGGTAAAGCTAAGTTTGCTTTATATATTAGTGTGCAGATGTTATCTCTGTTTACAGATAGACAAACTGAAACTCATAAGGACTGAATTGCTTGCCAAGAAAAGACAGAAAAAGGCAACAGCAGGTCTGGGGAAAGACTTTGGATCTGCTGTCTCCAAATCATCAGCTCTAGCAAGCAACAGTACCTCCCTTTAATTAATAATTCTTTTTTAAGTGTTTGGAAACAGCTGAGCAACAAGCACATTACAATAAAAGATGTTTTGTTGGCATCTTTTTGGGCATGAAGGATGTGATTTAATACTCCTTCTTTTTGGCATTGAGAAAGCCTGTATATGGCAAAGAGCAGCTGTGCCTGGCCTTCAAGAGTGATTAAAGGTGAACAATTGATTTACTATTTTTGCTACAGATCTTGTTGGCAACCATACAAAATGGGAATTGCCTAATTGTTTTTCTCTCAGTAAATGCAGTGGTTTTAGCTTGATAAATATTTTTACTCAAATATTTATCTCTCTGATGACCTCTTCTTTTGCCTTGGCTCTGTTGTGCTAAACCATCACCTCTCTTTTCAGCCTTATCTTTCACAGGGAAAATTTCAGACCCTCTTTTCACTCATAAGAAAGGAAGGCGGGCTGGGGGTGGAAATCCCTTGATTTTTTTTGATATACAAAGATCTTCACATCACTGAAAAAACCCAGTAGCTGGAGTATGTCATTAAGCAAATCCTTTCTGCTGGTTAGAACTGCCTCTTGGTATTTGACTTTAGTGTTGTGTGTTTGGACCTTCCCAGCTCACATCCTGTGAGTTATCAGCTGTTTGTGTCCATCTGAGTTTGGCTGCTTCTCAGGGTGTGCCAGGTGTCTCCAACAGGGATGCTCTGCAGATATCCAGTGTGTAAATGCAGAAGCATTTCCCCAGCAGGAGTTAGAGAGGATTAGGGTTAGAGCCACCTTCACTGGGGTCTTTAAACCCATCCAACTCATGGGGTTATTTACCCTGGGGAAAAGGAGGCTCAGGGGGACCTTCTCACTCTCTACAACTCCCTGAAAGAAGGCTGTAGCCAGGTGAGAGTCAGTTTCTTCTCCCAGTTAACAAGTGATAGGACAAGAGGAAACAGCCTCAAGTTGTACCAGGGAAGATTTAGACAGAATATTAGGAAAAAATTCTTTACTGAAAGGGTTGCCAAGCATTGGAACAGGCTGACCAGGGAAGCAGTAGAGTCACCATCCCTGGAGATGTTTAAAAGACACTTAGATGTGACACCTATGGACGTGCTTTAGCAATGGACTTGGCAATGCTGGGTTAATGGTTGGACTCAATGATCTTGCAGGTCTTTTCCAGTCTGAAAAATTCCATGATTTTAGGAGGCTTAGCACGGCTTCAGGCAGCCTCAATGCTGTTCACTTTACTGAGGCACAGGCTCTGCTCACAGTCCTGTGGACAGTGTGATGGCCAAGTGCTTGTGAGGCCTCCATGTGGATTGAGGTTCCTTGTGCCCACGCTTACCCTGAAGTAGCTCTCTATGGGCACAAATAGTTCATATCTTACAAACTCCTGCATCCATGTCTAATTTATTTATGTCTGTCTTACACACACAAACACTGAACAAACTGCACATGCCCACCAGATCATATTACTTTGTCCCTTTGCCTTCCTAGCGGTGTCACTGCTGAGTAAATATTTTGAGCATTTATTCGGTCTAAGTGTTATTTGTTATTTGCCACATCCAGATCTGTACTGAAATCACTGTCCGTGAGTCCACTTTCTCTCAGCCCTTCCAAAGTCCAAATATCAACCCTCTTACTGCTAGGGCAGAAAACATGTCCCTGTGTTGCCCAGCAGCGCCAGCTATCCAGATTCCAAAACATGTGAAGTATCTCTAGTGGCGGTCTCCCAAGTACACAGAGAAATGATACACATCCTCCTATAATGACAATGGGCAAAGTCCAAAGGATTCCTTCTTTTTACCATCCTACCATCCATGTGCTCAAAGCTCTTGCTCCAGTTAAGTTCATTGACCTTGCCAAAGTCTTTCCTGCATTTCCAGTCTTGTTTAGCTCATGCTTACCTTCTTTGTTTCCATGTCCCACCCTTTACCTCCTGACACCTGAGTCACACAATCATTGAATCATAGAATAATTAAGGCTGGGGAAAACCTGAACAGTCATTGAGTCCAACCATTAACCAGCACCGCTATGACCACCTTTACACCATGTCCCCAAGTGCCACATCTACACATCTTTAAATACCTTAAATAAAGGAATAGGAATAGACTATGATCACAAATCACTCCAAGAAAGAAGGTGAGTCAATCCCTTCTCTGGGCAGCCTGTTTCAAGGCTTGGCAACCCCTTTAAGTGAAGAAATTGTTCCTAATATTCAGTCTTTACCTCCTCTGGTGCAAATTGAGGCCATTTCCTCTTGTCCTACTGCTTGCTACTTGGGAGAAGAAGCCAACTTCCACCGCAACACAACCTCCTTTCAGGGAGTTGTAGCAAGTGATAAGGTCCCCCCTGAGCCTCCTTTTCTCCAGGCTGAACATCCCCAGCTCCCTCAGCTGCTCCCTATAAGACTCACTCTCCAGACCCTTCCCCAGCCCTGTTGCCCTTCCCTGGACACGCTCCAATGCCTCAATGTCTTTCTTGTAGTGAGGGACCCAAAACTGAGCACAGGATTTGAGGTGTGACCTCATCCAGTGTCAAGTACAGGGGGTTGATCACTGCTCTTGTCCTGATACCTGGTCCTGGTTCTGTTTCTGGTACAAGAAACTGCTTTAGGGCCCTTCTGGGAAGCTCCTTCTTATAGGACACTGACCAGTACCACGTCATGTCAGCATTGCTTTCAGGTTGCCACCAAACCTCCACTGTTTTCCTTCTTTCCCAGGCCTTCTTTGCCTAGGTGAGCTTTTTCACTTAGGTTTCATCCTTGGCAACTACAGACAGCATTTCATGTTATCAACCAGCAGTGGACAGAAGGGTGAAGGTCCTCTTGCTGGAGTAAATCGAGTAACTAAATCTGGCATGTTGCTGTCCAAGTGGAAAAAAACAGGCCTGTGCACAAAATACTGCAGAGCATGGAAGTTCAGTGTGCTGTGCCACTGTGAAAGCCATGACCTGTGCACCTCATGTGATAGCATTGCTAACTGAACTCTGAAAAGAGATCATTTTTCTAGCAGCCTCTTGAAGAATGTGGGTGGCAAAACAGCGACAGTAATCAGCAATGCTAATTGCAGTCACACATCAGTTTTCATTGGTGTTTTCCAACTTTTCATATAAAAGACATTGTTCCACTAGAAAGCAGAGGTCAAGTTAGCCAATCATTCACAGCATGTTTACTTTCTCCCAGGATTGTTTAGGAGGAATTGTACCTTGTGCTTTAAAGCTATTTCAAGCAAAAAGCCTAGTGAGAAATTGTTTAATTTGATTTAAAGATTTTTATAGCTGACCTACCAATCAGAGGGATTCAGGTAACTAGCTGGTCTTAGGGTGTGATGAATGAGACTCGACTCTGTGTTGCACTGATGAATGTGTGGAGTATCTCTGAGGAATTGATCTGCTTTTTTCTGAAACAGTTATGCCAGTCAAATGGTGCTACTAGATGTATTTAAAACCATCCACTATGTCTGTTGCTAAAAATCATGGGACTGTGAGTCAGTCATCCTGGATGACTTATGGTTCTCTCACTGATTCACTGAAAATGAATGTCTACACTGCACCCAGCATGAAACCAATGAAAGTTCAGATGCAAAGAGCAATCTCACCAAAGGCCAGAGTGTTTGTCACCGCCTAATTAGGGTAAATTGTAAGGCTACAGTTTCATAAGTCTGTTTTATTAGGTTAAGGTGTTTCCAGTTACCTTATGTATTTGTTCAGAATGGACTAGTTCCTTTGCAATCACATGCCCTAGGTTATCTAACCATACCATGGGTGAATAATATATTTTTCCAGCTGAGAAATGTGCAGACATGGTAAAGTGCTTTGAAAGGGGTGTTTTAGTCATTGCATTGCAGTGAGGTTTTTTTTCTCCAAGTTATGGAATATGACTTTAATAGATAAATGGGGCAGATTAGGCTTTCAATCACAACATATCTGTTTATAGTCTAAATATAGAATGGATTAAAAAACAATCAAACAAGCAAACAACTATAATTTCTATTCAATTATATGACCTGGTACAACACTCTGTAGTGACAATAGTTGGTGATTCAGCTTTGTCAGCAAACAAAGCCTCATTAACGACCTGCACCCTCTAATGCCACCTTCTGCAGACAATGGTACTTGTCCCAAATTTATCAGCTGTTCATTATCAGCCACTGGACGCTGAAGAACTCTTGCCTTCAGGACAATTCCAGGGGTTCAGCACCAAACCTGGCTGCTGCCGCTGTGAAAGGGAAAGCTTTAGGTCAGATCATCGCCGCGACTTGATCTCCCTTCAGGGTCTGCTCCAGCTCCCACTTGCCACCCTTTCCCAAGTGCCTGGTGTTGCCTCCCAGCACACCACAGCGCCATGTAAGAGGGACTGTGCCCTGGAGAAGCTGCCCAGGGCAGTCAGGGGAGCCGTGGGCAGCTGTAACAGCCACGATGCGGAGGCAGCTCTGCAAAGCAATGGGCAGTGAGCCAGCACCAAGGAGTCCTGCTGCTGCCCTGACACCTCCTCTGTGTCTGGGGCACTTGCTGCTGCCTTTCTGCAAAAAAGTCATTAATATTTTATTTTTTTTAGATGAACTGGCACAGAGCCCAGCCTTGTATGTCCTGCAAAAATTAAACCCTTAAGGTCTGCCTTACTTTAACCTCCATATAACTTGTCCCTAGGGAAGTGATGGGTTATCTCCCAGGCTGCTCAATTTGTCGTGCAATACCAGTTACATGCACACACACACAGAGAACAGGGACAGAATATCCACAACATTTTGTAAATTGACATCTTGTCAGGACACAAATAAGGGAAATATTTCTCATCCCTTGACAAGTTCATGTCACATACTATATCTTTGCTTGCACCCTTGGTGAGGAGTAACTACCTGTGACTGTGCTGTTGTCTTTCATGTACCTCCTGTGTGGACCACCATGAGCAGTGGAGCATGTCCTCCCATGCCACAGAGGAGCAGGAGGTTCTCTGCTAGAGGTTTTCTGTACTGGAAGTCCCCATTGCAAAGAGAACCACCTTTTGGTTTGGCTGGGATCCAGGGCAGATTGGAAGGACTGGCTTCAAGACAAGGTGCCAGGCAACTAAACGGCCACAACTGGAATTTCACATGCTTTCTTACTCAATATTGTGATAAGAGCTTTCCTTGCTTGTTCATGTCCGACCTCCATGGACTGCCAGTGCTGCCCACGAGTTTCCCCAGGACGGGGTGAGTGCTGCTGTTGATACCATGTAGTGCTGATAGGGGACTGGTTCTTTACAGCCTCTGAGCTTGCCTTTCACAAGGATCAGTCACTGAACTAGTTCGGTGGACAGGCTGATTCAGAAAGCAAAACATTGCTACTATAGGCATCTGTTTGTGTTTGTGTTTGGCCCAATCTTGAGGCAACTCCACCTCACTGATCTTCTCTTCCCTACACTTATTTTACTTTTTTTTTTTACTTTTATTTTATTCTTTCCCTACACTTCTCTTCCCTTCCATTATTTTTAATGGATTTTTCACCTCTTGTCCTGCCTGCTCCCTTAGCAAACCTCTGTTGTTTCATTTCTGGAGAAATTCCATCAATCACATCTTGAATTCAAAAGGTATTTTTCTAATTCCAGTGTATTCACTTTTCATATTGCCAAAAGTCATTGTGAACATCATGGAGATGTTGGAGGTTCAGAGGGTAAACCAATACACAATGTTGATGTTACAGGAATCCTTTATCACAGGAAGGGGAAAGAAACCTACTCTTCTACCAGCTCTGGAGACTGGCAGAAGAATTGGCGTGAATAGTCACCTCTGCTCTCAGATATTCCCTTCTGGAATGCTCTAAAAGCAAATTATGCAGGACAGTTCCATGTGATTGTCCCTTGTGTTCACATTGGGCTGGGAAATGGACTCCAAATTGCAATGGGAGAGGAGCTGGGTGCTCCTAATGCCTTGTGGTTCCACTTCTTGAACCTCATTTATTTTGAAGCCAATATTGGCCTCAAAAATACAAAACGCTTTGTTTTGCTCAAAAGAGGCAGGGCAAATCTTTGAAAAAGGCAAGTTTAAGCCAACTGTGCTAGTTTTAGTACCCAGTGCAGCCCACAATGCAGGGCTTTGTGCAGACTCCAGGGAGAAGAACATATGTGCATGTTTAAATGGGAACTGAAAGAAATGAGCTGTCAACTGACCAGGAGCTGGAATGTTTAGGGATCAGTTTCCTAAGTGAGTGCAATGGCATAAGAACAGCTAGGAGAGGATTCAAATCAACAGGCAGAGCAAAGCTCTCTGAAAGAGAGTCTTGCCCTGGACAGATGATCTGTAGAAGAGATCTCAACTGAAATAGATCTCTTTCTGAAGTGGGTTTGAGTAACGAATGCACAGGCATGAAAGGATCTCTTCTAGGTTTTGTTTCTCCTGGAAACACTACCATTTAGGCAGAGGACAGGTTGATAGAGACCCAAGCAGAAATGTTCATCTAGTTAGACATGATTCTGGGATGCACATGTATCAGTAGTTATTCCTTCTAGGTATTTGCCACTGCCAATCTGCTGGATGAGCCACTTGTGGGACTGTTGTTTCTTTTTCCCCTGGAAAATCAGCTGAATTGCTTTCATCTGTCAGCTTGTTGGTCTGAGCTGATTTCCATGAGCAGCTGACTGAAGAGTGCTGCCATATACTGCTCTGCCTGTAGGGTGGTTGGCAGTCACTGGCAGCCAGGACAGCAGGGGAGGGAAGGTGGAGACAGCAGAGTCCAGCAAGAAGATCTCAAAAATATGTAAAACCACCAGCCAAAGCCTAGAAACCCTTTATTCCCTCCCTTTGCTCAACCACTGCAGGTCCCTAGAGCCTTGTGCACCAAGCTGTGAATGGTAAGGCTTGATAGTTGACACAGCGAGGGGAGGCTGATTCCTGTGATCTAGAGATCGGGTGGGTAGAAGGACATTACAAGTTCCATTTGGGCCACAGTGGAAAGACAGGACACGCAGGTAGAATCTCTCTCAGATTGTTTCTTAGCTCTTCTGCACAACTCTTGCTTGCCCCATCAAAACTGCTACAGCATGAATAATGACAGACATCTTTTATATGGAATACCTTGTCTATAGCACATCCCCTGCCTGCCTGTAAAGTACCCTAAAATAAGTGACAGGCATTTTGGAACTTTGCTCCAGTACTCCTCTGGAGTGTGGATCAGGGTACAGCCAAGAGCAGAATGTGCCGGAGTCTGGAAGGACAGCCCATACACAGGAGTCATCAGCTGTCATCTGCTCTCAGGAGAAGGGTCTTCATCCTCAGCACACAGTGATAACTCCATTTCTCTTCTGCTTCAGGCATATAAATCCAGAGTAGGACAGCAGTGCACCAAACCCATGCACTTCATGTTCTTGTCAGGTAGGCAATGCTTCTTGGGCATGTTTAGATCATATTTATGCACTGTTTACAGAATCTTATCTCTGGATTTCATTGTGAGGACTGTGTCTATAAAGCCTGGGCCCTGGCATTCCTGAGGTCTGGCCAATGCCTGGCCCCAGGTCCCCTGGTGGTTTGTTTTGTTGCTCTCACTGCATGATGCAATGTGCTTTTGCTGCCTTGTGTTCAACACCAGAGTTAAACACAGAGTCCCACCATGGAGCATCATGTTTTTGATGGGGAAAAACACTGGGATTCTAGTAAAAGCAGAACATATCTCAGTGTGTGATTAGTCAGTTACTTTTCACAATATTTCTGCTGTGCATAGAACAGTTGTTGTACCTGTGCAGCTGAAATATTAAACAGACCAACAAACAATTCCTGGCCTTTCCTTAAAAGTAGGCATCCCCACCCACCCCCTCAGGGTGTGTGCATATCAGAAAGAGGCAAGCAAAGCTGGCAGAAACCGTCCTTCACAATTTCATAACTCTCCTGAGCAATTTGTCTTGCTTGCAGTCACAACATCAGGCACACCATTGTTGGGGCATGAACAACACCTCCTTCCATTTGCTGCCCACCTGGGGAATGGGCTTGGCTCCCTTGCATTGCATGGGACAGTGACAGTCCTGGTAGAAGGAAAGCACTGAGACCAATACACCTGATTGCCAGGGGTGTCCCTCACCTCGACTCTACACCAACAAATGCTGAGATCTCTGGGCCACAGTGCCGTGGCACTGCTTAGCTGCTCAATAGCAGCACCACCAGCCAAGCTATCCATGGGAAAGGGTGTTTCTAAACCCTCTGCAAGCTGTTCTTCTTTCCCAGGCTAACATGTTGTCAATTAAATGGTCTTGAAGCAAAGCTGAGAAAAACATGTGGGCTGCACATGTACCTAGCAAATAGGCAACCCCCCCAAAACTAGTCTGTTCCTTCTTCTTCCCCATGCCTGTGGAAATCTGTTTCTTATTTCCATTAATTTTTTTTCACAAACATTTGAAAATCAGAAGGTCAATCCTCTGAGGTTTTTCAGTCACCTGGTTTGAGTAACCTAAGGAGCTAACCCCAGATCTGTAGAACTTGTTAACCTGGAAAATAAGAATGAGGTTATTAAGTTAGCTCCCAAATTTGTGCATACATGCTTTCCAGAATTCTGGATTCACGTTTGAATGGAAATATTAGGCTGTTCTTACAAGGCTGCGCAGCTCAAAGTTGTGTACACACCAAGCCCACACCACCTCGGTGCCTTAGTTTGACTTTTAGACAGTCTTCTTCCTTGCATCCCTCCTAGACAACCTTCTGTGGCTGACAGCAGATGGACAGAATTTGTCTTTGTGCCAGCCAAATGCCACAGTTTCACTGAAAAGCAGCCCATGCATCAGGCAATCAGCTGTGCTTCCCTGTGTGGTACTGAAAACTTATTCCCTCCAGGAGTTGATCCTTGTTTCCTGCCACAAGGTACACCACAGTGGTGATTTTATAATATGAACCTGAGGGTGCACTCCTAGGGGAAAGCACAAGAGCCTGGGGATTCAAAGACAGCAGGGATGATGATAAAGGCAACGTAAGACATCTGGTTTGGTCTCACCCTCACTGACAGTGGGGAAGGCTTCCTGGGGGGAGGTGCCAGTGCCACCTGTGCCACATCAAGCTTTTGTCTTGGGCAGAGCTGGTTGGACTGGTCTCTAACAGATCCTGGGAGAGAAGAAACAGTTTGGCAGTGCGGGCAGTCAGAGTTTGAGTTGCTTCAGTTTCTTCCCTGGATGATTTTTATTTGGCAGGGCAGATATAATCCCAGAGCACAGGTGGGAGATCAAACTCTTAAGAACCCATACTACAGTCCTCTCTCAGGAACAGAGAAGACATAGTCCCTGGTTTTTGAAAGAGCTTCTCCTGCTTAATTATCCCTCACAGTTTTTAGATGCAGAAACCAAGCACCAAGCATGGGCCTTTTTGGCTACAAAAAGAGCTGACCCTGCATGATGAAGATGCCCTTCCCTAAAAGATTTTCCTTTCCTCCCTCTTCTGCAGCTGGTTGACAGAAGGCCTTAGAGATTAGCTGCGTTCCTGTGAGCTATTTATACTGAAATATTTTGTGTTGAAAGATGTAAGCCCTTTGTTTCCTCTGTATATACACAGTGATCCCTGCGGGCAAGCAAATCCTGCTTTGTTTTGGATCAGATACACTGTGAATTGCTGTCATAAAACAGCCCCGAGTGCACTTTTATGAGTCAGTCTCACCTTTACGCTTCCACATGTCACCAGGCACTCTCAGATGTCTGTGCAGCTTTCCAATTCCAGATTACCCTAGTTAAAACAAGTCTAATCCCCACTTGGGATGATGCTTCCAAAACATTTTCTCTGAAACAATATTTCTTGATAAATTTTCCAGGCAGAGAAAACATTTAGCTCCCTGGTTGAGCAAAACAAGAAAGCCCCCCAGTGACATGCTTTGCCAATTGGTCTGGCTGATGTGTTGGATTAGGCAATCCTCATATGTAATGCAACTCTCAAATCCTAAAATAAAATTCATGGGGTCATACAGTATTCTCTGCTCTTGTGAATGGAGAAGGACTGTGCTTCCACACACCCCAGGTGAGAGGATCTAAAAAGAAACAGAGAGATGAGAATGGCACAAAAATGCAGGCAGACAAACATAGGGATAGATTTCACCTCAGACATCCTTCCCCTTCCTCCCTGCCCATAGCAGAATAGCTCATCTGCTGGAGCATACAGTCAGGCTCCTGTGGGAAGAGAAAACTCAGGGATGAGACCCTGGAAGAACTGCCCAGGTGGAGGTTTTTCTATGTCCCTGCATTGTGGAGAGCACCAGCAAAGATGAGAATCTGAAAAACCAGTCAGCTCCATACTGAGCCAGCTTGATGTGTCTTGAGACCCTCTAATCAAAACTCTCATGGGCTTTCCATCCCCATAAGCAAGGACTCTGTCATAGGGAAAAATCCAGAATTATGAAGACTGAATATTGGGTTTGGAGGAGAAGTAAGCTGGCAATACAACATGGTCTTTCTGGTCTCCAAGCCTTCTTCTTCTCACTTCTCCTTCTCCCCTCAGTTCTGACAGGAGCAGAGGCAATTGGCACAAACTGAAAGACAGGAGAATTCGACTGGACATCAGGAAATGCTTCCTTACCATGCAGGTGACTGAGCACTGGCACAGGTTGCCCAGGGCAGTGGTGGAGTCTCTCTCCTTAGAGGTAACAAAAAGCCAACTAGATATGATCCTGGGCAACCAGCTCTAGGTACTCCTGCTTGAGCAGGGGGTTGGACCAAGTGACCTCTGGAAATTCCTTCCTGCCTCCACCATTATCCATGATCCTGTGAAGCCACAGGAAAGGACCCTTCCCCTGAAGCCTCTCACATTCTGTGTGGAAGCAGGGAAGCTCAACATTAGCAGCAGCTCTCTTTTATAGCCTCTAACAGGGAAACAGTTTTATGTGACCCAGTATGAGTCACTGGACTTGCAGGTCAATGGCCAAATACTTCTTTTTGTCACACCCATTTAGTCCTGTGGGCTTCAGAGAGTAGGAGGGTAATGGAACTGCTCCAACTACATTTATTAGAGCAAAACTGCATTTTGGTCCAAGCTGTTTCAAAAACACTCAACAAACAAAGCACACTTTAATATGATGTCTTGAAAAGGTCACCAAATCTTATTCCTTTGGGAAGACAATTAATTTAAATAAGGCTTGGTTGAGCAATAATAGCATTCTAAAGGGAATTTTGCTTTTTCTTGGATGGTATAGGTTGCCATCAGTTGATGAATCCTTCCTCAGTTGCACAAGTTAGTGATACAAACATAAATTGCTGCTATTTACTGGGCACTATTTACAGTTCTCATTCCTCTGAAATGAGGTTTTATGCTAAGGGCTTCCACACTTCACTGTCACTTGGGTTGCAAGAATTTAAATTCAAAGACTTTTCACCTTAGCTTTGATTCAAGGATTTTATTTTCTGTTACTTGCAAGTTATCTGTACCACACTTATTAGGCATGCTGCAGCCTTAAAGGGCTCCTTCAGATCAACTCAAAGCACCCTGAACACTTTTCCACATTTTTATGATATCTTTGGAGAGTTAATGATGATTATTTTCCAGATTGAGACAGCAATATGTTCCAAATGTCCCCATTCCTCCCAAATAAATATCCCAACCAAACAAAAAACATATCTATAAATCAAGGTTCATTATATGGTCTTTATGAAACTTTTCTAAGGCCAACACAGATGAAGAAGGATAGTAGATGACTCTGGCCTGCAGTAGAATTTTATTCTGCTCTGCAAAGCAGAAGTGCTGTAGGAAAAAATGTGACTGTTGTTGCCAATGTTGCCGCCCAATAACAAAAGTTAAATTTTGACCAATAAGTTTGTTATAATTTATTCTTTTTACATGGAAGTATTCCAGGGCATGGCTGATTTGTTTGAATCAAGGATATTTATGGAGAGTAAAATAAAAGATATTTGCAATTTTTTTTTTTTTTTTTTATTTCCACTAAGTGGAATATTCACACTCATTAGATTTCTGATTCCTATTACCAAGGGAAATCCTCCACTTCTAAAGATAATAAAACGTCCAGATATATTTATACAGAACCCAGACAACAACTCCACATTTCTTCTCTTGAGTTTTTTTCCTCTGGTTTCTTCCTACCTCATATACTGCAGTCTCCTAAGTCTACCAGCTCTGATTTCTGGGATGGTGCCTGGCATTAAACATTTAACAGAGACCTTTTGTTGCTCACTGCATGGTTATGACAAATGGCAGATTGTTACAGCAGGAGCTGTGTTATCAAAAATCAATCAAGAGTGTGCCAAAAATTCTGGCTCCTTTTGCAGAATTCCAGTGTGGAACAAGCATTGTGTAGATTGGAGAAAGAGACAACTCATAAACTCCAGCCAAATAAAAACCTTAAGAGGAATGAGGAGCACAGAGATGTCCAGCTGGAGTCAGCAAGTGTGTCACCAAGTATGTTCTTTTTTACTTGCATTTGCTAGGAAAAATCCCTAAAAAGAGAGAACCTTTAAAGGCTGACTGCAGTGAGGACTAGTGAGGGTGTGTCCTATCTGCGTTTAAGGAGGTGGAAGTAAAGAGGAGGAACAAATCCAAGGAATTCAGCTGAATGTGGAAAGCTATTGGAACAAATTATGAAATGGCCTGTGAGCACTTGGAAGAAAATACAGCGCTCAGAAAAGGCCAGCACAGTTTTCTCAAGAGTAAAGCATGTTAATGGAATTTAGTTCCTTCTCTGACGTGGTAACTCATTGTGCAGGGTTCACGTGGTCAGGTTTTGGAAGCACAGGGTTTACAGGGGAGGCTTCTGTGAGAAGGTGCCAGAATCTTCCCATGTGTCTGACAGAGCCAATGCCAGCCAGCTCCAAGACAGACCCGAGTTAAATTAGTTTTGTCTTGCTTTAGAAAGAGATCCTTCAAAAAGAGTGGCTCTGGGAATGTAGTTCCATTTATGATCAACCAAGATGCATTGTAACATTTCTGGTATTTTCTGTCTCTGTGACACACTGGTGATTGAGTCTTTAAAACCATATGTCAGATTTGGTAGAGGGATTTGTGAGTGTGTTTCTCTGTTGGCATGAGGAAGAGCTTACCTTAAAAAATTAGTTTTGTCTTTGGCCAGGCTGAGCCCATCAGCAACAGTGGCAGCACCTCTGGGATAATGAACTTGAAAAGGGGGAAAAAAATTCTGTGCAACAGAAGCTAGAGGAAAGAGGAGTGAGAATATGTGAAAAAACAGTCCTGCACAAATCCAGGTTGATGAGGAAGGATGGGGAGGGGGTGCTCCAGTCACTGGAGCAGAGATTTGCCAGAAGCTCAGACTTGGTGAGGCAGCTGTGCCTCTGCAGCCCATGAAGGTCCATGGGGGAGCAGAGATCCACCTGTAGCCTGTGGAGGTCCATAATGGAGCACAGATCCACCTGCAGCCTGTGGAGGACCCCATGCAGGGAGCAGGGGATGTGTCCTGCAGGAAGCTGAAGCCTGTGAGGAGTCCATGCTGGAGCAGGCTTCCAGCAGGACCTGTGACCTGTGGAGAGGAGCCCATGCTGGGGCAGTCTGGTCCTGAAGGGCTGCAGGCTGTAGAAAGGAGCCATGCTGGAACAGTTCATGAAGGATTGTGTAACTGGGACTCCACGCCGGAGCCAGAGAAGAGCATAACAGGAACATGTGATGAATTGGCCATAACCCCCACTCCCTGATCCCTGCCTTTCTGGAGGAGGATGAGGTGGAGGAGTCAGCAGTGAAACGGAGCCTGAAGAAGGAGGATGGAGGGAAAGTGTTTTTAGTTCCTCTTTTGTTTCTCACTGTTACTAATTGACAATAAGCTAAATTAATCTTCCCCAAGTCAGTTCTGTTTTACCCTTGGCAGTAACTGGTGAGTGATCTCACTGTTCGTATCCCAACCCACAAGATTTTCACCTCATTTTCTCCCTTTGTCCTGCTAAGAAGGAATCAAAGAGCAGCTTGATGGGCACCTGTTGGCCAGCCAAAGTCAATCCACCACACTCGAAGTTGATGACAGGGAAGCATCTGATGTAATTCAATGCATTAGTAATAAAGCTTTGGGACAGATGGTCTACAAATAATTCTATAAAGCAACCACAAAATTCAGTGATATGACTCAGAGCATGGTGCAATAATTACTACCCAACAGAGATGGCATAAAATAGCTCCTTTCAGACTGTGATTTATATCACTAAAATAGAAATCCAATTTACATGAGCAACTGGCATCAACATGTGTAGGCAGGTTCAACACTCAAACTGATCTCACAAAGCAGAAGAAATGGCTTAAATTAGTGAATTTATTAAAAACATAGAAATGAGAAATTATGGACTAGTTATGAGAAAAAAGAGAATCTTTTAAGGCAACAGTAACAGAGAATAGGCTCTACAAACTGAATATGAAAGAGAATGATACTTGGGAAACTAAGCAAACATCACCCTGGGCCATATTGGCAGGACTACTGTAAGTCAGACATAGGAGATAAACTTTGCCCTTCATTTATGTCCTTTGAGTAACAAATCCAGAGGATCCTTCAGCACCTCTGACTTCCACATTTCACTGCCAGCTTTGTATACTGCAAGTTAAAAAAGATGTAAAGAAAACAGAGAGTGAAGAGCTATGACCCTGGCAAGTCCTTTAGGCAACAAGACTTATGAGGAAATGTTTTAAAAATAAAGTTTGTTGTGCTTTTCAATACTAAATGGGGAAAAGAACCAGTAGAAACACCACAGAAACACACAGAGGAGGAAAGCCTGAAAACTGCTAGTCTTCCTGTACTTGGAAATGTTATCAAGAGTGTTACATATTAGAAGGAAAACTTGTTCTCCAAGTGCCCTCAGCCTATGATAAGAAAGAACTAACAGGAAGAAAAAATGAAAAATAATTTCTTGAAATAATGTATCTCAGATGAACCTAGAAAACCCCCAAACTCTATTTCTGGGGGATTTTAAAAGAGGTTTAAAAAGTGGTGAAAAGCAATGGTTACTTTTACTTGACCCTTTTTCCAAAGAGGCACAGATTCCCATTCTGAGTCCTCTTCAACTGTAGTTTTCTATAATATGATATGAAAATACATGTTCTGTTCTTTCCACTAAATGCTGCTTGGCAGCATTCTCACTTTAAGGGGAAAAAAGTAATATTTGGAACTGTTGTGAGTTTCTTTCCAACTCTGGTTTCCTGTCAATAGACTAACGCCTTGACTTTTATTCAAAGCCTTGAGGATAGTAGCCTGTTTTTTCAAATGTTTACAGTAAGTCAGTACTTCCAGTAGTGTTTCCATCTAGTATCTTTTTAAAATCCCTTTTAATGCAGCACTACAGTGCTTTTGGTACTTTTTTTTTCTGAAGTCTTTTGCTGTTTAAATGGTCATAAATATGAGAAACCTCCTCAGCTTCCCTAATCCTCTTTCTGTAGGAAGCTGGATGAAAACTTTCTCTCAGTCCTTTGCAGGGTCACATCCTATTTTCCAGGATGTCTGAGCCTCCCTTCTCCACATGTTCTGGTGATGTTTATGCTGTTTTCCTTCTTGAAATATTTACACCATTAGTAAACTGGGCACAATGCAATAATTAAATATTTGCACTGTGAGGAGGTTGAGCACAAAGCAGTAAGCAGGAAAAATCATGTTCAACTTCCAGAGTGACTTGTTTTCTGTCTACTTAGGACAGTGATGTATGCCCATGTTGCCCAAAGCCCTTGCCAGCTGGGCTACCCACTTCCTCAGTACAGCTTCCTAGACTTAAAACCATCTTAAATGCAGTTCAGTTTTTTAAAACCCAGAAACTATGCCAAGTGTTTATCCTTGAAGTGAGAAACAGTCTAAAGAAGACAAAGTTGACTTTTACCTCACCTACCAGATCCCTCCCACCCCTTTTTATTCATGCTTTCTGCTACTACATCCCTCCCTCTTATGACCAGGAAAACAGGAATCTGTTCCCATTAAAAATAAAATTTAAAAAAAACCAAAGGATTGAACAAAGAATATGCTACAATGCCCAGGTTTTCCTCTTAACTGAAAGCACCTCAAATCTTTAGTCAATCAGTCAGACTGGGATAGATATGCTGTTCCTTTTCCACTTCTATAAACAAACCTCCTATATTGAGGAACTGATTTCAGTATTTAAGCAGAAACACACATCAATGGCAACAATGAATCATTATTGTTATTTAACTGCAGGAAGGACTTCGGGTGTCATAACATAAGTGAATGTTTATGAGAAAGAGGTGTTTTAAAATAGTGGTTAATCCTAACCTTAAATATTTACCAGATCACAGACTCAGCCTTTCTGCAGTACCAGGGAACATACGAACTGAGGCCCCTTCAGATTATTCCAGGGAGGTTTGATACTTTGCCAGGAAAAGTCTTGAGTACATAACATAACTGCTGGATGTTGGCAATGGGCACACAGATGATGTGGCTCTGAAAACGTCTAGTTCAGTACACTGCAGCTGCTGGGAAAAAAAAAGGACACTTCCCCTTTTGGTGAAGAAAGTTCTTCTTTGACAAACTTCTAGCAAGAGGCACTGGCAGCTGCAGAACCAAGGGCACTTTTGGTACCAACAGTTATTGTTTGGGCTTTTTTTCTCCTTGGGCTTTTAGTGTGCTGCTGGTTCTGTGTGATCATCCAGGCAGGGAACACAAGTTACACCGCAGCACTGACAGTGGCTGGTCCCCAACAGCCAGACACTTCTCTGAAGCCACTTGGGTATAGGTGAGGATCCATTCTCCGCAACACCTTCCCTAGACCAGAAATTTTGATAACTTGCTCTTGCAAATTTGCATGAAGCAGGGTCCAAACCAAGGATGTGGATTGTCTCACCTAGAAAAATGCCTGAAGGACTTTACCATGAGGCTGATTTCCAGCAGACAGGGTTACTAATCTTGTGCTTTGGGGGTAAAACTCACCAGATACCTCCATCAGCCAAGTGTTTATCCCTCAAGCTTGTCATTACCTGAGCTCTTGCCTGAGGTCATGGAGAGGTGGCAGATCAGACCTGGGTGGGCTTCCTGCAGGTATAACAGGAGTCCTTGGGACCTTTCCTGGAAAACCATCATACACACAGAGAAGGAACAGATATGGTCTGGCTTTCATGTCTGCATCTGGAGCTTTCAGCATGGCCAAGACTGGGATTAACCTAAAACCTGATGAAAGTCAGTCAATAATGGGTTTCAGGCAGCTCAAGTCTGCATTCAGCCTTTGTCTTGAGTTTCTAATAGTGACAGACAGAAAAGATCTAGAAAATCTCCTTTCACCATTGCGAATAAACTGCTGTAAAGCAGCTTCACAGCTGCCCAGGGATGTGGGGCAGGAGCTGTCTCTTCTCCCAGCCTGCATCAAACGCCACAGAAAGAACATCAGATTAAATTTGGCTCCTGTGGGCTTTTCTGTCTTGGAACTAATGGCAGTGATAACCCAGCAGGAAGAATCAGATATGGCATATCTGCTTTTGCAGTCAAAGAATCTAGTTAAACGTTTTTGATTATGTCCATACTACTTTACACAAATTTTTAAAGCATGTTCCCCATTTCACTGTAATTCCCAGTTTAAAATACTGCTGCAGACAGATCTTTATGATTTTTAAAATGTATTAACTAGTTATGGTCAAGGCTTCCTTTCTGAGTTAAGAAATTTTTTCAGGACTTATTCAAGTTTCTAATAAGATGGCTTTGAAATTATGTCCAAATATAGCTTGAGATATCATGTTTGAAAACTGAGAATAAAAACTGCAACAGATCTTCATCCTGTTTTAAACTCTGATCATTTAAAGAGCTTCTTCTGAGATAAAAATAACCAACAATGTATGTGACAAACAAAGCCATAAATGCATTCCATCAGGGAAAGCACACCAACAGGAAATCCTACATTCAGTAACAAGTATTCTTATTTCTTCCCTTATCCGTTTGCTTAGGGTTTTTCAGAGCTGAAGGGGCACAAAATGTGGTGCAGGCAATCTTTTCAGATACAGGCCCTTTAAGAATAAAATGTTTTGTTTCAGTATGTTCACATTACTCTCCCAGGGTGATGTATTAATCATCCTGCTCAGATCTCTGCTCTCGTGGCTCAGATGTGTGCAAGCTCCATGATACATGATGCTGCTTTCTGGGATAGATTCTCCCTGTTTGCAAGGCTATCCAGTACCACAGACCACAGTGGGTGGATTACAATGTTCAGGCCTTTACACAAAGTGTGCCTACGTGCACTTAGACTCTGCTCATCCCACAACACTAACATTTGTGCTAGTCCCAGTACTTGCAATTACCAATAACCTCAAAGTATTTAAGACTTATACTCTGGCCTTGGCTCCCTAGCAGAAAAGGATAGGGAATTTCCTCACCACTTCAATAGTAATTTTTGCCACAAAATGTCTCTCGAGATTAATTTTCAGTAAAATAACCTTAATTTAGTAAATTAACCTGAGCTTACTAAATTAACCCTAATTTAATAAATTAGCCTTAACTTAGTAAACCAACCTTAACCTAAACTTAGCTCTACCCAGCAATGTAATACCAAAATTAGTGAATAATAATTAGCCACGTCTGTAAACCTTTGCTACACACTATTAAACACCTGCGGCCTTGCACCCATGGATGCTATATCTCAGCGCTGGGTGATGAAAAGCTAAATTAAATCATCAGCCATGCTGACAGACAGAGCATTCAATGAGGTAACAGGCATCAACATACCCTTCCTGAAAAGCTGCTTTTTCCATTTAAAACCACTGATGATCAGTCCACAGCAGTGAGGACACAGGAAGCAGCAGCAGCAGCCTGTGCAGGTGTATCTCACTAGAAACTGGGGGGGCTCCTGCCCCCTGGGCTGTGATCACTGCTGGGCATCACCAGCTATGAAATGAGCTGTGAAGTAAAGAGCAATGGTATGTCTGAGTACTGGATCCTCTACCAGGGCCATTTAGGATACAAACTAGAAGGACTGTGCTTCCTAGAAAACAAGAACAAGTAGCCCTTTAAGAGGCATTTTTTCCAGCTGCTGTTAACACTATTTTGGTTGTTCCTTCTTACTCTGCTTGCCCTGTGCTTTTTGTAAGTAAGGCAGGCCTTAGGGTTTTTCTATCTCTGTTCACTGGATACCCTCCAACACAGCCCTGAAAGTCCTCAGTTGTTGTGACATCCTCGCCCTCAGCATTTTCACCAGAATTCCTTCCTGCTCCAGGTGGTGCTCCCCAGTCTCATGCCTCTGAATCAAGTTTTATTTACAGTGAGCTCTTATCTTTCCAGCGACAATGGGAGCTGGAAAAAGGCAGTGCAGCCACCCCATAACAATAACTTTAACCAATGTTTTCTGATCTAAAGCCCATCCTTAGCTGTAGTTTTGACAGTGTTGACCACCTATTTGTTCAAAAAAGAAATATATTTACAGGTTTTAAATTATGTTGACCTGCTCACATCAACCCTCAGGTGTTTCCTCTATTAGACACTTGTTCTGAACACTAAGAAGTGGGTCAGAAATGACCATTTTTCTTCCAAAAATTTCTGCCTTGCGTTTTTAAAACTCTAAGCCTTCGTCCCATATCCAGAGGACATGTTGCACAGTAGAATTTCAATCCAGAAACTGGTTATTTTGGCAAGTAGGTGGAGCCTCCAGAGTTCACCTTTTTAAGCACTCTTGGCACCCTTCACTGTTCACTCTGCTTTATAGTGGTGATCCCAACACTGCTGGGATCTACTCTATGCCCTCCTATGATGGCTTTCCTTTGGGCCTGCTCATTTAACTGAGCAGAACTTATTTTGGTTTCCTTTAGCTTTTTGTTACTGTCTTAAACATCAGCCCTATCTCAGCCCCCAAGTCATGATTTGTAGCTGTTGTCCCATTATATTCTGTGCCACTACTTCATCATCCCTCCAGTTTGCTGTCACATAGAGGTAGGCTGCTATTAGACCATCCCTGTGTCTCCTCTTGCAGGACAAACAAGCTCAGCTCCCTAGCCTTCTCCTTGAAGGTCATCTGCCCTACCCCCATTACTATCTTTGTAGCCCTTTGCTGAGTTTTTAAGGTTCTTGACATCCTGATGGGTCCAAAACTGGTCCCACCAGGGATGAATAAAGGAGACAATAATTGCCCTGAATCTGCTTCTCCTGATACAATTCCATGTGCTGCTTGCACCACCTGTAATGAGAACAGACTATTGCCTCCTTACATATTTTGGCATCCAGATTCCCTTTCATAAAGCCTCAGCCATTCAGTTCCCAGCCTCTGCTGATGTGTGGGGTTATTCCACCCCAAGCACAGAACCCCAAGCACTTCTCCCTGCCGAATTTCAGGAAGTTCTTGTTGGCACAGTTTTCACATTCCTCAAAGTTCTTCTGGGTTAAAGCTTTGTCACTTGGGATATCAGTCACTCTCCCTTGCTAAGCATCATCTGGAATTTGCTGCAGGGTGCACACCCCTTGTCTCATCATCCAAATCAGTGAAGAAGATATTGAAAAATCCTGGACATCCTCAATACTCCATTTGTTACTGGCCTTCAGATGGATTTTAAGACACTGATTATGACACACTTTAGCCTGGCATCACAACCATTTTTCAAGCACACTCATGCATCTGCCTATACTTTGTCAACTTGAAAATAAGAATGCTGTGGGTGACAGTGTCAAAAATGTTACCAGAGACAAGATATATTCTCCATATTCTCTTTATTCACATAGCCAGTCTTTCCACCAGCAGTCCTTTTTCCAAGGACAAATGTCAGGAACCTCCACACAATGCTTTGTAGATGGTAGACATCAACCTGGCAATCACTCATCTTTGATGGTTTCACTAACTAGGTGGTTCCTACAGCAAAGAAACCTCTGTCCTTTTTGTCTTAAGCTGAGGAAAGCTTTCTTGGAGGTATGATTTGGATTGAAAATATCTCTATTCTGTGGTATCTTGAGAAATCCTTCATTTTACTTTTACATTCACTTTTTGATAAAAATACAGAAGTTATGTTTTATTTATGGGAGTGTCTGTATTCTGTTAAAAAAACTTATCAGAGTTGCTCTTGAGTTAACTGAAAGCTGTTAAACATATCAAAAATTGTGAGAAACAAGACTACTGCCTTCCTTTTAGCACCCAATTTCAGGCAGATAGAAACTGAAATGCTGCTGAAATTTCCCAGTGTTTTCCACCTATCCAGAGGTTGTCAGCAGAGGTGGTGCTTCACCTGCTGCAATTCTTCATTAGCAAGAAGTTTTTGAGGAGGACTGAAGGTTTGAGAGGTTTGCAGGGGCTGTCCTCTGCTCAGTGTTTAACTCCAGGTGGATGCATGTGATAATAAAATGCACAGAGGAACCTGCTCAGTTCCTCTGGATGTGTGCAGGCTAAAAGGGGTGGGGTGTGAGCTCGATACCCAGATCCTTGCCTGCCCACATGCTGAATTTCTGTTGTGCTGGCTGGCTCTGGCCTGCCTTCTTCCCAGGACCTGTCACCAGGCAGTATGGAGATGACCACACTGCAGCCTACGAAGTCTCCCAAGGCTGTCCCATCCTCCTGCAGAGCGCCATGCATACCCTGGGGGATGCAACACACCCCTTCAGCTTCAGGCCATAAAAACATTACTCTTGTGGGTTGCAACACCACCCTTAGGTTATTCCAGAGCCTTTGAACTCAAAACCACAGCACAAAAATAAAGATAAATCTTAGGACTGAAGGGACACCACTTGCAGCACAGAAGGGAGCCAGGGCCAAGTGCCACACAATGTGTGGGGTCAGTCTGACACAAAGGGCTCGCCCGAAGGCTGAAGTCAGGCCATGCCACTTGGTCTCAGGGCCAGACACTGAGGTCTGGCCATTTTATATTTAGCAGAATGGACACAGCATCTGTTTGAGATGCAGCTTGTATGGGCCAAAACTTAACACCAAAGTGGGATATTTTTGTGACTCATTTGCTTTGCTAATCTGAAACAGATTTACCATGCCTTGTTTAATAGGGAACAGCCTCTAAAGCTATTAAATGAATGAAATGCTGGTTTAGAGCTGGCTGTTTGATTCTGAGCAACTGTTTGGAAATGGCTGGCAAAAAGAACATGTCCAGTTTTGCTGCAAGAGCTGCAATCAGCTTACCTACTGCTCTCTTCTTCTGTCCTTACTCCCTCCATTTCTTTGACTTAAAGCTACAGCCTCTCTTTGTCAAAAGAAGTATCAAGTGATCCCTTAAACAGATTGCAATCAGAAACTGCTGCTTGAGTCCTATCTATGTCCTCTCTGACATCTTCCTTGAAACTCTTGTAAGAAGTGTTTCCAACCCTTGTCTCCTCTACCTGGGTACAAGACAGGGAAGAAACCTGAGGCATGTGTTTCACAGGTGTTTGTGTTTTATGCCCAGGAGTCCAAGAACATGAATGTGGTCCCAGTCCTGTTGGTGCGGTCAGCTCTGAGTACACAGTGCCAACCAACAATATTACTTTGTACTTCCTTGATCTGAGTTCAAAGCTTTAAGACCAGCAAATGTGACCAACAACTTCAGAATAAAAAGCAGCAGCCATCTAACAAATCACAAGTGACACACTGCATTTAGGGTCTTGAAGGACTGGATTTTCTTTTAGTGAATTGCTTGGCTCTGTTACTGCTCTGTAAATGTGTTGCTCAGGGCAAAAGGACACACACTTTTCAGTGCATTTTCAAGCAGAGGGCACATGACATTTCTACATGAGGAAGATTAGACAATGATCAGGCCTTTTACCAGCTCTTCCTTATCAGACATCAGTGAGGACAGAATTCTGACTTGCACTTGCTAAGCTGCTCCTCAAACTGATAGGCACCCTTCAGCCTGTTCTGCTTGATTTTGAGCTATCTCAGCCTTGGTGAGTTCAAGAGTTCAGCTGAGATGTGAGTTGGATGTTCCTTCAGTGAGGCTGTGAAAAATGGAATGGGAAGGATTCTGGTACACACAGATGAACTCGGGGCTACGTGTTTGTGTGTATAACAATGCCTCAGCCAGACTGAGTGGGAGGAAGAGGTGAGGGGGGAGGGAAGTACTTTCCAGATTTCTAGCCAGTAGATGAACTTCTTTAAAAATATAACAGCTAAAGATGGGGGCTAAAAGGAGAGAAGGGAGTAATTGTACTTCAGTTTTGGAGAAATTTTGCTCAAACAAATAATGACCACAGAGAATCAAAAAGAAGCCAAAGTGCATTTGGTGCCTTCTGCCCTGGTCACTGCAAGAATTGCAGCAACTCAGATAAACTGACCAGCAAAGTGTTTTAAATCAGGAGATTTCCTGGTGGCTTCCAAGTTCTGTAATCTCTTGTTTCTAATAGCCTAATGTATTAGAGCATAGACTCATACACAACACCTCCTTGATCACACCTTCCTGTTAAAGAACAAGTTACTGCAAAGTCTGCTTTGCATAAATGACTTAAAAAGCCCCCTTCAAGGTGCTTGTGCAGCCCCCAAGTGAGTTCTGTTTGAACATCCCTAACACTATGCCTCCAGGGTGGACGTGAGCAGGGTTCATAATGGTCAAGTTCAGAGAATCCCCCCTTTCTAGTATGTGAGAGCAGCTTTTAAGAAAAGACATTTACAACTTACAGGTACTTTAAATTTGCTGTTGAATTTGCAGCAGAGGACAGTATTTGCAGTGGCTGGTCAGTCAGATTATCCCCACTGAGCAAATCACAGAATCACAGAACCACAGGATATGCTGACTTGGAAAGGACCCACAAGAATCATGGAGGGAATGGGGATGGAGTCCTGGCACCCCAAGGTTTTAGCCAGGCAGACTGAGGGAGGATTACAGATGCAAGAAGCGTGAATGACCAACTGTGGGCATTAGCTGGGCTCTGTTAAAATCTCTGCTCACTCAATGCTTCAGAAGCTTAATTAGTGGTCTGTGTAGCTTGTCTTCTTGTAGGTCATTTTGGAAAGAAAAGTTCAAGGGGAAGAAATGTCAAAGGGTAGATGTTAATGCTGAAGGCAGTACTTTCTAATTGGCTTTCCTTAGGCAGAGGAAACTCTGACAAACACAAACTTTCTCTTTGGGGTTGGGATGGAGAAGGCCACCCATCTCTGAGAGAGCTGAGAAAAATACACCCATATTTAGAGCCTTTAAACATTTCATTTCTCCTGCCTCTGACCACTGTGTAGGACTAAGGCACTGCCTTCAGTTCACAGTTAAAACATGTCTCTGTACTTCCTTGCCTGCCCATGGTAAACCACAAAAAGTATCAACATGAAAAACAATATCTCATGCCAGCTTGGTAAAGCTACATCTGTAAGGAACTTACTGTGTTTATCTGCATGTTTAGCACAGATCACTAAAAGAACAAGCTCTATACAATTGTCCATACAGGTGTGTTTAACAGGTGGACAGGTCTGAATAGTATGACATTCCTCCAGCAGGAACAAACAAACTCATGCAAAAGGCTCAGGCACCCACAAAAACAATTCTCTGATCCTCCAGCAGCCCCAAACAGCTTTCTTTTAGACCATTGGACCATTGGAGGGTAGGTGAGTAGCTGGTCACCACACACACCCTTCTGGGGCCATCAGCAAGGACAGGGACCTTCATGGGCCACAGTGCATGGTGCTGTTCAAACTTCTGCACAGTGGCAAGCAGGTGACAAAGAAGGATATACAAAGGACCCATCGGAGCAGACAAACTGAGACTACATCAGTGTGTTACACTTTGACTGTGGTGAATTCACCTGAACCTCGCAGAATCCCAGAGTCGCAGGATCACAGACTGGGTAAGGCTGGAAGGAACTACAGGGGGTCACCTGGTCCAACCTCCCTGCACAGGCAGGGTCATCCCAGAGCACATGGCACAGACAGCTCCTGGATACTTCCAGTGAGGGAGGCTCCACTCCCTCTCCAGGCAATCTGTTACAGTTCTGGGTCACCCACACACTAAAGAAGTTCCTCCTCATATTCAAGTGGAACTTCCTGGGCATCAGTTTCTGCCCATTGCCTCTTGTCCTATTGCTGGGCACCACCAAGCAGAGCCTGGTCCATCCTCTGACCCCTCCTTGCAGATACTGATAGACGTTGATGAGGTCCCCTCTCAGTTGTCTCCTCTTAAGGCTGAACAGGCCCAGTTCCCTCAGCCTCTCCTTGTAAGAGAGAAACTTCAGTCCCTTAATCAACTTGTTGCCCTCCACTGGACCCACTTCAGGAGCTCTATGTCTCTCTTGTACTGAGGAGCCCCAGAACTGGACACATCACTCCAGATGAGGCCTTTCCAGGGCTGAGGAGAGGGGTAGGATCACCTCCCTTGGCCTTCTGGCAAGGCTCCTCCTGATACACCCCAGGATACCTTTGGCTTTCTTGATCCCAAGGACACTGTTGGCCCATGGACAGCTTGTTGTCCACCAGGACCTCCAGATCCTCCTCCACAGAGCAGCTTTCCAGCAGGTCAGCCCCCAACCTGTACTAATGCCCAGGGTTATTCTTCCCCAGGTGAAGGACCCTGCATTTGGACCCATAGTCTGAAACACAGGTACCAGTGAGACCTCTAAAACCCCAGTTGGGCTGCTACCAAATCAGGATGTGTGTGAAACCACTGCCACCCTGGGAAAAGGAGTTGCTCTCGATCCTAACTGAAACCCCAGCTGGGATTTCTTTCCTTTTGTCTTATCCTGTGCAAATTTCAGTGAATCCCTACTGGCTTAACCTCTGCACAATAGATAGATTAAAAATGAAGGCTCTCTTTATGAGTTCTTGGTGTGAAAGACAGGTTTTCATCTAGATATTGCAACTGGAGCCTCTTCTGTTTGGAGGAGGAGTGGAAGTATGCAGCAAATCCCAATTCCCCTTCCAACTGTAGCAGGGATATAGAGCTATCTCTCTGCCTTTACAATGACATCTGTGAGCTGCAGAGCCAAATTCTTCCTTTTTCCTGTTTGGCTTGAAGAACTTTCATTATTTTTACAAAATGTGTTAACTCCTTCAAGAGGAATTGCAAGCCAAGCATTGCGCAATGGATGTACACCCACCCTGTAGGCTGTGGCTGAGACGTTTTCCTGGTTAGAAGAAGAGCTGTGCCCAAACACCACTGAGTATGGTACTGACACCAAGTCTCTGGGTTGTGAGGCAGTACCAGAGAAAACTCTCAGTGACCAGAAGTATTCATCTTAGAGGGAACTCATAGTCAAAAACTTTATGTGGAAACAAACATAAAATCTATTTTAGACCTTGTCTCTCTTGGCTTTTTCTCTTGGCTAGCTTTAATATTTACCAGCCATCATGTTGACTTGTCATAAACCCAGTTCTTAGGCACTTATTTGTCCATGTGCACTGGACCAAAAGCCTGAGTGGTGAACGCGGGGCTGGGCAGCTGCGTCACTCGGCAGCTGAGTCCTGCTGTGAACGTCGCTCACGGATTCCACACCAACCAACAGAGCTTCCTACAGAAATGTTCCCTGTGCTAAAATACTCCACCAAAACCTCTTGAAGGGACAAACCTGCTCAAAGCAAAACAGATCAACCCTCCCCAACCCCCCCCATTCATTACAGATGAACACAGTCTTCTGAAATATATTTAAAAAAATCCACTTCCTTTGCAAATGGCAGGAAGTTCCTAATGCAAGACCAAATAAATGACTCACCCCCCCCATCTATGCTTTTGCTGAAGCAGCTAAACCTGCCAAAAGCAGTTTCCAAACTGGAAATAAGTACTTAAGTGGGGATATGAATAATACCAGGCAAATCTCTGACAAAGGCATGTGAATCTTCAGTCTGTGGTGTTATTTATTTATATTTTTAATTGAGGTCAATGCCCTTGGTTCAAAGCTGCATTGAATAATTTTTGGAAGGACAACTGATCCGTATGGCTACATGTCAGCATCATCGAGGGATCCAAAGACAACAACAAAAGGCTATAGTAGAATAAAATTCCCAGTGGATAGGGTGTGATATTTGATGGGTCACACTGGGAATTCTTTTAACATGAACCAGCAAACATCAAGTATATTTTTCATAAAACATGTAGCTTAATCCAAAATTATCCCTCCTGTATTGTTAGCAAGAACAAGGGAACACCCAGTTTCTTTTGCAGTGACTAATAATATTACCACTGCTTAAATGTAAGCAGTGTGCAGAGATTTTCTAAACAAATGCATAACATTTTTTGCAAAATATAACGCTGTGCTCCCACTTTATTTAACTCTTTTTTCCTTCTTTGCTGCTGCAGCACAACCACTGAAATTTCCTGAGTTAATGCTGGCATAGCAAGAAATATAATGTCAAGGGAAAGCAGAATAGTCTCATAATTAAAACCTGTTTCCATAGCATTGAAATGGATGGAATTGATACCCTTTGGTGGACTTTGGATCAGGTCTCTACTCTGGTGGTTCTTCATTTGCACCACCCTCTTTTCCCTGGAGCCTTGTTAGCATTGATTAGTTAATGGCTTTAAAGTGCTATTTAAATGCTGAAATATTGTTACTGCCAGATACTGGAACACATAGGCAGGTTTCGGCTGAGCACATATGATTAGACTTTCACTAGCATGGAATTATGGCCTTTCACTCCTTGGGTGTGCAGATACCTACAACAACCCAATTTAGTAAAATAAAATAAAACAGTAAATCAAGAACTTGTTTATTTTACTCTTAAATAACTTGAAGACCTGTGCTGTGACCTCAAGTGAAAGCCACCAGCAGCACTGGAGAGGTTTCAGGTTCATTTGCACAGCCTGTTTGCTGGTATGGGAATGGAGATCTGCATCAGGGCAGCCACCCCTCCAGAGATGCTCTTCTCGAAAGGACAAGTGCATGCCAGCTGCTCAGAGCTGATTTATTAAATGAAATAATATTTACAGTAGAAGTACCCATTAGGATTTCAGAGGGCCCACGTGGGTGGCAGCTTGTATTGTCTCCTCAGCAAAGCAGTTCCTAAAGTACACACGTCTGTACACGTACAGCTCCTGCTACAGGAGCCACTCAGCTGCTGTGGGAATGCAGTGAGAGCAGTCCTGCAGCCCAGCACGGCCTGAAAACTCACTGAGGCTGTGCTGTTGCATTGTAGGCAGTGGCACTGGCAAATTAAGCCTGGAAATTCCTGTTTTCCCAACCTGTCTTCTGAGCAGACTTTTTCAAGCAGAGGGGAGTGATGTTCCCCAAGCTTTCAGCTGTGCTCCTTTCTGGCACAGATCAGAATTTGGATCTCTGAGCACAAACTTTATCAGTTACATCTTCACACAGTAAAATACTTCCTAACTTGGATTTTTAGAATTACTTCATTTTCTTTCGCAATCCACCAATCTCTCAAAAGTGACTGTTAATCACTGTGTTATTCTCAGCCATAACTAGCAAAATAGCTGGCAAGAGTGCATGACCTAGTGAAGGTGCTGTTTGGATGCACAGATTACCAGGCTTTCCAAGCAATTACTCCCTGGGACTTCTACCTACACGTCTTCAGCATTTTTGAGGGTCCAACACTGCTTGTGATCTAAATAACAAAGAAACTGCAAAGGCCAAAGCAAAAGAAAGCACTTCATTTCAGTTCTCCAGTCCATTCCGGACTCAGTACTTGTTTTTTAACTGCAAAAGTCTGCACCTAGTGCACAGAGAACAGTTCATTCCATCTGAATCTCTGAAGCTTTCAGCCCCTTCCCCAAAAAGCAGCCAAGCACAGCAGATTGAAAACCTGCTTGAGGATGGGCCAAATCATACAATTCAGACACTGCCCTAGATCTGTTTTCTGAAGGACTGAATGTTTCTGAGCTACGATATTGTTTCATGATGAGATGAAGGAACGATTAATCTATTGGAAAATTAGTCAAGCTCATGTTCTCATTCTAGCATTTGCACTCGTTCCATAACTTCAGTGCACCGAGCTAGACAGACCTTCCATAACAAACACAGCATGCCAGTGACCTGATGACATAATTTTGAAGATATGACTCCAAAATAGGCTCAGTTGCAAATTAAATTATTTGTGATGGTTTCATTGGTTTCCCGGCATCACAGTTTAAACTGATTATGAAAAAGATTAGGCCTTTTATCATTCAAAAAACAAAGAAAGCACATCCAGAACAGTGCTGTCTTAGGATAACAAATGCTTCTCTTACGTTGTTCAGAAATATTTTTCATCCTTGCAGACATTAACTAATCAAAGAGAAGAAAACAAGATAAGAAATTTCCTTTATTCTACACTTGGTAATACTTCAGAGTTATTGCTGCACAACACGATCTCCCATAATTTTGTGGTGAAAAAGGAACCAGACTTCCAGGGTTCCATTTCCAAAGGCAGCAGTTTCTGACTCAGCTTCCGAAGCTGACTTAGGAGAAGAGAAGCTAAGATGCATTTGAACAGCAGCAAGCTTTTGTAGACTAGACTTAGTAAGCTTATTATATAGCTGAGAAAACAGAGGCTGAGAGTTTAACAGGGTTTCAGAGTCTGAGGAATTTCTTATTTCCTCTTCAGGCCACTGCACGAGGGGGAATGACAGTATGCTGTGGATTTCATCTGTTTGGGTCACTGTAACATGCCATAAAAGTGAAGTTGTTAAGTGAAATCACACACTTGGGGGATGAGTGTTTTACAGAAAAGTCACAGAAAAAGCAGCTCAGGCCGTGGCAGTTTAACATCTGCCTGTTGGTGGATGGCTACACACAGAACTGTGTATAGAGATACTCTTTGCTCAGCAGGCGAGGGCCTCTTTTTGGAATAAACGATTAGCTGCGCTTCTTGCCAAAGGGTTGTTCACTGAGAAACTCACCCACCACTTGCAGCACCTGCTGCACCCTCTGAACTTCACCAGAAATGTGCAAAGGCATTATTTCCCTCCTGCAATTACAGTTCCTTCCTAGTGGTTATTTTAATGTGTGAGCATAAGATTTTGCAACCCTGGTAAACGGACTTTATACCTATACAGAAGTATTTCCGCAGGACTTTGACCACCTGTGCCAGGACCCTGCTGTCGCCATCCTCGGCTCAGCCTTTCCCAAGGCTGCTGCTCCTTCGGTCCTTGGGCAAGCCCTTGCACACATTCCCTTCTCCTCGCCAGCTTGTGTGAAGCCCCGGCTACCCGGGGACCCGGGGCGCGGATCTCCGCCGCTGGCTGCTCTGCAGCCTGCCCGGGAATGCGATGTCAGCGCTGAGCCCCCCTCCGCCTGGACTGCGCGGCCAGGGAGGAGGGGGGACCCGGGCTTGCGGGTGGGCGTCGGGGCTCCCTGCTGATAGCCAGCGGCCCCCTCGGGCCGCGCACCCGGGCTCAGCCGCCGCGAACGCCCGCGGCCGCCGGGGCGAGCGCAGAGCCGGGCGGGCGGAGCCCGCGGCGGCGGCAGCACCGCCCGGCGGGCGGGGCAGGGGCTATAAATGCACCCCAGGGCCGCGGAGAGCGGCCGGAGCGTGGGGCGGCAGCGGCGGCGAGGGGACAGCGGGAGCACGGCAAGTAAGAGAGTTCTGTCTGTCTTTCTTTCTGTCCACCTACCCATCCATCTGTCCGTCTTTCTATCCACTTACCCATCCATCTGTCTTTCTGTCCATCCATTCACCCACCCCCGCGGACTTCGCAGTCCCCTCGAGTGTGCATCCTTGCATCACGCTCCTCCTTTTTCTTAAAACTAAATCCCTTTCCCCTCGCCCCTCGCAGGTCTTTGCCAGGTGCTGGGGGAGCGGGTGGCTTTCAGCCGCTTGCAGGGGGCAGCGCACGGCGCGCCCCGAGCCGGACCCTGGCCCTTCCCGGCAGCGGGGGCGGCTGCGGGATGCTGCTGCCAAGGTCTAGGCTCCCGGGGAGCAGCGGGATGGGATGGGCTGGGTTAGAAAACAGCTGTGGAGCCAAGGCTCATACTTTCTCTACGGAGGTTGACCACTGGTGAGTGCTTGTGTTTCTCTGCTCTCGCAGCTCTGTACTGGGTTTGGAGCGCAGGACAGCCTTGATCGGTGTCGGGTCAGTTCTTTCAGTGGGGTTGTTGTCATCGTGTGTGACGATAGGCACAGTTCGCCACCCGTGCTCCAGGCATTGCTCGGCTCAGAGCACTCGAGGGGAGTGTTTGCAGTGGAGGCGTAGCCACGCACTGGGCTTGATGGAATAAGGGATTTCACTTCTGCTAAGGAAGAGGTTTTGGTTAATGCTTTTCATCATGGTACAGTTTTCCTATGAAACACTTGCAAGCTGGCATTGGTCACTGCATGACCCACTATTACACAAAGATCATAGTGCCCTATTTAGCACCCCATCCCCAGAACAGGACTTCAGCTAGAAGTATTTATCACTTTATGTTATTTTGATGATTTTTGTTCTCCTATTTAAATATGAACTGTATTTTGAACCTAGAAAATGCAATTGAAATGACATGGAAGAGGTCAAAGACAACCTGAAGCTTTCTGTTCAGGTTCTCTGCATGGTGTTTTGACGATTTTGGTTTCCTCTGGCTTTTTATCAGCATTTTTGTGTGTTTTCAAGTGTGTCAAAGATACTCAGCTGCTGCAAAACTCACTGTTGAGGGCAAGCAATGGAAATAACCTGTAAAGAGGAGCTATCAAGTGCTTCAGGTAAACATCTGAGAAACCTGCCTTGCTGTTCTTAGCCTTGGCTGTTACAGGCACAATTTACATCAAAACTTCAGCCGGTGGAATTAACCTGTGCACTTTGAACTTGGCTCTGGGAATGTGTTTGGTTTTTTGATTTTGGAGGACTTTTTGTGGGTTTTTTTTTCCTGTTGTTGGGTTTTTGTTTTTTTGGGGTTTTTTTTGGTGGATTTTTTTTTGTTGCTTGTTTTAATTTTGTGCTCTTTTAACCAGAATCTAATGTAGTTTGACATAGAATGACTGGGTTTTTATCACAAGTACTTGAGTAAACAGCAGGCAGCTAATGCTGCATGATGTTCTGTGCACAGCATGAATTTAATGACTTTGGATGAAATGGTAAAACTCGGAGTAGATGCAGCAAAAATAGTGATTCTTAAAGGCTTGTACATTTCCCAGGGTACTAATGAGCCCCATGCCCTCAAAGAAGAGTAACTCATGAATGTGTTCAGGAGGAATATGGAAACACGGATGCAGTGAAAGCAGGTTTTAATGTAGTAATGAGAGATTCCTTGGGGTCTGGTTTTTATACCTCATATTTTTCAGTAAAAACTGAACAGATGCAGTGGCATAATGGTTTGGGAACCTGGAGGCCTCAGCTTCTGAATATGCAGCAGATAACTGAATAGGCTTGATTTCAACTTTGAAAACTTTGAACAAGATTTTCTACAATTACCGAACCGAGAGATCATAGAATGGTTTTGATTGAAACATTATCTAGTTATAGTTCAAGCCCCCTGCCATGGACAGGGGCACCTTCAAGTAGTCCAGGTTGCTCAAAGCCCCATCCAACGTGGCCTTGAACACTTTCAGGGATGAAGCATCCACAGCTTCTCTGGGCAACCTGTGCCAGGGCCTCAGCACCCTCACAATGAAGGATTTCTTTCCAATATCTGAAATAGACCTTCTTTAAGTTTAAAGCCATTCCCCTTGTCCTGTCATTATGTGCTCTTTTAAAAAGATGAGCTCTTCCCCTGAGAAAGGGCACACTGAAATGACTGACCTTGAACCACACTGGGGAAGAAGGGTGTAGAAGGTCTTGAAAAACTAGGGTTTTAATTTTTTTCCCTTAGAAAGAAGGGTTTGTGTACTTATTTCCTGCATTCATTGACCTCTTCACCAGCATGACAGCAAGATAGAGATGTCAAAGCATCAGGTGTCCACAGAATCAGGCAATAGCCAAAGAAGTGTCACCCTCTGCTGAGGAAGGACTGCCACATGTGCTGCCTGTGTTTTGGAACCAGCACCTGGGCTACCAGAAAACAAGGTCCTAAAGTTTTCTGTTTGTGCCTTGCACAATGGCATTTTTTTTTCTTGCCAAAATAAAAAAGAACACTAAAACTGTGTAACAGATCATCTGGGTAGATTGCATGAATACTCACTAAAACCAGCAGGATTCCCATACTGTCTTTCCTCCAGTAGGAGGTACTCTGCTCTTTGAATATTCCTTTTTGGACTATGACAATTACATGGGGAGATTACAGGGCACCTTTTGGAACACTTTGGCAAGGGAACTTGGTCCTTAGAGTAGTTTTAAGGCAATCAAGTAATTTGCTCTTGTAGTTCAGGTGGGATTAGCAGTGAAGTGTTGGAAGAAAAATTATTTGGTTCAGATTTTTAAACCTAAGTGATCAATTTCTTTGACTGAAGTGCAACATACATCTTTTCCTGCCCAGCTTAAGAGATTTTGACAACCTTCTAGCTTCCCACAAAAAACTCTGTTTTTTCACTTAACCTCATTAGAGCACAAAACATAGAACATATATGTAATGAGAAATTTCCTGCTGTTATTGTCTCAAAATAGACAAAAAATAAAAGAAAATATACAGAAGGGGTGAAGCTGGCTTGAAGATCTTCAGAATGAACACAAGTAGAAACTGTGAAACTCTCAAAAATAATAGAAATTCTAATTGTGGTGGATCAGCAGTGTTTACATCATGTGCACAGCTGGAAGCTTAAGGCAGCAAAAGCCTGTTTGCTGTCAGGGAGAGCACAGCCTGGGGAAGCAGTGGCCTGGATCAGTTCAGTCACAGCAATATGCAAAAAGAGTGGCTTTCTCTGACTGCTCTGGTTTGATTGCTCTGAAGGAAAACCTTCCAAAATACAGGAGATGTGACTGCTTGGCATTAACAAGGATGACATGCTAGTTCTGGAGATGAAGTATGATTTCCAGCTGACTTTTTACATCTAACTTTCATGTTGAGTCACAGCACCTAGAAATGCAGATGTACAGAAGAGCCCACTTCGTCCTGTCACTGTTTCCTACATAGATGGCATTGCACATAGAGACTGCCCTTGGCTTCAGCTTTAGGTGTGCCTTTGAATGTTTGCCTAAAGCAGGATGGCGTTGTCCTGCCTCTGTGGAGAATTTCCCTGGACAGTTAGGTGGGGGCTGATCTCCAGTTTCAGTAGCTCATCATAAAATCACTAAGGGCTTGTGTTGGAAGGGCCCTTAAAGATCACATAGTTCCAACCCCTCTGCCATGGGCAGGGATGCTACCCACTAGATCAGGTTGCTCAGGTCCAGGAGCAGCTCTGCCCTCTACCCCAAAAGCTCTGTCCCAAAAGTTCTAGGTAAATTACTTGCTGCTGCTGGAAAGTTAAGGGAAATATTCTGCAACTGTTTCAAAGACTAAGAGTAAGGCAATCCCATTTTCAGGTTCAGTGGCGTGTGTTCTTTTGGATGACTAAAATCTGGGTTAGACATCTTGGAAATCAATGGCTGTGAATATAATGGCTATTGAACTTGGTGTTTCTCTCAAATGGTGACAGCTTTTTTCCCTATCTGTGTCACTTCCAGAGCCCTGGGTGACTTCAGTGAGGGACAGCTAGTGGGAGGTAATCCCTACTGCTAATTTCCTTTGGCTGTGGTTTTTAAGCAGCAGTAAGGAGCTATTCCGAGCTTTTCTTGAATATGTGTTCACATATCATTAAATTGTTATTATGACATAATTAAACTCAGTACTGAGAGTCCATGTGAATCAGTACCATTATCTGACATTTAATCCAGAACAGCAAGTGTGGAGTACAGAAAAAAGTAAAGCCTGGAATTATCGAAGTGTCAGACTTGAATGTACAAATGTTGTATGATGAGGGCGATGAGTTCAGTTTTACTTTTCTCTCAGGGCTGCTGCAGGTTCAGGCCTATTTTGTTTCCCAGCTGGCATGAGAGTGTTGCCTTTGGATAATGCCCAGAAGTTTGTCGTCAGAGGGGGTGTTCTCCGTGCAGAGGTGCTCTGTTGTGTGCTTGCTGATGCACAGCTGGACTGCCTGTGCTGAAGAAATTTTCCACAGCTGTATCTCTTTGTACTAAGCAGGATGTGTGTCAGTTTTGCTGCTCTTATTTTGTGTGGCTGATCACGTTTCCTATGTTTCTTTAGGGTTTGAGGCTACTTCCTTTCAGTTAGTTGTCAAAATTTTAATATATCTTTTTCATCCGTCAAGTTTTTTCTCTTGGTAGCTGGAAGTTGGTCAATATAGATCTTCCTTTTCAAGACCTGTTTTTAAAACTGGGTATTCACTACTTTTCCAAGCCTTCAACTGGCTGCTTCCTGCCTGACCTAAGTATAGCTTCAAAAGTATAGCTTTTTCAGCTTATTTTCTACCATGGATGTGTAGGGCCTGTCTGCTAGACCTGTACAGATGATGCAGAAATTAATGGAAACACCAAACATTAGGACTTAATGTAGCATGAAAACTGAATTCATGGCAAAACAAATCTTTCCATTTGCTTTCAGCCATCCCTGGTGTTTGGTTTTGTGCGTGTGATTTTTCTGTCCTTGCCATTTCACTACTCTTACAACCTGACTTTAAGAAATTTTGAATTTTAGGAAGCACAAACTAAGTAATGAGGATCTTAAACTGTAATGCTCTCATGAAGACTCTGTAGGTGGAGGCAATGGTACTCAAAGCAAAGAAGTAGTAATATATTTTTATGTATAGACTGGTGTGTTTACCGGTAGGCATAAGGTGCAATGGAAAAGCAATCAGCAAAGTAGGATGCAACTTTCAAAGGAACTTTTATTTGTGAACACCATAAACAGACATCCAGATGGGAAATGCACTGTTAAAGGAAGGAAGGATTGCTCTTGCTGAGGGGTTTTGGGTTGCTTCCTTCAGGTAGCTTGTGTGCACCTTGTCAGACTAATGATGTCGTTTTCCTGCTGCCATAGTTCTGGAGTGCTTTAAACATGCATTCCATGTACTGAAACATATCCCTGCTAAATTTTAAGATGTGTTTGTGTCCTTGGACAAAGCTGTGGCATTCTGGGCTATGGGACTAATTATGCAGTAGAAGCACTGCAGAATTTTATGATGACTTTTAATATTAATCTTTCCTAGATGATTCAGTTCAAGAGCATCACTTTTTCTTTCCATGTGAAACACTGTGAATTTTATGAAGTTTTATATAAAATCCCAAAGCTATATAAAAGCTTGAACATGTAGAACTCCAACCCTTCTTGTAAACACAGCCTGGAAAATGATAACAAAGTTCTCTGCCTGTAATAGGTACTAACCTGGAGTGTAGAAGGGTAAGGCTTTTAAATAAGTCAGCTGAGGATGGTGAATTGCCTTTTGCCCCCTGTGAAGGATTTTGGAAGGGCTTATTTTGAGAAGAAAGGAGTATTCTGGTACTGGATGGTTCTGGTTTAGACACCCCCTCACCAGTGCCACCTTTTGTGGTACAGGTTGTGTGCTCAGCCCTTGGGAAGATCATATTGTATCTTTGGGTGCTGAGGCTTGAAGGCAGTGGAAGGCTTTTGCCCACATATAGTCCCAAGTAATTCAGCATGTGAAAATGCTTAAATTTGGGTAATTTTATAAAGGGACTTGCTTGGGAAGAATGAAAGATGCCTCTTAACACAATGACCATTTGTGCAAAGTTTGAGTTCACATTAAGCTCTAGAAGGCTAAAGTTCATCCTAGAAAAGGGAACAGAATAATATCCATAAATTATACTTTTCTCCTCAACAAACAAATAAAAACCTTCATGCACTCATCATGGAAAACTTCAGCCCAGACATTTTGGCAGGGCTTAGAAAGAGAACTTGTAATAGTAATGACCAAGCAATTTTAATAGGTGGTAGAACAAGTCTTCTATGTACTCAGAAACTGCAACCCATATAGGATGACCTCATGAATAAATGTAAATTAAGAAACATCATCACCTTAGCTGTGATGCTTTGTAACTCAAGTCCTCATCATTGCAACATCAATGTGAAAATGCAAAACATATAAAAAGAATCCACTGTATACTTGCAAGGGTGCAACCTAGAGAGCCAGACAACATTCCTCATCTCTGAGTATACCGTGAGCCTCTCCCTTCTGGAATAATCTCGGTATGTTTTTGCCTCTAACTTTGACAGAACCACCCACTTGTTGAAGTAGCTGCAGCTGGGCAGCAGCTATGGACTATTAAAGCATGGCAGATTGAGAATAGGAGGGGGCAGGGAGCTTGTTCTGACACTGGTGAGCTGCAGGAACAATAGCTTGTTTCTTGTCTGTTTAGACCATAATCTTTGTGGCAGAAGCCATCTCTTCCATGTTATGAAATGCCTAATCCATCTCTGCCCCCTCGTAACATCTCTGTTGTTTCCTCTGCCCCCAAAGCCCAGCCCAACACCCTGGTGCCCAGCAGGTGCCAGGTCCTGTATCAGTGCATCACCTTTAATCTGTGTTTTAGACCTTTGTGCATGGCCAGTGGGAGGGTGCTGGGGCAGTGGAAGGAGACAGGTTGGCTCCGGGGTGGTGTAAGGCAACAAAGCCTAGGAAAGCAGCTGATTGCTCTTCATCCTTTCCACCCTGCAGTGCTGCCACCCACAGCCTGGAGCCCTTTAAAGCTAAAGCAAAACACTGGCAGTGTGAATGGGCAAATCTGTCTTTCTAAAGATTATCTAGTTCCAACCCTCCTTTCACTAGGCCAGGTTGCTCAAAGCCCCATCCAACCTGGCCTTGAACACTTACTCTGCATTATTGGACAAAACCACTTGTGACAGAGGTATGACCTGAGGCAGTTTCAGGTGCCAAATGCTAAAGAAGCATGAATTTTGGAGAACTTCATTAGGGTTTGTAATCTGTGCCTCATGGAGTTGCGATGTTATAGTGTAGGCAGTATTAGGGATTGCTAAAATAGGAAAAAGCCCTGAGGCTTTGCATTTCCCTGCCAGCTAGGAAGAGATGGCTGCTCATTATACAGGGAGGGGGTACACAGCAGGGGTGTCCTTTGGCCAGCTCACCAACCCTTCCCACAGCCAGCTTCTACTCCTGTGAGATATGGGAGGACCCCAAGCTTTCTAAGGAACATTCTTCATTGCATCCCGCAGTGAGAAGGTTGTGCAAGCTGTATTGCAACAGTTTCTTGCTCAACATCTGCTGAGTAGACAGAAGGGCTGCTTCCAGCTCCCTGTGTTTCGGTGCTACTGTCCATGTGCAGCTGCCAGCATGGTTCATGTGTGTGTGGAGAGTGACCAGCCCCTGGTCTGAGGAACTGGCAGTTTCAAAGCTGTGTCTGATCCCAGAGTGACCACAGCTGAGCTGTGTCCATCAGGCACTGGAGCCAGTGGCAGGAGTGAAAACAAGACAGAGGAGGTGGGCTGGAGCTGAGCCTGGAGGTCTCCTCTCTCTCTGTAGCAGAGAGCCCAAGCCACTGGCAGACAGGCTGGGGGAGATGCTGTGGCCCCCCAGCTGTGCCTCTGTGGTGGGTCAGCTGCTGGCTCTGTCCCTGCAGCTGGCTCTGTGTGGCTTCACCCGGCTGTTACTTGGTGCAGGGCTCGAGTTCTTGGCTGAAAGGTTTTGGTTTCCTAATCAGATAAGTGTAAGTGTAAACTTAAGTGTAAACTTAAAAATGGTTAAAACTTTAAGCTCTTCTTATTTTTTCTGGCGTTGAAATAATCAGTTATGCTACATTATTCTAACAATCTGCATTTGGTTTTTTTTGATGCCAGCTCTCATTTTCAACTAGGGCCTTCAGGAAAACATGAATGTGGAGTAACTCACAATGAGGGTTGAAAGAAAATAAAAGTAAAATGGTTAGAAAAAAGTAATGAAGTTGAGTATCAGCAGTGTGCTATGCTTAAAGAGGGCTGGGTATTTGCAGCTCACAGGACATCTATGAGCTGGAGACCACCAGGCAGCATAGCTGTTTCAGTTCCCTGATAATATTTGATTTTATGCTTTGACTACTGACCTTTTCTCACTTGAAACGTCAGGTTATTTAAACATTCTGCTTTCAAACTTCCTTCGTCTCAGGTTATTAACTTCTGGTTCCAAATTGAGATAATGTGTAACTGGAGGCTAAGGAAGCCTGGGGAGTCCCAGGTAGCTGAGCGTCTTCAACTTTTGAAACTTCCTGCTCAAACTGTTTATTCAGATCCTACTTAACTGTCAAAAGTCATTTGCCTTTTTTTAAAGGGGAGGAACTGCTGCAAAACCTCTTTCATGATTTATTGTGTGGAACGATGTCAGAGAAAAGCAGTAACTGTACACAAAGGGCCTCGTGATACCAATGCCTGTAACAAAGAGTAGTTTAAACAGGGCAGTGTGGGGGCAGATGCTTATGCATGAACTGTTTGGATGCTTGCAAATGAATCACTGGATTCACAAACAGGAAGATTAAATTTGTCAACTTTGTTACAAACTACCTGAAATGTAAACTGCACTTAGGGATGTATTACGGCCCATAACTGTACTTGGGTGCTATGAACTGTCTTGTCTTGATGTCCCCTTGTCTCTGTTTAGTCTCTGCTTAGTGGACACAAGTTTTTTTTCAAGCTGCTCTCCAGTTTGCAGTAACCATGTTTGTTAGGCCAGTCAGACAAGTTTACAGCATTTACTGTTAGTGACTGGAGGAGGTCTAATTGACTGTGTGGAAGGCTCAAAGGCTGTTTGAGCATCACAGTAACTTTCCTTCATTGTCAGAGGCCTGAGCTGCCTGGTTTTTTTTTCTGACCTGGAACTGATGTGGATATTTACCAATCAGCTTTTTCAGAGCTTTGGAGATGTTGTAGCTCTCTCCATCCTTGTCTCATCCTTTCTTAATTGTTCTGGGAGCTGCTACAGGTGCACAAAATCTCTGCCACCTGTCCTTCCTACCTTCTTTGGTGACAGTGCTGAAGACACCTGTAGCTTTCAAGGGACAAATTGCAGAGTGATTTCACTGGCTTAAAAACACCTCCCACCTGCAGTCCTGGATCACAAGTTTCACGTGGTCCCTCTCTCTCCAAAGAGAACACCAGTTCTTGGGAGCTGCAACCCTCAGTGTCCACAACTCTTTCCCTCTTTACCATTAGATGCTCATGAGTATTTCATCCTATATGCAATGTGGTTGCTGTCCCTCCTGCTTGCTCAGCCAGCAGAGATGAAAATGCCATCAAGATGCTCTGGTTACCCTTCTATACATCAGTACTCAAAAGGAGAATAATCTCTGTTGCCAGTGTTTAAAAAAGCAGTTTTGAGGAAATTGCCTTTTTTATGAAACACTCAGGCAGGAGCCTTTTGTTGCTCTTTGTTTTCTATCATAGCACAGAAACAAAAACCAGTTGGGTGTGAGAGCAGAGAAATCCTGTACAGCTGATAGCAGTGCCCCCAGCCCTTCATGGGTGTGAGGCCATCGTGCTTGATGATGCACCCCATGGCACAAGCTTGGCCAACCCTACATGTGCCTTCAGAAACAAGAAGTTTGAAATGAGGGTCTTGGAACTTGTTTTGCTTCAGTGCTTGAAAGGAATTCGGTCACATATATGCATATTACCTAATGTTTGGTATATATGATTGCAACATTGCTGGGGTCTGAGGATGGCCTGATGGGTGCCTTCTTAGTCTCTTTGCTGGGATCTCTGTTATACCAAGCCAGGCTGCACATTTATCCTGTACCTTCTGCTACCAAAACAAGGCTGCAGCAATGATTGTCCCCCCAGCAATGATACATAGGGAAAGGAGATATATTCTGAACCTTTAATATCAGAATAATCCAGCTCCTGATACCGATTTCTGAGTTAATAGCCTTGGTAATGACCATTCCTGCAGTGGTTTTGGAGCAGTGAGATTGGGCTGGAATGGGGACAGAAAGGCCTCTGAATGAAATCAGTCAACACAGTATTGCACAGATGACTTCACCCTTCCCCACACCTTCCTTGCTTCCTAGAGTCTGGTGCCCTTCCTATTACTTGGCAAATGTTGCCATCAGTTTTAAAGCACTTTACCAGCTGCAGAAGTGTCTTAAACATTTCGTTTTCTCTTAGCAGTATAATACTTTTAAAACAAACCTCTGAGCAGCAATTGCAACAGGTGTCTGGGTACAGGGTGGTAGGTGGCTGCTGGGTGGAAGTGGCTTTTCCTGGAGAGGAAAATTTGGGACCTCTCAGCAGGCTGAATTGGCCAAGCAGAGTGAAAAAAAGTTGTTTTTCTCCAAGTTGGCAACTTTACACTACTGCTTGCAGATATAAATGAACTTTGTCTTTGGAAGGCATCTGTGAGGCAAGTGCTTTGAAATGTGTATAAAGGGATGCTTGTATGGTATCTGTTTAGGAGAGTTGCGCAGATACATTAGCTTTGAGCTGCCCTGTCACATAACAGAGGGCAGCACAAAGCACCTATTTAGAAAGTATAAAATTTGTGCTGAACAAGGGTGGTACAAAGCCACTTCCCCATCTTTCTCCTTGGAAAATAAGATGTTTTTTACAGTGCTGTCAGCAGGGCTTTGTTTGCCAGCTCTTATGAACAAACAGCATGTTGTTATCCCACCTTATCACAAGGTTGCTGCTTGGTAGGAATGTTTCAGGTATTCCTGATGCACAGAAGGAAAACCCAGAGCTTGGAAATGTCTGCTCTGAAAACATTATGGCTCCAAGATATGGTATCTTTCCAAAAGTGAGAACTTGGTGTAGGTAAGGCTTTTGTTCAGCAGACTTGGTGGCAGTCATGCAATCTGCTGGTCAGCACTTCCTAATGCTGGTTCTTTCAGAAACATAGAGCAACAACTTTGAACTATTATGAAAACAGGATTGTTTTTTAAAGCTATAAAAAGCATCCATCTTGTTCTTTTTTTGGCACAGTTTTATTGCTCATTTGTAGTCAATGCTCTGAGTCTCTGAAAATCTGAAAGTGCCCCATATAAACATCTCTATTCCACAAACAGTAGCTGTGGCTTTGTTCCCTGAGCCACTTCTTACTGGAAAACTGCAGCAGGGGACCAGGCTTCTTACTATCCTCCCCTATGGGCAAACCACAGAAAAACCTCCTGCACTTCTAGTCCCTATTGCAGAATTAGGTGCAATATTAAAAAAAAAAAAAAGCCATTTGACTTAGGTTCAATTGCATATAAATATTTCAACCTCCAAATATTACAACAGCATTTATTTTTTCCTCTCTGCCATGCACAATGGCTCACTGTATAGAATGGCAGACTACCTAGAAGGCTGTAATCCCAAAAACATGTAATGTTTGCTAAAATGTTGCAGTTGCTCAAAATTTTGAAATTTTTTTTTGTGCTTATTTTGTGATTAAAATCTGTAACAAACCAAACACAATGGAAAACCTGAAGAAAAGGGTGAACCAGGGCCACTTAAGTCTCCTGACTTTTTACGTACCTCTGATGTCATTTCGTAAATTTGGATTACCGAGCACTGGCAACGGGATCAGTTTTGGTCCTGCCTTCATGCCTCAACTGGTGGTGTAAAATATTAATGAAATGTTTCTCTAAATTTAAAATCCCCAGTCTAATTTTTACCAAAAATCTCCCCAGGTGCATAGCTAGCAAGAAGGGTTCCTTAAACCCAAAGCTATTTCCATGTGCATGGACACCCATGTTTTTCCAGCATTAACTCTTCTAGTCTGAGTGTGTCCCTTCGTAGCTTTCTGCAGCATCCAGCCATCCTCCTGTCACCAGAACATCTTTGCCCAGGGACAAATGCATCGAGTTAACCCATGGGCCAGAGTGAAAAATAATGCTGCTGCCACTGCCTGGGTGCTCCTGTGGGCTTCACAGCCCTTCCTGTGCCATCAAGTCACTTATGTAGACAGTGTGATGGGCTTAAATCAGATTTAAGTCAGGAGATGGGAAATCATGGTTTAAAGAATCGATGTAAATTATGTTCTGTAGTTCTATGTTTATCTTCAGAAGATAATTAAAATATGTTCAGTTACACTTAGTCAATAATTCCTAAATGTGTTTCAGCCTCTTGTCTTGCTTTGAGTACACTTACTCGTATGCTTTACTGGAGATGGTTCTAAACTTTTCTTAAAAAGTAAATATTTAATTTGTTTTATAATTGTGTATTGCTGATGGACAAAATTGGAAATTTATTAAAGATGCCCAAACCCCACATGATATGCATTTCTCCAGCAGGCTAAAGGATATGTTTTGACTTCTGTATTTGTCATCCTGCTGCTACAACAGTCCTAGTATCTCTTTCAAGAACTTTCTAGTAATTCATTACAGCTTCATAGGGAACAGCCCTCGGACTCTGGTGCCTTATCTTTGTCATGAGAATGAAAAGATGCTGTTTTTGACTCCCTGTCTGGGCTGATGTGGTTGGTGAACTGAGATGCTGTTGGTGCACTGCACCTGAGCCATGACCTCTGACTGTTTGTCTTGGCAGTCACCTCTCTTGGGGTTGGCTGTGTCTGTGTTACCAGTTAAGCTTCCTGCAGCTGAGGGCTGGACATCACAATGCAAGTCCTGTCCTACAGCAGGATACAGCAATCTTGTTCCTTCCTTTGACAGTTTTGAAAATATCATTATTGCATGAACCTTGTTGGTGTCCACTTAAAGAAGTATCTGATTTTTAGCTGTCCTGAAGAATGGAGCACATCAACCTGACAATCTAATGATGCTGTGTCCAGTTCAGTTTTCTCACTGTAAAAATCTGGGGGATAGTGAGGGATCCTTGCATACTTTGGGGGGGGGGGAGGAAAAAGTTTTTAGAAACAAATATTCAAGCAAACTCCAGGAGTTAGTTGTGTAGATTTGGTTATGCCTTCTTTCACCTGTGGAATGATAGTTTTCGTGGTTCTTTCCACTGGTCCCTGCCCTGTTTCCTTCTGCATTCCCTGCTTTGAAGCTGCCAAACTTCTGTTTGATCTTGCAGTCTTAATATTTCTTTAATCTTGTATTGTGCAGGAGTGTGTATATAAATAAACCAGGGAGGCATTTTACAAGAGATTTTATAACCTTTTTGCAGAGGTCTTTTAAACTATAACCTGAAAGAGTGGGTCACTGTGGGGGCTGGGTGGAGCAGGATCTTTACTTGTTCCTGTATTTAATCTTTGATGCAAGCTGAGAACAAATCTCTTTTCCTCTTTGCAGATATCAGCTACTGACCATGTCAACAGAGTTCCAGGATGCTCACCTTGCAGAGGTGAAACCTCTGGTGGAGAAGGAGGAGGTAATTATTTTAAAGCATTTTAGAGCTTGTGTTTTCTGTCAGGACTGCTGTTGGAACTGCACATAATAATATTAGATTATTTTAAATATATTGTATGGAAGAAACAAGGAAAACTGAAGATGGAGTAAGAATAGTTTTTTGGGGTTTTTTTTTTTAATAGTGCAAAACTGAGCCTTAATTATTTGTACTTGTTGTTTGGTTTTGTGCCTTTAATATGATGGTGACGTTTTTTCTTCTCTGAATAATGACAGCTCTGGATGCCTTTAACTGTATCAAATGATGCCAGCTGAGCAATCTCATGTACATCCCTCTATAGCTACAGACTTCTCAACATAGACTTTGCTCTGTCAGCTGCCTCTCATGGAGAGAGACTTTAAATCTCCTTTGGGCACAGCTGAGTCCAGAGGTAGGGCTGAGCCCCCTCTAGTCCCCTCTGAGTGCACTGAGCCATGAGTTACAGCTGGCTGGGTGTGTACAACCCACGGCCTGGTGCAGTCATTGGAGTTGCAGTATAGAAACATCCCAGCTTTTCTTTTTATAAGCCTTGTTACGCTACTTTTCACCCCTTATTGCACCATTTTTTTTCAAAAACGTATCAACAAAATCTGGGTTCAGTGTCTATCTGACTCTTCAGTGGTAGCCATACTCTGTTTTGGTATGTTCATTGCAAAAAATTCACTGTAATATGTAAAAAAAATCTCAACGTTTTCTTGAAACAAAACTAAGATTTTTCTCCTGTTCCCAATGACATTATTTCTTGACAATTATGTGTTGAGTTTTTTCCTGGTCTTACACACTAGAATTCATTGCTCTGTCTCCTACGGCCTTTTTTATTCCTTCCCTCTTTCATGTAAACACTTCAGAAAATAATTTCCACTTGTGACTGCAGTGAAATGGCTAGAGAAACTTTAAACACAGCTGCTTTGCCAAGGCCATTGCATGAAAGCAGAGCTTGTTTGGCCACCACTGAATGCAGCACTCCAACTTTTCAGAGACTAAGACCTGTTTTTAATGCCCACATTGTTCAGTATTACCAAAGCAAAGGAGATTCTAAGCAGAAGTCCTGTTGGTACTGAGCTATCTTTGCTATAAAGTTCAGAAATATCTTAAAATACTGATTAACTTCCTGGTTTTCTGTAGCACATAGATCAAAAGTTGGAATCTTGACAACGATCCCCGTATGCTCTTGTTCATGATGTTGCCTTAAATTTTGTCTGCATGGGGCAAACTTAGGACAGAGTTTGAATTCCTCTGTGGCCATTTTAACATAGATGAAGGAAGTTACTGAGTGTATTTTGAGAAAGTGGAAAGGGTTGCCCTGAAGGATGCTCAGTCCATATTAAGATGGACAGTGGAGCTGGTTTTGAGTGGTTTATTGGGTGATGCACTCTGGAGTTGAGTCCTGGCTTGTGCTTGAGTTTCTGCTACAGCCAAGTCTTTGCTCCTGAGCAATGATCAGTCTTATTTCATATGCTGTTGGTACAGATGCCACATTTACTTATTCCCTTCAGTTCTGGGTCCCACTGGGACAACAGTGGCTGAAATGCTGTGCTTAAAAGGTCATAAAACCAACAGTACAGCAAGATTAAAACACAGCATATTGTGTAAAGCTAAGGCTGTGTAAAATTATTTCTGCTCAGTCAGAAATAAGTAGTTGTTTGCATGCCCAAGACTGCCAAGTTGCCTAAAAGTTACAGCTGTGAGAACTACAGGTTGTACTGCAGTGCTTTGAGGGTTCCCCATCTGAGATGGTACTGCCTAAGAAAGCAGCTATAGTGCTTCTGACATCTGTCCTTAATTTACCTGGGTTTCTGAGGCTGAGTGACCTCCTTGCCAGGATTCTAAGCTTTCCTTTTTATCTCAGTATTATTTTTCAAGCTTTGGCCTCTTCTGCACTTTGCAGCATAAAATGTTTGCTTGGCTGCTCTTCCCTCTATTTTCAGCCCTGCAGTGGAAATAAGAGTTTGATTTCTTTCTTGTCCCTTAACAAAAGGAGGTAACTACAAGACACTTTGAAGCTATAAGCCTTGTAGGCCCCTGGAGGTGGGGAGGTTGTCACCTAACTCCTTTCCTGGTGGAGATCCTCGGCTGGTGCAGGGGCTTGTCACTAGCAGCTATAGCATCTGACAGGTTGGAATGGACCTCTCCGTGTCCATCCAGCCTCCCAAACACTGCAAAGACTAACTTGGGTTGGAATAAGACCCTTTCCACCTTCCACATCCTGTAACCACGTTCCAGTAATGACTGCTTAACTGAGTTGCAAGTGTTCAGTGCATTCTTGAACAGACTTCCCATCCCAGGCAGGACTGAGGCTGTTGGCTGTCCCATTGCTACAGTAAGCAATGCAGAAAAGTTCAGTGTTTTACTGCTCCTTTTGAGTGTATTGCTCAGAGATTTAACAATAACTGAGGATGCACCAGCTTTTGTCCTTCATTTTGCTGGTCTGTAATCTAGTATTTTACTGCTTTCATTTCTCCATGAAGATTAGTAGGTTTAAAAGCTCTTGGGTGAATTTTGATGCTCATCAGAAGAGCTTTTATTGAATGGACAGAGAGAGCTCTCAGCAACAGAACTGGTGGGCTAGAACACATACCCAAGCACAGATCCCTGTGCAAGCTGCAAGTTACTTCCATTAATGCTTTCAAATCTCTTCACAGGCTATAACTCGCCTCCTTCCAGACTTCGATGTTCAGGCAAGTAAAGCTATTATTCTTTCTTTTTTTTTTTTTTCTTTTCTTTTTTTTTTTTCCTTTTTGCAAGAGGGGAGATTGAATTGACATTTGAGAAAACAGCAAGATGTGACCAGAAGGGACTGCCTGCTTGCCAGGAATGCTGTTACTGTGGGAGAGGGGTCTGAATGGGGCTGTGCTGTAGCAATGTGAAGGGGACCACAGGGGACCTTTTCAGACTGGAACTGAGAAAGTTTCAGTCAAAGGAGGTGGCTGGTTTGCAAGCAGCTCTATTCTTGCTAAGAGAATGAGAATCTTCAGCCGTGGTAGTGAAAACAATATCTTCCCCTCCCACATGGACGCACACTTTCCCCTGTTAATTTGCTTTCATTAGCAATGTGCATGCATTTCCTCAGAGGAAATGTTCCTCTGGGCGCATCCCATTATGCTGTTGAAATTTTCCAAAATATTCCTGAGGCCTGTGGAGTGGTGGAAGGTGCTAAGCAATCAATTTTGTCAGTAATAGGAATGATGGTGTCTCTGTATTTTTATTTAAAGCCAGAACATACAAGTTCATAGCACACCACTAGGTCACATAATGGCCCTTCACTTTCCCTGAGTGTCATGCTTTTGAGAAATGACTTGGTAACTCTCCTGGATCCTCTAATTTTATTGCTATTTGGGCTTTTGACAGAGAAGTTTGTCCTTGCTGGCTCTTAGCTGAGATTAAGGAATTGCATGGTTGCAGGAGTCAGGCTGGATTGAAGTGGGATGGAGAGCAGGGAGGGTGTACCTGCCTTGACAAGCAGTGTGAGTGGTGTTTTCCCACTGCTGAGGACAAGGAGTATGTGTTGGGAAAAGAGGCTCACTGGGTGTCTAATTTTTATCAGGGGGTGTAGAAATGGAGGCAAACTCTGAAGGAATAAGGAAAGCTATTAAATTGTTCTAGCCTCTGTTCAAGTCCTTCAAGGAAATAACCCTTCTCTACTTTACTGCATGTTGTACTTTATTAGCACCTGTCTGTATTTTTATTCAATGTTGTGACAATTGCTTAAAAAATACAGCGCAAATTCAGTTTTCCTTGGAAACCAAGGGAGACAGCTATCTTGGACATTTTTTTCATCTTTCAATGGTTCTTACTTCTGTAGCAAAACTGTAGTTTACACTAATCCTGCATCTTCCCCCTCATCTTTTCTAATGAAATCCAGTACCTGAAATCTTGATAAATGTAAGTTAAAGTTGTCACCATGCAGCTGCTTGCAGGACTGTGCACAGCATGGGAGAAGCTTTCTGTTTGGGTCCAGATTGATCACTTGGTCTAAATAAATTGAATCCCAGATTAAGTCTGCTAACAGGAATACTGCAGTATTTTGATTAAGAATCCAGAAGTGACCCATATTTCATTTCTATTCTTAGAATAAATTGCTTGGTTTGTAAACCATGTGTATATATAGATTTTTTTAAACTTGCAAGATCAAATTCGCTAAGCCTTTTTGCTTTTTTTTCTCCATGTTTTGGATTAACTGTCACTAATCCAGAGCAGTGGTTCTTGTCATTTAGCTCTGTTCTGCCAGCTCTTACTTTTTTAAATGATCTATCTTTGTTAAGAGTTTAATCTTTGGTTGTTCTAGTTCAGAAAGAAAAAATGTGGAAGAAGAGTCTCAATGCATTTTGTTAAGAACTGTGACTGTAAAGGAGACAGCTTTGGTCCTTAAAGACACGAGTGCCCTCCCTATTCTTCTTTAAATTCTTTTTTGGTTGATTTGTGGAAAAAGTGGTTTGGAGCTGCTATGAGAGATGTGATTGCTTGGTTCATTAGAGAAGTTCATGTGTGGCCCTAGGGCACCCAGGTCACTCAGGACTGAGACTGAAGCTGAAGTGTGCTCTTACTGAGCAACCTCTGCTATGAACCACTTGGGAAGAGGATGGGCTTGGCCAGGGAAGGAAGGTATTGGTGCTTGGCAGGATGGAGCTGCTTACTTAATGCCTGCGTATGGGTATGGGTGTCCACCAAAGCCACTGCAAGTTGGTCCATCATTCTGGGAACAAGTTAAGCAGTGTTCAGTTAATGACTTTGTTTCTGCCCCTGAACAGTAAAAAGAGCTGTCTGTGAGGTGTTTTCCTTCCAAGACTAAATTTTACATAGTTACTCAGGTTTACCAAAAAATAGATTCTTACTTCACATGCAGTTTTAGACAGACTGGAGTTAAACATAGCTTTCCATTTTTAAAGTAAGCCACTGTATAGTGGGGTATTGCCCTTCTGAAAGCACGTGTTGCAACACATGTGCGTGGTTATTCTCCGGAGGAAAGTCTTTGTGAAGCTACCAAGGGATGACCAAGACCAGAGATGAAAGAACTGACAGCTCTGAACTACCTCTAGTCAGCAATTTGTTTGTTACTATGTCTGTCTGTGGCACCTACCTGGAAATTGAAGTAAAGGTCCCCTGTGTCTCAAGAGGGAGAATGTTCCTGGCCAAACCTGTTTTAGCATAATTGATGATAAACCGGTGCAGGGCACTGTGGCCTGTGTGGCTTTGTTGTCTTCACGCCAAGCACATTTTAGTTGTATTTCCAGTTTGGTGTATTTGTGTGTGCTTTAGCTCAGTAGCATTGGAGCCAGTGGAGCCCTGGCTCCTCATCACTGTGTATCTTCTCCCAGCTCTGTGTTTCAGTCCATCAGGACTCTGCTTGCTCAGAAACTCAGCAAAACTTGGAGCTGTGTGGCAGCTGTAGGTGGCAGAGATGAGTTTGTCCCTTGCAATCCATGGCTCGTGGCCATTTGTATCTATAGGCATGCAAGATCTGTTTCTGCTTTACTTCCTCCTTCCTCCTGCCTGCTTGGGGAAAGAGCTGCCCTGCAAGGGGAGATGAATCAGCTGGTGCATGTGGCAGGAGGGGGTGGGATTCCCGCTGGCACCGCTGGACGTGGTTTGGGGCGTTGCAGTCTGCTATGTGGATTTCCTCATCCTTTTGGGACACTGAAGGAAAGGGATGGGGGTGGCTGTGGTTTTGTACTTGGCAGAGCAGGATGACCCAGTGCTAATCGGACTAGGAAGAATCCCTGGGCAGAGCTATCACAATAATCTGTGTCAGTTCCTGCACCAAAGTTTTTGTTCTTGGCTTCCACCTTAGCAGGGTCACTTGCATTTACATCTGAAGTCATCATCCTTGCTAATGTACCTGACTCCCAGCCTGATTTGGGGAACTTTTTTCTTAATATTGCTAGTTTAGAAAATAAATGTGAACAAATAAAAAAAGAAAAATAAGTGGAAATGTAGGCATTGGGGTTTTAGAGAAAACAAGTGTAAGATGAATTGTAATTCTATTTTAGAGTAGAAAAAACTAGGAGGAAAATGCTAAAGAACTTCAGGGCAAAGGGGATTTGAAACTTGACATTGAAATACCACATTAAAAGCTCAAATATTTTTCAATCTGCAGGAAATTGAAAAAGAGAAGTAAAAAAATAGCCTATGCAGGTATTACTATAGTGAAGTTCTTAAGTAATATGAATTTAAAATATACAGTCTCCTAGCAATTTAAAAGCTATTTAAATCTTTTTTCCTCAGTCCTAAGGCAAGAGAAGGGAGTTGTATTTAACCGTCATAATGTTATGAATTAAAATAAAAGCATGAGATTGTAATTGAGGATTAAGTATATTTGAAAGATTTAAAATAATTGTGATGGAATGCAGTATTTTACTTAAAATATAAAATATGAAATATTTAGCAAAGTGTGCATGTGCAGTTTTCCTTTTTAGATATCTGAGATATTTTGGTTGCATATTTTGTACTTCAGAAAACAACTTGTTCATAAACATGTTTTTAATCCATATCTTCCTTAGCCAGGGTTGAGACAGGAAGGAATAAATGAGCCCTCCTGTGTGATAACAAATTGTCTTCCCTTTCTAACCTCATGAAAAAATAAAAAGGTCACTTGAAGCAAAAATAAAATCTATTTTAGAATGTACCAGTTCCTTCAAACTGAGACAGCCTCCCTTAAATTGCATGTATTGGAAGTATTTTTATGTTTGTGTTTAGTGCACTAAGATAAGACTGCACCTCTGTTAAAGTGAGAGATGTGAACAGATGGTGTGTTTGTCTTTATCCTTCTATCGGATTAGTGTACCTTGGATTTTTTTTTCCAAGATAGTGTTTTAATACAAATCAGTTGGTGAAGAGCCTCTTACTATAATGTTGATGTTGATTGGGATGTGCTGCCATCTGTTTTCAGTGCTCTGCATTTTGAAAACATCCGTCCCTACATCACGTAGACAAATCTCTTGATCTTTAATAGGATCAATAGGGATGTGAAGTTGTTGGTTTGATGTCACCAAACAAACTGGTTTGAATTGGTTGTTTTTTTAGACCCCTATGTGTATTTCCCATTAAGAATTTGTGCTACAGGAAAATAGCACAACCCTTTTGAATTAAGGGACTCACTGTGATGCTAATGAGGAATTGAGCCAATTGTTAAACTGACTGTTATGCCAGTTGTTGGGAGCATGGTCACCTGTTGTCTCTGAACTATTTTTAGTTGACACTGAGGTTGAACTAGACTCAGGCTTCCAGTTCCAGAAGAATTAGCTGTGGCGGTCAGTGGGATGTGAAGGTTCAAGGGTTTGGCTTTATCTACCATGAACAGACTTTTTCTTTCATGCATGAAGGAGGAAGATCCTGAATCTTGAAGGTGCTTCCTGCAAAGAAAACAGGTTCTGGATTTTCACTGTTATTACTGGAAGGCTCTAGCAATACAAATCTGATTATATGAAATGCCTATTAGTCTCTAACTGAGGAGAAAATAATTTCAATATTCTACACTCAGCAGGAATTATGTTACACAATAATGCTTACCCTCATTACTGTGTTGAGATTGCCAAACTATTATTTTTTTAAATTAGCTAAATGTAAGAGAATAGAATGTGGAAAATATTAATTGCCATCATTATTAATTTCAGCTGTTATTAATTGCTATGTAGTGGCACTGAAAATCTCGTCAGGAGTATTGTATAATGATAATACCCAAATATATATATTAATGATGTAGAATGTTATTGGGGCCCTGAGCAATCTGATTTAATGGGTGGCATGCCTGCCCACAGCAGGAGGCTGGAATTAGATGATCTTTAACATACACTATTGTGTACCCAACCCGCGACAACTATTAAAATATAATTGTAGAAAGGCTTGGGTTGGAAGGGATGTTAATGACATACCCCATGTATATTTCCCATATTTTCTGTGAAAAACTGAACGTGGTGACATTCATGTGCTGATGTAGGAATCCTTTAAACTAAATGTTGCTTATCTACTTTGGAAAATACTAGATATCAAACATTTTAAAAGCCTTGGTTTTGTTGTTCAGAATCATTGTGACTTACACTAATTTTTTAGTCTTTTGTGTTTACTGGAAACTTTAACCCTGGCTTTTAGGAAAGAACTCAATTCTGATTTAATTTAGCATAAGTTTGGGGTGTTCCAGCATTTCAGATGACAAAATGCAAAATGAAGCTAAACTTCTCCAAACCTGATGGAAACAGCAACAGGAAAGACTCTGCTAATTCCCAGGTTTGAAATTTGGCGCTTTTACATTGTGTGGAAGGGACTTAGTTCATCTTTGATGTCTGACCTCTGTTGAGTATATTCTCCCCTGATCAAACCTGGCTCAAATCCTATTTAAGAATGACATCCTCGTGAATTAGTCTGTTTTGGTTTCCCCAGCTGGCATTATGGGAGTCATAAGCCTATGTAGGAGAGCAGCTTGTCTATATAACCCAGTTTCATGCTGGGGCAAAGTAAAAACCTGCCACCCGTCCTCTGTTTGACTTGCTGGATTTGCCACCCTGTTTTGCCTAAGGATGGTCCTGGATGTGGAAGATACAGCTTACTTGATAAGTAATGCAGTGAGTATGCAGAGGAATGAGTCTCTAAGGAGATATAAAAGCTGAAAATTAGAGTTTTGATGGAGTATAGTTCAGAGAGCAGCAATGCTCATCTGTCCCCATGTACAAGGGGCTTAGATCTTGATTCAGTGCTTCAGTTGTAACTTAAAATTGATGTAATTGTGTAATTAAAAAGAAAATAGAGTAAATGTAGAATGGTGTTGGCTAGAATCCTTATTTTCAACAAAATGTGCAGTGCATTCCTTGTATCAAATTAAGGAGCTGAGATTTAGATTGAATTATTACCTGAGATATTGGAAGAGGTTTTTAAAAAAGGTTTTTGCAGAGGCTGTACACCTCTGATTTCTACAACATAATTTTAATAGATTTGAATTTAACTTGGATTTTGCTTCTGGGTGTTACTGCCTGGAACAAGTCAAGCAAGCCCTGCAGCAGCAGGCAGTGGTGAATGACATGGATCATAGCTTTGTCCTGTGCAGTAAATAAAGGATTCTGGTGAGATGCAAAGACTGGCTGCTACCTATATAATTCTTTGGTTGTTATGTGAGTGTAACTGTACTGTAAAAAGTGTCAGAAAGAACAGTGAGTTTGTGATTCCCTTTATACACATTGGCAAAATACCAAATTGTTTATATTCATCTGAAGTTCAAGTGCAAAAGAAACAAAAACTTTTCCATCTTTTGAGTAAGTCACATCTAACTTAGGTAGAGATTCAGAAGATGGTGCTCAGGGGGACTTTAGGTTATTAATGATGCTGTCCTTGGTGTTAAGATCAATAAGTAGTATAAACTCCTGTTATCCTCAATAATAGTGGTTTATTTCTTAATGTTGTTTTTCTGATAAGCACCACAGTAATGTCATGGTTATTTTGTTCTATTAGCAAACTTTAGGCACTTGGGTTTATGCTCAGGTCTGAACATCACAAGCCATAAGACAAACACATGTGGCTGTCACTTTTATTGGGGAAGGCTACTGCAATCACAAGGCTTCACAGTATGATAAATCTTTATGGCAAATAAGCAAGTACAAGCTACTTAATGCTGCTTTCTTTGGGGAATAGTGGTTATTTGCTCAGCTAGAGTTCTTTTCCTAGAAATCAGAAATATTTTATCTTGGTGACTTGTACTTTTGCAAATGTTGCGAGTCATAGTTGTAAGCTCCTGTTATTTCAGGTGTCACTATAACAAACTGCTTTCTTTATGTTTTCTTATCCTGCCTTTTAATGTGGTTAAAGTGTTTAACTATTCCCTCAGCATGTGGTTAGAGCTAGCAGCTTGAGTGCTTCTGTAGTTTTATGTGGGCTGGAGTAGGTGACAGTCAAATGTAAAATGTTATCACAGAGCCCCCACCATGGGGGAGAACAGGGAGTGTTAGCATAGGATTGCAGAGCAGACCCTGGGATGGGGCAGGACCTGTGCTTGTGGTCGATCAGGGTCTGCTGCAGCAGCCGTGGAGCACTTGGACAATCCCTGACAGAGTCTTCCTGTCCTCTCCCAGGAGCAAGATGTGGAGACCATGCACGGCTCAGTCCGTGTCACCATGTGTGGCACTCCCAGGGGGAACCGCCCGGCCATCCTCACCTACCACGACATCGGGCTGAACCGTAAGTGTAGACTCTTTAATTGCCAGCACAGGTTCTGTGTCAGCACTGCCATAATCAGAGGTGAGAAAGCAGCAGTGGCTAGGAAACCCTTCCCAGGTCCTTGTTTGTTTGTGTGCATTGGAAGCTGTTTAATGGCACCTAACTCTCACAGCAAGTGTAATTCAGAGATTTTTTTTTTTTTTTTTTTAATCCTTGTGCAGTAAATAATTGGAACGTTTCAGTTAAAGGGGCAAAAGACCTCTGGTAGTTCATAGCAACTGTGTATGAATCTTGCAAAAAAATCTTAAGAGGAGGCCGATGGTATATTGCCAGCAGGACTGAAAAAACAACCCTGCTGGGGCTTTGGGTCCTGTCTGATAAGCAGTCTCGTGCTGCTTGGATTTATATGCATTATATGTCAAGTCAGTATGAGATGAGTGCTGGCTTTGTGTCCTTAGCCAGCCTTTTATCTTATCTGTCATATAATGAGCTAATATCCAGACCTGGTCTAGTTTGATCTTTTGTCAGACATACTTGTTGCACACAATTCACTGTTTCTTAATTAGCTATCAATATTTAAAACCACCTGCAGATCTTGAAAGTCTGGCTGTTGTAAGGGGGTGAATATTACTAGTAAGACCAAAAAAAAAAAAAAATCTGCTTTCTTGCCTGTGTTTTGTGGAATTGTCTTTAGTTTTGATTTTCAGTGAATCAGGGCAGAGAAAATCTGGAACTTAACTTTGAATTAGAGCTTTTTCTTTCCAGAGTTACAAAGTTTTCCTGGACTTGGATATTCTCCTAAAGCTGATTTGAGCTAAAAGCATTTTATATTCTGCCAAGATATTTTGCATATATATTGTGTGAGGACATTCAGAAACACACACAGAATATTGAACCATTTTCTAGGCATCTCAAAGATGGTGCTTTCCACACCAGAAGGAAAATATCCTAATGCTCTCCCTGCATGAATATTTCTTAATAAGATCATCTCAAAACTTGGAGTCTACAGCACTGAGTGTCCCAGAAGGATGATTTTGTCTTGAGCTGTCTGCAGCATCTGATCACATAATGTTTAACTTCTAATATTTGGGCAAAAGGCCAAGCCCCAGTTCTATCCTTGAATATTCTTTTTCCTCTATTTGTTTTGACACAATTTTAAAAAAATTAAAAGGACAAGGAAATTGATAACTTAATCTAAGACAAAACCTGGGATGAATACCCTTGGCTACATTTTGTTAGTATTTTAAGTTTGCATAAAGAATATTTTTTGAGGAATTAGGTGTAAGCAAATACTTCTAGTAGGTACAAAAATAACTTGGACAAACCTTAGCTGACCTGATCGATTCAACTTTTCATTAACCTGCAGGATAGGTTAATAAATTATTTTTATAGCTGAAAACTTAGTATTTCCTTCAGCATAATTATTTCCTATTTTCTTTTCCTTCCCAAGATAAAACTTGCTTCAATCCTCTCTTCAACTTTGAGGATATGCAGGAAATCACCCAGCACTTTGCAGTCTGCCATGTGGATGCACCTGGCCAGCAGGATGGAGCACCATCTTTCCAGGCTGGGTGAGTTGTCTGGGAAAAAACAGCCCATGCTTTCATAGTTATCCTCTTTTTGGAAAAAGAGTCTTGATCTTTGATTTCATTAAAAGGTACTTGCAGTAAGCACAGTAGTTGGCTTTTGAACTTAAATCCTGACACTCTATTTCTAAAGTACTGGAGTTCTGAGAGCTCTGTTTTGTTGTGCCAGTTCACAGTAGACTTTGGGGCTGCAGTTTTGTGTTTTAGCTCTGATAGTGGGACTGCTTGTAAAGCAATTCCTTGACAGATATCTACATCTTGTCAATTCAAATAGTGAATTAGCTTATTTTGTAATGACATCCTGAATAAAAAATACAAAATTAAACTATTACTGTAAAAAAGACAGGCATTAACCCCTACATAATGTCCTTCCTAAATCTGTGGATCTTTGTGAAATGGCATCATGGTGGATGTTGATAAGTTGATGACCTACCTGGAAAATCCAAGTTGTTGGGCAATAACAAGGTGATGAACCCCCCACAGAATGTCATATCTGCATATTCCTGACTGTACCATGTCCGATGCTGTAACTCTTGGAAACCTTGAGCACTGTCATTGCCAAAAGGCTTGGCCTGTTTAGGTCGAATGAGACAGGTTTACCTTGAGATGCCCCTTGGAGAGGAATCAGCTTGGCTGAGGAAGGGAGCAGCCAACATGCCAAGGGGAGGATTCAAGGCAAGGACCAGTTGTTCTGTGAGAACTACGTATTAAGGAGCTTATAAGTACCCTTATTGCATGAGCCAGTCTATTTCCCTGCTTAATTTTTAAGCTGGTCTGATGCTGTTGTTAGCTGCAATGCCCCAGTTGTCTATCAGAGCAGCCTACAAAGCTATTTCAGTCATCCCTTCTTTGCATTTGTTTAAATCATGAGCTTTTAAGTGCCTTAGCCCTCGTGTCCTGGACAGGTGTTATCGCTTCTGAGTTAGCTGCAGAGGGCAGCCGTCATGATCTGTGGCTGGTAAAGACTTCTGCTTGATAAAATCATGATGGCCGTGTAAGAAGCTGTTTTATGTTTGCCTGCCCTTCAACTGGGAGACCAGCATGCCTAAATTATGTCATAGAATTATGGCTTGGTTTAGAAGGGAAATTTACAGGTTATCTAGTCCAACCCCCCTGCAATGAGCAGGGACAACTTGATCAGATTGCTCAGAGGCCTGTCCAACCTGACCTCGAATGTTTGCAGGGCTGGGGCATCCACCACCTCTCTGGGCAACCTTTTTCAGGGTTTGCCACTCTCATTGTAAAAAAAAACCTTCTTCCTTAGATCTAACTTAAATCTACCCTCTTTTGGTTTAAAACCATTACCTCTTTTCCTATCACAGCTGGCCCTGCTGAAAAGTTTGTCCTCCTCTTTCTTATAGGTCTCCTTTAAGTAAGTAAGAAAATAAGAAAGGCTGCAACAAAGTCTCCCAGACCAAAGCTGTTGCAGTAACACCAGCTTTTGTCATGACAAGGTTTAATTTACCAACAAGAAAATCTAAGAAAATAAAACATTTTGCAGTCCTTGGTGGTTTTTGCTTGGTTATATTTTGGAGGCTAAACTTGAGAATAATTAAGTGTAATTCTGATGGGAAGCACAGATTTAAATACATCTTAGGCAGATGTTTTCCAGCTCTACTCTGGGTAGATTTTTTTTTCCACATGATACTCAGTTGAGATTTTGCTCAGAATTTCCTTCCCTCAAAGTTTTGTTTCTGCTTTGAAAAGGCCAGGAGCAGTAAGAAACAGCTGTTTTTATTGAGCTTTCCTCAGCAGCTTCATAGCCTTTCTTATGCCTTCATTTTCTCCATCAATAGTAATGGAAAGCTGTTCTCATTTATCCTATGGTAATGTTTGTGTCCCTAAAAAATTTTGCCAAATATCTGGAACTCACTTCTGTAGTCCCTGATTCTGAAATACAGGGGAACTTTTTTGTGGTGGACCAGAAATACAAACCTAGTGAATGTGGTTGGAAACGCATCTCTCTGGTTCAAACTTTTTCATAAGGTCAAAGTGTTAACTTTCCTTGGGAAAGATTCATTGTGGTCTGTTTTGGTCTTAGACATCCATTGTCCTGTAACACATAGAACATATATAGATTATGCTCCTATTTCTGCTAAATTACTTGTGCTTGCTCCTGATTTAAATTCAGCTCGTATACACAATGATCTCATGATGACAGCATTTGCTATTACATCTACAGTGATCACTGTGTCTCTAAATATGCCAGTGTACACTGCTGGACATGGTGTAATAACTCCTCAAAAACATGCTGCTTGTAGGTATGTGTATCCCTCCATGGATCAGCTGGCTGAAATGATTCCTGGAATCCTGAAACAGTTTGGGTGAGTGCAGAGTTGTTTACTTATTTTTCTCATTCTTCTCTCTATGTGGCTCACTGAAAGAGCAGGCATTTGCTTTGGCCTGGCTGTCTGGCATTTTGTTTGCTCGAACTACACTTGTGGTTGTTTTGGATTCCTGTGTTACAGATGGATTGCTTTTGCCTTGGTTTCTGAACGAGCTTATTTTTTGGCCCTTTTTGAAATGTCTGTTTATTTTTAAACAGGAAGCAACTTAGGAGAAATCCCATGTGCCTAATTTAGGGGCTTCCTCCAGTATTCTCTGCATCCCCCTTGCAGGGGCAGGGCACAGACAATCTGTTCTTCCCACTGTAGCAACCCACATTTTCCTGTGTGGTTAAGCAGGAAAAAAAAAAAGCACAGTCCCATCTGAAGACATTTACTGTTTTTTTTTTTTTCCTGTGGCTTGAATGTCCTAGGGGGTCTGTCTGACCTCCCTAAGCCTCTTCTACTACCAAGAGCAGATGCCAGGTTACCAGTTGAAAGACCTAGTGACAGTGTTCCTGGGTTGTCTACCTGCACCATGTTTGGGGGTTGTTTTCCCTTAAAGCTCAGCTTTAGCAGGAGCTGTAGGTGAGAAAGATGCCCTTTCTGTGGAGTTTGTGCTCCTGGTACACAGTGGAGAGGGCAGATAGACACCTCCAAGGGGTTTTCAGAACAAGGAGAGAAAACTTGGCATTCAGGTTTAGGCAGCTTTGGAAAACAGAGGCTGGACCAGCTCCCCAGTTTAGACATTGCTCAGTTATAACCAGGTCTTACTGCAGACCAGTTTACCTCTCCACCTCTTTAGGGGATGTGTATTTTTTGAACTGCCTAATGTCAGGCACAGGGCTGTCAGTTCAGTTGCACTGCGCAAAAAAATGTGATCAATAACATCAGCATCTTGAAAATCAATTAAACTGGAGTGTATTTACAAAGTCCTAATGAGAATGAAAACTATCCTCAGGTATTTTCCTAAAAGCATTGAATAACTGTTTTTCTGAGTGGTTTTGTCTAGCTTTCCCTTCCATGTATTCTCTAAGACGTTGAAGGTAATGCTTTAAACCTGATTTCAGTTAATACAAATATTTGGTTTGTTTCTGCCCCGTTTGGTTATGAAGTTTAAACTTCATCACCCCAGTGACTGGGTAGCAGGAGATGTTTCCCTGCCCGCTTCCTTTTAGAGAGGAACCAGTGCCCCAGTTGGATAGCTGTGATGGGGAGGGCAGGGAGAGCCCGGGGAGGGGGGAGCTTTGTATTCAGGCTGCAGATTTCAGGTCTGTATCTTACAAGTTTTTCTGGCAGAGACTAATCATTTCCTCCCAGGATCAGAACAATGCTGTGGCTGCTCAGTATATTTACTTAAAGATAAGTGAGGATGGCTGCTGCCCTGCAATGCATGAGGGCCAGGGCCCTCCAAATATTGCTGGGGCCACTGACGTTGCTGAGGGCCAACAGCTTGCCCAAACTGAGCCCACCCTTCTGTAGATACACACTGGCATGTGGAAGAGGAAGGCTACTGATGTAATTTATTTTTAGCACTCTTCCTCATTTGTCTCTTCTGTTTTATTGCTGTGCAGGCTGAAGACCATCATAGGAATGGGAACTGGAGCTGGTGCCTACATTTTAACCAGATTTGCTGTAAGTTTTGTGGAGCTTCCCTAAAGCCTCAAACCCAATTTCCCTCACATGTTGTCACCATAGCGTGCATGGAGAATTCCTGTTCTGCTGTGCCCAGTTAAGTATGCAAGCCAGGCTTTTAAGTGAAATACCACAATCTGCAGGACAGCTAATCCAGAAGACCTAGATTTTCCATTTTAAGGCCTGGGCTCTACCCAGTTAATTTGCAGAAGGTTTTTATAATGGGAGTTCTCTATTTAAACTGAGGGTGGAGAAAAAGTTAAATCCTAATGTTCTCCAGCTGCTCAGTTGAACTGCTCTAATGAAATTTTTTTTTTCCCATACATATGCTTGTTTTCTGCAAGATAAAACTGGACCTACCACTTTCCTCCCCAGGACATAATTTGCTAATTTAATTTTTTTGCTGACTGTCAAGTTGCAAAGGATATCCTAAATCTTCTCTTTTGCAGTTAAACCATGCAGAGATGGTGGAGGGATTAGTTCTCATTAACGTAAACCCTTGTGCTGAAGGTTGGATGGACTGGGCAGCAACTAAGGTAAACATCTTTAAGTTAGAAAAATAAATGTTACTGCAAGCCTGTGGAACATGAGGAGCTTGGCAATCTTGTATGTCAAGGCATGGCTGCAGATACAAAATATCTTGGGGTAACTCCTTTGGGGTTTATTCTTCCATTTGCAAAAATACTTCATACAGGGCTAGTGATAAAAATAAGTACTTTGAGAAAACAGATACAGATACATGTGGCACAATGGAGCTGCTGGGACAATTCTTAAGAGCTCATAGCTGCTGGGGAGAACAGTTTACCTAGACATGGTAGTTTTGGAAACATCTTTCTTGACCATGGCTTTGTTTACCAGCACAGTCCAAAATATGAAGTAGAGCACACAAAAATGCCCAGAACAGCATCTTCTGTGTTTCAATCATCTGAGGCTTAGATGCCAAAAGGACTCAGAAAAGAGCATTAGCTACAGTAAATGTGGACAGATTGTTCATACAACCAGAAAATGTTGACATAAAAGAAACTCCTAGGAGAAGCTTGCAGAGCTAGGATGTAACATTCTTTCAAGGCTTAGTTTCTAATTATATTCCCAGATCAAATTTATCAAAATACTTTGACAGACAAACTTACTTAAATGAAATGTAGTAACTTTTCTATGCTGAAATGAACTTCTGACCCATTTCAATTCTCACCCAATTCCTCACTGCCTGAAATTCTTACATATCTGTGCTTCTGCCTTCCACCTCTCAAGTATTACCTCAAGAGTACAGCAGGTGCCTTATATTCTTGTGTCCTTCCAAAGCAGGAGCACTTACTGTGGGTTGTGAGCTTAAGGTACCAGTTCCATCGCATTGTCAGGGTGGGTTGTTAGGGAGGAGAGTGGGCAGTGGGGTTAAATGACTCCCATCTGGCTGGTTTGCTTGGTGCTCCTGCAGGGAGTGATTCCCTATACACCTATGCCTCTAGTAGTGTGTTCCCTATATAACTGCATTAGTGAAGACATCTGATGAGAATGACTCAAACGTGAACCCCTAAAGGTGTTCTAGTTGGATGGAGGGGGCAAAATATCATTTTAGGGTATTGTACATGTAGAGAGAGCAGGAAACATCCATTGGTCTATTTATGGGTAATTGGAAGGTGTCATTTGTTCAGGGACTGTGTCAGTAGCAGGTACTTAGATAATCTTGCTGTTCAGATTTCAGGTTGGACAAACGCTTTGCCAGACATGGTCATTTCACATCTATTTGGAAAGGTAAAGTTCAAAAGATTCCTCTGGTGTATTCAGTCATCTGTATTTACCTCCTGGGGCTGGGAGGGGAAAAGCCTTCACTTAAACAATAAAGGATGAAGTGAAACTGTGAGATAGGATTCACACTTGTGTCCCTAGCATTTTGAGGGTGTGTTCTGCCATGGGTTTGCTGTGTCCTGAGTACTCAAGTGCATCTCAGTTGTGAAAACTCTAGTAGGGGCAGCTCCCTGTCTAGGCAGCCAACACTTAAAATGTGAGTATATGGTCATGTTCTGAGCTGAAAAACCCCTCAGCATTTTTATATAATATACGTGTAACTCTGTGACAGCTGGTTATTAGTGTTAATGGTGCTCTTCAGTGCAAGCCTTATGCAAAGTGCTGGACTGTTTTCTGAGGCTACTTTGCTGTGCTTGACATTGTTAGTAAATGCAATGGAAAACTCCATTCCAGCAGAACAAGGAACTAATCTATAAAGACTTTAGAACCCAACTGTTTGAAAATGTTACTGATTGAAGTCCTCGAAGCTTAGTTATTTACTATTGTGAAATTGAGTTCCACATTACATGTTTGTGAGCCTTCAGCATCTGCTTTGTCCTGGAAACATTTATTAGGCTTCTTACCCTCAATCTTCTTTTTTTTGTTTAGTTTAAAATCTCACACTTGTCTGACTGTAACCATCTGCACTACGTGTTTTGCAATTGTGAGATTTTAACATTACAAAATCCTGGAGTTTTAAAGAAAATTGTGGTACTGCAATCAGAAGATAATATTAATTCTGGGTGACTTCACTGGGTGCTGGAAGTGGTCCCTTCCCTCAAGGTGCACGCACTGCTGTTGTGCAGATATGAGTCTGATACACAACTACTGTCACATGTCTTCAGATCCTTTCAGAAAATAGCCCCTATTCTGAATGATTGTGTCTCCACTTTAGGAAGAGATTCACAGCAACCACGACCTGATCCATACTTACCGTCAGCATATTATTAATGATATGAATCAAACCAACCTTCATCTCTTTGTCAACTCTTACAACAGGTAAATACATTTACCTGATTTCTAACTGGAAACTTTTTTAAGAGGCTGTCCAGCTCTTTAGAGACATTACTTGTGTGGTGGGATTACATGTGTTCCCCCAGTATGAAGTTCTGCCTAACAGTGCCTTTAGGGATCTCAGGTGGTTTGCTTATTGGAGAAGGACCTTGTGCACTTGTGGGGTGAAAGATTGTGCACTGGGACTGAACTAAGACATTGATCCTTCAGTCTAAGTGTGGTTCTATATCAGTTATGGAGGCTACAATATATATCAGATTAAATTAACATGTGAGTGTCTGCTTTCTCTAAACTAGAAGAATATAGAAGTATCTATAAAATTCCAGTGTATCAAAAGCCTTTGTCCTTTTTTTTTGTTTTTTTTTTTTTTTTTTTAGTCGGCGAGACCTAGAAATTGAGCGCCCTGTTCCTGGAGTAAATGTTGTCACCCTTCAGTAAGTATTTTAATTGAGAGGTTACTGCAAGTCAGGGGCTGCCATTAGGAAGAACTCTTCTCTTCAGACTTGGCAAACATACTTAAATTGAAAGTTAAGTTGTTCTCATCACTGTGCATCCTGTCACTGTGCAAAATTTGGGCTTACAAAGTACTTGAAAAGTTGGTGTACTTAGCTTCATGCAGAAATATGTTATAGTTAATGGAAACTGTAGCTCTGAAGGCGCTTGAGCTGTGCCTATACAACTAAAAAACCCCAAGTTAAAACCATTTGAAAACCAACCAACCAAAAATATTCAGGAAGATAAAGCAGGTATGAGAATGACTGACTGTCAGATCTTCTGCTAATGGCTTTTTGCTTATGCTGCAACTTATACAACATAATAGGTGTCAAGTCTTTCCTAGCTCAGCTGCTGATGGTTATGCACAGGAGACTGTTCCTCTGACAATCTGGTTGGGATTGGATGGACAGATCCAAAAGTTGGAGCTCAAGGGCCTGGAGGGTGGTAGGCATGAGACTTTGATGCTGATGCCCACATTCAATTTCTTGTAAAGCAAGGAATAAGAGCACTGTCAAGGGCTAATTTGCTGCCAGCTGGGGAAGAGATCAGGTTCTCAGGCAAGGAATGTCAGTGGATCCACAGCTAATGCAGGATTTGATATATGTTTAAGGTGTCAGGAATACAAACCAAATCCTTTCCACACACTTAACTGTCTCACCCTTCCAGAGACACAAAATGCAGCTCAGGGCAAGTCCAGGCTGGGTGGCAGAGATAACACCACTTGTGTGTGCTTCTTTGCAGGTGTCCTGTCCTCCTGGTGGTCGGTGACAGCTCCCCGGCGGTGGATGCTGTGGTGGGTACCTCGAGCCATCTTTGCCACCCTGCTGAGGGTGGGTGGGCGAGCCAAGGGGGCTGCACGAGGCCAGCAGAGCTCCTGCCACACAGCACCCCTGCTGGCTACCAATCCAGCCTGGTGGCTCTCCTCTTCCAGACCACAGGAGAGCTGCCATTAATTCCATGGTGTTTTTCCCCTCTGCTGTGCACCATTATTTAATAGCTACCACGTTAGGAACAATCACCACAGCAGTTCCAGTGAACCACAAATATTTTCCTTTAGAGAGGAATCTGCTGCTGGTATTTTAACTTGCTGTGTGGTGCTGGAGCTGTGCCCTGGGTCACTCTGGAAGTGAAGAACTTCTTTTTGACCATTATAACTCGCCCCAGATGACTGGATGACTTCAAATGTTGTGCCTTAATAGGCATGCCCGGTCTGCTGGCCCGTGGCCACATGGCTGCTCACCACTTGGGACGCTACCAGATGACCCCAAATCACAAGATAAACAACACTTGTTTCCATTGGAGTCCCAGAAACAGATGAAAAAAGTCTCCAATTCCCAACTATCGGTTTGTACATGGAAAAAATGCAGTTAAAAATGTGAGCTGACCTACTTGGGTTTAAAGATACGTATTATGTATACATAGTCTTCACACAGAATCATAGGACAGTCAGTTTAGTCTCTATTAAGCCAGTAAACAAGGTGTTAAATCTGTTTTCATGCAAGAGTTCATAATTAAAATCTTGTGTACAATGTCTTATGCTGCTATTATTTTATATAGGTTGAATGCAACTCAAAGCTGGACCCAACAAGGACCACACTTCTGAAGGTAATAACAAAACCTGTGCTTTTTAAAGTAAACATTCTTCTCATATAAAACAATTATATTGGATTAGCTGCAAAAGCAGAACCAGGGTGATGTGTTGCAATACCGTAACACAGTGAGAATCCGGTTCTGATGTGAAAAGAGAGCTCCTTCAGGGTGAGAGCATTTTAGTGGAATAAACAAGACTAGGGGCTTCTTGTCAGAGTTAACAGCAGGGAATTTCTCAGCTTCTCCATTTTAAAATAGTAAGGATAAGAGTTGAAATGTTCAGTATTTCACATACCCATAATGAATTTAACTAGAGCTGGCAAAGCTGATCTTGAGATATTTTGAAAGGTTTGAAAAAACTGTGACCAGAGTAGGACTGCAAACAAGTTCATTCTGTTCCTGTGCTTGCCTCTCAGCAGAAGTATCAGGTGAATTGACAGCTAATCTATCAGCCAGTTTGGTCATCCTGCCTTTTATGAGGGTACAGTCCAGAATATCTTAATGCTATTTTCTAAAAAATTTGGATAAAATGCACTTCCAAACAGCAGAACATAATGCAAAGGCTTTGGCTGATATTTAGCATTCAGATTATGGGGGCAATCTTCAGCTTGTTACTGATGAAGTAATAGCATGCAAACAGTGAAACAAGTTTGGTCATGCTTTTCTGGGAACTTCTAGTGCATCTCTTTATTGAACTGGTCAGTGAAAATTATAATAAATAAAGATTTTTAATTTTTTTTTTCTTTTAACATTGAGAAGTTACACTGCTGCCCTATAATATGGTGTGGCAGACACCCTAAGAAAGTTACTGACATTATCTCAGACCTTTTATCAGTGGCCAGCCTTTGCTCAGTCCAGGGATATGGCTGATGCCAGATCCTGCTGCAGGCCTGTTTTGCTGTTAACTAATCCTAGATAGGATTTGGGGTTTCCTGTAATTTACAACTCTACTGTTTTCAGCTTGTAGTATTCCTTGGAACAGGACTGTTTTTGTTGGGTTGACTTTGAGGGGTGGAGTGGCAGGAAAAATGAAATGCTCCAAAAATATTTCATGCACTCAAGATAGCTTTTCTCATTTGGCTTTCCCTGCTTCCCTTGGCAAGTCAGGGTGGTGCTTGCCATCCGCGATCTGAGCAAATCATTTTTCCCCTCTCACCTCTGAGCTTTAGGTGTTTTTCTCTACCCTGTTTGTCATCCAGGTCAATACAGAGTCATGTTATTGTAGTTCAGAGCTGAACTTGCAACCAGGACTAATGGGCTGGTTTCTAAGAAACTGGTAATTGCTGCCCAGCAAAAACCATTTGTAGCTCCAGCTGATGCTTTGCCTGAGCATCAGCCAAGACACTTTGTGGTTTTCTGGGGAGCAGTCACAGCATTCATAAACATTTAACAGCTTGCTTTGATATGTTCATCCACGTGTATGTTACTCACCCAACAAAAGGAAGTGTTTTCTCTGGCAGATAGCTAAAAAGGTCATTTCAATATATCCATCTAAGCATAAGTGAGTTCCTCTGGCATTGCACTAACTGGCTGTTCTCATCCTGTTTCAGATGGCTGACTGTGGAGGGCTCCCCCAAGTTTCCCAGGTAGGATTTGGCTGGCGGAAATCCTACTAATCATGTTCTGCAGGGTGTCAGACTGCAACAAATGAGTGTTTTCCTGTAGAGTACTTGCTGTTCCCAAATGTCAGCCAAAAGGATGGTCATGATTTCATGAATAATGATGTCAGTTGGTCATCTGAGCTTTCTTATTTCCTTTAAAGAGCAATGAAGTGCAAAACTAAGATTGGGAAGGGATATTATTTTCACTAATAAAGTCTTAAGCAAGTAAAGACCTGAGGTGGGAATGCAGAGGTATTATTTTATGCCTATTTACTAAGATAATATGAATTAAGGCTTGAGCCACTAGCATTTTAACAACATTCTTACTTGGACTATTTATAGTATACATCAGGAAAGTGGGAGACAGGAAAACAGTGCTGTGTTCTTGCATACACTGACTCAGCTTGACTGTGGATGAACTGGAGTTTCTAAAACACATTTAGTCATAAGTTCCAAGCTGCTAATAAAGGCTGGCAAAGTTAAAATTTACCTATACTCTTGTGTTGCCTCACTAAAAGAGCTGATTTGTAAATCAGCTTTGGAATGTGATATAACATCTAAACAGATTTCTATACAATATAATGTGGTGTTTGTGAACTTAAAGGAACAGCTAAATTTGGAATTGCTTGCAGCTGAAGCCCCTGTACAGGTAGTGTATGCTACAACACTGGGAGCTGGGAAAAGGCTTTTTTAAAGCCACATGGTAGTATGTGCATTGCTTCTGTTATAGAGAGTCCATTCTTTGCAGTGGTTCAGAGGATTATGCAAAAAATATTTTCATGTGAAATAATTGAGACTGTGAAATTGAAACAGGGAGTGCCTCATTGCAAGAATGTCAATTGTAGGCAGTTGTGCTTGTGTATTCCTGGTGAGCTTTCTTGCCCTATAAATGTAACTATCAGCTCTGAATAGCTGAATTTGTTCTCTGGTGATTAGGAATTACTCAATTACTGGTCTTGTATGACCTGCCTTGTACATTTTGTGAGGCCAGTTGTTTTACTTTTGTTCCCTTCAACTGAAGGGAACAAAAGTAAAACAACTTAGTTTTTTCTACAAGTTAGTTTTGTTCACTTTTGTTGCTTCAGTAACTGCACAAGTAACTCAAGTTTGAGCCAGGTTTAGACCACTTCTCTTCTCTGGAAATGTCATTCTTAAATGCATGTAATTCAATTAGTAAAATAATGGGGTGAAGACTAGGGAGGGGAATGGTGGAATTTTCTCATAAAAGAAGTTTTCATATAGTCAGTAGAACCCAGAAAACATTTAAGATGTCCCTGTTAAGATAGGGCATCTGTGGAATCTATAACATTGTGATATAACCTACTGAGCACTGCTTATGATAGCTCTCTCTCTCTTTTGCAGCCTGCCAAGCTTGCTGAAGCTTTCAAATACTTTGTTCAGGGAATGGGATACAGTAAGTATTGGTTTTATGGAATGGTTGATCTTGCTACCAACGTTAATTGGGCATCTAAGTACCCAGAGAGTCTTTGATCCCAGATGTGTCACCCTTTCCCTTTTGGATATGCATTTGCCAGGGGGGAAAAAAACAAATGCTGTATCTGGGCAAAGGGTTTTCAGATCAAGTGATGTTATTAGAGAGCTTTGTAAATGGCTTATACCCACAAATACCTCTTTTACTTTATCTCAGTGTTTTTAAGGTGGATGTCTGTAATAGTGTCCCCTCGTGGCATCACAGGATATGGTTCATCTACTGCATACAACATTTAAAACCTCATTGGCTCAGATTTCTGAGTTGTAGCTGTTTGTTTTTCCCATATTTGCTTCTGACAGCTGCTGTTGTGTGGTTGCACTGTGAGCCTGGGTTGCCATCAAAGACTGAATATTGGAAAGTGATGGGAGGGCTGATGAGTCTCTTCAGTTTCCCTCTGGATTCTTGCAGCCACAGCAATGTGCCCTAAAGCTTCCTGAATCCCTCAGCGCTGGCCACTAATTTCGCTGTAATAATTTGGTCTCATTAAGTACATGCCTGGAGCAGGGGAGGTACTTCTTCATGTGGAGGTACCTGGAAAAGTATCAGTTCAACCCTGAAGGCTTCTCCAAGGGTGGCTAAGGCCAAGAGGAAGGCAAGGGCTTCCTTCCAAGCCTGTGAAACAAGGTATTAATGAAAGACACTTCTTCCAGTGCCCTCCGCTAGCATGACCAGGCTGATGAGGTCCCGCACCGCTTCTGGCTCCAGTGTAACCTCTTTGGAAGGACAGAGGAGCCGGTCTCACACCGGGGAAGGCACGAGGAGCCGGTCTCACACCGGGGAGGGAACGAGGAGCCGATCCCACACTGGGGATGGTTCCAGGAACCGCTCCCACACAGACACGCGGATCGAGCTGACGCCGAACTCGGCAAGCAATGCTGAACAATCGAGCCCCAAGTCCATGGAAGTGTCCTGTTAGATGGCTGTGGGAGGTTTTAACTGGTGGCAGTGTGAAAAAGTAATGGATGCCCCCTGTGTATCACAAAAACATAACTGGTATTAAACTCTAGCTATTCTGTAGGATGAACTCTATTCACCAGGGTCTGAGAGGGACCAAAGAAAAGAAGCATCTCATTTGCTCTATCATTATTCTTGTATCTCAGACAGCTGCTGCTATTGTGCCCTCCTTCAGTGGATGCCAAATTCTAAAGGATACTTGCCAAAAGCTGATGTGGTTGTAAACACTTCAGAGTCAAACTAGAATTGCTCAATACCCTCCTTTAAAATCAAAGCTGTTACAGGCCCCTTTATCTCTTATTCTCTTGAAGTAAACTGGCACAATTTGAGATGAGTTTCAGTGGGGGAGAAAAAAATAACTTTTAAGGATGACTTTAAGAAAAGGAAATGAAACAAATGTGTTATGGCCTCATGTTGAAGCTGGAGTTGAATTCACTGTATATAGCTTGACTTCAAATGATAGAAAAGTTAACGTATCGTGCATTTATAGGCCTTCTAATTCATTAGTATTCAAGCCTGTTTTCCTATGTACAATAATATACTACTAAAATAGGCAATTTTAATGTGACTTTGAGATGAACTAAATCTTTAAGGTTTTTCATTTCACTTTTTTGAGATTTAGTTCCAGTCTTCCTTTCCTTCCCCCCCTCCTAGACCCTAAAACCTGCTTAGCCAAATGAGGACAGGATTTAAATTTGGTAAGCAAGGTGGGATTTCCTGTTTAGGAACTTGGGCCAAAGGGTTTACCAAACTGCAGAAGTTGGTGTAGTTGTAAGAAGTTAGGGTAGCTGTATATGCCAGCTAAGCAGAAACAGCTTGATTTTTCCTTCAGAAAGCTTCTTAACTTTGCAGCTCAAGTTTTTTATGTCCAGCACAATTGTGATAAATTTGGAATTCTGTAAGCAGAGACAGATCCAGCTGTTCTTTGTCAGGAGAGATGAATAACTGTGGAATGGGCATGTAATTAGATACTGTACATTCAACTGCCACTAATTACTAGATTTGAAACTGATGAGATCTCACTGGTGCTGAAAAGCATATTCCACTAAGTGGTGGAGCATCAACACTGTATCTCTGGAATACAGTGTCTAATGACTGTGTAAATGTCATGATCTGCTGGTTCTGCTTCTTTGCATTGCCTCCTGATACCTTGGGTTGCTTTCTTTGAAGCTGGTGGCTTGATATCTTTCTGCCACTCAGAATGTCACAGTTGGGTGTTCTTAAGTTTGTCCTTCCATAGCTAGTGGGACAAGATTTCCCAAGCTCCAATGTATACCTGCTGAATTGCAGCCCTCACACAGACAAAAAGCTCAAATGCCGAGCAGTTAAATAGCAAACGTTAATACTTTGGGATTGCTTGTTCAGAAGAACACCATCTAGGTTACTTTATATTGACTAACTTCAGCTCCTGTGTAGAATATCCATAACGTTTTGTGGGAAGAACAGACAATTTCCAGAAAGAATAAAGCTATTGTGTAAAGTCTATCAAGAAAAGTTTCTTAATGAAGTATTTGTATTTATTTCAAAACAAATAAATTTGTAACTTTGCAATGTCTGGTGTCTTCATCTTTTACCAGGAGTACAATAATCTTTTTCAGTCCAAATATATTCTTTCCATCCTTTTGTATCAATGAAATCTTTTTGGTTTTGCTCATATCTCTGTCATTCCCTGTGTTTTTGCTCAGAACTTTCCTCCCCCACTTCTCACTCCAGTCTATTCTCAGAAAACACCACACACTTCAGCATTGCTGCTGGCTATTTTAGTACTAAAGGATATATAGAAATATATCCTAGAAAAATATTGAGCCATGATACAGAGTACTATTTGCTGTTCGAACTTTGTTTTTGTCTCCCTAGATAAAATACTGTCTAGTGCACAGATCTGGGGTCTGACTTCCTCACTGGAGTTGGTGCAACACTCATTGCATCCTTTCTGATCCCAGTCTTATCTGTAAATCCACTGATGTGATGAGTTCCTCGTGAATATCTGGAGTTATTCAGGCCTCTTGACTGAAACTGCAGCTGCCGCTTGGAGTTTCTAAAGCTGGTTCCTTTTGGAGGTCTTAGAAGAATGTAACTTCAGGAATGTAAAGATTAACCTAGTGACTTACTTAACATTTCCCTGGTTTCAGGGACAGGTGCCTTGATGACTTTGCTGGGTCTATTTTGGGCTGCTCATTCCTCCTGTATCTCAAAAAATCCTGTGATAGAATGATGCAAAAGCAAATATTTGTCATGTCTGAGCCAAGGCTCTGCTAGATGTGATGATTCAGCAGTCATGACTGGACTGATACCAGCAAAGGACTTGACAGCCAGTGCCAGTGAAAACAGGAGGAACTTGTGCCAGTTCATCTTACAAAAGAAGGGCAAAGTTATGTTCTTTGCTGAGCTTTTCTGGGAATGGCTAATCATTCCTTCCACAAGGACACCATGCTGTGCCTGTCAAGCCTAGGCAGTTTATTTTGGTTTAATGGGGAGGAATGCATCCAAGCCTTATTGCGGCACAAAGGGATCTGCAAGCACTTCTGAGCAGCAAGGAGTTGCTAGGACCACTATAAATGTCAGCTTTGCAACCATAAGTGTTTATTTGGCAAAGAACACTGTGTTCCTGCACATAAAAGCTGGAGTGCAGCACAGAGGAGTGGTGTCTTCCCTTTTACAAGAAGTTATGACTCCTCTTTCCTTGCAGTCCTGCTCTCCTGGTGTCTTTAACTTGTGCTGTAAATGAAGAGATTAAAGTGGCTTGCAGATTTATTAGAAATTTTTATAAAAAACCCAGGCCTTGCAAAAGCAGACTTCTGTGTTATTGTTGGAGACAGAATTAGCCTGGATATTGTAGTGTCATTAACCTGGAAAACATGAGCTGGGGTTTCACTTTTTTCCAAGTGTGAAGGGCCATCAGGGAGGAAGGAGCTACTGTGGCATAGAGGAAATTCTAACTGGATAACAGGAGCTTTCCAGAAAATAACCAGTTTGTCCTTCACAGTGTTTTTGGGGTTATGAAAGAAAACAGAATGGGCTCCCAGGAACCATGAGGCTTCCTGACTGCATTAGTTGTATCTCAGTGCCAAATCATCACTGCAGTGGTACTCTTCAAAACCACTAATACAAGGGATGTCATTGCTGAAATCCAAGTTATTTCCACCTCTGCCTGGCCCTTGACATCTACTGTATAAAAATCTGACTAATCTTCAAGATCTCTTTCCCACTCCCTGTCCTTGCAGAGGGGGAGTGGGAGAGGATGTGCCAATGCCAGGTCGTGGCAGCAGGACTTTTGTGCTGAAGGATGCTGCTGCTTTCCTCTTTAAGAGTCTCTATTGACTAAACAGCTGCAAATTTTAACCTAGATGTGTTTTTGAGGTGTATGATTAATGTCATGTGTTGTGACTGATGGACTGAGCTGGAGTGAAAACTGTTTATAGCAAAGCTGCTTATTTTTTCTCTCCAGTGCTGGAACCCTCTCCCTGTGTGCTTTTGCATCTTGGGCAGAGGCTCTGCTGCAATCCTCCGGGTCCCTGTGAGGGGGTCTGTTGCATCCATCAGTACAACACATTGAGCAGTGCTGCTTGCACTGCACATTGAGCTTGGCCCTCCCCCTTCCCACGTATTGTCTGCTTTTTTTTCTTTGCACTATTTTGCACTATTTCACATTCACTGGAACAGAAGGCCTCTCCCAGTCTGTCTATATGAACAGCTGTTTTGATGTGTGGATTTAGCGTTTCCACTGAGCCAAATATAGACTTTTTGTTGGTAGCTGATCACTGCTATGCCTAATGTTTAAATAACTGACAGAAAGGATGTCAGGGGATTTTAAGAGCTCCACCCTTCCCCCTCAGCCCTTTGTAACAGACAGACACAGCCTCTCAGTGTTTCTATCTATTGCTTCATTAAGGGCTCCATTCATTTTATAAACAATGCAGCTGCTGACCAGTGTTGGGGGGAAGAAAAAGGAAAAAAAGGCTTCTGATTGCAACTGCCAAACAGTTCAATGTCTGTTCTCTGCAACTCAGCGTGGGGATCATTCACTTACCCAGCACTCCTAGGGGCTGGAGGAGAGTTGTTGTTTTGATGTCATTTAAAGAGGCAGCCCCACATCCCATACACCCTACATATTTTTGGCACTGGTGACTGTGGGATGTGCATCAAACACTGGATGCAGACATCACTGGACATGTCCAAAAGAGCCCAAGGGTTGGGAAAGGGTTTAGGAGGCAGCTTTTCCTTTGCAAGCAGCAGCACCACAGTGACCCGTGACCTGCAATAGAGCTGCAAAAAGTATCCCTGGGTGCCCTGCCACTCTCTGCAATTGCTTATGGCTAGAGTGGATTATGGTATTGAGGTCAAGGTCAGTGTGGAGGGGGTTGGGGGAGGGCAGGGTTGTTTGCTGGCCAGCAGTACTGGAGAAGGGCTGGGGCAGCTCCTGGCAAAGCCTACATGAGCCAGGGCACCCGGAGAAGAGCAAGAGATGCCACCAGCCTGGGCTCTTCATCCCTTGTCTGTGTGTGTGTGTGTGTACCTCTGTGTGCAGGTCCCCACGAGGCCCAGCCCCCTACATGCAGCATGCTGGGCAGGGAGGATGGGGCTTCTGAGCTGTGGGTCTGCCCCAGCTGTTGGACCTGGCACTGGCTCAGGGAATAGCCAACCTGCTTGTAGGGTTTGGTGAGCCTGCTCCATGCAAAGGTGCCACCCAGCCCATCACACAGCGGTGAGATGCACACTGTCAGACCTACACAGATCTCTCCAGCTAGGAAATTGTCGTTTACTGAATGACTGCAATATGTTTTCATTTAGTTTAGTGACCAAATCCAAAAAAATCTGAGTTCTTTATCACCAGCTGCCAATGTTTAACATTGATCTGATCCTATGGTGATTCCCTCCCTGCTGCTCATGTGTGTTTGGGGCAGGGGAGTTCCTACAGAAGTAGAGCCTCACACAGGGTCATCACTTCATCTGGAAAGTGCGAAGTACTCAGGAGATGATGGGTTTCCAGACTAGTGAAAGCAGTCAGGAAGCCCTTCGAACAAGATTGTGTGCTGGGCAGCTGCCACATGGGTCAGCAGAGGCTGCAGAGGCCAGATGGGACTTTGGGTGCCTGTAGAGACAGCAGCAAAATATGGTACCTTTGTTGAAAGCTATTGCCAGAGGCGCAGTTGACTGGAAAATGCTTAAAAATGTAGAGGACTGCCCTTCCTGGAAAACAAAAAATGATAAAAAAAGACACACTGAAGGAGAAGGCTGGGAAGAATGAGGAGAAGGCGTTTTCTCATGACACACAAGCCCAACTGACCCATCTCAGACACTTTGAGTGGCCTCCTGTCCTGGACTAAGTTCCTGTCAAGGCAAGTAACATACTTCAGGCTGGAAGGCAAGCTTGATTTGTGGAAAAACACTACAGGCATTTTTTCCTAGAATTAAAAGGTAGAATCCTTACTGGAGTTATCTCCGAGGCTATGTAAACTAAGGGATATGAAACAATGACTCTTTAATTTAAATGCTTTTCTCCATGTCTTTAGTAACCTTGTTTGAACAATTTCAGTTCGTATGGCTGTTGCAAACAGGTTACTCTTGCAATTTCTTAAAAGACATGCTCAGGCAGTCTGAGTAACTCACTTCAATTTGCTCAAAGACTCTAGACTTCTGTCCAAAGTCCAGTAAGAGTGTTGCAGAAAAAAAATCCCAAATGTTGAGCCAGAAACAGACCAGCAAAGGAATGTGACTTGGGAAATAACTGGCTTTCCCAAGCTGCCAAAATATTCACAATGGAGGAAATGGTCTCAGACCATCAATTTTTACCGCATTACTGGCTCTTTACTTTTAGGTGTCCTCCAGTTCACAGCTTTGTCACAGATTGCAAATGCACACTCAGACATTGGCCAGGCAAGGAGATTAGAAAAGCAAAAGAAATGTCAGTCACAGACATATTTCACCTTCTTTTTCTTGCCTGAACTTCTAAATGAGGTGTGAGTCACCGATTCATTAACCATTTGCCACATATTTAAGATCTTTAAACCACAGCAGCAACATGCCATCTTAAGAAACCTCACCATGATGCTTTACAAACAAGTAAAGTGTTATATAGCTGGAGTAATTCAGACTGACACTGCCAAACCAATCTGGTTTTCCCATTAATTTTTCATGTATTTCAGTATATAAAGTTACAGAAATAACTCTGTCGAAACATTAAAACTGGAAGGTCACAATTTGAGAAGGTAAATGTATGGGTTGCGCCTCTAGATAGTGAGAACACTGTCTCTGTCAGTTTAATAAGCTGCTTGTTTCAAAATTCCTTCAAGAAAGCTGGGACAAAAAAATCCCAGGGTTTAATTTATAAGATGACACAATCTTTCTGAATGTTGTAGTTTTCCTGGAATATTATATACGCACAGCACAGCCCTAGTGAACACATCAAAAATACAACAACTGCACTATACCCTGTGTCCAGTGGCATGCACACCAAAATGGTGTTTTAAATTCCATTTAAATTTCCACTCCATGGAAAGGCATTTTAATAAGTTTCATGCCTACTTCTTTAGTGAGTAGATAACGTGCTTTCTGGGGCTCCCAAACAAGGTGGCTTGAGCTACTGTTCTGACTCTGGTGAAGCCTCCACAGGGCTAATGGCTATGGTCACTGGAGATAGCTGGAGTCTTGCTGCTCATACCAACATGAGCAGACCTTCAAAATCCCACCCTTCATCCTTGACCCAGCCTACAGGACCAACAGGATGATTGCCATGAGCTGGATGTGTGCCAAACTGTCTTGGCTTAGGCTGGATTGAAAAGTTGTCACTCTCATCCTTTCTTTAGCCTTTCACTTGACCATTGCAGCAGAGGGGTCTGATCCTGGTATCTCCTCAGTGCTATAATTATTCTTCCTTGGATGGTGGCATCGCTTTCAGGTCCCAGCAGAGACCTAGGCCCATTGCACAAATGTACAATGAGCATCAGTTCCTGCTGGAGGAGTTTTCACTCTCAGCAGAGGCAAGAACAGTAGGGCCTTGTTGTTGTGGCTCTGAAGTCCTGAGGAAAAGGGAAGCAAAGGGCTGGATCCATGAATGAAAGCCTTTGGGGATCTAGGTCCTCTAGGAATTAAAACAGTAACCACAAAAGTACTTTTGTAAAGATACATGATTTGCCCAGGCACAGAGGGAGCCAGGGAACTGAATCTAAAGCTGATCTGTTGCCTTAGTCCTAGGGCTAATCTGCTTGTAAACATCCACTAAAACAAAGGATCTCAAACGCACCACAGAGTGCAGATCAAGTTAATGGGCTACAAGTGATGCTCTTCCCTGTTCAGAGCCAACCAGTTGCACAAGAGGAGCAGTAGAGCTAACAATGCTTGGTTTCCTATAGATTTGTGTCCAATGTCCCCACAAAACTCCTTTACAGCAGTGTAATAACCACTGTTCCCTGTCCGTGATTCCTTCAGCTCTGCCTCCTCCATGGCTACTTTTTTCCAGCTGGCAAATCTGCTCGAAATCCCCTTTATGTTGCTGCTGGGGTGGGTGGGCCACACTGCAGATGTGCTGGGTGCATTGAGTGCGTGGAAGGTGTGCATGGGCTTGATGGGGACAATGTGTGGGCCTTTTCCCTGCCCTGCTCTTTGATTTCATTTTTTATTGCAGGAATTGCAATGCTTCTGAGATCTTTACACTTCTGCCTGCTTTGTTTGACATTTCCCACAAAGGGACTGCCTGACAGACAAATAAATGAACAGTGTGGCTGCATACGCCTGGTTTCCTTAGGAAACCAGGCTAGAAACAGAAACATCTTGGGTGCGTTGGGCAAGATCTGTGGTTTCCAGGCATCCACTTCACTAAAAACTGACACGCACTGGAGCTGCTGGTCATGCATTAGCTTTCAATAGCTTCTTTTATCTTGCAGTGAAAGCCATATGTTTCAGCCACTGCAGCATTTGATTGCTGTGGTTACAGCATTAACTAATTGCAAAGCAAAGCAAGCCAATTGAGGGACACAGTTTTTTATACATGATCTGGTCCTGTTTTCTTCCTTCCTTATGTGTACATGTAAGACAGAGAAAGACTGACTGTACATATAAACACATATTACACATGCTCTCCTTTTTATGCACCATAGGAATATATATATGTAAATATACACATTTATATATATATTCACGGGCATGTTTCTATATGGCTTTATATATAATATTATATACATTATATAGGTGCCTGCACATAATATTTTATAGGTGTGTATATATACACATATAAATAATTATATATGTATTTATTTCTATAGATGCACATACATATATGTCTATATATACACACACACATATATATGGCATTTTAAGATGGACAAGAATTAGAACACAGGGTTCCAAGCCATATTTAGGAGATCTGATTGAGAAAGAGGTCCTAGTGTTGCTTCCCTATAGAATCTCAATACAAACCATTTTTCTTTTTGGAAAACATTGTCATCTTCTTGGCCAAGGCCTCTTTTTTGTATGTTCACATGGAACTCTCTTTTACCAAGGGATGGAGTTTGAAACGTAACATTCTCAATCTTGCAAGTGCTGAGGTCTCATGTGACTGGAGGCAAATAAGCCAGGTATGACCTCTGCTGTCACATCATCCAGGCCAAGGCAGTCATGAGGCTGAATCTTGCAAAATGCTGGCAGCCTCAGGTTCCTTACCAACAGAGAAACAAAGAGAAGAGGTGCTTTGCACCTGCATTGGAACATGCGGGCAGGGATCACCCTTCTTTTCTGCCACTGGAGATTTCATGGAAGTTTCAAAAAAGAAATAAAGTTTTAAATTCAGGAATGACCTAGCTCTGTGAAAAATATTTGGGCCAAATTCTAATATACAAACTAAGATGCTGTTCGTGTTAAGAGCTTTTGAAGATATAAAGCAGTTTTCCTAATTGTTTTTACATAGGTATGGCATTATTTTCAGCCCACTCACAAGAACTTTAATTTATCATAGCCAGAAAAATTTATGTCTCCCAGAAACTAATCAAGCTTCTGCTGGGTTATCAAGATGAAGGCAGAAAATCTGCCAGCTGAAAGTAAAGCAAAATAAGCAACTGCACCATCACAAATTCAGCCCTGTACTGGTCAGATCTCCAGATCATGTGTCACTCAGAAGTTCTACTGTGCCACCAGGGATTTTGGAAGTGGATACTACAATTCTCCTGTTCATGCAGAAGCACAATTCTGCTCTCCCAAGTGAAGCAATAGCAAACATGCCATGGAGCATGGCTGCTGTACTAACAATTTATTGGAGAAAAAACTGGCTCCAGCATCCTTCAGTGATGATAAATTTCTTACCTGGAAAGGTAATGACAGGGTTTTTTTCTTCACTTAGCTGACATTTGCATGTGAAACCATTTCTGTAGAAAATGTTTGGATTGATGTTCACTCTGAGCAGAAGCCCTGCTGGAATTAATGCACCAGAAGCTATGCCAAGGGTTGCCTTTCCTCCTGCATCCACACATTCTCAGAGCTGATGGGAAGCCCAACGCCAGTTTTCTCATTTAGCACATCTCCTTTCCTCTACCCCAGTCATGTAAAACAATGATTTGTGTTACTGGCAAGGTGGCAGTGGGAAGAGGGACCAGTGTGCTGGTAACACCATGGGGAGCAGGAGGCAGTGGTAGGCCCCGGACACAGACCACACAACTTCTATCTGAATAAATGGGTGCATGAGGTCTTGTCCTTCATCTCTTATCTGGCTCACTACATTTCATCTGCAGAGATAGCCTATACATCACCTGTGGATTAGATTTTCACTCTGGGGTGGCTGTTAGATGACCTATCCTGAAAATGATTTTCACTCTGGGGCACCTGTTTTGGATTCAGTCAGGCTGTTCAAGATCAGAGCAGGCAGAGAGAATTGTGAAAATGTTCCTGACACAAGATACTTTAAGAGACTGAGGTGAGTCCAAGGAGAGCAGGACGCAGAAGTTCTTGGACCCAGCCTGTAGTAGTGAGAGACAGGCTCATCACACAGAGATTTCAGGAGAAATGTTCTTCTCCCTAGGCTTTTCCCATAAAATTCACCATGGAGTAGGATCTGACTGAGAATAATAGAGAGGTGATTCTAGGACTGATCTCAGTGTGACAGATGCTAGACCTTAGCTGCAAGGGTCAAACCATCAAATTCTGGTGTCTAATGTTGAATATAAAACATATATGTCAGTCTTCCAGCTTAGACAACCACATTCAAGAAATGACAATATGGATGTCTGAATCTTATGTTTAAGCTAATGACAGCCATACTTTTGTTGTCATATTAGTGTACTGTTCCTTCCTATGGGCAATTAAACTGCTGGCCTAGTAAATGACAGTGCCAACAGAACTGTCATTTAAGTCTCAATGTCTGTGCATAAAGGAATTTCTGGCTGCTGGTAATGGATGAAGACCTATTAGAATAAAAAATCCCATTTGTTTAAGGCATCTTCAAAAACAGTGTGGCAAAACAAAGAGATTTAACATCCTAACTCAGGAAAATAACAAATTTTTCATTTGCAGTGGATGAAGATTCTCCTTTTATTTTAAAACCTCTGTAAAATCAGAGCATCAGGTCAATTCCAGCATTCAGCCAATTTAATTAGCGATTTCAGAGTAATCATGGTAATGAGCCAAGTCGGCAAAGATGTCATTGGGGTTCCTGCAGTTCAGGTTGCAAAAACAAGCATTGATCCACATGATTTTCCAGGAAAACTCAGTTCCATCTGGGCACTGAAAGCTCACTTCAATAGTCTTGGACTTGTAGGGTGTGCAGCACCTGTTGTCTGTGCAGACGCCGCAGTATTTGGGCCTGTATGGGCTCTTGCTCACACATCCAGAGATGGTGTAGTTCATGGGTTCGTTGGCCCTGTAGACAGCCAAGCACTTCTTCCCAGGCTAAATAAGAGAAGAAAATAAAAACAAAGAGGTTAATATTCAGTGCTGACACAGGTAGGACATAAAACTCACCTTGCTCTCTACAACTACCTGAAAGGAGGTTGTGGCAAGGTGGGGGAGATCAGGGGGGACAGGGGATTCAGCCTCTTCTAGCAGGTTAATAGTGACAGGAAAAAGGGAAATGGCCACAAATTGCACTGTGAGAGGTTCAGATTGGGTACTAGGAAAAATCTCTTCACTGAAAGAGAGGTTAAGCATTTGAACAGGCCGCCCAGGGAAGTGATGGAGTCACTATATCTGGAAGTATTCAAAAAACAAATAGACGTGGCACTTTGCAATGTGGTTTATTGGGCATGGTGGTATTCAATCGAAGGTTGGACTTACTGATCTTGGACATCCTTTCCAACTTTAATGATTCTATTATTCTATTCTATGATTCCTATTTTTAAAGGGGTTTGTAAGTGTTAGAAAGACTTTTACAGCCCTGACCTAGGGTGTGTGAAAGATTTACACCTTTAGACACATGAACCCAAAAGCTGCAAGTAGGATACTTGCATAATAGAGTTCATAGCTGTGACCAGACGTGCAGCACTGCTTTTCTGCCAGCTGAGTACAGGGCTGTCTGAGCCAGCATCGAGCACAGCAGGCTTGGCTTGGCTTTCCTTACAAGGACCTTTTGGCTGAAGTTAAAACTCTCAGGGAAAGGTTTTCATACCAGCACAGGCAGGATAAATTTTGGAACTCTGCAGCACAGTAAGTCCATGTAGAAGTGCAGCCTCATGAGGCCTGAATGCTGCCAAAGAAAGGCTGACTCAGTGTCCAGCTGAAGTGGTGCACAAAGAAGCAGTCCCCACCTTGATGTGCTGGGTTATATCCACCTCGCAGGGCCTCATGTTGCACAGGCGGCTTTCCTTCAGGAGCCGGCACTGGTCGTTGTCATTGGAAATCCTGGTGGAGATGCCCAGCCCACAGGTCTTTGAGCAGGGACTCCAGGGTGAGGTGTGCACGATGCAGTTCTTCTGCCAGGCTTCATCCTCTCCCTCGTATGCTGCAGAGACAGATTAACCCCACATTATTCAGCCCAGGCAGCTTTACATATTAAACACCCTCTTCCCAGCTCATTGCACATTCAGGCCGCTAACCCAAATAATTAAACCACAGCGAAGTGGCTCAGCATTCCTGTGAACCCCCTCATCCCACCCCCTTTGTGCTGACCTACTTGTGCCAGACTCTCCAGCGCTGTGAGCGCTCGGGGCCAGGGCTCATTCCTTTATTCCCCCTCACAGCCTCGCACAAGGGGGTCCTTGTCTGGGACCCCCAGGTGCTGCCACAATATAAACAATTACAGAAGCCTGAGCCAGCGGGTGGAGATCTGATCTCACCATGAAGGTTTATTTCTGAGCCCATTCAATTGGTTCCCTGTAGCAGAAAGTGGTCAACAGTCTCTGCTGGATGGCAGAGGGCTTGGGAAGCAGCCACAGCCTTTCATTGGGAGGAAGAACAGCTTCAATAGCTCTCAGAGAGCTCAGCAGCCATTTGAAGAGAGGGTGGGCTCTGTTTTGAAAGCAGCCAACAACCCCAGTTCAGGTTCTGTCCCAGCCTCAGCCAAAGTCCCCACTGCTTTACAGCTCACAGGACCATCCACAGGCAAAACTCTGGTAGAAACTGCTGCATTGAGCTTGCTCACTGTTATATTTATTATTATATTAATTATTATATTAAATGTAATAATTGCTAGTCTGACTTCTATAAGACTTCTTACAGGAGAAAAGTCAGGAAAGCAAAGTGGTATTTTGCCCATTTTGGGACACAGGCCATGAGGACATGTGGCCAGTTTCAGTAGTACATATTTTGAATCTGGGCCTACCTCACATTTCAGAGCTATCAGAAACAGAGAATCGAGGGCTAAACTGGTGGTTTTAACTCACAAAATGAAGAGAGAGGCTTTGTTTTTGTGCAACAAAAGTACAGACCAAGGTTTGGGAAAGAACTCTTACCACCAAGGAACCAAAATCTTTGTTTACAACAACCGTCCTACCTCTCCTTGAGCTCTGCTTTTGTGAGATGGTCTAAAATATGGAGCTAATGTGGCTGGATGGATTCACTACAGTGCATCACAGGGCATTTTGATGATAAATTTAAGACATATGGAAAGCTGAGTCCATCTTAAGCATTAAGCATGCTTGAGGCAAATGATACCACCTCTGTGCAGTGGACTATGTGATCGTTACTATAAATGTGAGTGTGAGGAAAGAAAGTTTAATGATGTCATCAGTTCAGAACTGATGAAAAGCTGCACTACCAGAAAGACAATTTAGCCTGACTCACAGTGAAATTTCCACACAATAACTGCCTTCAGGGTGCTGTGTAAGTTTGAGGCTCCCAAGATACAGAGGCTTTAAAATTGCACTACAATAGCAATATAACCCAGACAATAAAGCCTCAGTCCCAAATTAAACTGAATCCATTCTCTCTCCCAGAGAGTCCAAACTGAGGGGGAAAAAAAAAAAAAAAAAAAAAGAAGAGTTAAAAAGGACTTGTGACATCTTCAGAGTTCCAGCAGATGTGTCCTTCAAAGAGGGCTTTGACATGCAGAATTCTAGAATGGTTGCATGATACTCATAGACTCATGGAATGGTTTGGGTTGGAAAGGACCTTAAAGATTCTCTCAATTCAACTCTCCTGCCATGGACAGCCACCCACTAGATCAGGTTGCTCAGGGCCCCATCCAGCCTGGCCTTGAAAAGGGAAGGGGCATCCATATCCATATTGCTGTTAAGGAGTTCTAGCACACCACTGGTGTTTGCCTGTCCTGTGCTTCAGCACATGCTGTGTGGGAGGCTCTGTGTCCCTCACCTGACAGGTCTGGCAGTACAAGCTGATACTTTGCTTGTAGACTCCGCCAGATGGCAAAGGAGAGATCTGCCTCACTCCCACCATACCTGCAGAGGAGATGTGACGTGGAGATGTCTTCCTGATTTTCCTGGAGTCATCACAAATCCACTGCTCGCAGCACTTCCCTGCCATCTTTATCAGCTTGGGGTTTGGGCACCAGACAAGTGGAGGACGTGAGTTTGTGCACATGGGAACACAGCCCACAGCCCCATTAATGCACGTGCAGTTGTATTTGCAGTTGGGCTGAAACGTCTCCCCATTCTTATACCTGACTCCATTGAGGACACATCCTACACCAACAATCTCTGAAAAGAAAGAAAAAGAGAGAAAAACACACAGAGCACCATTAAACTAATGCTGGCAACAAACAGCTCCGATGCGTTCCTTTACCAAGCTGATCCCTGGGCTGGCAGTGCTGCGGGGAGACGTGTTCAGCCTGGTGCTGAGCCAGGTGTAGTCATATCATCTAGGAAACAGTTTCCATTCTAAATCACAGCAAAAACAAGAGAACCTTTTAGTGCTTCAATTAAAAAATAAGTTAGAAAATAAAACAAGTTTTATCCACAAATTCTTACTTAAAAAAAAGCAAAAAATATTTAATGGCACAGTGGTAGGAATTATTCATGGGGAGCAATCAAAGTAATTTAAAAATGTATTCAGTGAAATTTGAGGTTTTCAGAGACATAAGAGGGGACTTCATGGAGTTGCACATATGACACAGCTGTTCACAACACCTGTGTATGTCTGAAGCAGACGGAGAGGACAAACAAGGTAGCAAAGGAGCACCTAAATGGCACTGGATTCCTACATTTAGAAAACTGGATCTTACCCAGTTTATCACAGAGTAGTTTTCTTGGAAAATGAGGTACACATTATAAAGCCATAAAAATAAATATTTGATGTATTTTTTTTTATAAAATCCCTAAGAATGTCAAGCCTTTTGATCGCCCACGAAAAGGAATCACACAGCAGCTTTTTTTGTTCATTTGTTTTGTTTCAAATTATGGACAGTTATTTGGAAATGGTGGCTTCCAATGGAAAATTCAAACTTCAGTTTCTTGTTTGGTCACATGGAGGCAGTGCACACGCACTGGTTGGGTTGCTTATGTTTTGAGTCTGGTCAGAAATGGAGCTGCTTCCGGAAAACACAAATTTAAATGCTGGATTAAAATTCTGCAAAGGCTCCCTATTTTTAGAATGAGCTGAATGAAAACATCAAGCACAAATCCCTTCTTCTGCACAAAAATGAGAGCTGCTGGAATCTGAAGCACAGATCTAGATCTCCAGTTCATGGTCACCTCCAATTTTTGTAATGCTTAAGCCTTTGTACTGAAAAGTTATCACTCAGCGCTGGAGCTGGGCCTGAGAATTCAGAGAGATTTCTAGTTGTGCACAGATTATGAGAGTCCAAGAAAATGCAGTATCTCCTGGTGTTTTCCTATGAGCATATTCCTCCTGGATTATGTTAACTCAGTCTCCTGCAGGTCTCATAAACCCAGAGGTTCACCATGAGAACACCCCCAAACATAGACAGTGGGGCTGCTGAATTCCTTCACACAGAACCTCCCTGAGTCTGAATCAAAATAAAGCGATTTGGAGGCACATCCCTATTCCCAGCCCAACATGCACAATACCTGCCTCACCCCCTAGGCCTGTGCTCAGCACCCTCCTGCCTCTGCTTTGGTGCAGAGAAAAGCCAACAAGAAAAGGAGAGTTGCAGTGACTCCCAGCAGGTTTCCTATTTGCGGTCTGGGAGGTGAGATCCTGGGACACACCTCAATATGTCAGTCCAGATACAGCCTGAATTTCCCCCAGTTTGACCCCATTACCTTTCCCAACACCAGTTCCTAACTCTTTCAGCATCTTTAGTTTCCATAAATTATATCGTCTGTAGCCCTTCACGCCCTGGATTCTCTAGATCTAGCCGGACGGACCCATGTGCAAAGCCAATTCCTCACAGCAGTTAGTCCTCAACAACACCTGGTGCAGGACTCCCACTCACAGGAGCTTTCAGTCACCAGGTCAGGATAGAAGCTGCTGGGCTCAGAGTGGGGTTGATGCAGCCTATCTGTGGCCCAGGGTACAAAAAAACCATGTCAGCAGACCCTGTCATGTGCATCTACCTGGGTGCTGAAAACAAGGGATAAGCCACAGGTTTCTCTGGCACTCAGAGACAACCTGCTTCACGTCCTAGCCATGGAAGGACCTTCCTCTTGTTCCCCTCAGCTGTGCACACCATAACACCCCTCACCAAATAACCATAAATGTCAAATAATGGGGTACATTGTCATGGCAGTAGGGAAGTGAAAGCACAGACTGGGAATCCCTCCAAACCTCACTGGAAAAGCTGGGAGTCAATCTTCCTTCATCACAGTGCTGCTGCCACAGGCACACTGAGTGCCTGTGTGTGGGAGGACTGCAGAAAACCAAGAGATATCCAACTAAAAAAACAACCATTTAAAATAAATAAACAAATGCAAAGCAACGTGAAGACCTTTAAAGAGGCCTAGGAAGGCTGATAGCTTTGAGACAACATCCAGCCTGTTTTCCTCTCCCAGCACAGGGCCAGCTGTAACGATGTCATTCTTGACAATGTTTGTCTAACCTGCTCTTACAGACCTCCCATGAATGTTCTACAGACACTCCAGACAATACATTTGAATGATCTCATATCCTCTTTTCTTAACCTTAATCTTTTCTAATCTTGAAAATCACTGTTTAAGCTTACAGCTCCTAGCACGTAACTTCTCTTGTTGTTATTTTGCCTGTACGCTACAAAAAAAACCTGGTTAGACTCCACCTTTTGCATGCTTGCTTCTTTTTTTTTTTTTTTTTTTTTTTTTTTTTTTTTTTTTTTTTTTTTTTTTGTGGCTGAGCCGGTGCAAAGCCAAGGTCATTTCTTACTAGACTTTCCACCCTTCTGCTGAGGAAGAGCAATGCCTAGTATAATTTCTCTGAGAATCTGCCAGCTACCCTGAACCTCTTAACTCCTCAGACCTGCCCCCTGTGTAACCTCTGCTCATATTCTAAGTTTATTGAACCCCACAGTTTGCAATTCTTTTCCTCTTCTGTGGATCAGGTATTCTGTCTGTCCATTTCAGTCAGCTCTCCTCCAGGTTTCCTTTCACCTTTACATTTTCTTTTAGATCATTTGGTGTTATGTTCCAGCCCAGAAGACCCTCCAGCTAAATGGCTTTTTCCTGTTTATGAACCTAAAGCCATGACCATATGTTCTAAAAACCTACTAAAAAGTAGCCTTTCTGATCAGCAACCTGTGTGGTTGTGCTCATGTTCCTTCTGCTTTTAATCATTCCTAGAGTAATGGTTTTCAATAATTTCTGACTTTTATGAGAGGGTCAGATTCCCCCTCATGTTTTGGAACCCAGAACAAGTGAATATACTCTCAACACACAAAACACTACCTAATTTCTTTTTGCACTTCTTCTTGAAAAGCATTCCAGCCATATGGAACCAAGAGTTTGTTATGGCAGGCAGGAAGAAATCCTTCTGCCCCGTAGCGGCTAACCTGACTGTAGCCATTGTAAAATCAAGGCTTAGACCTCAATTTGTAACTGACAAGCTCTGATAGGAGATAGTTCATTCCTGACCCTCTTGACAGGGTATTCTACAGACCACATGCTATCCTTCCAAGCTATCCACTATAGGGAGCTAGCCAGAAGTGTCTCCTTAATGTCATGGTTTTCATGCAGGTGCCCATATTGCTTGCTTTTAAATCCAGCTGCCCACCTATCCTTCCTTCATCCCCAACCCAGTACAGCACCTTCTCCTGTTACAGGGAGTACAGAATAATCTATTTGCATGTATGGAGACTTTCAAATGCTGGTTGGTCTTTACTCATGGCTGCAGCCAAATCAAAGAACAGGAATTCAGATGTCATTTCTCATCCAGCCAAGTGCCCTGAGAACAAAGATAGCTACAAGGGAATGGAAGGTGATGCACGGAGGAGCTGATGACTGTGCAGCCAGGTATCTAATGAGATAAATCTCAGCCCCTGCTCAGACTGACGGGAGGTGCCAGTGTATATCTAAGTCAAAAATATATGTACATCACTTACGTGCACATACTCCTATTTCGTACCTAGGTCTGTCTCCACTGTAGTCACAGTACAAGCCCCTGTGGAAGTCACAGGTGTCAGCCTCAGTGCAGCTCTCTCCACGCTGCTTGGCACACGTCTTGCAGCAGTCACAGCCGTCTGTGACCAGGCTGATGCCGACTGCGCACCGGGGTGGGGACTTGGGGCACTCGCAGGGCCACTTGCAGTACTGAGTCCGTGTGTAGGTCTCTGTCGTGGCCAGGACAGCGCTGGTCATGGTGAGGGAGGTCTGAGCAGTGGCCTGCAAATAAAGAAACACAAGCTTGGAAAGCGTCACAGAGAAATGGAGGCTGAAAACGCTGTGGTGCTTAGTCCTCAGCTGACTAAAAAAAACTCAGACAAATCAGCCTGCAAGTCAATTCAAAACTTGATAATCAGATAAAAAACCTGATCACGGTTAGTCAAGGTAGAAAAGGGATATCATGTAACACAGTGATGCAATTCCGGGTCACTATTACTGAGATCGTGGAGTACTGGGACACTGTAGTTTATATCAAAACCCACAGAAGGTAGAGGCTCATTACATTCTGCACTGTTAAACTCTGGGTCACTCTGCAGAGCAAACTCTGGATGACATTTTACAGCACCAGCCACATTTGTGGTGCAGGAAGGGTGAAAATCAGCCCAGTGACAAAGTAAAGATTTCACTTTTCCAAGAAGATCACTGCACAGAAAACCCGTGCTGTACATGGGGGTCAAGCAGGGCACGGTATCTCAGGCAGAGAAACAAATGGAGTTATTCACATTCTGTCAGCAGCAGATGGAACATGGCACTGCTTGGGCACATGTGGTCTAGAAGCACTTTATAGTGCTGCAAAAAATAAGTGGGCAACCTCAAAAACTTCAGACAAGGAAAGTCAGGCTCTAGAAATTGCCAAGGCAATTCCATCCATTGCTTCCTTCGTTGTACTGTACTTTATATCCCCAGTGTTTTGTCCTCTTTGCAGTTTGAGATGTCTCAAACAAAAGGCTTTCCAACAACTCTCCATGAAGAAAATGCCTCACCCAGGAGTTTGTGGGTAAAAACATCCCCAAGAATTACAACCCCACAGCTGGTGAGCTACCCATCAGGATACCTCTGCAAAGACCCTTTACTGTTTTTTACAGTTTCTTTGTTAGCGGGCTCGGATTTTATTAAAGTACATTTCTAAACCCACTACTGTTGTATCTGAAGGTGTATTTAAATATCTTGATAATTGGTTGTCCTATATTTAGAACACTAAATTGTGAACACATTGCTAATCACTGCCAAATAGACAATGTGTTTGCTCTGGGCATAATTCCCGATTCCATTAAGGCCCCTTTTACAAACAGTTGGCCTGATAGTTGGCTTAAAAACACCTTTAAACTCATGTTTAAACTAAAACATACCAATATAATTTACTCCCACTTTAAGGCTCCTTGATGCTGTCAGAGTTGTTAAAAGAGGAACATTCAGATTGATGAAAAGCCCTGGCCTTTTAATCATAGGATTTTTCATTCCACTCACAATAATTTGAGTAGGTGCAATAATCTTCCACTTGAGAAGAGAGGCCTCCTCAAGTGCAATAAACCTATTTACTCTGTTGCTGATCATTAAAAAAAGTGCTTAATAATCAGATCCAGATGCACAGACAAAAGTCACACAGCTATTTAAAGAGCTCATTGCCACAGCCCAACCCTGTAAGTAAATCCCTTCACCGTCCCTTGTTTCTATTGTCAACATGAGCAAGCAAACAGCTTCTCCCTGTGCAGATATGAAAGGGCCTGTGAGCCAACACACGTAGCAAAGAGGAGCCCTGATACTCCTGCAGGTTTAGTTAATATGTGAAGGACTGAGGATGAATTCTTGTAAAGGAGACATTTGGTGGCTTGTGATAGAAGGAGTTTGGAGTATTTAACAGTCCCTCCGTAGGTCTGAAAGCTGAGCTGGCCAGCAAAGCCTTTCCAGTGTCCTTACAGAGAGGACCTGTTGTGGTTCTTGGATGTGCTGGCTGAAATGTCCAGTGGTGTGGCTGAGTCCATTGCAAGGACACAGTGTGGGCTACACAGGCATCTTCAGATAATCAGTGTGGACAGGTATCAAAGTACTATCACTCCTGGGTTTTACAAACAGGGTAGGCTGGAGTGATGGAACTGGCATCATGTCCGAGGCTCCATCCCCACCTAAGCAAAACCCAGCCTTTGTAAATTGTTGTCCACCAGAGTCTTTAAAAGTGCACAACCTGTAGTGCCTCCAAGCTCTCCTCTCTCCCCTCCTAAGTTCCTCAGACCTTCGCTATGGGAGAAAAAATTCTGTAGATTTATAAAAGTATTGGCTTTCCCATTTCCGTGGTCAGCTGTCATCACTGGAATACCTAAGTCTCTTTGGAAAAGTTATTCAGCCCTACTACTTCAATGTCCCAGAACATTTTAGAAAATAGACCCTTCCTTATTAATGAGTATGTTGGTTAAGTCATCATGACTAATGCTTTCCATGAGTGCTATCAACAGGAAATCACACTGCAAGGGCCTTCCCCAATGGCCATCCTTCACTAGAAAAAAATGCCAAACAAACAAAAAAATGTAATTTAAGGTTTCAAGAATTGTGTATTTATGGTCACTATGATGCATAGGAGGACAATGACTTTGTAAGAAATCTGAAATAAGAGCAAAGAGAAAATAAACACCAAAAGTCAAAGTAGTGGGGATCTGACAAATTTGTTTTAAAATGTCAGAAAGATGAAAGAATATGCCTGTTAGGAAATTAATTTTCCCAAGTACTGGTAATTAACCTGTTTCATTTAATTATTCTTCAATCTTGGAGTCTACAGATTTGTTATCTTGGATGCCAAGGAGAAAATATTCCACCAAAATTATTCATGAGTTCTAATTTTTCTGCTTTTGGAAGTACAAACCCATTCTCATTAAAACAAGATGAAGCCTTTCTCACCCTGCCATGCCTGATAACTCTCTATTAAAGTCACTCCTGATTTATGCTTGGCAAGCTTCAAAATTACTTTCTTTTTGCATCTGCAGAGCAGATTGCTAGCAACAATTTCCAGCTAATTTCTGTCTTCACATTCAAGACGAGAGAAAGAGAAAATAAAAAATTACCCACTGTCTGCCATAGCCACAAACTGAGTATTTTTAATAGCCAGGAGTTTTACTATCCAGATTTCAAGATACAAAATGGACAGCAGCATTTTAGCAGCGCATTCTTCCGACTGGCAAAGTATATTTTAAATCTGTCAAAAAACACTGCAATTTTAAGTATGTTTTAGTTTTGAAAACTGGAAAACCCAAGCTATGGTGTTGACACTAGTGTATATAGCCCAAACTACAAGCCAGGCAGATTTATTGCAGCACTTTTACATAATACATGAGGAGCCTCCACCTTAGCTTTAAAGCAGCAAAACATCACAATATACTCCTTTGCTTCTAGATTTTACAGACGTTTAAAAATACATTCATGTGTACTGTTTCAGTACTGCAAGATCTTCCTCTTAAAACCTTTTTCTTTCAAGTATTTTTCTCATCAGCTTGGTGAAAGTAGGGAGAAACTATCCATGTTCTTCCCTTCCAGTTTATTGATGGGAAATGTTCAGAAAAGATGGTGACTTCTAAATTGGATTCCTCTGGCTATCAACAGAGCTGCAGAAACAGTTCCACGGTGGCAGAAACTTCAGTACTTTGTCACCTCTTACTGTTTTCTCCTTGATGGTAATTTGATCTCAAAGGAGAACTTTTTAGTTCACTCAGAGCTGCCCAAGCTGTGTTTTGCAGGGAACATGCCATTGGGTGGACTACATTTAATTTCTCACAGCAGAACACATTCAAGAAATATTTTTAACCTACATTCCTGATACTGCCTTTCTGAGCAAATGCCAGATGTCATTAATGAAGGGATACGATGTGATCTGGATTATCTACTGTTCTCTATCTCTGATATATTTTCACAAGTGAAAATGATTAGTGAGGAAATTTTATTAAAACATTCTCCATACTACAAGGTCTGACAATGTCATCCTGTCACTGTTTAGAAATAACTCCAGATTTGGAATTTGACTGTTCTAAAGAGTAACACTGAAGTTAAAACCACAATTTTATGCAGACGTTTTGGGATGCATCTCCTAGGAAAGGGTTGAGAATTTGTACGTAAAACATCTGCTTTCCCCTGGTTCCACCTACTGGCTGAACTATTGAGACAGCACGGGCAGAAATGCCTGTAGAGCCAATTCCAGTTCCAAGAACCACCCTAAATATTCCCATTAGCCAAAATTGTTTTAAAGGCACCCCAGGAGACTCATGCACCTTCCCAGAGTTGCTAACACTAACCTGATGTAGCAGGTTCCCAGGGGAACACCAGCATCTGGAGCTCAATAAATAAGTAAAAAATGAAAAGACAAAATGAAATCTAAATAATCCATTAAATAAAGCCACATACCCTTTCATCCCTCAGTTGTATTTCTGGGCAAGCATAGAGATTGCTTAGTTTCATCCCAGAGCTGACAGAAGTTAAAAACTCATAATGCTTGTCAGAGAGATGGCAATGTAAAACAGGACCTGGCTTACATCAGTGGGCTTAAATCAGGCCCTCAGGGTAGAAGTTTGTTCCTGATTTTGCTCAGCTGAAACTTCTGTGCTGAATATTTCTTAATATTTGCATTATTATTATATCAAAAACAGATGGGTTAACAGAAAGCCAGTTCTTACAGGGAGATCAGCAGTAATCACAGTACCATCAGGACTTCCTTGCTGTTAAACTCTTGCAACAAATCCCTAAGTCCCCATGAATGCTCATAAACTGTCACAAGCTAATGCTAGGGACAAGTAGCATCAGGACAGAGATATAAATCAGATTCTGCAGGACATGTAATTTAATGGTCAGAGGTAAATATGATTACTCAGGGCTAAGCTTCCCCATGCATGAGGTTCTAGATACCTCATTAAAATGATCCCAGACATGAAATCTCCAGGACACACTGTGAAATAACAGACTCTGAACCCAGAAAATATACGACAGTTTTAAAGATGTCAGGTGCCAGCTGGATTTATTCTTGCTATGCATGGTAGGTTGAGCAGAAAGGAACATTCTGCATGAAGCAAAACATTCAATAGCCTAAGAAAATAAAATATCCCCAGTGAACCAACCATTATATGTCTGTGGATCCATGAATGATGAACAATCAGCTTCCCATAACTTTATTTTGGGAAATGTATCTGTGGGAAGAATGTAGACTATGTTTGGAATAATCTTTTCTAACTCAGTTTAGACAATTACAGAGTAAAGATTACATACATTCATCTCTTTACCAAAAAATTGCTCATACTGGTAAACTCAGTGTGACCTCCCATTTTCTTCATATTTTTCCATGGAGTATTCAGAGGGGAGAAACTTCCCTGTTAGAAAGCAACCTGATGTTTCATAACTGTGACCCAGTAGAAGAAGCACTTACTTAGAATAGGGTGACCTAAAAATGTTTGGGCATTATTAACAAATTGAGACTCCACAAACAGAGATATTAAACAGCACAATTTCTGTGCTCTAAGAGCATTTTAATGTCTCGTGCTGCAATGAGCTCATCCCGTGAAATGAGCTTGAACTGGAGTCTGAAAAGTAACAGGGAACATCTGGAGGAGCAATGAGAAAAGTCTCCAGAAGGTACAGGCAGACAGACTTCAGTTATAGGAAAGGGAAAGTGTGTGTGGACCATCCAAGATCACAGAGTTAAAAACCATCCAAAAACTGCCCAGTACAAGATATTGATGTATCAGCCAAAAGCTGGGTAGCAAAACCAGTATCAGTTCCAGCCTCCAGACAAGATCAGACTGCTTTGGCAGAGGCTTTACTTTGCAAGTGGCCTTGTTCTGAAACTGCTTATCTCCTTTTCAGTCATGCCTTTGAAATCAAAAGGAAGATAGTTTTCATCTTCTTACCCTCTTGGGGACACTCTTCCACGCTGAGCATAAAAAGTAAAGAAAAATCAAAAGGCTCCACTTGTTTGTTCGTTTGGTTGATTGTGGGTTTTTTTTCCCCATGGCAAGAACAGCACTGATTTCATTAAGTTCTTCAAAATTATCTTGGTTTTCATGACTTTTTTTAAAAATCATGATTTTTCATGATTTTTTAAAAAATAAAAATTTAAATCTACATTTTCAAGTATCCTGAATTTTCTGTTTATGTTCCAATTAAGAGAATTTTGACTTAAAATGACTTTTCATTTTTAAATGTCAATGTTGTTTAAATTCTCTGATCTGAAACAGTTTGCTCATCCTAATATCTGATCTTCCCTAGAGTTGTTGATGAACTGATGAAGTCATGCATCCCTATTTCCCTTAAATAGCAACTTTCCCTCCATATCAAGTTTGCACAACTATTTCTCTCTAGCTCTGAATTTCTGAGTTGGTCACTTTATTTTCCAACTATCAAAGTTCCTTACTCCTTGAAATCCATACTAAGGGCTAGGTATTTGCTCTCATTTTGCAATTGTTAAATAGTTTGTTTGGATGCAATATGGAAAAGAATCTGGTCTTGGTGAGCTACTAATAGAGCGATTAATTCCCTGGGCTACAGTCTTGAACCGTCACTTTAAATGATGTATGATGGGACCTGGCAGGGGATGGCAACCAAGATGGTCAGAAACAGAAAGGAGACACTGAGACACCTGGGCTGCTCTCAGTCCACTCTTCCCAGTGGTAGCAGAGGGCAAAACAATGGACAGCAACCAAAAAATGTAGTTGGGGAGGTTCTGAACACCAGGAGGGCAACTTCTTTACTAGCAGAGCAATGCACCACCAGGACAGGTCCTCCAGGGAGGCTCTGGATTCTCCATCCTCACGTGTTGCACTCAGACCTCGAGAGGGCACGGACAACCAGCATTCCTGGCAGCCTGTGCGTGCACACCTTGCCAAATCCACAGGTGGAAAATGCCCACAAACACAAACCACCAACAAGGCATCTTCACCAATTCAGTTCTGCATTCTGGCTCAGGGAATAAAAACTGATCTATTTGTTAAATTGTGCATATAATGCAGACAGAAGAATTCTATTTTTTCAGGACCATCCCATCCCCTATCATAAGCCCAGCCAAAGAAAAGCTATTTGACAGCTAATTATTATTTTATTTGATAACAGGAAAGCTACCATAAATCTGGTTTTGTAGCTGGAAGATTTCAAGATAACAGAAGGAAAAAGAAGCTGCTGCTACTGCTGCTTTAATGGCCCCTTTGGAACACATGGCATGCATGGCTTCATCCAAAAAACATAGCTGTCATTTGCCAGCGTTGTATCATTATATCAAAGCCATTTCAAGACTCTCCATGAAAGATGAGCAGTCTTTGCACTGCTACATCCCTGTGGTTAAGTTAAAAACAGATGGAACCTACAACTTGTCTGAATAAACAGCAGTATTTCCAGATATTGAGTGCCACCATGAAAGGATATTTTGTGCCAAGCATGGCATATTTTGGTAACTGTGGCTCATAGTATGTTATGAGATCTGCTAGACAGAGAATACAGATGGAAGACATAGGTCAGCAACGTCCCTAGGGCCAACAGAAGATGCCAGAGTTCTGCATACTCGAGGAGGACCTGAAACTAATCCAGAGTCTGACTGTAGAATATTATGATCCAGCTTGAAGTGGTATACATTATCTTACCCCTTGACAGGAAAAATCATGGCAAAAGTCTCTTGTAGCATCTGAAGTGAGCTGGTTTTGTGCGTACAAAAGGATCACTAAAGCAGCATTCGTACATTTGAAGCAAAGGCATCCACAGTACAGTGGTTGTTCACCTGATCTGGGTGTGGTCTGGCCATACTTCTGTGAGGAAAGCAGCTTCTCTTTACAGAATCATGGAATCCAAATATTCAGCCAGACTTTAACTAGTGCCTGAGGCTGTTTTTAGAAAACCAGATCAGGAAAGTAGTGAAACACACAGTGGGAGAGGAGTATCAGCAGATTTTATCTTACACCAAGCAGGGGAAAAGAATAATGGCAGTAGCACAGTTCTAAGTACCAGCAAACCCCATCCACGTGATTGCTGTGCTGTGCTTGCAAGGACAAGACTTACACCTTGGTCTCCACCACAGCTCAGCTTAGCTTGTGATACTTTCACATCTGCATTGTGAAAAATTCAGCTGATATCCCCCACCATGAGTTTCTCTGAGAAAAAAAAAAAAGAGGTCAAATTCCAAAGATCAAATGAAATGGTATTTAAATTAAAGAAGGGAAACAGGCCTTGAAGATGCATCCAGACAGCAAGAGGTTGCTCTGATGTTCTGAACAAGCACCAGGCATCTGGAAATCCCTGAAAATAGGACTGTGGCAGTGCTAACACATCTGGGAAGTGCATGAATATTGTCATCACACTGAGGGTGCAGAGGAAAAAGAGACTCACACAGAAGACAAACCACAAAACCTCCCTGTGAGTAAAAGTCATATGACATGGTTAAGGCAGGGTGAGGGATGAACCATGAACATGAGATAAGTGGAGTGCCCACATGATCACGAAGAGGAAAAGGGAACTGAGCACCTTCTACCTTTTCCCCCATCACCCTCTGGGGGCACCTGATAATACTGACAGCAGGACAGAAACAGCAGAATGGCCTATGCTGCTTCCAAGGGTTTTCTGCCTTCACTATAAGTCATAGAATCACCGAAGATAAGGGGATAATGTGGATGTCTCAAACACCAACAGCCAAATAGCTGTGGAGCCAACCAAGGGTGTTGGTAATAACACACTGTGAGGAAGAATAGGATGTGGAGAAGGGATCATAGGCAGGTAGGGGCAGCACTTTTCTGGGATAAATGTCCTTGTTCTGGCTCCTGGAGATTAACACAAGGCAGTACAGCACAAGGGCAAGGATGAGGGTGAGAAACTGGCATGGACTGTACGGGGAATCAAGACCACCAAACATCCCCAAAGCCCTCCAACCCATTCCCAGAAAAGTCAAGAAAAACAGACTGTCTGTGCATGCTAAATAATTTCCATAGAAAGTGAGAAACTTATCTCCAGGGCAGTGAAGATTTATCAATAAAATAGTACTTCCATGAAGCTGTGGTGAGTGTGCCCCCCAGGACCCTGCACACCCCACCAGACAGATCACCAGGACTGGTGAGGTTTCTCTTCTCTCCTCTCTTCCTTTTTCTCTCTCTCCCCCTCTTTAATCCAATCCACCTCTCTCTCTCTTTTCTCTTTCACCCTGTCCCTTTATCCAAAACCCACTGCCGTGTGCTTACAGTAGGAGAACAGGGACTAACGTATACCAATTTCCATGCAATGTGAGTAATTTACCAATGAAACTTTGTCAACTTTTATGGACTCTTTGACTTTTGTCATTGTTTTCCAGCATGAACACCGAAGAATCTTGGGTGCTCCCCTTTCCTAAAAGGGTGGAACACCATGTAAGTCCCTTCTGCCTCTTTGAAAATCCTAGACAATGTTCCCATGTCATTTCTCTATGATATACTGTGAAATTATTCACACAGACACACATCTAAATAATCTTCAGTTCAGAGATCTGAAGGAAAGTATGAAAAGACACACAGCATAGAGCAGATGCTGCTTTAAATCACATCCTCAAGGAACTGAAGTGGAGAATTCCCTGGAGAGCCATTATCTTCCTAATCTGTTTTCTTCCTAATGCTGGTATCAAGCTTTTAGCCATATCACAAGGTACCAATGTCAAACAACTGCCTCTTAAAATCCCCCCAATAGATTTAATTATGTATTTTGTCACTGTGCTTTAGAATGTGCAGAAAACATTCTCCAAAGGGAATCTGAAGCCCTTTGCAGCAGAGACACCTGATGCTTAAAAAGAGGAGCAAGCAGCAGAATGCTAAGCACACACTTCTGAGCATTTTTTCTTCTGACTTAAAAAGCAGAAATCCACTAAACAACAACACACACATATGCAAAAATAGACTAAGGACTTTTAAATAAAACAAATAAATTCAATAGAAATGTAGCTGCAAGCTCTGCATGAGTTCAAATGTACAGAAGAACATGGTTGGAAGGGAGTCTGAGCCCATGCACAGCAGGTAGGCAGCAAGCCAGACACAGGGTGGTCCATAAGCTAGAGAAATGATGAATTGCTGTAAGCTCATATTAGAAGTTAAACTGAGATCAGCACAAACAGCTTTGCCAATTTTATGGTGAGATCATTTAGCAGGAGCACTGTGATTAGCTAGAGGCCTGCTTTTCCCAAGCTTTGCTGAGCTTATCTGGCTAAATCCCTGGAACAAGTCCAGCCTATCTGAAGAACTTTACTAGCTCAACATGTGGAGCAGAGACATTATATGCCAAAACATGTACACAATGACTCTTCCCGATGATGATATCAAAGATCATTAGGCCTAAAACTATGAGGATGGAAAGGAACAGTAAAAAAATCTGTAATTTGTTGAATTTCTAGGTGGTAGTTTAGACACTGAAGTAGATTGGAGTACAGGCTTTGTAAGCAGAAAGGAGGAGACTGTAAATTTCGGATACTCAATGTACTCATCACCAGATATACCAGATCCAGGACAGATCCCTGTGCTGTGTTTTACATGATCTGTTACAAGTGACAAGCCTGCACATGTAGTTTGTAGTCTACCAAAACAGACAATGTCAGAAAGAAGAATCCTCTTTCTTTGAAATCTAGGAAAACATCTGGTGATATTCCTACCCAGCTCCTCAACTCAGTCTCAGGGGTGGTCAGGTGTGAAATGCTGTACTGTACCTGAATCTAAGAGATATGTAAAAGGACTTCAGAAGCCCACAGACTGAATGCCATCTAGAATGAAAATAATTCCTTAAAGCTGATGCCAATCTGAGACAAATTCCTCAGGAGAGACTTTAACCTATCTGGGGATCATGCTAGAAATCAACATCAGCACTGCCTTTCCAAGCGAGCATCTAATAAGACATGTAAAAACATGACTTGTTTTTACATATTATTAATTTTCTTAATGCTGTCATAAACTTCATGTAAGCTACAAGCCCAACCACAAGCAAACCAACCTCCACTTTTTCTTTAAGAAAGGAAAAGAAAATCTGCTTTCAAGACAAGCCCATCTGGAGGGCAAGGTTTTGAGGCACGCAGCAATCTGAGGGTCAATTAATCCCATTAGAGGTAGAAAACTAATATTTTCTTCTCTGTGGATGTAGAGGTTATTCATTTCTTACACAACCAAGAGGATATCTGACCAGCTTTCCCCCAGAAAAGGCAAGAATCTGCTAGACCAGGTTGCTCAGAGTGCCAACCAGCCTGGCCTTGAGTGATTCCAGAGATGGGGCATCCAAAACTTCTCTGGGCAACTGCGTTAGTGCCTTACCACCCTCACAGTAATGCATTTCTCCCTAATATCTAACCTAAATCTCTTCAGATTTAAAACTGTTCCCCCTTGTCCTATCACTATCTGCCCATGTAAAAAGTCTCTGTCCCTCTTTTTTATGAGCTGCTTTTATAAGTAATGGAAGGCCACAATGACTCCACTTGAAGATTTCTCTTTTCCAGGCTGAACAACCCAAACTCTTTCAGCTGGAGGGACATAGCTGGGGAGAGGAAGAGAAAGGGAGGAAATCAGTTTTGACTGGGACCTGGAGGCAGTAAGATATAATTACAAATAAAACTACAAAACAGAAGTTCCTTTTCTAATGTAGACCACAAAGCCACGTGTCTATTGCACATGGATGCATCTTGTTTGCTTCTCATAGTCACTGCAAAGGATAAGTGACAGGCAGAACAGCATGAATAAACGTCCTGGTTTGAGACAAATTAAGGGAAATGATCTGGGAGGAACGCCCCCTCCAAAGAAGGCAGGTTTCAGCCACCCCTTCCCCCACCAGGTTCGGAAAGAAAATTCCTCGGAGGAAAGTGAAAAAGGAAAAAAAGCTATTTATTTAACAAACACAATTCACACAGGCTCAGGAAAAGAATAATGCTAAATAATAGAACCTCTCACTGTGGAGAGAACCTGGGTAGATCTCAGAGTCCTTTGTGGCTGTGGCTTTCTCCTCTCTGGAGGTGGGGTTTCGGTGTGGGCCCCTCCGGGCTGAGGCGTAAGGCCAATGTTCTGCTGTTGTTGATCAGTTCAGAAGAGAAGAAGAAGAAGAAGCCAAAGTCCCAGGGCTCCATACTTTAGCTAATGAACAAGAAACTAGCTAAAAAGCAAAAGGAATGTAACTCTCTTCCCTGCTGCAGAAGCAGAGCAGCAGGGCAGGAGAAGCCAGCGAGCTTATCTCTGTTTTCGAACACAGCGCTGAAGGATTTCCACCGGCTTCCCCCCATCTCTTAAAGGTCTGCCTTCAAGCTACAGAAAAGGCACAGGTTTCATGTCTGGGCATAGAGCAGGTGATAGGGGATACACATCATAAAGTCACCCCAAGACACTAAAATATCAATGTTGTAAAAGAATATTTATGCTAACAAAAGTCAGATAATTTGCACAGCCAAATAAATTTGAGTTAGTCCATAAACAGATCCCCCTGGAAGTGAAATATATGAGCATTTTGGCTCCAAAAATATGCTGGAGCAAGTCACCAGCTCACTGTGCAGTGCTCTAGAAAATTTCAGGTTTGGTTATAAGCAGCAACCACACTTGTGAGACACTCAGTAGATCACTGGGATCTTTGGCACTGGGGAAATTATGTGTCAAAACCCACCCACTCTCCTCAGCTTCTCTGAGCAAGAGCTGCATTCACAGCTGCTGGGTGCAAACCGTGGGCCCCTCTCTGCTGACAGTAGAGGGGATCATTGCACTGACCTCACAGGACACTTGACAACTCTGCATAAAATGACTGATTTTAATGCAGCCAAAGGTAGAGAACATAAACTCTAGATTGGAAAACTAGGCATGGCTTTGTCATTTGAGCTCAGCTTTTAGCCTCTCTGTGTCTGCAGAGCAGGAGTGGTTAACAATTCTTTTGCTACAAGGAACTTGCTTCTTGCTCTGAAGATTGTGAGCTGCCCAGACCATGGAGGAACATGCAGCCCCCAGGGAGATGGCAATGAATGAGGGCAAGGGAGATCCCAAGAGTTCCCCTATGAAGACATCAGTATGGATGGGGAGAGGCAGGAAACCCAGAGGTGCTACAAGGGCTAGAAGCCCAGGGCTTTGTTCGTGCTGTGCCTGGGAAGAACAAATTTCTATCCACTCACCGACAGAAAAGTCTGTATTCAGCTTTTAGCATATGAATTTTTCTGAATATGACTTTCAGATGTGTCTGGAAGAGTTCAAATATTGTGGAACACCACAGCTGAACACCTTCAAGACATCTACTTTAGAAAAAAAGGGTTTCTCAATTTTTTTCACATTAAGGGGAACAATGACCTGGCAGATACCATATTCCTCAGGCTGGATATGCTTGTAGGTCCAGTTGAAGAGAGGTTTCACTCAGGATGGCACAGCCAGATGCAACCAGGTCCTCGCCAAAGGGTGTGATACCACCAGCAGCATCAATTAAATAGGGTGTGATACCACCAATGACATCTATTAAATAGTGCACAGACCCAGAATGAAAACAGACACAGCTGAGGATTTTGTTCTGGTATGAAGGGCTGAAATACTCCTGGTATGTAATTTATCCCAACCTGAAGTCTGCTGGACACTTTCTCATCTCATGCACTAAAAATCCTCTTTACAGAATTCTGATACATTGGTTTTCTGCTGGTGCTCTTGCCAGGGAATTTAATGATTTCAATTACTGTGGCTTAAACTTAGAAGGTGCAATTATTTTCCCCTCCACAAATACAATATGACAAAGTGGGGATTGTGAAGGACAGAAGGGTTTTCACCAGCAGCAAGAGGAAATCCTGTTCCTTTTGAATGAAGTGTTAAGCCACAGCAGGATGTGCAATGTGTGGGATGTGCAAAAAGAAGAAGGAGAAATAAAAGGATTCTCTGGACAGATAAGGGAGGAAATTTTCTTTAAGGAGAGAAACTGGTGATGCTGAAGCAACATAACTGCAAGATTGAAGGGTTAAACTGTCTGTTTACAGAGCCATCCAGTAGGAAACACAGCTGCATCAACAGGAAGCTGCAATCTGGAGTCAGAAGTGCATTTTTAAACTTGTCCTTTTCTTTCTCAAACCAACCAAGGAGATTAACAGTGGAGATTTAACACAAAAAAGAAAGACCTCAAGTGTGCAAACTCTGCAGCTAAAAAGGACAGAGAGATGACAGCTTCCTGTGTGCTGGCACAGCACTTACCAGCAGTAGCATCCACTTTCCAGCCCACCATGAAGACATAAAGCCTATTCAAGGCTCGAGAAAGTCTCACATGATGGGAATTTACTGACATGAGGATGACTGACAGGCCCTTAGGTCGAGCTGAGCCAGAAGCAGCCAAAGCGCTGTGGGCCAGGCCTCTGTGACTGTCCATCTCTCAACATACACCCCCACATTTTGCCTGGTGTCCAGGCCACTTTTCTCCTACCTCCCCTACTCTCCATGGTTGAATAGCCTTAAGAAGTTATAATTTCAATTTCCTATTTCTCAGTTCCTTTAGCCAAGCTCCCAGCCTCAGAGGAATGTCTGAGTCTCACTGGTTTCAATATGAATTCAGACACAAAATAGAGAAAAACAAAGAGATGTTTGAACATTGGTGTGGATCTGTCTCAGGTTCCTGACCCTACACAGAGCTCCCATTAGCTTTCCAAGAAAACAGTTGAATTCAGCATTATAATTGTGATACAAAAGGACTTTTCCTCTACCTCCTCTCCCCCCACTCCCATTTCTGATACAGTTCATCCGAACTCTACAAAAATGGCAGGAAGTGCATTTGCATTTTTATCAGAAGGTGAGTATAAAAACTGAATTTTGTTACACAGCACTTGGAGTATCCTTCCTACTCAATCTCTTTTACTAGAAAAAACAAACCACAGACACACAAGCAAGCCAACCTGTGACAAAGAGACTGATGCAAAATGAGAAAGAACAACATTTTATTTTTCCAAATACACTCATTCTGTAAGTCAAGAACTAATAATTTCAAGTCCACTACAAACTGCAATGTGGTTGAGAGGCTGACCTTTAAGGACCAGGTTCTCACACCCCATGTTCACAGAGCCCACAAACATTAACACCCCTATTCAGAAGAGAAAACAAATACTACCTGCTTGGTAGTAGCTGTGAAGAGAGGATGCCTGGGTTTTACATTCACTCTGCTACATTTTAACCTTATTTTCAATCGTTAAGAGGGACTTAAATCCATATCCTGTTTGTTTGGGGTGTTTTTTGTTTCAGGTAATTACCCAACTCAGGGTCAATGTTGATCTATCATTTCATGCCATAGATTTTAACATCACCAAATAATCCACATAGATTGACAAAAAAAAAAAAAAGAGCAAAACCTGTAGGGCATGTGCATAATTTACACTTTAATAGCATTAAAAGGAAATGAGATGGTCATAAAATTTTATGAGATTAAAAAAATACCAAAAAGCACTGGGGGTTTCCACAGGCAGAGGCTGAAAATCCAGGGGAACTGCCAGGAGGTAGCAGGTATGTTTATAATATTAAGATCATTTAGAATGACGACTATTCAAATATCTCAGAAAGATATATTCAACATTTGTGAGAAGAGAATAAAAGAATGGTTATGTTCCAAAACAGTATTTCCTCAGCTCTGAACTGGGGTTCATGAGGAAGTTCCCATCAACAGATGTTCTGTGATTGTCTCTGCAGCTCTGGTTTAAGGGAAATCTCTTTTTAATAGTTTGGCTACTTGATAGCATTCTTTAAAGAAAACCTTGAATTCAGATTCAAAATTTTCACCTTGATGTTCTCTCAGATTTGTAAAGTTACCTTACTTTGTATGGGCAATTTCTCCACATTTAGTCCGTGTTGGTCTGGATTTCCATAGAGCTCACATTTAAAATTCCACAGACCTGGCACAGGAAAGTTCCTTCTCTTGGCTGCTAGCTCATGGCTAGGAAAAGAATTCTTTCCTTTTCTGAAAATCAGCAGCATTTGGCTGAGAATATTTGGCGTGCAAGGCTTGGATAGAGCCAGTTAAGCCCTCGTGTCAGCTCACAGGGCCATTGCACTGTGACACAGTTCTGAATCCTACCCTGGAGCCCCATGCCAAGGTGAGGCCACCTGGGGCTGTGGGTGCCCAGGCCCCGAGGTCACTAATTGGGGTTCATCTGCCCTGGCAGCCCCACACTGAGGCCCTGGGAAGCAGCGAGTCCTCGGTGCTGACAGAACACCACGGGGTTCTCTCAGCCACGTTTTGGCTGCCCAGAGCAGCAGCTGAGCAGAGCATCAGGGATGAGAAGCCAGCAGGGAGAGAGAGCCAAAGGGAGCTTGGAGAGATCACCCAGATAAGTCTCCCATGTGAGGCTTGGCTGATGGGTTGATCCAAACAATTTTTCTAAGAGATATTTTTAATTTTTTTAGTGAGAACTGCTGTGGAGGAGCAGCCAGCAGAGTGATGGCTACGGGCAGCATCTTGTCCCATGTACTATGAAAGAGAAGGAAGGGGGGTTATGAGTCCCTGAACAGGGAGAACAGGCTGTTCCTGAAGACCTGGCCCGGAAAAAGCAAAAAGAGCAAATTTGTGCAGTGGGAATGAGGGGGCTTAGAAGAAGTCAGAGCCAGCTCTTGAGCCAGCCTGGGCTCTGCTCTCCAGACTTTAGTCCAGATATGCTTGAAGATCAGATCCTCTTTTAACACACAACAGAAAGCCCCAAAAAGCAGCTGTACCTTCCCTACCACCCCTAACAAAAGCTGACACATTGCAAATGGGGAAGAAAGAAAATAGAGAGAGGCCTTGACTTTTACAAGACTTTGGAGGCAAAACCATAGCTTTTGAATTAAATACAGTGGAAACTACAAGTACGGAAAAGAGAACACTTCCTGGCACAAATTCATTAACAAAAAAAGAAAAGGAGTAAAATTATAAGTATAGAAAAAGAATGAATTTAGCCAGAGAATTAATCCCCTGGGTCCCAAGGTCAGTGGAAACAGAATTGAAATTCAGGGCTTTGGTAGAAAGAGATGCCAGAGAATGAACCTAAAAAACTGATGCAAAAAGAGATGCCAGAGAATGAACCTAAAAAACTGATGCAAGAATTAAATATGAAAGCTGGTATACTTAAAGGTATCAGCTCTCCAACTGGGAATGCACATGTGTCACTTGCACGAGCTAGAAGAGTGTGTCACATTCTGTTTCTAAGAGGGATTACTCATGGTGGAACGAAGCAACTTTCATGAGGGTGATATTATTAAATAATTCTGTATTAATCTGGGGCCCCAGAGGTGAAGTGACTGTCCCAAAGGCAGACAGGATGTCTGTGGCAGAGCCAGAAATAGCACTTAGATTTCTTGTTCCTACACTGTAACCATACCATGATCCCTCCTCCTAAACACAGCTAATAAACCAAGTCATTGAGTTCTTACTGCATGCAAAAAAGAAATTGTTCCACTGAGCTGCCTCTCAGGTGCTCTCAGCTCAGCAAAGCCACTTTCTGAGCGTTTGGGTTTCAACCCTCACATGCACCTGATGCCTGCAAAAGGGTAGAACTTGTTCATCTCTCCAACACCTTCAAATCCCACACATCCTTGGTGATCAGCAGTTTATAGCTTGATGGATCTGTGATGAAGTGGGTCTTTCACACATGAATCCCTCTTGTTTGCAGGCACCTGTGATACTGCTGGGGCCCAGGCTAAACCAAGCAGTCGACAAAATTCCCGTTTGTGATCCAGAGACCTGCTGACACTACGAATGGCAAAACACAGAACAAAACAAAGCAAAACAAAATACAACCTTGCTCAGGCGGGGGTATTGCTGCCACTTCCCCATCCCAAACAACTCCACCTGGAAAGTGGCAACATCTCAGCCGTTAAACAGTTAACGCTGCTGCTTCCACCCATGGAGGAGGGCACCAGCTGTGCGGTTGGCCCCTCGGAGGATAAAGATGAATTGCTAATTATGTGGTTACTGACATTTGGTCTCCCACATCCCCGACACGCGAGGGCAGTGTTGGTGTACAAATGGTGCTCCCCGGCAGCCCTGCACAGAACCCTGCTTCTCCCGAGCATCCCCCTGGGCCAAGGCTGCTCCGCAGACACCATTTGTACCAGAAAAACCACATTTGAGAAGCGTATGGGGAGGGGGAGGGAGGTGTTAAGCCAGGATATTTATATCCTCTCTCAGCTCCCACTGCAGAGGCAGTTTCTCTAAGGAAGTTTCTCCTGTGTGTTAGAGGCTGAACAAGGAAACCAAGATCAACCCCTTTATAGTCATATAGTCACATGGGAATGAAACAAATTCAATTATTTAATAATTGCTCTATAAAATGTTACAGTTATCGAGGATGCAGAGGTTTTAAAGGAATCTCAACTTTGCTGCTGTAATATCCATTTACTTCTCTAATCAAACACTCCAGCCTCCCAGATGATACTCAGGCAAGCATTTTAATATAGCTGGGACAGGGAGAAACAATCAAAAATATGGCACAAACATCTCCTCAAGTGCAAGCAGACTCTCTGTATGATACGTATGGAAAAACTGACACAATCAAAAAAAATACAAGGGGGGTGGGTATATACATATGTGTATTTTTATATATATACACACATATGTAAAACACACAGAAATAAGCATATTGTATATCATCTTAAAAAAGATGAAGCAACTTATCTGAGCCTGAAACTAGGCATGTAATGCATTGTTCCACTACAAACCCCAGAGCTCACCCACACCCAGGCAGCTTTGGTGAGCCAGGAATTCACCAGCCTTCATGAGCAGGATCACACTGCCCCTGTGGGGAACCCCAGTGCACTGAGCAAAACTAGCACAGGTCTTGATGCAAAATCTGGGTGTATAAGTCAAGCAACCTCCAGAATTCCACTACCTATGACCCTTTTGTCAGGCTCAGAGGTTGCTGCGCTGTATGTTCATTTCATACAAATGTTCGAATAAATGTAATTTTAAAAATGTACCCTTGGGACTCTACTAAAACAGTGAAAATTAATAATGAACAGTCTTCATAAATGAACTGCAGTGTTAAATAGCAGGGATGCCATTTTATATTTAACTACTAGGGTCAAATGTGGAAATAAAACTCAGAGAAAGGAGCCAACTGAATTTGCCCTGATTCTCTTACATCAATGTTTATCAGCCCCCACACTGATGCTGTGGGTATGATCCAGCCCTGTAAGTCCAAGGTCCAGCAGGAAATATTGCCAGCAGTACTTATCAACAAATCACCTGCTGAATGGCTGAAATAGTTAATGGAACCTGGATATTTTCCTAATTATTTTTATCCACCCTTTTTTTTCCTCTCATTAAAATGTAACCAAAGAGTTTTATAGTGTAGTCCACTTGCAGATTCTTAGCACTGGCTGCAGTTTCTGTGGTTTGGTCCTTCCTTGCTAAATGGCTAAAACGACCCAGCTGTTACTCTAAACACAGGGAACTGGTAGCCTGGGGGCAGCCAGGAGCATGTGCCAGCCATTCAGAGGAGAACTTAATTCTCCCCGCATGGATTTCGACATCTTTGCCTGCCTATCAGCCCAGATACAGAGAGTTCCCTCTGTCACAGCTGATACAAGTTGGTGATCTTAAATGTGAGCTATAGCCTGCTTGGTCATCACATACATCCAGGAATATACTGGTGAAAAAAACAGAAAGAAGGATCTGCAAGCCCAAAAACCTCAGATACAGAAGGACCTCGTGTACCCACAGCTGTGAGAATGCCAAGGACACATCAGGCATGGCAGTGATAATGGCACAGGGGTGTAGAGCACAGCCAGGAGATACTATAGGATAGTCATGGCACTTTCTAGGGAAGTTCCCAGTCTCCCTGCAGAGCCCTGGTATATTATTGTCCACCCAGTGCAAAAGGCTGGTCCCTACATGGATAAAACAAGTTAGGAGTCATTGCATTGGGTGATTGGTGTTGTCCCCAAAAGGCATCAAACTGTGTTTCAGCAAAGCCATGCTCCATTTCTTTCTCTATATTCTTCTTTTCACGGGTTAAGGATATATGTGTGGAGAAGAGGAAATTTCAGCAAGAGAAAAAAACAACCCCCCCCACCCATCCTGCCATCACTTGTTACTCAAAAAGCTTCAGTAAGAAAACAACAAAAAGAAAAGCAGGATGGTAGTCTGGAAAACTGGTAGAGCATAGAACAATTCAAAACTTTTAAGCCACTCAGAAATTAAAGTGTGAGTTGCATTTACAGATTCTAGAAAAGGGGAAGTGCAACACTTCACATGCAGCTATAAAATATTGCTACCTTCTAATGAAAATAGAAAAGAAATGTTTAATAACAATAGTCTGTGAGTCATTCAGAGCAATTTTGGTCAAAGCTAGCTGCACTGTTCCTGGTGGCATTTAGCTGATTTTCTGTCAGGTATTGTACAGAACTACAAAGTAGGTTACTACTCCTGACTTTACTGTGTTCTTTTCCTTATAAATGGATACTGCAAAGGTGCAAGGGGTAATGGTTTTAAACTGAAGGAGGGCCAGTTTGGATTAGACATAAGGAAGATTTTTGCAAGGGAAACACCAGCACTGGTTACCCAGAAAAGTGGTGGATGCTCCATCCCTGAAAACACTGAAGGTCAGGTTGGATGGCTCTGAGCAGCTGGGTTGAGTTGAAGATGCCCCTGCTCGTTACAAGTGGGTTGGACAGTATGATCTTCAAAAGCCCCTTCCAACCCAAACCATCCTATAATTCTATGGCTACACATGATATTTACATGTTTCTGAATCTAATGTAAATACCAACTGAGTCAAGCTACACAGCTGCATGCTAGACATGTAATAATAAAACCAACCCATCGTTTCTACCTGGAAGTCTTTCACTGGAGATTATTTCAAAATGTTTGGAAGGGAGAGGCCAAGTGTGCTTTAAGATTAGTAGGAGGAGTTTGTTTCAGCTCTAAGCAAAAGGTATAAAAGCAGCCAAAGCACTCCAGGTGTTGTGTGTTCTATACATCTGAGTGTCAACAAAACGCTGGACCAAGGGATCTTTCTGTGTCCTCCCATTGCCAAGCATGAGACATTTTTTCTAGAAAATTCTGTGAATTTGCAAGACAAGCTGTTAGGATAAGGTCCTTTTGCAGCGCCAGAATCGCTCCATGACAGCAAAGACTTAACTGTGCAGATGTCCAGCAACATCAGGATCCAGGTGACTCATAGCCCTCTGTAGATGAGCCCACAATTATTTCTGCAAATACATCTCAGGTTTCCTTTTGGGCTCACTGCTTGCCATCCTGGATTTTGTGAAATTTGGCTTTCCAACGTGCTCATCTCTTGTTTGCTTTATAGGTTAAGTGGAATGACAGACCCAGACTAATAAAACAAAAGAACAACGTGGGAGCTGTTGAGAAAGAGAAGAGGAACTGAAATGACCACACAGTCCTGGAATGCATTACCAACCCAAGTATTAGAAATTCATTACTCAAGTTGTGCTGCAAAGCTCAGCTTAAGTGCTATCTTCTTCCACAGCTGTTTCAGCCTACAGGCTCTCCTTTCCTTCCCCATCCACAAGAGTATTTACTTGTGGGCCAGAGCCAGTGGTTGGCACCCACAGAGGTAAAAATGTCTTTTTTCCCTTTCCTACACCTAGCCCAGACGCAAGGATTACAAAGCCCAGCAGCAGTCTATGAGAAGATACAAGGGATTAAAAGGACTCCAGAAGCATCACCCAGGATGCCAGAACACACATGAGGGTTCAGTACGGATGCAATAAATAACAGAACACCAGCAGAGGTGCATCCCAAAGCTGGGAGACCACCAGGCTGCAAGAGAACCCATGATCCTCACTCACAGCTAAGGAAACTCAGAGCAGCACTGGAGAATACCTGCACAGAGCTGCTAAAGCAGCAGTGAGAGCCCCTTGACCCTGCAACATATCCATAAAAATCAGATCTGCAGTCTCCTGCCAACCTGCAGCAATGGGAAGCTGAAGACACCTCAGGATGCAGCAAAACCTGGGTGGCACAACACATGGAGAGGGAATGATGGGGAAATTGGGTGCTGGAAGACCAGTCCAAGAAACTGGGTCCAAATTCCTGATGGACATCAGAACACAGAAAGGAAACAAATGGATATATTTTCTTTGGTCCTATCACTGCCAAGTTAGCAGTTACCAGTCAGTGTATCTACTCAACAGAAAGGGAAAATTGTGCTTTTAAGACAAGGACAATAAGAATGAGGATGCTTGAACTATATTAGTAGAGAACAAAGGGGGAAGCAAGAGGAACAAGCTCATCCAGGGTACCTACCCAAACCTCCTATTGACAAATCTGAAAGACTGAGGAAACCTCGCCCTGTTTTCTGGGCCACAACATGAGACACTGTCAGGTTCAATACACAAATGTATCTTCAGCTGAAGCTGTGGGTGTCCAGCTTTTGCCAGGCCACAGCTGCCAAGGTTCACATACACGACATTATTTCTTGGGTTTATAAACAGATTCAATTCCACTCATGCATGAGAGCCAGGGCTGTCCAGACAGGAATGCTCAAGACCCCTCTGGGACACTGAGACATCCAAAAAGAGCAGTTCTCAGTAAGCTGAGCCCTGGTAAGATGCTAAAGCAACTCTTAACATCCCAACATGGGAGCCCAGAGCTTCTGAAGAAAGAAAAGAAATGTCCCATGTGGGTGTATGGAGGACTTCTGAAAATTTTGACCATAGCACCTGGGGAAGGTAGGAGAAACTAAATGTGTATGACTCTTTGAAAGGACAGACATACAGAATGATCATATAAATCTCACACTTTTGCTAAAAGCCATAGCTACCACTTATAACTAATGTCTTTTCCTGAAGGCAGGACAGCTGCAGTGTGGAATGGGGACAGGACCTGCCCCAGGGGACATAAACAGGCAGTGGCACAACTGTGAGGAGGGTGAGGAAGCCAATTCCTATCCCCAGCTCTGATGCTGGAAAAGAGATTGTTTCACACTACCAAAGCAAATTCAGGAGAAATTGGAAGAAGAGAAATTATGAAGAAAACGCATCAGGTCCTGCTTCTCTCAGCAGAAACTCTGTGTGTCTGCATGTGTGTGTGTGTGTGTGTGTGTGTGTACATAGGAAGCATCTTCATCAGAAACAGACTTGGGTGTGGGCCTCTGATCTGTGTGAAGAACATTCAGTGCTACCTTCAGGATGTTGCCTTAGCCATGATCTCATTCTGCAAGTGGATGTGTGAGGGGGGACTGCCAAATGAAAGATCAGCTTTGGGAAGGCCCTATGCACGATGCAGCCATACCCATGGGAGCTGTGTCTGCCAGCTTCAAGCCTCAAGATGATAATTTTCATAGCTGAATCTTCAGCTGCTATAACCAGAGCAATTTTAATTGACATCTACAATTTATGGAAGTATAGGGTAAGAGCCCTTCTACAGAGAAGTGTATCCAATGTATCTCTGGTAACCAGATGTTGTCAAGCAAGAGGGAATGGTGGGAAGGTGTGAGGGACAAGGCACAGCAGCTTTGATCCTGTGCTGCCTGAGATTATCTGTGCCCCATCAGCCATGGTGCAAACCTTGAACCTTCTGTTAAGAAGCACTTAACAGGTAAACCTCAGATCACCCTCCCTGGAGAGGCATGGGATTTTTGCAGGCAAGAATAAAGATGTCACTTTTTCTTTTCTTTATGTTTTTGTTTTGCTTTGTTTAGGGTTTTTTTGTTTACGTTTGGTCAGAATGTATTTTTTCCTGGAAGAGCCCAAGGAAATGTAATAATTTTTTCCTACTAACAAATCCAAATATTTTAAAGATTAAATTCTTGGCTTTGTATCTGTACAGATAAATCTCATAAAAGAAGGAAAAACAACACATTGTGGTTCTTAACACAGCCTGAGGCAGCCCTGAGCCTGGGTCATTATCAGATACTATGTCATGAAATAGGTTCCCACAAAGGAGATGGTGCCAAATAAAACCATCTTTGACCATCTCTCTCTTCCCTCCCATCGACCAAAGCCAAAACCTTTGTGTTTGTGTACCATGACTGCCATCACATCAAATAAATCAATACCTGCCTACTAGTTGATGTGATGAAGAACAACTTGATTCTTTGTTTTTTTCTCTATTTGAGAAGTCCGCAGGTTTGCATTCACCCTATTATTTTTTATTTTAGATTTTCAGTTCCATACATCACCCATTCTTCCACTTCAAATGTTTTAGAGAGCCCCAATGCTGTTCCTATTCTCTACTAATTTTCTACAAAGTGCAGAATAATTTCGTTAATCTTCACCCTGGTTTAGGACATTTTGCCCTTTCTGAACAAGTGGTCTCACACTTCTGAATCATCAGGACTAGAGACTGAAGATGCTGGCTCTGACTCCTCAATGTGCAACACTGAAAGGAGCCAATGTATCCACTTTTAAAGTCCTTTCTGAAAAAATTACTCAGGCACTGAGTAATCTCAGCCTGGTTGAAGGGACTTAGGCTCCCATGGTCTCCGTCCTTATTTCTGTGTTAAAAAAAAAGTATTTCAGGACATTTTTCAAAACTTATGCCTGAAATTCCAGCTATGCTCAATTATTTTTTTCTTCACAAGCCCATCACCTGTGCAGTTTTGTCCTAATAAAAAGCCCCTATTGATAAAACTCTAAGCACTCAGTAACTGCCTGTAGTTTCAAACAGTACTAGGGGATGCAGAACCTGAGAGCTGCCTTCAGAAATGCCCTGCCTGACCTTCCCATATCATCTCCTCTGCCTTTCTCCCTGGAACAATATTATATCTAACCCAGAGAGTCAACCCTCTTCTTTCCCAGTGGAACATCCTTTTCTGTCCATAGTTCTTCCTATACATGAAGAGTAATATGTCTCCAGGGAGCCCACAGGGCTTTGCAAAGTGTGTACAGTGACCTTCCTGGTGCTACCATTCCATGGATGTCACTGCAGAGTTGGAAAGGTCTTTATCACTGTTGTGATGATGCCAGCAAAGACAAAAACTATGGATGATGAGGTGGGGCAGTGTTGGAGCTTTGCCAGGACTCATCTGTTCTGACTCTCATGACTTAACCAAAGTATCTCATAAGCAGGGTAGCCATGCCAGCTAAATATTCACAATATACCACAATAATTACAATATTCCTTGTTTCTTCAGACATCACCCTTAATCAGACCAAACTAAGCCTTCTCTGATCCCAAAAGTCCTTTAAGTACTACACAGGCTGATACTCCTTCTCAGATGCTCTCCCCAGCCCCTCTCACTGATCCATGCTCTGCACTCTTTTCATCCCTATTTCCTCACTCCCTTATATATGACAAACCAGAACCTGCTTTTCACCAGCCTACCAATCCCCCATAACATCCCAGTTCAGGCATGGAAAGAGCCCACAGAAAGCCAGCTCATTACTGGGGAGAAATTATCCCTACTCAATAGTTTCTAAGCACAACCTTCCAAGGTCCAGCCCCATGGGCGTGTTCAGGAGGTGACAGTGTCCCGGAATGCTCCAGAGAGCAGTTTCACCTGCTCTGTTCAATGGAGAGTCTGAGCTGAAACTGTTGAGACCCAGGAGACTTTTTAGGCTATTTTTTATACTGTTTTAACTCTTTTTAGATACTCTTTAGACCAAACATGCTGCTAGAAATATCTGGATTGCATTCACTTGCCTACCCCCTCAACAAACGCATGTGCCTGCATGCACTCACACATATTTTCATGCCACAGCAGGTTTTTTACAAAAATCTTTGATACCAAGGGAACCCAGGACAACCACTGTACAATTTACAAGGCTCACACAGATCTCCTCTAGTGACAGTGTTTGGGGGGTGGGGGGCAGCTCCCTTTGTTTAATTTTTTCTTGCTGAACAAAAATCAGCTGTGGTAAGAACCAGCTTCCCTCGGGAGCACAAGAGGTGCGGTTTGTTGGTTGCCAGTTTTGTGTTGTGTTTTATTTCCCAGAAGAGGCCTTGTTATCAATCTATCTCGCCATCCACGCAGGACTTATCGCTGTGCCATCTGCTGTCACACAGGTGTGCCTGCTGTGCCGCACCACGCGGTGCTTTCCTGGTTTAAAGCGTGGCTGTATCTCACAACACACGAGCCAGCCCCCGGTGCCGGCAGCTCTGCCACGCAAAATCCCCTGTGCAGAGCGGTTGATGTCACGCCGCTCCAAGCAAAGGGATGCTCAGACACAGCTTACACGTGTCTGCCTCAGGGAACACCCCACTTTAAGCTGGGCAGCCCAAACGGGTCCCTAACATCCCCCTCACTGCCAGGATCCCCACGGCTCCCTGAGCCCCGAGTCCAGCGCTGGCTCCGGGGATGGGGGACAGGGGACCGCTCCCCCTCCGGGGATAGGCGCTGCTTCTTCCGTCGGACCTCACCGCTTCCCACGGCTGCTCTCAATCCAGCCCTCTCTCTCGGGAATTCCACCCAAGCTGCGGCCACGCACCGGGAAAAGCAAAGAAAAACTCCGGCACCTTCGGGAAAGAAGCGTCTTCCCCGGACAGGTTTTTCCAGAGAAGAGGAGGAGGAAAGCGGCTGCTGCTGCGTGGGCAGGCAGCTCCAGGAGACCGGGAGGGGGATGCAGCCCTCCTCCCTCTCCGGCCTCGAGGCAGCGGCGGGAGCGGCTCCACCTGCGGGAGCAGCCGGCGGCACCTCCCGGCCCCGCTCCCGTCCCGGCCCCGCTCCCGTCCCGGCCCCGCTCCCGGCACGGCCCCGCTCCCGTCCCGGCCCCGCTCCCGTCCCGGCCCCGCTCCCGGCACGGCTTCGCCCACCCCGCTCCGGTACCGGCACCGGGGCCGCCTCGGTTCCGGCACCCCTGGGCACCGCCGCGCTTTCCCCTCCTGCCCGATCCCCTCACAGCCTCAGCCGTGCTGCTTCAGGCAGCAGTGGGGGATCTCCTCATCCTTCTTTTGCCCCACGGTACAAATAATAACAATACAAAGAAAAAAACCTGTCAGTTTTCTGTGCTGATCCACCTGGATGCTGAGCAGAGCTCAACTCTGAGACACTTCTGCTTCCTTTCCTTTCCTTTCCTTTCCTTTCCTTTCCTTTCCTTTCCTTTCCTTTCCTTTCCTTTCCTTTCCTTTCCTTTCCTTTCCTTTCCTTTCCTTTCCTTTCCTTTCCTTTCCTTTCCTTTCCTTTCCTTTCCTTTCCCCCCAGCTCACCTTTCCTTTCCTGCTCTCACACCTCCCCAAAACTTTCCAGTGCCCACCTTCCCACACACATTGCACTCGGCTCTCCCAGCCCACCCTGCATTAAACCCAATTGTGTTTGCAGAAGACAGGTCTCCCCGGCAGTTTCCAAACTCACCTGCAAAATGCTGCTTGCTGCTACAATCCAGGGCAAAAGCCACCTCATCCCTGGAAGCCGGGATTAAATACATTTGATTGAACCCAGATTTAGAGCCGTTTTGAATAAAAACACCACTTTGGGGAATGCAGAGCAATCCTGAACTGGCAACCTAGCCTAGGCACTCTGCCTTTTTCTCTTGGCTCTTTGGGGATTTTATTAAAGACAGATCTGACGTCACGATGAGGGACAAGCCCTGCATTTTTCCTCTGGAGAAACTTTTCCTGCCTTCACTTCTTCATTTTTGTGTGTGGTGTTGTCCCACCTCCTGCATTTCAGTGCATTGCCGTGAGCCAAAGGGCTCTTAAAGGGAAAGCTGCAGCGCCGGGGTCCAACATGCTGAGATTTTAGCACAGCTCCAAAAAGCTCAAAGCTCATCCCTCATGTTGCTCATGGCATTCAGACTCTTGAAATGTAGCTAGTACAGCAAGAAATGTTTGATCTGGCTGTACTGGTTACACTCAATGACATGACACGTATACAATTATTCACAGATGTTTGATTTATTTGATTTTTTAAAAGAGTGACTTCATTTGAAGGGCAAAAGGACATTTGTCCTGCAGGCACACCCTGTGGGAAGCAGTCTGCTGACTCCTTTGGGACTCCCCTCTTTACAGAGCAACCCTGGATCACATGGTCCCCTGCCATGCCATACATACCTTCCATGATTTCAGTGTTTAGGAGTGTGCAATACTCCTGGGCCCAGTCATACTTCTATCCTGTGCCAGCAGTGGGCATGACAAATGTTGTCCAGGTACATGGCAGTGAAAACCCCACCTTGAACTCAAACCCCACCCCAAACTCTCTGATCACCTGTATTCCTGCTAATGTATACCCTGATTTTAGCTGAGGCATCTATAATGTATTTTTCCCCTTTTACCTAGGCACAGGTATACTATTTTCCCCAACTATTCTAAATCTGAATTTGAAAGGATTTAAAGTCTCTTTCATCCTTAAACTGAAGTAGAATATTATAAGGAAAATCAGTACTTGCAAAGGGAATGAAAATCCTGTTAAAGAGTTTCAGAGGTCTTAAACACAAGAAAGAGTTGATTCATGGGCTAAAATAAGTGTCAAGGTAAATTTAAAAGTAGGCAAAACTTTCAGCTTGATGTGACAAGCTGGGCAGTGATGGGTGGGTGAATCACTCTGATGGCCAAACTAGAACTAAGATGTTTCCTTAACTTCTGCTCAGCTTTGGTTGCCTCCTGGAATTCAGGTGTGCCAGGTTGGGTTGGGATGAGCCACTCTCAGCCCCCCACTCTAAGCAGCCATCCAACATAAGAAGGACATGGAGCTGAGTTGGAGTGAGTCCAGAGGAGGCCACTAAGGTGGTCAGAGGGATGGAGAATCTCTCCTGTGAGGAAGGGCTGAGAGAATTGGAGTTGTTCAACCTGGAGAAGGCACCAAGAGGACCTTATAGCATCTTTCAGGATCTAAAGGGGCTTCAAGAGAGCAGGGGAGGGTCCTTTGGTCTTCATGTGGTCATTGGACAAGGAGGAATGGCTTTATGCTGAAAGAAGATAGATTTAGATTAGATATTAAGAAGAAATTCTTGTGAGAATCGTGAGAGACTGGAACGAGTTGTCCTGAGAAATTGTGAATTCCTTGTCCCTGGAAGTGTTCAAGACCAGGGGCTCTGGTCTTATATGGGGCTCTGAGCAACCTGGTCTAGAGGAAGATGTCCTTGCCCATAGAAGGAGGGTTGGAACTAGTTGATTTTTAAAGTCCCTTCCTACCCAAACTATCCTATGATTCTATCCCAGCCCTCCTGGGGATCTGGTGCTGTGTGGGGTTTGCTCCCCAGACCTGGCACAGCTGAATGCTCAAGGCTGGGGCTGATGGGTGGGGTGGGGAGGGTGAGGAATCTGCTCCAGTAACTTCTGGTCACACACAACTTCTGGTCACAACTTCTATCCCTTCATGCTGTGTGACAAGACATGGGCAATTTAAAGGTTTTACACCAGCTGGATTAGGGGACTCTAAAAGCTCAGATTATTTGTGTGACAGTCTGGACAGACAGCTGTCTCTGGGAGACAATTCAACTGGAATTAAATGCAAACTGAAGGAAGTTCCACGCACTGTCTTCCTCCTCCAGCACCTTCACCCCTACCACAGCCCCTTCCCAGGACTCACAACCCTAAAGACCAGGCTCAGGACTGTGTTTTCTGTCAGGTTCCTCCAAGACTGTGTCTATTCTCCCTCATCTATATCCACCCCTTTTTCCTCACTTCCTCCTCTGTTCATTCCAGCTTTTTCTATTTCAATAGTTCTCTCTCACCCTTCTGTCACCAGCACATCCTTCCTCGTACATTGTTGATACTCAGCCATAAGGATTTTCTTTCTCTGCTGAGTAACTTAAAATAAACCCTGCTCTCTTGGTGTCACCCAGGTCATGATAATCTGTATGTGGATGCCACTGAGTGCCAGAATTTGGGTCCAAACCTGATACTTTCTGAAGTGAAAGGAGTATTTTGAGAGTGCCATTCCCCTGTCCTAGGCAAAATGGCCTTTAAATAAAAAAATTAAGCTAGTTGGGTTAGCCTAGGGTAAATGGATCAGATGTAAATCTGATAGATAGTATTTAATATTTCATACAAATTGTGATTGCTGGCTTGGAGATGAAGGAGCCATGATAGCAGGTTTAGCAAAAATAACTTTCCAAATAAAGGAGCAACAAGACTTCGAAGCTCCTGTGGTACCAGATGACAACATCAAGGGAAAGAGCACTTCAGAAATGACATTAAAATGGTATTCTGTTGTTTTGGGTCTTTTCCCAAGAAACATTCGGTTATCTCACTCTCTTTGATTATTTCCTTAGCATATTTCATTGCCTCGGCGAATTCCTTAGAAAATGCTGTGGTCAAGTGTGTCAGCAAGGATGAAGTCATGTAGATGTGGACATCTGGCTGTTTGAAGCTCCACAGCCCACCGCACTTGTGTTGTGAGAGTCTGTCCTGTGGTGACCATAAACCAGACACTGTCTTAGCTTGGACGAGACAGGGCTCAAGGACTGGGCCTGCAGCCTCAGGGCAGGGGTGCTGAGACATCCATCTGCCTGAGCAGCCTTTCTGATAGCGATCCCTGTGTGGATATGGCACACTGGTGCACTTTGAGGTGTGCCTGGGTGTAAGGTTATTTCACTAAATCCCAAATGACAGGGACATTTCAGCTCCTGTTGAACTCTTTGATAGGAGCAGCCCAAATCTGGTCTTCTGTGAGCTCTCAGGTCCCTCTAAGGATGACAATGCTAAAAGAGATCATTGCAATCCTGTATCTCCCCAGCTTGATCCTGGGGAGCCTTGTACTGGCCCCAGTAAATGGAGGCTCTAAAGACGCTTCTCTGTCTAATTCAAAGACTTCAATTTAAGATCTTCAAATGATGGAAAAAACACTCAATGTTTTGATGAGTTCACTTACATTCACTATTAAACATTTGAGCCATATTTCAGTCTGAGTTTGCTGGTTTCATCTCTCTGCCAATGTCTGCTTGGCCGATGAGGATTCAGCCCCTTCTTTCAACATATAAATATGCAAAGATTCCATAAACCACTGCTGACTCTTCTCTTTAATACAAGAAGGAAGCCACATTGCTTTTAATTCTCTGTGTTGAATTGGATTTTTGGACCTTGAATTTAATAGTTTTATGATTTTTATCTCTTTACCTTTCCCTTTCTGTGGACATTATATCTGTGAATGCCACTATCCATCACTCTACAGCCATCCACAGTGAAGAAGAAACAGGCAGCATGTCCCAGTTCAAGCTAGCTCTGATTCTGTCAGGCTAACACTTTAATATCACTTCTTCCTCAATACATCCCTTATGCCTCTCAAACATATAAGCAGGTTTCTCAATTTGACTTCATTTTATAGTCTTCTTAGAACAAATAAACTGGGAAATAGCTTGATTTATTTTATGTTGTTTGATGTGTCTGACACTTTTACGGAAGGCTGTAGCCAGCCAAAAAACACAGGGACTACTAAGAACAAAAAGAGAGCTCAGGGAGGATGGGTGCTATTTTCTCTTGCAAATGTGTGGCAGGAATAACTCCTTGCCTGTAGCTGATTTCCTTTGTAAATAAGTGAGATCAGAGTCTGCCTACAAGTCCAAGGAAAAAAAAAAACACCTTGGACTTTCCTGACTCATAAAAGGTAAAGGCTGCGTCATGAATCTGACTTTTAAATGAGCCAAACAAGTAGCTGTGTTAGTTTCCTATCAAGAAACTGCTTTTTCTTCTGCTTTTCTCCATGCCAGGGTGATGAAGGTGACAGCCCTTTTCATCAGCAGGAAGGCTGGGATTCAGGAAGAACATACTGGAATGGAAAGCGAGGTGCAGAAATCAAACTGCACCATCAATTATTGTTGTTATTGTCACTACTTAGGTGACAGGAAGGACAGTTACATCAGCCTTTGAAATATCAAAGAAGCTTTAGAAATGAGAGCATGAGAACTTCTGTTTTAGCTGACTGTTGATAACATCAAGCATCTGAACACTCAGCCAGCCCCACTCCAACACAGGTGAATATCTCATTTTCAGAGCTGCTGGCTTTTGCAGATGAGAACTGACACCTGAGTGAAAGAAGCTGCAGTACTGCAGGAGGACTCACTCTTTTGCTGTCTACAGAATCTTCCCAAAGAAGAAGATGGACAGGAATCACATTGTGGCTAGAGAGACAAAAGCTTCTTTGCTCCTGTTCAGCCTTGTGTCCCCCTGATACAGTGATGCAGAAGGTTCCAGGAGCTAAGGTGGTAAATCCAGCACTGAATTCCCTCAGTCCTTTAGAAAATGCCAGATGAAGGGGTTTCCCTTGGAATGTTACTCAGCCCAGGTTTCCATTACTGAGTGCATATGCACCATGTTGTGTGGCATGAGCTCCTCATGCCAGAATATTTGTGAGGCTGATCACACACCCAGCTGATAAACAGAAAATCAACTGGTCCAGGTAAACCAGCCTGACTGTCGGCACTCCAGGACCAGCTGGTCATTTCTCCAAAGAGCTGGTGTAAATCAGCTCCACTGATTTAGTTGAGGTGGCAGCCAAGTCTGAAAAATGGAACATTCAATATTTAATTTATTCATGTAGACAAAACAATTTATTCCCACCATTTGAGAGAGACTTGCCTTTGAGGAGACATGACTGTGGTTTCATCTCCCATAAATAAAGTCAGGTTTATTAGGACAGGTCTTCAGCTGGTGTCAGTCTGTGTGACTCCCTTGATTTCAGCAGTACTAATCTGGCTGACAGCAGCTGAGCTGTTCCACTGTGAGCAAAACTGTACAGGCATCAATGACAGTAGCTAAGAAACAAGTCATTAAAATACTGTTTTTGGTAGTTTCCCATTTAAAAGATTGTAGAGCTTTATATCAGGTTGCAAATCTGTTATATTGGATTTTTAGTTACTGATGACAGTGACATATTGTATTTTCTTCATTGCTCTCAAAAGCAATGGCCTCACTATTGTGTTCATCTATTCCTAAATTCTCATAATTTCCTGATGGACATTTATGTGGGCAGAACACATACTCTGATGGTTTTAAACTAGTACCAGGCATTTTTAACAACAACAACAGTACCCTGGCGTATCCAGTGTTTTTTCTGAATAATTGTCTGTCTTAATATCTGCACTCAAACCCCCACCAATTTCTTAATTAAAGCTTTCAAATAAAACTTTGAATAAAAATTAATAACAATAATTAAAAGAAAAAAAAAAAAATCAAACCAAGAAAAAAAACCACACCAAAAAAAAACCCCATAAAAACAAAACCACAAAACCATCATACAAGTAAGATACCAAGCTCCAAGAACAATTAATGACCAAAATGAACAGGCTATAAACAATGAGGAAACTGCCAGAAATTTGAACAAACTCTTAATAATTCCTTGCAGTAGAAAAGTAGTCTTCTGGAAATAAATATTTACATAGTATTTACTAACCAATAAAAGAAGCTGGCTTAATAATACATATTGAGTCTGAGCCTCAGCTGGTTTAAGTGTGAAGTCCCTGGAGTTGCATTGATTTGTGGCATTCATGGGTGCAATGCATTATTCATAAATTTTAATTCAACTATTTGGACAAATGCAGGAAGTGCAGGGGAGGAATTAATCTTTGGGCTTACCTCTTGCACATGCTTTTTTTGATGCCCATTAAAAGAGAGGTAAATATATTGGCTAACAAACTATGAAAGGATGAAGAACACAAACAAATATTGCACACATTCCTGAAATGGCACAGCCTGATCACTTTGGTTTGTCAGCTTCATATCATGGTCTGGACAAGTCTTTTTTTTTATGTGCTCCAAAAAATGATGTCACCCACTACAGATAATGTCCACATGCTGGAAATTCTATTCACTAGATCAGTGACCACAGAATTGCAAAATTATACATTAGTCTGGCCCTTTTTATTTCTACTAGCACTGCAACATTCTGCAGTCTCTGGGATAGAATTGGCTACATGAGAGGGGAAATCTCCTCTGTTCTCCTGGAAATTCTAGTCTAGAGAAGACTAGACTCAGATTTGAACTTTTCAGTCACACACTGAGGCTTCCCAGAACTGTAGATATGTCTGTGAATTTCAAAGATTGGGTTAGATTACACATATATTTGTAGGGAAAAAAACCCGACCAAACAAGCCCATGAAATTGCCTTAAATGTACAAGGAGTAAATGAAGTCTATGAAACAGAACCATCTCCTGTCTGAGATGTCCTTGGTTTTTTTTTTTTTTTTGGAAAGCAGGTCTGCTCTTCTAGCCCAAGTGTTGTAAATGCAGAGAAATCATACTTTTCTCTTATTCAAGAAAATAATAATGAAACTTTGTGGGATATTTAGAAAAGTTATGAATAAATTCCCAAGAGATCAAACCTGTTTGAAACATGAAATATTTGAGGACCAAATATTTTCCCTCCATGGCCCAAGTATCCAAATTCTGCATTCTAACTCTGGTAACATTTTATTCAAAGTTTCCTGTGGTATTTGGTTAGTAAACGTTTCCCTTTCAACAGAGCTGCTTTCAGTCTGTTTTCTGGGGAAATGGAGCTTATGCAATCACTTTGTACGTGTTCATGTCTGTCTGTCTGTGTGCCTTTGCAGTAATTTTTAAGCCTTTTGGGCAAAACCAAGTCAAATTTTGTGTATAATATAAAGTTGGGTATTTCACTGATGATGGCATTCCTGTTTTGTGAAAGGAGGCACCGAGGAAGATAAGAGAGGCCACTGGAGTATCACACCTTTGGGAAAAGTGGTGTTTACTCACACACCCTTAGAGACAGAGAAGCCACACAGCTGAGACCACTCAGACTGCAGGAAAACAGCTTCAGCTGGAGTTTGCAGTCAGCCACCAGACACAAATCTGTGGGGAAAGCGGCTTTATTGATGTAGTGCTCACAAAAATACTTCTACTTTAGGCACACATAGTCCACACGCTCTCAAGTTCTCATATTTTTATTTTTTATTTCTTGCAAGCAGAACTTTACACTTCCTCTTCTTCCACCCCATGCCAATATTTGTCGTTAATTTGATCTTGGTTATAAAAGCAAAAGAGTTGAAAACAAAGGTATCCATTTTCACACTACCACCTTAGGAAGTAAAACACTAATTCCGTTCCAAATTCCTGTCTGGATGCTTTCAAAGTGCAAAGATACAGTCACTTTCCAGTAGACACAGAGTATTTCTGCCTCAAGAAGGTGAGTAAATTGATGATATGAGCTCTTTTAGACCTCCTCAGCAGAAGGAGGTCTCACATATGGGGAGCATTCAGAATATATACATTTTTATTACCATTGACAATTGCATTGAAGAATTTAAAAAATATGATAATGAAGATAATAGACTACTTTTCCATGCCCTGGAAGGTGTTCACCACAATGTCTGCTACCATTCAATGTCAGGTTTAGAAAATTAAGAGCATTATGACTCTGTTTCCTAATTTCGTTTGGACACCATTGACAAAACAACAATCCCGATGCAAAGAAAGGAAACAGGGTGCAGGAGGTGATGTATCACACCTGGAGTGCCAGAGCAGATCACTGCCCTAAGCTCTGATCTTTGTGATCAATTCTACTTTTTTCCATCCCTGCCCAGTGTGATAAAACTTTCCACCTTCTCCTAGACTGAGGGCAGCACACACAGTGATCACTGTTTCCCTCTGGACTTATTTTTCCTTCCTCTTCTCCTGTCACCCTTTTGGAGCAGAAGACACAATATAGACTTGAATTCAACCTGAGGGAAAAGGAGAAGAACAGGTGGATCAAGGCACTGACCCCACATGCTCAGGGAAAGGTTGGAGCAGTTGATTCTACCTCGATCCACCAAATGCTTTCTTTCTGCATCATGTGAAAAAATAGATTCTGGCAGTTCTTTCCCTTTAATACGACTTTGGTCCTTCTCCCTTTAATTCACCCAAAGCCGTTGAGTCCCTGAGGAACTGCTGGGCTGCATATGTTCAGCCAGGACAGACTTCCAAAAAGTAATTCGGACAAGGAAGATATATTTTGGGACACTGTGTGAAACCTCACAGGGGATCCACAACACTGTGCTTCTTAGGCTGCACTGGTTATCTCTGGGTTTAAGCATCAGAAAAATATACAGAGGGTAAAACCTGTAGTCCTCACATGGAGCAAAACTGTGGCCAGCATGGTGTCTGGTTTTGGTTGGTTGGTTGGTTTGTTTTCCCCCAGGAAAACCACCCTTTTATTTGCACAGTGGGGACTGTTGTCTTCATCTTCTCTTACCTCCCAAAGGCAACTCAGGTAGAAAAATATCTGACCCATTTGGTAGTCTTAAGGCAGTTGCTGAGCTTACAAGTAAGGTGGCCAAGTTAGGAGACCTTTTGCATGTTAGAAACCTCTTGGCATTATTTATTCACCATGTGCTGGGTCAGGGTCCTTGAAACGTGCCCAGGGAAAGGGTCCACATAGGTGATGGAGAGGACTGGCTTCCATGAGGGTACCCGTGAGAGAGCACAGCTCCTGGCAAGGGACCTCCTCAGGTGGGAGCCATCACACCCTCTCTCCTGCCTCAGGACTCCGGAGTTTTTTTGGAGCAGGGAAGGATGTGGGCTGGGAGCAGGGCCAAGGTCCTGAGCCTCTAGCAAGTAGACTCTGGAGATGAAGAGAAAAAATGTGAAGGAGAGGGAGGCAAGGGGATTCACAGTCAGAGGGCTGGAAGAGACTAAAGGGTCCCTCTCATGTCTCCTCTGCCTCAAGGCACAACCTGCATTAACTAAACTCTTGTTGACAGATGCTTGTCTAACCTTGTCTCTGGTGAGCACAGCTCCTTCCCTCTACTGTCTCTGCAGTGACCTGTTCCAAGCCTTCCCTCTCCTCAGAGAGTTAAGCCCAATCTCTACCTTAAATCTCTCTTGCTGCAGTGTAGGTCCACTGTTTCTTAGGCACACTGGGAAAAAAAAAAATCTTTTCTTTGATTTTCATTGCAGAATTCAATGAGTTTAAAGATACCATACATATATCAACTGCAGCCTTCTCTCTTTTCCTTTGAAGTGTCCCAAACCAGCTAGCACTAGGACTAGACAGACAACCCCTCTTTATACTTCCTAGAGTTCACTTCCCACTTCCTTCTTCATGGCCTAGACTGTTTCTGCAGGAAGCCACCTATTCCCACTGCAGTGGTTGCTCCCTCTGAGGTCAATGACTGCCAAACCAAAACAGGCCTCAGCTGAACACCACAACCCTGTTGTTCACATCTGGGGGAGCCAGTCTGGTCACCACTGCAGCGGAGCAGGGAGGATGTCTGCAACACCACTTAAATCTGCTGGGATAATATAGTTGACAAAAGCAACAAAATTTCAGCATCAGCAGCTACCCCCAGATATGCCCTGGCAGGATGAGTAACCTGCAGGGCCTTAAATCTCCCCATCTCTGTTTTTTCCCCGTGTTAATTTTCATATGATAAATGCATGTCAATCCTGTTAATGCATCCTTGGAGAAAATAACTAAGTCAGTGTTGTTGATACAACTGAGGAGCCTGAGGAAACCCCATGCCTGCTGTTGTCCTGAATGCGCTTATGAAATAATTATTTCATAGGATTTCCGTGGGATTTTTTATTTTCAACCCTAGACTTGCACCATCAGCAGATGTAGCCCCTGTGTCCTGCTGTTCAAGACAGAAATATTTTGAAAGACCCCAGGCTACATTCCAATGCCCCTCTCCAGCTTTTCCTCCAGTACAAGAGAGCAGCACAGAAAACCCCTGCTGAGGATAGCTCTCCTATCAGATAGCCATCCACACTACAGGACTGAATCTGGGTTAAATTCCCAACTCACCTGAGCAAATTTCATGTGAGATAGTGGCAAAAGCCTCCTACAGTAAAGGTGAAATCACATCACAGCAACTTCACCCTCTTCTACAGTACATACTCTGTCTCCCATACCCTCAAGATCTGTCAAGTCTGGTATTCTTTTTATCATAATTAAATTTTCAGAGTGTTCCAAAATGGTCTGTTCTACTTGTTTCAATTGTTGTTCTAGGTGTTGACAGTATGCAGATTGGTTGATAATTCCCTAGCTCTTCCCTTTCCTTCAGAACATCAGACCCATATCTGCCCTTTTCTCTCCCTCCTAGGGCTCACACATCCTTCAAGAGAGCAGCTAGCCAGTTTTGCAATTTGAACCAGAGCAAAAAAATCTGTGTTTTTAATGAAATCCTTTAGCCTGCCTTTTGCCTGCTGTCAGTTGAGTAGCTCCTCCCCACTCCCTGGTATTACCATGTTAGTTACGGGCTCATTGCAATTTTAGTGAAGGCTGAAAGGTGAAAGGCATTAACCACTTCAGCCCTCCAGGCATTATTGGCTTTCCTCCCTCACTAAGTGAAGGACTGGCTTCCTCCTTCATATTCTTCCTTCTGCTGAAATATTAATGGGAAGCTCTTTGCTATCTTTCCCTTGTTAGTTGTGTTTCGTTTTGTGCTTTGCCTTTTTGTGATTTTGTCCCTACAATGTCCCCAATTCTTTTATAGGCATCTTTAGTAAACTGACCTAATTTTCACCTCTTGAATATCCTCATTGAGCATCTGTCTGATGCATGGAATTGGCAGTCGATACCAGCATAGACTGTGATTCACCTCCAGGCTGGAGACTGGGAGAAACCAGGATCTTCTAACAACTCATTTCCACCCGAATAAATATTCTAGGATTGTAGCTTCTGTGAGCAAAGAGAAACCTCAGTATTGCACTGGATTGAGAAGCAGGTGCCTAACAAAGAGTTGTGCCATCAAATGACAGAAAGATGTCAACCCTCTGTATTCAGTTATAGATGTCTCTTTCTTACACTCTCCTTGAAAACTGAGGCATGGGAATTTTGAAGAGAAACAGGATATTAAATGGTCTCAAACTCACACCACTCTTCATGAATCCTCTCCTACCTTTTCTTAAAATTTTGCTCTTTTGCTCTAGAAAAAGTCATAATGGCAACACATCTGCACCAACAAGACCAACTCTGGCATTTCTTGTGTCATCTCCCCTGGGAGCTGCAAGTACTTATTGAGGGATAGCTGTTTCCACTGTGCGTTCCTGTGGAGAAATGTGGTGAAGAAAGTGCTGGAGTAAATTATCTGCTCTTTGAATTATTGTCATGAATGATAAAACAGATGTTTCTTATGCATGAACTTTTCATGATCTTGGGCTGCTGGCTGGTGGGATAATCAAATATTATTACAGCATGGAACATGGAGTTGTAATGGGCATATAAATCCCAAATCTAGCTCCCGATGATATAGTTTTTTCCACAGCTTATCCCTTAAACCACACACGTGCTAGTTCTTGCACATCCAGCAGCATTTTCTGTACCAATTCTTAGCTGGAAGTGAGACTTTTGGCAAATTATTTGGAAAACTCCATAAAATGTATACTCCTTCTTCCTCAGCTAATGCTAAGCTCAGTGTCCTTCATTGTGCTCGAGGTCTCTGGAAAGTTCCTGGGCATGATTGTTTCTGTTGCCCTGTCCCAGGTGAGAAGGTCTATTCTTACACCTACCATTAGCATGCCCTGGGCTTTGCAGGAGAAAATGCATCAAAGCCCTTTGCACTGCCCCAGGGACACAAAGCAGCTATAAAGCAAGCTAAAGCAGTTAATTGCTCTGCTTTCCTAAAGCAGCATAAGGGAGTTGGAGCTCCCTGGAGAATCCAGCATTTAGAGAGTAGTTTCTGTTGTATGAAAGGCACAACTCTTAAAATCATAGACATAATGCTCAAAGGGATTTTAGATCACACAGTCCAACTTTTCACACTGAGGTGGGCTCAAGGTTAGAGGTAGGTTACAGCTGATGATATTTGCTTACACCTTTTTATGAACTGAAGGTGTTTATACAATATGTGTCTGGAGACAGCTTTGTGCCTGCCCATGCAGAATGGCTGAGCCCTCAGAAGAGATTTGCACACCAGATCCTCAGCCTACTCTTTCTGTTTGCTGCGCAGTTTTCATACCTACTGTAGAGCAGCTGACAGGAACCAGCACTGGAGACAGCAGCAGAACTCCCTTTTCCCAGGAGATCCTGGGATGTGAACCAGGACTCAAACTTGTCACCATATGAAAGATTGCGACCCTGCATTTGGGATCCAGGCCAAGCCTTTCCCCAACTGCATTTCTGGCAGACAGCAGTGCCCTGTTGAGAGCTGCCTTTCCAGTGGGCTTGAGTACATGTAGAAGGGCTGAATATCCCTGACATTCTGCACGTGCTGATCTGAGGTCAACCCTAGATTATGTGACTGCCATATTCGCTCTTTGTAAACAGAAAAAAAAAGGAGTTTTTGTATAAATGACTCTCATCTTTAGCAATTCTTTGCAGTACTTCCTTGCATTCACCCTACTAATCACGAGGTTAAGGAAGTACTGCTTGAAAGATGCGGTAATGACTTGGAGCCCAGCACAAGCAGTAAAAAATTGCACTATTTTAGGAAATATTGTCATTATCCTATAAATATGGCATATCTGCATAGTCTCTGTCTTAGCACATATGGACCATGGAGAGGAAATTTTATTACATCATCATATTATCATGTGCAGTTGGCCAGAATCCTGGGAGCTGTTCCTTAACTCCAGGATCAGACGAGAGCAAAAAGAGGAAAGAAACAACTGACTGGCAGAACTGCATCAAGGTAGAATGTTCAATTTTTCAAAATAATTTTTCATCTTAGACAGTTGTACAATGGTAGAAATAGAAACCCATCTTCCCCCAATTTGGTCACAGTTTCTATGGGATGAAGTCCATCTTATGCATGTGTTGAAGTCATTTGCTTGGCTGTATCCTAAAAAAACCAGAGGTATCTATTTTCCTTTACTATATGGCATAAAAGTAATTGCAATGCAGGCCAGAGCAATGCATTCAGTTTGGCCCTATATAGTACTCATATCAAAGCCTCAGAGATGAACCATCCCCTCAACCCCATGGACACTACTGCTTGGTTCTCCATGGAATCACAGTCATAGAATCACAGAATGGTTTAGGTTGGAAGAGACCTCAAAGATCATCGAGTTCCAACCCCTCTGCCGTGAACAGGGGCATCTTCCACTAAACCAGGTGTCTCAGTTTGACCACACAGGGAACCTGCATTGGTTTGGTCACATACAGAGATGGGCTCTATGTGATCTCAGAACTACTCACTGACTTCTGAGAATCTGCAGAAGTCACCCTTCCAGGGAACTGAATGTTTTGGGGGATTGGATTTGTTTGTTTTTTTCCATGAGGAAATTTGCTATGTGGTGGAAATGACTCATTGATGGTTATACAACACCAGATACATACATGGGAGTCAGAGCTACCAGCCAGGTTTGATACGCTTGATTGCTACCAATAAATGAAGAAAAATAGGTCAAAAAGAATAGAGAAACTTTGGGGAACTCATGTATCCTGCTTCATAATCCTTTTTTAAAAACCAAGATATGCCTACACATATGAATGAAGTGGGCTGTGAAATCTCTGTACAGTAATATATAGATACACCTTATGTATTACCTGCTCAGAGCAGGGCCATTTTTACAGGATTTAAGACCACCTTTCTTGCATCCTGTGAATTAGAAGTCACAGAATATCACCCATTTTCCTGCAATCAGATCATGCTGAAGGATTATTGTGAAAAGCATCCAGTCATGGCTGGAAACAGCAGGAGACTGAGCAGCCACCACTCACTGACTTGTTTCAGCAATCTAATCAATCTTCCTTTGGAGAGACTGGTAGATCTTGCCTCCACCCTAAGCTTGATTCATGTTAACTGGTAGTTTTTGTATTCTGCACAACTTCTCTTGATGTTTTCTCCATGCCTCCAAGAAGCACCTCATTCTTCTTACCCAGTAACTTACAGAAGTCAAATTTCCTAACAACTTGCTTATTTCATTGTGAGATATTTTCTCACAATGCTCTATTGTTTTGGTTTTTTTTTTTTTTTTCCTATGGCTTTTCTCTGCTTCCTCTGCAATTTTTCATCATCCCTTTAAAAACAGAGTTATCAGGCCAAGGTGCAGTACTCCAGTACACACTGCTTCTACAAAACCAGGTAGAAATCACATCCCTTCTCTTACTCACTTTCCTCCTCTGTGTATGTCTGATGATGACATTAGTGATGTCATTTCTCCCAGCATCATTCTTAAAGGTTCAAATTCATCTGTGCATCCAATATTGTCTCTAGGTCTGCTTTGGTCTGTGCTTCTAGGACTCAGCTGCCACCTTTCTTCACTTGCATTTACTTTGAATGGGTTTAATTTACAAAATGTTTCAGCATCACCTTATTATTTCCTAACCACAGGAAAAATGTAGAAGTCTGACAACCTTTATGCCATTGGGAAGCTCTGGTTTCAACCCCAAAGGTGCTGATAAAAACTTGGGTTTGGACCAGTCTCTGTGAAATCCACTAAGACATCTATTGCTTGATAAAATCTACTCACTAAAAAAAGTAAATAAATTGATAACTGCCAGTTAAGTGGTTCTTTAATCCATTAATATCTGTGCTTCAGTGTTGTACAGGGCATATTTTATCATAGTTTCTTTAGAATATTATCTGGTACTACAGTCCTAAAATATCTAGAGCATGTTCAAGCTATGCAGTCTCCTTATTCAGTCAGTTTACTGCCATATGCAAAGAATCAGTTTTGTTAAATAAGAGTCATTTGCATATTAACACGTCAATAACAGTCGTCAGTTGCAGTCCTAGCCTTGAGCCTTACTGTTGATTTATGAACATGTCTCTTTTTCATACAAACAGCTCATTGGCTTTGAGCCTATCTTTGCATTGTCTTGTTTGTCTTCAACAAACCTTGGCAGTGAATTAACATTTTTCCAGTCGTTTGTCGTTTCCGCAGTATTGTGAGATTAAAAGGAAACATCAGGGAACCAGACACCACCACATCAGCTTCACTTTAAGATGCCTGAGTCAAAGTCATCTAGATCTGCTGTTGTTTCTTGTTCCCTGAACTCCTACAGGTTCAGAAGGTAGTTTGTCATCCTCATGTGATCTCAGTGTATCACCCTGCTTGCTCCCAAACACAGACTAGAAGCACACTGCCCTCATTGTTACTGGCATTTAAGTTGTTCCTGATATACTTAAAAAAACTCTCCCTCTTCCTGTCTTTGGCCCTTTTAACTCTGGATAGTGTCTGGCTTCTCTTATCAACCACCTAATTAGAGAGAAATCCCAAAACATATTCCCAACCTTTTCATTTGTAATATTATCTTATTTTTAAATTGTTTTCACCCACTGCTTTTACTTGCCAATTGCATTTTTTAACTAAAACTAGAGTGCTTTTTTTTTTTCTTTTCTGATGTTTTGACACCTTTTTTATCAATAAAGTCCAACTTCTACCCCTGATGATTTTTCTTTCTGAGTTGTAATTCTTGAGTTCAGGGGCAAATCTCACTGCTTCCATTTCTGCTATGAGAAATGCTGAACAAATGATAAAAAGAATTTGAAACTTCAGGAGGAGATTCCCAGCATACAAACACATGGAGCATCCAAAAATAATAACTAAGAAATGTAAATCAGTACAAGTAATCTATTGGTGATTTTGTTCAAGCATCTACCTGAGTCCATCAGAGCAGTTCACAGGGTACTGGTTTAATTATTAGGATACTTAAGCCACTGCCTGGTTGTGTGGCCACTGTCAACTTTTTCTCTGCATTTTTCTTTAGAAAAGGAACAGATAACAATAAGTAAATTGTATAATAAATGTCTATGTTTAAGTAGAGTTCAGTGAAGGCTGCAGATGCAATCATAAATCTGATGTTCTTAACTGCCTGAAAACTTTACTTGCAATGATAAACTTTTCATCTGCATATTTTGCCTTGTTTATTTCCTTTTTTAATATGCAGTTTCCCAGGAATTTAGGGTTTTTTTTACTGAAGGAAGAAAGCAGCTTTCTTTTCATACATTACTGTTTGTTTGCTTGGTTTTCTAATATGCTGCTCCCATGGATTTCTCCTTTTTTTGTGGTAAGAGAAGAATCCCACAATGTTTTTGCATCAGTCTCCATGCTCAGCAGCAGCAGCACAGCTCGAGCTGTGTCTCAAGCTCTGGAGCAGAGAGCAGAGACAGAGCTGGTCTGAAGCCCTTGCAGGAAACCTCTGAGCCACAGCCTGCCAGGTGTTAAGCAGTGCTGTGCTGCTGACCCTGATGTGGTGGGCACAGGTGAGTTTGCAGAGAGATCTTGTCTTTTTTGCCTCCTGCTTTCATGTCTCTGCACTCCTGTCAGTGGGGTTTTACTGACATAGGCCGTGCTATGTAAAACATGAATATATGGGGCCACACATTCATGTCTCAGTATTGTTAACAGGTTCACAGAATTTTCTTGAGAATCACCTGTGACAGAAAAATGATGGTTTTATGACTAAACTGCAGCTCAGGTAAATACATCTGGAATTCCACACAATAAAAGAAACAGGCAAATCTCTTAACCCTAGCCTTCCTTGAAGTGAAATTTTTAAGACCAGCATACAAAAAGGCTCTTCTTGCATTTCTCAGAAAGATTAGAATAGTGCAGGAAGTCTGACAAATGTCTCTGTAATTCTCCCTGTGCTGTGACAAGGTTAGGTTAAGTATTTGTGTTGCTCAACCTCATGTTGCATCACCACTGAGGCTCTTGCTGAGCATGTTGTGACCTACCGGCTGTGAAGGCAGTGCAGGAGACACAGGGAGCAAAGGAGACTACTGAAATCTGTGGAAGATTTCTTTGCAGATGATGGGATTACTCCTGGCAGGCCACGTTCCTCTCCATAAAGCCATCACTGGCTGTTCTTTCAAGGGCTGAGTGCCACCAGCTGTGATCTTCGCCTCTGGAACACTTTTTAGGAAACTACTAGAAAATGTGATTTCTGTAGTCATTTAAATTAATTACAGATTGAACATTTGTATAGGAAACTTAAACTCATGGCTGTATTTCCTGACTTTCCTCCGCATTTTTTTAAGTGTTCTGAAGATGCTGGAAAATATGATTTTTTTGGAAATTCTCTTGAGGAGTTGCAAACATGTTTGCAACTCAAAGTTCTGTGTTTATTTCTCTATTGTTTTTCTGAGGCCACTTACTAATCCCACACTTATGATCTTGTTTTGATTATTTCAGATTGCAGGATTCAAAATATGAACACCAACAAGAGTTACATGACCTATTGGTTGACCCCAATCTCTGAGTGAGGTACTTGTATGTTTCCACTCTTGATTAGTAAATACTGGGAGATAAACTCCCACTGTCAGATAACAGATATCACCACCCAAAATATACTTTCAAGTCTGTTCCCTTGATCATTCACTTTGACTTAATACTGATTGTAACTTGTGCCTTCTTTTGGAGTGAACTATCTCTTACTGCAACACAAAACCTGCCATGGGGCACAGTTCAGCTTAAGGGCTCTTCCCACTAAAGAGGACAAGTAAGTCTGTGTGTTGGTTTTGCATGGCCTGGTTTTCCATAGAAGGAGAGCCACAGAGGTGGCTTCTGTGAGAAGCTGCTGGAAGCTTCCACCGTGTCTGGCAGAGCCAATCCCTGATGGCTCTGAAGATGGAAATGCTGCTGGCCAAGGCTGGGCCAATTAGAGATGATGGTAATGCCTCTGTGATAATATATCTAAGAAGAAAATCAAAACAAAGTGGACACAGTTTTTTCTTCTAGTCAGAGAAGAGGAGGGGGTGAGAACATGTGAGGGAAACAACCTGGTGGCACCAAGGTCAGTGGAGAAGGAGGGGCAGGAGGTGCTCCAGGCACCGGAGCCGAGGTGCCTCTGCAGGTCCTGGTGCAGCCCATGGTGAAGCAGCTGTGCCCCTGCAGCCCCTGGATCCGTGGGGGGTGCAGAGATCCACCCACAGCCCCTGGGGATCCACGGGGGATGCAGAGATCCACCCACAGCCCCTGGGGATCCACGGGGGATGCAGAGATCCACCCACAGCCCCTGGGGATCCATGGGGGATGCAGAGATCCACCCACAGCCCCTGGGGATCCACCGGGGATGCAGAGATCCACCCGCAGCCCATGGGTCCATGGGGGATGCAGAGATCCACCCACAGCCCGTGGAGGAGGTGCCCGTGCCGGAGCAGGTGGATGCCGGAGCAGGAGGAGGCTGTGATCCAGTGGGAGACCCGGTGGAGAGAGAGGGCCCTGCTCCCAGGCTGGAGCAGCCTGTCCTTGGAGCACTGGACCCCATGGAAAGAGAGAGCCACGGCAGAGCAGTTTTGGGAGGGCTGTGTGCCCATGGGAGGGGCTCAGGCTGCAGCAGGGGTGGTGTGGCTGCTGCTCCTGAGAGTGGACCCACGCCGGGGAAGTTCACAGAGAACTGTCTCCCGTGGGAGGGACCCCACGGCCTCACAGGGAAGACTCCTCTCCCAGAGTGGCAGAAGGAAACCTCGGGTGACGAACCAAAACTCCCATGGCCCTGTTTCCTTGAGCTGTCAGTGGGAAGGAGGGAGGGGTTGGGGGAAGAAAAGGTGTTCTAAGAGCTTATTTTTACTTCTCATTATCCTCCTCTGGCTCTGTTAGTAATAAACTCACTTTGTACCTCTAAGTTGAGCCTGTTTTACCCTTGGAATGTTTTCTCTGAGTCCTTAACTCATGAAGCCTTCACTGAATTTTTCTCTCCTCTGCTCAGCTGTGGCAGGCGAGGGTGAGTGAGCAACTTTCGTGGGTTCCTGGCATTTGGCCAGTGTCAAACCATGACAGTCTGCAACATACATAGCTCCAAGCATCACACCAGCCCTGCATCCTCCAACACAAACAGTCCTCCAAGGCAGGTCAAGTAGTTTGAAGGCCCATTCCATCAAAACACCTCTGGTCCACACAGTGGTTCATAAACTGCTCTGAACAGCTGAAGTAGAACTAATGCACATAAGTTGGTAATGATATCTCACAGGCACAGAGCACCTGAAGCCAGGAAAACACCAGTGCCAAGTGCTGTGCACCGTGACAACCAGAGAATGATGTGGGCACAAGGTTTCTGCACCATTTGACTGTGGGGTCACATTCACCCCTTGAATGGCTATAATAGACACATTTAATATACATGCAGCCTGAAATGTCCTTGCCCGTGCAACTGAAGTCTTCCCATTTGACTCTTCTGTGTTTACTTCTCTAGGCTTAAGAGAGATTTAATCTTTCCGTTCCTCATAAATTATTCATAGTAAACATTTTAAAAGTTGAAATAACCAAAAAATATTTTTCAATTCATGTCTAACACACACACAACCCACTTGATCTTTCACTAAGCTTCCCCTTCCAGTACTGTAGAATATACCAGGATCCATAAATGGTGAAAGAAGCCTGGAATCCCCAACAGCCATCCAAACACCAAAAAAATGACTGTTATTTTCACAATGTGTAATGGGAATGTTATTTGAGATGCATCATACTCTTTACACACTGCAAGAAGCATCCTCTGTTACTTGAATCCCATCATTTCCCTTGGAAAAGGGTCATGGAAATGAAACCCACAAAACTTATGATTAAATAACATTCTAGGCCTGGCTGCAACCCATGACCGTAATGAAAATGCCTAATTAAGGTTTCCAGTTTACCTCTAATTCACTCCACATTGCTTAAGTATTACAGCATATGTCATATGTTGTGCTTACACTGTGATCCCTCAGGGACTGAAGAGTCCCTCCACATGCAGTCAGTTTGGGTCAATCAGAAAATATTTTATTAGCTCTGAGTGATCTTTAATGTTATTTGAATACTCCAATCTGGTAGTAGACTCTGTTTTTTACAATAACACTCAAATAATTCAAGGGCAGTCTAAATATGGCAATGTTATTAGCAAAGCTGTTAAACGTTACTGCTTGATTTTTTTTTTCATTCTATCTCTACAACATACAAAGATAAAGCACTAAACAAAGGTCTTAGGAGACAGAACTTTCTCACAAGGTTTCCAGGTGACTTTGAACTATCACTTATTTCCACATTTGGCCTAGCTAGCTTTAATTTTAGGCTACCTACATTGTCAAAGGATGAGAAATACAGAGAAGGAAAAAAAGAAGGCGTAGAGGCTTTCAGAGAGAAGTTCATTACACATTAATGAGGATTGTCCAGGTGACCGACTTTCTTTGAAAGCTGCAGGAACCTTGGCCAGCTGTTTTCCTGCTTGAGGAGCAGTGGTCCAGCAAGTAAACTAAACAAAATACATTTGGGTATATGTCTCCAGGCAGCTGATCTGTAACTGGTAAATATTTGCCTTTGTGTAATGGGGAGCATTGTAACAAATATTCCCTAGAGATCAAGAGATGCTGCATCCACAGTAGCTCAGCTGCTCCAATGCAAGTCCTGTCAGTAGGATATGATGTGCATGTGATCCTGAAACTCACACAGAGTGCATGCTTTTCCCTGGCCTGTGTGCATTACTTTCATAGGGTGATAGCTCAGATCAGTTTAAATTGAAAGAGGGTAAATTTAGATAGATATTAGGAAGACTCTTTACTGTGAAGGTGGTGAGACATTGGAACATGTTGTCCAGAGAAGCTGTGAATGCCCCATCCCTGGAGGAGTTCAGCATCAGATTGTAAAGGGCTTTGAGCAACCTGGTCTAGTAGGAGGTGTCCCTGCCCAAGGCAGAGAGGGTTGGAACAAGAAGATCCTTCTGTTCCCTTCCCCCTCAAACTGCCCTATGATTCCATGATGACCAGCCTGACTCTGGCATTGCTCTGATGAACAGTACATCCCAGAGAGGCACAGCAGATCAGCTGAGGAAGAGCTGAAGCTTTGCTGTTGCTGTTCTTGTTAGTGCCTGGTTCATCTGGCCTTGTCCAAGATTACAGTTTATCCTGACATCCTGCTGCTCATTGTAAATTGGTATTTACCACACACACACACTTCTTTAATAGCAACCCAAGTTTATAGCAAATTGCATACCATCTAAATGTGAACTGTTTGGCTTTGTAAAGTTGCTTCACTGCTATTTTAGCTTTTATTTACAGTTGAATTTATTTTTACAGGGACAGTGTTTTTCTTTTCCCATGTCTTGCAACATGACTAAGAGAGAGGCAGAGGATTAACCCTTCTACATCCAGACCACTAAAACACAAAGCACATCAAGCCAAGCTTCACAGCTGTAGACAGACTGCTCAGAGGAAAACCACTATACCTGTGAGGGTTCCCAAAACCAAGGGCTTCTCTGTACAAAGAGTACACATTTTTCTAGGAGAAGTTTGTGCCCTCAGTGAACCCAGTGTAATAAACTATTATTATAACCAAGTTATATCTTGGTTCCTGCAACGTCCTCAGTGAGTGGCTTTTCCTGCCACAGACCTAGTGAGTCTAGAAACTAATTTCAATTTTTAAGCTAATTTCCATTTTGAAGGGGTTTGTGAGCTATTTCTACATCAAGGGACAACCACATAGCCTGTAGTTATTCAGATATGCTTTAAACATAGACTAGGACAAAGAGCAACAGCCCAGAGCATTAATGTGGTTTTGTTTTCCCAGGCAGATACACCAGTCCACCCCTAGGCCATCAACAGGCTGCTACTGACACCTGAATTGAAGTGCTGGTTGGCATGGGACAAAACTGGAACAGCTTTGGTGCTGGCAATTAAACTTTAGGTATGACCACAGCACAGTTAGGCTTATTCTCCTATTTTAACACTACAGCTGTAGCCACACAAACAAGTCTGAACCCAGCTTAATGTTCCTAATCCTGATGAATGCCTGCAAGTTAGCATAGACACTAAAAATTCCAGAGGGTCGTACTTTATTAAGACCTCATGTTATTTCATGAGGGAGTGTTATTTCATGGCAGTTTAGGCTCACATTTTTACAGGACATAAGACAAAGAGAGGTTGGTTTGCCAGGAATGGATGTGTTCATTCCCACTGCATATATGCATCACAGATGTCTCACAAGACAGTAGTGTAAGACTGCTCTGCAGCAGCCCAGATAATTTATGTTCCCCTTCCACAGCTAACTGTCCTTCCATGATTACAAAATGTTTCCTTCTCTTTCCTACTTTAAAAAAAAAAAAAAAAAAAAGCACTGGTTGGGATGCTTGGTGGGATGATGGAATGTCTGTTAAACTGAAATAGGGGACTGTGCTGGCTAAATATTGATGTGTGGAGTGTAACATTTATGTAAGTTGTCATCTTTAAATATTTAGCAGCTGCTCCTCACATAAGATGCCCTCCGTCCCTGCAGAGGGAACACACAACAAAGACTGTGATGCTGAAATATTCTGCACTCTGGGATTTAGAATGTCTCTTCTCTTAGGGCAGGATGTAATAAAAAATTAACCTATGGATGATTAGGAAGTGTTTATCAAAAATGGGAAGGCAGGCAATGTTTTCACCATGGGGCAACTGAAGCCCCATGATGGCTAAAATAAGCTTTCATCCTAAAATGAAATACAGACTTGAAGTTCAAAAGTAGAACCTGTTTTTCCAGCTTGCATTTCTGAGACAAAACTATGGGGGTTTACTGGAACTAAAGCAGCTCATGTCTTCCAAAATAAAGCACAAGCTTGGTCATGGGATGAGAAGTCCATCATAGACTGAAACCATGAAAGATCTAATCATCAGATGTGATGACAAGGGGAAGCATCCAAGATTTGATTGCTTTTTTAGTAAAAGTTTCTCTTTTTTTCTCATTATAAGACCAGTTAATGGGAAATCTTTTGTGTCCTCTTTTTATTTTTATTTCTGTATCATTGTTTATAGTGAATAGGATGGAGATGTTTTATATATGATTGATTTATTGTTCTTGGATTTGAATTTATTTGGGCAAGTTACTCATCTGTGACTAATTATATTTGGTTTAATATCATAAACATGTTGTTCTAGAAGAGATTTTCTGTATTTCTTTTGTCTTCTTTACTGTGTGGTGAATATAAATTTTTCCTAAAGAAAACCTATCCAGAATCTCACAACTCTTGTTACTGAATATTTGTTAATCACAATAATTTGCTCAAGAACTAGGGATAAAATCCCCTTCAGATAAATATCTCATATAGGCAGAAAATAAAAGAAGATATGGCTGCAATCTGCATTGTTGTCCATTCTCCAAGTGCTGTTCTTTAATAACACAGTATATTTAATAACACAGTATCTCAGTCATGGCATGGAGGACGAGCATATTACAGTAGACAGATCCTTTTTCTGCTAGTTCTTCACCAGTAATCCCAGTTCCACCACTGATTCAAAAACTACAGGACAAGGCTAGCATTGCTCCACACTCAGAATTTGGAACTGTTTTCATTTGCCTGCCACATTTTCACTCAAACAAACTTGCCTTTTCAACCGAATCATGAGGGTTAGAAATGTACTTTTATTTAAAAGAACAAGCAAAGCCTTGCAAAATCACATGACCTCAAAACCTTCTTTTGAAGAAAAACAAAAATTATGGGTCTTTAAAAGATATCATTCTTTTTCAAGGTCTGTTCTTACCAGTTTGAGAGTCTGGTCCTGCCACTCTTGGTAAATACAACATAGGATGGAAATAAAGGCAGAGTTCATCAATTTGACTATATAAAAGCTAAGAGAATCGTACTGTGTCAACATTCCAGAGTCACCAGAAGAAGACAGGGATTGGGGATTGAGCCAATTTATTTTAAACACCTATCTTAGTATGAGAACAATTTGCCTCTGGGATTGACTGAAGAGGGAGCCTAGCTCACCATTTGGAATCCAGGCATAACAGATGTATAATCTAATTATTGTGGGTGACCCTAATTATGCCCTCAGTAGAGCCCCCACAAGTTGTGGCATGCCTTTCAGCATGAAAATGTTCTGAGAAAATACCAACCTTTGCAAAGGCCAGAGCAGACACCATACATGAAAGAGTGCTCCAAAATAGCACTGAAGCGGGCATAAACAATGTGTGTCGTCTGTGCAAGGACAAATTCCACCATCTCATTCCTGTCCTGTTCCTGAACTTTGGATGTTAAGGCCCTCTGGGATCTGATAATGAGGCTAAAACATTTCACTTACGAAATTAGCTCTTATAACACACATGGTCATCTTAAAGGAGTCTGGTGTTGGAACAGTACTGGAAGGGCAGAATATCCACGATGGAAACACCTCCGAAAACTAAGGATTGATTTTCTGCCCTGTGCAAGTGATTCCTGCTTGCCGTACATATACATGCCAATATCTTTGGAAAACAGAAACCCACTGAAAATCTTCACCACAATCTCCCTATGTCTGATGCTGAGGTATAAATAGAACATGTGTTTTCTTTCCTCGTGCCAAGCCACAACAATACACAGTAATGGGTGCTTCCCACGTTATTCTTGCTGTGGGACAGACAGGGTCTAGCTCAGAAGCACCATGGTGAAAAAGCACAACCCTAATTGCCTTGAAATTGGGACTAGAGGGAGCAGTTTCCTGTCTAAACCTGCTGTGCTAATTATAGTCCTGCAAAATGAACATGAACCTTGACCCATGTTTGCAGACATAGCTCAAAGACAGCCCTTGGCCAGGATCCAGTGGCAATCTCCAGGCAGTGGGTCCCAGAGCTCATGAATCACCAGGAAAGCAGATCCTCCATGTGTGCATTGACAGAGGAGAAAAAAATTTTGGCTGGACAAAGAGATTAGAAACAGAATCTGTAACGAAAACAAGGTGAGTGGAAATTCAAGAAGAGTAAAGATGGCAAATGGACCTTGTGACAGTGTATTTGTCTAAGCATAACAAGGAAAATAAAGATTGTTTTATGACTGAGATATGAAATTGAAGGAGTCCAAGTTCAGACTCTGGTTCTTGTAGACACTTGTTTCATATTTTTCATCATGTCACTGATTCTATGCTTCAGAGCTTAGAAAAGGCTTTGAAGAACAGTGTGCCAGGTGCCCTTCTCTCTGCAAATGGGGAACTTGTAATTCCTCTCTACATGTCTCACTTTTTTTGTAGGAGCCCTTCCCCCACCCCCTGCTTGAAGGATGGTTCAAATATGCAGACATAGCTACAGACTTCACATTCATGACTTGTAAATAGAGATTGCCATAAAACTCTAGGTTCTCAAGTAAAGAAAATGTATGAAAAATAACTTAAAGAAGTCATTTAAATGTGTCCAAAGTTTAATTTCCTGGGGATATTTCAGCAGTGGCAAAGTAAGCTGAGCCTTCTTGGATCCTTGGTAATTATCAGGCATCCTGAAACCACAGTTTACTTGATGATTTATAACTGAGATTCTATATTTGAAATATAAATGGAAATTATGTTGTTTAAAAAACTTGAATGCAAAAAATAATATCTTAGAGGGCATAAATGAATGAAGAGAGTGCCTGTCAATCCATAAGAAATGTGTCTTTCCACATGGGTCAGCAGTGGCATGTAAACTATCCTCAGCAAGTTTTCCCAGAAGAAAAAAAAAGGCGTAGCAGAGAAATCATCATTGGACTTGTTCACTAGGACCCTGGGGAGTGGAATCACTTTTCACAGAACTATAGAATCATACACTGGGTTGGAAGGGACCCACAAGGGCCAATAAAGTCCTGGCCCTGCACAGAACATCCTGACAATCCCATCATGAGAACATTGTCCAAATATTTCTTGAACTCTGTCAGGTTTGGGCTGTGGCCACTTATCTGGGGAGCCTGTTCAAGTGCTCAACCAACCCCTGGGTGAAAAACTTTTCCTGATATCCAACCTAAACTTCCTCTGACTTTTCTTCAGGCCATTCCCTCGGGTCCTGTCACTGGTCATCAGAGAGAAGGATCGGTGTCTGCCCCTCTGCTTCCCCTCCTGGGGAGGCTGCAGACAGCACTGAGGTCTCCCCTCGCTTTCCTTCAGGCTGAACAAACCAGGTGACCTCAGCTGCTCCTCCTACGGCTTCCCCTCCAGACCCTTCACCATCCTCACTGCCCTTTGGATACTCTCTAACAGAGTATAGCCTTCCTACATTGCAGCACCCAGAACTGCACACTTTTTTAAAAGAGCATTTTTAAACAGGTCAATTAATCCTCTTCAGTCAGTCACAAATCCCACTTAGTTTTACTTCTAAGCCTGGCAGAAGCCTTTGTAGCCAAGGTTAGACATTAAGTGTTTAAGGGGACAGTAGGCTTTTCATTAGGAGGATTTTCAAAAGCATCCAATTTCAAACATGGTGTTGAGCCTCCTAGCTACATCTAAATTACCTAAAACATGCGTAGGATCGTGCCTTTATTGATTAATCGATTTCAGACAGAAGTAATGAATGGAACTTGTTAAACCAAAATGAGAGCCTGGCCTAAAATTCTTCAGTCTTTAGTAAGGAGGGCTGCTCATTTTGTCTTCAAAAGCGTAATTGTTATTCAGTTCCAAAACTCTTAGCCCTGACAAATCTGAGCACTGTTTATCAATTCACTCAACCGAATACATCTGACAGTGGCACAAGGTTCTGAAAGGTTTTGCAGCCAGGATGGGATTACTGGTGTCTCGCCTGTTACCAAAGGTAACTGGCTACAGCCATCGACACTGGTGATGTGATGACAAGAGGAAACATCCAAGAGTCGATTGCTTCTTTAGTAAAAGTTTCTCTGAACTTGGCTGTGTGAAAAATTGGAGTAAAGGGAATGTTCAGCTTCCAGGTTTCCAGGTTATATTAGTCACACTGGAATTAAAAACACTTAGAAACAAAATGTCTTATTGAAAAAATACAAGTTTAGCTCTGGTTGAAATGAAAAACTTTTCATTAATGCAGGCGCTGAACATAATTGAGAATACATCTGTGTTTATCACATGAGAAGCCCACAAAGCATCCAGCATTTTCAGGATTAGGGAACAAAAGGAACATACAGCCATCGGCACAATGGAATTTCCATCACAGCAGACAAGAAACCCACGTTTTCACATCTCAACACGAAAGAAAAAATGAACTCATGCCTCAGAATTATGAAACTGTGGTTGAATTTCCAAGAAATCTTAGCTGCTGTGATTGAGCCAAATGCCTCAAGCTGGGAATCCTGATATGAGCACATTATATGAGGAGAGAGTGTTTGGGATGCTTGTGGCAAGGAACGTCTTCAGGCTCAGAGAGGTCAGAGGAGCTGCTCAGAGAGCAGGTCAGGCTACTGTGCCTGTGAGAACAATGTGGAACCAGGGTCCTCTCAAAGGGACTACAACAGAAAACAGTCAGAGATTAACCAAACAGAACAAGAACTCCTTGATATTGTGCATTCATAACTGGCTGATGTTGATGAGTAGTCAGGTAATACAGAATCTTCATTCTGAAGAAGAGGCCCCAAAGCTGATCTTCAAGAGAAAGCCCAAGTTGGAAATGTATCTTTCATCTGTGTTTTCAGTAATTCCTTGCCCCTTTCTTAGCTCCTTGTCTGTCTCAGACAGAGACACTCAAACACAGCTCAAAGGAAAAATAACTCTTCATATTAAAAAAAAAAAAAGACTAAGATGAAAAAATCAAATCCTGATAAACCTGTCACTTCAAATTTTTATTCAAAATGTATTCAAATCTCTGTCTTCAGGATGACTGAAGGAAGAGGAGAGTGGGTAACATTTTGACTGCCATGTGGATGGTCCTTACGGCAGATGGGACTGCTAGGATTCCACTTTGATGATTCATCCCAAAAGAGAGACAATCTGAACTGGGACGTCTCTTGCTCACAAGAACATTTTAGGATGTGAGAGTCCTGGAGCCAGATTGGGGTGTCTCACAAGAATCCCTTAGTAGCTGGTAATCAGCTGCTAGACTTTTAGGCCATGAAACACCTGATCCTTGAGGTACATCAGCTCTGGAAGAAGTCCTCAGTCTATGCCCTAGGCTGCTCTGTCTCTCCTGCAAAGGAACCTGCTGAGCTGGAGACACATCCCCTGCCAACACCTGTGGGTGCTCATTACCTTCGAAAGGCTCCAGAAAAACTTAGTCCTGACATTTTGTAAATTATAGGGCAAAAAAAGAGAGATGTTTTTTAGTAAATCTTAGAAAATGTAGTTTTCTGTAGTTACTTCTTTCCATTATCTACAGTGGCTACAGCTGTATTAGTGAATTAAATAAAGCTGGAACTTATCTCTGACCTCCTACCCTGATGAATCCTCTGTGCAAGACAGGCAATTGCTCCTGTGTTTCCTGGCCCTGGATTGTCAGCATGACTTCACATCATCCTCCCTTTCAGAATGGTTACTTCGGAGGGACAAGAAATAATATCAGGGAACACAGGAAGAGACATAAATATTTTTTTGTCAGGATAAAACATTTCAAATTACTCTGTAGATGAGGATCAGAAACTATTGAAGTCATCCAGACATCTGGAGTAGTAGTGAAACACCTGGCCCCAGATTGTTGGTGATTTCTTGAGGGATGATGAAATGAGGACCTTTGAGTAGCTTGCAAAAGCAAATGATTCAGGGACTCCTGTTTTCTGGATAGACTTTTCCCCCAGTCAATTAAAGAGAAAAAAAATGAAACTCACATTTTGTATTGTGCTTTTTGCTCTTTGGAACTGAATATAGAAAATATTCTACTATTTCAAATTAACAGTCTAAAGACTGAAAATTTCTGCCTTGGTCTTTGTGGTGGAAGAGTGACTGCATCCTCCACAACAAAATCTCCCCAAACAGCCAAGGCCTTATGCAAAAAGGAATACACTGCCATATCCTTCCTCTTTTTTTCTCTCTTCTGCATTTTGTGCAGCAATTGGTTTTACAAACACTTCATTTTTCTTCCCTGAGAATCAACCTTTAATCCCAAAGGAACCCTGAATGGTAGCCTGAGCCTTTTCAGAGTTTTGAATATTTGGATTCCTTCAGCAAAGAAGAAAAATGAAAGAAAACTTCATCTCTTCATCTTAAGGCTTTGTCTGACTCACCAGCTACTGGATGACAATCTGGAAAGTTTTAAACTCTCCTGACAGTTTTGGCCATTAAGAACTGAGATGAAACATGCTTTTTTGAAACTGCCAACAGCCTCATCTGTTCAGGCTTTAGTCACAACTCTGGTGATTATTTTTATGTCACTTAACACTATTTCTACAGAGGACATTTCATTTAATAAAGTTGTTCACAAGAAGACTCTGAAAAGTAAAAAGAAAACTCAGCAGATATCTGTGGAAGGATGTCTGGTTCCGTAGCCCTTATCAGCTCACCCCAGTACTGGTGCAGAGCCTCCCAGTTCCTTCACTGGGATTTTGCTGTGGATCCATGGATCTCTGTGGCATCTGCAGTTTCTGCAGGCATAAGCAAGGAGAGTAGTGCTGTCTAGAAGAGTGACAGAGCAACCTGCTGCTGATAAATGCTTTTAAAGATTCGCTTTAGCTACGAATGGTACTCTGTATTTTGGGAGTTTAAGATAAGAGGTCTTGATGCAGCTCTTCGCATCTGCAACTTATTTCCATAGTCATCATATTTGCTGCCTGTCTGCAGGGATTGACCCAGAGCCCTAATAAAAATTAATGTCCCTCACATGCCACCAATTCTACAGGTTCAGACCACAGCCAAATAAACAGTGCCCAGTGAAAGCTGCAGCCACTGGGGCAAAACAAACATATAAGAGTAAATTTGATGGTCTGGCATTGTGAAAGATGAGGAGATGATGATGCACAAGAGAAAGCCTTCAGAGTGTTTCTGGGCTGTTAGCTGGGCATTTAAAAGTGGTATAAAGACTTCACAGCCATGTGGACCAATTTATACTGTATCCTAACAGGGTGACAAAATATTGTGGGTATGTGTGTATATATAAAAAGTAGTTTCCTAACAGAGAACAGCACACTCTTCCTGCCCAGGATTCGCTGAAAATATTGTACCTTGGGCTCTTGTCTAAAAGGTACTAGCAAATGGCACAGAACACGCCTGTTGCACATTGCACTTGGAAGAAGACTTGGCAAATAGCTAATTATTTATATCTCCCTCTGAAATCATAGCAATATTTCAGTTGCATTGGGTCTCTGGCTTGTCTCATGGTGCACACCCCTGGAAGGAGACTTGCACTTGCAGGGAGAATTTTGTGTTCAACTGTTCATCCTGCTTAACCCTGGCCCTCCTTCTCCTCCTCCTCCCCAGCACCACCAGCTGATGCTCTGACAAAAACTCTACTCATTCCCTGAACGTGGACATCTGCCCCCCTCTCATTGTCCCTGCAGATCTCTCGTCCTTCCTCGTGCAAGAAGGGAACACCCAAGTTAGTGATCAAATATCATGATCTGATGTTTGATGCTTTTACCTCTTGTCCTAGTTCTGTCTGCACTGCAGTCACAGGGTGTTGGGGGTTTGGAATTTTGCCCCAGTTGTTTCTAAATTAGCCATGGACCAGGTTCACCCCTGCATCACTCCCCCTTTCTAAGGCGGGGGCTTGGTGGTCTTGCAGTGTCAACAAGTTTGTTTTGCTCTTCCCTGTCCATTGCTCTCACCAGGGTAGCCAGAGAGATTTTAGCTGTGGGCTTCAGTGGGAGGAGACCTCAGCTCTATTTGACTTTCTGTTTTCTTTCGAAGTACCAAGAACTTCATGCTGCTTCCAGGGCCAGGCACTTTCTTGGCCAGTTGCAGGAAGTGTTTCTGATCTGGCTGCAGTACAAGTGGCCAGAATTTCACTTGGATGAATTGTTCTCAAACAACGTCTCCAATGTATTAGGCAAGAAAAGGGCTTTTCTTTTGATGTCAGCTGTTATGCAGGTTCTTTTATCTCATCAGATGTTCATTCACAGACCTATTTACTGTGGTGGTTGAGTGAAAATGCTGAGTGGGAATTAAAGATACTGTGTCTCAGGCAGCAGTGCAGTGCAGTTTTTGTTTATTTTTTTTTTTCCTTTATGCTATTACCATTAGATTTTACCTACTACCCCTAAATGTTGCTCTTAGGGGTTGTGAATCATCTGCTTTCTGCAGAGCTCCATCCCTTTAATAAGCACTAAACTAACTCCTCAAGCATCTTTTAACATTAAAAACACTATATTAATCTGAATTTTTTTCCTCCCTCTATTTTATTTTTTTATTCAAATTCATCATGGAATGAGAAGTAAATCCCAGGAAAAGTGGAATCGATCCGAGTTCCCCTCAGCAGAAGCTTCTACCCACAGCGGATAAACAATTTCTGTTAGCGTTTGCTGCAGTTAAGGACAGAATCTCAGCACAGAAACCAAAATGGGCAGGGCCTGGAGACCTTGATAAGTGAGGATTCTCACCTGGAGAGCAGAGGAAATCCTTGTTGGGATTCTGCAGTGCACTCCAGCTGTTGGCTTTGAATCAGAGGCTCAGCTTGAAGGTGAGGGAGAAGGGTTGTGTGAAATGAACATAGTGAGAAGAAATGGGACAGAGTGGATGTAAATAATTTGGGGTTAAAGAGAAGAGCAAAAGCACATGCAGAGAGCAGGAGGAAGAGAGGGGAGGAAAGAGGCTGTGTGCTGGCAAGCCCAGGAAGGGCTGCAGATATGGAGCAGGACTCTTCCAGGATAGCATTTCCTGTTGGCTCAGGGGCTGTGATGAAACCAAAATCAGTTGGGGAACGTGGATTTCTTGATACACTTCTGTGCTGGCAAAACTGCCACCATTATAAATGAAAAGTGGTTTCTTTTTCTTGGAGGGGAGGGGTGTTTGTGGGATATAGAAGTGCTTCTTCACTAGTACAAGCTGATTTGTGCAGAAGGATCTGTCCAGAATTACTGCCCCAGTTCCAGTGTCCTCATAAACAGGACATTTTTCTCACAGAAACCTGACCTGTGGCAGCATCATGCCCAGGGTAGGAATGTGATCTCCTCTAATTTACCTTTTCCTGTGGGTAATTTTTTACATTGCTGTACCCTAAAATCTACCTGTCCTTCCACTCCATCCCTGTCCTGCAGCCCCCACGAGGTGATGGAAAAAGAGGATTCAAGCAAATGATAAAAGAAACCCATGTGGGTGTGTTTGGGGTCTTACTTTGGAACACCCAGCCTTTAATTGGAGCTGGAATGAAGCTAAACCACTGTCACCAGCTTTGGATCACTGACAGGTACACAAAGGGAAGCAGGAGATCCTCCACCAGAACCAACCTGGTCAGCTGTGGAGAACTGTATGCAAAAGGAAGAGAATAACAGGAAAGGCGATTTTCACCCAAAATAAAAGGTGATGATTAAAGGAGTGGGTTAGATTTGTCTGGGCAGATCCTAAGCACCTTATCCCTGGGAATCATAATCAATATTTAACTTTCTAGTCTTCCACCAGGCTTCATTGAGATCCAGTCTCTGAGACAATGGCCTTACTGAGAGCTCAACATAGCCCAAGGGGTCTATTTTTAGCATGCTAATATATTCCAAAAAGGTGATAAAAAGGGTGTAAATCTGCAGCTGGACTCCAGGGTGGAAGGTTGTGGGGAGGGGGTTGATGAAAAATGGCTTCTCAGAGAGAGTGCTTCTTTTGAAGCACTTGTGGCATCTTGGCAAAGGAATAATCCATTCCCTCATAAACACAGTCACCACTCCGAGTGCCACTGATGTGAATCAGTGCAGCTTGCAGCCTCCGGCTCTGGTGACATTTTTGACTTCAGCTGAAAGGCAGGCCCACGGCTTTTGAGAGAATGATCACTGCCAAATTCAAGAGCTCCGGCCCTTGTTCAGGCGTTTATTACCAGGCATGAAAGGAGCAAACTGCCATGTAAGTGATCTGAAACAAACACGTCTGTCAGAGTTTGCCTTCTCTCCTGCCAGCCAACTGCTGTCTTTGAAAGCAGTCAGGCTTGTGACAGGGTTTTTGACTGTTGGCTGGGCCAGAAACAGTTTTTCAGGATGATCTTTTAACTGGTTCCATGGCACCCTGTCTCCTGAGACTGCTTGTCCTTGAGTGTTCCCATAGGTGGGCATGAAGCCCTTGCATCATCATGTCCAAGGGATTCAACCTTTGTCTCACAGCCACAAGTTCTGACAGCCCAGGAGGCTGCAACAAAAACTGTGAAAGAAACAGAGCTTTGGAGTCACAGAAACCAGGCTGTCAGGCACAACTCTGGCTGGTCTTGAAAGTCTTATTCCACACCCACATCTTGTAGGAGTTACTGACAAGAATGAAGGTGTTAGGCTTAGCTCCCAAAGTGCTAGGTTAGGTGCCTAAATAGCTTTGTGAATATGGACTAAATGGGGACATGACATAGGGCTCTCTTCAGCACATGGTGGGAAGTGACTGCCTCCTTTCTGGATGAAAGGAAGAGGTCCATCCTTCCCCTGCAGCAAGCATTTCTGGAAACACCTCTACTACTTCTGAACAAAGTGCTGTTGGTCACCACCCCAAGCTGACCTACACCCTGTGAAACAGGATCTGACTTGTGTAATTGTCCTACACCTTACTCCGCTACCAGGTGGCATTTTGAATGAAAAACACCCATCTGGACTTTTTTTGGACTTTAGGCTGATCTGAGATGCTGAATTTAAATGATGCTGCTTTGGTCTCTTCCTACAATAAACCAACCAGTCAATTGTTAGTTATTTGACTGATCTTTCACCTGAACTTGGGCTTTATTCAGAGTTGAATCTCGCAGGTAGTCAGCATCCTGCCATTAACTTTTGAATTGCCACTCCAAAGAGCAGCTATCAATGCAGACTTGTGTTCCCTGTGTTTTAGGATAGAAGTACTGAGTAAACTCTTCAGAGCCAGAATAAATCCTTGCATTACCTAGGTATCCTGTTTATAAGGTGTCCAGCCAAAATTTTATAAACAAAAGACTTCTCATTGAAAAGTCATCCTTCTATTATTTAAAATTGACATATTTGAGCAATTGTGACTGCATAGTGTAGAAGAACATCCAGTCTCTTTGCTCTTGAACTGGGGCTCTCATTTCTCTTAACTGACACATGCAGAGCAGATCACTGCTTTCAGTGGTACATATAAAATGCTGCTGTAAACTGATTGTGACTCCTCTGAACTCTTTCCTGAGTTTAAAATAGGGATATCTGGGTCTCTTTGGAGGTGTGCATTACTTCTGTGTGTGACACAGTACCTGTGTGCTAATAATGGTCATGAAAATGCTGGCTGCCCCTGAAAACTGCCTGCTGTCTTATTCACATGAAACGAAAAATAAAAGCAAGCTTTTTTGGTCTGTCTTGCTAAAGATCTCAATCTTAACCGAGGAATCTAAACAACAAGCTAATTTCTCCCTTTGTGAGTCCATGAACTTCTGCCAGTTGCAATGGTGCTTTTGTCTGTGGCCATCGGCTCATCATGAAAGGAAAAAGGCTCCTAAATAAGCACTGACCATTGCACAGATGTTGGGTGGGGTTTTCAAAGCCATAATGGGAACCGGGCATCCAAATTCCCTACAGGTTAGTGGGATCTGACTTACAGAGCTCCTTAGTCAGCTTTGAAAAACAGCTGTAGTGTTTAAAAATATCCAGTCCCATCTGACTTCGATCAGAGGCCTATAAGATACTATCAGTTATATTGACCTATGCTCAGCAGATTCTCTGTAGAGTGATTGTGTAAGAAGCAGGAAGGATAAACTCCTGAGGCATTGTCTCCCATGCCGTGAGGGCAGAATATATGAGGAATAACAAAAGGAAGAAAAAGGAGGTCTCCTTAAAACCAGAAAATAACAGCTTTTGTAATGATTCAAAATCTGTGCTGTGGAACACAGCATTCTCCACACCCAGTCATACACCAGCCTCTCAAAGAATGAGTAGATTTGTCAGGAATTCTGATGCAAAACTGTCTTAACTGTCCTTGAGGGCACATGAGGTCTCAGCTGAAGTTCACTGAGTTTTAGCCAGTGCTGGAATCCAAGGGTCTTTCCTGGGCATCTGGAAAACTAGGAGAAGGAGCAAACATCATCATGACCAAAGGCCATGCTAGAAGATTCACATCTGCAGGGGCAGGAAGTAGTGACCCCTCAGCTTTGGGCCAGATCAACCTCACATAAAAACATAGAAACAGGAGAAATAGGAAGAGTTGAAAGCCCTGACTGTCACACTTCGGATTAACCAAATTGTCTTACTCCTGAACCTTCTATAAAATCCCAGCGAGGCTGGTGTCTGTGTTTCAAAGTCCAAATGAGAACCATGTGGAGGATCTTTGGCTTTGTGATCAGGTTTATTTTTTTTTTTAGCTTCACAAAGGGAGCAAAAATGGTCCATAAATATCTAATCACTACTATATAAGCCACTGCTATAGAGTGTAGCTGGAGCAAGTTGGAAAGAATGTGAGCTTTTATATAATACATAACATTGGCTATGATGCTGCTATGGTGAAAGACTGAGTCCTTAATTTTAGTCAAGGGAATTATACGATGTGGGTAATAGCAGGATGACAACTGTCAGGTTCCAGCTCTATGTGTTAAGTACTTAGGAAAACAATCTACGTTCCAGCATTTCCATTTAGTCAGTTGTTTTCTTTCCAACTCTGCATGGTAAAATATTTCTAATACTCCACATTTTTTCTCTGTTGCCCAATATCTCCTGTGCAAAAGAATCACACAAAATGCTGTAGGTTAGATATTCAAGTATTAAAAGCAACATACAACGAAATGTTCAAATGGCTCATCTTTCAAGAAGTTCAGATTAAATAACTTAAATGGCATTAACTTGTCTGTATGTGTGCTCATAGGAACTTTCAAAGAATGCTTTGCTCTCAAAAAATTATAGCCATTTCCAGTAGGAAGGAGGAAAGCATGGCTCCAGTCATCGTGCTTCTGAGCATTGTTCCGTACCAGATCACTGCAGTCTTTGGGATTTCAGTTTAAAGAGCCATGACCTAAATAGTCTGGGAATGTATTTTTCTTACTAGGAATTATATGTGGGAGAAGACTTGGCCTCTCAGTATCACTAAGGCTAAAGTTTCCTGACCTCTCTGTCAGTCCACATGAACGCTTTTCTAATTAAACCTCCTGTTGGATTTGACCAGGATATTTTTAACAGTGTGGTTCCCCATAAGAAAGAGGAGTAAAATCAGGAAGGTGATGAGACACAGCCAAAAAGACTGAATCACTCATGCTACAGCAAAAGTTATCTCAGAATTCAAAGATGTTTGAGCTTAAGGATATGGGATGGAAGATATGGGAAGATGAGGAAATGTGGAATTACAGGAACACAAGGGATCATGAGACTGCATTTGTCTGCATCAAAATGTACCTTGACAGAAGCAAGTTTAAAGAGGTATGGAGAGTGAGCAGGACTAGTAGAAGGGAAGAAGAGGGAAGAGCATTTCCATGCTTCTTTAGAGGAGGAAACCAACAGTGGGCTATAGCAAAGAGGTTTCTAGGAAACTTGTAGAGAGACAGAACAGTCTAAAGAGCTGCATCCATTTTAACAGGGGCAGTCAGTCACTTATGAAATAAAGATATTTTACACAAATTTTGTACTTAAAGAGTAACTTTTACCAAACTGACAGCTGAGCTGGATATCTCAGGAGAGGTGACCAAAAAGCCCAGTCAGACCTGCCTATCTATCAATCCTACCAGATGGCCAAGACTGTAATTAGGAGGCTACAAGGCTAAGTTACTGCATTCCTAGCTCAAAATGAAAATCTTTTCTCAAATTCCTGAGACATCTCTGGGCTTAAGGTGGAGCTGAATAGTGAGTGGGAAAAGATTATATATTTGACTTTCATCAGCATGAGTCAATACTGAATCCTTTTAAATCTGTCCTCTGTTTACCAGTTCTACGCGCAGCAGAATAATACTGGAGTTGCTGTGACCAACAATCAGCTCTCAAATTGGGCAAAAATAAACCCAGTCTTGCCCGAGGAATCAGAGCTGCTGTATCTATAGTTATTGCAAAGAATGCATCCTCTGTTGAGATACATGTTTAAGATCTTGGCTTTTAAAAAAGTTCTTAAATGGTTTCTTTTCTTTCTTTCCTTTGCCAGTTACCTAGTTTAGGTGAAGTTAATGACGGAAAACACAGTTTGAGTTCTCCATCTTTACTCTTTTATATTTAGCCAGTTAACAAGTTTCTTGATTCTTCCAATCTTTTTACTGTTTATTGAACAGGATGTAAGAACTAGGAGTGTTATACAGGTTTCTTTTCTGTCTTGGTAGAACCTTTGGAAACCTGGATACAGGGCAGACAGCTGCTCATGTGCTGGCAGAGGGCTCAAGCAGCAAACAAACCCTTATGAGTTGTTTTACTAAATCATTTCACCACTGCACAAGAAATTTGTGTCCTACTGGGCAACCTTGATTTTACTTTCTGTGAGGTTTCATGGACACGTGTATGATATACTGTCAACTGAAGATTATCTATTGCCAAATGGTCCCAGCAATGAATTAACAACATGATCCAAAATACCTTCAGAGTATTAGAGGTATCCTATGATTTTCCTTACGCTTCCAAAACTATTGTGTATTTCACCTTCTTCTTAAAAACAGATAAATGTTCCAAGGACAGTGTTATCTAAGGTACAATTAACATATTCTTTATTATCTCTGCTATGTGCTCTGCACTACCCCAATGGTCTTGGACATAACTTCACAGGGGATCATGAGCTGAGTATTGCATGTGCCTGACTTAATGTGAATGACTCAATGCATACCCATCATTACCTTCCTAAATTATTCTTCCTTCCCATTTTAGAGTAGTAGCCAAACCAGGCTCCCTCTCCTACCAGCAGCTTGTGATAGGATGAGTAATAAAAAAAGACAAAGTTACAACATCTAACAAGTCATCAGTGAGGGACTTCTAGGTGCTTTAATGTATGTCCTTTTCTGGCTGGTGGTACCACAATATGCTGGCATTTGTGTAGTTGCAAGAAATAAAGACCAATTGTATTTGTCTTGGTTTTGCAGTTTTTATTGATACTTTATATTTTCAAAGTACAGTCTCTTTTGATTTAAAACAATAGCTGTAGTGCTTATTTTGGGCCATAGTCACTAATTTTCTTGAAAACTACTTTATTGAAAGGTCTTCTTTACTTGTTGAGAAAGTCAACTAAAGGAAGTATTGTCCATTTGGTGTGAGATGCTTGTGTGGATGCACAATTGTGTGACAAACCCACCCCACAGCCCTGTGATTCCCTATCTGCTGTAAGCCACCTCAGCCCTCAGGGGCTGGCTCTCCAGGGAGGTAACTTCACTGGGAGCTTCATCAGGGCTGTTTTCTGCAGATGGCTCTCCACCACCTGCACCTCCTGAAAAGACAACACAATTAAGATTAAAATAGATGTCATACCTTTGAGGCAGCAAGATACAGGGTACACACTTTATCAATGACACCTAAAAACCTTTTATGTAGCTATAAATGTTCAGGAAGCCACTTTTCTCAGTTTGCAGTCCACTTGCAAAGTGCTTTAGAGTAATGGTGGATCACCTCATGGTAATGTGCTTTAAATAACTGCCTCTGGAATACATAATAGTTTTCTCTCCACTCATGCAAGACTTTAGTATCTCCTGATACTTCCCTACCAGGTAGGAAGTGGGGGGAAGAGTAATTTTTTGTCTGTCTGTAATACAAAAAGCCCCAAGCACCCATCTCCAACAGATCTTTTCTTTGTTATCTTTTACCTTCTGTGATTTTAGGCTTCAACCCTATTTCAGTGATACAGTTGCCTCAACACCACAAAACTGTGTCAAGAAAGTGTACTCAGGGCATTTATTTAATGTCTCATAGCCAGAGTTCTCTCACTGCTGCACAGATGTCCATCATACTAGAGGAATCTGTTTTCTACTTGAGATTTCCAAAAAGAAGGTGTGAATAGAAAGGATAAAAGATGAATGCTAACCACAAAATTCCTGATTCAGTTTTGATTCAAGTCTGAACTGTAAACACTCTTACTTTATTTGGACTCTTTTTTGGCTACACATGACATCCCAGAGCTCATGGAGAAGGCTTCAGCTTTGCTACCTGTTGAATTTTCTACATATACAGCCCAATCTGGCTAATTTGGTCATGTAAAATATGCCTAAAGGTCGAAATTTAGGCACATGAGTTAGGCAGACAAGCTTTCAGTGAGACACTAAAGGTAGCTCTTTCTCCCCAGCTGCAAGACTGCTTACAGAGGCACTTTAGGAGGACTGGTTCTTTTTAGATACCAGCTAGAGGAGTAAGAGATGTAGACTGGATCCAACTCCACCTGTTTGGGATGCAGTGAGAGGCCCTTTATAAAAGCACTCACTGTTAGGCACACAGTCCACCACACTACGTAAGGGGAATGGTAGCATTCAGGCATCTGTCTGAACATACATAAACATTCTAGAGCTCCTGTTTTTAACTGAATTTCAAGTTATTAACACATTTCCTGGAAAAAGCCATCCACAGCTCTTTTTTTTCCACAATTGCCAGTCTTCTTGTTCCTCATTTAGATGTTTCCCGTGGAAACCGTCATAATTCAAAATATAAAGCATGTCTTTGAAATGCAACCAAGGGAACTTCATTTAGTAAATCCAAATGTCTTCAAGCACCACCACTTTCATAATTCCCCAAGTAAACTTCCCAAAATGTCAACTTTACAAACTGGTCTCAAACAAAACTTCAAGAGATTTTTAGTTTATCTGCAATGAAACAGATTCAAACTTCCCTCCATAGTTTGTAAAGGCACTGCCAGCAAATATTATGATGAATCATTGCATTTATGACATGAATTTTCTTAAACTATCTTCAAATGCAACAACACACATTCCAATTATGTGCCAGGAACAAATGATACATTCTGTCATTAAGTATCATGGCCTGACCACAAAATGAAACACCAACTTGGACAATATTTTTACAAAGTGGAAAGAAAATTACAGGTAACAGTAAGATGGATATATAAACAACAGCTTCTAGATCCAGCAGTGAATAATCTAAAAGACATCTAAGATTCTAAATTTGAGAGGTTTTATTCCAGAAACTGAAATTTATGAGTTTAGCTTAAACCACAGCAAGGAATGTCTCAGTTTTCTGTTGGACTGAGATATTGAGCTTTGAGCCTTTAGTCATCCCTAATTTGACATTTCCATGTCAAGACATTTCCCATGGAAGTATACAAAGGATCAAGAAAAATTTTTGAAATGCCAGTTCCAGTTATATTTTATGATCACTGGTTTGTCCAGTTCTTCTTCATTTTATTGAAATATGTTTTAGTTTTTTTGCTTATAGATCCCAGATGATATATGAAGCTGTAAAAATATTGATTTCAAGGCAAAGATGAGATGGATAAAACAGGATTCACCACAGCTAGTCGAGATTGCATGAGACTAGATCCTGTTCATCTTTGTGCTTAGATGTGAAAACTGGAATGTTTCATTATCTGTGATCCTTGCTGGCACACTTGTAAACTCCATCTACTTGGTGTGAGGCCACAAACTGCAATCCACAATAACAATCCAAGTACACTATCACAAACATTTATAATTTCTGAAAGGCAGAAAAGTGATAGATTGGATCTCAGGGTAGCTGACAGAGCTGACAGATCCCCCTCAGGAAAGAGTACAAGGTACAACATCCAAAAATGGTTTGCACCATTGTTCTCTCAAATCTGGTATTCAATATATGCCAAGGTCCCACAGGACAGCCTGAGAGCACTCCAGGAACAGAGGCTGGAGCAGACAGGGAACAACAGAGGTTCAGTGCTTCAGTTCTGAAGGGAGGTACAGCAAACTACCTCAGGTGCAAGGAGACACATCAACGAGGTAGCAACATGATGCATAGGGACTCAATTCCTGCAGAATCCAATTTCTGGGGGCAATGCAAGTGATGAACCTGTACTGATGGACCGACACTGCTTTGGCATGAACTTCAGCACAACATCCTCTCAAAAAGAAATTGAGGGTGTTCAGCCATCATCATCTGAGTTTTATGCAATCTTTCTAAGTGAACCAATGAACATTATGAATCTTTTTTCATAACGAACTGCTTTCAGATTGTCATCAAGAGACCCACAGTGTCTCTGTTACCATCCCAGGCTAAAGGGTCTGGAGCAGTAAGGGGTTTGATGTGATATCTATTTAAATTGTATGAGAAATGTTAGTATTCCAGGGTGAGAAGAGATTAAAAATTACTATCAAAGCAAAGTGTCAAGCCACCATTGCTGTGAGATGGAATTTAGCCGAAGTCAGCCATGCAACAGCATTACCATGGTGCTGAGGTCAAGCAAATACTGGCTTAAAGAGCCAGCTGGGTGTACTCAGTTCTGCTTGAAGATTAACGTGTACTTTTGACATGTACTTTTTAAACCTTTTCTTAAGAATCCATACTCCATAAATTTCACACTTTATGGCTTGTTTTCAAAAATTTTAGTCAACTTTGTGAACTCTTCAAGTGTGTTTTTCTCTCCCTCCCTCTATTTTTATGTTTAAGATTCGAGTATTTGGCTTTGGTCACTGACAAGGTCAGGCTGTTGAGCTAGACAGATCATTGGACTAACCCATACATGAATGCTGTGTTCTTGTGCCACTTTGGATGGTTTTGTCTATGTCAAAAACAATATGCCCTGGTGGATGTTTTCCCACCTTTGGGGGGAATTTCCGTAGGTGCTGGGAATAGTCTCTGTCCGTGGTGCTCGGTCAGCAGTCCTTCTACCAGAGCTGTGACTTCAGCTCAGTCTGGCATTTCACAGCCACAGGGCTGTGAGGTGAGGTCCAAAAAGATCCAGAAGTTATTTCCAGGACTGTTTAAATATCAGAATAAAGCTTTGAAAATTAGCAATATCTCAATCAGCACAAAACCATTGGAGAGATCAAAGTATCCCCTCTGAACCTGGAAGACATTGAGGGATACCAGGAAACTGAGAAAAGGCTGACAACAAAATCTTGACTCCACTTTGGAAGAAAGACCATGAGTAAAGACTGAGGATGTCTATTGAACAGGAGAATTGCTGCTCTGTGTTTGCATCAGAACCACCAGCTTGATGGTTCTGAGACATTTTAGTTTTGTGTCACTCAAATATCAGCCTCAGACCATTTGAGCTACCCAGGCATGGATAGCCTGGGTAGCTCCACATCTTGGAAAGTACATTTTGTTCTCAGAAATTCAACAGCCCCCAAAGCAGAGAGAGCCTGAACTGTGTTCACTGTGAAGATGGATCCTTAGGACATAAAAAACACATGCAAACTTGCAGGCCTCCAAGAACAATTCAAAACATCTCTGCCTGCCAAAGAGGGATGGTTTTGTTTGCTTTGCTTGAGGGTATCCATATTTATTTACAAGATACACAGATATGAAGGGGAGTTTATTTACTAGCATAAATTCAGGACAGGCAACAGATTGAAATCTCAGCAGAGTTGGTTATACAGCAGCAAGAAAAAACTGAAGGGCTCCAATAGCTGCATTGAAATTTATGGCAAATATAAAAGGAGACATGCAAGGGGCATAATCACCACAGCTATAAAAAAAGTCAAAGAAACTAATCTAGTGAAAAGTCAAAGCATGCAGGAACCATAATGAGATATAACTAAAGCCTCAGCTGCAACTTTACAGTGGATGGAAATGATTTGTGCTCCTCCTAAGCATAGGAATCTCAACATTCTCATGTTAGGTGCTTCCAGTAGACAAAAGAGGCTTGTATATGCAGCCTTCCAGTTTACTCAAAGCCTATATTATGACTGTAAATAGAGAGCAAATTATTAGAAGATATGGCTTTTTCATATCTTCTATCATCATAATAGGAATATTTCTCTAGATAGTTAAACTCCAGGACAATTAAACTTTAGTACACATTATCTGCTATAAAGTAAATTTGTTTAGTGTTACATTCTTAACTATATACTCTGGACATTGCAAGATGTTTAATTTGTGAAATGTGTTTTTTCCACAGTGATGTAACAGCACTGCAGTCAGACAAAAACATTAAGCAGAGAATTAAGGGTTTATTTAATATCAGAAAACAGTCTTCTCACCTGTGGATGCTTTCAGCCTCCTGACATAATCAGACCAAAAGGAACAGTCTGCTTTTTTCAGTCTTTTAAGAGTCGGCAAAGATACGGTGAATTCCTTGTAGTTATCACCGTCATTACTTGGCAGATACATAGGCCAGGCAGGCATCACCCCCAACATTCTTCTCGAGAAACTGTGGAAGTAGTTTGGATTTCTAAGGGAGTGGGAGAAATTATCATTAGAAAATAATGACATGAACAGTAAAAGGGTAAGAAGATTGGCTGGGTCAGGGAAATGTGTATCCAGTCCCTCTGACCAGTGGGGTTCAAATTCAGCCCAGATAGGTAAATCATTCATGATGCCTCATCTGACAGTAACTTTTTAGTCTGGTTCACTTCCTAAGGAAGAGGTAGACAGAACCTGTATAGACACAGGCTTATGAACACCCTCAACAGCCCTTCATTCCAATCCAACCCAAGATACTGTAAAAGCATGTTAAGTCACTGTTTCCACCATTCCCATGCTAGGTTTCCAGAGATACTCCTCATTCTCAAACATGACTACAGCTTAGTAGCACAGAAGGATGTTCACAGAGTAGTTGGTAAAGGGTGCACTGTGTCTTTCTGTGCTTCCCCCTCTCTTCTGTGAAAAAGAGAGCTCTTAGCCAAGAGGTTTCAGAATTGGGGTCACAGAACTAAGCTCTGGAAACAACAGCAAGGCCTTTGAAGCCTGCATGTACTTTAGTAGAATTTGCAGCTGGTCAATGGAGATGAAATTTCTATTCCTCCTAGCTAAGTCTCATACCATAAATCTTTGGTGTCTGCTCTGCTTGATAACTTGGCCACGACTTTCCAACCATGTGGACTAAGTCCCACTGTAGGCTTACAAGTTGTAGAGGAAATGGAGAATGATTGAGTGAGGGCAGGGTCTGGAATGACTACGCTCCCTCCATTTCTCACCATCTCCCCAGTCACAGCAATTCTTAAATATCCCACACTTACCCCGAGTTTATGAAATTGGAGATATACTGCATAATTTGCAAGGAAAGGCCCTTTTCCTCCTCAGTAAATTGTACTTCATACTTCGGGTAGAATGGCAGACCAAATGCATACTGAACATCCAGCAGGAGCTCCTGACCTGAGCTAAACCAAATATTTATAGAAAGATAATTAAAACCATCATTTATTTATTTGTGGAAGAAAGGGAAATAAATTAATTCAGAAATAAAGCAAAGTTGTAAATTATTAATGACCATTAATTAGAGTGTGGTGAGCTGTGGGAGTTTTTCAATCCAAAACATAAAAGAAGAGCAAGCAATAACAAGGAGAATTTGCCATTAGTGTTAATGCAGGGTCCTTAACCTTTGTTACAAAAGGAAACTGTGGAACGCATTAGGGCACAGTTCCTAAATTAACTGGGTGTATAAGAGAGAGTGATAGAGGGAGAAAGTCCCTTGGGTATTCCTTAAATGCCTCTTAAGTTTTGTAAAGATTTTCACTACAATTAAATTCAGAAAGTGGAAGCAAGTGGTGACATGGATTCTGGCAGCCACAACGGAAGGTTAATTCTGGCTTATTTCACAGACTTGGAATAAAATTCTGGCCTTTCTTAGCAGCAGTTGGAGTCTTTCCATTGACTTCATTGTGGCCAGGATTCTGGATAAGAAAAGATGTAATAGGAGATGTTTATGAAGATTTCTCTTAGACATAGCTTTAATCTAATTTCTCTGCTGGCTGGGTGGTTTTGGTTCATACACTCTGCTCTCCCCAGTTTTTATGTGGAGACAAGTCAAAACAGCTTGAGATAATCACTTAGATCAGATTTAAGAAAGAACAACTGCTGTGTAGTTCCATGTAATATATAACACATAATATAAGGAATATTTCAACAACTCAGAGACAAGACTGGCCAGGTAAGACCCCAACACTTGCAGGACCTAATTAGCAAAGGTTACACACCTCAACATCGTCAAGTCCTGCAGAAAAAACAGTGGCCAACTTCTACTAATAAAATTATAACTAAACTATGTTCTACACATAGCTTTGAACCACAGCACAAGAGGAGATATTTCTGGCCTGGTCCAACTGTGTTTTCCATATTCCACTTTTAGACAAAGGTCTTATTGACTTGGTTTAATGCTGCATGAAGACAGACAGCATCAGGGGACCTGGGAGAAGGAACAGATGTCTGTGAGGCAAGAATAAACAAATCCCAGATCCACTCAACAAGATTTCATCTGCAGTGGCATTTGTCAAAAGGTAGCACAACTGAAACTATTTTATCTTTGGACATGAAATGCAGCAGCACTGGTATGACCCTGATACTGCCTCCAATGAAACAAGGAGAATAGTTCAAACCATTATGGGCAGGTGGTCTGAAAGCAAGATAACTGCTTCACATTTTATGAGTGGTGGCACCAAAGCCTCTATTTTGAAAAGCAAACACACAGCCCTTTAAATGAAATACATCTTTGGTTGTGTTTTCCTTAGTCTTATCATAATACCTCAGTAATACTTTGCATCTGGAAAGTGAATTATTCACAGATTATTCACCAAAAAATGTAGAACTGAAACAAGATTAAAGCATATTTTTCTTCCCCAAATGTTTATAGAAGGATTAAGCAAGATCATAGTTTAATAATTTTGCCTTAAAAATAATTTGCTTGGCCCAGTATATAACAGCAATTTCTAGTGTCAGTATTGCAGCAATGGTATTACATACTTAAAGAGGCAATTTTCTTGGCAAAGAGTCACTTTTCATTAGATTAGAGGACATGAAATTAGTTGAGGTGCAATGAACAGACAAATGTACTCATTTAGGGAAGGCATAGCAGAGGTGAACTTAGCTGTGAAGCTAAAACAAGTGAGCTGGGATTTAGGGTTTCCCCCCAAATGAGACTTTGTTCTCAGCATCAGGTTTCTGGAGGTGAAAACTGTTAAACTCAAAGCCCAGACTAAAAATTCAGCAATCTCATAAATAATTCATTTCATTCAAAATTATTTGTATGTCTGTACTTGGTTTGATACAGAGACATAAAGTGATACAAAACCTGACAATTTCACAGGCTACTTTCAATATTTCTGGTTGATGAGAAAGAAAACATGAGGATGAGGAAAAATACCTAAGCTTAAGAGGGGAAAGAGGCACATATATAAACGCACAGAATACCAGGAAAGAAAACTGGGAAACACCTAGATGGTAGCTGGATGGAAAATATCAGGAGAATATTTCTGTCTTCTTCCTCAAACTGATCATAGAATCATAGAATCATAGAATCATAGAATCATAGAATCATAGAATCACAGAATCATAGAATGGTTTGGGTCATAAGGGGCCAGAGGGAAGTAAAAAATGGCCAGAAAAACCCAAACAAGGATTTTGGAGTCTTGTAGGAGCTCTGAGCATACTCAAGTTAGCACCAGGCAGTGACACTGTTTTCACTGGAAGAAAAGTGGATGAGAGAAAGAAAGGGACACAAATATTTATAGCTTTGCTGTTGTACACTGCCAGATCTGAAGGGAGGTTTTTATTTCCTGAGCTGCTCCAAACTGTACTCCCAGGATACCATGCATGTGCTCAACAGCAGCAGCTCTAAATGGAGATATGAAGGCCCCACAACTGCAGAAACAAGGGCAAAAGGGATTTTTAAGGAAACCAAAATAATAGCAACTAACTTCCTCTACAGAAGACCCTTTTCAAGGAACAAAACTGTTATTAACAGCAGTGAATGCAATTATATGTAAGGATGAAATCTTGGCTTTGGTGACTTCACAGGAATAGTACTTTGTGCAAAGGTGTCACTTCAGATCTTCTCTGCATAGCTTTGCTTTTTAAGATGTCAATATTTTTAAAAACAGATTCATATCTCTTCTTATTTGGTGGACCAGTAAATGTAGCCATGGGGAAGTTAGAAGCCAGATTCTACAACTTTGTTCACACTGAAATGAGCTCTCCATGGGGATTTCTTCCTTTACCTCAGAAGAAGGTGCTACTGGAGTTCAGTTTACAGAAAAACACAGTAAAATCAGAAACTTTGTGACATTTATAACCAACAATTTAACAGCAGACCCTGTGTGGGGTATGCCCAGCCCCCGCCCTGGAGGAATGTCTGCTGAGATAAGGAGAGCGCCTAAACCTCCCAGCAGAACTCCCCTGGAAAGGGAGCTACTCTCAGTTATGGCGAGAATAAGACAGACCCAGAATCCTCTGGGAGACCCTATGCAGATCCTTTGTAGCCCATTGGCCTTTACCCTCTGACACCCACCCCCTGTATCCCTATAAAGCCCCCTGCCCCTGCGAGGGCAGAGAGATGCTCGTCCCTGGCTCCCCTTCGCCGAACTAATAAAGCTGCCTCGTGCGGAGCAGCCACACGGGCCTCTCGTCTCTCTCTCCCTGCTCTGGCCTGGAGGCTGCCCTGCAGAGCTGAGCTGGAATCACGAGCTGACAATCACTAAAGAGCTGACAGCCTCTGCAGGGGCCCTCCTGCCAGCAGCTGAGGGAAGACACCGGGCCTCGGGAGGACGATCTCTTTGGGACCATCTCTCCGGACCGGTCACAGCTTCCTGGGTCAGAGCTACTGACCCCACACCAGCTGTCATAACCCTGAAATACCATTTGCTGGGAATTTTCATTATCCAGTGCCAAGCCACTTAATTGGGAAGGTATAGGTTCTGAGAAAATTTTCCTTAAACCTAAGATGGACTTTCCATTTAAATTTCCAAGTGGGAAAGAAAAAAAGCGATTACTTAGCCATCAGTTACTCCACTGCCCTCTCTACAGAGCTGTGGCTACTTTCACATACAAAAAACAACTTCAACAGGGAAGAGTAAAAGATGAGTAGATCAGAATTTAGAACAAAACCTACCCCGGTTATGGTTGATTTGGTTTAAATTCTGGTTCCAAATCAAAGAGAGCATATGTAAGGCCCCACGTCCAAGAGCTGAAATTAGCATCTCAATCACAAGCTTTTGAACAGAAAAAAACCAAGCCAAATCAACAACAACTAACAAATAAAACCAGCCAAAAACCCCCAAAACAAACTGCCTCACCACCACCACCCCAACTCAGAAATCCTCAAAAATTTTGTTAGCAAAATGGAATTGTCATTACTGGCAATCCATGATCAGGGAAGTCAGAACAGAAGAATATGGTCTGGCAGACTATCATGCTATTCTATGTTAGGACTGAATGCACAACTCAGAGCTGGGGCTGCAGGGACCTCACAGTGTGATCCACAGTAAATTAGGACATAGATCTCATTTTGAACCTTGTCCTTGTTCTAGGTCTGGCTAATTATTTCATACTGGAAACTCATTTTGATGATTAACGACTTACTCTAGCCTAGTATTACTCTTTTCTTCCTTTCATTTAAAAATAGTCCTCACTCTCCTTTCCAACTAATTTCAATTAATCTCAAAGCATTTTGAGCCACAGCTTCTATTCTTAGTTGCCTTAGTGTAGTTTTTGGTTCTTTTCTAAACCTCCACATGCAGATAGAAGCCAAGGTAAATTAGCTCAAAATTCTAACGATATCCAATATGATACCAAAACACCAAACTTCCCACTGCAATTCAATCATTTAAATTTTAAAATAACAAGATAAATGTAACTAGCTAGAGTTCATCCAGAATTACCAGTGATCATCTGAGAAATGGAGAAGAAATTTTGTACTCAAACTCATGTCAGTCACCAAACCAAGCAGATGTTGGCAATCTGTGACAGATTGGTGAGATAAGAAAATAATTTATCCTTTAATGTAAACTTTTATGAGAATAACTGCTCATTCTAACAATTCTGTGAAAGATTTTGTGTTGGAGAAGGGCTCATGGCTTGGAGTTCCCAGCCTCATAATCAAGGCCCTGTTCAGTATCCCATTGGCAAGGACAGGCCTATCACTGGGAAAGAAAAAAACCCCACCTTTTCCATGTCACTTGGCTTTGGTGAAAACAGGTTATTTACATGCTGAGTGAGCTGAACAGCACAGGTGAAACCCAGACTCATAGGTTGCTGATGAATCTCCTGCTGATTTGAGTTGAAATAGGATTTCGTAACAACCCAGTCCCAGGAGAAGAGGATATGATTTACATAAAATGTGCCACTCCCTGCGTGCTCTTCTGGCCCCATTCTGTGTTTATTTTCAGTAAATGGATTTAAAATTATTTTTTGAAAGAATTATTGGAAATATTAAATGTGCTTATTTGCACCCATCTGCATTATCTTGACATTAATACCAGCAGATTTTTTCAGAGTATATTTGCAGATCCAGTATCCTGAGCTGTGCACACGCATTGTCTCATCCATATCATGGGAGAGGAGCAGCCTACCAACCCTGCACTTTGCCTGAACTGAAATATTCATTTTGATGCCAAGCAATAATAATTTTTAAAATTATATACATCCACACATTTTATGAAAGGAAATGGTATGTGATTGCAGGGAGAAAAAAATAATCAAAGGATAGCTGAATATTTATAGGAATTCAATGAGCCAATGTGAGGCCTGGTGTGACCTCTGCAGTTCTAGGCATGCATTTGGATCCTTGGTCTCCTCTCATTATGAACTGCTGCCAAACAAATGGGGGAAAGGATGTGAAAAACAGATGAACATTTTGCTTTCTTCTTTTCAGGAAAATCAGGACATATGGAAAAAGCTTAACTCCTAACAGGATTAAACTGCCAAGTTTATCCACCTTTGTACCAAAAAAGCCCTCTAGATACATGTGACTTGCAAAAGTATTCTGGAGTTTGCTGTGTCTTTTCCACTTGAATTACTCCCAATACACACAATGTTCCACTTTACATTATAGCTGTGCCAATTAAAGAAAATAAAATTGAAGTAGCAGATAGTAAATTCAAGAGCCTGAAAGCCCACATAAATTGAAAAAAAATATCATAGATCTTGAGGCAGGAAGAAAGAAAGCACTTTTATCAACTTGTCAGAACTCCTAAAGAGCATAGATTACACAAATCTGTCAGGGAATTACTGTATTTAAGATCTAGTAATAAGCATGCTGACACTTGACTGGACTTTTGGGAGACAGAAATTCATGCATTTGTTCAGTATGGCTACTCCTAACCTGAATGAATGGATGAATTTCCAGAAAAAGGTTATGTGTACATCTAAGGACCCCAGAGCACCAATATGCATTGACTTTGTGCTCATCTTGTGGATTACATTTGATAGGAACTGCCTGTCCCAGTGCAGCATATGTAGCTCCAAAATTGTTTTGTACTTTCCTGAGTCTTTCAGCTGAATTTTAGTTCATTTAAAGCTGTTTTCTGCTTTTTCTGAGCTTGGTACTTTGCCTTTGCATATTTATGGCTAATTTACAAGATCTGGAAAATCTACTGAATTCCAAAGGCCTCTAAACTACTTCATGGGAAGAAAAAACAAATTGTCCAGACCCCAAGCCTTTAGAAACAGAGAAACTTTGCAAAGAGTTGGGCATGGCATGATGTGTCTGTATCAGTGGGACAGTGTTTTCATAGCTGCAGCTGGCACAAGGCAATGGATAAGGCCAGAGGAATGAGAGGCACTTCCAAAACAACAACTTTTAGGAGATGACTATGAGTAGAGCTTTACAGAGCACAATGACAAGCTGCTGTTGCAGTAAGTGGACATAGCTACCTGAGGCAATTGTGGTGCTTGCTCAGCTATGGAACAACATGCATCTTGCCCTTGTCACCATCCCACTGGTTACTTATTTGCCCTCTGTGTTTAGATCATTTTCTTTGAAGCCCAGGGGCCTGCACAGTACCCAGTTTAGACTGTGTCCCCCAACCTGTGATGTGTTGGTTTTCATGGACTAACAGCTACAGACAGGAGGAGAGCATCAAGTGGACAGCAAGTGGTAGATGGATTAAAGGACAGGGATATAATTGTTGTGAAATGAAAAGAGTAGAAATGTCTCCTTCAATTAAAGAGATATGAAGTATAGCCAGAATTCCCACAGCATCCATAACAAATAGAAACCAAGAATACTTCACATAGTTGAATGGGTTTATACACAAACATTTTTTTGTTTTATCAGTCAGGAGTTTTCTCCTTCAGTTACAGGAATCTTAAGAAGTGTCACCAAAACACAGCCAACTATGTGAGCCTTGGCACAGAGCAGCCTTTTAACAACTCACACCAACGTACACAGGAGTGCGTAGTCAGGAGGTAAAGACAGCCCTGACTAAAATGACTCAAAAAAGACAGCAGCTCCTTAATCTTGGGTGAATCTGTCCCATGCACAATTAAAAAAAGTTTTTATGACAATTATTATAGTCATGTTAATGATTGGAAGATAAAGCCTCATTAAGTCTCAGTTTAGACTGTTTCAGTGACAATTATGATGCTTTTCCATCCTGCTGCAGCTGATGATCAGGCCCCCTCAGTGGGAAGAGCACTGATTTTTAACCACCATCTTTAAGACAGAACATTTGGCACCACAGTGTGACTTGGAAACTGTGCTGGCATGGCAAGCAATGCTTCTTCATGTTAGCTACAAAAATCCCCCAGAAACCTCTTGAAGGGTTAACAAGGCAAATCTTTGTACAATTAATAATATCCCTGTCAAAACATACTTCTCCTATCACACATTTCTTTACCATAACTAAAGCTATCCTCCAGCCCTCCCCACTAATCCTAGGCAGTGCTGAGCAGTCACATTCCTCCTGTATTGTTTAGAATAAATGTTTACTCCAAGGCCTAAGTGTTCTCAAAGAGAGAGTGAGAAAATGGCAGCTGGGTCATGTATATATTTTTACCACAGATTATTAATGTGGGAGTTGGCTCCTCGTTCAAATGGGAACTGAAGACTAAAGCAGACATGGTGTAATGCCAAACTCAGGAGAATGTTACCACGTGGAAGGAGATATTATTTTGCTCTCTGCAAGATCAATTTATCTATACAAAAACTCTCAGTTCATGGTTTTATGTGATTTTCCACATATGTCATAGACATCAAGTTAGAGCAGGCTTTTTAACCCTACCCCCATATCTATGCATGCTTGAATGTGTGTGTGTGTGTACATCTTAGAAACATCCAGTTGAGAGACAAACTTTGGCTAATGAGTTTTACTGGTAAAAATTCCTCCCTGTTCAATAATTGTCCACTTTGCATCATTGTGGTTGAGTCTGTCTTTACTGGCTGACTTCTCCCTCCCTCTTGTTTATCTTGCTGCTAGTTATTAAGTGACTGCTCCTTGTGAAACAAGAGGAAATAGCAGTACCTTTTCATCCTTTCATTTTAACTCTCTTTTCTGTTGCGAATTTTGGGAGACACATAAAGTAGGAGAGAGGTGACAAAGTAGAAATTGAAGAATAGGTTGTTATATGGTGCCTTATCTTAATTAGTGAATGACTGTTTCCCCAGACAGAATATTTTGTCCAAGAATAAATAGTCTCCTATTGTTGTAGTTATCTTGACATTATTTTTATGTACTCTTTCCAATACTCATGTGAGGTAGCCATTAGCAATTATTATCGATTATATATAATTATATTATCATAATCTTTATGATACAGCTTGCAAACACAGAGAGGGAAGAGCCATCTCCTGCGTAAACTGACTTCTTAGGAACAATTTAGTAAAGTAAAAAACCCTCGGTTTTTTATCTTTTATGTTACCCTATTCCCATTTTTACAAGTGAAGGTTTCTATACCAGCAAACTGGTTGAGAAATCATTGTTCTATCAGAAAGGTACACGACTACTGTGTGCAAATCATAATTTGGCTATTTCATTCTTTAACACAAAGAAATGGCTGTAACAGGGTTCTTCCATTCAGGCATTTAATAGAATGTTTGCAGGGTTCTATTCTCACTTCTGCTGAGCAAGTTCAAATGCACATCCTGCCTTCCAGCCTAAGCTGTAGGTTATTTGGGAGAGTATATACCTCTGCTACTCCTCCTAGGAGTCACAGTTCTCAAAGAAGAACTTGAAAACTGTCAGGACTCATTTCTAGTGGTTATGAAAGTCCCTTGGAAGGCAGGGACATGGTTGCTAGATCTTTCCCCAAGATTAAGTTTATATACTCTACTTGAAGGCTGTTTCATGAACTTCATTGGTTTTAGTCTGGTAAGACAAATCACCAATAATATTCCCAAGAACTGTGTTTTGCTGGTTCCAGATTCCTGATGGTTTCCCAGTTTTTAGGAGTTAAAGCCACCTTCCCACACAAAACTCCTTCTCTCAACAGTACTGGCATGAGTGAGGCTGCTGGACAGCCTGCAATGCACCTACACTGCATGGAGGGAGGAATGCTCTAGAGAGGGTGTCATGGCAAAACTGGGATGAAGAATAAAGGAAGATTCATTTAGGGATGAATGAACGAATGAATGAATGAATAACAATATTTAAACAAAACACTTGCAATGTATTCAGCAGAAGACCTAGTGTGGGGTCCCTTAGGAAAATGAGGGTATCACTTCATAAATAGCCACCTTGTAGTGTTACTTGACATCCTCCCATACACAGACAAGCTGAATTCTGCAACTTCTGTTAAAGTGTTTGCTTTGCAACCTAAACAGCATTTATTTTAATGGCACTTAAGGATAAAAAAAGACAGAAAGAGTAAGAATGTCATACAGCATACCAAGTTGGGTCATTTCTCCTTGCAAGTGGCTTAACTTAAGGCTATTGAGCCTCTGCCTCACGTTCCTGCAAGTTTCAGACAGCATTCTGGCTTTGTTTGTTCTTCTAAAGAGGGTTATGAAAAAGCAAACTAATAACTTTAGCACTATAGTTAAAGTAATTAGCTTTGAATACCAGTGTCAACATAAATATTATAAAAATTTGTAGCTACATGCTATGTAAACTATTGCTGCACAGGAGAGTGTGAGGAGAGCTAAATAACACGAGCACAAGAGAAATCTTAAATACGGCTTGATAGTAGAGAAAATTCTTATCAATTCAAAATCACCACCTCAAAGCCAGTGAGTCTAAGCTGTATAAGAACTATTTAATCTACTTACAAATAAGATCTAATAGTAGATGGCTGGGTCACTGTCATTCTTCAAAGCAAGAGAAAACTTGCTAGCTCATTTGAGAAGATATCTTTTCTTTTTGTGCGGCCGGATTTTTGGCATACCATAGCTCAGCCCTGTTTGGAGCCTTGTAAAAATCACTGATCTGGGCCTATCAGTAGCCAAATGGAGCACTGTGAACATTCCCGCTGGAGCTGCCAGAAAAATAATGGCTCCCTGAGGATTAACTCCTCAGTTGAAAAGAAAGCAAGCCTGTGTTACCACAGCATAATGGCCTTCATCTGTAACCTAGATCTGGGCTGGCTTCTTTCAAATGCTTTTTCACTGTGCTATCAGGAAGGGAAAAAACTGGTGCACTTTGCAGGGAACTTCACAGGATCAAATGGTGCCAGTAGGAACCCACTGTCCCTCCCCTGAGCCCTTTTGGAGGAAGCCTGAGAAAAAGGAAAAGGTCACAAAAAGCCTTCCTGGAGAGAGATGAGGGGCTGTACAGGGAGCAGGAAACAAGCACAGATTCCTCATAAGGAAGCAGTATGAGGACGAGCATCCCTGTCTGCTTTGCTGCCCTGGGGTGTGGATTCAGCGAACAGGAGGGGCAACTGTTGCTGCAGTTTCTGGTCACTGAGCCTTTGAGAGCCAGAGCCTCTCTGGTGAGTCACAGGGCACCCCAAAGTGCTGACCACTGCCTGCAAACATCAGTGCCTCTTCCTGACTTCTGTGAGGGGCTGGGTCTAAAATACAGCCAGGGAAGGTCACCTTAAAGGCCTCTGCCTACCAGATTGTTCTGTGCCCAACAAGACATTGCATCTCCCACAGCCATTTAGGCCTTTCTGCCGAAAATATAATTGTCCTGCTGACAATTATTCAAGTAAGCTTCTAAAATGAAGGATGACACAGAGCCTGAGTCCACAAATGCTTGTGTGCAAAAATATTTTTCTTCCCATGAGACAGTCTGCCGGCACCAGTCACCAGTCTGGAGTGCTGGAGAGGAAGGAATAAATCCCAGAGCTCATCCACACTGAAGGCCAGTCAGTACAACTGGGGTACAATTGCACTGACCTCAAAAAAGGGCAGTGTTATATTAATGTTGAGTTATTTGAAAATGATATCCCATTTATCTTGAGAGCTGTGGACTCCCAATGACTTGAACCACATTCTGGTTCTTTGTGGGATATTTATCAGATACAGAGTAGGAATCTGAAAGGCTGACTTTGGAACTGGCCAAGGTAGGTAAGTTGGAAAGGGGAAACTCAATTTAGACATCTCATGGGAAATGCCTCAGTTCAGAAAAAGCATTCCTGTATAGTCAAAGAATTTATTAGAGACCAATCCCTCCTTTGCTCATCTGAACTGTTTATTTGAGATACCTACATCTATTCATTTACTCCATAGCGTATCCAAGCAGTCAGCCCTGGTTTTACAAACTCTAAATAATCCAAGAAACATAATAAAATCCATCTCCTTACCTGCTCTGTGAGGAGCTCTCAGGTACATGGTACATGAAGACATTTCCTCGAGAAGCAGAAGCCCAGTGATTTGCCATGTTTATGATGGGACATGTGATAAACTGGTCACTGATAAAAAGAAGGAGCAGAGAACAGACACAGTTGTGTAAAGGAAAAAATGGAAGCACAAGCAACCCCACAAGCAACAGACCTCTATCTCGATAGTTTTCTTTAAATTTTCCAAAGCAGGTCATATCTCTGCCTTCAAATCGTCTGAAGGAAACCACATTCACGCTCTATGAGACCGATACTGCTTAGAATTCACTAAAAGTGCTGTTTTATGGAGTGTTGAACAGTGATAGTAAATAAACCAGATCTGACACATAAGAAATATCCTGGCAAAAAAAACCCGATTTCACTTTAGTCTAGTTTATAAGGGCCCATGCTTATAATAGTTTAAAGTTATTTCTGGCACCACTAGGTTGCAATGGCATCTAATGTAAGGTCTTATATATTTCCTGTGTTAAGGATTAATAATGTAATTTCTGAATTTGTGTCTGGGTGATTTTTTGGGTAGAGTTTCCAGAGCTGGAAGAGGAAAGAGACCACTTTTGAAGATAACCTGCAGGGCTCATCAATATGGAATTCCTAGTACAACATGTCTGGGAGAGAAAGATTAACCAATAAGAGCACAATGAGATAGTTAAATGATCAGTTTAACACCAGGTCTGAAAGGTACAAGTGAAGCAAACGTATCCAAACCTTCCTGCCTTCCTTTGCCCCAAGAAGGGGGGCTGGAAGGTGGGGTGAGCAGTAGCTGGAAGAAGCACAAGCGGTTCAAGAGAGGCAGGTAGTGGACAGAAGACCTTACTGCAATGTATCTAGATTCCTCAAGGTGGTATTATATATACATATAGCACCACTCCCCATTCTTCATGTGCCTGAGGACTCAGCACATGCTGTGGGCGTTTATATACCTTTACCTACATGAGTGCACACAAACATATCTGCTGAGGAAGTGGGTGGTTTCAATTCCCAGTTTAGTGAATCTGAAACAGCAGCTTCTCCTTCAGACTTGGTAGGTTGAAAAAAAAAAAGAGTGGTGCAAGAACGAACAGCATCAGAGAAGCATAAAAACATGTTGCTATTTTTAACTAGCATGGTTATGAAAGGCACTGTTTGGGTAGCTATCTTGGTTCAGCAGAGTTTATTTTAAGCTCATCTGTGGGACCACAAGCTTTGGGTTGACTGACCACAGGGCTCTTTGACAGTTATGGTTGACAACACCCATATGAAACAAAAATTACTGCTCTTCACATGCCTACCAGCATGGGGCTTTAGAGGAGCAAATGGTCTTTGAAAAATAGAGAGGCTGGGGAGAGAAATAGCTCTCAAGAAATGCTTTGAGATACATTGCACCACTTAAAACTGATTCTCAGTTGGTGCTATGAGGGAAAAAAAGTCAGCTATTCTGAGGAAGTAGAAAAAGCCCTAAATACATAGTAACCACAAAAAATGAAATGTCTGTCTCTTACTGGCATGGAATACCAGAGTTAAAAAAGAAAAGAAAAGAAAAAAGGAAAGGAAAGAAAAAGAAAATGAAACTAATTTTACACTTGGGAAAAATACCAGAGAATTGCAGCTAAAATAAATTTAAAAGTGGAATTATTTTAAAACCACAAAATGTGCACAATGTATGTAGTTTATAACAACCACTTATGTTGCTTTATCACACTTTGTAATCCTGTTAAAACTTTAGCAGTTAATTCCTGACATAAAACTTTTCTTGGCTTACACATCTATGCTGGTAGTAAGTTTTTTTGTTAAAAAGAACAAAATTAAGGAGAAAAAAAACTCAAACCAAACCACCCAACCAATCATCAAAAAACCCAGAACCAATTACCTGTTTTCTCCACCATGTATGTGATGCTGCTACAGGTGACTCTCATTCTGTACCTACTGTTTCCCCTCACTTTCTGCTGTAGCTGGAGAAATTTCCAAAGCATTTAAAGCAAAGTATTATCATCAGATGCCCTGTTCTCACTACTCAGCTTTCTGCTTGCTCAAGAATAAGCCACTCACTTCTTTCCTTAGCCAAAGCATTTTGCTTCATGTCATAAGGGAGCAGGTAATCCCTGTGCCCAGGAGGCTGCTGAGCCTGAGGAGCTGTTTGTGGATCCTATTCCTGCTGGAAATGAGTGGTGTGCCAGCCCTTGCAGCTTTGCAAAAGTCAATGTTTGCACCACATGGAGCCCTGGGCTTAATGTCAATGATCAAATGTGACAGCCCTGTGTTGTAACAGCTCCTTATAGAAGGATCTCTGGATGGGAAGAATGGTTAAAATGTAAGACCTACAGTGGTTTATTATGGCTTAAAACATCACTGATCTAAAGAGTTACCCCCATGGGTAACAGTGGTGATGGAAGGAGACTGAAGGCAAGTTCTGGCTTTGATGCCCATGAACCACAGTGCTTCCATGTGTACTGCAGGCAGTGGCCCCAGATGTCATGGTGATGGGAGGCCCATCCCTGGGACAGGCTACAGGGGAGGGCAAATGTGGCAAGATGTGTGAGCTGATAAATGGCACAAAGCTCAGCCCACAACCCTCTGGCTTGTTTACTCCATGACCTCAGTGTACCAGCACACCTGGACCACCCAGAAACCACTGTCCACTTTCTGGATCAGCTGTTTCCAAGAGAATCTTGGCTCCTGTTCATCTCCTGCTCCCTGAGGCTCCCCCAGAGCAATGCTCTGCAGCTCTGACGGAGGAACAAGAGGAAAATCCTGTCTCTGAGGTGTTGTGGACAGGCTCACAGTGGGACAGAAAATGCTGAGAGTGCAGATACCAGGAGCCTGTTGGTATGATGACTCAGTTCAGAACAGAGGTGAAACATCTTGGACAGGCCCACTGGGATTCAAGCCACCAGTTTATAAACCACATCACACTAGAAAAGTAGAATTTTCATAATGCATCTGCTCATGAAGCAGAGATAGGAATAGGGTAAGTTTTTGATTCATTTCTGGAAAATCTGTTCCACTTAAACATTCAGTCCCTGAATTTGCTCAGAGGTAGAAAATGAGAAGGAAGGAAATTTCTCCTTAGTTTGTCTCCTTTCAGAAAAACTGAACCACTCTCTCAGTTTAAGATCTTTAACTGGCTGAAGCAAACTGGCTGCCCATGGGGAAGACAGCAAACTCCAGTCTTCTCCACAGACCACACAAGCGTGTGACCCAAGCTAAAGACATCCACCAGGCTCTGTGGCGGACCAAAGGTGTCATGACTGCTGTGAGTCTTAGTTCAGTGGACAATGGACTCTGCAGACTGATTTAACCAGAACTGCTGGACCCTGATGTCATTTAGGCATCAAGGCTATGCACATATACGAGGTGGTGTGAACATGGCCCACAGCTCAACTTCCACTTCTCAAAGGTCCATGCAAAATTTCAATGCGAAGGATAGGAGTGCATTTACTGGAGGCAAGTTGCTCATTCATCTGCTGACATGCATGAGGTGCTGGAGCATGTCCAGAGCACGGCAATGGAGTGGGGAATGTTCTGGAGCACAAGCCTGATGAAGAGCAGCTGAAAGAGCTGGGGATGTTTAGCCTGGAGGAAAAAAAAAAAGCTCAGAGGGAACTTTATTGCTCTCTATAACAGCCTGAAAGGAGGTTGTAGTGACGTAAGGATTAGTTTCTTCTCCCAAGTAACAAGCAAGAGGAAATGGCTTCAAGTTGCGCCTGACATGGTGAAGAAATGTATTTTGCAGGTTTCATTAAAAAAAAAAAATATATATATAATTGCTGATAACAAAGTTTTCAAATTTGGCCACCAAGGAAAAATATCTGACTGTATAATTAGGGTACTGGGAATAAAAGTCAATGTATTAATTCTACTGTCACAGGGATGAGACAACTCAATAAACAGCTGGTGCACAGTATACAAGCAACCCAGACATCTATGACATGAAAATGCAAAAAGAAGCATTAGTAGTCTGAACTCAATATACAATTCTAGAAAGACATGTCAAACTTTGCACAAGACACAAAAATTAGTTCAATTTCTGTTTACCAATGACACTGGAAACCTCACAGAAAATGAAATAATATTCCCCATTTCCTTTTCATTTGCATAAGAATTTTTCAAGCTTTTCAGAATATAAATGCACATTTGAGATAAGCAAAAAAAAAACCTTGCAAAACCCCAATCACACAGTTGTACTAGGATGACTTTCTTACCGGGTGGCATTTTCCAATGCCCTGGAAAAGGATGAATAATCATCAGTTGAGTGTTCAAGGGAGTAATACCACGTAGCTGCATCTTCAATGAATGAGTTGGACTCTTCTCCTCCTAGAGAATTTTGCAGAGCCTGATAAAAGGCTGTTTTGCTGTTGGCTCTTCCTTGACTTTCTTCAAATTTCTGAGAAAAAGTGCATACATGGAATTCAGAAACAAAACCAAAAGATAAAATTTTTAGTGGAACAATGTAGGCTCAGATCTCCCTCTGCTGGAACAAGTCCTCTCTGCTGTGATCTCTGATTCCTAGGGGATTGAGTAAGGGACAGTCCTACTTTTGCTTTCCCAAAACAGTCACCAACCAGAAATATTCTTCCTCTGGACATACTATAGGACAGAAAACCTGATCTAGTAAGTCCAAATCATAGGTACCAAGCTGTGCCAATGGACCTCTAACAGAACAGAAATCCTGCTGGCTCTCACAGAAGTAGTTCCAAGGGAAAGTCCTCCACTGCATGTGTGTCCTACTCTGTCTTTCTGATGGTCTCCCTGAAGGAAAACTAGAAGAGAGAGAGGGAGATACTGATCTTTTACTTTGAAAGCTCCAGAAAGCAAACATGTATAGGCCATTTCACAGCTATGTCACTCTGCCTCTTCTGGGAACACCTACAAAGAAACATGGCTGCTCTAAAGTTCTGTGTTTAGGTCCCTTCTGGAATAACATCGGCCTTAGACCTGGAAGAGAAATTCCATTCCTGAAAATCCCAGTGCAGGGAACAGTCATGATCTTCAAACTTCATAACCCTTAGGGCCTTTCAGAGAAACCAACAGAGTGAAATGCCCTTTCCCTGTGATCTGTGGTCTGAAACCTTCCCTAACATAAAGGCAGATTCCCCAGAGCAAAGTGCCCACGTCACAGGGACCACATTCTATGCCAAACTGTGTGTCCAAACATATTTTTACCAAAGCTAAAGACCGCTGGAATTTTTTCAACACATCTTTCTTTGAGGAAGTTTTTTATGTTATCAATTCAAACTTTTCACTGTTTTAAAAAACTTATTTCAATTTCAGAAACAGAACAACTTCACAAAAAGAAATATCAACCCTGAACTTCCTTGTGCATCAAGTCCTTTCTAAAGAGGTCCATATTGGTTTAAACTTGGATAAGAGTTCCAGAGAAAAAGATCTACCAAACCACCTCTATTATTCTGGGCAGTCAGTCTGATGCAAACTAGGCCAGTGTCTGCCCAGTTTAGTTACTGTAGATGCTTTACTTAATATATTATTTTGATGGCCCACAGCTGGTTTTCATCATGCTGCTAGAAGGTCTTTCCACAACCCTATACAGAAAGTACAGATGGAATAATAACTTTTCAGTAGATTCACAGAAATGAAAGATGGAAAATAAGTTCCCATGTGCTGAGGATGAGGTTTGTCCTTAGAATACTAATGCTCTGTGCATTTTGATTAAGTGACTTTAAGGGATTTCAAAACTCTACCAAGTATACCAAGGTCCAGGAAGATCTTGGCAATTTTCCTTGCATTTGTAATAGATTCTTCTTTTGCTAGATTTTGGCCCATGCAATGTGAAAGAGTCATGGGGTGCCAGCTTTAGTAACACAGCTGTACATCGAAAAAGATGGGGCGCTCACTCCGGACACGTCACTTCATGTGCACAAATGCCACATATGAAACTGCACAGCACTCTTGCCTGCAGAATCATTCAGCTGAAAACCATCAAGGACACGTATATTCTTCTGCAGGAAATAGAAATGATCAGTGAAGACCTGACTGCAAGTTCACTGAATTCAAAAGTAATTTTTCCATCACAGCTTCAGAACACATCAGTTCAGCTTCCTACTAACCAGCAGAAGCATTGTTTTATCTAGCTAAGAATCTCTCATTTGGAGACTGGGGTTAGCAGTTGTGGGTAAGAAAAGATGCTTTTCTGTGGCAGTGCAAAGCCCAATCTCTTGTGTATAAATCAACCCGAACAAGCAAGTTTCATGCAATACTTTCATTTTGTTGGCTTTTTAAAAATTATTTGTTACCTTATTCTACATCTGTCATGGATACTTAAACCAGAGAGAAATAAAGTGAAAAAACCTTATGGTATTGATTATGTAACCTAGGAACTGATCCAGCACTGTCTCATCCATGGTCAAGTATCAAATCAAAGTTATGGTTGAAAATCACAAAAAAGGAGAAAAAGGAGATGGATCATTGTACAACAACACATGGTTAAGCTAAGGAACTCCCTGACACATGGTTTTGTGGATGCCAAAAATTGGTGAAGATGAAGTTTCATGGACGAGTTTTTGAATTTAAAAAAAAAAAAAAAAAAAAGATAGTTTTTAAATACAGGAAGATAATTCAGTATAGGAAGTCCCTGACCTGCAAGGTGCTAGAGGTTTGGAGAGCACTTACCAGCAGTATCAGATTCGCTTACTCTATTCTTACAAACAGCCTATTTTAACCACTGCTGAAAACAACATTTTGTGCTAAACAGTCCTTTGATCTTAGTGTGGTCAGCCTTAGGTATTTAATGTCAGAAGTCAAGGAGAAGAGGCAGGAGGCTGGCTTGGCTGGACAGGGATCCTCTCTTGGAAATAAGGCAAAAAAGGAAGGTGTATGCCCAGTGGAAACAAGGTCAGGTGACAGGGGAAGAATACAGAAATGCTGCTTGCTACTGTAGGGAGAGAATTCATTAGGCCAAAGCTCAAGTGGAGGTGAAGCTGCCAGAAATGTGAGGGGCAATAAAAAAGAGTTTTTTCAAACATATTAATGGCAAAAGGCAGTGTAGAAATAATATCAACCCTTTACAGAATAAAGATGGTCACTTCATACACAGGGACATGGACAAGGCAGAGATGTTTAATGCGTTCTTCGTCCCTGTTTCAACGCAGCTGATGGACCAAGGGGGTCCCAGTGCCCTGAGCTAGAAGACCATGACTGTGAGAAAGATCATCTCCCAGTTAACTGTGAAATTGTGTGGGATCTTGTTACAGTGGCTAAGTCCACTTTATACCCCCCAAGTTACCCTACAACACTGTGCCAGAAAGTTCTCCCTTTGTCTAGACTCTGCTGGTCACTGGCCCTCTTCCCCCTCCCATCCCTTTTCCCATTGGCCCCTGTTCTGTCATTCAACCTTGCCTCTGCCCCCTAGCCCTCAGACTTTTGGTTTTGGATGCTCTGCCCGCCTTTGGGAGTTTTCGGGATAAAACAGGCATGGGCTTTTGGTTTGGCAGTTCTTCTTGCCTCTGTTCCCTTCGGGTGTGTTGCCATTAAACACCTCGGAACTGCTCGCAGAGAACCCCTCTCGCCTCTCTGCCCCGGTTCGTGCACAGACTGTGGGTGTGAGCGGCTGTTCGCGACCCCCTGCGAGGGTGAGATGGTGTGCCCGCGTGGGGGCTGGCACAGCGCCGCCTCAGCGGTCCACGAGGGACCCTGTGGAAAGAACGTGGCATCGATCCACCGAAGCCCTCATTCAATAGGATCTTGTGCTCCAGCTGGATCCCTACAAATCTATGGGGCCAGATGGGATTCAGCTGAGAATTCTCATCAAAATTCTCATCAGTCAGCTGGCTGATGCCATTCCAAAGCCTCTCTTGATGATTTTTGAGCAGTCTTGAGAATCCAGAGAGGTCCCAGCTGACTGGAAGCTGTTGAACATTGTCCTGATTTTCAACATGGGCAAGAAGGAGGACCCCACAGACTACAGGCCTGTCAGTCTCACTCCAGTACCCAGTAAAGTTATGGAGAAGATTATTCTGAGAGGTATTGAAAATCACCTGAAAGAAAGTGCAGTCATTGGTCTCAGCCAGCACAGTTTCATGAGGGGAAAGTTCTGTTTATCAAATCTCATTTCCTTTTATGACAAGGTAACCCACCTAGTTGGTCTGGGAAAGCCAGTGGATGTAATCTCTTTGGGTTTCAGTAAAGCTTTTGACACTATCTCTCACACAATCCTTCCAAAAAAAAATGTCCAGCTTTCACCTGGATAACTGTGATACGTGACTGGTGAGCAACTGACTCATGAGTGGGGCACCAAGGGGTACATGGAATGAGGTGACATCAGGCTGGTGATTGGTCACTAGTGGGGTTCCACAGGGCTCCATCCTTGGCCCAGTTCTTTTCAGCATGTTCATTAATGACCTGGACACAAAACTCAAAGGAAGTTTGCTGATGCTACTAAATCAGCACAGCATCACCACCCAGGCAAGGGAGGGGATTGTCCCGCTCTGCTCTGCGCTGGGACAGCCTCACCTCAGGAACTTTGTGCAGTTTTGGGTACCACAATATAAAATAAAAGACATTAAGCTTTTAGAGACCATTCAAAGGATTACAAGGATGGTGAAGAGTCTGGAGGGGAAGCCGTATGAGGAGCAGCTGAGGTCACTTGGTCTGTTCCACCTGGAGAAGAGGAGACTGAGGGGAGACCTCACTGCAGTTACAGCTTCCCTGTGAGGGGAAGTGGAGGGGCGGTCACTGATCTCTACACTCTCATGACCCGTGACAGGACCCAAGGGAATGGGTCCTGAAGTTGTGTCAGGGAAGGTTAATGTTTAAATGTCAGCAAAAGGTTTTTCACCCAGAGAGTGGTTGGGCACTGGAACAGGCTCCCCAGGGAAGTGGTCACAGCACCAAGCCTGACACATTTCAAGAAGTGTTTGGACAATGCTCTCAGGCACGTGGTGGGATTCTTGGGGTGTCCTGTGCAGGGACACAAGTTGGACTTAATGATCTTGAAGGGTCCCTTCCAACTCAACGTATTCTATGATTCTGTTCTATGATTCACTGTGCCTATGTACTGGTTTCTGTGGTCTTCAAAATGCCCCAAAAACTCTGCAATTTTCAGAGTTTTCTCAGCAATAATTTGTAACACTGTGGGGCCCCCAAGACATGTTGAGTCAGATGAAAGAGGGCTCAGCAGGCAGAGATGGATGATGAACAGAACTAGCATTTGTAAGAGATGGTGAGAATTTTCATCCCTCAAACAGCACTAAAATAGCACAACCTGAGTCCATTTCTCAAGTGCTGCTTTGGCTACAGTATAACTTAAACATCTGACTTAAACATGATAGCCAAAACCAAAGCAATATGCTGAAAATGAAATTCATTAAACATTAAAAAGACAAAATATTTTAACTTCCCAGAAACAGATTCAGTTCAACTGATTTTCCATGTCCAACATATGTTCCCATTAGAAAATATATGACCAGGGAACAATTTTCAAACCACAGTAGATACAACAGCTGCTACCAGATTAATAAAAACAGCTGCACATTATGTAAAATAATTTACATTTTGCTACCCTTTAAAGAGGCATTAGGAATTGACCTCAGAATTACAATGGGGTTTTCTAAGAAAGTATGTAAGAAAATAATTAAAGGCAGCAGGTGCACCCCTTTCTACTCTTCTGATGATTCAAAAACATCATAAACATTGACTAAATATTGAGTTAAATAATGTTTACTGTTCTTGTTGCTACAGGATAGCTTATAGAGCATATGAGTGAATCTGGCCCAGTGTTTTACTTAAAAAGAGATTGTAGCAGTAGGTAGACCAAATATTTACATCTTCTAAGGGACAAAATGTACTTTTCCAGCAAACTGAAATAGTGATAACACTAACTAACCAACTGTGTATGTACAGATCTCAGGCCTTAAATGGCTTTTGACAAACACTGTCACAAAAGATGATGAAAGATCTGCCAGCCACTAGCAGAGTCTTCCAGGAATTCCAACTAGTTTCAATGTGGAGCAAATAGTTGATTTCAGCCCATTCTCCTCACTGATGGCATTTAGGAGAACACTTCTCCCCTGGTCATTACAATAAATATACACATATCTGCCACCTGTTGTATGTTGCTGAATACCTTTTTCCATAAACAAATTGACTGTAATATAGTGCAGGATGGAAATTCTGTCCTGCACAGATCTGTTTGCTTACATGAGGAAAATAAACTAGATTTCTATCTACACACTCCCCTATGTCCTGGATTTGGGTTCTGCACCCCACTAGATTGTACTAAGGAGGGAAAGAAAAAGAAAGAAAACACATGAAGTACAACCTCAGTCTTTCAACTAAATCCTTGCAAAGTGGAGATTCCATAGCAGGCATTTAACATATGGAGGATACAGCCTGGGCTATACTGACCTACATGCATATACAGATAAACACAGACATAAAGCAGCATGAGTGAATCCATAAATTTAATGCCATTAGGTCCTCCCACCTGAGCATCACATAAAGGACAGGGATAAAATTTTGTCCAGTTGGGAATTGAAATCAACGTTTTTTGAAGTTTCTGCTCAGCTGCCCTAATCTATGACTGCTCAAAGCTAATATTCCCTGAAGATCTGCCATGGGAATTGCAGTAAATGGGTTCAGGCTTAACCACTCCATATGTCACGTAATAATGCATTATACTACCACTTGCCATTCCCTTAACAAACTCTGCTTTGTTTCTCACTTAGTTTCAACCATCTGATGGCTGCACTGGGGATGAGTAGGAAGTGCTCCAGGAAGTGATGAATCTGTCTCAGTTCACATGAATAAGCATTTCAGTGAATGCCATAAAATGGACATTTCATCGGCATATCCTCTGCTGCAAACATCACTGAGAGACCTCAGCCTTTAACTGTAAGCAAATTGAACATAAATGTTTTGCTAGCACATAAATGGTGCCTTCTGTCTTTCTGTTTCATTTTTAATAGCAAAGACCTTAATAAGGACAAGCACAGCGTTGCGGTGGGAGTACAGAGACACCCAGCACAACCAAATGCCAGTAGGACCCCACAGAACACCATGGTGCCAGCTGGATTTTCCACTTTCTGGTCTGGAGGTTTCACTTTCACTTCCCTCTGAAGAGTGCAAAGAGTTTCTAAAATTTGAAAGCAGCTCCAGTCTAAGATGATAAGATTTGCATCATGTCTCAAGCTTGCTTACATCCAAATGGCTAAAAGTGTATTAACAGGGATTAGGATTAGTAGAGCAAGTCCTTGACTGAATTTCCTGACTGAATTTCCCAGCACAGTTACTCCCAGAAACCACTGAAGCAAGTCAGAGGGGTAAATGCTTTTACCCCTCACTCTTTGCACTGTCTACACTGAAATCAGTCATCCTAAAGAAGATGGAAATTGAGGACTTTGCCAAATCCATACACTTGCCAGAGCACCTTTTAGCTGTGTTTGTCTACTGAAATACATGCATAGTTCTCTCTGCAGAGCAGGAACACAACCATAGGGGGATTTTCACCCCAGGGAGGTTTGGTTCCCTCTTTTTAGAACAGATAAATACTTTGGTTGTAGTCAACGGCAAACTACTGATGCCTTGGTTCCCCAGGTTCAGTTCAGTGCTCTGTCCAACAGCTAAGCCTTTCCACACTCCTTAGTGTACCAGTAAAACCAGATTTGAGTATTCCTAGAGAGGTGCAAGTCAGATTTACCTCAAAGGAACCCTTAAAATTAATAATGTAGATGGGTGGGATATGGTGTGGGTTGTCTCAAATCCTTCTTTGAAGTCTATTGTGGGGAGAGGACATTTAGCACAAGTTAAAGATCTCTAATGACACTTGTGACAGAGGAAATAGGGCACAGACTTCCAGGTAACAAACACCATCTGCACTAGTTTCTGTCCCTGCAGCTAAATACATCTGTGGCTTATTCAGGACTTCATCATCAGACTGAACCATACATGGTCGTGGCCAGCACCTGGAAACACTGCTGAGGGCCTGGAGAATGCACATTCTTAAATAGCTCAGTGATGGAAGGAGCATTACCGTTTCCCAGCAATTAATGCCCTAACCATGTTAACAAGGGAGAAATCAGGAAACTTTAATCTTACAGTAGGTCTTTAAGAAAACAACCCAGACAGGAATGCAGAGTGGTCAAAGCATTCATATTCCCTCAAGTCCTAAAAACCTGAAGCCACAGGAGAAGAGAAATAAAGGAAAATGTGCATTAAAAAATATCATCAGTAGATATGACCCTTTCTTACAGTTGAGTTGCACCAGCATACTGAGTTCCCTTCCAATCTTATTTTCTGCAAGCCTTTAAATAAAAAAAGATATTTCAGATTTTTTTTTGGGCAGGCAACAATTTTCTGCAGCACTCTCAGTTGCAAGTGTTTTATCTTTTCATTTCAATCTGACAGTGCTGGGATTTAGCACTTGTGCCTTTCACCACCACCATGATTTGTTGCAGAATTTTTAATACATCATGGAATTTCATCTCAATTTTGCAGACAATTGTAATATGCAGAAACAGTGGTAAAGGAAATAATTTCACTTCCTAGTCTTCATCACAGGACTTGTAATGAGGTCACTGAGGTTTATTCCCCTCTCACAGGGTTTGGATCATTATCTGCAGGCCTCCAGCATCACACTATATCTTCTGTGCCTTTCTCCTATGACTTTCTCTTCCTTCCAATTGATTCCAAAAGAGAAAAATACATGAAATAAGAGCAGGAAAGTTCTGATAGAGAATAAACAAGTAATATGAACTTAATTTAAGTGGGCCATTAATTCTGAATTGAATTGGTCTACGTGCTATTACTACCAGCAGAGAGAAGCTGGGACTGACCTTTCACTGCTTTCTAAGAGATGAAATCCACAGTTATTGCAAGATAGCAACAGACAGTACAGCATGGATGCAATTCTTTTTAGTTTCACCAGTTTATGTCTGGAAACCTTAAACCACACATCAGGCCAGTGCTGTTCTTTGTTACAGTTAGTCCATATTTAGAATCATCTTTACAAGAAAATGTACTTCTAGGAGGCAACAGAGGAAAGAGGTTGCTAAAAAAACCCCAAAATGCTGACTTAATCCTGCTGTGTAGTGAAGAAACTCATAATCAAGTTGCTTTCTTCTTTGTGAGATACTACTGAGATTGAAATATAAATAGGATTTTAAAGACAGTAAAACATAAATGCTAAATCACTTCTGATCTCTTACCTTTTCATATATGCCACAGAAATGTTAATCAACAAATATTATTATGCCATTAATCATCCTGACTATGACTGGAAAAGGACAATGTATTTGCATATTTCCATGGAACATAGTTCACAACTTGTAGACTCAAAAAGCATCTCTCCAGGCTGCATATGATTATTGTCATCACCGTAATCACAGTGATACCATCAGTTCATTAACAGGGAGTGTCTTCCCACCTTAATTGCCTTGGCTCTGCTGATGAGCCCATCTTGCTGAGCACTTCCAATGAGCAGATCTATTTTCTGAAGCCGAGGGCGCTGCAGGGCCTTAGCCAAAGATTCCTGGAGGTAAATTCCATCCATCACTGGACCCCAGTACTGGAATGGGCCACTTATAGCCAGCAGCTATGTTGGCAAAAAAAAAAAAAAAAAGCAAGAATTGTGCAGTTAATTTAGCTTACCCTTTCAATACTATTTTATTTATGCTTAATTCAACTGATCTGATACCCTTCAAGTGAACAAGTTACCAAGTACTATAAATGCAAACTCATCATTGGCAGGAAACAATGATTTTGATGACAATCTCAGTGGGTAAAATGAGCTGAAGAGGCCAAGAGAAATGATGGTCTTATAAAAATGTTATTTTAAATGAGGGATTGACTCCATGCTGGTCCTCATCAGAAAATTTATTGCCAGTGGGTGTTTTAATTTGTGAGTAAAGGATCCATCTCTAGAATTATTTATACTGCAGCTTTCACAAGCCTCCCACTTCAGATACAGAATACTGACATCCCACCCTGCTTAGTTTTCAGCTTAAATTCTGTTATTAAAGCTACAGACATTTGTCTCTCCTCTAGGGTAACACCCAGGGGCAGACAAGAGGCAACTGAAAGAACACAAAAAACTATATTTAGATTTATTTTAGAAGACATGATAAAACAAGTGTAAAAGGAATTTAGTCTAAAGGAGAATCAAACTGTGAGTATTCATAGCTCAGAGATGGATGTCATGGACAACAACTTCCCTCCACCAAAAATAGTCCAGTTCCTCTTTCACAAGGATTCAGAGTAAATTATTTTTTTAAGCTTTCTCACAGCTTTGTGTGAATGGAAACTTTCTGATCTCCTGCCAATGGCATATGTTTTGCTATGTTGTACCTTAGTCTGTGCATCATTGAGGACACGAGCAGGCAACTGGCGAAGGCAGGCTACAATTTCCTCACTTGTGGATGAAGGGCATCCCACATCTTCAGCCAGGGCTGCTGCTTGGGTCTGTGCTCTCCTTGTAGTAATTATGGATGATGGAGAAAAAGCTGAGCCTCCCTAGAAAAAAAACCGCACAGTATCAGTCAACATAGGTTGTCAGAACACCTGGTCCCCTGGTAAAAAAGGATGAGAAGCAAAATCTGTCCAGCTGCAGAAGGTAAAACACTGGCTTTTAAATCAAAATAAGCAAATTCTAAAGATCAAAGCAAAGGTGTGAAGGGTTGGTTTGGCTGTTTCCAGCTTTGCCATGGTTATTTTGGAAAAGCTCTGAGATGTGTCTACATTATGTCCCTAACCAAATCAAAAATCTTTCTGAAAACTTTGCTGGAAGGAGAAACACTGAGACAGAAGCAGATATAAAGAAGGTGCTGTGAGACACATGAGGGAATGGAGAGCCCATCTTATAAGAGGAGACTAAGTAGAGTTTTATCATAGCTCTGATAAACAAGGACAGAGAGCAGGCATGATGTCCATAAAGAAGAGCTATTTCTACCTTGGGACAATGCTGGTTCAAGGACAAACAAGCATTAGGTATTCACATTGAGCGTAAATTACTTTTGGCTAGAAACTGAAGATAGCTAACACAAGGAGCAGTGAGAGTTTGGAAGTGCTATGAATGGAGGAAGGAGGAACAAAAGATTAAAAGAAACTGCAGAAGATTAACCAGGGCATGAAGATCAAAAGCAGAGCACAGGCTACAGTCCAGTCTCTACCCCAGACTCTTCACATTTTTCCTACAGCTATGCCAACATAGAAAATGTTCTTAACAAGAAAGGATGGCACAACATTTTTGAGTAAACAAGAAAACTACCTGTTGAAAATGCAGATAAATTAGCTTAAATCTGATAAGATCTGACCTAGAACAGAAAGGCTGGAATAGCTCTGACATGGTTCAAATGACTAATTTCCAAACATTTGCATCAGTGTACTATAACAGCTGCTAAGATTAGCTTCTGTCCTCTAAAAACCCCACACCCTAGATGCATGACATGAAAGACCCTGATCTATTGAACTGATTAACTTCTTACTGAATTTGCTCAAAGCATAACTACAAGTCTGCAAAAGCAAGTTAAAAAGAAACTGAAAACAACAGCAAATCCTTAAATTGAAATTGTCTCAAACCTCTGAGCCCGTGGAACTCTGTGCAGTCCTGGCCAGCACCCAGGACATTTTTAATATTTCAAACAAGCAGAGCCATTGATACTAATAGGATACCATTTCTCACAACTGGAGAAATTGGTTTCCAAAAATAGTGAGAAAGAGGTTATTGTTTGGGCATAGAGACAGTCTTTTTAGTTCACTGCATGTCGAATTTCCAGTGCTACCTTCCTAAAAGGTTTCTCTTATTTTTTAACGGATCTGGAAAATAAGCGCTGTTATTAGCTTAATGATTGAGATGCAGATGGTTGCAGATAAGCAAAGAAAAAGCCTATTTCTTTAATGTAGGCTACTAGAAGAGCCATCTTGAGTTTTAAGAGGATGGAAGAACTAAAGAAGAAGAAATAAACACCACTTGGTCTTATTGCTCACTTCTGCACTCAGTTTAGATGAGAACTCGAGTGAGCAATGGGCTTTATCCTCTCATGGGATTTGCAGTGGCCTATTTTGTGTTTGTAAGGCACGATATTTGCCAGCTGCTGACTAGGTGCACTGACTCAGCTGGTCATGAGAGAGAAAGAAAAATATCTTTGATGAGAGTATCTTGTCTGTGGGTGGGTCCCCAGCACACGGAAGGAGAACCATGTATTTTAACCTGGCCTTTGGAAGAGCAGGTTTGTCAGAGCTATGATGAGTGAGACTGGAAAATGGATAACACAACATGTCAGCTTCTCTCAGAAGAGTAGTTTCCTTGCATTTCATTTGGAGTAAGGAATTATGAGCCCCCTCAATATAGCAGAAAATTTAAATCCAGGATTGCACAATATTTACCCACTAATCTGGCAAACATATTCTTCTACATAAGATCTGAACGTGACCAGCATGCTTTATCAAGTGTCCAGTAGCTCCAAATGGCATTCATTTAAAACAAAACAAAATAAAATCATAAAAAATTAAAGGACTTCAGTTTCCACAACACCAGAAGTTTCACAAATTTTGAAAGTGTAAGTTTCTGTGGAAATTCTGAAGTTGCCCTATTAAAAGGCCAGGTTTGGTAGGGAAAGAATACTGAAATCAGATGATACATGGAATCCAAAAATTTACTGGGACCAAGCAGAACATCCTGGTGTGTGCTTGATTTTGAATACATCTCCTCCCAGAGATTTTAAAAGCTGTGCAAAGTTTCCCTGTCTCAGATATCTACAACCTGAAAGATTGCCCCAAGGTCATGTACTTAGTAAGAGACTACAAAAGGTTCTGGATAGAAGTGTCCCACAAGTTCTCTACCACGGGGGCAGAAGTAAAAGCCTGGGCAGGCAAATCTTCATGTCACAGCATGGGATGCATGTGGGCTGGTAGTAGATATGGTCGAAGCTCGACAAGTAAAAGAAAAACCCCAAACTTCTGCAAATACATTTCTGAGGGGAGTAGAGCTTGAAGGAACCTTACGCTGGCTGTGGATATTTTCTCTTCTTTCTGTGAGTGGTTACAACGGGTTTATGTGCTCTTTATTCTGTACTTTTTCTTCCATTTTCCATGTTAAGAGCCACTTCCTCAGTTTGCTTTTTTTGGTAACACTCATACTCAGGAAGCAAGTCTGGCATTTGGGGTTTGAAAGAGACCAAATCTTTGGGGTTTGAAAGACATGTGGTGTCTACAACTTTTAATCATGTTTAATTTTTACTAGGACTGGAAGCAGGTGATAGAGAAACACAAGGCATCAGTCAAGCAGTATTTGAAAACAACACCATTATGCTTCCTTCCCAGGTGCTTCCAAAATATGTTTCAGGCTTTAAAAACATGGCTCCTCTTAGGGAAGAAGTTATGCAAGCAAAACTGTACCAGTTCTGTGCTTTTCAAATTCACATCAAAATTCAGGGTTGTTTCTTCATCATTGCCAAAAACCCCCCTCAGGAACAAATAAGTGAGAACAGAAGCTGGCATTGCCCAGAAATAATTTTCTTTCTTTTTTGAGCCTGCAGTTTTCACATTAAACAGAAATCTTCCCTAAACACTGAATCCACATTAGAGGCTGGCTCAGGACACGGAGAATAACAGAGCTACACTCAGCATTTCCTTATTTTCCTATAAAAATATAATTTATTTGTGGGATTAGTCCCAGCAACCAGTAATAGAGGACTTGAGTGTTTTTAAAAATAGGACTATTTAGGCAGAAGCAGAAATAGTGGAGGGCCTGTTTATTTCCATTACATGATTCCCATATTACCATCAACATGACAGAATCATGAATCAGAAAACCAAAAATCATGAGATCAGCTCAAGAATAACAAATACTGTGTTCTTTTTGCTAGTCCTCTGTTTTTTAATTCACCAGGAATTCTCCTGTACCTATGAACACAAGAGCTGAAAAATTCACTTTTAAAACTAACAAGTGAAATCTTCAGATATTCCTGCAGAGTTTTTTTTTTTTGAAAGCAAACCTCTAAAAAAATGACCTTCACAATAAAATTGTAGTCATTAGCCACCTTTTCATCACTGGGAATTTCCTATCTCAGCATCATTTAGAAGGGATTTACAGGGAACTGAAGCCACACACACTTCTTGTTTTAGCTGTCCTCACAGATGGACCCACTGTCAACAGAGGAAGTTCTGATGACATTTTTCACAACAACCCAGTCAAAAGTGTTCAGTACTGAGCTGCTAAGAAGAAGCAGTTGCAGCTGTGTTACACAATCCACAACAGCATTGTTACACTGCCCTCCGAAATTTGTAGGAATAGGAGGAACTTTACAGTGTTGAGCAATGGCACCTGCTGCAACAAAGGATGGCATTGAAAATGGGAGGCAAAGCCTTCAGTACTATTTAGTTCAGGGAGCAGGAGCATCGTTAACATTTCTTAATTTCTCTTTTCAGTATTAGAGGTTCAGCTATACAGTAGAAATTCAGGCACTAGGAAATGTAGCAGCTGACAATGGTGAGAAGTTGATGAGTCAGTTTTATGTGAAGGTGAATTCTCACTTTGATACCAGGCTGTGACCAGCTGAACTGGGGCTGGTGCCTCTTGCAGACTTCTCTTTTGGGACATCATAGCTCAACAGATTTTCATTGATGCTATCCCTGACTGTCCCAATTCTTCTTCCACAAGCTCTTGCTGCTATTCTGATGAGATGATAAAGAAGAATATATGGACCTGTGCTTGGTTTGTGTGACCAAGTTTTGGTAGTGAGGGAGCCTAAATGAAGTAATTGTAGTGTTGGGAGGAAGAGTGAGAGTGGAAAATTACAGAGAGTCATAATCATGCTTTACTTCTCATTATTCTCCTCTGTTTAACTGGTAATAAATTAAACAAATTAAATTAAATTAAATTAAATTAAACTAACTTCCCTGTTTTGTCTATGATGGTAACCAGTGGGTGATCTCCCCCTGTACTTATCTTGACCCATGAGAATTTCATTATATTTTCCCTCCCCTGCCAGCTGAGGAGGGCAGTGACAGAACAGGTTTAGTGGGCACCTGGTGTCCAGCCAGAGTGAACCCACCACAGTACTATCACTGTACTCTGTACCTTTGTCTCACAACATATCTGGAAAAGACAATTGCCATAAAAGCTGCAGTGCTGAATGTCTTTTGATTCCTCATTTAGTTTGGAAGCTCACTTCTGCAAAATTTTTCAAAAATTATTCAGAACATATCAAATGATTAGAAACTTCACTGGAACTAGGTTTTATCACCCACACTCTGAAAACCCAAACCCAGCTTCCTCTCCTCTTATCATGACTTTTTTTTTTTTCCAAACTAACTTGAAAACTAAATTCTTGCTTGAGCCACATTGTCTCCTCAACACACACACTCCCTGCAAGTGAATGTAGTTTCTCTGAAGGCTGCCACCACAGCAGGCTTTCTGTCTGCTCTGAACCATGCCATAGGCAACGCAAACAGCAATTACAATAACACCACCCAAAAATGAGATCAAAAGACATCTAATGCAAACTGTCCTGAGAATTCTACTTTCCCAAAAGAACCAGCTGTACAGCAATATTTTATTTGTTAAAAATAGCCACTCTCCAGGCTCAGATGCACACAGTTCCCAGCCAGAAGTATCTGTCAGACCATCTGGTTTGACCTCTGGGACAGCCAGGGCTCTTCCATTTCCTGACTGCTGAGCTCAAGTGCTTCCTATCACTTAAAGCATGGCTTATGTTTGACTAAAGCCTGATCTTGCATGAAGTATTTAAGCTGGGCTCAGAGACATGGAGAAATGGACACCGCAGCCTTCTCCTTGGCAGTTTGTGCATAAAGCTAACCACTTCATGGACAGACAACAGCACCTTATTTCTGTTTGAGGGTGTCTTCAGTTTCAGTTAAACATTAAAGATACTGTTTAAGTCCTGGTTTTTCTCCCTGCAAAAATAAGCAAAATGCAACTAAGCGACCACTGACTCACTTTTCTAGTAATTATAGGAGATTATTCTTTAACACACTGGATTTAAAATATTTTCAGAAGTTGTTTTTAATTTGGAGCCTATTTGCTTCTTTTTTGCAGGGCTTTTTTCCAGTATCCTGCACTGTTTTTCCTTAGACATCCAATTCTGCATAGTGACAAGTGCTTACAAGACACCAGGGCTGCAGGGCTCTGTGTGATGACATTAATGTCATTTGTCCAGGGTTTCCTGAAGTCTGGCTTCAGGAGCCTAAAGAAGTAGAAAACTTTGGGACCAGCTTAGGGAGTCTCTGTCACAGCTAAGACATTTGGCAGACACCTGGAAAACACCAGCACAGGGCGTGTAACTGGGAATTGGCAGATCAGTCCAGCAATGGAAAGGGAGACTGAGATACAAACGCTTTTCCCTCCATAATTGTCTACTAGACTGTAATTTCCATATAAGAATGGGGGGAAGGCAAGGGTTTTCTTTCTTATATCAAAAATAACATTTTGAAGAAGGAAGACTTCTTTTTTGTATATCACCCTTTGCAAACCTGTCTTTGCTCACATCCAGAGGCAGCCCTGCAGGGGCAATGTTCCTCTCATAAGTGACTCACAGAGTGCCTGTGTCAGGTTAGTGACTTGAATAACAGGATATGAATACTGAGATGACATACAAAGCCCCACTTAATTCATTTAAGCACTTTCTTCCATTTAGATGTAAACACTACCTTATCAATTATCCTATTTAAAACATGGTATTAGCTAAATGCACTGAAAGGGTAAACCAGCTCTCATCATTACACAAGAGCAGACAGCCACCAGCAGCAGGCAGAAATGACACACAAATGGAGAATTCTATTTACCTCCCTCCTCTGCAAACTCATCTGTTCCTCTACAAGCACGGTACAAACTATGTCTGTGATTTGCTGCGTTTCCAGCACATCACGTTCTATCAAGCAAGTCCAACCTCTCCTTTAGTGTGACCAGTCTCTCCTGCTGAGTCTGAGACCTGGCCCATTCCCACGTGCATCTTAGGATATAACCTTACTTCTTGTAAAGGCACAAAGATCGTCAGAGGCAGCCTAAGGCAGAGGGTGGTGAGAAGGATCAGGAAAAGTCTCTGCCTCTGCCTATTCCCACATGCAGACATCCCCTAACCCATGATATTTTAGTAATTCCAGAGACACTGTTCATCAGTTTGGTGAATGCCATTAAGGGACATGCATGTCACATCCTTGTGATTTGAAGAAAGCAAGAAGGTCCTAAACAATCCAAATATAACTGGCCAGGGCAACCATGGAGCTGTGCTATGGACTGATCAGCTTATCAAACTCCCTAGTGCTTTCCTGTCCCTTCAGACTGAGGACTGCTAGTACAGCCCATCAAAGAGAAAGAATATTCTCCTGAAATTAGCAAATTACCAATTTTTGCACAGCTTTGGGGATTTGATCAGTGTTTCCTGGTTTCAACAGCAGTTACACAACAGCTCCCACATAAGTACCTATTTGGAGCTACTCTGGTGTGAAATAGGAAATCTACTTGGGCTTGTTGGGTTTTCTGGTGGGTTATCTTGTTTTCTTTGGGTTTGGTTTTTTTTTTATATTTTCCTATACAACATTACGGATATGAATTTTTCAGATCACATCTTGATTATAAAAGCAAAGGGAAAACCTTAATAAATCCCTTTGACTTCTATATTCATAGCCACAATGCAGTATTCTTCAGTGCCTTTACTCAAGTTATTTAACAGGCCGGTATCTTGGTTCCTCCATCTCAGACACTGAGATGAGGATGGTCCTGAGGCTTCTGCACTTTTTACAACTAATGAGAAAATGGGCTTCATAGACAGGCTTTCAATCCATATTTCTTCATTGCTGATCTTAAGCTTCAAATATTTGCAGACAGATATTTTGGGGTACAGAGTGAAGCGTAATGCAAAGGCTGCATTCCTATAGAGACTCAATAAGAGTGAAAACAATGCTTTGTGCCTCTTCCTGTCTGTCAGAAAAAAAAAATAGCAAAACTGCATAAAACAAAACAGTTGGGGAATGAGCATTACTGGATAAATAAATTCAGAAGAAGAAGAAAAAAAAATAAACCCTTTTTCTGTAAGTAATGTAAACCGGGTTATTTTCCTCATTTTTTATATCTGCTAAAACCAGCCCTGATGCAATACATTGAAAACCTCCCTGTTTTTCTCAGCCCATAGATAAAAAGTGCCTTCAGTAGTGACTTGCAACAGGAACCTCATCTGTTGCAAACACTTTGAGCCTTCCTTATTTCTCAGAGAGGAAGTATGTGGCCTGTTTGGCAAATGCTGCTCTACATGACAGCGTGAACTTCACAACACACTCATTCGACCGGCTGCTCCTCGACTTGATCAGCTAAACCTTGCTGGCAGCATGAGAGCAGTACTATGACTACGGCTTTTTTCAGAAATACTGCAACCTGGAATGCCATGCCTAGCATTTAAAGGTAATCACTGTTGTGATATATTTTAGATTATCTGCATACGAGACCAAATGTTTCAATTTTTTTTATATACAAGGGTGTTCTATTTCATTAACAATGACAGTATTCAGACCGTGGATTTCAAGTACCACCGAAGGCAGAAATAGAAGAGCCTGCCTTGATCCTTTTCATAAGGAGTGGTACTAAAGATAGGACAAGGAGTATTTCTACTCAGAAACCTCAGAGTAAGATAGATGCTTAGGACCTTATGCTGAGGCAAAGTGCATTTCTCTATACAAAAATATGAGCCCACACATTAAGTGGGTTTTTTATTCAAAGTGTTAGAAGTGTGCGTAGTGTGGTATTTCTGTGTTGTTTCATGTTTGCATGTGTCTATGAATTACTTTGATGAGAGTATTATGTTATTCTTTCTAAGTGCAAAAGTATAAGAGCCTCAAAGCTGAAAGGATGTTCATTTTGATTAATGATAAATTAAGGGATATTCACAAAAAGAAAAAATATACCGCTTCTGAAATCTAAGTTGTTTTGCTTTTTCTTTCCCCACATGAAAAATAACAGGATGCCGGTGCTTTCATATTCAAGCTAAATGAGATTCAGACATTACCTGTGAACCTTATTGAGAATTAAATCATGAAACCTTGGCAGTATAGATGTGAACATCAGGAAAAAATAAATAAAATAGGGTATAGCATCTCAGGAATGATAAATGTTCTAATTTTACTAGTCTACAGTATTCCTTGTAGGAGGGCTTTACTCATGTGCCTTTTTATTCCTATTATTTTCATTTCTTTATATTTACTAATTCTCAATCATATTACATATAACTTTTAAAAAGTTCTCACCAAGTGGCAGGCTTTCTTATGTTCCATGCTATTTAACTGCTGCAGAAGCATGTTTTCTCAGAGAACAAATTCTGCCAGAGGAAGTTATTGCTACATGTGCTGCACACAGGAACGGAAGGGGAAAATTGTACCACAGGTTTTGGGGTCACACCATGTAGGTCAGTGGGATTCCAGTCTTGACAGGTGAAGAATTAATATCTGCTGAGAGTTCTGATAAATAGGACACAAAGCTGGACTGGGACTGTAGATGTTTCCTCACCTTCCTTTTGGCAACAAAGATCCCTAAGCCCTGATAGCTGTGTGCAAACAGCCACGGCTGCAGCGGACGCTTTTCCTTGGACACCATGTGCACAAGTGGAAAAGGGAAAGTAGGAAGGACCAATGCTTGCAACACTGCAAATGTGATCTTAATAGTTAAAATCAAATTTTCACTGAGGAGGTGGCCGGTGGGCAGAAGAGCTGCAGGCAGATTTTGGTTCCCAGCAGCCCAGTGGTTCCTCTGAGCTGAACAGCAGCTGCACTCCATGCAGGGCTCCAGCTAGATAAGATACAGTGAATTTAGAGTCTATCATTTCTCCTTAATTCTTCCCAAATCACCCTCAGTGAATTATTTTCTTTGGATCTGGCATAATTATCTGCTTCTGTGATGGAAGGATGGCATCTACTTGTAAACCAAACTCTGCCATCAAGTTTAGATATAAGGAACAATTTTTTACAATGAAGGGGGTGAAACACAGGTTGTCCAGTGAGGTGTTAGATGCCCCATCCTTGGAAACATTCAAAGCCAGGTTGGACAGGACTCTGAGCAACCTGATCTAATTGCAAATGTCCCTGTCCATGGAGGGAGGGTTGGACTAGGTGGCTTTTAAAGGTCCTTTCCAACCCAAATTATTCTGATTCAATAAGGTCAAATGAGATGCAGTGCTTGGAGCAAATTTGCTATTTCAGAAGATTATCCCCTATAAAACTGTTACCGCTCTTCTATTGATTTCAATGAAAAAAAAATGGTTCACAAGATCTTTAAAGCTTCCAGTAAGCCTAGTTTTCCAGAGTGTCTCAAAATTTCAGAAAACGACACAAGAATTTATCATCCAGCGATGGAATGGATTTGTACTGTGCTGACAATAACTCAACACAAGCACAAGATACTTCAGCCATCAAGTTCTATCACTCACTTCAGAGTAAATGGTTTGAGGAAACATTGTTTCAGAAATATGACTCCAGTTTGTACACTCTTAGTTTTGAAACAGTCTAGAACAGATATGCCATCACCAGCAAGCAAGCAGAAACTATCTTTTGCTTGCCCTATTTCAAACACAATTTCCAGTTCCTTCCATTTGCACCCCATTTTCAGATATCTGAAGGTTGAGTCATACCTCAGAACATTCACTCCACCACCTTTGACTGGACTGTTGGAACCTTCACTCTGTCCATGGGCATAATGATAAGTGGCCTTGGTAGTAAAACCTAGTATGATGCCTCATTTTCCTTTTAATCACTTTGGTTAAGTGAATTAACAGCAAGGGTCAGAGCTTTCCATTTTTTAATATTTATTGAGCACTTCTGCTGTGAGTCTGAAGAACACCTTGAACTCTCTGTCCCTTTCACAACTTTATGCTACCAATGGTAGTGACAGTAAAAGAGCACGGAAAATGCAATGAGACTCAGCAAAGTTCCACGTTAGTGACGGCAAAGCCCAAGACGTCACTGCTCTTCACCCTTACTGAAAGAACATTACAACGTTTGCATTTTCCACAAGTCAGATTCTTCCATGTCTAAGGCAGCAGCACGGAGCTGCACGCTCTGTCCCGCTGACTTCAGGGTGCTTCGAGAACAGCAGTGGTATGGCAGGAGTGAACCAGGCTGTGCTCTGCAAAAATACCAAGTAGGACCTTGCCTATTGTCCAGTATTTAATCCCTCTGGACTAGACAGTGGTTTAATTGCAAACAACGTATAAGCAACCCTGAAAAAACACTTCAGGTATTTTTAAAGCAATGTTTAGAGTTTAGATCCTTAAATACCATCTAGGAAAATGAAGGTGTCTTGGTGAAATGTGCTGTGCTTTTAGAAAGGTTGAAAGCCCAAAGTAAAATTTTCGGAAGTCTTTCCACCACGCATAAATACTATGTATCACTTTCCAAAGTGACTTGGGCACACCTGAAATTAGGAGTAGGAAAAAGGCCCTTGGTCACAACCCTGACACTTGTAGGATGACATTCTCCCCAGCCTTCAAATAAAAAAAAACCAGCATGAAGTGGTACTTAGAGGTAGGACTCTTTTTTTTTTTTTTTTTTTTTTTTCCCCCAGACTTTTGGGACACAGAATTCAAGCAATTCTCATCTAAATATCAATTGCATGTGTCAAAATTACAGATTGACATAAGATGTTTATGCTGTCATTCTTGCCATCTATCTGGACTTGCACAACATTTTTGCTAACTGTATCTTAGATTCTATACACTGACCAGGATTTGAGCTTCCCTTTTAAAATACTGCAAAAATGCATCTACAAAAGCACAGAGTTCAGCAGAGGTTATCAGTCCAGGTATTTATCTCACTATCCTGGCTGACTTTTTCAGCCCTGTTGAGCTCTATTGCTGTGTCCAGGAAATTTTTCTGGCTAATTTGAAGATGAGCCAGGAACATCTATAACATCTGTAGCCAAAGTACTGGCTGCACTACTCCTATGGTTTACCTCTTATCTTTGATGGGATAAAAGTAAGAAAATTATTCAATAAATTAAAATTGGGTCTTGCAGAAAAATAGTCATAATTAGATCAGGAAATTATGATCTTGCAAGCAGACAGTGCCTGACAAAGTGAATTCTAGTTTCAATTTTAGAAATTTAGGTGCATTTACAAGGAGAAAGATATATATTTTTTTTTTATCAAGAGACCTTTTTCTTAAAACATGAGTACCCAAGTAGTTTATTTAAATTTGAGGGTGCTGTTTTATTCAGGTTCTAGGCTTCTTCTATCAGGCAATGAAAGACATTTTTGTTCTTGTGAAAGTAGGTTTCAGATTCATCAGAAAGACATTGGCACAGCTGCACCCTCCAGATGTGCCACAAGCCAGTTCTGAGTGCATGAAGAGATGGGGTGATGCGCCATTTGGCCAGTGAAATAGAGAATTCTAGCAAAGAGCCTTTGGGAACAAGCACTAAGAAGCTTGGAAAGCAGATGAGGTGGAGTCAAACTGTGCACTACCATCTGTTCTAGCACTGAGCTCCTTGCATTATATAAGGGACAAATTTTCTTTCCTTTGAATGGCATTTTATTCTGTAGGATGTCTTCCCAAGCTGTCTGTAAGACATTAAAAATGTATGATATTAATCAACATACTGAAATTCTGGCAATCTTATTCCAAAAGACAATCAGCAATAAAGTCTTGCTGATGTCAGCAGTTCTACTTCTCAGGTTGGAAACCACTCCAGATGACCCCATCAGGCTCTAGCCTGTGGAATTGAAGAACAGCACACCAAATTCAGTAATCATCTTTGAAATATTTAAGCTAGAAAAGGCCACAAGATGCAGAATACTCACACGATGCTGCTAGAGTTCATGTTAACATTTTCACAGGGCAATGGACAGAATATATTTTTTAAAAAATAATTGCCCATCAGATGGTGGTGTCATTTTGCTTTATAGCAGTTTTTAAATAGATACAGCTTGTCATCCTCTGCCTCTGAAAATATCCTGTAGCGTGAGACACCTTCCACATTCAAAATGTTTTTCTCTCTGCCCTCTGTCGGGGAGAATTAGGATGGCTGCAGCAAAACTGTGAGAAGCAACTGTTCCTCTCACAGTATTTAATTCCACAATTGTCTGATACTGTTTCTTGTACAACCACCAAAACTTTTGAAGATAAGTATCTGAGGAACTTACACTGCTGGCTTTATGCAGGAGGACTGTTTTGAGGGCAAACATTTTTTTAGGCAAGGTGTTACTTAAAAAGAAAAAAAAAAGCCCACATTTGCTGAGGGCACAACTGCATCAGAAAAAAAGCCCAAACCTACCAAGCTATGTTCTTTGTGTTCAGTAGTAAACCAACATAATATACACACAGTGCTGAAAACCGGGGACATCAGTCTAATTAGATCCTTTGTAGCCTCAGAACCCCAAATGCTGAAAATACATTTTGTATATGAGATGCCCATATGGGCACAGCTCTGCTGTTACTTCCTATTGTGCTGAGGTACTGGTAATGGAAACTTTTACTACATCATGTTCTTCTGAGCTAGCTGTGGTTTTCTGCTATTCCCCTGATAAAAGCACCAGAGTGGTGAGAGTTTAGTGAGTATGTAAAACTCTCGCATGAATTTGACACAAGAGTTCTCAAAAGCAAAACTGTGCGAAATTGGAGACGCCCAAACGAGGTCATTTCTCATCTGTTGGCACAGCAGGTGTTATTGTGATGTTAAATTTCAATGTCTGCTTTGATTTAGTTCCGAAGAACTTTGACAGAATTAGCGAGCACAATGGGAAATGCTGTGAAAATTCCAAGAGCATCTGAGGAAACAAACATGCCGAGCCACACGGGTAAGCACTCATTTCATTCCTTTTGGGAGAAAAAGATGTTCACGCTACATGATAGACTCAGCCATGTGTCTGTCTTCACCCGCCTGACAAGAGCAGGCAAGTGCGTGGCTGCCCTGGGAGAAGGAGGGCATCCACCAGACAGAGCTTATATTTAGCTACATTCTAGCTCATTTTCCAAGAAGCACTTTAATTAAAAACCCCAAATGTTAAACATATTATTTGCTGGTGCTCCTTGAAAGATGTTCCTTCCAAATCAGAAAGCACTGAAAAGCTACTTGAGAAACAAGGAATGCTGTGTTTTGACATAATTGCATGTGATATTTTATATAAATTTATTCTTGAAATTTGGGGTTCCTTCATTTAAGGTTAAAAATTTTAATGATGTTATGCTTCCACTGAAGCTCATTTCCATCCACTGTCAGACAATTGCATTAAAAGTAGCACACAGCCAACCTGTCACCAGGTTTATCCATAAAGGCTATAGAGGAATACAAGTTTCATAGGGCAAGCTGCCAAAACAGAATATAGCACATCTGCCCTCTGGATCCACATGTGAAAAAATCAGGTTGCAAATCCCTCCCTGCCACCTCTCTAGCCTGGTAGAGGTCATCCATCAGAGGAGGAAAGAAAGAGGGATTTGGTGATCTGCTGCTACAAACTGGGAGCGAGTGGGTGGAGAGTCAGTACAGCCTCAGCCCTCATGGTACACTAATACAGGCAGATGGCACAAGAGCTGCAATAAATCACTCCCCAAAGGTGAAGAAGATAAAACAATTTTGGGTTTTTCCCTTGGGTTTGTGGTGGGGTTTTTTAGTTGTCTTTTTTTTTGAATGGGGGAAGGCATTAATCTAAATTTCTGGGGTTTTCCATGAAAGATTTTCTGATCGGATTGCTCATAATAATAAGGATATGGAATCAGTCTGGTTTCATTGTTGCTGCAAGGAAACCCAGCTCTGCTCTTAGTATGGTAAGGAACTAGCTGAGATGGGCAGCCTTGCAGCCCTAGAGGTCCTGATATAGCAGAAACCAAATACTGCTCAGCATATTACTAATTTTTTTTTCCGTGAAGAAGAGTGCCTTATGCTGCTATTCCCAACAACTGCTGACACAAACACCACATATAAACACCAAAACAGAGACATGCACTCACTCAGAGCAGGACCATCACTGATGAACATGCCATGGCTGTGACCAAGTTTGTACTGATCCTGCACATGCTAAAAGTCAGAATTTAGCAGGGCTAAAAACAACTGCAACCCTTTCTGTGATGGAAATAGAACATACCCCTAAAAGACAATTCAGTAAACACTGATAGCACCATGATTAAAAGGGGAAAATATCCGTTTAGAAACTCAGGTTTCAATCTACTTGAACTCTCCTACACATCTAGCACATCTAGAAAGGTGTGGTGTTAATCCTGCCTGACCTCCTGCTACCATGGGGGGAGAGAACAAGTCTCCTGTAGCTGCAGTGGCACCTGCCAAGGGCATAGGGAAATCTCAGATACTCTTACAGCTGAAATTGCACCAGATACCTATGTTTACTCATCCAAAGGCAGGGGCTTTGCCACAAAAATGATCAGAGTGATGGAACACCTCTCCTATGAGGAAAAGTTGGGAGAGTTAGGGTTATTCAGCCTGAAGAAGAGAAAGCTCCAGGAAGACCTTATTGCAGTCCTCACTACTTAAAGGGGGCTTATAAAAAAGATTGGGATGGACTTTTTAGCAGGGTTTGTTGTGATACAACAAAGGATAATAGTTTTAAACTAAGATAGGGTAGATTTAGACTAGATATAAGTCAATAAGACTTATAAGAAATTTTTTACAGTGAGGATGGTGCAACACTAGACCAGGTTGCCTGGATTGGTGATAGATGTCCCATCTGTAGGAACTTTCAAGGTCAGGGTGGATGGGGCTCTAAGTAACATGATCTGGTTGAACATGTCCCTTCTCATTACAGAGGGTTGGACTAGATGGCCTGTAAATATCCCTTCCAACTCAAGATAATCTATGATTCTAAGATTGATCAGCCTACATAGCTCTTTGAATCCATCCATGTCTTAGTCTGGATCAGACCAGCATCTTCTATAGTGGCTTAGATGTTGCAAATGAAAGTTGGGAATTCAAACATCAGTACTGTCATTCAAATCCAATGAAAAAAGATTTCTAAAAATGAACCTTGTACTAAGTGTTTGTTGGGGTTAATCCAGTGAGCTTGTATCTGTTTGCCTTCCTGAGCAGATCAAACTCCAAATCACATCACAAAACACAGAAGATTTCCACCAGGCCAGGAACAGACTTGATTTAATTGAGGTGCAGGATCCAATCCATGGACTTTCAGTAGTCAAAATAGTTAATAGGAGATGTAGGTTTGACACTGGCTTATTTCAGTGGGACTGAATAAAACAAAGGACTGAAACAGAAGGGAAAGAATGAAAGGAAAGAGTATCCAACAGAAAGGGGGAAGAAAACAACTAACTGGAGCCTGCAGACTTGATCTGCAGAATGAATGTTCAGGAGACCTGTTTCAGTCCCTTGAAAGCTGCACTGAAAGCAAAAGCTTCTGCTTTCCTCACCACCAGTGTGCCAGTCTTGGTCCTGAGAAAGGGAGAAGTGTATAAGCTGCATTTCCCAAGGAGGCATTTGGACCCCAAAGATGATTGCACCCCATCTGCCAGCACACTCTACAGGCATCCCTGGCACAACCCAGGGACTGATGACAGAGTAGCCAGAGCAGCAAGGGGACATCAAGGATTGTGAGCCCCTCTCTGTCCTCCTTTGGGACCCTGAATCAAGGGTTAATCCTTTTGGGCTGCATCTGCATAACTCTCAGCTCCCAAGCTGGCTGATTTAGATCTAGCTTGGGTACCAAAGTGTGACTCTGCAGCCACACCTTTGTGTGGTGCTGCACAAACAGACTCCTAGATGCACAAGTGCCCTCCTTCACCCCCTCTGGTGCACACCATGCCATAAATCATAATATTTCTGCTGGACAGTAAAGCTGGATGATGCATGGAGCTGAACTCCAAACAGCTCATTCCCACTCTCAACATGGACCACATCAGTGCACATCATATTTTTGAGGGCGATGAGCTGGATCTGGATGCTCTGCCTATGCTCTTACTCTCTAATAATGCTTCACAGTCCATTCCCAATGAATAAGTTGAAGGATACAATATTCAGTCTCACACTTTGCAAGACATGCAGGTGTGAAGACATCTAAAATTAGCATGTATTTCACATTAATTTCCTACTCCTAAAAAAACCGCCCAGAATTAACACTTGATTCAGTGGAAATGATTGTGCTTTGCTCTTTCCACTCTAACTTTTGAGTTGTTCCATTTCAGACGTAACCTACACTTGCACTGCGGAGGAGAGCTTGTGTTAGATAAACTCAGGCAAATCTTTTGTACTTTGACATCTTGAAAGTGTGGGGAGCTCATGAGATCAAATGTATTAGATCACTGTGAAAATTAGGTGTGGAGAAAGAGTGTAATTTGTTTAGTTCCTGTTTCCAGGCTTTTGTGTTTGTAAGGAGCTAGTACAGGTTCTGTGAAATGTTGTAGAGTGTGATGGGGTATTTTGCATGACCAAAAAACCCAGTGAGGTTTGACTTAAATACCAATCAAAATGAAGTGAAGAAGGAGGGGGTTCTCTCCTTTCCTTTCATATATACTTTTATATAACTGTATGCAGTTTAAGAGGTAACATTTGCATGCATGTGGAAGATAGAACTCTGATAAATTCCTTCCTTTTCAGAACTACAAATTGGCATGCAAAATTGAAACAAAAATTAATATAGATATGAAAGTGTAAGCAAAGTAACACAGGTCTTTCTAGAGTAGAGAAAAAGTCATGTACCCCACTGCGTAATGAAATGCAAATAACCAGTAAGCAAGGAATGAGAGCAGAAAAGCACTTGTTTTCCACTCTTTCCTTATGGAAACAGAATATTTATAAATAAACAGCATAAATTAAAAAAAGCATTGCTAAAGACATTGTCCTTAAGCTAAAAAAAGCTATATTCCATGTAGTGTTACATGCTGTATTACAACCTGCAATGAGAAATTAAGTGATGGCACTTTATCCTCCTTTTGCTATTTTTAAAATGCACCTTCTGGCTTCTATTTCTTGTAGTAGCTCTGGGTAAAGATTTTGTTTTTTCAAAAAAGACTCAGAGTCAATGTTTATGTCTTGTTAGCCTGAGGTACTAATTAGTTTCATAGACAGGAAGGTGCCACTAGATTTTCTGTGCAGAACAAGGAAGCCATCAAAGGCTTAACACAGAATTTTTTCAGCAGGGTTGAACTAAGTGTATAGTAAGTTGCATTAGACAAATCACAGTGATTGGCTGTACTGGACTAGTCCTGTATAATTTGGTGACACTGAGCAACTAAGAAAACTATGGCAATACTAATAATAAACACACTCTCAAAATAATCATAGAATGGTTAGGGTTGGCAGGGATCTTAAAGATCATCTAATTCCATTCTCACTGCCATGGGCAGGGATGCCATCCACTAGATCAAGTTGTTCAGGCCCCATCCAACCTGGCCTTGAACACTTCTAGGGATGGTGCATCCACAGTGTCTCTGGGTAACCTGTTATGATTCTTTTCTGCATTCCTTCAGCCTTTTATTGTTTTCACTGTGAGTTATTTCTAAGGCCCTGAGACACATAGGCTGAAAACACAGAGCCAGTTTCAGCATTCATTCAGGATGTTGTGCCTAGGTTTCCCTAGAAAGCTGTTTTTCTTAAAGAGAAGTTGGCAAGCAATCTATATTAAATGAGAAAAAACTAACAAGATACAGTTATCTACAGAGAGATATGTCTATCTCTCTGATTTCTTTCTCTCCTACCCTGAATTCACACCCATTTTTTCACATGTTGGGCTGCACAGAGAGGGAAGTATGGAGATCAAACCACCTCTGCAAATGTACTGATGGTGTTCCAAAGGATCAGGGCACTGATCCTAGTGGAGGCAGAGGGAAGCTTTGTCTCTCTGTGAGCTGGTAGAGGGTAGAGCAATGTGCAGAGGGAAGGAACTGCTTCCAGGAGAAACGCAAGCAGTGTGTCGCACAACCCCTCTCGCCAGGACTTCTGCCAAAGAGCTCAAAACACCCAGCATGACACATTTCTGTATCTCCCAGCTGTCAGCATTTACTGGGCACCACAGATTCCAGCAGGATGAGGAGCATTTTATGTTTGATAGTCCCAGTCTTGTGTAAAGTGCCTCATTTTCTCAGCTGCAGAAAACGAGACCCAGCACGTCTCCTACGCAGGGCTGCAAGACCCAGAGTCATCCCTGCGGATGTAAAAGATCCTCTCATCTCTTTGCTGATCTCAGCTCTGCAAATTGCCATCATACTATGCTTTAATCTTAAACACCCGTGTGCCTCTTTTCTTTCATTGAAGCTCAGGGCATCTTGAGCTACCACTGGTTGCCACACAAGGGTGAGAACAAAGTGCAGTGGATGTTCATCAAGCTCCTTTAAAAAGTAATGGAAATGGGCAATGATGGCCACGCTCTCATTGACCTTGATCTAAACTAATTTCACACCTTTGAAAAGTATCAGTGGTGTTAAACGATGGAACAATTCAACATGCATCTTCCTTTTCTTAAATATAATGCAACAAAACTGTAACTGGAGGCAATTAGAGACAGTGGCATTAATCAGACTGGGTTGCTTCCTAATACTATAAATACTTACTAATTTTTCACTTTCAAACTGAATATGTCCTTTAAATACTGTAATTACTAGAAAAAGGGGTCTAAATTTAGTTGCTTAGAATTAACCACATGACTTTTTTCATTTCTAGTATCTTCACATTCCTCATACATTTATAGGTTCATCTTTAGCTCTTTATGTTAATTAGGTGACATTTCAGAGATTTTTTGTTTTGTTAGATTGTTGACCTACTACATAAAATCTATCATACTTAATGAAAAATCTATTTCTGTTTCAGAACTCTACCTTTGTTTTAAGTGACATTTTCTTTCTTTTTTCACAGGTCAGGAGAGTGACTTCCTTGCTGTTCTCTATGACTATCCTTCAGCAGACATAAGCCAACCTATATTTCATGTAGGGGAAAAACTACGTGTGCTATCAGAGTAAGTTGATCAATTTATTTTTAAATTAGGTTTTAATACAATTAAACAAAGCTGTGTTTTCTGCACCTGGCCCAGACTGGATGCAGTCCAGCAAAATGAACTGAGTTCAGAATTTTCAAGGAAGGATGCTTAGCCATAAGGTAAATTTCCATGTAGCTTAAGGATTTGGGATTACAGATTGTTCACTGATCCTTAGATTTCTCTAAGGTTTCTCAAGTTGTATTCAGACTCTATTCTAAAATAAGACTCAGAACAGAATTCTGCTTTGAAAAATGATTACTACAAAGTATTCTCTAAATGCTAGTGGAAAACTAGTAAGAGCCAAAATAGGTTGAATCGCATAGAAAAGAAAAATCATTCTGAATTTCTTTATGTCAAGTGTGTCTGTCGTTTTCTCTCTCACCCTTTTTAATCTAACAACTCCATTATGATTAAGTCTTACAATTTCATCTTGCTTTAAGGCAAATCTAACAAATTTTTTTTAAAAAAGTGGTGTTTTTGTTCTTCTTTTTCTATTTTTTAATCGATTCTGCATTTTCTTCATGGGGAAAAAAAGAAGTCAGCAATTTCTCACCCAGTTCCATTCAGAAAGTTTAAGAACCCCAGAGGGAAGTAGGCTTAAGAGCAGTAGTTCAGACATTAAGCATAGCGCAAATATTGCCAGACACGGGAATGAGAGCACTTCCTGAAAAATGGAAGCCAGCAGCTCTGATGTTCTATGCACAACTTGTATCAGCACACAGTGACCTCTTGGAAGTTACTTGGCCCCACAGCCACTATTTGCACTGCTCAAAATGAAATGAAAGACTTCATTTTTACAGCTGGTGGAGCAGACGGATTCAACGGGAGACCAGACACATTAACAGTAGAGAAATCCTCGGAGGACTTCTAAACTCATTTAAAAAAAATTCTCAACCAGAGAGTCAAATGGCTGGAGGAGAGAGGTACTCCAGAGAATCATCACAGATGACTGATGAACTCTCAGACTCTTCTCCAGGCCACCATGACCTGCAGTGGCCTTTGTCAGTCACAAGACACAGCCCTATGTGGACTTTTGGTCTGACCCAGAATGGCTGCACCTTTGTTCTGCTGACACAGTGCTTTCCCTGCCTTCCTGAACCGAAAAGTCCCAAGGCTCAGACAGTACCACCAGATAAATTTTCTGCTGATGGAGAGCTTCTCTAAACCAGGGGAATTATTCTCTGGTAGCTTCTGGTATAAACCTTGCTGCAGTTTGCAGAACATACATGACATGGTACAACAACTGCTTTTTAACTTGGAAATTCTGGCTTAAAGCCTCACTCTCAGCTTTCATCAGCTACAGGCCCTCACACCACCACGTGACTGCCTTTGCCCATATCAATGGCAATTATATGTGTGGCACATCATGTGCATACACATGCTGCAAAGTACAATCTACTGCAGGAACAACTTCCAGAAGAGCAGGCTCTTGCACCAGAAGTTTTTGATGTGTTTGTTGTACAGTGATCAAGGACTTCTCCTGATGGATAAATAAGAGCCAAAGAAAGCCTTGATGGGAACTTTCCTCTTCCTGTTTTGAATCATGAGCTTGTTCACAGAAGACAGGACAGTCCAAAACTCTGTGCAAACCACTGTGTCCTAATGAAGGACCTGTTCTCCCCTACTGGGGCACATGCTGATGCCAGTAAGAATTGTTTGCCTACAGCCTCTTCCTGTTCATAAGCTGTAATTCTTTTTCCCACATCATTTAAAGTAAAATACAGTAAAAAAGAAGAGTAGCATGGCATGACCAGAGCACAAGTGATGAGGAGTCACCACAGAAGAGTCAGCATAAGCAGGCAGCACCTACTGATCCTACAACAGCAGCTTTTCAGCCTTCTACCAAAGTAATGATGTGTAGTGGTAATTAGCCCCACCAGCCCTGCCAGGAACAGGACATATGGAAACTCCACAGGAAATGCAACTCCTCACAGACATTTGTGACTGCTCTGGGCTGGCAGAATTAGATAAGCACCACTGGCACAGCTTCTCAGTCCCCACACTGGTCAGGCAGCTTTCATTACCAGATGAACAACGGCATTTGGTTGCCAGGAGTCAAACCAAATGTCCTCCAAGATTCGCCCCAATCTACATAATTTCTGTCTTTCCTGCCCCAGGAGAAATGTGATGCTTTGGGATTTTTAATCATCATAGGGATCTTTCAGGTTTAGTAATAAAGTTTGGAGGGAGAGAGAGAGAGAGAGGGAGGGAGAGACGAGTCTCTCCAGTTTTTTCCTATTGCAACTCTTGGTTCTGTCAAGGAGAGTCCTGGGGGCAAAAAAGACCAAAATAACCTAAAGCTTTTATAGATAAATTCACTTTAGGTGGAAAACCAAACACAAAACTTTTGAGGTATCCTGAAATTTCCAGCTCCAACCAGTAGATGCTTCCCTTTTTCCCTCAGCACAGACATTCTGGACGATGGTTTCAGCAGTTATAACTCATGACATCTAACCTGAGTGATTTCAACTCAGCTCTTTTGACACACACTGAGACTCTGCAGTCTGGACATTATTTTGGGAGCATTTATATGAACATCCACAAAACCAGCATTCAAATACAAGACACTATTATTTGGACTCAAACTCTTAAAAGGAAGGTGGAGAGAAGCCATCAGTCATCAGCATCCTTGCACTATGACTAAAGCTCTACACATCCCTGTGAAAATTCTTGGTACCCTGTATTTCTGAAGGGATTCAAGAGCCAAAGGCAGCATTCAGAATCACAGCAATAACCTAAGATATACTAGAGAAAATACATATGTCTGCAGCTTCAGCTACAAGGTCTTTTTTTATTGGAGTCTGGTCTGCAACTCATGGAAGACAAGGAAAAGAGTAAACCACGAATGAGGTTCTGTTGGACTGAAAGCCTGTTCCCAAGCAGACAGGCTCCATTTCCCAGGAACCCCTACCCTGGTCTCACATGGCTGTCCAGACACAACACACTCAGCTGTAAACCGAGTATCTTGGACACCAGTACAAGTCTAGCTGTGGGAAGGCAGAGCACAGCATGGTTTAACCACTGAGTATTTACCCTTCTTCTTTCAACTACAGAAAAATATTTTATTACTTACGTAATTTAAATGGAACAAATGTAGCTTATTTTTGTGTCCAAATTTATTCTCAAGTAGGTTTAGAAATGGAACTACTCTAAATGAAACCAAACTGGGTTCCTTTCTGAATACATAGTTTCAGGAGCACACACAGAAGACTGCAGGCTAAACTGAATGTCTTCTCTAATTTCCAAAATGGTGACAAACTCTGAAAATACATCTGAAAATACCCTTCTCATGTTTTCACACAGTGAAGGAGGCTGGTGGAGAGTCCATTCCCTTACAACGGGTCGAGAAAACTATATTCCAGGAAAATATGTAGCAAAGGTTTATCATGGGTAAGTAAATGCATTTCCCACAGCCTTTCAACACCACATTTTTACATATTCTCCTCTGATTACTCAGAGTTGTAATCCAAACAATGACAATAGTGACTTGACAGACAGAAATTTTATTTATTGACAGTCTAAAATAGCTCTTTTGAAAACTGAGAACATCAAATCCACATATAAATTTAGATTAATGGAAAGGAAAATCCTTCTTTTAAAAGCTGGAAAGAGCCAAAACCACCTCAAATGGCATATAAGATATTAAATTACTTCTGTTGCATGGACTGATCTCTAAGACATTGATGAAGAGAGCCTATTTAGAATGGGTTTTTAATGTTTACAAGGAGTAAAATTTAAGCTAGGTTTGTTCATGAAAAACAGGCCAAAATGAACAAATAGAAACACTAATAAGTCATTCAAGAATGTGAACTTTCTCACTGGAAGAACTAAGGAAATTTCAGACATTTCTTGTTGCCATAGACACCACTCAGGGAAAAAAAACATTAAAGCACACACTTAAAAGTTTTCTGGCAAATGTTTTAATACCTGTTTAATTTTAAGGATATGAACTGTGAATGTCACTGTGAACTATGCAAGTGCTTAAATTTTAACATGCTTTTACATCCTCCTGAAAAAGAGATGCTTTCCCAAAGGCAGGGCAGAGATGTGAGGTAATGGAAGCTACTTTCTGAAGCTTCAGTGACAGCAGACTGGGTCAAAGACATCAGAACAACTTTAAAATAAAATGCCAGTAACTGTAGACCAGCTGAGCAAGCCCAGTTGCATGGTCAGACACTGGCTGTGGCAAAACACAGCAGTGCACCAAGCTATGGTGAAAATTTGTAGGACTAATTCCACTTTCCCTTGTCCACAAAGCCCATTAACTTAAATGGTTGGACTGTTCCCTAGATGAAGCAAAATAATTGAGACTTATTTGGGGTTTATTCATGATACAATTTGGGGTTAACAAAAGTGGTTTAAATGAAAAAGAAAGATTTAACTAATGCCACAGATGTCATCAATATACCACATGGATCTGCCCCCAGCAACTCAGATCAAAGCAGCTGAGAAAGTTTTGTTTTCCCTAACAAGTGCAAACCTTATGACTCTTCTCTTAACCTCACAAAGGTTAATGGAACTCAAAACCAGCAAAATTTTCTCCATAAACTGGAGAAATATGCCTGAACATAGTTGAGAGAATAACTATAGAAAGCCACAATGTTGTTTATGCAGTCACTTTTCCTGGCTAATGTAGCACTTTCACAGCCACATGCTGGTCTCTGTTTCACTGGTGTCCAAATTTCAGAATTTGTTTTTTCCTGCTTCACAGCTGGTTATTTGAAGGGCTGGGAAGAGAAAAAGCAGAGGAACTTCTACAGCTACCCAACACCAAGGTCGGATCCTTCATGATCAGAGAGAGTGAAACTAGGAAAGGTGAGACAATACAGATTTCTTTCCCTCTTGACCTCAGGCATTAACAGTTTTCATATGGCTCAGTCCAAAGCCGGAAAGAGTATATAATGGGAAGGTGAAGGCACCCAGTACAGTGTGCCAGCCTTCACCAGTCACCTACTGGAAACAGGGTTATTGATGGCCATGGAAAGTTCCACAGGCATCAGCACAAACAAGACACAGTTGTTTAAACACTATTATTTACTTTGGTCGCATGCAAACCTCATGAGGCAGTGGGATTTTCAATGGAAGAAAAGTCACAGCTTTGCCTTGGTCCACAAAAGATTGATTCAAGAAGCTGGAAAACACACACCTAGTAGTGGGGGTGGCTGATAAGTGTGTTTCCTAGAAAAACAGAGAGGGTCTTTTATTTACTTTTAAAAAATGACAGGCCTTCAATTTTATTTTCTTTCTTTTGCTACATGGGAATTATACTGTTCCAATGTTATACTTTCGTTTTCTTCAATGGGGACATAGAAACAGAATCTTAGAATATCCTGAGTTGTAAGGGACCCACAGGGATCACTGAGTCCAACTCCTGGCCCTAGACCACCCCAAGGATTCCACCCTGTGCCTGAGAGCATTGTCCAAACACTTCTTGAACTCCGTCTGGCTTGGTGCTGTGACCACCTCCCTGGGGAGCCTGTTCCAGTGCCCAACCACCCTCTGGGTGAAGAACCTTTTCCTGATATCCAACCTAAACCTCCCGTGACACAACTCCCGGCCATTCTCGGGTCCTGCCACTGGTCACCAGAGACAAGAGATCAGTGCCTGCCCCTCCACTTCCCCCTCATGCGGAAGTTGAATACATCTATGAAGTCTCCCCTTAGTCTCCTCTTCTCCAGGCTGAACAAATCTCCCACGCACAATGTGCTGTCTTCCTTTTCTGAAGCACCAGAACACACCCTAATACCATAATACTACGGATGAAAGGGAATAATACATCATCTATTCTGATGTCTTGCATACCACAGGCCAATAGTTTCTTAATATCTATACTAAATTCAAAGAAATTTAAGATTAGCATTCAGTTTATTCCTTGCCAATAAATGCTGCAAAACTGTTCTAAGCAAAGAAACAGAAAAATCCAAGTGGCCGTTTCCTGGCAGATCTGCATTAGCAGGTCTCAGCTACCGCATTATTCGAAGCTGACTAAATCAGAATACCAGCCTGTGAGTCTGAGCTCCCTATTCAGTGGAAGGCAAACAACTTCTGTAAAGGCCTGTTTCCTTTACACCATTTCAAAAGGTTCCATACCAGCAAAAATAAAGGAAAAGCACACCGGAAATTTAAATTCACCCAGAATCTCAGGCCATGTTATACCCTTTATTATACTGACCTATACATATAAAGTATACTATATAAGTATGAATTAGGATGGCCACTCAGGTTTTTTCAGCTCTTTCTGAGACGTTTTGGGTAATGGCACCACATCTTACAGATACTCTATTCTGCTACAGATCCCCAACCAGAATTGCAGCCCTACTTTGGTGTAATTAGTTCTCTCTCTCCAGGGTTATATTCCTTGTCAGTGAGGCACAGGCAAGTGAAACATTACAGGATCTTCCGCCTTCCGAATAACTGGTATTACATCTCTCCACGGCAAACCTTCCAGTGCCTTGAGGACCTTGTCAACCACTACTCAGGTAAAAACAAGTGCAGAAAAAACGTATTTTCCACTGTCAACTGTAAAACTATCTATCAAAGGTCCAGAACACAAAGTTTTGTCTATGTCCAAGACTTGCAAATACTGCCACAGAACAAGCAATGGAAAAAGTTTTGGTATATACCTTTAACTTTATTTTTCATACTAAGTAAAAATATGCTGCCCTTAACAGAATAACTGAAATCAATACAAGAACTCAGCTAAATAAAGCCAAATAGGCTCTACCTGTATTGGTACAGGATATTACATGGCCATGTCAATAACACTATTTGGGCCAAACACCAGGGTCTGGCACTTCCCTAGAGAACTTCCAAATGCAGTTTGGAGGTCAGCACAGGTCAGGGACGCCCGGCCCCTCTCAGAGCACAGCTAAAGTCAAAGTGTGAGCATATAAAAATGTTCAGCTGTACAGATGCCATGTACCCAGAATTCTGGGTTCCAGACTCTGTTTGCCAACATGAACATGTTTGCCATTCACTTATTTGCCAGATAGCACCAGGGCATGCAACACCAGGTTCTCTGTGCACATTTCTCTTAAGAACCCCTAGAGCACACAACCTTGTCTTCAGCAGAAAATTTTCAGAAATGTTTTAAGCTTCTTAGAAGTAGCACATGGCTGGAATTTATCAGCAAAACTTACATCAAGGGGTTCATGCTGTTAACTCAGTTGTAGACTCAGCTGTCACTGTTACTAATATCAGTCCAGTGGATGACACCTTTTTCAATGACAGTTTTCCAGATTCATGGCAATTTAACCTGTGTCAGAGAGGTAACTTGACAAACGACACAATTAAGTGGCTGCAGTTACCATGCATCATAATGAGAACATTCCAAAATGAGGAAGGAAATTGCAAAAAATGAATTGCCTAAAAGTTACAAGAGAACAATAGGTTCTGTTCTTTAACAAGCAATGGGTGCTGTGTAATTTTAAAAGTGTGAAGTTACTATACCTGAGTATTTAATAGGTAAAACAAAAAGTGTGCTGGCCAAAGAGTACACTGATAAAATGAGGAGAAAAGTCATATTCACATTCAAAAGAAGCAAATGAAACTTTCAAGTCCAATGATATAAAGAGAGGAGTAAGAATTTGGACAGGAGATATATATATGTATTTACATGTTAACTAGTTAACATATTTTACCATTTAGAAAAACAGTTGAAGCAAACAGTCGAAGCCTAAAATCGGCAGTGGGGCAGAACCCAAAACTTGTAACCATTAACATTTTTACTTGAGTTATAGGTGTAAGAGGAGACCTAGTTAGATTTAGCTCTCCTCCTTCCCCTACCACGAGATTATACAGAATCTCACCCCAAAATAAGGCTCAGAGATGTAGAAAACCAGCACTCAGCCATGATGTTCTCTTCTTGGGTAGAAGAAAATCTGTGAAGTTCCTAGTGGAGCAAGAAGAGTGTAGAGAGCAGAAACATTGATGAAAGTAACACGTGAACCTCGATTCATTCCACAGTCATGTTCTACAGAGGAATAGGTGCACACACAATCCAATCTGATATTTTTTGCACTCATGGCTGAGACAATAAGAGGCAAAAGCAGAACTCACTGAGGGCTCAGAAAAACTGGGTTTAAGTTTCTGCTCCATCACAAACTTCCTTCTAGTCTTTGAGCAAGTCACTTTGTCTTTCTGTATCTCAGTTGCTCACTTGTACTACATGAAATATCCTCAACAATAAACTAAAAAGCAAACGTATGAGGAAAGGAAAAAATTAAACCTGTGTTACTGTGTCCTTGCTGAGAACAGACAATTTTTTGACTGCTACTGCCGAGTTCAAAACTGTTTATTTGAGCATGCAAGTATTAACTGTCTGTGTATTCATTTCCCTATTCAGAAGTTGCTGATGGTCTCTGCTGTGTCCTTACAACACCTTGTCTTACCCAGTGCACTAACAACAACACAGTGACAAATCCAGTTCCTCCTGTGGTGATGCGCAATAAAAATTTCAACTGGAGAAACATTCACAGGTACCACATACAACACAGGCTGCCAGAAACAACAGGGGTGTTTCCCAGCCTTGTATATACTTGCACTTGCAACACAGAAGACATAGCTATTTATTTCCTTCTCCTGAAAACAGTTTTAAAGCTTGGACAATCTTCTGACATCAAGCTAACCCATGAAAGACGAATGCCCAGCTCTCTAACTGATAATCTAGGTTTAACTTTTAAAGAAAGTACAGTTAGCATTCAATAATTTCTCCTATCCAGCTATCCATGCATTCATTCCCTTTGGGACTCCTGAGTCCTTTCACCAAGGGGCAGGTGTGAGAGCCAGGTCACAAAGCCCACTGACATCCACCATCCACCACTGCTGACCCATCCCCACTGATGTGCAGTGGCTCACAGGTGGGCCCTGGCAGGCAGAAGTGGCTCCCCCTTGTTCACACACCAGGAAGCAGCACAGCTGCAATGAACACATCATCCCAGAATAAACCTTTCCTGTTAACCTTCCTGTAAACCTCTCTTAACACACAGCCCAATTAATGAGTTTTCTAATATCACAACTGCCACAAGAGAAAGTAGGTCAGGTTTCAGAAGCTGGGGAAACAACCACCCTCAGAAACAAAAGCACCTTTTACTTTTGAAGTGTATATTTCCCTCTACTACTCTTCCTTCACAAAACATTCATGTGCTTACGAAGGCAAGAAAATTTTGTGCAGTATTGAGGTAATTTTTCCTACAGATTAAGAAGAGAATATAGATGATACTTCCTTTTCAAGTACCAAAAAATATTTAGATATAACTGTTGTACTGTTTTTTTGAGAAATGCTAAGTGACAGAAATGCTCAGTGATTTATGAGGCAGGAAGGTTTTTATACAATGAAAATAACATTATTACGTTTAACAACTGTTAATATTATCCCAAGAGGTTCAGTCCAATGGTAATGAAATTTTGTTATTTTAAAGGCTGGAGGTGACTGAAGATGCCAGAAGCACCCTGGCAGCAATGGATGACTCTTGTCTCAGCTATGGCCTGAGAGAAAGCATTGCTTCCTACCTCTCCCTAACAGAGGATGACAACACTTCTTTTGCAAGTGCCAGAAAGAAGAAATCCCAGTCTCTCATATACACAGGGAGCAAACGTAAGAGTGCCCTTCACTTGCCGCCTTCATACTATGAAGACTAAGATAAACAGGAAAAAAACAAAAACTGACGAATTGGAAGAGAAACCAGAGCATCCTGTGGCTCTGCAGTCCTTTGACAGCTGAGAAATACAATCAGCCCAGCTGGTGACCAAATCCTGCAGTGCTTCTGCATTTCCTCTTCTGAATGTTAACCAGAGGCCTGCTCAAGGGTGCTATCTCAGCCATGGCATATGCTGGGCATGTTCCCAGTGCACCAGAAATGGCTCACAAGCAGGATAAACTGAGAGAGACTCTCAGTCAAAAGCCAAGTGGTGAAGGTGACTCTTCAGCAGGGGCAATGCCCAGCATTGTACAAAGGTGACTGCACAGGGAAGGACAAACTACAGCTCAAGAACTTAAATTTTTAAGTCTTACTCTGGTATTCTCCATAAGGCTGAAAACCTTCTTCACAGAACCTATCTACACTGAAAAAAGAAGCCTTTTTCTTCTCAAGATAGACTTATGCATTGCCATTGAGAATGGGTCAGAAAGACATCAATAACCCCAAGAAAGTATCTAACATCTGGCATTCAAGAAACACCTGATCATAGTGACTCCATACTTACCTTTTAGGAGAAAAAATTAAAGTCACAGACTTTACAAGTAGCATTTAATTAATCTGCTGGCAATGGCCTGCAGTGTCATAAAATAGTAATGAAATGAAGAACAGGTTTAATTCACTGAGAAATGCAGTTCCTACTTATCCCTGAGTGGGGGTTCAGGCATATCCAAACAATGTAACTCAGCTGCTTATAGTAAAGCAGATAAAACAGAGAAAAAAGGGGTGTTTAAGTGAAAAGTAAAATGTGATAATATTGTGTCTAACAGCAAAGGTTGGCTTGCAGAGGTGTGACCTTTTATGTGTACAGGAAGATATTTTAACTTTGAATTCTAAAGTCAGCCACATATTTATGTATAATATTTATATTAATAGTAGCTTTTTAAATAATTAAACTAAGATAAAAAATCAGTAACAGTGGATGTTAGAGATTTTTCCTAATTTCTTGTCTGAAGAGAGTTATGTCAAATAGTAATTACACTTTCCATCAAACCACTTAAGGATTAGAGGGTTTTCTGAAATTTCATTTATTTTTTTTACAGGTGTGTACCCTTTTCTAAGTGATAAAAGAGCAGGTAGCATGTTCCTTTGAACCTACCTTGTGATTGCTTTCTAAACTGAGCAATCACTCATGTCTGCTGCAACCTATGTTCTCAAGCTGAGTTGGTTTCAATCCAATAGTCTCTTGTACCTTTTTGCACAGATTTGGATAATGAAGGTTTGGAGAAATAGAGAATTGGAGAGATTATATAAAAATATATTTCACCTGTAAACACCTCTTAGGAAAAATCTACCTGCTCTTTAGTTCTTGTATCAATCAGGTCATTTGCACTAGGAAGAAAGGTTCAGAGATCAAAATATTTCACGGCTTACTTAAACATATTTCAGAACTTAAAGGGTGAGTATAATTTGGCCAGTAAACATTGAACCTCCAAAAGCAAAAGAAACTCAGGAACTCTAGGCATTTGTATAATCTAATTACTGTTACTGATTATTCATACATTACAGTGACTGCATTTTATCCATGAAATGTATATGGGGAGCATTACAGATTTCTAAGTCATGATTTGTATTTATTCATTAAAATAATATTCAGTAGTTGCTTTGTGTTGCTTTTAGAAAATGGAAAACCTAGCATGCAACTGGTACAAGCACCCAGCCTTGCAATACCAGTGCCAGAAGGTATCTTTGATGGAAGGTGACAAAGAATCCCTGAGCCCACACAATTGGCAGCACTTGGACACACTCTGTGAGAAGGGGATAAGGCATGTTCTGATGTTGACAGGTTCAACAATCACCAGTTCAGCTTGGAAAGGACCCCCAGGCATCCTCTGGTCCAACCTGCCCTGTTCCAGCAGGCCACCTTGAGCCATTTGCCCAGCATCATGTCCAGATGACTTTGGATTATCTCCAGGGATGGAGACTCCACAACCTCCCTGGGTGACCTGTGCAGACACTCTGTCACCCTCACAGTAATTACATGAGAAAGTAACAAAAACTAATTAAATGTGCCATAGGGATGGCTGGATTTCACAGATGGTTATGGGGAAATTCTGAGAGGTCTGGCCATTTTTACAATTAACTGAAAGACTGTATTGGGAACCTTTTGGGAAACATGAGCTTTCAAGGGATGACAGTCCCAAGGTGATTTTATACAAATCTGACACTATCTACCTGAAATGGTGTCAGAAATGCAAAATTTGGGTAGGGATGTAGCAAAACTGGGATCATGAAGAAAAGTAACCAAGAGAGGTGGTTGGTTTGTTTGAGAGGGAATGAGACTGGTAAAGGAGGGAAAAAAGGAGATGGGAAAAGAGGGAAGAAAGAGGATCGAAAGAATAGCTAATTACCAGGGTCAGGGATATTTAGGGTCCATGTCAGACAGCCCTGCACCTGACTGCAGTAGTTTCAGAAGGGAAATAAACCTTCTCTTTCCACTATTGTCTGATCTGCTTCCATGGCCAGGAGGGACCTGGTGTCTTCCTTTGCACTGGGTGGAAGAAGGCTGGGAGCTGCCATTGACACCCACCAGGAATGCCAGGAGAGGATACCTAACACAGCAAGGGCTCTGCAATCCATGCCATTGATCCAGTCATCTACATCAAAACTGCACTGCTAAAGAAATCAATTAATCAAAAAGATGAAGTCAAATGCCAGGCTAATACTCTTAAATCATTTAAAACAAGACCATAATCACTGATACTAATTGTTTCTGATCATATTAACAAAAGATGAAATAAATTCTAAAAAAGTCCCGATGATAGCTTTGCACTGACTTGTACAATCTGTTTTCAGATTTGTTCCAAACAAAAGCTATTATAGGGCAGACACAAGAAACTCAAAAGCATTTTGCTATTTCAGTTGCACATTTTCCAGTAAAGAAAGTTTCATACACCACACCTCTCTGCATGCTCAGAACACCATGGTTTTATCATGCATAACAAAGACAGAAGCAAGGAGCACAAAGCTGACTTTTGCAGAAGAGCTGTATTGCTTCCTTCAGGAAAGCTGTATCTGGTATATATTCTCGGTTTCATTATTCTCAGTCTGTGTGCGCCTCCTTTTTTACAGTAAAATTAAAAGGACTGAATGATGTTGGTGTCTTGGAACAAAAGCAAGACACTTCCCTTACAGGAGCTGTAAGTGAAAAACCAACTCTGGCACGACTTTAAAAAAAAAAAGAGAGATCAAGTATATTTTTAAGCTGCAAGCTACTGCTATTGTTGCCTACTTTTTATTTTGTCAGTGTATTTCACGAGAAAACTAAATCCACTGTGAGGCTGTCAGGATAAATAATTAACACTACTCTGAAATCTGAAATTAACATTACTCTAAACTCAGTGGAGATGCTGCTTTTGCCAACACAGTGGTCTCCACAGTCCCAGGAAGAAAACTGCTTTAAACACTAGAAAAGTGGGAAGAACTGGTGCACCTGTCTGCTCATTGCATTTGCCATGATTTTCCATTATTCAGTGTTCTGCTGTAGGAGAAAGAATGAGTTTAAACTTTTTTTTTATGAAAGAAAAGATATAATGTGGAATTACTCTCCAGAAGCAACAATAAGAAAAGAGGTCCTTGCATGTCTCTTCCATAAGTGGCTCAGCTGTTAAATTGCACTGCATCAAGGCCCCATCCTCAGTTATGTCAGTAAAGGGTTTGTGACTTCAAAGTAGGATGAAACTGAGAGAAAAGTACTCTGGATCTTCTAGAAAATTAAATTCTATTCCAAGAGCTGAGTAAAAATCTAGGAACTGTGTGAGGAATTATCTGAGAATTACTCAAAAACCCAGTTAATGAGCAGCAATTTTCAAAAACTTCCCTTGCCATCCCCACTAGAGTGATGCAATTCAAATAAACTTATTGAGCCATGGGGATGCAAAAGGCAAGTTATGTTTCCTGAAGCAAGGGCACAGTGAAGAAAAATTAGATATTGAATTAAGATGTCATTACTTTCAAGGCAAGATTTTATTTAATTGGGCCCTCAGCTTCCTGAACCAAGAATTCTATCCCACTGCTCACTGTTCCAAGGCAACACTGCTAGCAGAGATCATTTTGTCCAAGTACCATTTCTGCTGGATGTATAAACTTCCTCTGGTGATTAAGCCTCATTTCAGAGCACAGTGAACTTATCTGAGGCTGTGAAGATAAATGGCAATATTGATGCTGACAAAACTGGTCTCAGAGTCCTGAGGTTCAACACAGGAAAGGCTGTAAGAATATGGATCACTTGGAGTGACTGAGAAAATGGGCTAAGCTGACAGGAAACAACCCCATCTGTAAAACGATTTTTACTCTCTGAAACTTGGTTTTTCTTTTAAATGAAATCTGTCATAAGATCTGATAAAAAGACTGGATACTTAACACGTGGGAGTTTCACTCATCAGTTTCAGAGTGTAAAAGCTGCTGACCAGCAACCATATTTATGGAATGGAAACTAAGCTGTTGTACCTACAGGTTACGAAACAAGGTTATTTATATAATTCACAAAAAACCACAGTGACGAAAACTGGATTCTTACTATGAGTAAATCAAACACCAAAATGCATCTCTTGTACATCCTGGTGAAGCATCCAGCTCCTGGAGATAACAGTCACAGGTGAGATGAAAAATATCTACAGCAATAACAGCCCTGTAAGTGCCATCAAGGTAAGCCAGAAATAAAATCAACACCCACACACCGCAACATCCTCATCTCTGTAAGAACATCCTTTCACAATGCAGGTGAAGCTGAAGCAGGAATGGAACTTACCATCAGCAGCACTCTCCTGAAAAGGTCCCTATCGGCTGTCTCGGTGAGCAGGTGGATGCTGGTGACATCCGCCCCACCGCGGTCGGCTCCCAGGGAAACCCGACTGGGATCTCCCCCAAAGCTGGCGATGTTCTGCTGCACCCACCTCAAAGCTGCCAACTGATCCAAAAGGCCAGCGTTTCCCCTCACCTCAGCAGAACCTGGTGTAGAAAACAAAATACAGCTGAAGAGAAAACTATAAACACCAAAGTTTTGAGTAAATGTTACATTTTGAGCAGCTCTTGCCGCTGAAACTTGACAAAACTGATACCAGAGTTTAAAAGTCTGAGGTGGTCTCTTCCAGGGTAATCACTTTACACACCGACTCCATTTCAGTTTTTACCACTCCACAGGGCAGCCCTGGAGGTGCCTCTTTGTCTGTCCCAAGGACAGAAAGATAACACTCCAACTTCTAAGCTTCACTAGAACGCATCATGGCAGGAGACTTGAGTCCAGGCTCAGGTATCCATAGATTTAGCCATATGATTCTTTTTCTACATAAGTAGCTCAATCTTAAAATGAATTAAAAGCAAACAAAAAAATCTGTGTGTTTGCCAAGTTCTCAAGTTGGAAGGGACCTATAAGAATTACTGACTGTTTCCCTGGGGTACATCCGATTGCATATTTCCTTCCCACATCCCTTTTACACTTATCCTGCCTGACCAATCATTATAAATCACAACATCTTGAATTTTTTTACACTCTTCCAGGTATTATTTTAAAATTTATAATATTTCTGTCTATATCCTTTGAGATTGTCCTATGTCTATCTGATAGAAATCTGATATTTATATTTTTTTCATATTTTTGTAAACATAAAAACAAATAAATAATTAATCTGGTGCTTCTCCTGCCTAAGTATGACCACTCCTTTCCAACACCAAGAAGTGGTAATCTGATACTTTGATTAATAAGAAACTAATGCTGAAAGCATCTAATGATGCAACCCTGTAGGTAAGCTTGATTTTATGTCAACAGAAGCAGAAATAAGTAATTCCTCCATGGTCTGTAAAAAAGGAAGAGAAAATTATTATTCCCTGTCTACTTTTTTTAATCCACAATGAGCCATTCATTTTCAAAGTTTTAAAATTCTTCACACTTAAAACTTGGAAAAAACCAAAAACCCAGAGGATAAAAAAGAAAAGCCGTGAGTAGAAAAACAGCTGAAACTATTTGTTTCTTCCACTGCCAAAATCAAATAGTACAAGTTTAAAATAAGGGTAGGTTCAGAAACTAGGGAATCGAAGTTAACAGAGTGTGGAACAAAAAGCTGCCACTTCTTGGACAGGTCTTGGGCAAAGAGCAATTAAAGTGCACATCCTTTGCACTGCTGTAATGAATTAGTGAGGTATCAAACACACCAGTTTATTCAGCAGAATAAATATAGAGCAGAACAGATTACTGTTAACCTTTCAGGGCTTAGAGATGCCCACACTACAACAGCCATTGTCAGGAACAGCCTTTCAGTAGGGCAGCCAAAAACTGAATGGCCCAAAAACCTGACCTATAGCCATTGTTTCAGATGATCAGTCCAAACCACACCAGTGAAGCAATGGAGGAAAAGCTTTCCCTGCTTAATTTTTTTTGGTTTTGTGGTTGTTTTTTTGGGGTTTTTTTAGGTTGTTCTGCACACCATGACCAGTTCCCAGAGTTCTCAATTCAGCAATAAACCCACTCTTTAAAAAGGAAATCTCATTTTAAGGGCTTGCTGCATCCCTATTGAGACTACTCCAAAGGAAGCAAAATCATAGAGCCCTTCAGGTTGGAAGAGACCCTTAAGATCATCAAGTCCAACTGTTAACCCAGCACTGCCAAGCCCACCACTAAACCATGTCCCAAGTAACACACCTACATGTCCTGAAATATTCCCAGGGATGGTGACTCCACCACTGCCCTGGGCAGCCTGTTCCAATGCTTTACAATCTCTTTGGTGAAGAAATTTTTATGTGCAGATCCATGTAAATATTTTAGCCACACAATCTGCCTTGCTACCAGTATACTAAACAAAAAGACCTAAGAGGGAAACATAACCAGTTCCTTTTTCCCTGGCAAAACCCACAACTGGGTTGTGAAATATACCACACTGGAGAACAGATGCATGCATGGACATTCATAGGAGTTAGACTGAAAGAAACATGTCTGCCAGGATTGTTTTCCACTGCCTTTTTGTAGGAAAAGATCACATTCCTGAGGACCACAGGAAACTGAAAAGAAACCAGAGTCCTTATGTGCTTCCTTCTGTTATTACTAAACAGGAGAAGAACAATAGTGCTAAATAAAAGCAAGAAAATCATTCTGTTTTATATGACTTCATGGAAACTTAAAAGAACAAAACCTAAAAACATGACTGTCTTCTCCAAATTCTTACCATCCCTATCACTGGTAATTCACCTTAATTTTTTTTGAATGCAAAGTGAGAGGTGAAGGCACTAGTAAGAATGTGCATCACTTTTTGCCACATTAATGGGTGACAGCAAATTAAATTAAGCATCTTTTATGCATAGAAGAAAAAGAGCTCTTTCACTTTTTGCAAAAGCCCTGCCACTGGGAGACCGGAACAACTGTAGAACTAACAAAAACTCCATCCAAACAAAAGAAAATCTGTTGTTTTCACTACCCTTCAATTCCCTAAAAATCCATTTAACTCCTTCCTTTCTAGTTTGCAATTTATAACAACTCAAGAGGATTCAGCACTTTTGACAATGAAATTAATATTATTCACAAATTCATAACTTTTATTTCTAACTGTAGGGCCTTCTAACAGTCCTTCTTCTAGGTCCTAAGGGTGAACTTCTGTCTCCTTTGAACCCAGCAGCAAAAGTTCCAAAGGACCGGGCGAGAGACTGGAAAGTTAATGGTTAATGACTTAAATAATCACCCATCTGTTGTCACAGCACCAAGCCTGACAGAGCTCAAGGTGTGTTTGGACAACACTCTCAGGCACATGGTGGGGTTTTTGGGGTCTCCTGTGCAAGGCCAGGAGTTGGACTTCGATGACTCTTGTGAATCCTTTTCAACTCAAGATATTTTATGAGTCTAGGACTGTACGATTTTTGCAAACACACATCAAGGACTTCCCAAAGAGAAAGAGGCCAGGAAAGACTGCATTTCTTCTTGGCCACAGCTCCACAGTACAGAGGAGCAGGAGAATATCCCCAAAAAGTTCCTGCTTGTAACGCATCATCTCTATCTGAAGGTTTGCAGGAATGCCAACCATATACACCAAGCTCATGTATTGACATTTTGGGACATGCAGGTGGAACCCTGTGAAAAAGAGACTGGATCATTTCCCTGATCCCTAAATTATGGGCTATCATATAAATACTGCTACATCATATTCAGCCCAGCCAGCAGTTTCCACTTAAGAAGAAACCTAGGTGAGTTTCACAGGGCTGAAGGAGGGTGGTGGGTAATGTGTGGGCACTGCTGTGTAATGGAAGCTCCCACAGCACATATCCACACTGCATTTGGCTCTAGACAAAATGAAATGATGGTATCACTTTCATAAACATCAGGCTTACACTGATGAAAACAGTGATTTTTTCCCCACATACACCCATAACCAACTTCTTATCTAAGTAAGGAGCTTGTAGTGCCATCTCTCTATTTACAGAATGCAAGACAGGCTTTGCTGGAAGTGAGCTTTGAACAAAACAGTAAGCAGAGAAGGGCAACAATAACCAATAATTGTGGCTCCAACCCCAAATTAGGCAGAATCAACAACATCACTAGCATTGAACACTCAAAAGAATCATGAGGAAAAGTATGTAGGTCAGGTATTTTCAAATATGGCAAATATGACTTCCTAAAGGTCATAAATATATTAAAATGCACACTAAAGAGACCGAGGATTGCCACCAGACTGAAAGAGTTTCACTTGCAATTGTTGCATTTTCTCTCCATGAGTCTCTACCTTAAGTTACCCTGCCCCAGGCAGAAGTGAAAGACAGTAGAAAAGTGTTCCCTACTTGCTTAAAAAGGCAAGATGAAAAAAAAAAAAAAAACAATCCCCAAGACCAGATGGCACAACCAAAAAGGTTTAGGGAGATAGAACACGTTTTCATGTGTACCTGCCTCTTTGTACAAGACAAAATCCTTTTTGTAATGGGGATTTGTATAATTTTTAATGGCAATTGGTATTAGGAGGCAGGAAGGGGGCAAAAGTCCTTTATACTGGAACATGGGGAAGGGTTGCAAACAGAACATGCAAATGTACAGTCGCATCCAGGACAGTACAGATTTAGATTAAATGTTGCAAGTCCTTCAGAGAAGTCAGACTGAACTGCTGAGGAACCAACCAACTACCTTTGTGCCATACTTTTAATCCTTTCACATCCTTCTTTCCATGAACCTGAAGTTATCTGTCTCTGCCTCTTCCCCACTCTGACATGGGCACAGGAGAGCATCAGCAAAATTTCATGGATGGAACAGGTTGGAAGTTGGAACCATTGAAAACCATACCCACAATGGTAGACTACTGGAATTAGTATGAATTTTGATGACTAACCTATCTTCACATGTGTCTGCAAAGCTCAATATCCAGAATCTCATCTGAAATCAGAAATCTAGCCAGTGCTTTGATATAGATACTTGGGTTTGGTTTGCTGCTGTCCCTGTTCCCCCAGCCACTCCCCTTTCTCTTCTGATCAAGTCTCCACCATTTCTCAGTCATACTTTTTCAAAAATTAAAATAATCGGTGAAAGATAAAGATTTTTCAAGTTAAATAATAACTTTAACAAATAAAAATCAGAAACGGAAGTGTTACAGAATGCAGAATCGTGTTTGCTCTGGAAATCCATGACTTACCAGTGCTCAGGAAGCCAAAGACACCGACCCGGTAGTTTGCCATCACAACAATGACGTTACCAATGGCAGCCAGGTATGATCCATCTAGGGTTGTCTTTCCCTCCTCAGCGTTGTAACTTCCCCCATTGTGGAAGAACAGCAACACTGACATGTTTCTGACCTGCCATGACAACGACCAGATCAATATTCCTGTAGACAACTTTGGTAGGTCACTGATGAGAACTCAAGCAGCTTCCTCATGAACATTATCTAAGCCTTTTAAAGCTCTTTAACAGTGACCATAAAGAGGGGATATCTGCCTATCTGTCTAGAATTTAAGGGGTGTTGTCCACAGTTGTCCACAAATTGTCCACAATGACCTATATATCATTAAAGAGGGCACCATCTCCAGTATAAAGATCTAACAGCTCCCCTTTGTTCCACCGGCCAACATCTCCTCTTGGCCAGCTCCTTCTGCCTTGGCCACTGAACATGTGGTGTGTGTGTCTCTGCTAGACCACATCTGCTTTATACAAACATGCAGGAAAAGTTCAAACAAGTGAGAAATAGGAGAAAGAAAAGGCCTGTTGGGTTGCTCCATCTTGAGTAAGACTGAGTCAATAGCTGTGCATTGCTGCTTCCTGCTCTCAAGTCTTCAGCACTCCAACACTGCCTAGTCTCAAAAATGTCACTTGACATTGATATTGATAACACTCCATGCTCCTTCAATCCCCATGGAAATTTTCCCCTACCAGATATATAGAGGGATCCTTCAGAGAGGACTTTGTCTCTGCAGAGGAGAGACTCACATCTCATGAAGCACAGAGGGACTCTGCCTCAAAAGAGCCCAGCAGGATTCTTGCAATGGCAAGGAGTCCTGGTCTGCACCCATGTCATCGCTCCTGGCAGAGCCACCTGATTTTGCACAGAAACAGAAGCTTTTTCCCAAAGCAGCACCAGGTGTGGACCCCCTCTGTGCACACAGCAGGGCTGCAGCCAGGCTGCTGCTGCATGAGCAGCAAAAAGGCAGAACAGCCCCAGGACACCTCAGCACTTACCAGCAGGTTACAGGTCTGCCAAGATAACACTCAAAAGAAATATTCTTCAGTGAGCATAAGGGGGGAGCTTGGTTTGGTTTTTTCCCTTTTTTTTTTTTTTCTTTTTCTTTTCTTCCCTGCAGCAGTATCAAAGTACATCTGGGGTTGGTTTTCCCTGCACCTAGAGGGCAATGATCTCTCTTGCTGTTATTTTCTGGATGGAGCTTAGCTAAACACAGCAGTCCCATCTGTTCTGGCAAAGAACGTCTCCAGCAAAAAAACAAACGGCTGTATGGGAGAAGCAGCAGAGTAGTGATGGCTGCAGCATCCTGCAAAATCACAGATTAGCAGGCAAACTACCCTCAACTGCCCTTAATTTGCACAAAATTTTGTGCACTCCTCACTTATCTCTCTGATGAATCATCTCAGGGGCTTCTTGTGAACATGACAATGTTGCCAAGAAAACACAAGAAATTACAAGCACTGAGACAGTTGTTTTTTCTCATGAACTTCTCTTGAATTGAAACTGCCTAACTTGTAGTGCCTTGTCCCTGGTTCCCATTTCTGCACCGCACGCAAGACAGAGAGAGATGGGGGTGAAGAAAAAAGTTAAATCATCTGTTATCACATGGAAATTCATTCTGAAATACAACCACATCGAGTTGTGTCAGCTAAAATCGTATTAATCATTATTTTGAGCCTGCTCCATCCCCTCAGCTCAGCATGGTTAAGCCTGAGGCTCACACTAAGCATTTCCCAAGTGTCCACACCCTCCATAGCACTATGACCTCCAGCTCACCTGTAAATTGCATATTAAATTATTCTGAATGACTTCACACAATAAAAAGCTTAAGAAGGGCAAAGATGGGCAGTAAAATTTGGAAATGGCAAACCAAAACAACAATTGCAACAGATACGGAGTAATTCAGGGGAAGACTTAGCACTGGGACTGTGCACAGAGCCAAGCATCTGGATGTAGCATTCCAATTTCTGGTCTGCACCAAGCCATGGTAAGCCCAGAAGCTCCATCATGGTCTCATGACTGCAGGGGCTTAGGTCCCATGTGCAAACCCTAAGGGGGGAATGAAATTCAGCAGCCACCAGGAAGCTGCAAGTCAGCTGGAAGTCTGAAAAGCTTCATAATATTCATAACCATCTTGTCCATCACGGAATGACAGCATGGTTAACCTTGTGTTGGAGCCATCTGGTCCAACCTCCCTGCTCATCCTTCTGTAAAACACTTGATGAGCTACTTGGCAGGGATAGATTTAAACTCGACCAAGACAGGCAACCTCCAGTGTTTTTACTACTGTACAATAGTGTTCTGTAAAGAATTGAGTGCAGTGGGGATGTGCAGGAAATGGAGTAGGAAGAGAGATAGATTCTATTCCTATTTAATGGAAATTTTAAAGTCTTTATCTTACAATTGAACCTTTTCTAAATAAAGGCAAAGCACAGCTTTGCTTTGCTAGTGTGACAGGTGGTGATGATTATAGGAGGAAAAAAGCCAGAAGTGCCAGTTTAACGGTGGTACATGTAGCTATGGAAGCAAAATGATGTCATTCACCTTCTTCACTGCTTGACACTTTGAGAGTCCTTTGGTGACAGACAACAGCCCCTGCACAGTGCTCTTTTTCAGGCTCAAAATGCTCCTGAATGACCTCTGCATTCACTTCTCTCTGGGAGATTTTTATATTCCGTATTTACTAGCTAATTTAACTTTCCATGGGCTGAAAATCTACCTCTCTGTATGTGAGCAAAAAATAGAGCTTGCCACAAAAAGAGGCAGGAAAATGCAATGCCTTCTGTTCCCAGCTACTTCTGCAAAACCAGAAACTTTAGTCTGCTCCTGGACTAGACTTATGCATGTGAAACTGATTTTGTAGATTGTACCTACTTGTACTTTACACGTCTACAAAAGGCAGGAGAGATTCACTTCACAGGACTGACAAGGAGAAGAGACAAGCCTATTTAGTCTGGTGGAAAATACAATGCTTTCAAATAAACTATCTTGAAAGCAGCTCTTAAGCATAGATGGCAAACTGCCTGGGACAGCGACCTGATGTTTTCAATAAGTGGTGACTGCACTCAAGGCAAAATGACAGTCTCATGCTGCAGGGAGAAGATGGACTGCTGGTCCCTCTGGTGATTAAAATGGGCCTGCAAGGGACTCTCTGTGCTGCTGTCAGATTGCTAAACCAGCTCTCTCCAGACATGCAGTATGACAGACTCATAAATTTCTATCACAACGACCATCACCTTCTGAAAATTGCCAGTACTGTGGAAAGAAAAAGTTCCTGTCTCTGGGCCCACCCTTCAATGGGATTCACATGTTATTTATCCCCAGCCCCCCAGGGGTTGGCCAATCATTTTAGTTTGGCTTTAACGTGAAGCTTTCTTTTATATCTGTTTAGAATGAGAAAAATCAAGAACTTTCAATGACAATTCCTCATATTGTACTAATGGCCCAGTCATTTTTGAAATGTCTATTTTTAAGCTCTGTGAGCCGGCCACAAATCTAGCATTGCTTGCCACCCTCATTTCCCAACAGACCTCCCACAGATGTCAACAGGGGAACAGTAAAGATGAGGGTGAAAAAAAGCCATCAGCAGGTCCCTGACTGGTGGTAAGTGTTGATGTGTTGTATTGCAGTATTGTCTCCTGGACAGATGGTCTCCTTGCAGGAACACTGCCATCTCTGTCCTTAATTTCTCCTCCTTTGTTGCCACCTTCTTCTCGTGTTTTGTTTCCCTGTCTCTCTTTTATTTCTAGCTTTTTAGTGTGCTGTCCTCCTAGCCACTGAACGCAGCTAACGCAAAGCCTGTAGGGAATACTCTTGTACCAGTAAAAACACCAGAGCACCTAATTTAACTTTTCAGGCTTTGTGAACAACACAGGAGAAACAGCCATTCATGCCAATTAAAAATACTTTGGAAAGAGACAATGTTCAGCTACAAAAAAAAATCGACTTTAATTACATCTCTTACTTACAGTGGTGGCAGGAACAAAGATGTGCAGATACAGACAGTCTTCACTGACAGACTGTGATGGGGCCTCTCCATCTCCTGGCTGCCAACATGCTGCCCTAGAGACACAGATTGAGAAAGTTACAATAAAAAAGGCTTGTACTCTTCTTCCACTGATGCTACTTCCTTGTATTTTGATGCATTAGGTTAATAAAATCTGTAAATCTGTAAATTTCGATCATATTTAAAACTGTGCCCACCTATAGGTTAGTAATAGGTGTGTGGGTTTGTATGCACACACATAACACATTGTGTGTCTAGAACCCTTTCTCAGACACCCTGCCTCATTTTAAAATGCTTAAAACTTGAAAATATGCTTTCAAAAAACCCACATTTTACATAAACTGCAAAAAATTAGCACCAACTGCAAGGGGAGCAGGGCTGGGGGTCTCAGGCACAGTGCCACCTTCTATTGGCTGCACACCTACAAAATCCACTCTTTTGCTGAAATGCTGGTTATAAATTTAAATTTCGAATAATCTGTGGGCTACATAAATTTTTAGTTATTTTTAGTGGTCTGTGGGCTACATTTCTTTGTTTTTAATTTAAATTCTAATGGTCTGTGGAATATTTGGTAAGTCCCAAATTTTAATGCATTTTTAAAATCTCTGCTCTAAGCATCACAGCAGACCATTAATAGTGTCAATTAAAGTTAAAAGTACCCTTTCAATAGGAATTCAGCAGCCAACTGTGTAGAGAAAATAATTTTCTGGCCATCATCTGAATGAAATTCATCTGCTTAAGCATATCAAGCTTGAATCAAGTGGATGATTTTTGCTGTTCAGTGACAAGCTAGTTTGAAGCCAGTTCCTTCTATTTCACAGCTATATCCATGCCACACAATGAGTTATGGAAAAAAAATCATAATTTATTAGTGAAGAAGCCAAAAGAGGCTTTGGAAAAGATGGTAATATCTCCGAGAATTATTTCCAAATTACCGTTTTTAATGCCCTTGTAAAATTTTGTCCTGAAGGTGTGAAGAAATTATTAGAAAACTACAAGCAAAAGGACCAGACTCAATGGAATTCTACATTTTTTTTTTTTTTTTCCATAAGGGAGATTCCTAGGATGGTGATGTCACTCAGCAACTTTCACACTAACACAGTGAAGCACATCATCTCCAACCAAAACTGTTAAAGCCATTTTAGCCGGAAAAAATACAAAATCCCAGGCAGGAAACCTTCCAGGACAATAGGTCTTACACTATTACTCATACAGCTTTCCACAGGGCAGCAGGGATCATCACCTATTATCATGGCTTTTTTTTCTCCAGCTCCCAGGAGAAAGGCTGCCACCTGCTGAAGCAAGTCCATAGCTGTTCCAGCAGCTGGAGACTTCAATAGCTTGCTGGGGTTTTGGGTTGGGTTGATTTGGGTTGATTTTGGTTGGGGTTTTTAAGGTTTTTAAGTCTTTTATCAAGTCCAAGCTGAAAAATAAATATTTCTCTTCCATCTGTAATGGCACTGTGCTAATGGGAATTTCTTATATACAAATTGAGCAGCATCAATATAGAATCCTAAAAAATTCAACAGTTTCTATACATAAAGTGAGGTCTCTCCAATTTCCCAAACATAAACTCAAATAATTGTTTTTTTAACCTTAAATGAATAATAGAAGATAATGATACTGGGGATAGGAAGCACTGTGAATTCAAAAGACAGGAACAGATTAACTAAGGTCCCTAAATTGTTTTGGAAATCCCAGCCAGGTTGCTCATTGAAACCCCAGGTCTTCAAGGGGAGACCACAGAGGCAGGTGGGTCTAACTAAGCCCTACAAGACACCACACTGTGGCTCAGACAGCAAGAACTGGTGCTGTGTGTGCTAAACTAACACCTCTATACACCTGAGGAAACAAAAAGCCACATCCCACCAGATCCCTTCGACGTACACGAGGTTGTGGCTGCTGTGGTTATGCTGTTCACACCTCCACAGCACAGGTGCAACCTGAAGGATGGGATCACCAAAGGCCAAATATACTTTCAACTCCCCAGGTATTTGCCTTTTAATATGTTTTGGACAGAAGAGATTGGTCTTCCGGGTCCTTCAGCCTGATCTCCTGGATGCTACTAGGCAGAGAATTTCTATATGAGGCCCACAGCTTCTGGCTACATCAGTATTTAAGCGTCCCTGTTGGATTAAATGTCTACAGATTTATGGCTCAGCAGGAGGAAAATATATTTGTATAAATAAAATAAATGCCTGTATAAATACTATTCAGAATGGAAATGGACTGGCAGCAGACAGCTGGTGGAGAGTTATGCAGAGATTCAAGGCAATGGAGTGTACTGGAATTTGCCTTTTTTCTTGAGGTACTTGAATGCTTTAACATATAGATGGAGAAATTATTCTCTTTGCTAAGCAAAGTCTCAAACTTGTGTCTATCTGTACTCTGTAGGTTGCTGAGCAAGAAAGGACATGAATATTGTGGTGATCACTCCAGAAGCTTTCATATCTGTAGGAACCCAGAGTGCTGAGAATATTTCTCTGCCTGTTTTTAAGGGTTCTTACCCCCCTGAACAACACTGTTTTAACCTCCAACCTTGGAAAAAATTACCAATGATCAGACAAGAACTAGAAAATACAATGGTGTGAATTAGGTGGTAGACTACTATGTAAGATTGTCACAGGGTGAAAAACTTAGAGGTTTTGGGCTTCTCTTTGTAGTAAATAGATAAGAGTAAAAAATATCAAAATGGAAGATTGTTGTTGTTCTCTAAACCTTCTTCTCCTTCTTCTACTACTCCATATTCTGCAGTAAAAATAGTTTGGAATGATTGGATAGAGAATTCCGCAGTTCCTGCCTGTGCTACTGAATAATTGGTAAGAAAATGAAAATAATATACGTTTTTAGTAACTATTGGTTAAATTATCTTTAAAAGGCCATTTAAATCTTGATAATTAGACTTCACTCCTGCTTTCTGTGCTCTGTGCTGTACCTGGGTCATGCTAGTGGCTCTGTTCCTCTGATAAGACTTAATAAACAACTATCTGGCAGCATTGAAACTCCAGGAAAAGTCTCGGTTTATCTTTGAAACTCCTTGCAAGGACTTTTAGAAAATTCTCTCCCATTAGGAGGGATTTGATTTTTGGCACGGTTCAGTGTCACTATCCCTGGAGGGACAGGCACTCTTGCAGATGGTCATGGGGGTTCCTTACCGAGCCACTGTGGCATTCCAGGTTTCCACCCAAGCAAAGGGCTCTGGGGGGCTAAAGCGCCTCTCTCCAAGGGGAGGGGCAGCATAAGGGATCCCCAGGAACTGGCTGATGTTTCTCCATTCTGATCCCATGTGGATCACCTGGGATTTGCCCATCAGAAGTCCACGGGATGGGATGTACACACTTGGGGTTGAATCTGATTCAGAAATGGGCAGGAGTAAACCTGTCATAGGGGGAACAGAGGAAAAAAAAATTTTTTTAGAGTTAGTACCATTTCAGAAATGAAAATTAGACCAATTTCCCATAGTTTTAAATGGTTAAGTGTTCACTTCTTTAAATGAAACACAGATAAATTTGTGATAGTTTTCCTATTAAAAAGTTCATTAAAAACAGCTGAGTGATACCTCCTGCTGTTTCTCTCCTAAAACGATGTATTTCATAGGCAAGAACAAAATTCTAAGTCATGGGACTAAAACCTGTACAGAACAATAAACACACAAGTCTAGCTTTTATGTCTCAGTTTGTGATTTTGTTTCACTTGGCAATGATAAATCCCCTTTTCTCTTGTTGAGTTTCAACCTAGAAGGTTCTCTTTGACTTCACAGAATTTCAGTGAAAAGAAAAGAAAAATTTTCTCCTCTTTCCCCTTATTGTTACCTGGGTTCTAATTATCTCTAATAAATGAAATAATCGATATTACATAAAACGAAAGCAGTCCCTTTAAAAGTCAAGGGGAATAAACCCAACAAAACTTATAGTTTCAAATAAGTATGTAACCAAACGAGAATTTTTACTTATCTACACTGTCTACACAACTTCTTTTTCTCAAATAATTTTCACTTCTTTAAAATGTTATTTCATCCTGTTTAGGGAGCAAGGATGTCTGGCTGGCTTTTTTTTTTTTGTTTTCTCAAGAGATTGTCCTTAATACTTTCAATTGACAGTGGCTTTTCAACACTCCTAGTGTTATTGTCTGAGCTTAAAAGGAAAAGCATATCAAAGCATCTTCTGCAGATGAAAAGGGAGGAGCTGGATTTTTATTACTGTTGTTTGGTTTTACTATTCTGCACTTTTTCTAAAACATCTTTCATACACTAGACTTCCTCTGTTATGCCTGTTTCAACACTAGAGGGCAACACTACGATTCATGCATTTTTAAAACAGAGTTTGGGGATATTTTTCCCATCCTCCTGGCTGTAACTCCACTAAAACAGCCATGGGTAAGTGTCTAGGAGACATCCAAATTGCTTTATGTCTAGTGAGGCATACCTCACTCCTCCATTCACAAGAATTGTGCACAGGCCACCACAGATGAGGTCCTTCTTCCATAGCCTTAACCTGTTCTTACCTTGTCTCCTATAGGTATAGGTAGCAGGTTCTTTGAGTAAAACCCAGCAGCTCTGCCCTTGCAGGCCATGGGTGCATATCTGTGTATCAGGGTAGAAAAGGCACCTTATGGCTGAAGGCTGGATTTCCAGTGTAACCACTGTACATGACTGGTTCTTTGAACAAGCTATGAAATGAAACATGAAGAAAAAGAGCAGGTAAAATATATTCTCACATTGTTACACCGTTCTTAAAAGAAAGGTTTTACAACAGGTGAAGCCACAAGGATATGATATCGTTCTAAAGCTGAGTAATGGGACATAAATGTCCTCAAATCCCAGAAGTCTCCAAAATAGCCAAAGGACAGAAGGTTATATTGGTTTTAAAATGGAATAATACAGCAAAATGTCACAGGTTTTAGAAGGAGAAAAACATCATCTAGTAAAGTGCTGATAACCTCATCTGAATTCTAACAGTCCCCAGTGAGTAAGTGGGAACTTTCCCTTATTTCTACCACTCTGTGGCATTGAGGATTTCCCAGACATGTGAAATTGAAGGACTCTTTGCTGTCTATTCAGGCTGTAGATAAAAGCACTTCTCTTTGCTGTTACTGCAGCTCAAGCCCAGCTTCCTCCCAGCTCTCAGTTAACCCTCCCTCACACACCCCTGCCACAGATTGCTTTAGGTAATGGCAGGTGGGTTTCTCATCTGTCCCATTCGATGAGCTTCCCTTAATTGTTCTTTAGAAAAACAAGACATCATTGCTTTAATTATTTGCTACAATATTGTACAATGCCTGGAGAAGTAAGAGATCTCTGTGCCCAAGAGGTATCAAAATTACCTAATCACCGTATGGCATTTTAAATCTATTGTATTTTTCTTTAGCTAAACTACTTTAGGTCCCCTCTCTCAGATTAAGAAACAGTAGTTTCTTAATAGTCTTTAAAAACAAGTAAAATCAGTATATCTATGTCAGAAATGGGAAAACTGTTCTTGGTTTTTCAAGCTCATAAGTCAGTATTTTCTGTAAAGCTGTGAATGACCATTTCTTACCAGATAGGCAAAAATCTCTGGCAGTAGAGAAGTCATTGGATATATCTCTACTAACATGCACAACTTCAAAGTTTGAGATGGATGAATCCATGAGAACAGATGACACATTTAAGGGTTGCCATGCATCCACATACTCTGTAAAATGAACCACAAAAAAAAATAAAATGGCTAGAAGAAGCAGCAAAAACTTCAGAGGAAGCTAATATAGAGTTAAAAGCATTGGGGATTTCCCCAGTGAACAAGCGTCATCTTACTCTGCATCTACTGAGAATAAATTAAATATTCAAAGGTCTGTGACTGACTTGAACATCCATTCCCATATTCAGAGGTCACATATTACGTGGTTTACAAAGGTATTTAGTAAAGAAATAGGCAATCTAGAGTAGTTTTATCCAGATTTGAATGTAAATACAACTGATTTAAATAAAAGGTTACTTAACAGGCCTAATTGCATTAAAGGGCATGGGTCATAATGCTTGCACACAAGTTCCTGAAAAGGTACAGCCACTAACTTCTTGGAAAGCAATTGGAGGTTAATTTTATCATTTCAATTTGATTTGGTGGACAGAATTATATTTCAATTCTATGACCAGTTTTAATGTCATGTAACTTCTACATAATTAAGATTTCATTTAATTCCATGGGCACATATGCACAAATATGTACATGTGTATAACTATAATCATGTCTATTACATATATGTATGTTTCCATATATACATTTTACACGTACGTACCTGTGTGAGCATGCATATGCACATATGTACTAACTCTGGTATTCCTCAAGAACTGTTCTTTTATCTCACAATATATTTTAAAAAAATACCACAAACATTTTTTTTCACATACACAGATAAAAATATCTGAGAACTCTCAATTTTGCACACAGAAGACAAAAAAGAAGGTTTGGGACAGAACAAGCCTTTAATTATTTTAGTTCCTTCCAGCAGTTCAGTATGTTTTAAAAGCAAAAGGCCCTGCTGTGGCCACTGAGTCAAAAACAGTAGGTTGGTGTTAACCTCTCCATGTAATTGTAGGGTGAGGACAGAGCAAAGTCAGCAGTTCCTCTGCTATTCCTAGTGAGCAGGTCTTGACCTTGAGTTCATTGACCCATACAGATGTGAAATGACCTGTCATTTCATTAAATGTTTCTTTTAGTCTACTGAGAAATCAGTGGCTGGCAAAGATGGCCAATGTTTCCTTTCTCCCCCCTCACAGAAAGACAGTTTGACCATAGCACTCAACATCAGACCTGAGGCTGAGGTCTGGAGTCCATACAATCAACTTGAAACTCCTGGTGTTGACACACTTGTCCAGTTGATGAGAACCCAAGACCCAAAACACACCACAGACAAGGCTGCATCCTTCCTTGAGCAAATAGGCAGGGAATAGCAGTGACTAACTTAGATTTCATAATTATTGTAAAATTCATGACAACACCAAGTAACTGCCACAATTCAGGGCTCTACAATGACACAAAAAGTCTTTGCTTTTGCAAGGTACATCCGTCACTAGGAAGTGTAAACCTCAAGCATGAATTATCTCACAAAGGACAAGCTGAAAAATCCTGATGTGCTACCACCACTGCCAAGGCTGGTGCCTTAGGGCTTGGTTCCTTTGCCATCCCCCTTGCTAAAGAAAACATCTGATGGAGTCCTCTACAGCCACCTCAAAATCATTCCATTCCTGTTATACTTGTGAGCAACTCTTCCGAAAGAAGGAAGATGAAGGTCCCCAGCTAAGTAGAAATAAAGGTTATTTTGGTGTTGCCCTGTTTTATGTTAACACCACAAGTTGACTTGAGTCAGAGAGAGGCAAAGTCATCAGCAGCACTGCATTCAGAGGGGATCTGAATTAGTCAGGAGCAATGGCCCTGCAGTCACTCCTTGACTTGTGTAACAGAATGACTGCGTTGGAATTTTTTTCCCCTTAAGAACTGACTATTCAATTATTTTAAAGGAAGAGAATGATTTTAGTCATGTGGAAATGACTATTTTTCATATTGTCAATGGTTTCTCTTTTTAAAAAACATCTCCTATGAGCTACTTCATGATCTGAGTTACAAAATTTCAGCCTCTACATCTAGGGTGACAGTTTGTGGCACTTATTTAGAAAGATACATTAAAAAACAGACATAAATTTTAAGTGATGGGGAATTAACCATTACATCCTCTCTTGAGATTTTCTGCCCACATTACTAGATCCCCCAGGTCTTTCTTTTCCAGACTGAATTTCACCAATTTATGTTTCCAGTTTGGGTTTGTTTTTTTAATGAAGATATAAACAAGAAAATATTTCTTTTATCAATATGACTCAAAGTCTGTTTTTACCTAAGAGCCATGTTGCTATCCTGTGCTGGGTACAGTACCAGCACCTGAGGTCCTACTACGGGAACAAGCAAAATTTCTAGGTTAAGACAAAGCTTCCAATTACCAGCTGTGGGTCTGGGTGCACCAGTGGTTTTGGAACATATTTACCCAGACTCTTTTCCCACAGCTTCCCTGACTCACTGAGTGACCTTGGGCAAGTCTCGTCATCCTCACGTGCCTCCATTCCCCACAGGCCAACCATTCAGAGGGGTCCTTGCTCTCTCAGGAAGGAAATTCAAAATGAGTCCACAAAAGCAAAAGAAACTTTTTGGATTTACACGTCTGACACTTGAATTTTGCCTCCTATACCTATTTCACAAGCTAAACTTTCTAGTTCTACATTAGAAGATATTTATTTTATCCCTTTATGGGGGATAGAGTAAAATCGGGAGCATACATTTTATATACATGTAGGCACACTGGGCACTTTGCAGCCCATGCGAGGCACGGAAGAGTGACCACTCATGATGCAAACATCCACAGATCATACATTCCTATCTAACCTGATTATTCATTTCCCCAAATCTCACAAAAGTCACCCTTGCCACCGCCCACATGGGGCTGTTCTTTGGGTTGGGTTGGGGTTTATGTTGGTTTTTTTTCATTCTCAGTCCTGGACAAAGCATTCATAATCTCAGATCAGATTTAAATGCTGAGACTCCCAATTTTTTTCATTTCCCTTTATCTGCCCACCTGACCTCAGATGCAGAGAGATACAGAAACATTAATGCTTATTTTAACAACAGAGCAAAACTCTTTAACCCAGTGACATGCATGACACCACGGTGGACATTGGCAGCCAGCAGTGAACTGCTAAAGAGATTTTGGATATTGGTTGCTTCTTCCCTTCTCCTGGAAGCAGATCCAGGAACACCAACAGCCATGCACACCCACTTCATTCCATGAGCAAAACACGACTTTCCATGGCTGATCTAAACTTGTCTCATATAGAAACTGCTCTCACGAGGCAGAGCTACAGACTGGCTCTGTGCTACTGGCAATGCACAGTGCACCTGATAGGCTGGAAGACATTTCTGATTTATTTTTAGGTTGAGCTCTGACCTTCCAACCCACATTTTGGCAAAGGCTTTCATTGGATAATTACAGCCCTCTGAAGCTAGCCATCTCCGTAACTCTTATTGCAAAATTATAGATGTCCTGTACAGAGAGCCTCTCTCTTCCAGATGTTCTTGCTTGGGTAGGCAAGGTTAAGACTGGATTTGCAAAAAGACTCACGCTGGTCTTACTCTGTTCCCGCTCCAGTCACAAGATCACAAGACTGGAATAGATTTCCTGAAGACATGGAGTTCAGCCTCCCACTTTCACAGGCAATGAGATTATAAAATCCTTGTCATAAAGTCAACAAAAGCTTCATCACTGATTTCAGTGGAAGAAAAGAGGCATCAGTTCTGAGTTTGCTGCAAAATTTAACACCTGATATAAGGAAACAGAGACACAGGAGTGCAGTAAAATAACAAGGCAAATTTAGAAGAAAATTTGTGAAGTTGAGGATGGCAATATGAGTTTAAGGAGGTACATAAATCAGACCTCTGGGTTCAGTATGCCTGATATATGTTTGAAAGAGAAATTGTGATCTTAATTCTGAAATCTGTGAGCCATATTAGTAGCCCTGACTCAAGCCCAAAACACACTTAGAGACTGAACTTGGTGCTTTATATTCCCAGTGTTCAGAGTTTTTTTTTTTTCAATAAAGTCTGCTAACCTGTCTGTACACCAACGATCTTCAAAGACAGCAAATCATCAACTCACAGCAGACCTGCAGAAAATATACTCTCCCTAAAACAGAACTACTTCTTGTTTTCGTTGATCCACTGAGATTTGTATAATTCAAAATGAGTATTTTCTTTAAACTGCTGTATAATAACTGTAATCACACCTCAGACAAGTCTCAAAAATAACAACTGTGTATTTATGGCATTTAGCAGGGAGCAATCTCACTATGTTCCTGCTAAATACAAGCTTTCTGCCTCCTTTAGGGTGCCAATTATAGCAAATTATATAGTAAGGGGATATTAAAAATGTACTAGATATATATCCAGGTTTAAAATAAGCTGTTTTCAGAAGGCTAAAATCCTCATATTTACAAACAATAAAAATCAAATTTAAGGCCAAAGATAGAGTAATTCCACCCCAGAGATCCATTTTGCTATGTGGGAGCATGGTAAATCAGTTCCCAAAAGTGGATTAAAAAAGGCTGTCTTTGTTTCACACCAAGGATGTCTCTGAAAAATACTCAACATTGTGGGAAAACAGCAAGATAAATGATACTATTAATCACCAAAGTCAGCTGCATCAGCACTACCATCAGCATCTCTCTTGGGAATGGAAATACCCCATGTGCAGACATAGCCCTGTGGGAAATTTATTGCCATGTTGGAATACCCTGTAGCCACTGCTCTGCTCAGTCCTGCCTCAAGGGAATGACCATAAATCATTAGGGGATCACAGGAGGCAGGAACAGGAAAGGCCTAACAGATCATTACATCCAAATGCCTCGGTGGTTTCTCAATTAATTACTTGATTTGCACGGAGTGGGAACAGAGCCCACGTGATCTGTATGCAATCCGCAGTGCCATGCAGGGACCACCCTTTAAGGGCCACTGTCTCCTAACAGTTGCCAAATCTAAGATAGATAGACATGTCCTAGTTAGAACTGAAGATGCAAATGCTCATTAAAATTTGAAAAATTACTGTATACAATTAATAAATCTCACAACAAAGTTAAGTCACCAGCGTCACCCCTCCCTCATTCACAGGAGTATTTTCAGGCTCTCCAGTCTGCTTTAAGCACAATTATTCCTTCTATAAATTCAGGTAGTATGTCTCATGGATTGTTTTGCTTCTATCAGACTAATTTGTAAACACATAAAAATTACCCTAACTCAAAACATTGTGCATAAGCTGTTTGAATAACATCATTGCATTTTTGAAAAATAACAGTACAAAATATATCATTTAAAAACTCATTTTCTTATCTCCCCTAGCTTACAGCTGGCTGCAGGAAGTTCCATCTCAAACCTAATTATGTATGTTCACACAACTGAGCAGAGTTATTTAAATACCAACCTAAGTAACCCAAGACTGCAGGATGAAATAGGAGCATTTTCAGCAGGAGCAGTCTTAAAATAATAGATGATTTCCCACTGTTAAAGGTACAGATCATATCTGAAACTCGCTACAGATGGTTCCACACTCAGTGTCATCAGAGCACATGAACTTCTTCAGGGGAAAAAAATGCTCCAAATGTAACAACTTGGACTTTCCCAGTCAGTTCAGGCTGTCAATTTTTCCATCACCATTTCTCAGATCACAGAAACTACGTGGAAATCACAACAGACCAGCAGGAGCATGCTCTGCTCCATGTAATAGATGTACAGAAGTAAACGGAAGTGTTCATCCAGTTAAAAACGAAAATTATGCGTTCAGTTAAACACACGACAGCCTGGTGATGAGATGACTTGGAGACTTTAGCCTTCTATCAGAAAGGCTTTTACAAGTAGGCAAAACTTGCTGAAGCAACAACAAATCAACAAGAATTCAGGTAGAAGACACTGTGCAGTTCACCTCCCTCCTGCTAGAGAGTAGTGGCCTGCAGGCACTACAGAGCACTTAATTCCTCTTTTTCACAGGCTAATGGGGTATCTAGTGAGTGTTAGAAACACACAGTAGTGCTGTTTGTAGGGGAAATAATTTGGGAAAAGCCCACTGGAGCCTCAGGCTTTTGAGAGAAATCACAGGGCTGAATTGGGCTGCTGGATGAATAATTCAGTACAAGGCAAAGAACAAGAACCTCGACCCTCCCCTCTTGCTGAGTCTCTCCCAAGATTAGCCTTAGACAGGGAAGAGACTTTTTTTGCATCTCCTTGGTGGTTGCAGCCTGCTCTATGACAAGGCATGAAAAGAAGTCATTCTTGAAAATTACTTTTGTTATTGAAGATTCAGAGGTCTAGACATTTTATGATGATTACTGCTGATGAACTTCTTCAAAAGCCCAGACAAGGGAACAGAAGGAAAACAAAATCTCCCCCATCATCTTCAAAGTTATTTGAGAGTGGCCTCAGAATGACATTAACCAGCTCCCTTTGCATTCCTGGATTTGAATGTCGAGCTTGGTCCGACCTGATCCTCCTCTCTAAGGCTAAATCTTCCTTGCTGCAGTCTTCCCCCTCGTTGGAAGATCCTGAAGGCTGGACTTATCAGGAAAGACTGAGGTGAAGAAGGCACCTTGTCCTTTTCCAGCTCCTTTGTCATCAGGTCTCCTGCCCCATTCAGCAGCAGACCCATGTTTCCCCTACCCTTCCTTTTGCTACTTGTAGAAAGGCTTCTTGTTGAGATCTTTCTGTTGTTTTATGGTCCTACAACACCTCTACCCTCTCTGTTGAGAAGAACAATGAGTAAAACAGGCAAAACATCTACTTCCCACCAGGCTGAAAGTAAGTCTGCTCATCTGGGTTTCTTCACAACACACCGGGGCTGCAAACACCACAGATATTGAATGGAGCTGCATCCTGACTGCAAATGGGAGGAAGCAAAGTGCTGGGCACTTTGTCCTGAGCATTGCAAACTGGCTATGGGAAATGAGGCAGTCAATGCATTACCTGTCAGTGAAATGTAGGCCTTAATAGTGCTTCAGTTAACTCAGGCTCTGGATTGGACATAACATCAACTTCATGATTTCACAGAGCCTTCTGGCAAGGTATGCAAATATAAGTATTTTTCTGATCTTTCGATGAAAAAATTTGCATTTTTCACATGTATAGATATGTTTACATGCACACACATACATACCTACTCATGGCAGTACCCTTTAAATAGTGACATTTTCTCACACTCACCATCTGGCTACCACAGAGCAGCCATAGCAATTTTTTATCCTCATGTAGAAACATTTCCACAATGTACAAAATTCAGTAAATGCTACCGTTTCTGTGATGCTCAACTCTAAAACAAATAATCTTCTATAGCACATATTAATATAACATACAATCATAGAGTGTTTGGAAGCAATGTTTTTGAAAATTTTCTAGAACCTCTGGTGATGCAGCCCAGATAACAATCTGACCTAAATAACCAGGCTGGAACTTTTACTGTTGAAATGAGGCAGAACATAAGAAGGACAGAGGGTGTCCAGTTGCACTTTGAATGTGCTGCTCCACCCACGGGTGTCAGAGCCCCAAAGTGTCCAGGAAACTGGTGCTAATTTGACTCCCAGCTAGATGTGCTTTTTGTAATTCAGTGACTTCTGATTGCTATCATTCCCCAGGACAACCACTCTAATCCAGAATCCTTCATCTTTGTGGGAGGGTCAGCTTGCTGGGGTTGCTTAACCAGTTCTCTGCAAACCAGAGACATCCCTAGTTGGTCTGCCTTTGGAAAGATAACCTGGAAAAGGGCATGATAGATCAGGGTTGTTATTAAAGATGAGCACCTCACTTGCTGGGGCTACTGTTCTGGGCAGACTTTAGAGTTGAAAGCAAATGACAGAAAGACCTAATTTCCTGATTGTCTTAAGTGCTGCTTAGGTCACTATTTTCCTAGATTTAAGCAAGCTAGAAAAATGTAAAAGGAAAATAAGAAAATTACTACCAAGCTTGAATCTGGGAGGAGGCAAGCTTTAGTGAAATTGTTTTCCACATCCCATGGGAAAAACAGTTTGCAAAGGAATTGAATTGCCCAACCTGCACACCAGGCCTACCCTACCAGCTCCTCAAAGTGTTTCACACAAAAATTATTTTTGCTTACCTACGAAGACAGGAGTTTTCCTTCTATTACATTAAAATGATCATTTAAAAAGTACAAATGCTACCAAAAAGTAGACTGAACTTGATCATGACTGGTGGTTACAGATATGATGATAAAACAGATCATAGTAAATTCTGAACTCAATATTGAAAATCTTTGCAAATATCAAGTCTCCTGCATGCTCAGTTGCATATGGTTTAGGGAAAGACAGATACAAACAGATTAAGTATTTGTTCAGATCAAACAGAAAATCAAGGGCAGAGATGGAAGTGATTTCTTAATTTCAGTATAACTGCAGGGTTAAATTGAGTTTTCTAATAAGTAGTCCACCCTCTTCCTTTCTGTTACACATAGCATTTCACTGCTATGCTGTGTATTTCTGGAAAGGACACGCCAGGGCAGCCTGTAGCTGCTGAGGATTTGCATATATTTTTAGGGGGCCACAGACACAAAGCCCTGAAAGACAGCAGTTAAGTTTCATTTATTAAGAGGGTCCACCCACTTTTCAAAAACCACATGTGAGTACCGTAAGATTCATCGTATCTGGAAAGTGATATGACATCCACGCTTATAAATAAATTTCTTCATCAATCCTGCCAACTATTTTGTCTCACTGTTCTCGTGTGGTGATGAGTATGAGAAATTAGGTCAGCATCATGGATATGACAGTTCTTTCATTTAAATTATACACAGTTATCGAAAATGAGTAAACACCTAAATGAGTAACCTCATGGGGAACACAAACATTTCATTATGGTGTGGTCTTTCAGCAATATGTACAAAATAGAGGAGGGGGGATTTTTACTGAAGTTTTTTGGGGGGTTGGGCTTTTTGTTTGCTATTTTTTGCTTAATACATAAATACACTTACCACTTTCTGGCCTGAGAGGTAAACTAACAGGTGGACACAGGTTAGGAATGGTGCTCTTCAAGTCAGCTAAAAGCAGAAAAAAAAATACCCATATCTGAAAACAATTATACTTGAAAGTTTAAAATGCAGTTGACACTCAGTATTTCCAGCATTACTTCTGGGATCTGGGTGTTGCATCTTCTCCACACCAAGAGCAAGGATGCAAGGGCTGCTTTGCTATCTAAACCTTTGTAACTCATACAGGGAACCAGACTTCCCTAAATTTCTGTATTTGTAAACACTCCTACAAGCACTTTTCACATGCAGTTATGAGCAACTGATTTCAGTAGTTCTGTGGTTTTTTCTATACCCTTCTTTGTATTTGTGGTTCTGCATTAGGAGAGACATGAGATTCTCTGCTTCCAGCAAACTGGAATTTCTCAAAAACACAAATTTGAAACAAGGCCTTTTTCAGCACAACACTTTCCAAATTAAAGTTCAAATAAGAATTCATCATACACAAAACTTCATTTCTATACACAAAACTTCTCATTTCCTAATACTTCCCATAAATATTTTGTAATCACAAATAATAAAAATGAAGTTTCCCCTGTGCCTTCATATTTTGTAAAACACTTTGGCTAGTCAAATCAGTTATACATTTTCCACTAAGACATAATAAATGACAATCCCTACAGAAGCTGAAGACAGATCTGATTTTCTGTTAATTTCTTCCACTTTGTATTTCCCATGCATGCAACCAATAGCTGTTTCTAAGAACTCTGAGGTTTTCCTGTTCACAGCAGTGAAGAATTGGGGCTATCCATAGCTCTTTCAAATGCTGCTCTCTGCCCCTTGTTGACTGAGCTGCAGCTCTGACTATACAAAATCAAATTGCTCATGGGCAGCGCTGTGCAGCAAACAGCTCACACAGCCTGTTATGAAACATGGAGACAGAAATACCTTCTGCAAACAAGACTGTGGAATAAAACCAAAGACCCTGCTTCATGCTAACATCCCAGTGCCTACAATGAACCACTCCTTTAGATTTCACTCATTTTCCTTTTTTAGCCTCTGAACCTTTTTGTTCCTTTTCCTGGTTCCCAGACCTTCAACTCACCAGCAAAACCGATACAAATTTTTGTCTGTAAATATCTCCATTTGCATAAACATCTGTGCCTTGCTGTATGTTATGGTGGAAACACATCTGTAGCTCCCTTGATGCATAAGGAAATGTCACTGTCTCCCCTAACACTCCCTACTTTGCATATACCCCAGGCTCCTCTTCATCATCCTTCTGTCCATGACGTGAGAAACAGCCTTTATTTTTTGTTGATTCTTTGCCAACAAGGGGAAAACAATTCCAAGAAAGGGAAGTGTATCTACACCTGTGCTGCCTCCTCTTTGCTCCACCTTTCTTCTATTCTTCACTCTTACCCCTGTCTGCCTCTCAACTCCCCCTGACATCAGGATGCTGCCATTGCTTTATCAGGGCTGCTGTTCCCTTCCTCTCAGTGCTAGACCCTCAGCCCACCCCTTCGCAGCTTTCATAGTGAGTCCATGCTGTCTCTACCCTTTATCAAGGGCTGTCCCATGAGAGGAGGACACGGATGGTTCTGTGGGCATAGGGCTAGTGCAGGACTTGAACAGCTCAACATTGAGTTCATATTTCAGATACTCAGAGTGTGAAAGAAGGTTTTCTTTATCAACACTGTAAAACACAATGTATTGCCACAATATCTGATCAATCTCTACACAGCTTTAACTGGATTATGTTTCTATCACATTCCCTGGACAACATATATCCATGCTTTGTGCCCCCCTCTTGTCTCAGCTATCAGCCCTTCTTTACTCTGCAAGAACTAAGGGAGTGTAAAAGCAGGAAAAAGTACTCCTCATTCAGATTTTTTTCCCTGGTTCTGTCAACATCCCCAGACCTGCCCCCATGGGGCCTCTCTGCTCTGGAGCTGGGTCTGTGTGACCAAGTAACAGGCTGTCCTCCCAAAAAGGGGAAAAAAGACAGGCAGGTAATTGTTTTTGTTATTGTTTCAGTTATGTAAAATCAAAGTCTAACAAAGTAGATCTAGATCTGCCCAAAAGGAGCGTGACAAATGGCAAATCCATTTAAAGTTTTCAACAAAGAAATGAACCTTTTGTTTCTCCACAGAAAACAAAATCAGCCTTGACTAGGAGGGGTTTTGATTCCTCCTGCAGAAATATCCCAACCTCTCATAACTGCTCTTCTGTTTAAACACATGATGGTTTCTTCCTGCTTGAAAAATACAGGGCTACTTCGGAATTTGGTGTTGGTCCTTTCTTTACCAAAACAGCCAAAAGTGAATTTTAAATTCTATAGCAAGCCCAAACCTTTTGAGGTTATGCATCCACACAGATGATAGAACTATAAGCCCAGGAGTGAGAAACAAATAATGTTTTCCTGACCAGGACTGTCCAGTGAGGCAAAATATATTTGAATTCTAACATTGGCCCCAAGTGCCCCATACAATCTAAGAAAATAAATTATACATCTTTGAGGTATTTCTATTCCTTTTCTATTAAAATGGATATTAAATTGCACCTTTCTTTCCTTTGCACATACTTGTTTGCCTTTTCTATTTGTGGTCCTTGCAAATGGGTCCTACAGTTGGAAGCTGGAATTTTTATACACTGAAGCTAAATAATAAACTTAAATGTGCAGAAATTTGTTAGAAAGGTCATGTGTCCTGCATCACTTACCAGGCTTTTGATACCAGCCAAATGGGTGTATTTTGACTTCAGCATCTGGTGAACTGCAATTTGAAATGTGCCAAGCACTTCTTCTTTCCTCAGCACACGTCTGGATTCCAAGGCTGTTCAGAGTCACGCACACGATCTTTCCACCTGCCAAGGACATTCATGGTTATAGAAATAAGGAGGGAAAATTCCCTTTTCTAGATAGTGTTGTGAGGAAAGACAACACAGAATGATTCCACTGAGCGTTAAATGAAATTCAATTGACTTAGAAATCAAAGGAAGCAAATACCTAAAATCTGCCAAGTTATTGAAACTAGTTTTGAAAAATGCCAATGAATTCAGTGTGAGGGAAGGTGGGTTACCAGCGTTATAATCCATTATGATCCAAGGTCACAGAGGATTCCCACTGAGCAAAGATCAGGGCTCTTTGAGCAAGCAGCCCTTTCAGGTTAATGCAATTAAAAATCTGTGTGTATGTTGAAAAATGTCCCCTACTTATATGAAGGTAAGAATTCTTTCAAAATTGAGTGTAAATAATTTTGTTCCTGAAAAATAATGGAGGGTTTGAAACACAGTTTTACTGAAGATTTTATCTCATGTTAAAATCACTACTGAAAGTTCTCTTGACTATATGAGTGCCAAGACTGGATGTCTTAAATGTCACAGATATTAAATATTAATCAGATAAACTAAAAATGTGTCCATTTTACATGTTGGGTGCCTTAAAATTTGTAATTTTTTTCAAACTATTTAAGGAAACCCCATGTCATATTCAGTTAAGACTTCATATTTCATATGATCATAAGGAGGTATGAAAACTTTCAACTATTTTTTATTTGCACATTAATTCTTATCTAAACTACACTGGATTAATTTTCTAAGGTACTCATTTTTTTGACCAAGTGAAAATTTTGTCTGCTCAACAAAAAAAGGAATTAAAAATATGCATTTCTGAAGTGTTTCAAATTCCAAAATGAATTATAAAAACAGCACATCCTAATGACCTCAGGGAGAGTTGATCAGCACATGGCTCTTCCAAAAACAAAGTTACACATTTCAGTGGCCTAAATCTAAATTTGGAATAAAATATTAAAATCTATTTAATTGACTTTGACCTGGGTGCTATCCAATTTTAAACACCAGCTGAAGATTTTCTTCTTCAAATAGAAGACTAAAATTTGGGAGCAGAGAAGGTCAGACAACCAAGAAAGCCAAAAGGCTAAACTGCCCCCGAGTATCCACAGACATTATGTGCTTGCATGCACCTAATTTCAGTAATATTTAGATTTCAGAGTCCTTTAGGCTTTGAAAAATGATACAACATAAAAGGGGGTAAAAATCGCTATAAGAAGTCAAGCAACACTTTTGAAGAGAAGCTGATGAATGAGAAATAACTGGAGTTTAAGAATCAAGCAACACTTTTGAAGAGAAGCTGATGAATGAGAAATAACTGGAGCTTTATCAGTTTGAATTTTATGCTGTTGGAACTGCAGCCTCTTAAGGACTCATTCTCATGAAGTTTTCTTAATAATTTCTGAAATGTGGAATGTGCCATTAGGCTGAACTCCTAGAAATGGTTATGGTTACTTGAAAAGGTGCTAGATAGAGGTGCATGAGATCTGAAAGGGCTTTTAAAGTGCTCTTCAGAGCAAAAGAATGGTAAAATTTGGATAACGAAGAAAGACTTAAAGTTATTTTAAAAATAAAAATTGGAAAAATACCTGACAGCTGGGAGTCATTAAAAAAGCCAAATCCTGTGCAACAAGGGTCAGCATCACACCAACGTTCACACTCAAAAAACCTAGGAAAGGAAAAACATTACCCTTAGCATCATTAGACATTTGGAATTTGGTGGCACTATACACTGAGAGCCTGTAGAGATGCCTTCCACAATAAGGCTGAAGAACCAGTATGGTACTTCACACACACTTCCATACATTTTCCATATGTTGATGAAATTATGCTTGATCATAGTACATCTACCAGAATATATCCAATAATTTAGATTATTATTTTGATATCTGCCCTAAAAATATCAGCCTAAATTGATTTTGTGTATTCTTACTAAGAGATCTAACTGGCCAGCTAGTAATTTGTAGCATTATAAGTAATAATTATCATGTCTATAATTAATAATTCTATAGTAACTCAATTATAAATACCCTTTAAACCATATGCTTTTTTCTCTTCACTAAACTCCCAAATAATGCAATTCTTGGATCAATACTTCTGATCACCTTTATCTGCATAACAAGGCCTTGGAATTTTAGACATGGTTAAAATTCCAGGGAAAACAAATGAACAGTCATGTCCTACCCATCTGAAACAGCTTTTCTGCTCATGTCAGTCTTATTCCTCACTGAGATTTCTGTTACTTTCTGGAAAGGTACACGTGTGTAGAAGCTCTTCACAGAACTTTTAAGAGTGACTGGAAGGAAAAAACAAAATTGGAAAAATCAGTTTAACTTTGTTGTATACAAATACTGGTCAAGTAATCAAATAGTAGGGGTCCAGTCTATACTTCTATGCTGGGCTCTGGTCAATTAAAAGAGAGTTCTATGTTACAACAGCAAAATTTTGATTGTTAAGCCTGAAGATGAATAAAAATTCACCAAGTGAAGGCTCTGAAAGCTGAGCAAGGTACATTGCCAAGGCAAGACTTCCAGCCAGGCCTTTTGTTTGTGAGATCTGTATTGATGCTAGTTCTTCCACAAGGCCTTCAACTGGGGTACAGTTCCAGATTTGAAGACTCCAGTGTGCTCACACATTATTCAACCCATGCTGCCCTTTGGGCTCCCCAAAATGACATGATTGAATAGTGCAGTTCAGTGGACCTTCACATTTGTCACAGTAAAATTACATGTTCCTGTACAGCGATAACAGGCTTGTTTGTCCAGCTTCCTTACAAATGTCCTATGAGAAAAACACTGAACTTCCCAAGTATTCAAAGAGCAAAAGTTAAAATCCACATGTCTATAGCTCTGCATTTCCTAAAAAATAATTTTAAAAATTTTAAAATTACACTTAGTGCTTTCAATTTTTTGCATTATTTAGCTACCATAGAAATTTTAATGGTAGATTGTGACATTCCAATGACATTCCTATTTCACCCATATTATAAAAAGGGCTATAAACTGGTATACAAATTTGAGATCCACTCGGACCCTCTGATTTGGGAATAGCTGAGTTGGAGAGAGTGAAATTCATGGTTAATATATTTCCATTCTGAACTGAAAATTAAAAACCACACCCCGGACAGCCTGACCTGCCCTTGCACCATCCCATCGCAGGACTCATTCATTCATGTAGACTTTTTATCTCAGAAGCAAGAACCAAAACACTGACTTGCATTACCAGGGTGAGAGCAGACATTATACACACAAATATCAAAACTTGCCTATTTTATGGTACAGTGTCTGTGGTTGCCAGGGCAGCACAGTTGCACAGTTTCCTGGTATTTGGTCGATGCTGCTGTCACAAATCTGTGCCTCTGGATAGAGGGTACACACAAAGTATTTGTCTGTGGCATTTTGCAGATCTGCCATTCGACAAAACTCTTCCTCTTGGGCACAGCCTAGGAAGCAAAGTCATGAACAGTTACACACACGAGGCTTCCTTTCCCTCTCTGCTCCTTTTCATGTCTTCAGAGCACTTAAAGCTATCCACCAGAAACAACTAAAAGTGAGAATTTCAGTATTATCCTAATAATTGTGCAAATTAATTAATTTAATTAATTAAAAGTGCAAGAGAAAGAGGGACACATTCTGGCTCTAGTGGCACTAGAGGAGCAGGTTTACCTGGAGAGCACAGTGGAGGAGTTACAGCACATCTAAATGGGAAGATAAATTCCCCAGCAGTGACAAACATTACTCCAATGTATTGGTCTCTCTTTAATATTTTAATTTATGAAGATCTCTTTCTTTTTTAGTAAATCTGATATACAAATTGTATAATCATAAAATAACTCTGCATCAGTCATGGTCTCCAACAAATAAAAAGGACAATAATGTCTACAATGTCTTAGGAACGTTTTACAAAAAATATTTCTGGAGCATTCAAGCACCACACAAAATTACACATAACTTTCCTAGAATCAACTGTTCAAGACATTTGCTTGTAGCAATTTGTTCTGAAGTTTGCCCCAGGGTAATAGAGCATCTTCAGAAAAGAACCAAAGCTGTCAAACCCATTTCTCAATTACCATGGCAATGGCTCCTGTAACATGTATGTCAATGCTTAATTTTAAACTGACTTCCTGGTAGAGCTAGAAAATCTTCTCCATTTACTGCATTAAAATATACTTTACCATTAACCCCAACTATCTGCATTTTTATCTTCTTTTACCACTGTGCCATGTCCCTGTTTGGAGGGGTATATTTCAAGAACAGCAGAGCATTGCCCAAGCTGCACCTTTGACTTCTCTTGCCCGTGACAGGGGGACCCTGATGGTGAACTGTGGGCATGCCATGGCAGGCAAAGACTGTAAGGAAGAAACAGGTGGCCCCATTGGCAATTTCCATGAAAACTTTAGGTGTTTTCTACATAAAATCTCAAAGTCCAAAGTTTCTACTCATCATTATTATAACACCTATTAAAAGCTTTTAGTTAATTATTATTCCCTACAGAATAGCAGTCTCTAAGATGTCTTACGTGTCAGACACCAAAGCAGAGCTTCCTCAGCTGAGTACTTCTGCCTGAAGACCCAATACTGCTGGTAAGGGAGAGAACTGTTCTGGTCACTTTGTATCTGGCTGTTGTCCATTAGGTAGAAAAGATCCTTTGTGGAATCTGAGATACAAACAAACAAACAAAGAATCCCACCAAAAAAAATTAAGTATGATCTGGAATGAATTAAATTTATTTATGTATAAAATCCTGCCTTTCACAGTAAAACAGCTGCAATCATTTTGTAGGGCTAGAATACACCAAAGGCTGCTTTTAATAACAGAATTGTCCACCCACAGTGACTCTCCTGTAGGCCATGCCTCCTCACCAAGCTGCACTTCCAGCTGCACAAAACAGCACTTCCAGACTATTTCCAACATCCAAAAACTAGATGAAAATCCCAGCTCGTAGAAATTAGAGGGTTCTCTCTACTCTGTCGTGCAACACAATATCCCAACAGTGAAGCATGATGATTCAGAGGAAGTTTGCAATTCCTTAATCGATCTAGGTTTGTTAATCCAAAATGTAGCAGTTTCATTACATTCCCTTGAGCAGCTTTTACACCTCTCAGTGTTAAAAGTTTTCTTGACAAGCTTAATATCTATTTCAGTCATTTAACCTCATTTCCCCTAACTTATGCTCCCACAGACCACATTAAATAACTCCTTTCTGTCACCTGCCTGTGACCTTTAGACATGTGTGAAATTATTTATATCTCCTCAGCTCCCTCTGAAACAATCAATCACAGCTATTTTGTTCCGTTTCCAAATTTATCCCCTTTCTATAAGGGTCCATTATTAAAAGAGATGGATGCTCTTCACTGATTTCTTACAAATTTCTTCATAAACACATTATTATTTATCAAATGCCATCAGCAGGTCTCATCCCCAGTTCCAACATTGTGAGATACTGTGTTGCTTAATCTTACATGCAGTGAAACAACCAGACCATAATGAAAACAAGGGAAAGTAAAGACATGATGATGATTGCTGTTGAAATGCTGAAGCACCTACTGACAAGCTGGAAATGCACTGTAGCTTTGAATTTTCTATCAGAAACTAGAAAAGATACGTTACCCTGTGTTTCACAAATTATTATCAAGTCATAATAGCTCTATAGACATTTTCCCAGATGCATTCACGACTTCCTAAAAAAGGTAACCTATAATTCCCGTTACCTCTCAAGTCATAACTTCAACCTTCAGTTTCTCTTAAACAGCTGGTGTCAAGAATAAGACTTAGGGATGGAGGTAAAAACTGCATTCCTTGCATAACTGCAGGTTTTAATGATATCATCAGCCCCAGCAAGGTAAATGAAGAACCCTGAGGGTTGCACTCATGCCTTAGCAGGTAAAAGCAAGAGAATTTCACCAACCGTATTAAGTGAATTTTTTTCCCTCTCTTTTTAAGTCTATTTTAAAATACCCCTAATTGTATAGGAGCACTGCTAGGTAAATGGACATTTTTAGGTTTTTTATTTACTTTACCTTCCTTTCAAGTTTCATAAGCAAAATCAGCAATTCACTTCCTTTAGAATTTTGCACATATTAAATCATGTCCTCAAACATTCATCAAGACTCCTCAACAAAGATTGCAGTTCATTAAAGATGAAACAAGGTGCTCTCAGCAAACTCCACTGCTCACTTTCTCTTAGGATTATGGTGCTGAAGGCCCAAATGAACTCCAGTAACTTCCTACAAATTATTTTGGGCCTATGCATGACTGAGTATAACCAAGAGCAAACCCTGGAATAACAAAGGAGCAAAGAGAAGTTCACAGGTTCCTCACTGCCATCATGCATGGAAGAAACTCTTGTGATTGCAATTTCATTGTGGATTTCTCTAAGTATCATATTTACAGCCATACTGTCAGGAGCAGTAAAGACGCCCAGGTACCCAGGCCAAGGATTTCATTCCTGGGTTTATGTAACATTTTTTCTTAGCCAAATAATATTTCCTGTGTCTCTCCAGTTCAGTAAGTCTGAAAGAACATGTTTCACAGAACATTTTAACACTTTCATTTCCAGCCTGGCCTGGGAAGGTAAAAAAACATAAAGCCAGGCCTACATTTTGAACTTCTTTCTCAAAACCTGTATCAGACTTCCTTCTTAAGAGAAATCCTCTGGACTTTGTAATACCTATATAATTATGAACATATGGGGCAATATATAATATTTTCTGGTTAAATTCTGCACCCCTTCTCTGCTGTCTTCTGCTGCCTTCTCTGTCTGCTATTGCTCTAATACCTGATAACACAAGGTCGTTTTCTGTCTTCAAAGCAGCAGCCTCACACACAGAGGTTTTCATTCGGGTGACCATATCGGAGTCTGGAATGAAACAGGAATCAAAGAGCAGAGTAATTCCCTTTATCTTTCTTTCACAAGACAAGATAATTCCTAGTTCCCAAAATTTAACAAATATATGAAGTGCATCACTTAGGAAAACTTCTTTGGTAGTTCTAGCAAATGTTGAATCAAGAATGAATAAAACCATGTCTGTATATCTCTGGGGAAAGCCTAAACCAAAATGCATTGTTTGGATGACAAAAGTAAATGTCACATCCTCAATCACTCTGCATTCAGCATCAATGCTCTGGAGGCTGTGTGCACTTATAAAGCATTATTACAAACCATTTGTGCAGGTTCTGCCATGTACATGGTAGGATTCATAAAGAAAAAAAAAATGCAGTTATTGTGCTAATTAACATAACCCATGTAATTATGCTTAAGGTGCCAAATTACTATGGTACTTGGACACTGATGGGACAAAGGCAGGTGTCTGTATGATATCAAGGGTATTAAAAGTAATAAGCCATGTTCTCAGACACAAGAATTTACTCAAATTTCATTAAACTGACAGTAGAAGAATTACTCCAGATTATACATTCCTGCCAAAATTGACTTCTGAGTTGTGTCTTAATTTGGACAGAATCAAATGAAGTGATAATGACACTTCCATTATAGAATAGACAGCTGCCACTTCCTACAGTTCATCATAAGTTTTTGTAAGAAATTCTGTGAGATAACTTACCTCTCCACAGGTAAACTTCCTGAAAGGTAGAGAAATTTCTTTCTGCCTCTTCCACCAACTTAGAAGCTATTAAAGAAAAAATTTTGTTAGAATAGCTGTTTAAATTAAACAGATATTTTTAAATGTTCAGAAATGGCATAGAAAACACATCACTAGACTATGCATCACCTTAATTACAGTATAAAAGTCTAAGGAAGAAGGTCCCAGGTGTCATGGGGCTAGTCTGGGTCCAGGGTGAGAAACTTTACTGAATTTCCCATCATTGCTTTTACCATGCAGATCTGAGCATCTCCCCTTTTATCTTTGCTCCAGACTTCACCATTCTTTCAGAATATTGGCTTGGATCTGCCTGAATTAAATGCTGGAAGTACTATAGAGTGACATACTGAACACAGTCTTGACTTCCATTAATGTTCACGTGGCAAAATGTGAGAGGTCCATCTATCTAACAAAGCATCCAGTCAGAGAATTCTTATTCTCTTGTGATATGGATTAACTTGAAAAAAACACTGGAGTACAAGAGCAGGTTGGTGAATAAGGCAGAGTCTATACAACAATTAAAGAGAACTAATGTAAATTGAGGTAATTCATTGACATACTTCCACTGAACACTTGTCCTCCCAGGCTGAAGGAAAACCTCTCCTCCTTCTCGTCATAGCTCATGCTGTTACACATCCCACCCATGGCTGAGGTTGGTGTTGGATTCCAGCCTTTGGCATTGCAGATCAGCACATCTGGGGAGCTCAGCAAACTGCACAGAATGGTACCTAGGGGCAGGCAAAGACACAGCTGCATCATTCCACTAATGCTCTGCACCTATACAGAGCTTTTCATCCAAGACCCCCAATAATTTCTTTAAGTGCCAACTGAACCTGTGACACTGAGAGAGATACCATTCTCTACCAAAAAAAAAAACCCAAATAAGCAAATCAGAGCCATATGTTCAAATTGGAGTGCTAAGGTTAGCTACTCACACCCAAACTAAATATTTGTAGGCTGTTTTTCAGAGATTTCAAACACATACTATTATCACCTAATAAAATAATAGTATTATCTGATAATACCCAACAATGTTCTCAGCACTTTATAGCACCACAGAGACACATCCAAACCTTTGATGGTCTTACAGTCTCAGGTTCTGAACCAAAAAAAGCACTTATATATTTTTACTGCAATGGTTTCCTGAACTGGTGCCTGATTTCAGTCATCCCAGGCCTGAGTCTCCTCCAGCACTGTGATGTGAGTCGAGGGACCAGCAAGTTTACGGCCACATGTTCTGGTATCTGTTCCCATAACTTCTAATACTCAGCTCTTGCTTTGCACTTGCTGTCACAGCTCAGGCACTTCTAAGGTTTTACAACGCCCTCTCTAGTTTGTTTTTATGGACTGGGTACATGAGATATTGAATATATTACCTTTTCCTTCCTTTTTTTTAATGCTTAAGTCCAAGTAATGCATTTGGTACTGATCTGCAGTACTGAACTGCAGTAGTGATCCAAATAGGTCACACCAACTAAACAGAGAGCTCTACAACATTCACCTTCTACACTCACAAGTGAGAGAATCCACAATCTGATGGTAAATATATAGAGAAATGGACTTCACAAGATCATCTAGAATATTTTGATGTAAAAAACTATGACATGCCAAAACAAAAAAAAATTCTGGAAATATCTTCTTGACAATTTTCACAGATAATTTGTGACAGATTTTCACAGATTTTCATAAATTTAGGATTAGCTTCCACTCCAAACTGGATAAGTGCTTGTCACATAGCAGCCACTAGCACATGCCTGGATTTCACAGAATCATAGAATATCCTGGATTGGAAGGGACCCACAAAAATCTTTAAGTCCAACTCCTGGCTGTTGATAGAGCCCATCTTAAATACTTGAGGCATGTCATTTAGAACTTCACATTTCCTACAGGAAATGCATCTCCAAGGGGAAAGTCAGTACCATGTGAATTTTAAACTATAAAAAGTGCGTACTGACATAAAGTGCTTAAACTTGCTGGCAAAAATCTGGTTCTGCCCAAGTCCCACCTCTGCCAGGCTCCATCCATCCCACTCCCACTTGCTGTCCTAGCTAGACACCCAGACCTGGGAGATTTTAGCATTCCTGCATGCACTAATATAACATAATTCTGTTTAGCATCCTTTTTTCCTGCTCTTAAAAGGGAGCTGATTTCCATTTGCACTACAAGAACTCTGGAGGCACCTTCTTAACTTCTGCATCAGCTGAAAGGCACCACCTTCTGGCCACCAAGCTGTGCTGAGTACAGAGAGAGGTGTTTTCAGAATGATTTATCTCACCAGGATGAGATGTCACACACTCACAGAGAATAGGCCGAGTTGGAGGGACCCACAGGGATCACTGAGTCCAATTCCTGGCCCTGCACAGGACAGCCCCAAGAGTCACACCATGTTCCAAAGAGCATTGCCCAAACACTGCTGGAACTCTGTCAGGTTTAGCCCTTCAAAATGTCCATTTTGTTCCAAGAGCAGGTTGCTACCTCAGGTCTTTATCTCTACTGCTACAGATTATGTCTTGGGCATTACTCAAACACTGACAACACCAATAAGTGCCAGTGATGTAGAGACAGGCTGCTGACACCAGTATGATGCAAAGGTGGGGGTACTGTGTCCAGCAATGACTTCTACTCATTTAGCATTGGTTTCCCACAGCAGAACTCTTTCCTGTGCAATCAGGAAACCTGATCAGGTACCTCCATCCAGGGGGAGCTGGCTCAGGATGAATCCATCACAGCAGGAGTCCCGGCTGCACTCCTGTCTGCAGAGCAGCTGAGCATCAGTCTGGGATGTGCCGGCTGCCGGGAGCACCACAGAGCGATACACACCAGACAGCACATTCTGGAAGCCAGTCCTCTCAAAGGCCTTGAGTCCAGAGGAGGTAAATTCCTGTCCTGGGTAGACAGAATGGGAAAGAAGCTCAAGAGGAGCTCAAGGGATGCTTCTGAATTGCTTGCAGACTGGAGCTGGTTGAAAGTTTTATGATCAAAACTCAGTTTTAAAAGTCCTTTTCTAGACTTTGAGTTTCAGAAGCAATACAAGATCATCAAATGTTTTGGTGCCACTATTCTTGAGTAGCTGGTCGTAATGTATGGCCAGCAAAGAGCTCCTGAACTGATGCATGCAGTAAGGTTGGCAATATTCCACCTTCAAGCACTGTTAGTAACTCCCAGATAAAAATGAAATAAACTTATCTCATTTAAAAGGTAAAATGTGTAATGTGGCCAATTAAGGCTCCTGCTGACTAGGAGGGCATGAGCCATAGAATTTTGGATGTAGAAATCTAGAGTAGATCTGGTATCAACAAGATTACACTGATTGCAACAAGCCTTGGGGACTTGTCTTTTTTTCAAGTGAGACTTAGATCCTTATTTTTATTAATACTAATAAATAGAGACTCAGAGTCTTGGATAGAAAGTACAAAGAAAACAGTGAGAGCAGAGAGTTTTGACTCAAACCCTGCAGCATTCTGCATTTGGTTATCTTGCTTCCAGTTTGGCATGAGGCTTAAAGCTGGACGCACAATGGATGTGGTGCTATCAGCCACACTCAGGCCATAAATAAATAAATAAATAAATAAATAAAATTTGTCTCATGCATTCATTAGTTCAGCTGAAATGTTTTGGGATTCATGGAGAGCAGTTTATTTCTTGGCTGGTATATTACTACAACAATTCACAATCAAAAGTAATGCAAACTGTTAAATTATGTACAAGCTGGTCATTAATAATGCCTTCTATATTCAAATAAACTGCTTAATAAAGAGAAATCACAACACAACAGAACTGAATAGGACAATATATTGGAAAGAATTCGAGTTTTTATGGGACTAGTGGTTGGGAAAAGCCATCCAAATGGCTTAAAAAAGCTGTATTCCTTATTTCTAGGGAACAAAATGTGAAGGGAAGACTTGATGAAGTTTCTTGACTGTCACTAAACGTCAAGCTTTAAAAAGTGTTGTGTCTTCTTAAACAAAGATGCTCCCCACATTTAGTCATGCTCCTCTACAGAAGTAACTACCAGCTTGGGCACAGAGTCAGATTTAGGTGAGTGATTCACATCTGGTACCTCTCTTCAAATAGACCATCAGTGCATCTCCCTCTGGGTTCCTGACACGAAGCAAGCAGCTGAGGCCACTGATGCTAGTGGCAGCAGGGTTACCCAAGACACCTTGCACCTGGGAGAGAAAACAGGCAAGCTAAATAATCCAACCTAATTGACTTCCTCTCCTTAAATGAATTTTCTTTATTAAGAAACTCGTGGGGAGGAATGAGCACCCACAAAGGTTATCACAGCACAACTCCACGTGGACATTTTTTATTCTATCTCATAAAGACATTTTTTACTCTATCAAACTGAGATCTCATCTCCTCAATGACACATTGCTGTTTGAAAGTAGTGAATAGGAAAACAGTACAGTGATAAAGAGCAGAGAATTCAAACCCTGGCCTAGAGGAAGGGACTCAAAAAGTATGATTGTTTCAGGTGACCTGATCACCAACCTGACTACTTCCAGTTTGGACTATCGAGATTAACCCTCTTTTTAAATCAACCTGATATCCTGTCTGATGGAATAACAGTGCTGTGTGATGTTTCAACCAAACACTGAGGTATTCAGATGTCATTTCTGGAAACATCTGGGTGTAGTTTCTTTACCAACTTACATGGATTTATTACTGCCATAGGGAAGAGCACTGTCCAAGGGTCAGGTAAGAGCCTGCCTTTGTTCTGTGATCTTGTCTACTTACATTGAACACACAGCACTATGATAAACATGTATTATATGATTATATGATGTTACCAGTCCAGAGGTGGTGCAGTTGAAGTTGACTTCAGCAGCGCTGTATAATTCACAGAGCACTTCGGTACCAGCAGGAGCTACAGTTGCAAAGCCACAGGAATCTTCTCTCTCACAGCCTGAAAAACAGGAAAGAAATTTTATGTTTCCTAGCACTTCACATGCAAAATGTTTGCTACTAATTCCACTGCTTACTGCGGTTTACTTAGATTTCCATATGTCTATCAGGCTGCAAGCACATGACTTTAATTAGCTAAATGAACTTTAGTACTCAACTATTTTAGTAGAGGGTTAAGGATTTTAAATTTAATTAAATTCATGCAAAAAGTTGCTCATCACCTGATGATATAAACATTGGAGACAGGTCTAAACAGCCACCAAATATTTAAAGTCTGCTGGATGATTTTGCCTGAGACAGGACTCTCATGAACCACTTTGCCAACACATCAATCTGCCTGGTACAGTAACCCCATGGCAAGGAGGTTGTGACAGATATCGGAGTGATAGGAAGGAGGGAAGCATCAAATTGTTCAATCATGCTGGCTGTCCCTGCAGCAATCCCCGGGCCACTGTAAGGGAGAAACAGCCATCCCCTCCAGATTTAGGAGTGGCTGAAGATCCTTCTGCCCTGACACTTTCACCATTAACTTACTCCCACAGCTTTGCTCCTAGCACAAATGAAACACTTTCCAAATGTATTTAGTGTAAAATCAACCAACTTAGATCAAAACATCAGCAGAAACGCAAGCTGAGCTATTTGACTTTACATGGACTAAGAGAGGGAAAGATAAACCCTTACCCCACAATGGGCACTCCAGCAGTAATACTTTGTAATAGTGCTGCCATTTACATAACTTATAAAGAAAATACAGCTATGAGCATGGAATCAGATTGGCTGGCAAAGGGGCATGATTTCCTCCCCAGGTTCGTTCTCAGGATCTCTCAGTTCAGTGTCTTGCTTTTGAAGGTCTCCATTTGCAGGGGAAGGTGCAAGAAATCTTAACAGTATACAGCCAGGATGAGCTGGTGCAGGAAGATCATTCTAGTAACACATAAAAGGCTTCACATATTCAATTCTTAGCAGGAGAGGTGATTGCTCCAGCTAGACCATGGCAAGTGACACAAAGCCACTGATTAGTCAGAATTTTGCTATGTGCCTTACAAACAGGACATCTGTGTTATTATTGCCAGGGTGGTTTAACTTTGAACATATCTCCTCTGCCTCCCTTCACAGTGTGAGCCTTAGGAGACACAAGGTGAGACTGACTCAAAGCACCCTGAAATCAGTGTGGTGATTCCTCTTAGTTTGAGATGATTCTGAACCAACTAAAACCAGATGCAACATATTATATCGACTGTAAGACTTGGCAGAAGAATACCTCTGCACTCCTTACAATACCCTTCTGATGTAAGCATTTTATGTGCCAATCAGGTAATTTGTGAAGAGGTAAAAGCTTGGTTTTCATATGTCCTGAACACCTAATCCTTCTTTTGTCTGCACATCTGCACAGTCTGATGAATGTTTCCTGGTTTAAATCTCAGTCCTCATCCATATTGCAAACTACACCAACTGGCTTTAAAGTCAGATGACTTGTCTGAAATGGTATGTAAAGTCAGAAGACTTCTTTCTGAAAGAAACATTGATCTCTACCCTGAACCAAGGTCACCAAAAGCTGTAAATACCTTGCAGTGAATTGGTGCCAAACTGCAGAACATACAGTTCATCTATGAACTTAACTATAAACTCATCATTTAAAAAGATTATTATTTTCCATGATGGTCAGTGTTGTCTCTCCAGCTTTTCTCAGTTTTCTCACCTGAAATGCACTGAAAATATGTACTTTGCAGGTCTCCCCCAAATGACTGAGACTGAAGAATTTGAGCTTGTTCTGATCCATAAATCAGGCTGGAGGCAGGAACTCTTTCAAACTTTCTGAGCACTAAAAAAGACAAAAAAGACCCAACCAGGTAGTATTATCAGTTCCCACACTGCAAACAGACAAAGATTTTAGGTAGAAATTGAAGAATTCTGTGGGGAGAGAGGTCTGCTCATTGAAGGATGTACCATAACCTCACAGATCATGCAGGAGACGGCTGGCATGAGAGTAGAATTTCTGCTTTGAAAAAAAAAGTCACAAGATGTTTTAAAAATCAGTTAGCCAGGAGTGGGCTGGGATTTTACTTTCCAGTGAGGCTTCTCTTCCAGCAGCAGACCTGCCATCTCTCATTACTTGTTCATGAACTATTGAGTCAAAGGGGGAACCAACTTTCTACAAAACAGTCACAGAAACAAGAGCCAGCTCCAACAGCACTTGGTTAGACAAGAAATCCAGGAGCCTTATCACTTGTCTCCAGAAACACAACAGCCTGATCTCCACTGATTTCAGGCCCAGAGCGATATCCAAGGTAGTATGTCCTACATGCTGCTTTATTACTCCTGCATTCCACTTTTAAAACCTGACTGTCACTTTACTGACCAAACCCTTTTATCTGCTCCCTCTGCACTGGACCCACTGCACCTGTGTGCGAGGAGTCTGACAAGCAGCACTGTTCACACACTGAGAAAAGCTCATGGGGTCTAGAGATGCAAACCCCAAAGGTCATGGGGTGAGGAATTTAATCCAGGCTCCAGAGGGTTTGGCCCTGGCTGTGCCCTGAAGAGGATTACAGACTGGTGAAGGGACACACAGTGCCACCACCACCCTGCTGAGGTTGTTACTACCTGTATTACCAAGGGGTTGGGCACAGTGTGGCCACAGATTGATACACCAGAACACTGGAGTGAGCACAGCACATTAACCCTCCCTGTGGCAGCGGAGTTGGAAGTAGAGGATCTTTAAGATCCCGTCCAACACAAGCCATTCTGTGATTAAGAGAAGAATGTGGTGACTTAGCATCATCCCTTGGTGACCAAACTTCTCTAAAGGACCCAAGTGAAGGCAAACCTCAGGCTCCTTGCAGCCAACACCTGGCCTAGACCTAAAAAGGGTAAAAGCAGAAGCCTTGGTGTGATCCTAGCTGTGGGAGACATCTGCCCATGGAAGAGCTGGAAGATCAGCCCTTCTTTCCCCTGGGCTCACAGGCGCAGAGGTCCAGCCGGAGGATCACAGCCTCTCTCCCTGAAAGGTCTGGATAAACCACAAAATAAAAGTCAGGGATAAGTTCTTCAAATAAGCATTTGTACTCTTACAGAAAAACAGTCAGGGCTAAATCAGAAGCAAATGTCTACTACTGTCAGGGCTGAGTCAGCAGGTGCTTTTGATAAAACCATCATTTCTGCTCAGAAAGAAACCCACATGGGTTTGTCAAATGGTTAGCACAAGAAAATCCTTGCACTCCAGCTTGGATACGAGCATTAGCTAACTTCTGCATGAAACTGAATCCCTTCTGCATCTGAAATGTGCAGTGATGCCTTGTTAAAAACTGCCCTCATGTCTATTCCAATATTCAAATTTAAAAAATTACACTCTCTTTCTTTTCTTCTGATTTCCCCCCCTAATTCTGGTTTCATCCCACCTCTCCATTTTGAAGAGAAAATATTTTTTCTCTATTTTTCTCCCATGTTATTGAATACAATATGTATTCAATACAATGATATGGAAGAAAAGTAGAGAAAAAATAGAAAGCATTATGAAACAGTAAGTTGAAAACATTGAAAAAATAATAGGAAAGCTGCCTTTCTTTAAATTCTTGAATTGTGGTTTTTTATTTCAAAGATAGATTAAAAAATTGCACTCATAAAATCATTTCACAGGCTTAGTGCAGAGCAGAAATTCCCTATCTCACTTATTACTAGAGTAAAGCTCTAGGTCCTTCTGTTGCTGTAATCACAGAATCATAGAATGGTTTAGGTTGGAAAGGACCTTAAAGATCACCTAGTCCCAACCCTCATATAATAAATGTTAAGTGTAAACGTTAAGTGGCCTAAAATATAACAAGAGAGACAACAATAATAATGAGCCATGGTTGTTACAGCTTATTCCTGTGCATTCATACAAAGCAATTCTTCTTCCGTCTGAAGACTCAAAACCAAAGACCAGCTGGGTTTTGGTGACACTTCCCAAGTGCCTGCCTCTTGTCAAAGCAAGATCAGCCTTCAGCCCCTACTCTCTTGCTGTGTGCTGAATTCAGTTAAGGGAAATAGCAGAGGCAGGGGGGAAAAGTAAAAATAGAGATAAACAGTTTCACTTTGCACTATGATTTCTGGAAATGCAGCATGATCTTTAAAAGAAAAAAAAAATAAATTAGCAAATTATTATTTAAAAACCCAACCAAGTAAACAGATTTCTTAGGTGTTCATGGGGCCCCAAGCTACCTGATTCTTAGCTGGCATCCCTGCCCATGGCAAGGGTGCTGGAACAAGATGGTCTTTAAGGTCCCTTCCTACACAAATCATTCTATGATTCTATGATACATTGCTGCTGGTTTTTTAAACCTTGAATTTTCAACAGTCATAAATATTTGTAGTGATATTTCTAGCATGCTCCACAAAAACAAGTACAGGTACCTACAACTGTTCCACCCTAGGGAGAGGCAGAAATTCCCAAGCAGAAAGATTCATGGTAACAGAATTGAGATCCTGAGTCCTCTCCCCAGAGAAACATCTCAACTATCCTGTGATTGAGGGCAACAGAGGCTTTCACCTGAGGTTCCTGACTATGATTAGTCTATGAGTTAGTGGGAATGAGTTAGTGGGAAATAGCTTAGTGGGGGAAAAAAGCTATTTTAAGAGAAGATAGTTTTGCAACCTCTTCACAACCGAGGACTTTCAGTTCACACTCCTTCCACTGATCACACTTGTCATAAGACATTGTCTAACTCAAAGCACACCATGACATCAGTTTCTAAACAGAATATTCCATTAAATTCAATACCAATCATATGATGAGCATATAAAAACTTCTGGGAAAAAGCAAAAGCTTTGAGGCTGAGAGGAGTAATTAGATCTTACTGCAGGCAGTCTGGGGACTGTTTGATAGATTACTTTCTTTGTTTTTTCAAGTTTTTCATCCTTGAGAACCAGCACTTAACAGCTGCGTTCAAGCAGAAGTAACCTCCCCCAGCCTGCCAGGATGTGTTCCCCAAGTCAGATACCTTACAGCAGGGGCCTAGAGGGTGATGTTATGTTGTGGCTGTGAGGTCATCGCTGAAAATAGTCTATTTCCCATGAATATAATGATGAGGGATAATTTTACAAAGAAATTAATAATTCTGCTCCGTTCTCATTAGCCCTCTCATTATTCTTTTGGGTTTTTCCAAGCAGAGAGCATGAGGTCAGCACATATCAAAAGATGGCAGCCATCTGAGAGTGCAGGAAATCTGCTTCTCTCTCTTCCCTTACCAGAAATAACTTCCCCAGTGTCATCAAGAAATGCAAAACCAAGGAGGAATTTGGCTTAAGGCAGAGGGCACAAGTATAGGAAAGTGAATAACTATGGGACAGTGAATCCCCATAAGCTGTGGAGTGATTAATCTCTTCATAAGGAGGTTTCACCTATGTGGGGTAAAACATATCCAAAATATCCTTCTGTCACTTACCCAAGCACTGGTCATCTGTAAGCAGATCCTCTGTTTCTGTCCAGTTCAATGCTGCTCCAAAGCTGTTGACACAGAAGGATTTCTTGGTGTCAGGGTCTTGCTGGGAAGGTCTATACTGGCCACTTTCATCACACTGCAGGCCCTGCTCATTGCTCTGGCAGGATGTGACACCTGTTACAAGTGAGCAAGGGAAGGAAAAAGGAGCTTTGATAATGCTGCCACAGAGTTTCACAGAATGGCAGAGGCTGGACAGGACCTCTGAAGGTCATAAGGTCAGAGCCCCCTGCTCAGGCAGGGCCACCTGGGCTGCCCAGAACCATTTCCAGATGGAAAAGGAGTACACAACCTCCCTGGGCAACCTGAGACAGTGCTCGGTTGTTCTCATAGTAAAAACATTTCTGATGCTCAGAGGGAACCTCCTGTGCAGCCACTGGTCCTGTCAACGCAGTAAGACAATGATCAATGCTGTAGGACAAAAGTCCCCTTAGCACAGCAGAGATTTCACTGAAAATTAAGCTATGATTTGCACCGAGTTTCATGCTCTAAAGTATGGTAGTCTCACTGCTTTGTTGCTACTTCAGTTTGTGTTTCAAACATTTCTTGGATTCTCTGTCATGCATCAAATCTCTGTTGATGTATTTCCAGTACTGTAAAGCAAAGTACAGAGGAGGAACTCTATTTTCATACAATGCCTGCTGCAGTGGATCTGTGGAATGTTGTGAGCAATGAGAAGAGCTATCACAGCAATTAATTCAGAAAAACTCTTCAGACTCTGCAAGGAGACATCAGGGAATGAAAGAAAGTAGGAAGATAATGTGTAACCTGGCTTTTGGAGAGGGCTGGCAGAGGTGCAGCACAAAGGTAAGTGAAACCAGGCAGGGAGCAAAGAAAATTGCAAGTACAAGTTTTTAAACCCTAAGGAGCAAACTTTTAAGAACACAAGTCCAACACCTACCCAGGAAACACACAGGGAAAAGAAGAATGACAACTGCAGGCAAAGAGCTAATTGATGTTAGGAGACATCACAATAAAAATGGGGGGTTTATCCCACCTAAGAGAACAAATAGGTTGAAAGAGAACAAAGTAGACCATATACTCAATGACACTCCCAAGAAGCCCATTCTTGGTACTCTTACTTTTATCTTATTTTTATATAAGATAATTCTGTAGACAAAACTGAATTTGGACCTAATAACTGATTTTCTGTACAGAACTGCATGAAAAAAACAAATCATTTAAGCTGAATTCACCAGTTTTAGTGAACATTTCAATAATTGCTTTGTGAGAAGTGTTTGTATTTGCAGGGGAAAGAGCTGTACAAAACAAGACTATTTTAGAGTTCATGAAAGTGCCAATAAATGAACTGCATAAGAAGTTTCTTACTGATACTGAACACTCAGATATAATTCCTGAGGACAACGAACATGTCTAGAGGAATCACAACATCCTGGATGAGACTGACCACTTGTTTCTCATGCATTTTTGGTCACAACACCAGACAGTTTGTACTTTGTAAAATGCTTTTGAATGTATGCAGAAGGAATCATATCCATCCAAAAAGCCCCAGAGGGAGGTTGTCGGGTTTTTTTTAACTTAGAGATGAATAAAAAAAAAAATCATTAGTTATTTGAAGCCAGAATATAAAGGATATGGAAAAAATGAGTTCAACTTACAGTGATCAGCACTGATTGCCCCATAGGAGCTGGTAGTTTTGCCCACAGGACACTTGATACAGAAGGAATGTCCTGTCTGATACTGATAGTAGCCAAGAGGGCAGGGAATGCATTCATCGTCCTGGAAATAACTGCCCGGAGGACAAACAACTGCAAAGAGAACAATCACCTCATTACTCGTTTGGAATTCAACCAGTTCTGGCATTTGCACACACATGTGTGGGTATATGTGTGTGTGTGTGTGTGTGTGTGTGTGTGTATATTTATTTATTTATAATGCTGATAGATTTCCCATAGGCTTCAAGCTCTTAATATATGTATTTCTAAGTATAACAAAGTAAGCACTTCTTAAGTGATCATTAAACTCATCAATGATAGGAATATAGGCTGTGATCTGTTTTCTCAGATCACCCTAAACCTGTTCTTGAATTAGTGCACATGAAGCCCTTTGGAAAGGCCAAGTCCAGGCCTGATTTCCATCTGTCAAATCCATTTGTAATAAGATAATGCAGGTGGATAAGTTGTGAAAGAAAACAAAGGAACACAAGCTAGAAAAAGAGTAACTTCTAACACTACAAACAGAAACAGGAAGGTTGTGAGGAGCAGAAACTCCTAAACCATCATACAGAAATCCACCATATGGTAGCACTTTCATTCAGAATTCCTGCTACAGAAATTTTTGTTAAGCACTTCCAAGCTAAACAGTAATGGCTGGATTAAAAGTCACTAGTTGTGCACATGACAACCCACACACAAACAAAAATATGTTCTTAGTGATGTTCTTAGTTCGTGTATATAGAATTTTCAAAACAATCAGGAGCAATACTTCCAGCTGACCTGTTGCATTTTACAAAGAAAATTCTTTGTCTTCTGGGATGTCATGGAATACTGTCTTTCCCTCCAGAGCATTCAAATGAACATTAAAGCAGAAGAGTCACAGACATATTTGCAGGACAATACCTCTGCTTGTTATTTCACAGCTGCTTTCCAGATGTAGATTTCCTTCAAAACACTATCAAATGTATATTTTGGGACTTTGACAAGGTGAAAAACTTTATTTCTGTTCTTGCCCTGCATCTTGACAGAAGTTTAAGCCTCCATGAGAGAGGAACAGTAATGCAATATTGGCCATTCTCACTACAACCCATATGATGAATTGCTGTTCTGGCCAAAACAGCCAAATGTAAATTAATTTAACTCATGGGAGCACATAAATTATAACAGACTAAAAAGACAGCTAGTAGAAAAATTATCATATCTTCCTTCATCTGCTGTAAATAGTCCAGTGGAAAGGTCTGGTATAATACAACTGTGAGATGAAATTTTCCTCCAAGTACGCATCAAGGCAATTACTCTGGGTAAAACACATATCTAAAATCAATTACAGAATGTAAAAAATCCTGGATCAGTCAGAATTCTCCTTTCAAAAGCACATTACTTAATACACAAGAGTGTCTGATACATTTTAAAGACAGTTTTCCAACACATGCAAAAAGCATAATACTCGTACAACAGCAGAAATTAAAGTGCAGTCCATGCCTAAATTGAAGACAAAATGCAATGAATGAGGAGACTAATTAAGCAATTAAAGTTTAAAATTAAACAAATTTAGCTTTTCAAAGCATTCTCCTGTTTTTGTAGTTTTAGTCACAATGTGAAAGAAACATCTGTGTCTCCTATCATATTTTAAGCAAGAAAAATTGCCTTTCATTTCATACATTGGATTGACAAAAGAGCACAAAGAGTAGTAAAAAATGTTGGTGCAGAATCACATTTTCTAGACTCTATAACTCTTGGAGGGACCCTTCGCTTCAGCTACAGGCTACACTGACACAATCACATAGAGGTTTGGTTTGACCCTACGAGGGAGACAAACCACTATACCGTACTTCTTTCAAGCATTAATACATTTTAACAACATAAGAAACTAGAGAACAGCTTTCAACCAAAATCTCAGAGCTAAATGTTACCACTGGGAAAAAACTCTGTAACCCTAAACCAGGAAAAATTAAATTAAAATATAAAAAACAAAACAAAACAAAAAACCAAATTTAATCCCTTGCTCCTGCACATGAAATATGGAACCTGCTCCCACTTCCAACCTGACTCTGGCTTCTGTGTACCAGGGGAACAAGTTGCAAAATACAGGGTAAGGAGCAACTCACTGAAGTGATTCCACAGGGATACCACCCTTTGCAGGAGCCTCAGCTCTCACTACACTGGGCAAGCTCAAAAACTGTCACAACTCACCATTGCCCAACACTTGCACTGCTCTTTTTTCCCTCCAGGGGTACTGGAAAACTTTGGGATATCCGATTCTTGATCTAGATTATTAGAAATGAAGTCTTGAGCTGCCAGTCACCTACCAATTTAGCCTGCCCTTTTGTTTGGGTTGTGTTATGCTCAATGCAACTCCGATAGAATTGTCAAGCATTTTAAAAAATAAAGAGAACTAGCATAAAAAGGTATAGTGAAACAAAGATAATTTAAAAATAGGCTTCAAGTTTTCTCCTGAAATAAATGGGGGAGAAGGGTTATGTTCCCAAAGTCCTCCTTGGCAGTTTCCAACTCTCTTCATTTTGATTCATACCTTAGCAAAGAAAGTGCCCTTTTTTCCTATTAAAATTTAGAAAAAAAAAACAAAAACCTGTTACCCCAAACTCTTAAAGAATTATATTAATAGATACCTGTGACATAACATAACTCAGTGTAAGACTGAGACTAAGAAAAAATGTCACATTAGAAAAAATTAACACATGATAAATGTTACCCATTTTACAGGCAGGAAAACACGAAACAAAGCTACAATAGATGCAAACCTAAATAAGCAGATGACTGTAAGGAAAGTATAAGAGTTGAAGATGCAGAAACATGTGAGTTTCATGTTTCTAAATGAAAATATTAAGCTTATTGAGAGCATCAGAAACCTGTCACTACTGAGTTGACCACACTTCCTGAAGGAAAAACAAATGACATTGACAGTGAAATAAAACCAAACACATCAAAAAGATCAGGATCTGAAAACACAATTTGCATTTCAAGAACAAGTTGTAACAGGAAAGAGGAGAGAATACAGAATCTCTGCCGCCCTCACACAACTTTGGTTTCTGTAGTCACAGGTGATACTTCTTACTAATAATCCCTATTATTAGTAGAGAAACAGATCCAGACAGGATGAATGACCAGGACATATCCATATATATATATGTGTGTGTATATATATGTATGTATTAGAGGAACCAGAAGCTGAATTCCTAAATTCCCAGCTCAGAATAAAATATACAGTCCTGCTACACAAACCAGTGTCCAGCAGCAGGTACACCATGACAGCTTAGAGTATGAAATCTCTGTCAAAAGTGGAGCAGAAACCTTTTTTCCACATCTCCATGATGTTTGCTTTACTGAGTGACATTTTCCACAGCTAGCTGGTTCAAATATTTATGAATTAACCCACAAGGCAGGTTAATTCGCTGATTCCTAGGGGCCTTTATGCCTGGCAGGCAGCACTTGGCAGAAAGATCCAATTCTTTGTAAGTTCTGCTCTAAGTGACGGATTCTACTTAAAAAATAATGATGCCTTTAAATAATACAACACTACATCTTTTTCAGTAGCTGGAGTTGTTATGGACTCTGGACTCAGGAGGAATTAATATTTTTTCTTCATGTATTTAAGTAACCCTGAAATGTTTCAGACTGTGGAGATGAACTGAACCTGCAGTCAATTTACCCTTAAAGGTCCAGGCTAGAAACCGCAGCAGTTCAAAAGTGGTTCGTCACTTGATTACCTTACCCAGGCATTAGGAAACTCTCTGAACTTAAAGAGGAACACCACACCAAGCAGGGAGATAATTTTTTTCCACATATTCTGGTTTGCTTCACAGTATGAAGTGATGAATTTCTGAAAATATTCCCAATGTTGGAAAACTTATCCAATACCTGCTTCTGTTATCTTATCTACAAGTGGTACATCTCTTCTCCTTTCCCTAGATAAAAAAAGGCTAGATATAGTGAATACGCTGCAAACTGGCATAAATGAGACATGGACTCATTAAGGACAACTGGGCCAGCAAGAACAATCAGGAACTGAAGGAAGGTTGGTGTTGATAAAAACAAGAGTGGGGCTGTTAAGGCAAAGGCACTTTGGCAGCATGACCTGGTACCAAGGACAGGTTGGCACAGCCATGGGGAGCTGTGGAAAAGGAAGGTTTGGCAGCCCTAAGCAGGATGTGAGCAGAAAGGCAGCCTGTTCCAGGGAACCAGACTAAACAGAAGGAAAGAAGAAGGAAAGAGGGCAGAAGTGCAGTTAGGTCTGGGTGTTAGCCAGCATCAAAAAAGCTTCCATCAGAGCTGGCTGGACTTGGCCCCAGAATTCACAGTCTCAGGACTTCTGTCATTTCTGCATCTAGTTTTTTATTCCAGGTAATGTATCATTATCTGAATCTCTGCCTACATTATCTTTGTGAAATCCTCTTATTAAGGATCCTGTACATTACAGAATGACTTTCTATTGCCAGACAGATCTAAAATAGTCCACAAAACTGTTTACAAAACTTTCTTTACCATGTCAATGCCAATTTCCAAATCGTTGGTTCAACACAAGGAAGGAACAGTAAGCAAAGCCCTAATTCCCATCTCTCCCATTCATGATGGTGCCTCACACCTTTCAAATATGAACCTTAAACAGAAGTTCACTGATGATTCTCTAATTTCAGTTTTATACTGATTCCTGACAACATCTAAGAATGGAAAGCTAAAAACAAGACATACCACATCCTTGTGAATAAGGAGATGAAATTCTACGAAACCCACTTCTACATCTGAGCTGCACACGTGGAGACAGATCAAACTCTTCATCCCGGGGAAAATCAATGACAGAATCTGCTTGGAACTGCTTGGAATCCAAATGCAGCAGAAAACCACCATCCTTAATCTCTTTTATAAATGCTCCAATGAGATTTTCCCCAACAATTGCATTTTCTAAAGAGGGAAAAAAATACAACAAAATAGCACGAAAGACATTTCCAATACAGGAATGGAACACAGAAACTGATGAACTTGAAGTTAAAAACAGAGGCAGATGCAGAAATACAAGGATGTTAACAAACAGCTGACCATAATGAATCTGTACAGTGTCTACCAAATCATAGTCTTACTTTGCTCACTTTGTTTAAATACACCCAAAACCACCGAACACAGAAAGACCCAAATCTGCCTTAGAAGGTAACGGAAGTTGGAACATAATGGGAGATGATGGTGCTGTGAGTATACAGAGAGGAGATTCTCCTCTGTCTCTTCTGAAACCATACAATCATTCCCTCAAAAAGCTATTTTTGTACTACAGGGAATTTACAGTGTGGAGAGCGTCAAAGAGATACTGTCCTCAAAGAGGAACACTTTCAAAAGAAAAGTTGGATATAAAACCAAACACAATTATACTTTGATTCACTTCCTGCAAACTGCTCAAATATTCACAGGGGCAAAAGAATATTTATAAGATATAATTCAGAGTAAATATAATTTAGATCAAATATAAGGAAGAAGTTTTTTACAGTGAGGGTGGTGAAACAGTTGACCAAGTTGCCCAGAGAGGCAGTAGATGCCCCACCCCTGGAAATGTTCAAGGTCAAATTGGAAGAGACTCTGAGGAACCTGACTGAGTTGAAGGTGTCCCTGCCCGTGGCAGGGGTGTTGGACTAGATGACCTTTAAAGGTCCCTTCCAAGCCAAACCATTCTATCATTCTGCATTTTGTGTTTTCCTGAGAATATGGAACAACTGGGTGGATGTGAACAATATCAGACTATAGAACCAGGCACTACAGGACCACTGCAGCTGCCATCTGTGTCCTGAAGGATTTTGAATTAAGTTCTGATCAAGCAAAAATTGCTGTAGGACACATATCTCCAAGCCCCAAAGTAAGAAGGAAGGACACATGAAGACAGAGCTATTTCTGTTTAGTGCTGGGAACACCATCCCAAAGCAGTAAAACTGGAGAAAAGGTCACACAGAGTCACCAAGGTTGGGAGAGACCTTCAAGACAATCTAGTCCAACCACCAACCCAGCAGCACCATAATCACCCCTAAATTATAGGGGTGACAAGTGACATTGAACATTTCCAGGAACCACCTCCCTGGCCAGCTTATTCTAATGCCTAACCACTCTCTCAGTGAAAAAATTTCTGATTTCTAATCTGAACCTTCCCTGGGACAACTTGAGCCTATTTCATCTTGTCCTGTCACTTGAGACCTATGAGAAAAGATTGACCCCCACATCCTTTCAGGCAGTTGTAGAGAGGTCTCCCCTTTTCTCCAGGCTAAACAGCCCCAGCTCCCTCAACTGCTCCTCATCCAGCTCCAGACTGTTCCCCAGCTCCACTGCCCTTCTCTGGACATGCTCCAGCACCTCAATGTCCTTTTTGAAGTGAGGGGTCCAAAAATGAACACAGGATTTGAGGTTTCGCCTCACCAGTGCCGAGTAGGGGGGACAATGACTGCCCTGGTCCTGCTGGCCACATTACTCTCGATACAGGCCATAATTCTTGATATGCCCACAGAGGGCATTTGGACTTGGGATATATTTTTAATATCTTTTATTTTGAAGGAAAATACTGACTGCTTTTAAAGAAGTTCCTTACACCATCCCTAACTCTCGTGGAAACCACAGCAAAGATCCGCCAGTCAGTGGTCTCCACATAGTTGCTCTAGGATGTCAGATGTTAGGATCATTCTTTAGTGTCAAAGGTAATGCAACTAATAGAAAAAGAGGGAAAAGGAAAAAAGAAGAAAAAAAAAAAAACTTGGAAGAAATTAGTTACATTTTTAACAGTGTGTGAATTGTGTTTCTCTGAGTACAATAGAAACACTTTTCCACCACGGAGGACTTGCCCAATGGAAATTAACATCTGGAACAGTTCAGCTCATGCCCGATAAAGTAATTTTCAATCCCAGTAAAGGCAGCTGGGAGAGGCAGTCCTATCTGAAAGAAACATTCAATTATAGCTTCTTTCCACTGTGCGGTCACAGCCTGAAAAGGGAAATAATCAACACCAAAAGCTCAATTATACCATACCAGTGTTATAAAGACAGAGAAGCAAAACATTTGAAAGCAAATTAGGTTTAATCCACAGAAATATCAGAGGAAGAAAACTTACCGATATCATGTAAGTCAGGGAGGGAAGCGGTTGGGATGTTTTCCAGCTGAGTCCTCCACGTGATGTTCACTCCCAGGCGATCCACGCTCAGGCATTCGACATAGACAGTGGAATCATCACAGACAGAAACTGAGCCAGTTTTTCCAAATGCATTTACCTCGAATTCAGAATTAAGTGAAACCACAGTTAGTCAACCTGAGCACTTTCTGGTTCTTGCCCTATTCATTTGCACTGTACCATGTTCAAAAGTAACACTGTCAAAAGGGGCTGTAAAAACAGAAGCAAGTAAATACAGTTTTAGCAAGTCACATACTCACTGTGAGAATAGTCAAAATATTGTCTTCCATTGAGACAAATTTTTAATAAATACTGGGCTCTGTCCAAACCAGCACAAGCTCATGTGACATGATTTTTATGGCTGGAACTAAGCTGATCTGCTGATGTGGTATGAGACTAAACCTCTTTTTTTCCCACTCATCCATATGAGGGTGCTGCCAATCCTGACAGATTTCATGGCATATTCCATTTTTCCACCTCTCTCAAACAGGCAAAGGTCTATGCTGTGTTTCACCTTTTTTTTTCTTTTTAATACAAAACAAAATCCAACCAAAGAAAACAAAAACAAACAAAACAAACAAAATCTACCAACAATGGAGGATAAGGAATTTAGATTACCTGGAGGTGACATAAACCACGAGCCTTCAACTCATCTAAAATAAATATCTGGAATGCCTGGAGTAATCCAGAGTAGTCAGAACTACATGTCTTCTCAGGAGGCAGGAGTAGTTGAAAGTGTGTTTGAGCTTGGACTGTCTGAAATAATTGGACCTCTAAAAATGAAGTAGAAAGGGCATTTAGTAACCTCACTAATGAGGAACCTGCCTTTCAGAATTACTTTTAGAAAAGACAACATTGATTTGAGGTTCTCATGTTGCATCAATATCATCTCCCCACTTTTAGGGGAAAGCAGTAGAGCTGTCAGTAGTAAATAATAAGCAGCAAGACACAAGCTTGATGGTAGTATCCCGTTAACCCCCTGATTCTGTGATGCCATACTCCCCCTGCAGCCTGCCCTAGCCCTGGCCACTCCCTCAGTTTCTCCCTATTTGCTCCTGTACCCCAACCCTGCCCAGGGACCGCCCCTGGGCCCCTGACAAAAGCACCCCACACCCCGATCACAAGGTCTCTCTCTCTGTGGCTGGGGGTGCAGGACAAGGTGTGAATAAAGCCATCTTACCACCCTCATGAGAGACCCTTCTCCACCTCCTTTATCACCACTGTGTTGTAACACTGCTGGCTGCCAGAGCCAGATCGAGGGGCTGTCTGAAATGGACTCTGGGATGCAATTAATGGCATGGCCCTAGGAAACCCCCACTGAGCTCACAGGGAGCTGCAGCCTGCTAGGCAGAGTCCAGCGGTTACAACACTTGATATATATATATATATATATATATATATATATATATATATAGGTTGAGCATTAGAGAAAAAGCCAAGTGATGCACTTAGATTATAATGAAGAGATATTTTACACTGGAGCACTAACTCACAGAAGGATAAGGACTATCTGAATCATTACTTGATGATTTTTCATAAGCCTTAGCAAATAGGAACTTCCAGAGAACTACATGAAAGCTGACATTATGCCAATACTTAGAAAAGAAACAGAAAGACAAGAATTATTGACCTGTCGATTTTCACTTTTCTTACATGCAATCATGAAAACACTTCTATTAAAAAAGGAATTAAATGGTGAAAGCAATTAATACTTTCATAAATGGGCTTTTGGAAACCCAGCTTGTCAAACTAACTGGGAATAAGTTTCAGGAGAGAATAAATTTGCAGAATAATGGCGTTGTCATGGATGTCTACAAGACTATTCTGAACTTTTGATAGCAAACCTAAGTGATGCTAATCACACAAATTAATGACATCTGTGAGCTCATCAGTCACAAAATAAAAATCTATTTAATCAGTTTTTAGCAAGAAAAAAATGATGCAAATATCTTGTCTCCCATGGAGTAACTTTGATCCCAGGCTTCATGAAGAGTTTGTTATCTCAGGTTCAGCATAAGAGTCGTATTGTCATTTCAGCTCCAAATGGAGCTGGCTCTTATCCCACCAGCCTGAACAAGCAGCAGAGCTCTCCCTCATTCAGCTCCTCTGCAGACCCTCACTGCATCACATACAAGTGTCACTGCTGCAGCACAATTCCTCATCCCTCACCCCAAAAATGAGCATGGGAAAGCCTAGGCAATGCTGGAAGCATTCCAAACAGAATGGTGGAAAGGACCAGAGGATACAGAAACCTGCTTCTTCCTGCAAGGCACAAAGCCCTCTCTCTGCTTAGTTTTTCAGAGTGTATTTAAAGAGCTGATTTAACCACAGTCTCTAGATGTATACATAAAGAACAGGAAATATGATTTTTGAGAGTGAGGGTAATTATCCATTGGAACAAATTACTAAGTGTTTTGGTGAATTTGCCATTATTGTGAAGTTTATTCAATTGCCTTCTGATGTGTTGGGAATTTTTCCTCTCTCTGTAAAACCATGCTCTATTCCAAACATGAATTATTGGGGGAAGTCCTTGGCTTACAGTAAACTTTATAGCAGATTGACACACACTCCCCTCTCTCCTTACAGAGTTGTTCCACTGCCATCAGGCAAACATGGAAGTCATTTCATAACGTGCTACAAAAACCTAACAAGCACAATCACAGAAAAAAGTTTCAGTCTGAAATTTAAAGTTTTAAAGATTGATTAATGTGTGTAACCTATTCTGGAAATGAAAAGTAGCTCCAAACTTGGCAGAAAGACTTGTATTTCTCAAAGTTCAGCACTGCTACAAATTGCCATTTTGATCAGAATGTATCTCTTTTTTAAAGTAATTGAAAAGGCCAACGTTAATATCCAATTACATGAGCTCTGAATGGACACTCAATTCTTCCAAGATTTAAAGTGCCATTTTTTTCTTGAAAGCAAAATGGTTTGAAAAATACCAGAAGTCAGCCAACAAATACAACAATAATCCTTAAGAACAGACTTCTGCAAAAAAACATGCAGGAGTAAGGGTGACTTGATTATGCAAATAAATAGTCAAGCTCTGCCAAATTCAAACATCTGGCGCTCATCTGTTCTTCCAGGACTAAGTAGTTCCATCAGAATCACTTATGGTGCCAGCATCTTTTAACTAACAAGAAAAATCTGCATATAGATTGAATAGGTATTTATAGCTCTATTATTACAGGCAAGAGGGACAGTTTCTGGCACAGGGGCCAGCCAAGAGCCAGAAGTGAAGATGGCAGAAGACAGGACTCATCTCCTGCACCTCAACTTAGCAACTCCCCTATAACTGTGGGTGTTATTCACACAGTAGTTCTGTGATAAAAGCTGATTTTTGCACTGTTTACACTTCTCCAAGCCCTCCCCAAGCCCCAGCAGATCAGATCAGATCAGATCAGATCAGATCAGATCAGATCAGACATACTCTGGCAGGCCTGGAGCAGAGGGGCAGCCGAGACCCAGCGCCGCTGCCGCACATCACACTGGGATGAGGTGTTGGGAGTGGCACTGTAGAAGCCCTGGCGACACACGAGCTGGCACTGCTGGATGCTTGGAGCTTGCCCAGGGACACTTTCACAAAGCACAGCCCCATTGGCAACTGCTGAGGCACCAAATGGCAGAGCACACTGCGGACCTGCAGGCACAGGAGAAAGAGGATGTGTGTTAGAGGTGTGCTATGATGACTTGTAGGAAAAATCCATAAACCCCTCCTATCCACAGATTCAAACCCTGTGCCTTCCCCACTCATCAATTTTGATCTGGTTTGAGGTCAGCTTGGTTCAGATTACTGAAGCTGATGGAAAGACACATACTGACTGTGATGGGCAATGCATTGGGTCCAGAAAGGGACGTGCATGGTTTCTAGGAACAGATATATTTTGAACAGTCATGAATAAATTTAAGCAGGAAATGAGAAGGAGATTTCTAACCAACAGCAGAACAAACCTTTACAAAAGATTTCTAATGGAAACAGGCAGGGCCAAACAAACCTCCTCTCAATTCCCTTTAGACTGAAGTTTGAAAGGTTTGAGATCAGGAACTCGTGACTGTGGTGTCTTCAGCAGCACAAAGATGTTTTAGTGACCAGCAGGTCAATATATACATTTTTTATATATATATATAAACAATAGTGTAGACCTTTGTAATTGGAGCAGTTTTCCCTAGCAACCCACTCTGCATGAGTACAGTCATTCAAACTCTGCTAGCCCACTAACAGACTATTACAGCAGGCTAATTATAATGATAATTAATTTCTACTAATCAGTACAAACTGCTTCACTCAGTATTAGCCAAATCCCAATTCAATTACTAAATATATCCAGTAATACTTAAACACTTATGAGTTCCAGAGCTACAAAACATAGGAAGAAAAAACAGCTTCCTCACTTATAAATAAATATAAAGATGTTATCATATCATATGATTCACTTGCTTGCTGTATCATTTTCCAAATTGCAATGCTCAGATCAGTCCCAAATTTCCTGATCACTGGAGAGAGGCAAACACTGATGATGGTTCATGTCTGAGCACCCTCCCTCTCCACTTTTGGTGGAGATATGAAGATTAATTCCAAAACCACGCAGCCACTTCAATTGAAGTATTAAAAACTTTGTATTAAACTTTCAGTTAAAGTATTAAAACATTGCAGGATGAATCTGGGATCCAGTGGGTGCAGTACAGCTTTGTTTTCCCACTTTAAGCATTTCAATGCCAACAAAAAAGGATTTCATATCTTCCTCTCTGAATTGCCAAAAGCATACTTTTGTTCAAGTCTCCTTTATAGCAACTTTTTTGCAATAACTCAGTAAGTGGGGCCACTATATTCCTTCTCTTCTCTCATTGACTCTTGTAGCCAGACTCTTTCTCAGTAAAGGTGGAAACCTGGCGTCCTTGCTTAACAAACTTCTAATAAATCTCCCAAGGTTTTAGGAACAAAAGAAATCTCTCTAAAAGAAATAGTAATACTTATCCTGGCCATGAAATTACATTAATATATCTATACAGAGTATGTAAAAACTAGTCTGTGGTTTCTTAATTGCTCTAGCACATTTCTATACCCAGCAAGTCACATCCAGTCTCAGCTGAATGCTACTACAATCTCTTACTGCGCATTCCGATGAGATTTGGTGTGTTATGTCAGGGAAATAACCAGCCCCCAAAACAGAAGTGATCCGTGGTTTCCTGGTGTTGTTCAGAGGTTTCAGTTCACCATCAGTAATTTGGCCATTTATCCCTCTAGAGATGCCACTTCATTTATTATTTTTGTCAAACCTTCACCATTTTGTCACTGTCCTGTTTCTTCGTCCTGTAGGAGTGAATGAGAATCCAGCCGAATACTGACACTTCTTTCATAGGTGTTTCCAAAGATTTCCACAAGGAAATTAACATCTCCAGGACCTTCTCTGAAAATCTGTCTCTCCTCTGTCTGTACTCAGACTTATGGGAAGTGGGCATGAGGATGGGAGATGCATGTGAGGGCTGCTAGGGCTGTACTTAGTGTCATGTCTCCAGTGCATGTCAACTAGGAGTTGGATTCTACCTCCAATGGAAGTGATTAAACTGATGAAAACCTCCTGGCATTCACTGGCCACTCTGAGTTATTACTTTCTGTTTACAGCTATCTATTCTCTTGCTGCAGGAGAAAATTACCATATTTTCCCACCACAACAGCTTATTTTGCTGATAGACAAGATCTCCAAGGTAGCAGTATGGTACTCCTTTTCCTGAACAATTATTAGTAATTCCCAAGACTAGAGGCATAAGGCTGGGTAGACTGAGAAGAAAACTAACTTTTGATTCTCTATTTTTACACAATAACTAAGTCGTTTGTCATGAAAAGTTCCATTGCTCTTTCAAAATCCAGGGCGACCACTAAAGATTACTTCAATCTCTATGCAAAAAAGAAACAAATAGCTTTCAGTAAAGCCAGGTTTCCACTACAGTTTCAAAGCAGTTCTCCTTCTCAGCTCAGTATTATAAAAAAAGAAAGGTCATTAATCACTATTATTTGCTATTTTCTCTAGGAAAAGTACAGGATGGAAGCAGCACTGTACTTGTGGTCAGCTCTGCTTCTCTGAAGAGCTAAAAACCTGCCTTGGATGGCTACATTCAGGTGACTACACCACCCTACTTTGGAGCTCATCTCCTCAGAGCTCCGCTGGCGTCTCCATACAACACCACAAGCATGGGGCAGATACAACCATGGGGTCTCCTGGTTTCTCATAAAATCCCATCCTCAGAGCTCTCTATTGATACAAGAGAGTTCAAAGAAAATTATTTCCAAGTTGGCTGAGCAGTTACCTAGTTGATAAAAACCTTGCAGGCAGTTGGGTTGACACATTCAGATATTTTATAATAGAATTGTGAAATCATCAAGTTTGGAAAAGACCTGTATGATTATTGAGTCCAGCTATTGACCCAGCACTGTCAGCTCCACCACTAAACCATGTCCCCAAATGCCACATCTATTTGGATGGTGAGCACAAGCCTGTGTTACTCTTTATATGGCAAAATCACAAAAGGAAACAGAAGCAAATTGTGTGGTCTTGTTTCCCTAAATTTTTTTCAACCCTTCTCCCCTAAAACAAATGAACACCAACAAAAGAACTATGAAAACAGCAGTGTCCTGCAGACACCAGTTGAAGGTTTTCTTTTTACGTCGTTACTTTCCACACTAATCGTTACATTTTGGAGCATAGCCTTGTAGAAAGTTTAATTAATTTTTCTTCAGTGATGGGAAAATGCATAAAGGCCATTGCAAATTAAATTTATCCAAATGTCTCACATTTGGATATCTTACTGGAAACCATGAGTGAATTCCAGTGCTTCACAGCTCTGGTCATGCAGGAAATACTCTGTGAATATGCAAGGTTTTGGCACATCCTTTTCACAATTCTAGTCACAAGCCAAGAGTCAGAATGGCAGAAGCATACATTTTTCAAATTTTATTTTAGTCAGCTGAATGGGTTTTAATCCCAGAGCCAGCTCAGACTGGAGCAGGTTCAAGTTTGCAGCAAGCTGTTCAGATTGGCTTTATAGCTGGGTTTCATAGCTCAACTGGTTTGATTCAACCAATTTTATGAATAAGTAAAAGTCAAGGGTCCATTCCCTTCTCCTTTTTCCCTGACAAAGCACCTGAAGAAAACTGGTCATCATGCCCAGGCAGGTCTGATATCTGCTACAACACAAAGATAAGCATGTTGCTTGAGCAAATTTAAAGTCTGAAGAAATAAAATTAAATTCAACTAGGGAGTGGAAAAATTTAGGATCTGGGTTAAATTCCAGGCCTGGATTTGCTCACAAGTAAATGCCTGAAGCAGGAACTCACTTGCACATTCTGGTCTTCCTCCGCTTACTCGTGTCCCTGGCACCTCTTCTCCACTGTCAAAGACACACCAGCAGCTCTCCTGGTCCTGGCTGCACTGCACGGGGGAGAAACTCCCATTGTCCCCTTCACACTGGGGGATGTAGCCTCTGGCAGCTTCTCGTGAAACAGTTTTGGACTTCAGCATGTTACAGAAACTGGGACCTGTAAAGAGAGAAATTCTTTGCAAGATACAGAATAGAAGACAACAAATTGACCTAAAGACTTTACCAGCAGTGCCTCCAGCCTGTTTTGTTGGTAGGAAGAAAGACAAGTGACCATGAAAACATAAATAATTTGAATCATTATAGAAACATGGAATTTTACTTCTACTAGAAAAACCCCACTTTTTTTCTAAGATTAATGTACAAGTGATACTATTTTAGAAAAATTGTTGAAAAAATACTGTTCTTTATTTTTCATTTATTTTTTTTTTACAAATGTGATAGTGTATAATTTAGGTGTTCATATTTAAAAGGCAAAAAGAAATAAGGTTAATGTTTTTAGTAAAAATTTTTGATCAAGGTAATTTTAAATACAATTGTATGATCATACACATTTTAAAATAGTTAAAATGGTGGTAAGAAATCAAAGATTAAAAAATGCATAGAAGCCTATTCATCAATTTGTCTAGACTGTGTTTTTTCTGGTGTAATGAAAGCAAAGGGTAACTATCTTCAGATACCCTTTCTGTGTTGCTGTGCTTGTATGCACCCTGTCACTGAGGAATCAAACTATGAGCCTCCCATGTTTCACAGGCGGCATTCTGGAAAGGAAAGCAAAGCATGAGGCATCACAGGCAGGGGGCAAAGCATTACTCACACTCAGGATTGCCATCCAAGTCTTTGCTGCCACGTTGGAATATTTCTCCTGACGCAGGATCTACACACCAAATATCTGTGTCCGATCTCTGCAGCACAGTGTATTCTCCTGTCTACAAAGAATCAAGGACATGTCATTGCAGAGCAATGTACTTTAATGCAGACACACCTAAACCCACACCCCAAAGATTGGTTAAAATGTTTTATTATATTTACACTTTTCCATTAATACAACATATTGAAAAGAAACACAAAATACAATCTAACTAATTTAACAGACAGACTAGTCCCTGAGAGAATCAAGAATCATTTAGGTTGGAAAAGACCTCTAAGATCATTGAGTCCAATTAAGCACGGTGTAGACTAAAAGTTTATTGACATGAAATTCCGATAAAATCCTAGTTTGAAATGTGTTCAAAAAATGTGTAGATGTGGTGCTTAAAGATATGATTTAGTGGTGGACTCAGCAATGGGGGTTTATAGTTGGATTTGATCTTTGCAGGCTTTTCCAACCTAAATGATTACGTGATTCTATAAGATAATGATTCTATTACATGAAATGTCTGTTCCTCGCTTGTCTCTATCCTGCTCACTGCCACAGTTTGAGAGCATCACAGACCCTGTTTTTTGGGATATCTGCACCCAGCTCTCTCTCACACTGTCATTCTCTCACGGCTCAGGAAGAAAGAGCTCCCCAGATATCAGTCAATTAAGACATGCTGATTAAGCACAGCTCTGCAAGAGCACCAGGCAGAGCCAGCCTGTGGGAGGGAAGTGTGGGCAGGCACAGAGCTTCCTGTTCCCAGTCTCCATCTCAAAAATATTTAAATTCTGCCTTCTGCAGGGAAACACCAGCTGTTATTTTTGTCTTACCCTTTTCTTTCAGGTTAATAAAAATGTACAAGGGGTGCTTACAGAGCATGGACTAAAAGTGCACATGACTTTGGCATGGTGTAAACAAAACTGCTTCCTCCCTCAGTCATGTTAAATCACCTCAAGGCAGTTGGGGATGAACAGATCAGCCGTAGAGGTGTCCAGCTTTGCACTGCTCTGTCTCCAGCTGGAAATTAAGGCATTGGTTCGGGATCGCTGACATGAAGTCTGGCCTGTCAGAGGGAAAACATTTTTAAAGTAAAATCAAGCTTCAGACCAAAGCAAGGGAAAGGGTTGCATCACCAGCTCCCTCACACATCCGTATTAGGCACTGCTACAGTTTCAGGCAGGGAATTCCTCATCGGTGTTTGATAAAACCACAGAATGGCTGAGGTTGGAAGGGGCCTCTGGAGACACCTGGCTGGACAACTGGTCCAATCCCCCTGCTCAGGCAGGGCCACCAACAGTAGAGTATCCACTCTCAAATAATGCAAGCCAAAATCATGCACAGCGAAATTAAATGAATTAGCAAAATAAGAATAAAATTCCTTCTCCTTTTTTTGCAATGGTTAAAAGCAAGCCTTACTTCATGCATATCATACTAGAATTTCCAATAAATATTAAAATTTGCAAGAACAGGTAAAGACAAATATTTAGGAAGAGGACCCAACTGACATTTGGGAAGTTCTGCTGAGCGTGAGACCAAGGAATCCATGACATAACGTCCTCTCTCATCCACACACCAGCAATGACCTGGCCAGGGAAGAAAAGCAGCTTCATTTTAGATGTTGTACTTCAATGTGCTTTGTTGCATACCAGGAGGTTTTTCATCCTCAGCAGCTCCATAGAACAGGGTCAGTAAATCTAAGCCACAGTTAAGTTTGCTCTTTAGTAGAGATCTAGTAGATCTCAGCTGAGAGCAGTGGTGTGAATGGAAATGTAGCAGCTCTGGTGAGAATCCCCCACTGCAGCCCTATGACCTAGTCCCAGAAAAATGGCATCATCCACAAACTTGCTGAGGGTGCACTCCAACTCATCATCCTGGCCATGACTGAAGGCATTAAGCAATACCAGCACCTGGACCAACCCCCAATGAACACAACTAGCAGCAAGCAACTGAATAGCTACTGATTTTTGAGACCCAATGAGCTGCCACTTGACTCCAGTCAATTTACATATATCTTGTGGACCACATCACTTTCCTTCAGTCTGACTACTACTGGTCTTCTATCCTTTAATTAGAATTCTTCTTAGATTTTCTTTTTTCCAACAGCCCAGAGTGTCTTAGGAATTGCTCACCTGTGCTCTCATAGCACTGACTTGGCTCCCAGTTTCCCAGGCCATCACACTGAGGGATGTAAGGGAGAAATCCCAGCTGTGCTGCTTCCCCAGCAGAATGTTTTGAAGTAAAATGACTCTGCCAGTAGAAGTGTAGGACTATAAAAGGGACATAAAAGAAAGCTGCTAGTGCGCAATACAGGATATATTAGAAGCACGTTTGCAAAAACCTGAATGTTCCCCATACTTCAGAAGACAAATTAATAAATGTTTAAAGTACATAAAGGCTGGTAAGTGCCCAGATTTTATATTTGCACTGTGTCATACATATGACACTACTGAAATCAGTTCTTGGCGTGGCAGGTTAATGACCCTGATTAATTACACCTGCTGACTTGCACCTGCTTTTCAGCAAAGTTTCATTTGACATCAAGTGCTCTTGCACAGATTCTGGGCATGACTATTTAATCAAGCTCTCCTTTCCACCCACCTGACCATGCAGCCAGCTGGAGAGCAGAGTCACTGCCTGACAGCAGCTTTTGGGAGATCACTGCCTCCGTCCTGTCGGGCCCAGCAGAGCGCAGGAGGTCCCTGTCCGTGAACTGGATCCCCTTCGCCAGCAAGAAGCTCTCTCCAAAGGCAAACTGGGAACCATTTGAGGCCAGAATGAGCTGCTCTGCCTCCTCCATAAATTTCATGACTTCCTGCTTCACACCTTCACATATACCAGGACCTGCATTAAAAAGTATATATATGAAGAGTATATTAATGACTTTCATCTAAATCCAGTAAAGAGCTGCATTTGAAAACTACCTGGTCTTTTAACTAGGATCATCTGTTTCCCTCTGTACTCAGTTTGGAATTGCATAATGAAGCAAACAAAGGACACTTGTCAGTGCCTAGCTGTTTAACAGCAAGTGTCTGAGAGTGCCAGGAGTCACACAAATATTCTCCATGTCCTCGGCCAAAGGCTTGATGATTTCAAGTCCTCATTGGTTACAAACAGAGTTAATACATCTCTACAGAACATTCCATCAGTTGCTGCCATAAAAAAACTGTGGAAAATCAGAAGTGTGAGTCAGAAAGGAAAATGAAGGTATATCCCTTAGGTATGGAGTGGCAGCTGACACTTGGCCTGTCCTCTCCATACACCTACTGACCCATAAGTGAAGTTCAACACACCAAACCAGCTCCATGAAAGCTGCTCCTCCAAAATAACTCTGTTAATCTCCTTCATCTATTCCCCACTTGCCCACAGAACTGGAATCTCCAACAGTTTGCCACTCATTGTCCTGTTTCTTCCTCACAGCTGGAAAAATACTACATGATGAGAACCATTTCAGTGATGGCATTGATAACATAGGTCATCTGCAGGAGTCACCCCAAAGAGGACCCAGCACCTTTGGAGGAGGTGTCTAGACAGAGAGCTTACTGAACTCAGTGCTGGCCTCCCTCTCCTCCTAGTGACTTCTAGAGGATATCTGTTACTCTTGACCACATAGTAAGAAACAGTAAAGAAAATCCCTCTTGCTTCATTTTATGGCATTCTTGAAAGTCATTTACATCACAGTGTAATCCTGCTTTTTCCAAGCAACTCTTCACACTTGCTAATATCCTTTACCATCTGGCTAAGTATCTTCTGCAAAAGCATTATATGTCCAAACTCCAAATTATAAAATCTACACAAACTTGATATGGAACTTTATTCCTCCTTATTCTCAAAGCTCAGGCACCACTTATTTACCAGAAATGAGTCATTCCTCTTCTGATGTCCAGTGATAATGGCAGTGCTGATGATCTTTCTGACAAGTTATTTTCTCCTACTTCACAGCAACTGAAAGGACTTCCCTCTCTTGTGGCATAAAATAACAGACCAGAAGCACTACTACATACATGCCAGAAATTGTCACTTACATGCTGGAACCTGGTTCGCTCCTGCCTTTGTTCCCTCCAGCTCTCTTCCTTTGCTATCAACACACCAACAATCACGAAGTTCAAAGTGGCCTAATGGAGTACTGAAATCAGTATAGGGTCCTGGGTAGTAGCTCAGCTGCTCAGTCAGAAGCTGCCAGAACATATATGGGTCCAGTAAAATGTTCTCAGATGCATTGGTCACGTTTCCTTCCAGCACTTCGGGTGGGAGATCCGTGAAAGAGGAATACATGGCAAATGCAGGGAAGACATTCTGGTGCCCAGCCTCATACAAAGCTTTAACAAAAGCCAAAAAGCCTCCAGAGGATGCCTCTTTATACCCAGCTATTGTGTTCAATAGATCAGCAATGGGCAGGGGGTTGCCTTCATTGTTCTCTGCAATCCACTTTTCGTACCACTCAAAGGCTGTCTCGGGAGGGCCACTGCACTGCACCTGCCTCCAGCCACCCTCAGCATCACACTGAGGGAGCTGGATGCTGGACAGCTGAGGCACAGCACGTGGATCTGACAAGAGGAGCTTCACAGCCTTGAGGAACTCCTGCCCAGCTGTTAGTTGGCAAGCGCTTGGGCCTGGGGAAAAGAAAAACATGCACATCTTGTGAATGCACTGAAGATATACAATGCCCCTACCCTCCAGTACCCTCCAGTACAATAAACACCACTACCAAAACTTGGTCACTCATCCCAATAACAACAACATTCCTGGCCTGTTACTAAGAGGGCTTAGCAATATTAAGGTCACATGGTGAACCAGGGTAAGATTGTAGTTCTTACTGGGGGGGCAGGTGCCACTAAATGCCTTCCTGAATCTGTTCACACCAATCAGGTATTTTCAGATACACTCAGCAATCTGGTTGTTACTCTTTATTCAACCAATCTCTGAAAAAGAAACCATCTGAATAGTGGAATAATACTGATTTTATTCCCCTTGAACCAAACCAGAATTTTAAGATTGTGTGTCCTCTCTTCCTACTCTCTACTGCTGCCGAATATAAAAATATAAAAATACCATCCCTCAAAACACTGGAGTGAGTTTGTTTGAAAGCCTTTTCTGCCTCCTCCAGAGCCAAATTTCACGTTGCCACCAAGCAGCTCTACAAACCCAGCCAACCATGGGAGCTCATTTTCTTTTGAGCTCCAGAGAATTCTGAACCTTTTTATTTTGGATTGCACTACAGATGGGTTGCTAGGTATAAATCCTCTCTCAATTCAGATCATTACAACAAACTCCCCACTACTTCTGCAAACTGCTATTCAAAGGAGCTCCCTCACTATGCACCACTCTCAACTGCTGGACACTCTGCTATTCGTCCCAAAATGAGAAGCTGGCTCTCCTCTTGGTCTATTCTCCCTGTTGATGTGCCGTTTTCAGTGCACAGAAACTTGAAAGACAAATATTTACAGCCTATGTGCTTCCTTCTTCCTTCATATTCCATAAAGAAAAGGGCAAGGAGAGGCAGTTCATTGTCTATCAAACTGATGTCAGAAGTCATTTGCAACTCACTTTTTCTGCCTGACTTTGTGACCCTTATGAGAAACCTATCAGCCATTGAATCCCTCTCCTATGTCTGGAGTCCTGTGATATCTTACCAAGTTGAGGATATATTCTTGAGCTAAAGAGACTAAATCAAGTTCGTAGTTTAAGGCACTGAAAATCTTTAGTTCTTAGGAAAAGATGAGCCAGTGACCTTGCCCAGGTGACTTGGTCCTGTAAGTAAAAGGGCTTTTTCACTAGGCAGGGGTCACATTCAATTCCACAGATGTTCCAGGTCTCCTGGGCATCATGGATGTTACACATTCCAGCTGCACACTGAGGTACAGACACACCGATGACACATTCATTAACCAGGCAAGACCTCAGGCTCCTCTGCTTTGAGTGTGCCTACCCTACACCCTGACCACCTTTAGGACCTGGCATATCAAGGTTGACACACTCTGTATTTCCCACTATTTCTCTGCTGACTTGTTTTCCTGTTAGGAGACATTTGCATACATCATCCATTTATTTCCAGATGTAATCAGATATGGAGAAAGAATCATGGAATTCCCATACAAAAGAAAGTATCTTTAAATTCCCAGTCCCTAAGACTTACATTGCATCGGCTTTCCAGCTTTCCCCCTTATTCCTGGAACAGTCTTGCCATTCAAATCGACACAGAAACAATTTGTCCCATAACACTGGAGTGGCAGAAAGTCTCCATCCTCAGTACAAGAGGGAATAAAGAGATCTGATCCTGCAGGCAGGCTTTGCTTCAGGTTTTTCAGGTTTCTCCTTTGCTTCTCACACTCGGTGGGACACCTTGGATGTTTGCCTTGACGTCTTGATCCTGGAACCTCCTTACCCAAAGTGTCCAAACACCAACACTCTCCTGCATAGCACTGAACTTCCTCATACCTCCCCTCCTTGGTGCATGTTGGGACAAACAGGTCCCTTGGCTCCTCACCACAGTCTCTGGATCCCAGTGCTAGTTTCACCACTTCACCTAAATCTTCAGCAATGCTTTTGGGGATGGAAATCACTTGTTGAAGAAAAGTAAAGAACTCTGGTAGCTCCAGGACAGAAGAAAGGAATTTCATCATGTTCTGATTGTCCTGAAGAGTTACTGTGCGGCCAAAGCTGCCCACAAGAGGTTTACTCAAAATGGAACTCCTCTTTGATACTTCCAGAGAAAATGCCTCAGCTGATTCCAGAGGGCCTTGGCCATTAACCCTCTCTGACACATCCTCCTGTCGGAAAAACTGGCCAATGCTGTATTTCCCACTAGTGCCAAGTACCCCTGTGAAGTTAAACTGGATCAAATTCTTCAAGAACCTTCCTCCAAAGAGGTTTTCTTGGAAACGCTTTGGATTGGCAGTGAATTGCAGTGCCACTTGAGCCAGTTCCCTTGATGGGAACATCCCTGCGATGGCTTCACTAAGGGTGGTTTCTAGCTCAGGAGTCTGGCTGGCAAACGGGCTTTGTGTAAGTGGGGATGACAATCCAGAGTCCAGAAACAGCTCCTTGAAGGAGGGAGGGCAGGGTCTTGAGAAGCCATCAATTTTGTCTGACTGCTTATCTGGCGTGGAAAACAAATTGGACTGACTGAAGTACCCAGCAGGGCCATAAAGGAGCCTCGACAAGGCCTGTCGCCGCTCGGAGATGCACGATTGTTCTTCACCTACAGAAAGATTTAAAAAGAAAAAAAAAGCAAATTTTGGAACCTCCAGAACCTGTAATTCTATTGTTCTCTTTCAAGCAGCTGGGGCAGAAACAACATTAAGGTATAGATTAACCTGCTTCCCAACTATGCACCATGCACACTGATAAGGAAATTTGAAATGTTAGTGCCTATGGTCTACAAATAAAATTTTCCAGTCAAGACCCAAAAATGAAAGGAAACATTCCTTCCCCATGGCCGAGTTCTCTGCTCTGTGGTCTTTTACTGGTTCTGTTGCTTCCCAGTGTAAATCCTCATCCCTGTTCCTTTGGCTGAAAGAATGAAAAATGTCTTTTCCAAATATTTTAGCTCTCCAGTAGGATGCCTGCTGCTAATGAAAACCTCCAATGATCCAGGTGAAATGTGTGAACTGAAGAATGAGAAATATACTGCAGAGGAACAGAAATTTATTTTAAACAATGCCCACTAATGAGGAATTTATGGAGGTTTCCTAACTAGATCTTCAGTTTCATAGCAAGGTGTTCGTTGCAAGAGGTTTGAAAACAAATTGTAAAAATTAGCAGCAATAGAGTTCTAAGGACCAGATGGCATTCACAAATGAGTTCTAAGGGAAAAAAATACAGAATTTCACCAAAGATAGACAAATGTCAGGGTATTGGGGGTACCAACAGTGGTCCTGGGCACCCATACCCATATATGTCACAGGTGTAGCTGCATCCAGCCCCATCTGTACACTGATACACAGGCAGCAAGGGCTCTAAGTTAGGATGCAACACATCTGTGAAGAAGGACTAAGTTTGGGGCTCCAAAGACAGCAGAAAAGGAAAGACTTGATAAAAATATAGACACCAAGAATCAGGCAGACAGGATGGTTATGGCACTGACTGCATCTCTGGAATGCACAGCTTGACTCATGTACCATTTACACAGTTACCTGTCCTTGAAAAGTAGCAGAATTATGGAGAAGGGATGCAAAAGTAGCAGAACTATAGAGAAGGGAGGCAAAAGTATTTTGAGGACAGAACAGCTTTTCCAGTATGAGAGAACATTCGGTCTGGACAAAAAAAAATATGATAAAGGTTTTTAAAAACAGAATTCTCCACATCATTCACAATAGACAATTATTATTCAGTATTTCTCACAGTACAGAGAAGTCCAGATGTAGAACACATAATTATGATAATGAAATTTATTGCCAGAGAGTGCTAGGAAGGATAAAAGGCTAGAGGGCAATTAAGCACATCCTTGGAAGTTAACCCCACAGGGGAGGGCTGAACACAATGATCTGGACTCAGTCTCCAGTTTGGGGCACCTCCCACCTGCAGGAGGATATTTGGAAGCTGTGTGCATTTTCCATGTTTCTCACACTTTCTCCCTCAGCACCACTGCTGTCCCTGTAGGGGACACGACCATGGATATGCAGCTTTAGCCTGCAGCACAGCCTCCTTTGGGCTCCCCACTCCATCTCCATTTATTCCACAACCAGGCAATATGATAAAGCAATCACAAGTCCTGTTAACAGTAAGGATGAAAGCTGGAAACCTAAAAAGCTGCTAAAATGATAAGCAAGTAATCTGATGTTCTGGGATTGACATCTTTCTCACTCCTGCTTTTGCACCCTTGTCCTGCTCTGCAGTTCCTGACAGGAGCTCAGGGCCCCTTCCCAGAAGTTTCTTTGTAAAAGAACTTTCTGTAGGATGGGCCCCTTCTGTTTTCAATGTTGGCTCTTGGTTAGAGGGATGAAGAACATTCCTCAGAGGGCCGATAAGTTAGTGCAAGCAACAATTCCACAAGAACGGTAATATGAAACAAATGTAGGATCACGGGCCATAAACACTCTCCCCTCCTACCCAATGTTGAATCAAATCAAAGCAGAGGAAGAAAGAATAAACACAAAAGGAACTGCTGGGGTGAATCTACTGTAAAAGGTCTGAAAAGAAGCATGTCCCTATCAGGACTGCCTGGTGCCCCAGGTGATGTGAGAATCCCACACCTATGGCCCTGACTCCTCCAGTGTTCATACTGCTGAGTGTGAGAGCCAAAGACATTAAAGAATCACAGAATAATTAAGGTTGGAAAAGACCTGTAAGGTTATTGTGTTCAATCGTTAACCCAGCACTGCCAGGTCCACCACTGAACTGTGTCCCTAAGTACCACATCTACATGGGTTTTGAACATGAAGTAAAACAGAGGAGAACAGGAGAAACACACATGGCATGTAGCTGTCTGAAAAAACTGCAGCTATATCCTCATGAAATACCTTCTCAGGAGTTAATCTGTGGAACCTCTGCAGAAATTTTTCCCTGCCTAAATTTCCTGAGCCTGCCAATAAAAGCTGCAAGCAGCCTCAAGTCATTGCCTCCCCCTTTCTTCCCCCCCTCAAAAAATTATCAGGAGGGGTCAGCAAAGCATACTCAAAGAGAAAACAACCAGTCCCAACATATGGAGAGGCCTCTCAGAGGTTCCCTCGCAATATCCTTGGTGATCAGCCTCAAAGGCACGCTGAAGTTTTCATTTCACAGTAAGCCTGTGTGTGCCCAGAGCGCTCTGAGCACTTGGAGCCATGGCACCTAGGGCAGATTCCTTCTTTTTTAGCTGCATGGGAAGCTGTGCTGTGTCTCACAGACAGAGAAATTGCCTTCCCCCAAGGCAGCCCCCACATTAAGACCCTGTGCCCCATCCCTCCAGCACAATCCTGAATATTTAGGTAGTGCACTTCAGAGCAAAGGTTTTTAACTTTCCTCCTCCCCTCCGGCCCCTGGACATTTCTGCTGTCATTTCCATTTGGGGCACTGATTTGATGGTGTATTCCCTGTGGAATCTCTTACAGCCCAAACCTATAGAACTTTTCTGAATTGTTTGTTGGGTGGTTTTTTTACAGGATTTAGCAGTTTTCATGGCAAAATATGCAGTGACAGAGTTGGGAAAAAATCCAGTAAGGATGGGAGATGAAATTCCACAGATTTCACCAAAGGAAGGAGGTAAAACACAAAATCACCATCATTTGCTTCCTTATATTACCGCAGATAGTCTCACTTAACACCCTAGTTCCTGGAGTCAAGAGCCAGATATCAGAGCTGCAAAGAAAAACCTTGCCATATGCAAAACTAAAACGCTAAAGAAAGGTCATAACAGAAAATAAAAGCAGTATGATATTTAATAATTTATTAGAATGTGACTCTTAACCACAGGGAGGTTTTGTGATCTTTGAAGACCTGTATCTGTCAGAGACGGGAAAGGACTTGGTCTGTTCTGTTTCTTTCTAAAGACGCTGAGAGATGGGCTCATTTTTCCTTTGGCAAATCCCATACATACCACAGGCAGGGGGCTGTCCTCGCCTCCTTGTGCCCGGTACCTCTCGGCCCTGGGTGTCCACGCACCAGCAGCCTCCCCGCTGGTGGCACTGCAGGGGCGCGTAGCCGCCGTCGGCGGCACAGGACGGCACGAAGGGGTGCTGGAAGCGCAGGGCTGCGGAATGCTCAGCCTCACACCTCGAGGGGCCTGCAAGGAAAACAGTGCGCGGTAAGCAGGGAAAGCCTGAAGTTTCAGAACCATCTCTGTTTGATCCCATTGCTGCCTATTTGGGAGAAAAAAAAAAAAAAAGGACAAAAAGAAAAAAAGTTTAATTTCCTGATCGTTTTCAGTGATGCATCAAGTGTCACCAGCTAAAACCACAAATTCTCCATCCTCTTTTCCTTTGAAGAGTTTGCCCCATGGTTTTCTACTGTAGGTATTGACTTCTGAAAACTAAAAACAGAAGATAAAACCTCAATATATTTTTCAGCCATAGTTGCAAGTAGGCAGAGCAGGAATATCTCTCCCAGGGAACCGTGCTGGAGGCTGGGGGAGCTCTGGCCCTTAGCGCAAAAGCAAAGTTGGTCAACAGAGACAGATGTGCAGCTTAGGGGACTGTTTTGAAGGCAAACATCAATGTTTCAGGAGAGAATGAGGCATTGCTCCTGCAACCAGGTCTGCACCTGACTGTGGAGATTTGGGCTGAGCCCACCCCATTTCTCTATTTCCCTCTGCAGGGAACTGAAGACCCTATTCCTGTCAAACTGGTCTTAATGGCAGAGAAGGCAAAATTTCATCAAGTAAATTTTGTGGGGTATGATCTCTCCAATACAAGACTTTACACTTTGAACACGAATTTTGCTTGTTTATGTCAACCTGAATCCTACAGCCTAAACACTTCTCACCTTCAAGAACTTTCCAACTGCACCCAGCTACCTGTGTGAGGCAGTGAGAACACCATGTCAGAGCAACCTGTTCAACGAGGGGACTCTGACAACGTTCCTAATTTGAGTGGCTTCGGGTGACAGTGGAGAGCTGCGTTAAGTCACCAGAGCAGCCCCCTCGGTGGCTGATGAACGAGGTCACATCTCCATCTTGTGGCTGGTACAGCTTCATCTGTGCTGACAGCTGCTGCAGCCCCAGCTACAGTCAGAGCTAAGCCAAAACCACTGTGCAGTGCAGAGGGAAGATGCTTTCCAGACTCCCCAGAAGGAGCAGCTTGTCCCAAAGCCAGAAAAACTGTGTGACTATATGGCCAGAAGACTGCTATCAGTATCTGCTTAATATTTCTGGTGATGCAACTCCTTAACAAGAGTCAGACACATGTCAGAGGAGTTTGGGACTTTGGATGGGAGAGTGAAGTATCACACAGGATTCAAACATTCCCCAAGAGCCAAGGCAGTTTGTTTTGGGCTCTGGTCTAGGAGGGAGGAGGTACCTGAGCTCCTGTCGTGCAGAGTTCATTGCCTGTAGGCAGAGAAACTCTCTCCCCATGTGCCTGCCCTGACCAGGGAAGGAATGGGCCCAAGAGCAGATCCAAAAGTTCAGCCTTGCTGACTAAGGCTCTACAAATTATTGTGTGGTCTCCTGGGAATGGAGTATGTTATGGTCAGTGTAAAATCCTTCCTATTTCTGAGTATACCAACATAAATTAGGGAGCATTTTCTCAGGGTTTTAATTTAATAAATCAACAAATCCACCTCCGCAATCTCAGGGCAAGAGATACGGAGAGTTCATGGGATTTCAAATAATGTGATCTGCAGGCACGTGGGAAAGCATTGATCAGAGGACAGGTACAATCTGCTGGTAAAGAACATACAGTGCAGAGAATAAAAGCCAGCTGCAATTCAGAGACCTTGATTCTTGCATTCAAACTGTCATATTATATGATTTTAGAGTAAAAAACTCCTAAAACCACTCTCCCCAACAGTAGATGTCACATATAAGCTCCAAAACTGCCACCTCATTTAGAGGGCATCACCTGGGTGCTACTTACACCTGAACTTGCCAGAGGTGGCCAGCTGGACCCCCAGGAATCGCCTCTGCAGGATCCGATGGATGCTGGTCTCTGTGAACGTGCGGGCAGGCTCTGGTACGGAGAAAACCGTGTCGTAAACTTCGTCTAGCAGCAGTTCCAAGCCTGGGAAACACAGATTTTTAGCACAGGGCCTGCTTTTAAGACAGAAGTCAACCTTATACCACAGGAGCAAAACTGGGAGACTCTCAGGGAAAGTAAATCCAGTTCTCTAAACAAGTCAAATATGGAGTTATAACACATAACCCTAATGCACCACATCCTGCACCCAAGTGCTGGGTGCCCAGACACCACCTTTATGTCTTGACATCTACCAAAACAAGCAGAGGAAACATCCCATAACTGGCAGTAGGCTGTGGTTTTGTTAGGTTCAGGTTGCACTAAAGAAATTGATGGTATTTTGGAAACTGACGTTACCAAAACCAATTACCAGTCATTTTGGTTGCATACTAAAAACCAAGACATTCAGTAGTTTCTCTGAGTGAGTGCACGGATTTTTTGAGAACTTCTTTCTTTTCTGGGAGTTAAATGTTGAAGTTCTCATCTGTCATCTAAATTTTTTAAGCTATTGTGCTTTGTATCTTTCCCCTTAAAAAAAAAATTACAAACTAAAACCACAGTATAAGGAAGGTCTGGAAGTTCTCAACTTCCTCATTCCTCCTTGCTTACAAAAGACCATTCTTTCTTCTGAAGTGTCCCTTCTACTAACATGCCTAAATCCTGAGGTCGTGAGAGAAGAGGATGTCCCTGCCCATGGTAGAGAGGTTGGAGTAGATGTTCTCTAAAGGTATCTTCCAACCCAAACAATTCCATTATTCTACCTAAGCAAGAAGAAAAGAGTTCATTCTTCAGCCCTTCATATTCCCCTGGCTTTGCTAACAGGACATATCGAATATGACACTGCTTTCTAGTGTGGGCAGAAATTGGACATTCAGAAATCCTATTCCACATCCCAAAGAGGACAGGATTAGCTCCCAGGCACCAAGTCCACTTGTTGCTGACTGAAGCTCTTGCTCCAAAGGGTGGGATTAAATCAGTGAGCTCCAGCCCTTCCCATGGGCATTACACTGGTCACAGAGGTCTTACCCCTTGCAAGAATGAAACTGAAGTTCCAAATGAATCTGAAGACTGATAGTTGCTATTTGTCCATTCCCTTGGGAATTCAGCACCTCCCAGATTAAAGGATGAGATGCTGGAAGGCACTTACCTGTGTCTGCTAACTCCCTCCCCAGGCTGTCCACGCAGTAACAGTACCCAGAGATCTCCGGGAATGTTTCCTTCACGGAGCTGAATTTTTGGAAAGCCCTTGGGAGCCTGGAAGAAAAAGTAGCCTGCTGTGAAGAGCCCAGGGAGGCCCATCGATAATGACAAAGTATCAGCTGTTTCATTCCTGATTTTGTAGGAAAAAGATGTTTGCTGAGCACAAGGCCACTTCGGTCTCCTTTTGGCAACCAAGCTCTGACATGAGTGAGATCGCTCTTTCAGCAGGGTAACAAGTCTCCTAAATGCCATTTTTTCTAAACAAATAGGGGGTAATCTCCCTTCAGACAGATTTCTGACCCTTCCTAAGCATGTACTCAGCATCTAACACTCATTTTCAATTCTATTCTCACCTTTGAAAGCCTGTCAAAGAGTGTAAAATAGACGGGCGTTGGCTTAATGTTATTGCAACACCCTTTCATTAGCTCCTTCCACAAATCTGCACGGGATGGCAGAATGCCTAAAATAACAGGTTGCTTCCCCTTCCTTACATGCCACGTATGCTCTCTGCACTGAATTAACTACAAAAGCTGATAAAAACTTCGCTAATATCTTTCATTTTCAGGGCATGGTTCAATTGATTAAGGAGAAGGAGAAAGGGGTTTTAACATGCTACAAGACTGATTTTTGCTTCTGGAGATCAAAGAGATGGTTTCCAGTGTAATATTCTAGGAGTGACAACAGCCAGATTCCAGCAAAGAAATTATTTAAGACAGAAACTTAATAGGGTCAGAGTTGGAAAAAACATGATAAATGTGGTCTTAACTGACAAACATCCTAGGGTTTCTCCAGGCAAAAGATAAGTTTTCCTAGTTTCAAAGTGCCAAGTTCTAAAACAATCATATTATTTCAGGGCACATCCCCTTATCCTGAAATACTATAAAGGTCTGGTGTTCCAGATGCATGTGGCTTATTTGGGAAAACCTAGCAACAGGGAAGCGGAATTTTCTGCTCAAGACATTCAGAGAATTATACAAATTAGGATTTTACCAAGAAAGGACACTCAGCAATAAGAACATTGGTGGATTAGGCACTGATTAATGGCAAAAAAGCAGTTCACGAGCCATCCTGTGAAAATGTGACCAGGCTCAATTCAGTGCCACACTCCAGCAGCCTCAGGGATGCTCTAGCATGAGTAGCTTGAGAACAGCAATGAAATGCTTGTCTGGCTAAGAGCTGGTGCTCAAGTGAGTGGTGCAGAGCAAGGGGCCTTTGCCACCTTCAAGACTCTGCCTGAATCATAGAACATTCTGGGTTGGAAGGAACCTTAAAGACTGTCTAGTTCCAACCCCTCTGCCGTGGGCAGGGGCAGCTTCCACTAGACCAAGTTGCTCAGGGTTCCATCCAGCCTTGGCCTTCAACACTTCTAAGGATGGGGCATTCACACCTTCTCTGAAAACCTGTGCCAGTGCCTCACCACTCTCACAGGAAAGAATTTCTTCCAAACATCTAAAATCTAAACCTACCCTCGTCCAGCCCAAAGCCATTCCCCTTTGTCCTAACACTACATTAGTTTAAAGCCCTTCTCCATCTCTCTTGTGGCCCCCTTTAGATACTGGAAGGTGCTATGAAGTCTCCCGAGAGCCTTCTCTTCTTCAGGGTGAACTCTCTCAGCCTGTCTTCATAGGAGAGGTGACTCCTGGGAGCTGCACCACCTCCTGCCAGGAGAGCTGAAGATGTTACTGCTTCCACAGGACATGAAAGCTTGGGAATGCACAAAGCAGCAGCACCTCTGTCAGAGGAAGGGGCTGTAACCTCAGGGCTGTCCCAGTGTTACCCAGCAGTGCTCCCATCTCAGAATTTGCACATCCCTGTGCAGTGCTGCTTTGCCCTGGCATCTTTCCACATCTTCAAAGTCCACTGACTCCCTCGACTTTGGATCATCAAATCCTGCTCCACTGCTGACACTGGCATGCTGAGAGAGACTAAAATGTCACACTTCAGGGCCCAGAGGGGCTTCTGACAGCATGAAAACAATACAATATAAGGTATAAACACATAAATACCAGATTCCTATGGTCTTCAGTGTACACATAAACAGCTTGGAGTATTTCAAGACCTTTCAGCTGCCCTGGATTATCATGCACTGCCCACTGCCCAGTCAGGAATATGATAATTTCTCTGCACTGCTCAAGTTCTTGGAGCTCATCACCTCAGCATCTGAACCTCTACATGAGTGAAACAGGTTCCATGAAAAAACTGGATCCTGCTTCTTTCATCCTCAATATTAAGAGGTCACATGCACAGTTATGCTACTTTGGGGCAGATGTGCAATCACATCTTGACATTCTGGTTATTTTTGTTGCAAGTTGAGAGTAAAGCTAAATAAATTACAAACAGATATAAATTAGGCCCATACAAACAAGAGAGCAGAACTTTTCTCACCTTATGTGGAAAACGCACTTCTGACCACATTTTTTCTTTTCTCAGACTCTTTAACAGCCCTCAAGATACGTAGTAATAATGTAGAATTCCTCATTTATCAGAGCCAGTCCAAATCAACTGTGACTACATTTAATTTATGGATAAACTTAATAGTGTCTCTATCTGTTTCAACAAGAATGCTCACACTCAAAAACACAGGAAAATAAATAAAAGTAATGTTGTTGAACTTTTCTTCAAACTATGAGTCTCTGCTCTTGGCTTCCAGCAAAGACAACTCACTACTGATTATGGCAAGAAAGTAAAAAGATCTTCCTTGACTTTTGATTTTTTGATAATTCCCATCAGTCTGCTACAAGGTGTTCTATATGGCTGCCCATCCAGGCAGGACCTGGACACAGTCCATACAGAATAAATAACAGCAGCCAAGCCCTCAGGGTGAGGCAGGAGATTTGGGCTCATATTTTTTTTGGAAGTCTTCTTTTTGGGAAAGTCTTATCTGTAAACTTCTGAGTTTCTCCATTTGTTTGTTTGGGGGTGGTGGTTTAACATACTGGCTTATTCTGGGATATTTATGAAGGTTTAGGGAAATAATTTGGAAAGAGAGTTAGGATGATATCTCTAGATTTCAAAAATCAGTGTGTGGAACCGAAGAAAGTTGCTCCACTGGTTCCATATGTACCTAAAATACAGGTTTAGACCCCTGTCCAGCTACAGTCCTTTGCTGTGGAACTCATCCCTTCAACTCCATATTCTGCCCTGGTTTTGGGAAGGAATAATGACATTTCAGGCAGGAATAGTATGAAAATAAATATATTAATGACCTGAAATACTCAGATATGATGGCAATAGGTTAAGCCAATGCCATAATTAGAAGGCAGACAGCTGGGAGTGAAATGATCCTGCTGTGATTAATTACATGACATAGACACAAAATAAATCCAATCTCACAGGTCTTTTCAGACAAATCTCCCAGTGGGAGGAAAAAAATGTCAATTTAAAGCATTGATTTCTCCACTGTAATTGCTTTTTTAGCATTTCCACACTCCACAGACCAACAAACAAAAGAACCAGATTATTTTGCTCTCACCAGAATAACCTCTCCTGAAGCGCTGACAAATTTGCACTGTGCGTTCAGACCTGCCTTTCAAAAGAAAAGAAAAAAAAAGAAAAAGAAAAAAGAAAAAAGAAAAAAAAGAAAAAAGAAATCCCTCCAAACAGCAAAATTGGCATTTACAATAAAATGTCTTTGCTGCTACAGAGCCAAGTCACAACGAGATGTTATATTTATTGCACTGCCCTCCACCAGGGAAACTGGTGCTGACTGAGGTGCTGAGTCAGTGGCACTTCTAGGGACACCAAAAGGTTTCTTTGGAGAGTCTGAATATCTGCACCAACACAAACTCCTCTCCCAGCAGTTCCCCTTGCCCATCCCTTATGTCTCCATCACAGTATTAATTCCCAGCTCCTCCACAGGACAACAGCTTCCTGCCCCCACAGACAAGGATTTCACCCTGTGTTCTGAAACACTCCCCAACCCCCTGCAACCACGTACAGCCAGTTGTGCACAGCACAGCTGTCCATCACTTGCTGGTTCACCTGTGTGAGCAACCCCAGAATTTCATCTTTGCATGTTGCCACTTGTCCGTCTGCTTTCATCTCTCATATGGAATTGTCTTTCCTACCTCATATATACATCCAAATTTCTCTGTTCCTTCTGTATTTATCTCATTTGCTCTTGTCTGTCTGTCTCAGAAGTAGTCCTGGCTACTTTTCCAAATACAGATCACAACATGGTATCCAGTGCTGTGTGAGGACACACCAATTAAACTGCCAGGATGGAATACTTTTTTTTTTTTTTTTTAATCAGCAGATTTAATTCAGAAGAAAAAGTTTTTTCACTTGGTCCATTCTTCAACAGAAAATAACATCGTGTGCAGTTACAGAATAAAGGCTTCATGAGGCAAAAATCACAAAAAAGGAGTCAGATGGTGCCTTGAAAGGGCATGCAGGATTACCTTCCTGCTTCAGAAGCCTGAGCTCTTACCTGTTGTAACTGTGAACAAGATCAAAAACACTCATGTCTGTTGTGTTGATGAACTTGCACTGGACGGGCAGGAAGTCTCCATCTGCTGAGCACTGTGGTGGGCTCTTCTCCCCAAACCCGTGCAGAATGCGACGGTCCCGGATCTCACAGTTCCCTGGACCTGATGGGGAAAAAAGGTAATGTTTATTTGTGTATTAACTTCCCACAAACAGCTGAATGGCCACCCTGTTGTCTAAAAGGGGGTTACATTCATTACATTAAGCAGGGACACTGAGGTGCATCATCTTGTTTTTATGAAGAGCAGGGAATTGGACTCAATAATCTTACGTGTCCCTATTCACACCAAACCTTTCAAACTTACAAAACCCATCATTTTGTTGAACATTACTTACACTGTGCTGGCTTTCCTCTTTGTCTGGTGCCATAAATCTCCATTCCTTCTGGATCTACACACCAGCACTGCCCCAGCTCCATGTCACACTGCACCTTGTCAAAAGCCCCTGAATCCAGGCACTGAGGGATGTAGGAGATACTGCTGCTATTGATGTATCTGCTCACCAAGATCCTCTGCTTTTGCAGCTGGCAAAAGGACAAGCCTAAAGTACCAGAGAGGGGCACTGTTAGAGGAAGGTTCTCGTTGGGCATTGAATCATTTATTGAGGCAACATCTGAGTTTTCTCAGAACTACAAGTTCTGAGCCTGCCACCCAGGTGGCATGGGGACATTGATGGACTTGAGGTTATGAAAATTGGTACAGAGAAGCCCACCACAGATGGGGTTGAAGCTCTCCAACTCAAAAGCCATTACACTAAATCAATCTTTTATTCACAATTTGTCTTACTGGGACCTTCATAAATACAGATATCCAGGTGTATCAGGTTTCTGTGATAAACCCTGAAGAAAGGCCAGAACTTCCACTAGAAAGACCTAGAAAATTACCACAAACTAGAGTCCATCAAAGTCTGGGGCTAGCCTGTTCTTGATTTCAGCTCTTCAAATGCAGATTGAAATGGTTCTTTACTCAATCTGAGCAAAAATAGAAACTTTTTACTTACAAGATATGGGATATCCATTCTGTTTGCTGCCAGGAACCTCAACACCATTCTCATCTACACACCAACAGGAAAGATCATTCCTACTGCACTGGACTGTCCTGAAGAAGATCACAAGTAACATATTTTATTTTGTGTGTGTAGTCAGTACCAGACATAAACAAAACCGTAAAGCAAACCAAACCATGTCAAATACTTTAAAATCACAAATAATGGGACTGGCAAGAGCTGCATTTCTGGTGACTTTAATCAGTGGGAGCCCTTAATTCTAGTAGTTCTCTGAATTCTTCAGGAATTGCAGATATGTGACTTGAAGTCATTGAAGAAGCAAGCAGGTTGGACAGAACCCCAATTCTCATTATCTGAGATTCACCAAACACTTTGAGACAGTTTCTAAACCAAATCTAGAATGGTCACAGTTGCCACCAGAGGCAACAACAATAGTAAAGAAATTACAATCTGTACTCAGCCTCAACTTTAACTTTTTAGCTTCTTGAACCTTCAAGCAAGATGCTGCTCCCTAAATCACTGTTCTCTGTGTGTTTCTTAGTTCCTTTACTGCCTTTAGAAGGAAACCTGACTGTGCCACTTATGAGGGTGGATAAGTTCTCAGTCACTTGGCTGAGCTGTGCCAGCTGGCTCACACATTCACCCATGAGCATGTGTAGGAAGACAGCAAACTGCACCAAGTATTTAACATGCAAATTATGCTGCCAAGATTAGTCTGTTAATCTTAAACTGACCTCTTAACCCAGAGATTATTTCCAACAACAGGGAATTCATTTGGGAGAGGCTGGATCTGTGACATGGCTCAGTGAAGTCACTTCCAGTCTTCTGGACTTCCCATTCTCCAGTGCAGGGATGCAGTGGCTCTCCAAGACAGGCTAAAACTCTCATTACCAATAAAGGTCATGTCATATGCCAGCACATTAATAGCAGGGATGAATTACCTGAACTGGCCATCCTCTGAGCACTGAGGAACGAAGGCTTCTCCTGCTGAAAAAGCCTTTTCCCTCTGAAGTTCACATGGACGCAATGGTTGGGAATCGGTCTGATACTCTGAAAACAGCAAGAAGATAAAAAGCTGAGTTGGTTTAAAACACCTAAGGGTGGTTTCACCACAAGCCCATTCTCATCAAAACCCTGTTCGTGCCAGTGCTGCAGGGGAACAGTCCCAGGTTCAGGGGTCCTCCCTGGCTGTTTTCCCATTGTTCCTTGTGTGGGTTTCTGTGTGGGACAGCACAGGGAGGTACTGAACGAACCCACTGTTCTGCCAGCTGCAGGATGAGCACATGGTGGTGAACCCCTTTCCCAGGCCTGTGCTTAGTTAGTCTCTGTTCTGTTAGTTCTGTTCTGTACTGGCATGGCTATAATTTTCTGGTACTTGGGGTTCTTTACTTAGTTATGCCTATGACCACAAAAGAGCCCTTTGCATAACCACACACATCACTATTAAAGTTTCTGAGTAATTATTCTTTATTGAAGCTAAGTCACACTATTTCATCAAAAGGAGAGGTATTGCTTCTTAATCTCATGAAAGATTTAAAAAAATCAATTTCTAGCAGTAGCATCAGACTAATTCATATTAGGAGTACTCTCAATTTTCACTGGAGCAAATGATCAACTACTGAAGCCATCTAGAAAAAATTTAATGCATTCAAAGCTGCATTTGCTGTGGTTTTAGTAGAAAGATGAAATTCATTAAGTTCTTTTTTACAGAACAGATTACTTGATCTGACACTTTCTACACCCTCAAAATCTGATGAATGTCATGCTCTTAATACCACTGATTAGTTTATAAAAATACAAAAAACAAACCCACAGGCACAGCAATTTAGTCCAAAGGTTGGCTTAAGCCAGTATTTGGTCTGAGCACAATCACACACAGCAGTGCAAATACATCATAAGTATTCTGAATGCTTTTTGAAATAATTTGCAAGTCATGGAACTTCTACTGCTACAGAGGATTCTTGTTCTTCTAGTGCTTCTCAATCACACCCATTTCTATGAGTTTTTACTGTGTCCCCTTAAGACCATGTGAAAATTTTCAAGAGACTGCAAAATTTCAGGTGATCTCATCTCTAGGAAACTACATGTAGGCAAAGCTCCCTATTGTCACCTCAAACATCAGTTGCTCTGGGATGTGTGGAGATACCCGTGCAGAGTGCTAGAGAGGGTCTACCAAGACATCTGAGTTAAATGACTAATTAATTCAGTGATTCAAATTGCTGGTTGTGCAGGACTATCAAACTCAGGCCAAAGAACTAGAGGCAGCACTCAGATATCCAATAACTTAAAAGTTCAAGCCTAAATTAGATGATGGCACATACAAGTAGATGTGACTGGGGACCTTCACAACACTGCAGCAGCACCTTTTCTTACCCATGCTCCTTCTCCAGCCTTGAGAAAACGGGTTTTTTCCACCCAAAATCCAGGTGTACAAACTCAGGTAAGCCTGACCACTTAAAGATCCTTACAGTTTAGTATTTAACCTGGAGCTCAGACTCAGTTTGCACAGCACTCAACAACCAGCTAAGTTTGCAGTGTGCAAGATTCAAGATCATTATATGTTTCATCAGGACAACACACAGAGCAGCACAAAGATCACAGTCACCCTTGGGCACAGGCAGAGGAGAAGGACAAGTGTACTTACCAAATATATTGGCTGTTGCTATGCTAATAAAGCAACAGAGGGTGCAAAATGGGATGGAGCCCATCTTGTGAGGGGAGAGCCCCATCCCCTTCTGTCTGTGAGGCAGTTCTGTGCACCCCACAGAGCCTTCATGGCCCTTTTATAGCACCCATCACGGGGATGGGTTCACTTCTGTGCTGGTGGCTGGGCACAGAATGGTGTGAGTGACGCACATGATGCTTCTGAGCAAATTGCAAGAGGCCCTTTCAGCTGGAACTGCCCTCTTGGCTCTCCTCAGCCAGTTCTCATCCCCGCTCCAGGGAGCACAACTGAGCCAAGTGGCAGCAGGCACAGTGGGTGGCAGCTGGGCTCAGTTATTCCAGCAAATAAATTGAGCATATTGGTGTGACCCTGGGCAGAGCTCTGGCTCTGACCTGCCCCAGGGTGCAGCCAGGCTCTGCGCTCCTCAGTGGAAGTGCACATTTTTGCATTCCCAGAGAGCTGAGGCTGCTGAGGGACAGACCAGAGTTAGGCCTCTGGATGCTGCACATTAGGAGTGAATACAACTCATAATGTGGTTATTTATTAAGTGAAAAACAGTATGGATGCAGCTCCACTGACTAAAGTGAATTGAGGATCAGAGTCAATTACATTCCATCTTTGGCTTTTACTCCCACTTGCACCATGCACTTTAACACAGCCAAGTACCTGACAGAAGGAGCTTCACTTCTTGGGCTTCACCCTCTAGCTGTAAGATTAGTATGACCATAAGGACTGTTAAGCTTTTTGGTACTAATTACATGCAAGATCCTCATCCTAAAACGTATGGGAAATACTATTTCTTTGATTCCAGAGTTTCAATTGTTAATTGGCCACCTCTTGTTGATGCCTTTTTCCTGGTCTTAAAATCAAGAGTCATACACGGTTAGAAGGGGAAAAGGGATTTTACCTTGGTATTTATTTTAAGGATCCTTAGGTGTACACGTCCAGGTCATATGCATCGAGATGCGCCCCACCGAGTCTATCTCTCCCTTTGTCTTCTGTCTCCACACCTCTCTGACCCCCTCCCCAACATTGGGTATAACATTATAGGTGTTACTAATTAGCATATCTATCAAAGATTCCCCAATGAGAGGCTCAAGTGAGCCCCCCTCCCCAAGGAACCTTCCCCTGGATGGTTCTATCTTGGTTTACAGAATGTGTTCTGGAGAGGACCTTGGGGTCTGAGGCACACTGATCTCTGGCTATGAAGCTTCTAAAATGTTTTGTCTCTTACCTTAACAAACAAGGCCAAGAATGTAGGCAAAAAAAGCACTAGGAATACAGAAGTTGTAAAAAGGTATAACAGGGGTATAAAGGAAAGGGCAAAAACCTTCATGGCATCATTGTCACTGGGAGTCAGCATTTACTTGCACCAGGAATTATGAGAACTCACCCTCACATGTACAACAGTGGTTGGATAAATAAGCCCCAAATAATTACTTAAATAGTAACAGCACATGGATTTAAGTTGATTTTAAGAAAAAGTGAGAGCAGCACTCTTGTTTGTGATTCATGGGTACTAGACAGCCTAGAAACAACTCTGCTGATACTCTCCCACAGACTAAGATTGTGCCAGCAGTGATCCAAGCATTCTTCTGTGCTGGCTGTAGACCACTGCCATGCCATGGTGTTTGATGAATATGGTAAATATGATCTCCAAGAGCAGCACAAGCTTGCTTTAGCATGACTGTGCTTTTAAAAATTAGTGGAACTGTATTTGGAATTTACTTTCAAGCAACCTATTCTGGACTTGAGCAAAGTCAACAGTCTGCAGAAAGATCAAGCTGGGAAAAGATGAATAACACATCCTGTGTAGATGACAGACCAAGAAAAGGCAACCATTAGAGGCATAAAAATGACAAATCCTGTAACAGCCCTGATGAAGCAGACACAGAAAGAAACTGAATTTTGGGATTAGCATAGCATTCGTAGGGAAACACCCATGCAGAGCAAAAGAATCCAACTAAATAACTAGTATTAGCACTAGGATGGCTAAATCAGGGAAGAAGAAAAGTTTGACAATAACATGTATTTCTGATCCAAGGATGCTTCAAGAGCCTCAGGTTTGTGTCTGACCCCCGCACAGTGGGGCAGACACAGGGGAGCAACAAGAAAGAGCCCAGTCCAGTGTCATGACAGGCTCTGCATGGGCAGCAGGGTTGGTGCTTACAGGTGCTGTGACGTCTCCGAGCCAATGAAACATCTCCAGAGTGTGTTGGGGGTCTGTGAGTGATATTGATTTAGTCCAATTTTCTGAAGTTATTAGAAAAGTGTCATTCAGGTTCCTTGCACAGCAAATGGGGAGAGGAATTTATTAAGGAGTTTATTTATTAAGGTCGCTATTTACTTTCCTTCTTTATTCTTTGCTATAAAAGGCTGATAATGGAGTAAGGCAGACAGGAAAGCAGGAAGTATCAAAGGGCTATTATTACCAGGAAGAAGCACAAACTCACAGTATATACATAGTGTTGATTCCCAAGACGATTTTTCTTTCCTTCATAAACACTCAGAAAACAACCTATGAACTACTCAAGTTGGGAAGAACAGCCAAGTCTTAAAAGCCTCTTATAAAACTGAGAAAAGGAATTTTGGCAATTGGCATCACTTAAACCACTTCTAGATGTGCGTCAAACCAAAGTGGGCATCTTGGTACATGCACATTCAAGGGGATGCAAGAGCCTGTGGATTAAAAAGGAAAAAAAGTTGTTTACAAAGCAGTATGTGGAATTCACATTCATCAGAGAAAAAGAGGCACTTGTCTATCTATGGCTGGTCAAATACAAAGAAAAGCCTTGCATAACCTTCAGTGAAGGGACAATGGAATTGACTTCTATTTTTAGCACCTGAGAAAAGATGGAGTAACATCTTAAATTAGCTCATCAATGAAGAGCAAAAAAGGAGTAAGTGGAAAACACCCCTGTGGCAATACAGCCTTAAAATTATCATGTCTTCAAAATAATTACTCTAGTGCTGGAAATGAGGGTTTTGTTTGTTGTGCACAATGGCAAAAGCTACTCAATCTATACTACAAACTACAACTGTTAGGGGAAACATAAAGGTCAGTGAGATGAGACACTGAAATCACAAACCTCAAAGGACAAGCAGACATTTATTCATTGTTCCAGTTTTGCATACACTTTCTTAGCGGAAGAGACAGTTTGTGCAACTGCAATTTTACATATAGAAAGGCTCAGGGATAAATGATTCCTGTATATAAATACACAGACATCTGTATCCACAGAAAGGTTACTCTTACCCAAATTAAATTGAGCCTGAGAAATCAACCTTAGCTTAAAGAAAGAACTGGAGGGACCCCCCCAAATGAGGCAGCAAATTGGAAGCAAATTTTAAGAACTGAAAACATTGTGAAATTATGCTCACATCAATCAGTTCATTTACTTTAAATAATAAATTGTTTTTCTGTGTTAAATAAAGCACCAGTGTTGGACAATCCTCTCACACCTTTTAAAGAAAGCTACATAAAAACAGAATAACACCATTTATTACACTTACAGATAGATAACTAAGGTTTACATTCAGCACATTTCTTTCCTTTTGAAGCACTTATCTCTATCATCTCTGATTAAGTCCTCTTGTGATGCAAAATTAAAAGACAACAAGATGACAGCCCCAGATAAAACACTTTTCGGTGTATTCACTTTATACATGACACTTTCTTCAAACTGAAAAACGGTGGGGAAGTTTCAGTAATTTCATGCTAAACTTGTCTAGATCAGAAAAGTGGGCACAGGACTTGTCAAATTTTAAATTATAAATTACCATTTGGAAAAGTGCCTTTGGTGACAAGACCTAAAGAAGCCCGTGAAAGATACTTGAGTTTGCTTTGTCCCTGCAGGAACTGACCATTTCTAGGACATGTAAAATGGCTTTTTTTCTTACTTATTCATTGAAGATAACAGTTTTCCTCTATCCAATAGTACCACAGTGATTCCAGGTAGAAAAATAGGTATTTTATTCTCACAACACCTGGGATGCAGATTGGTTTGAAATCCCAAGCAGGAGCCAGTCTGCAACCTGCAGTGACACACAGGATTTGTACCTTGAATCGATTCAATATTTGACAAAAAACAGCTGAGGCAGTGAGAAAAGTCACCACCAGTCACACAAGGACAGCAACAGGGTGCCAAACTCTTGGTGTTGTTGGGACAAAACTGCTTTGGGTCTTTTCAATAATGAAGCATTTAACCTTCTTTGGACTAAAGGCAACAGTGTAGAGCCAGTGGAGTCAGAAAGGAAGTTCAAGGACAAACACAGCTCCTGGCACACAACAAAGTTGTGAATTCAGTAAGCCACCAATGAAAAAAGATGGATTAAACTTGGGGAGCCCAGATCTGTGAAGTGACTGATAAAACCAATGGACTTCTGAAAAATTTTGGTAAAGGAAACTTCAGTTTGCTAGAAGAGAAAGATACATTTAGGGAAAGGCCAATTTGCACAGATCTTTCACAGTATGTTTGTATAGATCTGACATCCTATTTCTACTGCAGACAAGACACTGGGCTGGCAGATGAATGGTCTGACTTGGGAAACCTCTTCTTTAGGAAGTCTGCTAATTGAAAAAATGTTTCAGTGTGTTGCTCCAAGATCTGAATCTGCTCTTGTATCTTAAATTTGAGAGCCTGCTTTGAGACTGTCCCTTCAACAATGATTAAAATGTTTCAGAATTAAAATTTTTAAGTTTGTTACATTTATGATCATATCTACTTTTTCTGTGAACAAAAAAAGAATTCTGTATCAGTAGCTTAGTGAGATTCTGTCCAATTTCATTCATCTGCTGTTTATCATTTGTGCCTTTGTCCACAGGATGCCCAAAAGAACTTCCTTAGCATTGTTAGCTTATTTGTTTTCTACCACAGTAGTGTCTTGAACAACTTGTGGATGATATTATTAAATCACTAAAAGTAAAAACTAAAAGATACTTTTTAATGACATGGTACAAAGGCACAAAACACCCTTAGAAGGCAGATGTCTGCCCACAAGAAGAGATGCCATCACTGTCAACATGTTGTTGAAAGACGTGGACTGTAAAGAATGAAGTGCATTGCAAAACTCAAACCCTGAAATTGTTAAACACCAAAGCAGTTCAGAAACAGAAAAACCTTCCTTCTAATTACTTTGCCATATACAGTAAGGAAATCAGTACTGTAAATAATTTACTGATTGTATCATTTGCCTAAAGGCTAAAATACAACTGAAGATTCCCTCAAGCCTTGCAATGTAGAAAAATGAGTATCAATGACTGCACATAACCTATGAACTACAGGCTAAACATGCAGCTGAAGATTCCCTAATGCTTTAAAAACATACTCAAACACTCACTAGCTCACCAGAAGAAAAGTCCATGGAATGGGAGCCCAGGCATGTAACAATCTCAACAGACCTTTATTGTGAGTATTAGAATGCAGTCAACATTATTGCTATTATAAAAAACAAATCACAGAAGAAAGTATTTTGCTTCTCTCATAGAAGATTTAATCATAGTGCAGTGCTGCCTCTCCCAGTGTTTAGTGACAATACACTGACACACGTGGCTACAGCTGAACAGAGGAGGCTTGGCCAGTTTTCAGGAAAGGAAGACTGCTGTTTGAAGCAAACAGCAATTGAACTAGCTTAGCTATCCAGCCCATGGAGTAAGGGAAGGGAACTTCTGTCCTGAATGATTTTTCATGCTAGTTCATTTTCTCCATGTGGTATCCAATTTTTCATTTGGGTTGTTCAGGGTGGTGCAGAATGGCTGCCAAATGCACAATCTGCACTCTGTGCAGTGTATTTTCACCATTATTACATGCTCTGTACTTGTTTTCCATATACAAACCAATATACACATAGTGTATAATATTTATTGCTAAAGACAGACCCCCACACCCAGCACCCAGGATGTTACAAAATATAACAGAAACCATTACTGAAGCATTTCAAACAGCCTCTGCAAAATCCTCACCTAAAGACATATGCAATCAGTACAACAGAAAAAAATTGTGAACTAATAAAATGTGAGAATAACAATGGGCATTTCAAAAGTGATTAAGCTTCTGACTTTAATAAGCACTCCAAAATTAAGGTGCATATACTGAAACATTTTTAAGCAGTAGAGCAAAAACCTATAGTTCCAGTGTTCTGAACCATCCTGCTTGCAAATAAATGGCATCATTGCCCACACCCCCTTAACACACCAGCACCTCCACAGAGCTACTAATAGGGCAAGGCAGCTGGGATGGCCTGACTGCTCTTTTGGCTGTGAAGCCCCTGCCTGCAGAGTCCTGCCCACCCTCTGTTTGTTGATTTTTACATCAAGCTCCAGTTCAGTTCAGGATCTGTTTTGTGCCTTTTATAGTTCCAGTGAAGAAAAATGGTTACTATTTTCCTTCAAATACAAAGGAAAAATAGTGTGGTTTACAACATCAAAATACTTTCACAATTTTACTGTAATGTTTGAATGACTGACTCCTTTGCATCCCAACCCTCAGTTTGGCAAGGAGTGCTGGAGCCCAACAGTGCCAGAGGGGTTTTGCTGTAATATTAATTCAATTATTATTAATTCAATAATAATAATTAGTTAAGTTAGAAGGCAGATGGGAGTAGAGGGAGATCACCACTTGCACAAGACAGAAGAGGCTTACTTAAGGGACCTGGAGATTTTGATTTTGGTGCACACACTCCAACTGTACAGAAGTCCCAGCGCACTCTGGAGGCTGTGGACAGAAGAGCTGAAGAGACCTTTCCCCATGACTGCTTCCCACAGCAGCCAGGAATAACTGGGCATGAGAACAGAGGAATGAAACCCTCCAGGCACCACAGAAACCAGAGTGCAGAAAGCTGAAGAATGAAAGGAGAAACAGATGCATGCTGCAGAACGAACAGATGAGCACATGTAGAAGCTCAGAGACAAAATTAAGAGAGACAGGTGGCTATCAGCCATACAAGATACCTGCACCCAGGGAAGAACAGTTTCAATTCTTTGCTACCCAGCAAATACAGGAAATCTATCAGAAAATTGCAAGCCATCTTCTTTGTCTATTTGAAAGAAAACGACAGGCTTCTACCACTGTAAACCACTCCACAGCTGAACAAAGACCTATGCATCTAAGGCCAGAATGTCCAAAATATGGGCACTATTCAACCTACAGCTACCCAAGGAAAGGGTTAACAGGAAGCATCTTCCAACCCATCCCGTGATATCACCTGAAGTATGTCCATTTTGTAACCAGAATGTGGGAGCTCCATCATATCATACCAGACCACAGCACCAACACTACACTTCATTTATGACTGCAGTATTGCTGTCCTGCTGCCATCACTGCAACTGAAACACAGAATTCCTGATGTAGATGCCTTCGGTATGGTAACAAGTAGGAGCAGGCTTTGAAGTTGAATCACCCTGATACCTCCATTAAAAGAACAAGCAAACAAACAAAAAACCCTAACTAACCCTCAGACAAAAAGCTGGGCATTCAAAGGCTCCAAAAGCTTGCCATTTAGCCCTGTGATATCACAAGAGGCTTCTGTAAAATGGCATTTCCCTTTTGTCTACTACTATTTATAACTCCTATTCAGTGAAAGAAGGCTGCAAATTTAAACATTTTGCCTTTCTGTGCACATATATCAAACAGTCCTTACACTGCCATATACTATTTTTTCCTCAGAGGGTCTGTCCCCTCCATCAAACAATGCAATCACAATTCACACCCCAATAAATGATGTTGCAAATAGACTGAGTGTACATCCCTGGCTTCTTTAGAGAGGAAGTAGGAAGACAGATGGAAAATTATGCCTACAGGAATAAGATTCTCTCAATAAGGCCAACTAGGAAGAAATACTGGTAAGAGCCAGATCACACTGGGGTTGACTGGCACACAAGCAAAGCAATCAACTGTACGTTACATTCTGTGCAAAACACTTAGCATTTTTATGGCACTTGACTTGTGTTTAAAAGAAAAACCTCAAAAGCATCCCAAACCTTTGAATACTTGAGAAACTGGGGTCAGAAACTAATGTCCACATGTTACAGACCAGCACCACGACTTGAGAAAGCAAATTCAGACAAGTTTGTGAAACATTCGAGCAGTACATGATGTATCATACAGAGCATGGTCCGTACGGACACCGAGATTGTATTTCTTAGAAGATATGAATGCTTGCAGGAATTTTTATAATACATGACTACACAATGAACATTAAAAAAATACTGAACAGATTGTTTTTGTAAGCACAGTCCATCCTGAACAAGGCAGGATCTTGGGGGTAAAATTACTATTCGTGTAAATTAAGAGGCCATTACACATACAAACAGAAGACACATTAAAGCTGCAAGGGCAACTTCAACTTTGACCTTCGGATTTCCTTTTCAGGATACCATTCCTCCATCTCTTTAGTAAGAATAAAACCTTTATCCTCCCCCCTGAACTCTCCAAGTCCACTTTCACCTTCAGTAACATTTACAATTATATTACATCACACGCATGCACACACATTGCATAATATTGCTACAGTGTATGCTGTATAAATTCTGTAAATACACTCCACTTTGTTTCAAAGTAATTCATCTGGATTTACACTTCTCTTATACAGTACACACAGTACCACATTCAAGGATATGCAGCAAGTGAATAGTCTATAAAAAAAGTCTCACATATCCAAAAGCAAGTAGGTCACTCAGCTATTCATGTTTGAAGCAGTTATTTAAGCATCAACTTAGAGTATTTATTAACAGTTGCTATAAAACGTCAACAACTCCTCAGCTCTTATGTTCTTTCTGCATTATGGAGTTGCCAACCATTCCATAATTCCATGTTATCACGCAGCTCTGGGATGTCTCCTACAAGCTTGATGTGGGAAGACTTTAAATAGCAACCACTCTGTAACAGGAGTTTACATTTTGCTTTGGCCATCAGGAGTGATAACTCACTTCAGGTATGACAGACAGCGAGGAAAGGTCAGGGTAGGTTTACTTTAGCTATGAACCAGCCACGCCGCTTTCTTTCTCAATAATGGTTTTATCATGAAAGTTCAATGCACTGGTTGCAAAGTCTTTCCCAGATAATCCATCTTTGGCACATTTTTCAGTTGTATGCATCCTTAAAAGGCATTCCAAGATTTTTTTGATGGTCTGTACATAGTAACAATCACTTCTTTTTTACATTTGTATGCAGATCAGGAAGAAAAGTGGAAAATGTAGAGTATACAGAATAGTTTTAATAAACAGTTTTACATACAGTACCTTACATATAGAACAGTGTGTTTGCAAATTTAAATAATTTTTGAATGTACAGTGGCTTGTACTCTTATCAAAAGGTAAATTCAAGTTTACTGTCTATCGGTTCTAAAATGCATTTATACAGATAACTAGAACTGATAAACAGATGTGAGGCATAAAATGTTCAAGTATCTTAATGTCCTCAGTTAAATAGCCTCCTTTTAACAGTCATATTTTACAAATTTCAAAACCTGTACATACATTATTTTCAATTTTAGAAACTGCTTGTTAAAAGGTAACATGAACCACCAGTTCTTGTAGTCTATTGTAATAAAACTAGACATGTGTAGAGAGAAATGTGCATGGTAAGTATATGTGTACATGTGCATCTATACACATATACATACACACAGAGAGACGTAGATGTAGCACTGGGTACAGCGGAAACTTATCAGCACAGGAAAAGTCTTGGGCTCAAAATCCAACAAGAGCAAACAGAGCAAGTAGGTTGCCTTTGGTTTCATGACATTTTGCTCACTGAAGCTGAAAAAATTTATAAAAACAACTTTGATAAGGTATCTTGTGATTTTTTTCCTCTAGTGGTTTAGAATATTCACAGCCTCAGACAGTTTTGCTGCTCTTGTCATTCCACATCTGCACGGAGGATGGTGAAGTTTTCAGAGGGCCAACACCAGAATAGAGCTACCCAGGACAAAAATTGTACCTTGATTCCTGAATACTGCTATAAAACATAAAAAAATATAAACTAGATACAATTTTCGATGGATTGCTGGCACTGAGTAGGACTTTGGAAAAAACCTTCACGTAAATCGTAATCAAACTCTCATCCCAGTGATTTTAATAATATTTGGCACATCTGACCACTATTTGCCACTTCTGTTTAAAAGGAGCCTAGGGGTGCTGTTCTAGGGATTTCTATTTAAAAAAATATTTTAAAAGGGAGACCATGACAAGTAATTTTTTTCAAAAATCAAAGCTAGCATGTTTGTTTTCCTGAACATTCATAACAGACAGAAATAACCTAAAAAACCTTCCTTGCAGAGAAGATACAGCTCTATCTGTATCTACCTTTTACTAGCAAGATAAAGAGGATTGCATTGTTAGTCAGCTGAACTCTGCTACTTTAGAAATGTTGCCAAGGTTTCAAAATAGTAGCAATACTCTTCACAGAGTTTTTGTTTGTTGCATTTTCTTGTATCTGGGGATTTACTTGTTTAACATGTAAAAATACCGAGAAATTGACATTTCTCAGTATATTATATATAATTTTGAAGGCTGGACATTGAATATTCATATTCTCAATAAAACATTCCTGACTCTAAACTTCCTCTCTTCTTTCTAAAGCTTCAGGCTATTAATGTAATCAGCAAAGAACCAGATAAATGCTCAGCTTTTTGCTGTCTTCCTGTCAGTCTTGTGGCTAATAAGAAAATTCACTGTAAAGAAGCTATTTTTACTTTATTCTTCCTTTTGTCATACAGAGCAAAGTGTTGCTATTTGCTGTACTTTTCCCATGTCAACTAAGAGCTGTTTGATACGTCGTTTGAGCTGAGGCAATCTTGCCAGAGGATCTGGTGGTTCCAGTTCTCCAGTGAAATCAAGCCAGCTTTCTAAAACTACAGAAGGAAAAGGAAGAAGTTGATTAGAGTAAGTCTTTGAGAAACAGTTTCCATAAAAATTAAACTTTTCTTTCTTACTTTGTGTTTCATAAAAAGGGAAAATACACTGAGGCTGTGATTTTTATTCAACAGAAGAAATTTTGTTAGGGAAACACCAACTAATTCCGTATTTCTCTTGAACAATCCAACCTTCTGATTTGATTGTTGCTATAAAAAGGTACCTGGGAGTAAATTATACCCTTGGCTCACAATTTACCCTCTACACACATAAAAGCAACTTCAGTTCATGGTCTTCTCTGACAGTTCTGGAACAGAAAATGCAACCCTAAAACACAAGGCTTCCTTCTGCCACTTCCACAAGCTCCTGTGGACAATGTCCAGATTACAGAATGGTTCTCCAGTCTTCAACAAACATTTTCATTTCTCTGCTTGCAGAAACAGAGAAGGTAAAAGATCAACCCTGTTAGTTTAGAAACTGCCTAGGAAAAGCAGGGATACTGGAAGTAAAACTGCAAATAGAAATAAGATAATTTTATTTGTTAAAAGATTAATTAAGGACTCCTATGACTAGACTATAAGCTCCCTCAATTACTAGTTTCCATGACTGGCAAGTCATAGACACCTATGTGCTACAATATTCTCGTACACTGTAATTTCATTCAAGTTTTCTCATGAAGACTGAATTGTCTTCATGAAACCACTTGCTTACTAATACATTAAAAAAAAAGTTGAAGGCACAATAAACACTGTTTTCCCCCCTAAATATTGTCAATTACTAGAACAATCAGGCAAAAATCGCTGCAGGCGAAAAGCCATCAACTTTATGATCCATACCTGGACAAAGAGTAGACAAGTTATCTAAGCTTTTTGAAGTCTGAGCCTGAGCTCAGGGGGTTTGTGTGCTTGAGCTACTTTATTGGGCATTGAAAACTTGTGGAAGAGGGCAGGGAGATCAAGGGTACAAGCTCTGCTTATAATTCTGGGACCCAAATTTGAACAGAATACTTAAAAATCCATCCTCAGTGCCTCAGGTCACTTTGAATACATTAGTCATGAGAGATGCTGCTACAGGTATATTAACAAGTAATCTGGCAATGCAGTTACCATCAACTTCTTTTTCAATCAGGTCCATTCTGCTGGTGACTTCATTTTGTACATTCTCTATATGGGTGAGGAGATTTAGCTGCCATTGAAGATGTGTGTCCACTTGTTCTTCTGAGCCTTTTCTTTCATTACAAACAAACACAGTGTTTCCTTCACCAGAATTCTTCATAGGAGCAACGGAAAGAAAAAAATTGCCATTTAAGATTGTTTTTTGCTTTGTTTTAATTTCTGGTGTTGATTTCAACATTTGAGTCACATGATAAACTCTGCTGGTTTAGAACTGTACTTCTGTATATATGACAAAAAGCATATTCAAAAAGCCACATACTATGACACATCAATAGACTAAAGCAAACAAAATGCAAATTCCACATAAATAAGCATTTATATCTTTTGCCTCATTTCCCTAACACTGAAGTTTATCAGCTCAAATACTATGTTTAATGTAGTTAATACAGATTGTACTTCTGTGCCCTTTTTATATAAATAGCAAGTTAAACCATAAAGTGCTGAATTGCACAGGTCTACTGCCACTAAAAACACGCAAAATCCTAAGGTTTGTTTCCAAGGAAAACTCCCTACAATGCAGTAGTACCTAAGATGTCAACAGTCACTGTTTTACACAAAGAAGTCAGACATCTTATTTCACAGAATCCCAGAATGGGTCAGGTTGGAAGGGACCACAGTGAGTCACCCAGTCCAACCTCCATGCTCAAGCAGGGTCATCCCAGAGCACATGGCATAGGATTGCATCCATATAGTTCTGGAGCATCTCCAGTGCAGGAGAGACTCCACAACCTCTCTGGGCAATCTGTTCTGTTTGCTGATTAAGGCAAAAAACTTCTCTTCCTAGCTGTTATGACTCCACCTACTTTCCAAGCACAAGTCTGGGACAGAATTGAACAGGTTTGGAGACAGTTACAGTAACACGCAGAGTTATGCAAACACAGGATCTTTGGAGGAAGATTGACTTCTTTGAAATAATCAGTACTTTCACAGCAAGCCAGAGATAATAAACAAGCTCCTAATCTTTCCACGTTTGATGTTTCAGCTATTGAATGGAAGTAGACCAGATTTAATGTGTTAAAATGCTCAGCATCTCCAGCAATTAGCAGAATTAACAGCTTCCAATTTATATCCACTATGACTTTATATCCAACGAAGTTCTTTCACTATTGAAGATTCTATTTTAAGTACTAGAATGCCAGATACACGTGCTCACACAGTGTCAGTTCATGCCAAATGCCAGAGCAAAGAGTGACTTTAATTGTATTAATACACTTCTCTGAAGAGCTTAAGCTAATTTTCCACACCACATAAAAAAGAAATGGTGTTAGGTCTGTTATTAAAATATTTCTTTCTCCAGTCAAGCACGGGAAGAGTGAGAAGAGAGGTAAAGAAGAAAATAGGAACTGATGGATTTTAAGTTACTACTTAAGCCAAAAAATCCAACTTTCATTTTAAGCTTAAAATCAATTAAAAAAAAACAACCAAACAAATAAAACTCTTAGTGACCTGAGGGCAGCTTTATTAGCAAGTCAGACAGGATAAGCATTGTTAATACTCATAATGTTCATTACAGGAGTTAAAATTATGTATCAGAGATAAATTTCATTTGAAAGGTATGAGAGTTTTGATGCTTTTATGATATTAAAAATTTCTCTTCTCTGAAGACATCAGGTTTACTTCCACAGTGTTTTCATTATTCAAACTGTTGTTAATCTAATGAAAAATATTTCCAATATAAATAAGAAATGCTCTATTCCAATTTTCAGACCCTCTCTAAAACCACAGGAATACCATTTTTCCCTCACTGTATAGGGAACCGAGTCCATAATTCTAAAACCAAAATCGTCTTTCAGCCTGCTTCAGTAAGTTAGAGAAAATTTAAAGCTAAATAACTTAATATCTAAATAACATCATAAATGTGGGTTTTTTTCTTCTAATGCTCTCTATATTTATTCAAATGGCTAGTAAATGCTTCTTGAAAAAAATCACAAAATCCAGGTTCTCCTCTAAGCTATGGGATCAACATAGGCCATCAGGGAGTGATGGCAGAAGAAGAATGCAGGATACAGCTTGTGGACAAGAAATAACAGGAGGTTCAGGTGGGGAAGGCTTGTGCTTTCAGAAGCAAAACCAAGGAAACTAAATACAATTTAAAAGACAATGCATAGCCCAAAAAGGGACTTGGTAACAGTCAATCCAAACAGTGTTCGTAAGAGAAAAGGAAGTAGGTAACAGAACTGCAGATTAGGGTAAGATAAAACAGCATGGAAAACCAGAATACTGGAGTGCTAGAAAGGAAAATTCAAAGCCTCAATCAAACTTTGACAAGGAGAGGAGAAAGGGCACCTTACAGAGAAGTCAGATAATTTAAAAATGGTCCTTCAATGTCAATTTTAAGGGGAGTGCAAACAGGTTCATGGAGAAATCAAAGAGAGCTCTTCCATGCCTATCATGTTTAGGCAGAAGGCCTTATTTTAGTATCAAGGCTGACTAATGGCAAGGTGACTAAGGTGTCCCCAAAGGAAAGAACACTCTTAAGCCAAGAAGAGATCTGTTTGGGACAGTATCAGAGAGCACCTAGCTTTTTAGATATATGCTTGAATCTCTGAAGGAAATACAAGTTTTGTTTCACTGCTCATCCGTATTTTCCTTTCATTCTAAATGTCTTTATACTATTTTTACTATTTACAATGACAATTTAAACTGCTGTTGGAAGGCAAGTGTATTTGACACTGCTGCATGTCTCCTTACTATAAACCTGAATATAGTCGTGCAATTTAGCATACAAACAGGTATTTTTAACTAGAATGAGCCAAAAATTCCCCATTCAGATTAGACAGCTTACATGCCACATTTAGAATGAAAATTAAAAAGAAAAAAGATGTATCATACTCATTTCTTCCACACCAGAAACTGTATGTCAAAAGAGGGATGAGTTGGACGATTTACCCTCACACGGTATTGTAGAAAACAGAAAGGTTTGGCTCTCTTTGGTTTTTGCTCAGAGAGCTCTTCACTAAAACCAGATTTACAAGTTTCAGACCTTTTCCACCAAACAATGGATTCAAACCATTAATGTAAAAATGAGAAAGACGTTTAAACAGCAAAATATAATCCTGACTAAAAATGTTTCATTAGAAGAAATATGCAATATAGAAGACTGAAAAGCAATTGCCCATGAGGTGAAATTAGTTGGTCAGTAAATCATTACTTGTGGATGGCATTCTAGGTAGTGTTGCTATTAAAAGAAGAACACAGTACAATAATAAACATTATTAAAAAAACTTTGGTTTAACAAACAACAAAAAAAACCCTAACATGTCGATAACTGAACCCAGAGAAAAAGGGAAACCTGTCCCATTTTCCTCACCTTGCAAAAACCATGTAAGCTGTTCCAAGACCCTGCATTTTAAGAATAGGGTTCTTTTCTCTCAAAACATTAGACTGAGAACAAAGTTTTAGCATAGGCAATACTTTAACCATACTCTGTGTTTCATATACCAGCTGAAATGAACATACTTCACCTGGAAGTATTTCAGTGACCCAACTTTGCTTCCCATAATTTCTGCTGATTTATTTGATAGAATATGTTGACTGACAGCAATAAACTTTCTAAAATACCTGTACATGCTTCAGTTTTATCAGATTGAACATACTTTTCCAAATAAAGTTTCCCAGATGAAGAATGATACTTACCTGCTCATTCATGCCACCATCTTTAAAAGAATACTGTAAACAGTTTTTATTCTCTGTGTGATATTCCTGATCTTCCTCAAAGCTACTTGTATCTTCATCATCTGAGCTCACAGGGTCAGTGACTGCTTTGTAGTCTTGACTAAAACTCTGTGGTTTTTGGTAACTGTGCTCACTTGTGATATATGTTTCTTCCATCTTCTGGGGTATACTGGGTGGCTCTTTATGGTTTTGACTATGACATGTCCTTTCAGCTGGATTAACAGCATCCTGCAAAGTCACTAATTTTTTCTCTACCCCAACAGTTCTTTGTTCTTGTTCTTTTCTCATCCCTGAATAAGCCCAGAGATGAAGGTCTGGGTGATGCTTATTTCTGCAATGAAGGGGAGGAAAAAAAAGCAAGTTATAGAGAACACCATTAAGAGCACTGAACTATCTAGCATCCTATTCTCCTAGATCTTAGCTACTGATAAGCACCATTATCAAACATGAAATATTCCTAGGTCATTCATCAATTTAAGATAAATCTAGAATGTCCCTTTAACACAAAATTTACCAAAAAAAAATCACCAGTCCCAACAGACCATATCTGTTTGGGTGCTGAACACCTAACTCCCACTGAAACTGAGGGTACTCCACATCTTGCACTTGAATTATTTAAAATGTTATACAAGAAAGAACTTCAGTGTGAGAGAAAAATGCATAAGGAATAATGCTAGTCTCTGCCACCTGAACATATAAAGCTGGAAAATAAACCCTGGACTGATACTTACTTCAGTATCCCAATCTTCAGCTGCAATCCATGCAGTATTTCAGTTACCCCATATACATCTGCCAGTAGGTGGTGTGTTGACACGATCTTTTTGGCATTAAGATGAGAGTAGTTCTCTTTCAAAAACGATAATCCACACATGTGTCCATTGTTTAACCAGTCCTTGTCATAGAGATATTTGGCACTCCACCTCTGTCCTGGGGTAAGCAATAAACAAATTGAGGGCCATCTAAAGCCACAGCAGAGTTATATTTACAACTAGAGTGCCACAATTATGTGCTGTACTTGCCTAAGTATCTCCTAACATCAATGAAAGGATGACTCAAGAGCTTGCTATTAACATATTAAAATTTAGTTTTTGTGGATTAAGAGGAAAATCTTAAAACTTATGAGAACAAAAATAAGCCTGAAACCTCAAGACCCCTCTAAATGGCATTTGAAATTAACGCCTAATCACCTTTGCAATCAAACTACATGATATTAAGATCTGTGTTGTTATCAAAATAACCACCAAAAAAAAAAGCCTAAGTTACCAAGAGAAATGCTAGAGAGAGCATTTTATATGGACATATCCAAAACACCAGTTTGTTTCTAAACGACAAATGTTTTGCTTCAATACTGAATTCAATATCTATTTATTAGAAGCCAGGAAAAAGCTTCAGGAAAAGCAGATATTTCAAAGTTATCTGACAGCAGAGCTCTTACACTCTCCTTTTGAGGTGCCTTTCACCAGACTTCTAGAGAGGGTATTGATGTATGTGGGCCTCAGGTTTTCCCTCCTATAGGTAACAGTCTTAACCCAACCAGCAGGAATGAGTATTTAGCTAATGCTTCTACAGTAGCTAAATAACTACTAAAAATCCCAGACAAATAATAAAAAAAAAAACATAACAAAACAAAAACCAAAAAAGCCCACCCAAAACTAGAAATGCATAATGCTAATTATTGCAATGTTATTGTTTACAACAAGGAACCCAGATGGACTGATGGCAGTATCTTACACTTGATTTCAAATCATACTATCATCAAATACAGAACAAAGAACAGGTTGATGGAAGCCCTTCATACCTTTCAGGAGAATACCCTGTCTATCTCCTTTTTGCCCATTATCCCAATACACTTTAAAATACTGACATTGAGAATGACTTTTTTCTCCTGACATAGAAAGAAAAGAAGTAATGGTTAGGAAGGGAGAGAAGATAAAAATTAGGGACACAGACTCTGCATAGCAGGGGAAAACGAAGTACCTAATACAGTGCAGGGAAAGAACACAAGACAAATTAGCTGGGTTTAGTAAGAAAAAGCTGGGCTGCTCAAAGAGACACCACACAGAACTATCAGACAAGACTCTCTACCACCAGTTTCGATTCACACTGGGGCATACGGAACCAGCTCTATTTTCCTAATATTTTGTTTCAAAAATAGCTCATGAAAACTCTGCAAACAATTTTTGTATTTCACTTCTTAAATTTAGAAGGAAAATAAATTTGAGGTTGTAGTCTCATTGCCCTTTTGAAACAGCTGGAGTGATGGGTATTTCACCAGAAGACAGGTATGTGCATTTGTATCAATTGTCTAAAGAAAATACAAAAAAACTTTCAAATTCTTTAGTTTTTCTCCAAGTAACTGTTAAGAAAAATGTGTTTATCGCAGAATGATTTTTAAACCAACATCTTCCTAATCAAATTTATTCAGTTTAAAAGTAAATAGAGTTCTCCTAGTTCTTACAAATTTAACATAACGATCTGAAGTTCAACATATGCTGTTTGTGCACTATTGTTTACTGTAAGATGTGCTAGATTCTTCTGTATTTAAATATTCAGTTCCACGCTTTTACACAGCTCTGGGCAAATGTAAACATTTAAAATTGCAATTACTATGAAATGCCATCCACAGCATATTTGAGTGTACTGTGGTACTGAGTCCTTTTCCTCTAAGAAAATATTCAAATGAACAAATGTGATTCCAAGTACTGGCAAAACAGATCCCTGAACAAAAATGATTTCTTTAGAAAGACTTTCCAGACTATACCAACATAAAAAAGTGCTAAGGTTTGGGAGGAATTAAGTTTCAACAAGTAAAACAATGGTAACTGAGTTTATGGGTAAGATTTAGCACAGCTGACCATGATGTTACTAACACAAAAGTAAGTTTCTGCTCAGAGCCAAACTTAGAATCACTTGCCCCAAAGAAGCTTTACAAGTAACACAGAACAGACAAAGCTTGAACAATTTAAGCAAATTCATAACATATCTGCTCCAAAATCCCAAGAAGGGCTGAAGATAAAGGTGTTTTATCCATACCTGGTGGATCTCTGCAGATGTAACAGATGTACTGCTCTGGAATGCTGTCCTCCAACAGTCCCATGCATACACTGTGCTGCCAACACAAGCATTCTTCACACTGACATCAGAAAAAAACAACAAAAGCAAAAACTAAAACTGAGACAAGCAGATGCAAAAACTCAGAAGCTACTTCTTGTATCATCAAAATCCAGAGAACAGCAGTTTCATTTAAATAGCTGGTTTGAGCAAGATTATTTTAGTTGGGCAATTTGTGCTTGGGTAGACAAAGACATCAAGCTAAAAAAAAGAGCTCTAGATCTGAAAGTTACCTCAACCACAAACTCCAGACTGGATAAAAAAAAAAAAAAGAAACTGAAGATGTATTATTTAATAGAATTTTATTACAACATTCAGTATTTTAGCACCTACATATTTAGTACTGAAACATAAGACAGGAGTATAATATTATAGTAAAGTAGAAAGATAATGTAATACATTACAGCATAACAGTGAAAAGTAGAAAACTCTTCAGTTTAATTATTTATATTTACAAAGCATCTCTCCAGTGCGCTAGAAAGATGTGCTTTTAATATCGCACCAATGGAAAATCTAAAAGAAAAAGAAAATGAAGAGAAAATGAAAGAGGAGAAACAAGAGAATAGGAGAGCAAAATAGAAGTGGTAAGACATGAGAGCCTAGAAACAGCAAACTGGTTGCTCTCAGTGAGACAAGCATGAAGAGGAAAAATCAGGCCATTAAACTTCAAAAACAGGCAGGAAACTACCTCTTAAAAAGATACTTCCCTTTCTCAACTCTGTGCTTGCCAGTTTTAAATACCTGTTGGCTCACTGCTGAAAATCTCCCCTCTTTGCTCTGACATGCCTTTGAGCATCAACCTGTTTAAAACACCAAAGCCACCTTTCCTCCTGTCACTAAAGCTACAATATCCTCTCGTGTCTCCAAAGACTGCCACACCAGTCCATTTTTCCACATCGTTACCACAGCTGAACTCCTGCTCAGTTCCTCCAACACAGCACTGCAATTCAACCTGCTCCCAGAGAGATCCTGTGTACTTCCATTGCCAGGGCTCTGTCAGTTCCAGAAGAGTTAAGTCCACTAACACATGACAGCCCTACTTGTTTCCTTTAAATCTTGACTAAAAGCCTCCATACTGTCAACAGGAACTGTATCACAGTAATAGTTGAATACAAACCTGTTTTTTGAATGGGGGTAAAAAACACAGGAAGTTCATGACCTTTTTAAATTATTGGCAACTGAACTCTTCCTTACTGCTTTCTGCATCTGATTTATTCACTGCATTATAAACTCCTTGACAAAAAAGACTTGAAATTACTCATGGATGGGAAATGGTCTCCTCATTGGAGTACAAAGAAATAAGCAGCAGGAGTTGCAATCCATCAACACCTGAATGCTGTGCAGACCTGGTATACTCTTCTTCCATTTTATTTATACCAACTTAAGATGTAAATTCTCAGCAGTTTCTAAAACCTGGTACTAATATCCAGTGTGAGAGAAGTGCTATTCTAAAGATGAAACACACATCACAGTACTGACAGTATTTAGTGTCTGCACAGGAGACATGTTGCACACAGAGGAGGGACATTTACAGTGAGCAGAGAGGTTTCTATAAGTGGTACTGCAAAGCACAAGGGCCAAACCAGAAGGGCTCGTATAATCAGGATGGTCTGGGGAACAGAAGCAATGGTTTGTGGCAAAGGATACTTTATTCCAAATTTATCAGCTGACTATAAAGAAAGGTTACCTTTCCTTACAAATTTGTCCTACGTATCAAATTGCTAGAGAAACCCCATCCTAGAGCAACAGCTCTGCATCCACTGAACAGAGGCAAACCAAGTGCAGAACAAAGAAATATTTTGTTCTTGTTCACTTATGTACAGCTCTCTACATAATTTCAGTCTGCGACACATCAAAAGGGCACCTTCACAAGCAAAACACATGGAAAATGTAACTCCACACACCAAACTTCTTTACCTGAATCATAAAGCCATTTTCTTCATCAAGTTCACAAATGCATCTAACAATTTCATTGAGAGCATCATCTTCATCCTGAGACTCTTCAAAGTTAGTTGAATCAAAATCCTGATTGTATTCATCACCACTAAGTAACAAACTCTCTGTGGAAGAATCATCCAAGAACTCCACATCTGAAAGGTCTAATAAAAATAAATACATGTGAAACTGTGTGTGAAGAGACATAATAATTCACAGAAACGCAGGGAGTTTTGACAGTTAAAAATCTTAATCTGCATTAGCAAAAAAATTGCTCTCAAACACACTGCTGGTATATGAGATTTCTAGATGAATTCTGCAAAGTCCCTTTAATGTGCTCTCCTCAGATGCAGAGTAGCAACACTTAACCAAAGCAAGTACAAGGTAGAACAGCTTAAGGAGTGTAAGCATTTTGATTTAAATAGATGAAGGATAAATCAGTCACTGTATTTATAGCTACAATCCCAAACATAAACCAAATTATTTCCTTTAAAATTCTCTTTCTTAACAAATTAAACCTATAAATTGAAATTTGCTGTTCATTCAACCTACTTTCTCCACTAAGGTCAACGGAGAGGATAGCTCTTGGATACTGGTATGAAGTGTTCTTCTCTGAGAACATGCTGCGCAAAGTCAGAGAGCTGCCCGAGGACCGCGTTAAGGGAGAGGAGCACCTGTCCAGGAATTCAACAGAACTGTCTTCATAATCCGAATAATCTGAAAAGTTAAAAGAAAAGAAGTCGCTCTTACAAAAGTAAAATTCATGACAAAAAACCCCAAAAGAATATTGCATATAGATTATACTGCAGCATTATGTTGACAAGTAAAGAATATCAACGCTGAGGTTATCAGGATGATGAAACTGTAAATAAGAAATGGCAAAAGCTCTTCGTAACATTTTATTAAAAAATTTCCAGTAAGAAACATATTCATCCTGCACCATCTGCTATCCTTAGAGATTCTGCTGGTGACTCTCTCTTTTGCATTGCTACCTAGAAGCAACCACAGATGACCCTGTCAGTTTAAGTTATAAAAGCTTGTCTGCACCCCTGCAGAGGAGCACAGGGAGCCCAAAGGAAATCGCCTTTGAATCTTCCTAGGAGATTGAACCATCCTTGAACCATCCCAGGAGACATCAATGGGCCAAAAGGTCCTGGGATGGGCTAGGGAGCATCCCAGAAGAGTACATACACACAGCCCCAAAGGAAGAGGATGAGCAGGCAAACAACAAACACACCCTGGCCAGGCCCCTATCAGACTCTCCCAGAAGTGCCATCACCTCCATTATCCATGCATGAAACCCCTCATGATCTGTTACCCACAGCAGCTCTCTGGATCATCTTCTGGACTAGGGGCAGTTGCGGCCCAGTGGGCTGCCAGTGGGGGACACTATGGGATGTGGGGCAAAATCATTTTGGGTTTGCAAATGACTTATTATGAAATGTTCAGGGAAGAAAATAAAGGTGGGGAAAATGGATGGACTGAAGTGATTTGGGGAAGAGCAATTATGGGGAGAACAAGGGAATAACAGGATACAAAAGGCCAGTTATGCATTAATAGTTTTGTGGTCAGTACACCCATCTGGCCGTGCCCTGCATCCAGCCTGTGATGGCAAAGGTTGTACGTCTGTCTCCTCGGAGCCATTGAAAAGTTGTCTGGACATAATCCCAGGCAACCAGCACCAGGACAAGGGGGTTGGACCCCTGCACCTCCACTTCCAACCTCAGCTATTCTGTGATTCTTACTAAATCTCATTTCCATCTCTTACACTGGGGAGGGGCTCTCCATTCAGGGCTCAGGTGAGTACATGGTCCGTGTGCTAGCAAATGGAGTGGCACTGCAGGTCGAAAGGTCCGTGTATCTGTGGTGCCAGCACTCAGACTGCAGTGACTGCAGTGCCAGCCCCATGCCAGGGATCTCTGGTCACAGAAGCCCAAGAGCTCATGCTACAGCACCTGCAGCCAGTTCAAGTGTCTGATTGCTTGCATGGATCAAGCTGGACAAGCTGATGAGCAGGTGAAATGGCCTGAGAGCAAGGGGTCAGTGGGTCTGCAAGGGCCAGCTCTGGGTGGAAGTGCCTCTCTAAGCAGGAGAGCTGGGGTGGGGGGGCTCTGGGGACCTGGGGAGTCCTGGCCAGTGCTGGAAGTGTGAGAGAATGCACACTGAAGTGAGACTGTCTGTACTGCAGTGGGGCTGCTGCCCTCTGAGCTTGTATCTGCAGGCACCAGAAACTGGAAAGACTGGGATTCAGAGGAGCTACTGGTAGCCAGTGTCTGAGCCCACCTGTTGCAGAGATCCCCACTGTACTTATATACCTCTGTAGTATCTTCCTGCTCAGCCAGAGAAAGGAGCAGGATGAGGCTGTTATAACACACACACACAAGCATAGACAACACCATGTGCTTCTGCCTGCTGGTCATACAGTGGTACTGACATTTATATTGATACCAGCATCATATCTTTTCCTCTAATACAAACTATTTTCAACAGTCTCAAGAAACATATTTGCAACCCTGTCCCTAATCATAATGACTGGAGAGACTGTCCTAGGAAAGCCATGTAATTGCAAATCATTGAATAGTTAGGCGTGGAAGGGACCTTAAAGATCATTTTGTTCCACGCCCCTGCCATGGGCAGGGGACACCTTCCAGTAGACCAGGTTTTTCAGAGGCCCATCCAACCTGGCCTTCAACACTTCCAGGGATGGGACACCTACAACTTCTCTGAGCAACCTGTTCTGGTGGCTCACCATCCCCTCAGAAAATAATTTCATCCAAATATCTAACCTAAATCTACCCTCTTTCAGTTTAAAACTGTTATCCCTTGCCCTATCACTACACTCCCTTTAAAGAGTCCCTCCCCATCCTTCCTGTAGGTCTCCTGTAAGTACTGGGAAGCTACTACAAGGTCTTCCCCCAGCCTTTTCTAGGCTAAACAGGCTCCCAGCATCTTCTCATAGGGGAGGTGCTCCAGCCCTCTGATCATCATTGTGGCCTTCCTCTGGACCCACCTGAGCATGCCCATGGCTTTAATCAGTAATTATGAGTAGCTACCCATCAAACTTAATTCTTCAACACAAGCAAGTAATCAGATTACTGCACTTTGGTCCTTCTGTAGGAAGCACTCCTGCTTTCACTTGTAACTACAGTTTTCCTGCTATGGGTTCCACAATATCCTCTCCTAGATAGCCTTCCATGAAGTCACTTTTCTCTTTACTGTCTCTGTCCAATGCACACTATCTCCAGCATTTCCCAAATGTATTCACTGTAGTCAACCCAAGGAGCAGCTGTACTTCATGCTGGATGACTTTCAACCTGACTGCAACAGAGCAGCATAAAAACCAGGTGTTACCTACCTTCTGCTACACATGCGTTTTATACAGTCAGTAAATCATACACACACTTGGAGCACAAAGAACAGTTTTTGTTGGAGTTTGTTGGTTTGTCTTAAAGCCTTGTGCAAAACTTATCTGGGGCACCCAACGTACCCATTCTGTCTTCTTCCCCAAGATGCCTCAATTTGGTTTCAACCTAAAGGAGCATGCCTCACACCCTTACACATCTATCCACACCTGGAGTGGATAGTCCTGGAGAGAGAGTGCTGCTTCTTTTGACAGATCAGCTTTTTCAGGGTCAGAAACTGGAGTCAGAATCCACCAGAGTATTTTCATTTCTTCCCCAGTTAAAAAAATAATCCATATTGAATACCTCTGCATTGCTAAACCCAGATTTTCACAAGATGAATTTGCAAAGAATAAAATACTCAAGTTTTACTCACTCTGCCTTTTGCATCTGGATTTAAGATTTCTATTTGTTGAGGCATTAGGCAAATTTTCTTCTCATATTTACAAACACTGGGTAAGACCCCTAGAAATTGGAACCTAAATATGATACCTCTGCCAAGCTTCTAAGTTTCAAGACAAGCTGGTAAAAACACCAAAGGAATAAAAAGATGAGATAAAAAACAACAACAACAGAAAAAAAGAAAAAAAAAACAAACCAAACCAAAACAAAAAAAACCCAAAAAAAACAAGCCAAAAAACCAAAAAAGAACCCAAAAAAACCACAAAAATCCCCAGCCCACAACAAACCACCTTATAACCACAAGAAGACAAAACCAAAGAACAATACTGGGCACATACCTAGCATTTATCAGTATCTTCTTGCAAATACTTAGATGCCTTCCCAGTGCAAGTAAGAAGCTCCCAATGATTTTTAGGTAAAATAAGCAATTGAAGTTTATAGCATAAAATTATATTACTCCAGTATAAAGATGGTGAAGTACACGAAACCTACAATATTGCAATTCACACTCAAGCACTGCATGATCTGGAAGCATTTTCATGTTAGAGCACAAATCTTGGACAGAGAAACAAATAATCCACAAACATTTGTCAAGGCAATAGACAAGGCTGTTACAACAGAGAAGCTGTTAAGGATTAACTGTTAAAGAGGGGGTGCATTGCATACAGTAAACCACTGAAATTCAACAACAAACTAGATACTAGAATAATTTTAATGTCCAAGCAAAATAGAGAGGACACATATACAGAGCTTTAAACAAAGAATTTAAAGAGATGAAAACAACAAGCATACATTTTTGAGGAAGAAAAAACATCTATGAAATATCTATGTCTATCACATAGAGACAGGTTAGAAATACAAGAAAAAGAGAAGTCACAGACCCAAGTGTCCTCTTCATATTTAATGCTAAAACTTACTCTTGGACACGTCTGAAATTTTACATTCATATTGTTTACAAACAAGTTTTACTATCTAATGCTAGAAATATACTGAGTGGTTTCACTTACTTTAAAAAAATGTAAATGGAACTTACCATGCTGTTTTGATTTCTTCTTTTTTTTCTTCTTCTTTTTCTGTTTTGGTTTATGATCTTTTTCCTTCTTCTCCTTTTTCTCCTTTTCTTTTTCTTTCTTTTTAGCTGAAATAAAAATTAAACAATTTAAAGCAGCTTAACCTAAACAAGGCATTCAAAATCAAGTGCTCTAGTTGTCTAGTCAGATCAAAATGATTCAGTTAATTTACTCGATATCTTGGGCACATCTCTTATTAATAGCTGGTATAACAGTTCAAAGAAATCTCATTTGACAAATAGTATAATTTTAAGTATTTCAAAGTAAGACATCATAGCAGAAAAAAATACAGCAAAGTACACAAAATATGTAGTATCATATAAATAGCTTGTAACTTCTATTTTACTTACAGTTTATAACAAAAAGATTTGGGCAAGAGAAAAAGCTTTCACAAGTGCAAAATTCCCAATTATAAAGGCTACATTATCCTAAAACCAGGTACTAGGCCTACAAAAAGACACTTGAGGGAAATTTCAGTATCACAAATCTGCTGCTGCTGTCAGCACTCTGCACTACACAGTGGCATCCTCATAGAAAACTGATTCTGACTAGAATTTGACACATTTTTTACGCTGCAGTTCACTTTTAACCACTGTTGGTATACACATGAGGACAAGTACTTTGACTCTGAAAAATTATTTTTATCCTGTTAATTCTCCTCAGACAAAATACATCCCACATTTTCACTCTATTTCTTAAGTTATCAGCAGGAGACAAATAATAAGGAAATTAACTTGCTACAAAAAATAAGCCTCAAAGTCAGGATTGTTTCCTGCACACAAATTGGATCAGTCTTATCTTCTTGAGGAACACAGAGACAAAACTTCTACCTCCTGAAAAAACAAGGCAGAATCACTTCTGAATTCTTGCCAGTCTCTAATAATTTATTTTGAACACAGGATAAAACCAGAGTCCTCTTCAATTTATATCTTATTTCATAAATTGCCAAATGTTTTGCTAGTAACCCTTGTTTGCTCTTCCCATCTCTGACAGTACAATGAAACAGCCAGTATTATTCATTCTACTAAAAAATCCTTAATCAAATGGAAAACCAGAGGCAGTGGGCCTCTTATAAGTACTTTAGGATCCCTCAAAATCCTTGCTATGGGCACTTTCATTTTATCTTACAAATTATTCTTCTATTACAAACCTGTCATATACACAAAAACTTTTTGTAAGACCTTAACAAACAAAAAGTGCAGCTGGGCCCAGGAAATATTTTATGCTTTTATATCTGCTCTTCAGAGACATTAGGTGTTAGAGAATTTTTCCTTTTTTCCTAAAAATAATATTGCTCTCTATGTACCATATGTTGAAGAACTTTTCTCTTCCAGTTTTCCTTTTCTTTCCATTCTAGCTGCACCTGCAAATTGAAGAATATATGCCATAAGGCCAGTGTCTGGCTGATGACCTACTTTCTTGTAAAAGTCATTAGACTGTAAAAAATCCTAATGGCACACAGTAACAAGAAACATACAAACAATACAATTATTTTTCATGTCATTTTACAATTATTTTTATTGTCTAAAGCACTGGAAACAAAAAGTATTGTAGTTTACCAACTTCTGAGAGCTTGTCCTTCTCAATCACGTTCTTTAATATTTTCTCCTTCAGACTCTCAAAACATTTCTCCTTTATGGGCACAGAGCACTGTGTCTCTGTCCCTTCAGAGCTCACTGATGTGGAAGACCTCTTTTTTTTACTATTCCCTTTGGGTAACTTGAGACTACTGGTTAAAGGCATTTCCAGATGCAAGGCATGTACATGGGACGAGGGTGCTGAAAACAAGAAGATGGATTTACTCGGCATTCCATAAGGATTGCAGCCAGCCAGGGCTGGGTCAGATCACTGAAATGTCAATATTGGTCATATCATCATCACACTCATCAGATAATTACTGCATATGAATGTCTAGATCTTAGTCTTACATACAAGACAATACATGCCACAGAAGGTTTCTTCCTATGTTTTGGAATTTGCACTCTCTTTTAAACTGCCTGTACTGGTTAAAATGTGCTTTTGCTGACACTTCTAAGCCTTTTTGTTTCCTTTATTTCACTGTAATAGAAACCCACAAAAGTAACAGCTAAAGGTGCTGACACTGTCAGAATCATTTAAGTTAATGCTCCATTATGTTTACAGAAAAATTAAGCTCTGGTACAATATTTTTAACCCTATGTATAAAACATTTCTGGTAATTGAATTTTTCATTGATTTTAATACTTAAAATAACTCACTTTCATTAATCCACATTTGAATTACATGCAAAAGTACTGTGATTTGTCAGAATTCAGCATCATATACTGACAATTTCTATCTTGTACTATTTAGAAAAGTTTATTCAGTGAAATATGTAGTTGTTTTTTAGTTTTTTATCTGATGCAAGTTAGAAGTAACAAACTGAAAACAAAACAAAACTGAAATTATAATTTCCACTGCTAATATTTATAATAATTTTAAAATAATCAAACTGGAATAAAAGTTACTTATAAAGAACATTACTGAGGTAATTCAAAACTCTCTATTACTGTGTCCATCAATATTGTGAGAGCTTCAAGTTTCATCTTGTTGTAATCAGGAAAACCTAATTTTTATCAGACCCTTGAGGACATTTTAGGACCACGCCAAGGACATACTGCACAAAAATGCAGCTCTGTGAAGTCATAAGGGGTTCATGTTTTTCCATGCCAGCTGTAAACACTTGGAGGCACCAGTTAACTTTGGTGTCTCTCAGAACAGCCCAACAAAAGCATTACCATGTAAAAAAAAAAAAAAAAAAAAAAAAAAATCCTGAAAAATACCTGCTACTGGTCAAGATATGCAACAAGACAAAATATGGAGCTGAGAATGCACTAAGCAGCATTAAGATAATTTAGAAAATTCGTCAGTCATAAAAAGATTCTGGGGAAAAGGCAACACTTCAGGGCTGACCCTGTACAGTGGCCTTCCCAACTAGGACAGACCAACCAAACTCTACTGGGATACAGCACAGCTCACACAACACCCACTCCCACTCCTACGAGCCTTCCTGGGAACACAACCAAAATGCCACCAGTCAGAAAGCCACAGGGCCAGCAAGAGCAATAGAAAGTGGTGCATCCCGTCTCACACCACACAGCACTTTGAAATGCCAGATGTCCCCAGCTGCAGGACAGCTCTGTACCATGCAATCCAGGCAGCAGCAGCTGCTCAGTTCTGGTGCTGGCTCCTGTCACATGGCACGAGCTGCATCACCATGGCTGGGGCTACCTGAGTCTTTCCACTGCCTCAAATCAACCATCTCACCTAAGACCATAATCCTTTTAAGACTAATTCAGGCTCTTGCCTTTGTCTGTATTTCAAGTGCATTTAGCTTGCTGGAGTACTTATCATTGACACAAAACACTATCCAAATTACTCCTTTCTTGGGTTTCCTAATTACCATTTGTCTCTGTTACAGGACTGAACTGCTCTGCCATCTGTAGAGCAATAAGTATATTTTAGCACATTAGTGAAAGGAAAAAGTGACACTTTCCCACATCATCATGCTATCAACGTCTTGTCTCATTTCTAAAAAGAGTGCAAAAGGATCACCCAAATGCACGTAATTCAGTTAGGTCACTGCCATTTTGATGAAAAGATGTGAGAACGCTCCATCCAAACAACCTCAAGGGAAATTTAGTCTCAACATTAGATGAATTAGTATTTAAACTTTATTACTGAGAAGAAACCCTGACCTGATATCCAAATATGTTTTAATACCAACAGCCAAAACAAAACAAATTTCAGGATCTCAATAATTTTCAAGCACATTTGACAAAGTAATCAATAACTGTTTGAGGGAACACTTATATTGGGCAGAAGTCTGCTCCTGTCAAGCAAATACCCATCTTGCTGTCAGAACTCTCTAAACTGTCTTTCTGTAGTAATCTGAAAATAAAAATTGCTATTATGCCTGTATACACTGCAATGTCATTCTTGGCTTTTACTTTTCTTCATTGAAAATCATTTTAGACTAAGACTCTTAAATTCTCAAATCCTACATAAAGTGTTAAGGCTTGAAAAGTCTACTTTTCAACTGTGCAATCACTATGCTTTACACATAACCACAAAATTAGACAAGGTAATCACTTGGAAGGGCAAGTAACAAATACAACCAGAAAAATATTAGTTCCTTTATGGAAATGCTACCTTTTTTTTTGAAATGCTACTTTTAATTGCAATTTTATTCCTCTTAAGGAGTCTAGCCAGCCACCTCCCACACAGTGAACGTGGGAGGTCTGCAGTTAACACTTAGCACAAAGACAACCAGAGATTGGACTTGGTAAACTACTGATTTTGTCACTGTTCCAAGATCAATTTTATCACTAGAAGACTAATTTCAGATTAAAAAGAAATGCAAACCACAGCATTCCCAGTCCAGTTAATGACATGTTTCCAGTGCTACTCCTCCTGTTATGGCACAGGGAAGTGACACAAGCCCCCTCATGCAAGTACAGGCACAGGACAGGATGTTGTGCCACAAGTACAGCAGCACAGCTGGGCTTGCAGCGCTACTGCTAATTGACATTCATCAAGTTCAAACAAATTGTAGCAATCTGAAGCAACTTATTCTGTTGACTGATATTCTATTTCATGGCTTTCCATGTTTCAAGTAATAGCATAAATACCATCATCTGCATTAATACACAAATCATATTGCGATAGAAATATCAATCATGCTGGTCATATTTAATTTAGTGATTCAAATTCCCAGTGCATAGGATCAATTTTATACCTAAACAGACTTTTAAGTGTCTATCACAGATTAATACTGGACCCTGCCCAAAATGATGTCTTTAGGAAGAATAAGCCCATGAAAAGGTTCTTGCTTGCCTCATAACCAACCCAAACTGGGAACTTCTGGGCAGAGATTAGAACAGCAGGCATTCAAATTAGGGAGTAACTCTGACTGTTAATAGATGGTTGGAGTAAAACAAACAGCCCCAAAGTAACAAGAGCAAGTAACAAGATGAACAATAGTTCATCCCTCTTACAAGCAAGGTAAAGTACTCAGTAACACTGGCAAGAATTTTTAAAAAGAGACCTATATTATTTACTGAAAATTTTGTACATCAGCTGTTTCTTGTTCCTGCTGCAGTAAACCTGTTACCAAGGAAATGATATAAAAGTATGCAATGTTTTTATTTCTTTTAGTCTTAAATGCAAATGTTTCCCATGTAGTTAACCTAATGTTACCCTACTAGCAACATCGTCTATAAGCATTAGGATAGGATATAACAGCTAACAATAATAAATTATATTAGTATTACAAATATTATATTGTTAGATTAGTAAGTGTAACAGTATTTTCCTTTTACTTAAATCTCAAAGCTCAGATTGCTTGCTGAAATTATGTCTGCTCAATATATAATAGTTAAACTAACATAAATGGTGCAGAGTTACAGAAACCAAGAAAAACTACCAAAAATTTAAAGAGAAGCACAACTACAGAAAGACCTGAAGTTCATGTATTCAGAATGGCAAATCTACAGTGTTTTGCAAGTATTCTGACTGACTGTGGATTTAAACTATTTAAAACAAAACAGATGCAGATTTATAGTAGTTCTTTCAGGTCAATTACAGAACAGTTTGGATTTTACTCCAGAGTTCTCAATTTGTAATGTACAGAGTCACAATGCATACACAATGGTAAACAATGCAGTGTATGAAACTGCACTTAGATGTTTCTGCATAACACAAATTAACTTTTCTCAATTATCTCAAGAACGGATAGGAATGAGGAAAGCTTTGGGCACCTCTCCTGTATATATTTGCTTGCCATTGTTTAAACGGATAATCAGAAAAGTACTGATAAATAGAGTGAATCCTATTAATTTTCCTGAAGCATGCAAGAATTTGGTGTAATTATGTGTGCTTCAGGAACATGACTTGAGAACCTGTGCTATTTCAAAGGTAAAACAATGCCTTCTAAAGCAGAGAACACAACAAATTTATTCAATAGTCTAAACTAACTCCAAAGGTTTCAAACCTGAACTTTAAATCTACATTTTTCTTTTTCTTCTAAGATTATGAGAAGGATAAACATGTTTCACCAGAGTTAAAAGTCTGAGATGAACTCGAAACACACATGAATTTCAATTAGAGTCCTAGTGATACCACTGACAGAGGCAGATAGCTCCAAAACCTGCTATGAAATCTGTGAATTAAAGATATCAGCCTGCTTAGATTAGTCTTTCAGGCCACAAAGCTTATACCCAAGAAGCTGTTGGGCTAGATGCTCCAAACCACTGAAGACTTCTAACATTTGGACAAGAAGTCAGTATGAAAGCTCAAGACACAGTTCCATTTATTGCATGAAGGAAAACTCTAATACATGAAAACTAGGAACAAAACAGATGAGTCTGGAAGGTAAAAACTCAGAAGAAAAAAATGTAGCTGGAAAATCAGTTCTTTTAGAGCTTATAACTCTTAAAATTATATAGATATGAAAAAAGGCTCATTAAGCCTTTTTATATACAGTATAAACTCTATCCTCTGGTATAGACTGCAAGCACTTCTGGCTTCCCACTATGAACTCAAGTAGTAACAACAGACAATTTATCAGGGAATGTTTTTCCCTGACACAAACTGTGTGGACATGTCACATAATTTTGAGTCATTAAATAAAGGTGGCTCTAAATGAAATTTATTCTTTCTGTCATTCCTTCAGCTGTGGCCAAGACCAAAACCCAGCTCAACAAACAGGTCCAAAGTGCACTCCTGAGTGCTGGGTTTAGAACTGGTGCACTCTGCCCTGAGTCAGGCCCGTGACAGGAGCAGGCAACTTCCAGCATTACCAAGTATAAATAAAATGAGCCAGAAAATATATCAGAAAAGCCAGAAGTTAAATTCCTAGTAACTGAAATTACTTTTACCAAACAGGAAACAGATGGTTGTTGGAAGCTGTTGCTTTCTTTTATGATCTTGCTCAGTGAGTGGGCAAATACACATCTTCCAAAAGCACTTCTCTTAGTGGCAGAAGACATGACATAAAAAGGACTTTTATAGAAGTAATTTTCCCAGGAATCTGTTATTCTACTGCTGTGAAATGTATCAAGGGCAAACGAAGACTGTCACGTGGTTTCACTCAAGTAATTAAGTAATATTTTAATTTTAATATTTTAAAAACCTTATGTGGTGGCTCACTAGAGATACCCATAGCCCTTATTTTGACAAATGAGTTTAAGAGATTCATAGATTAATAGACTAAAATATGGTTTAAGTATCATAACTCTATCCTTTAAGGTCATGCTGTCCTCCCTTACTATCAATTACACTTATCAAAAACTTTCCGAGCAGAGTATAATAATTTGATTTTTTTTCCCCTATTCCTACTTTTCTGAACTATTTTCTCATGAAACGAAACAAAACAAAACAAGAATTTTTTTTTAAAAGGCTTTAAAAGAATTCCTTCTTGGAAACCGGTTAAAAATGGTATGATACCCACAAAAGAGACTTATTTATAAAAAAAATTATATTAACACCTAGCATACACTGGATAAAAACATCCCACTTTCAGGGTCTGCAAACCACTCTGTCAATCCTTCCCCAAATCTCTTGGTTACCTCTATCCAAGTGTTTCACATAAACCACGTAGACAATAAACTGCTACAAAGGGAGAGGCAGCACAGAGTTGCAGCACTGGGCTCTGTGCTGATTTTGACGGTGACCAAGTCTATATAAAGGTTTTTGATGATTTTTCAGAAATGTTTTTAAGCAACATCTTGTAGCAAGCAGAGGACAGAATTTCCACTGCAAACAGAAGCAAAGCAGAGGAGTGCTGACTGTCTTCAAGAACATCACTGTTTTAAAGCCAAAGCCACAAAATAGCATGTTAGTAAACACTTCATTAATTATTTTTACAACTTTTAGCAAAAATATTTTTGAAAGAAATACTGCTTACTACATTCCACGTTCTCAGATTCCCCTTAAAGCGTGTTAGAAGTGCTAAGGCAGCTCTAAGCCAGTGAAGACAAAGAATATGCAGATGAATGGAGTCCAGAAGAGAGGCAGGTTTTTGAGTGTGCAGAAAGGAAAATAAAAAGTATCCCCTCTGTCTGTGGGATTGAATACACACACATTTTAACCCTACAACTATAAATCTCTCTGGTTGTATACTGAATCTCTTTACCTGACGCTGTTGTAGCTACTCTTCCATCAGTTACTGCTTTGGAAGAAAGATATGTAATCATCTGAATATCTTCCTTGTCTTTACTGGGATATTCATTACGGAAAGTGGATTCTGTGGATAATGGTGCTGTAACTTCCGAACTACGGCTTAAATCAAGAGGGAGACATGGTCCACGCTTCTCAAGTGACACATGAGCAACATCAGGTACTACATAAAAGAAAAAATGTCATATTAAAAAAGATACATGGGTCCAACAAACAAGTCTGGATTGCAGCGTTACATAACATAGCAACAGCATACAGCTTTAGCTACAGCAAGTCAAAATATTCCATTAGTTGAAAACCATGAAAGGTCTAATTTTTATGATTCAATTTCTCTCGGGCAGTTCTTTATTAGATTAAGATACATTACCCTCCAATTTTGATGACTGTTGGTTTTGACCACTGATGGAGAACACTTTTCCACCAGTAACTGAAGAGGGAGAAGAAACTTTTTCTACAGAATCATCAGGCAAGGAGCAAGTGGCTAAACGCTGTGATCTTCTTCTCCGTTGGCTATTTTTGTAGGATCTAGGGGAATTCACTGGCTGTGATGGACCTAAAAAGAGATCTTTCAATGTTCATGAAGCAGAGAGATACACCATCATCTTACCGCAGCATTTGAGATCTAAAGATGGGGAGTGCTTTAAGTAGCTCTTGCTTGCAAAGCTGGTAGTCACAGCAAAACTGGTAGAAGTAATTACAAAACTGTGACTACCAGGAGCAAAGAAAGATTTATGCTCAACACAGGATTCTGGTTTTTGCTTATTATAAATTACTAGGGCACCTACTTCCCAACTGCTAAAGGTGGTTGTTTTAGGCAAGCAGTGTATTTACAGTAAGCAACCCTCCCCACACAACCCAGGAAGTAGGCTACTTATAATGGAAGGGGGTAACAGGATTTAACAATAAACAGAACAAATGATCACAGTTAAAGATCTAATAAGTCATGGATAGTGTTAACATACAACTTGAAAAAATAATCAAAAACAGTGTTTAATTTTACATCCCACCTCCTGCCTTCTGCTAACCTGATATCAATACCCCAACTGAAATTCAAATGCACACTGCCAGTGCATGGCACAATAAGAAGGCTCCAGAACTTTACACTTAACAAAAAAAGAAAGGGGGGGGAGGAGGATTGATATAGGTTAATATAGGCCTGATTCATTAAAAACAAAAAACCCACACTCCCCTACACCTCTCCAATATTACTCAGTTTCACAAAATTTTGCCTTAGAAAAACATTTAAGTCACTATTACACTGTAAATCACTGTTCTCTCCTTTTTGTAAGCAGTTTTTAGAGTCAGATATACAGATTTAAAAATAAAAACACGGCAAAACCAACTTTCCAGTAGAGGTAGAAAAAATGTGGAAGCCAAAGACTAAAAGACAACACTAACAAGATCTAATCTACTAAGTAACCAAGTTTTAAATAAGCTATTTAAAAAAAATATTGCTACAGAGAAGTCCAACTTAATCCAAAATATAAGCATGCTCCAGGAAAGCTACTTACCATTGCTCTAGGGGTGGGGATGGAAGGCGTATTACAATATGGATGACTGCTAATATTTTGTGGGGACAAAATACAATTTTTACCAATGTGTACTGAATAAATGAAGAAGGCTGAATTTGCACCCCTCCCTTTCCCACTCATTTAAAGTTATCTGTGAGCAAAGATTAAAAAGAAACTTATAAGTGAAACTATAAAATCAAGGTTAAGGGGAACACATGATGCAGGTTGAGTCTTCCATCCTCAATTACTACTATAAAAGTGGAAAAAAAAAAAAAAAAGTAGCTTTTGACTTACTGACTCCTGCACTTATTTTAACCCTTGGCCTCATAATTTAATGTTCTTTAGGCCAAGAACCTGACACTAAACAACTCTAAAAACCTAACGTAATCTCAAAAAAAAAAAATCATAGAAATACCTTAATAGTCACAAAATAGAATGTATTCAAGCATGCAGCATAAAGCTTTCCCTATTCTTCTGATAAACAGTATTTTGGTACTTGGCAAATCAGTCACACATGTTAAGAAGCTGAAAACCCATGGGATTTTTCTGGGACAAGGAAACACAATTTTTTATATTTTTCCACCACAGATCTTGAACCCATCTTCTCTTTCACATCGTGTTTGGAGGAAATATCACATAAGGTGAAGAATGCCACAGCCAACAGGTACAGAACGTCAGCCTGCTGAAGGTGAAGTTTCTCAGAGAAGGAAAGGTCCACACCAAGGTGTACGTCTTTTCTTTTTAATGAATCAGGCCCTTTTCAGAAGGGAGGTTTGATTTTTCCTGTATCACTGTTAATGCTAGTGTGAAGATTTAAGCTAGAGGGAAAGCCAACCCTTAAAAGCCATGCCTCTATAAATATCAATATATTATTTAAATGTATTACTTCTGGTAGAGTAATTCAAATGCCTTATTATGTGACTTGACTTTTTAAATAGTGAGCTACCCCTAATTCTCCCACTTGGACATTTTATTTAAAGCAGATTCATTTTTAAAAGCAATAGCCATTTACAACCAAAGAAAATTTCTGTATATCTCTTATAAGTAGTTACGGTATTTTTTTTAAAATGTCTGTGCTCACTAGTTTTATTTATCACAGAAGAAGGAAGCTGAGAGACCAGCGTCAAATCCTCGACTTGTATTAATTCTGGGGAAAGTGGTGATTTAGGGGGCTTTATACACCCGGAAGAATCTCCAGATTCTTGTTTGCATTTCTTGCTGCGAGCCTTTCCTGAAGACAAAGTTGAGGATAACAGTGCAGGTTTCTGAATGTTGGCAGAACTGCTAATATCAGCTTCATTTTTTTTCTGACTTTGTGGTTTAGGTGAAATCTCCTGAATAAATAATAAAAAATTGATACTTTTATTTCAGTTTCTTCGCTGTAGTTCTTGTATTCTATTTTGCTCTTTTTAAAAGCAATTTTAGTACTCAAACATATATTAAAGCAACATTATTTTAAGTACAAATGAAAACTATTTAAAATGCATCACATTAAATTTTGCTTTTTTTAAAGGAGCACTACCAATTGTTTTCAGTATTCAGAATGCTCAATTCTTACTATTTCAAACACCTGCAAAAAGCCTGAAAATAAAACATTTTCCCTCTATTCCCAATTTAAAAATTAAATGAAGTATTTTTAGTTTTCTCTTTCATCTTCACTGTCAGTGCAGTCTCCCAGTAAAACCTGGAGGGCATCTGTTCCCAGCCAGAATACACACACTGATGCACATCACAGAGCATTTCATGCTGGAAGGGACCCGTAAGGATCCCCAAGTCCTCCTCCCTGCTCCTCACAGGACTGCCTGCTGCTGAATCATGACTGGGAGTGTTATCCAGACACTCCTTGAACTCTGGCACTGCTATGAGCAAACAATCCTTCCTCAGAGGATTTCAGGTCTAAAAAAAGTTGCCAAGGTTTTCCCGACACAGTCATTTCCCCAACCAGAGATGGGAAAAAAAAAAAAAAAAAAATTAAGCAGTTCCTCAGGAAAACTGTATTTAACAAGGAATTTGTATTTTTGAGAACCTGAAAAAGTTGATAATGCTCCTTTAAGGAATGTCTGAAAACAATGAAAATTTTCCACCACACTCTCACACAACCCCTTTCAGTGCTGGGAGTCTGGATTTCACCACATTATATGTTTGTGCAAACATGAAGAAATCACAACTTCTAGCACCACAGGGTTAAACAGATTGCTAACTGTCGGGGGAAAATGAGCAGATGAAGAGTTAAAATAGTTTTTGAAGGAAAAAAGTCAACATATAATGCATCTCTCCAAATTCCTCAATTTTCATCCTTCTTAACACAAATAGTGCTATTTTTAGACCATTAGCATGCATTGACAGACATTAGCATTTTAAATTTTTAACTGGAAGTTCTTCCTACATTACCAAAACTGTGCATGTGTTACAACTTGCCTAATAAGGGCAAACTGCAATATCTGAACATAATTTCTCAGGCCTGTCTCCCTTCTTGTCCCAGTTACATCGTACAGCATGGTACCATCTAATAAAACCATAACTAACAAAGCAGAGAGGTATATCTAGAACATGTGCACCACTTTATCCAAACTAGAAACATTGTATCTCTGGTGATTTGAGGGTATTGTTGAGTTTTGTTATAAATCGCAATTTTATTTTCCACTAGAACTTTCCATGATCCAGTGGAGGAAAAACAAAAAAAAGCAAAACAAAACCCCACAAGTGCACATTCTATGTCTGTAAAAAGGTGCCCCTGAATGCTATAGGAACGGCTCGCTGGGAGTATCCTGTAAAGATCCGGTGCAACACATCCCATTCAGCAGACATCAGTTCTACCTTGAATAACTCCATTACACATGTACTAAGTGTAGTTTATTCATTTAAATAAAATAATCCATGAACTGTAGAGTATACCTATGCTGGTTATGAGAGGTATTACCAGAAATTAATTAGAGTCGTAACTTGTAAATAAACAATTTTATTGTTCATCTTCACAGATGTGAAAGACATACTACAGCATCCATTACTTTCAAATTACAAAGTTATTTAAACAAGATTAAAAAAATTAAATTAAGATTTTGATAAGGTGCTTAACCTCTTAACAGGACAAATTAACATTAAAAATCTTAATGAATTAATGTTATCCATCTACTCAGGTCTTGGTCAAAAGGAAATATAACATGACATACCCTAATACAATTAAATAAACTACTGTATCTGCAACTAATCGTCTGAGCTTTTGGGTTTAAGACCACGGTAAACTAAAAATGTATAAATATAAACAAAAACTTTCATCAACAGAGTCAGTTTTCGGCTATTGGCCTGAATACTTCTACCATATTCTGTATTACATTATTAAAAAAACCTAGAAGATATTTTAGCCACTCAATTTTATAGCAGTAGCAGACAAAGCCTCTAAGGAATGTCAGCTTCGCTACTGGAAAACCTTTTGGGGAGGTTTATAACTCGGCCATTTTAATTTAAGTTTGGGCAAGAAGTTAGTGAAAAAAGCTTTAAGCTCAAAACATTTCCTCCCCGCAGTCAAACATTTAAATGTTTGTGAGGTTTCTGGTTTTAGTTAGAAGCAAAGGAATAGGACAAATTGGGATTTTAGATGCCTCTTGAACGGAGCTTAACTCGTATTTCCAAAAAATGAGGTTTTTCAGACCATTAGCATGTAAACAATGACAGAGACATCTTGTTTTTTATATCTGATCAATAAAACAGGAACAGCCGAGTTACTAAGTCTAAGAAATAACAAAAAAGTTATAGTAAATATGCACTGCAGTTTATACTGTTGCATACACAGTCTATGTAAACCACAAAGTCCCATTCACCGCAATGGGATTCTGCATGGCAAGATTTACATTGTAATGATTCTCCCAAAAACAACATGCTGTAAGCCATTTCACAGTTTTTTGCACATTGAAAATATCACACACAGTAGCAAGAAAATCATAGCATCTTTAATATGCAAAAATTTGAGAAATGGAATGTCATGTCAATACACTGTAAACCTTTATGCAAAATATCGGTCAATGCATCGGCACCTCAGTGGCTCCACTGGCCCTGACAGTGACAGCATCAAAAACAGAAAATCAGGTTCCACTGACTCATCCAATGCAGCATCAATGGACAAACCAGAGCAATGCAATTATATATCAGCTCTAAAGAACCAGTACAACCAAAATACCAAAACAGGTTTGGGGTAGGGACTGTTCATAGAGTGTGCCGGGGCTAAAGAACAGAAGTGCTCATTAAAGAATTGCAGGCAGCAAGGCTACTTTGTTCAAATGCTGCTGTTAAAGAAGAATGAAAATGCATACAAAAAAGCTGTATTAAAACTACATTAAGGCTCTGATTTAAATAATTGGAAAACAAAGATGTCCTGAATCAAGACTACTGTTCACCCTTAGCTTGCTTTCCCATGCTCAGGCATTCAGCCCTTTTTAAATGCAAGATAATGCACAACTCAGAGTCAAGCAATGCCTGAACACGGTGCAATAAGCCAAAGACAAAATGGCAGCCTCCAGATCCTGCCAATATGCAGGTTTAAAAATCAGACCCTTAACATTATTTAAAAGTTTCTTTTTTGTATTTATTAAAATACACACCCTTGCAAAATGTATGGCTCATTGAGCAGTTCATAAAACACATACAAGCCTACTACACCAAATTCTTACAATATAAAAGAAACTTCTTTTAAAAGAAGTTCTATGTGATGTCAAAAACCCTGTTTCAAACACAAATTAAATTTGTGTAAGGGCCTGTTTCTAAGCCAGTCGTAGTTCCAGCTATAAAACTGGACCTTGGGACACTGGTCTCCTCATATTTGTTGCATGGAGACCTTATTTTACTTTATTTTCTGTCAGTTTTCTAACACAAAAGCTCATTATTGAAATTCAAGTCAACACTGTGTTTAGAGACAATTAAATTCCATACTTCTGGCTCTGCCAGAAATGTAAACATAAGATAAATTTTCAGTTCCCTGTAATATCTGAAGGGGAAAATTTTAATGTTGTAGGTACTACATCTCCATGGCACACTCCAGTGGGAACTTTGCAAAAGAATCAAACTCTACCATTTCATACCTGCTCCAGGACTGGAGCTGTTTCTTTGTTGCCTTCCTTTTTTTCAGCACCATCTGCAACAACAGCTTTGGATGCCAATAAACCTTAGGAGAAAAGTTGCAGAGATTTTTAGTTAGAAGCACCTTGCAACAAGAATTTGTAAAAAAGAAGCAAAACATCAAGACAGGAAATATGAACTGCATAAATCTACAACACGAGTCTTTCTGAAATGGCTCCACACAAAGCTGAACACTTTAAATTGGAAGAAACAAGAAGTTAAAGGACATTCCAACAATGGCATCCTTACATAGGAAGCATTTCTTTGTCACAAGATGAAAATCAAGTTATCAATTCTAAAATAAAGCCTCACCATCCTTCCAAAGCCCAAGCACTTGAGCTTTAAAACCAAACCTATGGTAACTAAATTCTGAAATCAGAATTACTTACAAAACTTTTCTCTCTCTCCCCTTTCCAGTCTTTGAGAAATTCACATCAGAATTTGCATTACTACTTCTTAACTCTAACACACGCAAAGCTTTCTTAGACATAAAATAACAAGTGATTTAATTTCCAAACAAATATTCTCAGCAGTGAAGCTCGCAAATTACCTCAATAAGATGACCATACTGGGACCAAATAATATATTAGAATATGTAACTTCATTCACAAACTTATGTATAATATTACTACTACAAAAAATCTGTAATAGACAAGGCAATATAAAAACAAGAAAGCTTTCTGTCAGCAAAGCATAAGGCAATAGCTTCAGTTGTACCTCACACAAAAGCTTTAATTGCCTAACAATGCAGAGACAGAAGAAGTTCTATGCCATTAAGAAAAAACAGAATTGAGAAAACCTGAATAAAAATTACTATTATAATCTGTGGGAATGTCAGTATTGAGGGTGAAGTGTTGAAGTCCTCAAAAATAACTTGACAAATTCAGAGGAAATTTCTATTGCTTTCCAGGATGAATTAGATATGCCCAAAATTAATTTAAGGTGCACAATGCCTAAGGAATTATAAATTAGTGAAGTTTGGGCTCTCAGGAACTGTTCAGGACATTAAAACAAAACAAAGAAAATTTCAGCATTCAATAATAAACACCAGGTGTTTTAACTCGTTTACTATTTATGTTAGATTAAGTTATGCTTCAGTTTAGGTTAATTGAAAAGCCGAAATTTACTTAGTCCTATTAGACAAAAAGATTTTAATTCTGCATTAGACTACATAAAAGAATTAGGTTTTATGAACCTAAATAAACATTTTAAACTTAAATTACCCTATTTCAATCATGTTGCAAAAATCACAGTGTTCTTTATCTTGGCAATCACGCAGTTATATCAAAAAACATAAAATGATTTTCAAAATGAAGTGGAGTTTTAAATACAAAAAAAAAGTACTACAGTTTACGAGGAAGCTTTTGTGGTTCTATAAGCCACAGGCTGCCCAGAGAAGAGTGCCCCATCCCTGGGAGAGTTCAAGGCCAGTCTGGATGGGGCTGTGAGAAAGCTGGTCTAGTGGATAATGTTGGAATTGGATGACCTTTAAGGTCATTCTGTGATTCTCAGATTCTCTGATTTTTAGTTCTAGCTAGATGATCAGTGCTCAGAAATTCAAGCCATGAAATGAATCTAGATTCAGACCTGTCAATATATAATCCTTATTAGCTCCTTTTTCTCTACCCCATGAAGTATTTTTCTAACCAGGCACCATGCCTGTAGGACAAAGCAACTTCATAAGCTACTACAAACCAGGACTACAGGTTCACCATCCTCTGTCTGTAAGAACACCTAAAAAAGCAAAAACATGGAATGGCCTAGTGAACCAGAAATGTTTTGCTCTGTAAGCTCACTGCAGATATTATATGGTTTTAGGTACCAACACAGCAGCAGCAGATGTGGAAACAAACATTCCAACAGAAGCAAAAACCAACTGGAAGAAGACATTAATATGTGATTAACAGGAGATATTCTTCACCTTTGGGAAATGTAATTTCTACCAGTGCTGGTAGCAAAAGAAGGAGCAAAGGAAGCAACTTTATTTTGTTGAATGGTGAGCAAAGAACATCTGATGCAGCTGTGGGCCTTGCACACAGAGACCCTTCTGCATCAAATGCTGAATGTTGAACTGAAATCCAGGGAACAGTTCCCTTCAGACAGCCTCCTGCTATCACATGCTTTGCACAATTTCCTCAATACAGCCATAAAAACCTGGTAAACGTTTTCCTAACAGCTACAATGCTACAGCTACAATTCTTTTGTAGCCACTCTGATGGGTACACCAGCATGATTCCCAACCTTCCTTCAAATCTAAAAGCTTGTGCTGGAGACAAAAATGACACAATGCAAGTGTATATGGATATACAATATATTGTATATACAAGTATTTCAAGCATAAGAAATAAACATGTAGCAAGAAAAAGTTTGATCATTAGCAGTCACATTTGCAAAAAGTACAGAAAAAAAAAAACTTACTATGGTATGAGCTGCAGAAGTGTGTTAACTTGAGAACAGATACACAAAGTATCTACCAGGCATGAAAATTTCTAGTAGTTAAAGGATTAATACACTTTCACTGAAAGGTAACACATCCTCTGCTAGCCAAATATGTCTTCGTGGAGACAGACACACTGTTTTTAAAATAGTAACACGGTCAGTGGCTGCAAAATCATGGTTTCTGATTATTCAGTTCAGTCTATATGAACCTGTCTCACTGCTATGATTCTCATAAAGCTCCTGAGGTAAAAAGAATCTACTCACAAGCACAGGCAAATATGTTTTCTAAAGGTAAATGTTTTTCAGCTGGTTTTGGTATCTTCTGTTATTAACTGCTATTGGAAAGAAATTAACAGGGCTCTGTAAATATACACCACTAGTCTCTACCTCTTATCCTACTACTGCTCACAGCAGCAATTAAATTGGAACTTAATTGAGGATGTATGTAGTATGGGAGAGTAGAAATGGGGCTGATAGATTTGACATCCATTAACAAAACTTGGAACCAAAGAAGGAGCCTTCCAGGAGTGACAATCCTGGAGGCGGAAGACGGATTTTTCTAAAGACTGCTTCCTTTGTACAAGAAGAACAGATTCTTTTCATCCTTTCTTGGATGAAAAGCTGGACAGTAGATGAAATGCCAGACATGAGCTGCCAACACTTTCCTGGGCTGCATCAAAAGCACTGTGGGCAGTAGGATGAGGGAGGTGATTCTGCCCCTCCATTCTGCTCAGACCCCACCTGCAGTGCTGTGTCCAGCTCCGAAATCCCACCACAGGAAGGGCATGGACCTGCTGGAATGAGTCCAGAGGAGGGATGAGAGATGATCAGAGGGCTGGAGCACCTCTCCTGTGAGCAAAGACTGAGAGAATTGGGATTGTTCAGCCTGGAGAAGAGAAGGCTCCAGGGAGACCTTATAGTCAAATGCCTAAAAGGGGTCTACAAGAGAGCTGCAAAAGAATGTTTTACAGGGGCATGTCGTGATAGGACAAACTTGAAGAGAGTAGGTTTAGTTTAGATATGAGGAAGAATTCTTAACTGTGAGGGCACAGGTTGCCCAGAGACACTGTGGATGCCCCACCCCTGGAAGTATTCAAGGCCAGGCTGGATGGGGCTTTGAGCAACAAGATCTAGTGGCAGGTGTCCCTGCCCATGGCAGAGAGATTGGAAATAGGTGAACTTTAAGGTCCCTTTCAACCCAAACCATTCCATGGTTCATATAATTTTATTTTCCACTGACTGAGAGACTGAAACAGAACAAACTAACGTTCTCCACTGCAGACCAATGAAAGGCTGGATAAGCCAAAAGTATGAAAAAACCCCTCACTATGCATTTTAGCAAATTAGGTTGCTTTTGTTTAATAGAAACAAGTAAGACTTTTTTATCTACTTCAAAAAAAAACCCCTCTCATTTGTAGGACAGAGAAGTCTACCAGCCCTCACACTAAATATTATTTACTAGAATAATGAGTGGGATGAATTTCTATCTTACAGTGTGTCCAAGGGCTCCTCTGTTAAGGGAGGGACTTCAGAACGTTCTTCAACCCAGCTTTTGAAATGCATCTGATACTTTCCCAGCACAGTTACAAACATACGACTTCATCCAAAATATTGACAGGATCAATGCTAGCAACACAATTTTCTTATTAGGAGAAATATAAATTGAAGCAATTTTTTCGCAGTTAAGTAAATTTCTATTAAATTTTGGAATAAATGCATTTTTCAGCTTTTAAAGACAAGACCAATTATTCCATTTCCTGTTGTACAGAATGCATTCTTTAGTAATATCCCTGTTTTCCATTAATAACTTTGAGCAATAAAGGTAGGGAGTGAATGCCTAGACACTAAAAAAAAAATTCAGATCTTTATAGCTTCAATTTGTTGTGTTGTATTTTTCTAAATGACAAACTCTTTTTAGCAACAATTTCACTTTATGGCAAAATATTTTGTTTCTCCACATCTAAACACAGCTTTAATTTACAGTGGTAGTATGCAATTCATGACATTCTTAAGAAGTTGTATAGACCCCAAATTCACCCAATAATGGAGAAAACTTTACAGCTGGAGGCAAAACATACTAAAGAAATTCATCCATTCAGGATGGCTACCATCCTAAAAAACTAAAAAGACCAAGTACAGTCTGCAACCAATTTATGAACCAGGTAGATTTTACCATTTATGGATTCCTTTAAAATTCCAAACAAGTACAGACTGCAGTGACCATCTGCCTCATGAATGTGCTTCTATGCAATCTACTTCAGCACCTTCTTTACAAGCATGTATATTTCACTACATAAAAAAGGAACAAAGTCAATGACAAATAAAGTCTTTTACCAGTGATCTTGTTTAGACGAGCTCTCTTTGCCTGAAATGAGTTGCCTAGATTACTTTTCCTCTTGTGTGATAACGTGCTCTCTGCCTGCACAAAGGCCATCTTTGGAACATCCACTACAGGAAATCCTACTTCTAAACACAAGAAAAACCTCATTAACTCACATTTTATAAATGCATAACACCCAAAATACTTAAATATTTCAGAACTGCTAGTGGAATAATGCAGTAAAGAAACTTTAAATGCCTGTAAAAAAGGAAAATGACCCATTCTTAAGATCTAGAATTACATACTGAAACAAAAATGCAGATTACCTCAAAATTTGTAATTTTTACTCAATATTATGAGAAATAAGCATTAAAGACTTAAAATGAACAGATCTTATCAACTCAGATATAGTTTCAAGCACTCCTGAGTATTGATATATCATGCATACTGAAATTATTTTTTTTCTTAGAACAAGAATCAGGGATTATCTCATAGGTAAGAATGAAGATGCAGTAATATGAACCAAACTGTACAATGAAGTAATTAAAAAACTGTGTTCTGTTCTTGATTACGCTAGTCAGAAGTTTAGCACAAGGAGTAAATACTGACTGAACTAAATTTATCTGATAAAAAGTTTCTGAACTGATTATCATTATGTATCACAAAGTTATCATACTAGCAAATGAGACATTTTCTTCTAATAGAACTAGAAATAACCAATAGAAATATTGGCTATTACTTAATTGCAAAATTAACAACAGGAGTTCAACATTACAGAAAAACCAATTTTGTATTTACAGAATGTGCTTTTACCAAATGTGTCACTAGATGTAGGCTCCTCTTCCTTTTTTTGGACTTCCTGCATGATTGTAGAAGTTGAGGTTTCTTCCTTTTTTGAAGGGACTTTTAGCCATTTTCTGTCCTCTTTATCTTTATTGCTGTTTGCACTGGTTCTAGGTTTACTTCCTGCTTTGTTCTTGGCTGCTGCTGCAGCAGCAGCTTTGACCAAAGCTATCCAATCCTCCAAAAAGGAAAAAATGGTAAGTAAGTATTATAAAGTTCCTAAGACTCACACAGAAAATACTCATAAACCCAGTGAATATTATCTAGAAATGTTCAAATGAAATTTAATTTGTTTTTATGGTTACTACTCAAAGAGTGGTAAAATTGAGTTTCCCAAATTACTGATAATTGAAGTATTATCAGTATGTCATGTGGATAAAAAGAAAAAAAAATCTTTCAAAAAAACCACTGTATATAGAATTCTGGCTGTACACATTCCCTGTTAAATTACTTCTGTGTCATTGCTTTAGAAACCCAGGAGCTCCCAATTCTAGAAGACTGACTTTTTTTCTTACCCTTCTGGCTTTGAAACACACAATTCCATAGTTGTTGACCTATTACGCAAAGCTACAATCACCTCAAAGCATTGTCCAACTGCATAGAATTCCTTCTGAACTAAATTTTTAAACCATGGATAATTCCTATCTCATTACACCTTTGTTTCTAGAGTAACTATAGACTCTTTTACTCTTTTTGTATTACATAGTACAGGTTTCAATCACTATCCTCAATAAAGTACTCTATAACATGACTGAATTTCACAATCTGTATTTAAGGTAATTAAATGTAATTTTGTGTAATTGCTTATTTTGACCATACAGAAACATTCAAAGGGTGAACAATACATCCCAATCTAATCTGCTTTTTGGCATTTAGACCAAGTCAAGCTCCCCTACAAGCCAACAGAGAGAACTTTCAAAGCAGAGCCAAGCTCTTTTCACTAGAGTGATGAGACTCCGGCCTTATGTCTCCTGAATGTCAGGGATCAATTTGACTGCAAATATTGTAACTTGATCCTTTTGGCTAAAGTATTTTTTCTAATTTTCTGTAACACTGAGGTACAGAATTCTTCCACGGAGAAGTTATGTGCAGTACACAAGGCAGTAGAAATGATCAACCAGTCAGAATTAAGCATCTAAGTGCTCCAAATTACAAGTACTATCACACACAAAATATGAAAAAGACTATTTTTGTCTAGTTACTCATGAGTGCTTTACAAATAGAACTTTTTTTTTCCCCTCAACGGCATACAGACTATTTTGTTCTGGAACACTTCCTTGTTATGTCATCACACGAGATACCTAAAGTAGCTTGTTTTTATGAATCTTGTTCCAATGCAACTTTTTCCCCGCTCATTATGTATTACAAGTCTTTCAAGTATCTGTTCTGCTGAGGGTTTCTTTGCCTTCTTTGATGTATGAGGAAATCATAACACAAATACAGTGTTAATTCTCCTTGTATGATGCTTTTCCTTTTCCATAGTTCAATACTTTTAAATCACTGCTTTACATAAGTTACGCTTCTTCTTTGCACCAACCTCTGCACTTAGAAACAACAGCAGTTTTGATTCTTTGAAGATAAAGTGTTCCATGTCCACACTGTCAGTGCAAAGATGCAGACACTCACACTAGCCAGCAGCAAAGCTTGGAAGCACTTTGGCAATGCTCACACAACAGGCAACTACTGAGGCCACTTGGTGACGTCGCAGGTGACATGGCAGCACAAACGAGTGTGTCTAATTGCCAGCTCCATAGTCAATCAAAAGCACACACACACCTCTCTTTTGGCCAGCCAAAACAAGCACAGCTATTAGCTCCAGTCCATCCAGAGCCTTGCCCATGCAGCAGGACAAAAGAAAGATTGGGCTATTTCTGGTGGTGAGGAATTAGGAGACCTGAGAGTAGAAGTCTTACACTGTACCCTGGCCAAGGAGTGAAGAGGATCAGTACCATGGCTGGAGATTGGATCTTATGATAAAAGTGGGAAGGGGAAGTAGTGCAGCCTACATCAAAATAGCTTCTAAAGAACACTAATTTTCAGTCAAGCTAAGCACGCTGGAATCAGAAGCCTTCAGAAGATATCAAGCTTCAAAGGACCATGCTGACCAAGTCTCCTGGTCTAAGGGCAGCTAGGGCAACATGGAAGGGGGTTTTGTGGTTTTCTTTGTATTTTATTTCACTGTTGGGATACGGTTCATACCACATGCAGCTTACAGTAGCAGGACACGTAACAATGAAACAAACAAAGGTTAAACATTCAGAAGCCAGAGACACATTCATTATGGTGACAGTTATACTTTTTTTCTAGATTAACATGTAAACTTAAACTCAGTGAAGAGAACCTTGAGTAGCTGGGGTGGACAAGATTGCATAGAAAGATTCCTTCCAAACTAAACAATTTCATGATTCTGAATTGTTAAGAAACTCTGCGGGTCCATTTTTATTCTGACTCTGGAGTAAACATACAGGCACTAAAGTGACACAGTTAATTCCTGCTTTTTAACCTTGAATTCCTGCTGAGTGACTGCTCAGCAGCACAGCTCCTGACATGTGAGAATTATTCAGCTTCTAAGATGCTAAGGTGACTATATTTCTTTTGAAAAACACAGGAACTCCTCCTTCAAAAAGATACATTTGTGACTTTTCCAGAATTTTTAGAAAAAAGATTAACAAAACAACTGGAGAATGATAGTGGGATCCTAAAGCACAATGACTTCTGAGATCTGTCTCAGGCTAATAGCATGATATCTATTCTATCAACCATAATAGCAGGATACTAAATATCATAGATACCACAGAAACTAGCTACATATTTTGATAGTAGGACATTTTCCCAGATCATACAAAGCTGAGGGCCCAAATATGAACAATAAAGTAAAAGCAAAATTCTCCTAAGAGAAGTTTTCTGCACTTTTCTTTCATTTCCTGACATTGTCTCTCTATTGGAAGTTGTTGTGTAACTTTGCTCCAGTTACTCTGCACCATCCAGCCTGATTTCCCACTTCCCACAGTATCTCACTTCAGTGAGTTTCTCATTTACATATGTAACTTTTAAAGGAATATAAAATAAATCAAAAATGTGTATTTCCTTCTTTTTCATTCTTACTAAAATTCATCTTTCAAGTAAGCTAAGAAAATTGACAGGAGAATAGTAATGGCCCACAGCAGTTAGAAAACAAAACATTACTTTATGACTACTGAGGAAAACTGTCATTATGCTAATTAGATTCACTAAATCAAAACACAGGAAACTGCATGAGTGAGAAATACATCAGTAGAAATTACCCAATAACCTTACACATCAATTGGCTAAAAAACTTGTATTTTAAAATATTCATTTGTGTAACCTTAATCCTGCAACAGTGGGAAGGCAAAACCAGAATAATTTCTAAAATCCAACCCTTGCGTCAATAGCAGAATTCACACATACATCGCTCTCCCTTCACCTGCCTACAACCACCACCTTTTTGCTTCTTCACAGTACTAAAGCTTCAGCTGGTTTTCCTCTTCTGTCACATCATAACTTCCAACTCCCACACATTCATACATACACATACATAAAACATGAACCTATTGACTGGCTGATTCCACATCAAGCCTGGATTCCTTACTCTCACCTTTCAATTCTACACAGTCTGCCCCACCTACATCTTGGCTCACATTGTCTCCTGTCACATCTTCTTTTTTCCTCTGGCCCATTCGCAAATCCATGCTTTTTCCTCAGCTTCCTCTTCCTGTGTGCCAAGTCCCCTCCCTCTCCTTCAAATCCCTCCTCAAAACTCACTTCTTTTGGTTCGATTTCCGTCACTAATCTCAGCTCCGGCGCTATCTGCTCCCTCTCGCGCGCCTGATTACATCGAAGATAAAACAAAAAACATGAAACAGAAAAAGTAAGTTATCCAAATACTTCATATGTGCTCTCACAAGGGCAGTCTCAATATTCCTTTTTTCCCCTCTCTGTACTACGTTGGTCACAGATCTGTGCGATTTCAATTAATTTGTGCTTATCTGAACCACAACTGAACCTCAAGGCCCATTGCACTGAGACACACAAATATTTTCCACTCTTTAAAAATTTTGCCTTTCCACCCTCACAGCTGAGTCTTATTAAAACACACTTCTGCTGCAACTCGAAAATAGTTTGTGTTATAGCATTTACAGTCTCTTCCTTCGAGTCACGCTAAGCTAAAATCAAAGTATTAACAAATCTCTAGCTCTCTCCAAGTAATTCAAGTTCTGCATGCTTAGTGCACACCTTCCACAAAGACCTGAACATTTGTTAAATCTGTTGATGTACTGGAACTTGAAGTATCTTAAGCTTACATTCATCTCCAGAAATGTGTTTTTTAACTTGGAAACAGACAAAAAAACAAGTTATAGATTTAAATGAAGCATGAAGTGTTGCATCTGACAATCCTACCATTTTTGAAATCAGTTTACAGTCTTGGCATTTTTGTATGCTTTATACAAATTTTAGTAAATATTTTCTTATAAAATAAATAATGCAAAAGAATGAAAACTTCCGTGGAAGTTTGAGGCTTAGATAAAGCTCAGTCTCAGATAACTGATTTTCAAACCAAATCTTAGTTCATGTTTTTATTCTGTAATAACACAAAAACAATTAGAAAAACAAACATTTTCCATAGCATTATATGCAAAAAAAGTTGCAAGAAAAATTATATCTTTGCCTTTGAAAGCTACAGACCTTTATGCTTACTTCTACTTTTGCAGGATTAAATGCTACAACTAATATCAAGTAGCACTACAGAAAGCACATTTGGAGGTGTTCTTGCATCCAGACAACTTAAAAATTCTAAATCCATCTCAGGAAGTGTAAATTTGTCCCCCTTATTCCTTCTCAAGATTTCATTGAAACAGCCTACATTCAACCCCCAAGAAGCGTAAGTGGCACCATAACTCTCAACTACTGAAAAAAATTAGAAATAACAGATGAGCTGGACTGCCACCAAACAAGTCTGGACAACATAATGGTTGTGAAGTAATGGATTTACTATTTTTTTTTAAAGCTGAAACTGCCTGCAGCCTAAGAGTAGTAACTCAAGATTACACACAACATTGCTCCCAAAAAAAGCACAGGACAGAATCAGGGAGCTCTTTCCACTGTCACAAAAGACTTATTTCTTTTCAGTCACAACCACATTATCCAAGTTTTGCTTTTTATGAAGTAAAATGAAACACTCTAGCTTCCTAACTTACTGTCAAACTGACAGTATTCCTTGAAATACTACACAATGGTTCAACACAATTACTGTAAGACTGCAGCAAGAAGCCAGGGCTTGTGTGACTATAGATTTCAGTTTAATCTCCTTCAGGAAACATCTTTTAAATAATGCAGTGGTGTCTCCACTAAGTTCCAGTGTCCCTTGCATAGAGATCAACCCTACTATACAGCTACCTTTACCCTGGAGGCCAGGATGTGGAGATGCTCTCAAGCCAATTCAATTATCCAACTGGTCACAATATGGACAGCTACAATGGTAATCATGAAATATTTGAAGTGTGCAAAGTTAGGACTATTCTGAAGAAAAGTAAGAGTAAATAAAGAGCAATTTCACGGGTTTTGTCTCAAATAGTTTCAGTGGAGTAATTTCTCATTAACTATAAAAACACAGTTACCATGCAAGATAAATGCAATGGCATTTGACTGAAGGCATTGTAAGAGTTCTCAGTGTTTTCCTTTCACAAGTAAAGATAGGCCCAGTTACTAACGTCCTCTACTTCACAGTCTCCCTCAACTTCTATTCAGCATCTCTTCCTGAACAGCAACTAGATGTTACAAGAGGTAAGAAATACTTATCTGCCTGAATGCCCAAAGTTCTGATAGGGGGGGAAAGAAACCCCACAGTCACCTTAGTAAGAACATGTGGGCAAAAAGCTCTCATAGTAGCAAACAAGAGACAATAGGCAGAGGGTGGGGAATAAATGAAATTAAAAAGAAAAATCAGCAGCACAGACTGCTGACAAGCTAAAGCTTTTTTCCTGAAAGGACACCAGAAGGAAAAGTCATTGAATGCCCCTGGGTTTGTCAACTCTGGAAGACAAGACTTTGTGAACAGATTAATCAGCAATGGAGTGTCCAGCAGCCAGACATTTCAGAGAGGCAAGGCCACTTGAGCAGCACACTCTGAGGCATCAGCCATAAACTGGTGAAGCAAGGCAGTGCCAGGCCTAGGATAAAGACTAATTTAAACCTAGTTGTGCTACTGACGCTTTTACTGTCTCAAGATATTAAAAAAAACAAAAAACCAAACAAAACAACAAAAACCCAAACAACTACACAAAACCTAACAAAGCAATAACTTTAAATATTCTTACCTGCCCTTTTGCATCCTCTGGCATAGATTTGATATGCATCCTTTTAAGACATCGAATGACACCATCATAGAATTGCACTGTGAACGTTCCTAGAAATGAGGTGTTAAGAAACAAACACACCTTGTTACTGTGAAGGCTTTATATTTTACATGTTACTCTGTATGACAAGAGTAACCAGGTGTTACCAATAGTCAAGATCAAAAAGGAACAAAAAACCTAAATGCTGGCCTCAATGAAACCCAGCTTTAATATTGTTACTCTTTGTCCAGATGGACAATTTCAAGCATGTTCAAGCTATTGAGGCACTTTCGCTCATAATTTCTTGAAATAATTACGTAACATTTAAGGTGCCCCACTAGGGAAACAGCTCAATTTACATCCAAATCCTTATTTGCTCTCACCTATAGTAAAAATTTCAACTTTTTATGTTCATTAGAAATATCACTATTGTGAAGTATTTAATGCGTTCCTTTATTTTCCTATTTCCATTGTTTTTCTTCAATAAAGAGAACTAAAACAATTCTGAAAAATTAAATATAACATTAACTCAAATCAACAATAGTACAAAATAGTCCTAAGACTGTGCACAGGAGCTTCTGATAACTGAAGAGACACTAAAAAAAGCATTTTATCTTCTAGGAGAAATTCCAGTTTTCAACTTTCATACAGATAAAAGATAAACATTTTACTAAATTTGATAAATAGAAACATTTTCACTTAATACTGAGGCAGTGAGGGAAACTTTATAGACATATCACTTTTTTAAGCAGACTAAATCTACAGCACAGCATTTGCAAGCAGACCTTACCAATGGACCACACACATACCCTCTTTATTAATTGCTTCAATCTTTGCAGGGTAATATCGACAGTCTGTCCAACGAGCTAGGACTTCTTCTCCAGGTTTAAAATCCTATTTTAAACAAATTTAGTTATTAATACTTAAATAATTTAATTTTTTTCCTAAAAATAATTAAACATTATGTGCTAGAGATTTAATGTAGGTAAACAGTTTACAAAAGTCTAAGACAAAATAAATGTGCCACTTACAACAAATTCTTCATCATCCTTCAGCCCCTCTTTCCTTAATGCTGGTCGCTCCAAAGGTCGCAACCTATTGCTGTCCCAGTAAATCCACTCATCATAGCGATGGCTCCAGCGTTCAAAATGCACCAACATCTTCCCCTCTTCATAATCTATCTTCTCAATTCGAGATGGATACCTGGAGTGTTAAACACAAACTGGTAAGTGTCAAGGGTTTGTTTCTTGGTTTAGATACAACAGTGGCTACATGAACATTCAGAAAGTTGTATTAGCGCTTTGCACTGAAAACTCTCCAGGTCTGAAAAAGGCTAATTTGATAGGATAACACAGCATCAAGAACCTATACACAATAGTGAAAACTGGAATCAGGCAGGATTCTGCTCCTTCTGCCCTTCACAGAAGTATTGAAACAGATTCAAAAGTGCAAAGAATCTAAAAAAAACAGAAAGTTAATTGCATCACTAATTTTTTTACCAGCATTTATATTAGGGCTGCTCTAAAGATGATCACACATGTATGGAAAGAAAGACCACAGGAAAAGGACAGCTGCCTTTAAGTTTCACAACGTGTTTTTCTAACCAAGTGCTACTGTGGAGCAAGAGTAAAAGAGCAGAGCTTCAGCGACCAATTTCCAGTCCTACTGCAAATTCTTTAGCTAGAAAGGCAACTGACATATACAGGAAACCTGTCAACATAATCAATTTTGAATACAATCTCTCCAAAATACTGATTGTGCTGTTAAAGGAGTCTCTAACACTATGTTCTGACTAAAATGTAAGTTTTCAGGAAGTACAGGCTTTCCTTATTTCTTAGTGACTCGACCTGCACCTTAAAACAAAACATGCCAGTCTCTTCTTTTCTCCTGTCCTACTTCAACTGCAGTGATGCATACAGCTTCCTAACATTTAAGTATCTCAGGAGCTGCTGATTAATAAAATCTCTCTGATTTTCTAGGTTACTACTGCAGTCACACTTCACCCTCACATCAGAATTCAGAGACAGTGCAAGCTCTTGTTGCATTTCTCTCATCCATATATTTCAGAAATGCTAAATAATATTATACCCATTTTTTAAGACCCCAGCTTTTTCTCACTGAAAAACCTTCAAAAAAACCCCACAAAGTCTTAGTCTAAAAGTGCAGATTCTCATTTGCCACTCTACTAACAAAATCTTTTTCAAGACAGTTTTCCAAGTCTTTTTGCAAAGAAACAAGATCAACGTCTCTTCCCCCTCTAAAGCAGACTGACAACAACAATCTAACAAGAATAGTGAAGCTGATGATCTACTGCATTAAAACAGAATGTAAAACTCATGGGTCAAACCTGTATCCCAGCAGCAGCATGCTGGTTTAACTTTGAACAAGGCTTCAAGAAAAGTCAGTCACGAGATGGTTTTCCTAAGCCCTGCCTCTGATTATACTTTCTAAGTCCATATGCTGCTATGCTTAGAAATTGTATTATAAAGTTTCTAATTTTTTTCATCTTCCAGAGTGTTCCAATTTCAGACTTCTTATAACTTGACACTAATCCTCAACATAAGCAGGAAGAGGAGCAAAGCAGAGGAAAAAGTAAAGTTACTGTTACTACTGCTGTTACAGCAAGTGCTACCTAAAGGAGTTCAAAGTAGAAGGATGACACAGAATGTATTTAACAGAGAGAAGGAAGGAAAAACACCAGAAAAGCAACAGGAGAGAAAGTTCATTCTGCAGCAACAAGAAACGAGAGTTTGTGCTTCAGTAGTGAAATGGAAGCCAAGAACGGTGATACCCTTTCCCAGCAGAGTTAGAAATCTTAGGTTTATCACATGCCAGCCAGTGATGCAAAATCATTGTTGTTTTACAAAATTCAGGGCCAACCAGATAAAAGAGAATTCTCCTTTTCCTACACATCTCCAGTGCAAACACTCTGTTCCCATTATGGCACGTCCCTATAGCAGTTCCCTTGTTATGGCCAGGAGCTTTCTCTGGTCAGCAGCAGCCAAGTCACCATTCCAAGCACTGTGTGAGAAGACAACATAAGGGATAAACTGGGAAAACACAGCACCATCCTGGAAAGAGAAAACCACGTAAGAGGGGAAAGTAAAATACAGACCACAGTTTAGAGACAAATATTTTAAAATGAAGATAATTATAAAGATGATTCAGTAAGCCAAGAATCAGGACATTATTATAGATACAGAATCAAAAGAGAAAAAGTTAGCATCAGTTAATAAAAGAATATATACAAAATATTAATTCTTACTAGAGATCACTTTAGATAAGAAATGAAGCTCAAGGTATTTATAGGTTAATTTCTCTCTGCTAAATACAATTTCTGCTGTCAAAGTCTTTCTAAAAGTCCATGATATATCCTTAGAGATGGAACCACCCAAGCCATATGCAATTGGTTATTAGGCAACCCAAACACAACTTTGTATTTAGCAACAAGCTATTACCCTCAATACCCACTAAATTTAGCCACACAATGTGCCACAAATATGTACAAACTGCAATATTTCACAACACTGATCCCACAGTGGAAAAGAGCAGAACACAGGTATTGCAGAATTTACTCTTGCAAATTATCCCCTACACAGAAAGATCTTTCTGGTGTTTTTGTACTTCTACTGAAAAGAAGCAATTTCATAAATTAAAAAGCTTAATATGAAGACAATTACATCTCATACACATCAGATATTTTATGAAGAAGTTCCTTCCATCGCAAAGTTACAAGTAGGCATTTGAAGAAATACCACAAAGGGGGATATAAATACCATTCTTTACAGTATCAAAGCATAATAATATCTAAGGCCAAACCAACTTTCCAGTCAGGTTAATTCCCCCAGCAAGTACACCACACTAAGTCATCACAATGAAACTGATGCACAAACAGATTTGCCAACATTTCATCAGCACAAACCAGAAAAACACACTCTAGAAATTTTAGGGGAAAGGCTTTACTTTTCACAAAATAAACAAAACAAACAAACAAACAAACAAAAAAGACCCAAATAGACCAACACATTGACATTCAATAGTCCAGGTGTTCCTTTTATGGGAAGGAACAATATCCAGAAAATTTTGGGTGTGCTTTTGCAATAGTGCTGAAAATGTGCTGAAAAGAGTGTCTAACAACCACAAATGAAGTTACATCCAAAATTCAGGGGGGGTTGATCTTGTTTCTTAAATAAAGTACAAGAGAACCGTTGTTAGCTAATGCTATCTGCCCAGTTTACACATTGCATGCCCTCCATTCTCAGGTTCCAATATTGGTGATTCCAACCCATTAGTATTATGCAGTATTTTTGGAAAACCTCAGAATTTGATATGGCTTTAAAAACTTATACTCTGAAGCCCTGGTCAGGCAACAATAGTGTTCTAACATTTATACAATAAAAAATAATTGAAAACATCCCACTTCACTTCTTGACAGTATAAAAAAAAAAAAAAAACCAACAAACCAAGTATTTTTTTCCAATGCACTCAACACACATTAATAGCCACACAGACAGCACTTTTCATTTTTACATCGTACTTTTAACCCTTCAAAAGTGACAAAAAGTTGTGAATTGTTCTGTGAAATGGGACAATAGGCATTTCAGACTGTAAAAAAGAATGCAAAAACATTAGTAAATTTGCCCAAGTTTGCACCTACAAAGTTTACAAACACAACTTCTTGCCTCTGCAACACTAGTATAAAAAGTGTTTCCTTCTACCTCATAGAGGAAATAAAACCAAACACCCTCTGTTCTGACTTCTCACAAGTAGTGTTCTGGTGTCTGCAAAATCTGCAAACACCTATTTCTAGGTCCCCACATTTATTATACATGTATTGTATTAAATATAAAGCAGAGTCTTCACCCCCCTTAAAAACACCTGTCAGGCAACCCAGTCAACTGAAATTCAAAGCAAGGACTGTACCAAGTAAGATTTCTCAAAGTCTTACAGGGAAAAAGCTTCCTCCATACTCGGGGGGAAAAAAAAATCCATACAGATAATCAAATATACCAAGAGCAAGTACTGTTGTTCTGACAACTAACCTGTTTTAGAGAGCTGTTTCCATTCCAGAAACAAGGGCCATGTATCTGTATTTCATTATCTAACTTAAGAGTTTGGATTGAGCAAATTAATAAAGACTGTGGTCTCAGGAAAACAACCGGGTTTTTTTCAAATCAGTATCTGCTGCTTACAGGACAACCAGTAGAGAGCTAGAGCCAAAGAAACCACAAGAAAGCATTAAAAAAGGAAGAGATGCATCTTTAAATACATCAGCTTTGTAAGGACAGTGTCCTACTTGTGGGAGCTGACAGCTTAAGAAATGTCTTACACCCAGACATGCTCTTGCAGGTATGTGCAGCTTTACTGCTTCTTCATTTGCTGTGTCAGTGAGAAGCAGAAGGGGGTATATGCATATGTATCAGTTTTTGTATGAGATCCCAGGGGAATTCAAACTGAAAGCAACCTCAAAAAGCTTCTAGTCCAACCTCCCACTCAAAGCAGGGTCAGCCATGGCAACAGGCCAGGTTTTCCAGTGTTTATCCATCCCAGTCTTGAAAACCTTCTATGTTGGAGACTCCACAAACTCTTCAGCCAACCTGATCCACTGCTTGACTGTCCCATAGGGAAAAAGATTCTCCTCAAATGTAGTCTGAATCTCTCATTTCAGTTTGTGCCTGTTGTCTTGTCCTGTAACTACCTGTAGGTTTTGGCTAAGTCTTGTTGATGCCAGCCCTGTAGGTATTGGAAGGCTGATAGTGGGATTTCTGAAGCCTTCTCCAAGCTAAACAAGTCATTTCCTCACTCTTTCTTTGTAGATCATACACTCCAGCCCGATCATCTCATATACTGAATAATTTTCTATTTTATAATTTTCAATCCCATCTCATTTATTATCTGCTGACAGATGATCATATCAGTTTCGATTAGAGCTGCAGTTCATAGTTTCCTTTAGTGAATTTATATGGAACAAGTGGTACAAATTCTTTATGCAAGATGATCCCCTGCAACAGCGTAACTGATAAAGCAGCAATTGCAGTTATCCCCACAATACAGCAAAAATACAGTCATTGACAGCCTGTCCTTGCTGACCAGTTTGACCAGGCTTTCTTCTACTCTGTCATGGTACATGACAAATGATTCCAGTGATCCAAACACTGTCTGCAAAAACTTCATTTAAAACTACAGGACTTTCAAGCAATAAATAGTCAAGGTACACCGATGACACCTTAAAAGTTTACAGAATATAAATAAAACACCAGATGCCATGAGTTGAATTTTAGCAACTAATACACAGTTGAAAATTTAAGACCTGCAGAAGTACCTCAGCAAACAAAACCATACTTTACTGTATTTTTTCTTACATCCTCTAGAAGCCTTTCCTCATTAACATTTTAACTAGTCATGATCATAAGATGACAGCAAGCTTTCAGAAAAATGGAGAGAAAATATTAAAACCCTTTCAAAGGCTATTTGTCAGCAAGTGCTCTCAATTAGTCACTTGTAGAAAGACTGAGCTAAGCAATACCAATGCTCTTCAATTTGGCTTTTGTTAAAAAAATAATAAAGAGATTTCATGTAAGTTCAGCAAGTTTATTTTCTTTGAAGTATGTATTTCTGCATGCAAATGAGGGGAATGCATACAGATTATATATAGAAAGAATTTAAAAAACATCCACCAACCCCTTATGCAACAGAAAGCCAACTAAGAAAAATCCCATAAACTATCATTGCAACCCTTGACACCCTAATAATAGCTCAACAGTAGAATTTCTGTCACAAGCAATTAGGTTTTGTATTATGAGTTCGTTTTGTATTACTAGTTCATTTGAACTAGAGTCCTGTTGCCATTGTTGCTGCAACTGCTAAATTTTCGTATTAACTTTCTTCTGTATATGGCACCACAAAAGTTTACATGCATTTAAACTTGACCTGGATCTACCTGGTGGTACAGATGATAAATCAATTCCTGGAAAGTTCAGGATAAATTCTGTTCTTCCTGAAAACACCCAGCAACTCAGCTGCAGAGCTTGTGACATGGCTCATGCCTGACAACCCACACCTAGACAAGAATTCCAGCACTGACATGCAACACTTCCCTGTGAAAAGGCTGGGCAGGTCTGACACGAACTATATACTGGATATTCAGTGACATTTTTTGATTCAATTCAGCTGAAGCTATTTTTACATATTAATTTTTGTTACCTGATTACTTTAACCAACTATTTTTAGTCACAGAAGATGCTACAAAAAGTTTTATTGCATTATTTGGATGTTTTTCTTATCCTGCCATTCAGTTACAGAATCAGCATGCTGAAAACCCACTCTACAGCAACAGGTAAGAACAAGAATGGCTCTGTAAACCAAGTCCTTTAGAGTACATTTATTAAAACAAACATTTTTCCTATAATTAAAATCAAAGCTCTGCAAATAAAAAGTTTGACCCAACATTTTACACAGAGCATATAACTACTGGAGCAGACATATCAATATGTCAATAATACACAGTCTTCCCTCTCACATCACTTGGAGTTAACAAGATCAGATATTTACAGGAACATGCCGAGCTCTCCAGGAATGCAACAGAAAAGCATTTCCGAGCCCTTATAAATCAGAGAGCAGCTAAGAAAAAACTTCTGAGTAGAAGCATCAACTACTTCTGTCACCTACTTTAACAAAACCAGGGATTTTTCAAACAAACTAGCATGGCCAGGACACACAATCAAATTAGCCTACTTGCTTTAATAAAATTTTTACTAATCATTTATTTCATCAGAACAGCTCCTTTCACAATACACAGGCTGGGCAGCATGATCCTTGTGCCCACAATTTCAATTTTATAGTCTTTGAGCTCACAATACACCTGGGTGGTTGCAGAGTCAGTTTTAAGCACTTTGTTCCTCCAGCTGTTTGATACAAACACAACTGTACCTGCCTATCCCATGAACTCCAATTCAGGATGTGGGTTTTTCTCTAGAATCAGTTTTGTGAACCTGTCAAGTGTGACAACTGAATATGAAACAACTCCCCTTGCATGCCTTCAAATGAAAACAAAAGAAGTCCTTGATCATGATGTTTCCATATTTACACCCCGATCACCTCAGCCATGACACTGAATTACACACTACTCCAGAAAGGCTCCTTGCTCATTACAGCTGCACAAGCCACTAAGAGCAAATACACAAAAACCCATAGAAAAGTTTAGCTTGATTTCTGAAGAGGAAATATTTTCCTAAAACCTAACAGTTTTAACAGACTTAGCTGGAAATTCATAAAGTTCACATGTGGAAATTGTCAATTAATAAGTGCACTGATTTTTATAGTAAGTTATCAAAGCACACAAACGACACAAAATAATTATGCTCTCAGCAAATACTACATAATGTCTTCCGTACCATTTTTGTAAATAGTCCAGTGCCTCCAAACGAGCACCAATTTCAAATGTGATTCCAGGACGATTTGGAGGCTTTTTACTCATCTTGATATTGTCTTTTTCACGACCTTTGAAGGAAGGAAAAAAGTTGCATTAAAACACATTATGTCGTTTAAAATGTGTCATTGACAGCAAATATATTCCAGTGTGAAAAGGTGCAAAATTTTGATCCTGACTTTGTATTAACTGCTTAGTTTACAGAAATACAGTTGAGGCCCAAAACAGGGATCAAGAAACATTCACATGTACTTTTATTCAGATTTCTTTCCCTGTGAAAAAAAATCTGTTATCAAACTTAAGGCAAAAAATAAGAAGAAAAAGCCCGTAGTGCTCATCTCTGGAACTATACTAAACTGTAATTCCTTGGCATCCTTTTAGAGCAAAATTTTAGTTTACCTATAGTCAACATGCGTGCTCTGTTCGGTTGTGGAAAAGGCCAAGAAAAACTTACCAAAAACAGATAAACCTGGCCTAAAGGACAAGTAAGATGAAATCAGCACAAACAAAAATAAACAAAAACCCGTCTTGAGTTTTTCTATGCATTCTGGAGTCGCTCTCATAGCACTGAGTTTCAGTCACAACTGGCTTCTAATTTTATTCTGTAGCTCAGTCACTATCAAAAAAAAAAAAAAAAAATCACTTCTCTGTGCAACTACTGTCACTATCACCGTGACTTTCTGCGTTGCTCCCTGTACCACCCCAAGCCTACTTGCCGAGCAGGAGTGCCGGGATGCGGGGTCGGAACCTCCCTGCTCCGCACCGCGGGGGAGCGACACCCGGCCCCCCGTTCTCCGGGGGGCTCCCCTGGAAGCGCCGGGAGCGCGGAGACACAAAGGCTCCAGCCCAGCCGGGCTCGGAGCGGGAGGGCCGCGGCCCGGCGGGGGCTCAGCGCTCGGCACAGCCGGGGGAGGCCCCGCCGGACCCCCGGCCGCGGGCGGGGCCCGGCGCGGGCAGAGCCACGGGCGCCGCCCCGCCAGGCCCGGTCGCCGTGCCGGGGGCGCCGGAGCCCCGCCGCCCGCGCCCCGCCCGCGCTCCCGCCGCATTCCCCCCTCGCTGCCCCCGCGCCTCCCCCGCGTTCGCAGCCCTTACCGCCCGCTCGGCTCGCACGGGGCCCGGCGCGGCTGCCGCGGGGTGTCCGGCACGGCCGCCCCTCACCGCCCCATCCTGCCCGCGCCCCGCACGCGTCACCGCCGCGCGACGCGCCCCGCCCCCGGCACGTGACCGCGAGGGGCGGGGGCGAGCGAGACAAAGAGCGGCGGGGCGGCCGCGGGCTGGGGACGCTGATACGGGCACGGCGCCACGGCCTTCCCCGCCGCGCACTGCCAGCCTCCGCCACAGAAACAGGGGAGAGCGGGGCGACTTGTCCTGTGGAGGGCAAGAAAGGTGGTTAATTAGGGAACTGGAGCCTTTTTCTTACTGGGAAAGGCTGAGGGAGTTGGAGCTGTTCAGCCCCAGAAGAGGCGGCTGAGAGGGGACCTCATCCAGGAGTATGTGAAGAGAGGGTGCCAAGAGGATGGATCAAGCTCTGCTTAGTGGTACTAAGTAATGGGACAAGAGGGAACGGACAGAAACTGATATGCAGGAAGTTTCACCTGAATACCAAGAACTTTAGTGTGCAGGGACCGTGCACTGAAACAGCTTGCCTAAAGAGGGTGTGGAGTCTCGCCACTAATTCAGGTGGACGCAGTCCTGTGCAATGTGCTCGAGAATGACCCTGCTTAAGCAGAGAGGTTGGGCCAGATGACCCCCTACTGCCTCTTCCAACCTGACCAATTCTCTGACTTTGTGATTCTGTCAGAGGGAGAAAAAAGATTCAGGGCAGTCACTGAGATGGTCATGGAGGTGCCACAGCCTGTGGCTGGTGGCCACAGGGCAGCCCAGGCCAGGCAGCTGGCTCACAGTGGCCTGCCTTTGCCTCAGTTTTTTACTCATGACAGCAGCTTCATCTGACCCACAGACTTTCTCACTTTTATTCATCCCAGCCTCCCCCTATGCTGCTGAGAGCAGGGTGAGTGAGCAACTGGGTGGGTGCTTGGCAGCTGGTGTGACCAGCCCACTGCTGTCCCTGTGACACCCAGTGTTGTGGTGACTGGTCTGTTGCTGTTTGCTGTGCTGCTTATCACTGTGTTCTGCTCTGTCTGGGAGACCTATGATAAAGGTAATGACCACGAGCCAAGTCAGCCCCTGCATTGCTGCCATCCCAGAGCTCAGGGAACCATCTCATGGAGATTTTCCTTCTCTTCTTCTCCAGAATAGATGTTCCCAAGCTTGTAATGGCAAGATCAGCATCATCACATCCCCATGGATGTGATCAGTACAATAAATGTCAAGTTTCCACCAACTAATAACAAGGCTTTCCTAGTCATAGTGTATTTCTGGAAAGTGCATGTTCTGTGTAACAGTCAACTTGTGAGTCCTTTCCATTAAGTGACCTTTAAGAACTTTTTTAAGTGTTTTGAGTTTGTGTGGCAAGATTTTGGTAGTGGGGGGCTTCTGTGAGAAGCTGCCAGAAGCTTCCTCCATGTCTGACAGAGGCAATGCCAACTGGGTCCACTACTGGCCAAGCCTGAGCACATCAGTGTTTTGCATGTGATGGTTATTGATGAGAGGAATGATCTTAGGAGTGACCTCTCCTCTTGCCCTAGGAGCCCTTTGTTATATTTTCTCTCCCCTGTCCAGTTGGGAAGGGCAGTGACAGACTGGCTTTGGTGGGCACCTGGTGTCCAGACAAGGTCACTAAACAGCTGCAGGACAGACAGGACAGTTTGTTTGGTAGCCCTTGGGCCTGTCCAGAGAGTACCAGCTGTAAGAAACTGTTCACCTGGAGCCTCTGACAGAAAACACCTGGAAAGACCCAAGGTTGACCTCTAGGGTTCTGGAGTTGAGGCTATCACGGGTCTGAGATGTACTAGATGTTCGTAGGAAGGGGCACCTCTACACATAATGCAACTGAAGCTACATGGAGTAAGGGGGTAGGATTGATCACGCAGTGAGCTCAGATGAGGAAATCCTGTGCCCTTGAATACTGAAAGAGGTCACCACTGAGCGAGGAGGCAGAGATTTCAGAGCATCGTCTGAGGAGGTGGCTCAAGCCCAAAAGTATAATAAAGAGCAGAAAGTGAAAGGCAATATGCTCTGTTCACCAGTGCATCCTGTTGTGTTGTGCAAAACCATCTGATGTGGAAAGCTACTGGGTAGGGCGCAAGTCATGGACCAAATTAATTGATTGGACTTGTATGGACATTTGGGGGATGTCCCACAGATGAAGGGAATGACATCTGTGCATATAGCACAGGACAAGGAGGGGGGTCATGATTGACGGTGATGTTGGTAACACACCAGGTGTGGTGGCTGTTGCTGAATAACACTTGCACCAGCATCAGGGCTTTTGTTTGTTTTTTTCACTCATCTTCCTCAGCAAGTAGGCAAAGGATGGGCAAGAGACTGAGAGGGGACAGAACTAGGACAGTTGACCTAAATTGGCCAAAGGGATATTCCATGCCGTAAAACATTGACCTCAGCAAGAAGACGTGGGACAGAAGAAGAATGGTGGGAAATTTTTCTTCCAAGGTGACCATTGCTGGGAGATGGAGGGGTATAGGTCTGCTGGTGGGAAGTGCTGAGTGCTTGCCTTTGAATTGCTTGGGGGGGTTTTGGGTTGGGTTGTTTGGTTTAGGGGTTTTTGCTTTCCTTCATTTATTAAACTGTCTCATCCAGATCTGCAGACATTTCTGGGGGTGCTGGCTGACAGTGGCTGAACATGAGCCAGCAGTGTGCCAAGAAGAACAGTCAAGGCAACCTGGCTTGCATCAGAAATAGTGTGGCCAGCAGGACTAGAGAATGAAATTGTCCCTGTGTACTTGGCACTGGTGAGGCCACATCTTGAATCCTAGGCTTAGTTTTGGGCCCCTCACTGCAAGAAAGACATAGAGCTGCTGGAATGTGTCCAGAGAAGGACAGCAGAGCTTGGGAAGGGTCTGGAGCACCAGTCTGATGAGGAGCAGCTGAGGGAGCTGGGGGTGTTCAGCCTGGAGAAAAGGAGGCTCAGGGGTAATCTTATCACTCTCTACAACTCCCTGACAGGAGGCTGTAGCCAGGTGGGGGTTCGTCTCTTCTCCCAGGCAACAAGTGATAGGACTTGGAAAAGGCCTCAAGGTGTGCCAGGGGAGGTTTAGATTGGATATTAGGAAAAAATTCTTCACAGAAAGGGTGGTCAGGCATTGAAACAGAGTGCACAAGGAAGTGATTGAATCACCATTCCTCAGAGCATTCAAAACCCATGTGGATGTGGCAGTGGAGGGCATGGGTTAGTGGTGAACAGAGTGGTGCTGGGTTAATGGTTGAACTCAATTATCCTAAAGTTCTTTTCCAATCTTAACGATTCTATAATTCTCACTTTTGTTCTCCCCATTCTCTTCCCTATGCCACTGCCGGGGGAGTGAGCAAGTGGCTGTGTAGGCGTTTGGCTGCTGTTCAAGGTCAACCCATCTGCTTCATTTAGTCCCCAGGAGGCTGCCTCCCACTTAAGGAGTCTTTATAGACAGACTGTTCAGTAGGATATTTTAGAGTATTTTCTATGATATTTCTTTTCCTCCCTAGATTTTCCCTTGTTACCATTTTCTGGAAGGTGGTGGCAAGCAGAAGAGACTGAAGGAAGAAGGAAGCTTGAAGAAAAACAAAGGAAACAAAATAAGAAAACAAAGAAAAAGGGAAAGGAAACTAGAAGATTTTTTTTCTTTTTTTCAGTAAAATAGTTGTCATTGTTTTCATTTGAATTCTCCAGCTCTTACTACCCTGAGTGTAGTTTTGATGCAAGCTTTGGTTTAGAGGGTTTGTTAAAGGATAGTGAAGGTTGTTGTGTAAGGAATGAGCTCTCTTTGAGTGGCAATGAATGTGCAGCACCAGAGTACTTAGAAAAGTGGAGGTGCTTCTGTCCAAGGAGAGGGAATGGGGGAAGATAAAAGAGGCAGCGAGGATGGGGCTGGGTACATGGGGGTCACTGAATCATGTTCTTTACTGCTGGAGGCTGAGTTGTGCCATGGTGTGAGATGACTCAGAGCAGTGTGTGGCACCTTGAGCATCACCTCACTGCTGAGGCTTCGGGAGAGGGAGGCAGAGCTGACAGGAGATGGCAGAGGCACAGCAAGCCCCAGGTATTGATTAATATGGACTAAAAGCACATCTGCACATACAAAAGAGCACAGGAGGACAAGCCCATATAATCCCCTGCCCTGGCAGTTCCCAGGAGCAATCAGCCCATCAAAGGCCCATTTCCACAAGCTCAGAGGAGCACAGGGACAAATGGCAGGTGGGAACCAAATTAAAGACTGAGAGGAAGGGACACCCAATGCAGGGTGCCATGTGTGACTCCTACCACACTGCCTTCAGAACTGCAGAAGTCCACTTGAGGTCCAGCAGTACAGGGAAGCATTTTCTTGCACTATTATCAAAACATTTGGGAAAACAAGGAGCCCCAGCCAGTGTCCCTGTTTCTTTGCTGCCATTTCATGTACACCCACTCCTGCCCTGCTGTAGCCCACAGGCACCCACAACCCCTATTGGCCCTGGCGTGCCTATGCCAGTGCCTCCCCACCTCTGCCTATGGCCCAGGACCCCCTTTTAGCTACACTGTTCCACCATAAAGCCAGCAAGGATCAATTTTGGCCAAGATCTTTTTTTAGTCTTTTAGCAAAAAAACATATCTGATATTTAGTCTTGTCTCCTAGGAAAACAGGGCCTACGTGGCTGCATTGCCTGTCTGCTTTCCATTTTCCCTTTCTTCACTTACTTCTATCTTACTTCAAACTTGACACAGAGAGAGAGAGACATCTCATCACATTATCCCAATCTTTTCTGTTAAAATGTTCAGCTGGGCAGGGAAGGGTGACTGAGTCAACCTCTCCATGATGGAAAGACTCAATGGTTATTTTCCTTCGGACACCTGAGCATGACAAGACAGAGATGCAGGAAAAGAAATTTCACTATTTCTGCTCCTCACAAAATTTGGTGTTTAATCTTGTCACGAAGCATGTCTTCAGCTTTGTCATGAATATACAGACCATAAATTGGAAACCAAACTGGATAGGAGATTTTATATTGCCTGTCAGTGACTCACTGAGACTTGGAGGGGGGGAGAGAGGATTTCATAATCAGCTGAGCATGAGCTCATGATGTGCTGTTGATGCTGAAAAGACTAATGCAGTCTTTGCAAAGCACATGCACATGGAAACACAGAGTAGGAGTAGAGAGGTGACATTATTGCTGCACTTGGCACCAGTATGTTGTTATTAAAATAACTAACTGTTCAGAAAACCCATCAAAAAACTGGAAGGGTTCAGGAAAGGTCTGGGAGAATGATCAAACACCTAGGAAAAGAAAGATATTATGGTGAAAATGCCAGACATCAGCTTGTTTATTTTGCCATTTGTTTTTTCTTGTGGGCAATTGGGTTAGTCCATAAAAGAACTACTTTAAATGTCAGATATTGCAATTGTGAGGTGACAGTCAACAGAATAAAACTTCACTGTTGTTTTTACTCTTATTATAGTAGAAAGGCATATTTAAAATTAGTGCTTGTGCTTGTATTCAAATGGTGTCTGCACAGCTTCAGTCCAGCAAACGTGCAGCAGCACCTCTGCCCGGCTCTATCCATCTGCATAGGCAGCTTGGTTGTGGCCTGGCTCTGCTCTGTCACCATCTGTCCTCTTCCTGCCACTTCCTTGGTCTATTTTGGGTCCATATCCGACATCAAGCTGCTATGGCCCCCTTTTCAGTTTCTCTGCCCTTCTTCTTTCATCCCAGAAACTCCCTCCCCTCCCGAAATTCCTCCTTCCTCCTGTGACTATTTCCATTATCTCACCAAACACTTCTCTTTCCCTGTTAAAGCCCTTAATTTTCCAGATGCTGGGAAATACCCTAAAGTGAAAGAGTTTTGAAGCATCTGGCCTTGTATGAGAAAAGAAAGTCACTAACACCCATTGCCATGGACACCATACAAAACAGTAACCCTGTGGGTTTGGGACATCAACCCCGTCTTTTTATAGTTTTGAAAGATAACTGAAGCTGGACTGAATTGCTCAGTAGTTCTTTGCCTTTGATTCTGCCAGTGGTTTCTCTCAGAGAACTGGCTCTTTGCTCACAGGTGTTGTGTTTCACTGCATGCTGGGGAGGTGACATGAAGCTATAAAGCAAAGTAAGTTTCCCTAATGGCAGTATTTTAACGGTGAAGTACAGTAAGGTGAGAATGCTAAGGAGTGAGACCTGGTAAATCCAGGTGGGTAATGAAATTTGCATTTAGCAGGTAGTTCCAGCATTAGTGAAAGGGTCCCAAGACCATGCAAAGAAAGGGAAGAAAGAGCAAACACTGACATTTGATGGGGTTAAAGGAAATGCTTGAATGCAGCTTTGGATGCAGGCAGCTTTGCTGTGTCATGTTATAGCCTCACTAAACCACTTTCTGTGTATCATTTGATATTTCTTGGGGGCGCACGGAATATTCGCCATGCTATGAATATTGTTTTGCTATGAATGTTAAACCTTTTGGGATGTAATTGTGCTTTTGTCTCAGAAAGAGAGAAATTACTGTGCAATGCATCACTTCTGCCTTTCATATTGCAGCCATATGTCTTGGACTGTGTTTTGGTTTTAGAGGAGATTCTGTAGATTGGAATACATCAGTAAATATTTTACTGAATTTTCATTTAAAGCCTTGATGAGAGCAGTGCTGAACAAAAGCTGTAGCAATAATATCTGCTCTATGCACTGATTTCCTAGCTTATTTCCATATGAGATTAAAATGCAGTATACACTTTATGGTGGATCAACAGAGTACTTGACTCACAAACATATCCCAGTGGGAAGCTTTTCATGGTCTGCATTTCTGAGAGCTGGCTTCTGGGCAGACAGAATTTGCAACTTGTGTTGAAGGAAAACAGAATTCCAAAACTCACGTGTCCAACCTGGTAGAGTCCAGCGGTGAGAATGAAAGAGTACACATCACATCTGCCAGCAGGCAATACCAATCACTTTGTAAAACTAGTGTGATATTTTCCTGTCTCCTTTGTTGTCCCATGTAAACTGGGGTGTCCTCAGGGGCTGAAGGATGGTTGTTGACTGTGAGATTAGCTCTTTGTGCCCAACCCTGCCTGTAAAATGTCTGTAATGTGATTGGTTCACGTGTTCATGGTAGGAGTCACTTGTTTCTTGGTACTTGGCCATTGGGTCTGTGCTGGTGTCACATGGGCAGGTTCCTGGAAGGGTATCAGACTTCTGCTCTCTGTCCTTAATTGCTTTGTAGGCCACACTCAAATTCTTGATCTTTATGCAATGCTGGATGGTATCCAAGCTGTAAAACCACTCTGCCTCTAATGTGTCATGGTCTTCCACTGGATACTGAGGCTGCCTGTGCTGTTGCCTCTCCCTAGCCATTGAATTAGTCCAGGACATCACTTTGAATCCAGCTGGAAATGTGAGTTGGGCATGGGTAAGGCTGTAAAAATAGCAAACAGTTCCAGAAAGGCCTGTGGACTCTCAGTACAGGCCTCACAAATTTGGACTTTGCTTAAATACTGGTATATGGGCAGAAAGGGACTCAGTCAATGTCAGACTACAGTGGTTATTTACAAAGAGAGAGACAACTGATAAGGGGGCTGTGTAAAGACAGGCATTTTAAAGAACATTGTATTAGAGCATCACTTCAGTTGTTACTTGTCTTCATTTATGCTTCACTCAGTAGGATTTATTATAGAAATGACCATGACATCAGTATGATCCATATTTTGCCAGTACTGTTGTCTCAGGAACCAGTGGTACCAACACCTCTCAACGATAGATTTTCAGTATACATAAAGCATGCTATGATCCTTTACAATCATGTGTTGGCCAAAAGCCTTTACTGTACATCGGCACAAGACCCTCTGTTCCATGTTGATCACATCAGGGCTGTCATAGAAACCACAGAGGTTCTCAGGTACAGTGGGCAGCAGTGCATTACCACCTCCAGAGGAACACTAATTTTCATTTTGGGACTCAAAATGTCACAAGAAAACTCCCAACCAAAGATGAGATTTTATGTGTCTAGACAGAGTACCAAGAAGGTCCCTAAAGCCATGTGTAGCTACGTGACCTGTTCAGCTTTCAACCACCAAGGTGCTGCTATGCAGGTGCTCCGTCCAGCATTAGCTACAGTGACATGGGAGAAAAGGAATATGGGCAATCAAGTCTTCTCCATGTCTTATGGGTTATTCCTGGGTTGGTCACATAGCGATGGGTTGGGATATGTCTTTTTACACCCTTTAGAGCTGAGAGTCAGCAGTGTCCCCACACTGTCCTACCTGCTTTAGTCTCTGTCCTTTCCCTCTCAGTCTCCGTGTCCTAAAATGTGTCATATAGATTTGTGCTGTAAGTGTGATGACCTGTGAGCTTAGGAACCATGGGCATACACCATTCACACGTCATCTCAAACCTGTTCCCACTCATTCTCCACTCAGATCAGTGACCTATGCATTAATATTTCTATTCTCTGCAAATAAGATGCTGTTGGAGCACAACTGGCCAACAGCTGACTCTGTCCTGGCTGCTTCTCATCACTACACACACTGCAGTGTGCTGATTCATGAACTTTTGCCATCCTTTAAAAATTAAGTCAGACAGCTTTTAGTATAGGTTTGTGTGTTTGTTGCTTTTTTTAGTGTTTCTACCTTCTCGTTCAGTAACAGTCACATCTTCTTGTGAGGAAATTTATGAAGAACTCTAAAGAGGATTCACCTTAGTTCTATTAGAAACCTTGACTAAATTCTGCTTTGGCTGATAGATTTGAACCTCTTCCTTTTGTCTTCTTTCTCTGATAGTTTTCAAAGCAGTATTTTCAGAGGTAGGGTGGGAGAGTTACAGATTCTAATGGAAGCACTTCTTGTATTTTTCTCATGTCTACTTTTACACTGCTGTTATATCATGATGTGGCATTTCCCCATGTCTACATCAGGTTCAGATACCAGGGAAATTTATCTATGGTACCATATAATCAAGAAGGAAAGAGATACAACACAGACTGGTCATGGCTTTGTACAGAGAAATATCATTGTACATCACAGGCTTACTTGATTAGGTCCTTTTAAAACACTTTTTGTCTATCTGGACTATGTCTGTAGTATAATACAGAAGTAGTTGACATAGCATTGTTGCAGGTAAGCTCTTGAGATCAAAGCAGTATGGGTATATCAGCAAGGTCAGAGCTAATTGCAAATTTTACAGGTCTATTCATTGCACTTCACCACGCAAATAAGAAATGCCCTTTTTTTGCCTGTTTTGCAGGAACAATTAAGCTTAAATAATGAATTTGGGTGGGGGGAAATCAATCCTGGAACTCAGAAAGTCTCTGATAGAGTGTGACGGGATTTCCATCTGATAACATTAAAAATGAATTTGTTCCAATTTAAGGCAAATTAATCTTTGTTCAGGCTAATTAATCTTTGTTCATACAGCTGACCTGATAAGATCATTAAAATCATATATGATGTGACAGTTGTGTAACCTTCACCAAAATGCTAATTTAATGCAGGATCAGCCTTTTCTTAAAATTGAAATAAAATGTCTAGGTTTGTAAGAATTATTTTGTTTTTTAATTACCAGCGTTCCTCAAATATTGCTAAGTGTTTCTGCTGCATAAAGGAATGCACTTAGCTTAAAATGTTATCATTCACAAAGGTGAATTAAAATGGGTTTAGCTTCCCCTGTAGCAAGACTGCAGGCAAGGAAAGTTTCATAGACCTTCACTTTGACCCACTGGGACTGCTCAGAGATTCTCATGACCAGCCCTTCCCCTGTGGGTTTTCTTTTAATTTTTCAATTAATTTTCAGATATCTCAGAATATTTTTTTTTTACTTTTGAGTAGTATATAAACAATATTGTCACAGATCTGTGATATAGGAAAAATGACTTGATTTGATAGTCACTGAAACTGGTGGACAATTAAAGGCTGTCAGGTTTCCAGGAGGTTCAAAGAGAATTACAGAAGCATCACATTACTCTCAATTATGTTCAATCAATAAGCACTCTAATCCCTCCACCATGGCCACTCAATTTACTCTCCCAGGAAAATACTCTTCCTGAAAACTGTGTATTTTGCATAACAGTGCACTGCATTGAGTTGCAGTGGGCTGTTGAGATGGCTAAGTTATGGTGTAATATGTGCTAAAAGCTCACCTGCACACTCACAGAGGAGCTCAGAGGGACAACAGTGTGAGGGGGAGCCCAAAGAATTCCCTGCAGCCAGCTGTTCCCATTTCAGGAGCCATCAGCCCATCCAAGGCCTTTCTGATCAGCCAGAGGAGCCCAGGGGCACAAAGGCCAAAGGGCACCTGAATTAAGGATTTAAGAGGAAGGGACACTTTGTCTGCTGGGCCTTTCCCAGGGCTGCCCCAGAGGAGTCTCAGCCCTTGTGGCCAGGCATGAGACCCACCCAGATAAGTCAGCACCAGAACACCTTTGGGGTTGGGAGGAGCTGCTGCCTGGGGTGTGGGACACCAGTGTCTCTCAGTGGGCTGCTGAGGACCTGGGGAATCCCAGCCATGTATGGGATGGTCTGCACCACCAACTGGGCTGTGAGGCTGTGGCCCTGAGGGCTCAAATGTCCAGGTGCATGCAACTGGTGAGACTGGGACCTAGGGGCAGCTGTTGGGCAGATGGAGTTCCTGAGCCCAGCTGCTGGAGGGGTGTGTACAGATGTGTGTATCTGTGCATTCTCACTAGTGGACCTCTGCACTGGTCAGCCTTAGAGGTGAGAAGGATGAGGCTGTCAGTGCTGTGTGAGTGCTCTCTCTGTTTGTCCCTGTTGGCTGTGGTGCCAGCTGTGTGTGTCTGTATATAGGTGGTTATAAATGCACTCTTTGCATGTCCCTCCTGGGTGTACCTGCTCCGGCTCAATGCTGGTGGGACCCCAGGCATGGGGGCTGCCCCAGGCACCACCTCTCTTGGACTGTCAGACCCTGCACAATCTGTTGCATCAAAAGCAGGGTGAGCCTGGGAGAAGTGTATAAAGATGGGTGGTATTTAGTATCGTAATTCTAATTTCCTTCCTTTTGTGGGTTGAATGGTAATGTGTGCCAGAGGCATGAAACTACTTCAAGTAAGCTTGTTGGTGTACTCATTTTATAAAATTTGAAACCTGGTTTGAGGTTTTTCTTGTTGAGATGGGGCTTATGGTGGAGTGGGAAATTTGAGGAGCAACAGGGTGGAGAACAAAAAAAAGCTGTATATAAACCCTTGTTTATTACCCATAGTCTAGCACTTACCTATAAAATATTCACCAATGCATGAAGTTTATGCATCAAAAGCTTTGTGGAATGGTGACTTTCAGAAACAAACTGCAGTGATTAAAAAAGAAAACACCTCCAGGCCTGAATATGATATAGACACAATATAACTATATAGACAAACATGAAATGTCAATGTCCTTCAAAAAAGCAGTTCAAACTTGGAATTAACTGCTTCCTGTTGAGAAGAATAAGAAAAAAACAAAACAAAACAAAATTATGCTCAAGGAATAAATTCGTGTGTGTATAGAAATTCTTCTGTAGGTGACCTAGTTTTAAAGATCATTGGGAATTTATATTCATTGCCTGTAGAGAGGCAGGGTGGCCAGGGAAATGCTGCTGTGATGAAGCCCATGCATCCATGCAAATAGTGTTGGACTCAATTTCCTCACTGACATAATTCCACTAAATTAAAAGAACCGATATGAAGATGGACTGTGTCCCTATTTTCATGTTGTAGCAAAAGGATCATAAAATGTTCATTTTAGTTTAACTCGGAAACAGAAGGTCTTTTGCAACATCCTAATGGCCTATTTTTGTTTCCTTTTCTGGGAGGTGAGGTTTTTACATTCCTTTTATCAGTGGAAGTATTTTCCTTCTCCAGGTGGAAAAAAACCACAAACTATAATCAAATCAAATCAATCATATTTTACTAGATTTATGTTTTCTTTCTTTCTTTTTTTTTTTTTTTGTCAGTGATACATACAGACATCAGGAGAGAAAACTACTAGATCATTTTACTTATTTGGAGATGAAGTTTTATCCCCTAAGGCTGTACAATTCTTCAGTGTCAAGCAGCTGATTTATATTACTTTTGTGTGTAATAGTTCTACAGCCAAATGCTTTTGATTGCCAGGACATCTTATTCAGTCTCAAAATATCTCATGTGGATTTGACTTTATTTTTTATACTTTAAGGTATGATGAACACAGTAAGGTACCTTACACAGTATGAAACATATAGCATGCAACAATGAGTATGTTTACAAATGGCTTTATTCCTTTCTCCTTTCAATGGAATTTATATTAACATTGCATGGTATATATTTGCATTAATGTTTTCGACTGTGAAACTTAGCTCTGAAATCTCACCAAATGTATCTTCTATACCACAGTGCTTTTGCAAGATGTATTGTTATTATTTTTTTGGTAACTGGATCATTTTCTTACATCAAAGCCTGTCAGGCTCACAAGTATTTCAACAAATGGAATGATTTGTATACACAACTTGGAAGTTTCCTGGGTGGGGTAGAAAAGCAAATCTGAAACAAAAATCTGTGTCACTGATGAGAAAAGGTTCTGTCTTTGTTCTCTGTATGATCATTGGAGCGAGACATTATTTGTAGTGGTTCTTCTCTTTCACAACAGCCGGCACTGGGCTAATCGTTATCTTCGGTTTGCCCTTCAGAACGAATGCTTCTGATGTGAGGCTACTTTACAGGAAGCGTGACCTCATTCGGGCTCTGTGCCGCTGATTGCACGGGCTGTTTTCAAAAGGAAACAGGGGCTTGCTAGACCTGCCTTTGCGAAGAGCCAGGGCTGAGCTCTCCCAGGAAGCTGCTCAAGGAACACCCTCCACCAGCCGTCCCACGGGCGCTCGGGCTGATGAGGAGAAACTTTTTTGCACGCATGTGTTAATTACGAAATGGATTTTCCAGGTTTGAAGGATTTTAGACTTACTTATCTCTTTACATATTTGTCAGCTGAGGATTTGTCAGCTAAGCTTTGGATTCATTTCTGTGCAGTTCTTCAGGAAGTTTTGCATTTTTGTGAATGTTGCTTCCATTACCTGCAGGGAGAAAAGGCTGAACTGCTCTTCAAAAACAACTGATATGTGTGAACAAATAAAACTCTCTTTGTAGACACTTGTGTTTGGTAGGTACAATAGAATAACGCTGGTTGCCTGTGTTTCAGCTATTTGAATAGTTAGCACTGTATTTTGGTAGGTACAAATGTGAATATTTAGCTTGTACACGGAAGGTATCATTGGCTTAGACACTAATTTGATTTTTGGAGGGAAAGATAGTTAAAACTGACTGGTTTGGACAGTGACTTTTTGTATATATTACAACATGAACTTTTGTGTGTTTTGAAATTCAAGGGCCGTTGTTGCCTTAAATTTTTACTTGATTCTTGATATGAAATATTGCCACATTCACCTCAGCTTCGCTTTTAGTGAGATTTCATAGAGCTGTTGGCTTTTTCTCATGCCATAGTTTACAGGTGCTGTGTTGATGGCTCTTTTTGTGGGTTACAGATACAATACCACTGCTCCATTGTACAGTGGTGGTTGAGATGCTTTGTTTTGTTATGCCATTACTATAGCTTCTCACACTATTAATAGCCCAGAAATAAGACTGAATATTAAATGAAAGCAGAACAGTGTGCAGCATTGTCTACAACATGATGTTTCCATGTTTTCTCCATCACTGGTTGAATTATGATTTTCAGGAACTCTCTTCATTATGCATGAGCCAAAAATTTTCCTGATCAAGGGCAGCAAAAAAATCTGTTGGACTGCCTGTTCTATGACTGTTCACAGAAGCTTGATATCATTACTTAAAATAGTTTAAAAGCAAGTTAAAGCTGCTTATTAACTGTTCTTGAAAAGAGGGAAATACCTTGCCTCCCCAGTAATACATCTGCATGTGTATATTGCTCACTTTCTTTTATAAATAGATGTATATACTCTATTTTATCTTGAATTTTATTTCTCTGGAGGGTGGCAGATAAGCAAGCATCCTGCAGAGACATACCTTGCAAAGTTATGAGACAATTCAAATGAGGAACAGAAGGACTGTGGTTTGTTCTGCCACTGTGATCAGTATGTGTCAACACTTTCTAGCGAAAGCACTACCCCACAGGAAAGCTGCCACTTTTAAAAGTTATTCTTTTTTAGACGTTGCTACTTTATAATTGCGTGCAATACAGTTGTGATGTGGGTTTCAGTTGCTGGAAAGTTTCACTCTCTGATTATTAAAGAGTTGTACTAGGTATAACTGATCCTGAGATATACTTCTATATATCCTTTTCAAACAAATTTGCCCTAGAACCAATTACTGTTGCCTAAATGAGACTACACTATAACTAATAATTTGATATATATTGCTGATACTATCTTACACATCCTAATTTTCAAACAAGACAAAATAAAACATGCTTCTGTTTCTTTTTAAACTCTTGTACAGATAATCTATATTCCCTGTTACCCTAGGGTGTATGAAACAGTCCTTTTCAAAATGTATGGACTATCACCTGTTGCATCAGCTCCAGGAGCAAATAAATTTGGATACATTTGTCAGAGTTTTAATAAAAATAAATACCTTGTGGAGGGGATCTTTTTTGACTGAGAAAATTTAGGATTTTGCTGGTTTTAGTTTATATCCAGATCTAGAAACTGCTTGTTGAGCACTTTCTGTATTTACTTCTAGAGTTTGGATGGATTTCTTGGTTTTGAATATAAGACTTTTTGCACATTTAAGAATCATGATTTTGCCTAAAATAAGAGAAATTATTTCAGGAGCTAGCTGTATGTGAAAAAAAAAAAAGCTCTAATGCATGTCAAACTATGAAATACACCACTGGTCCCACTGTTTGTACAACTTGCTCTGTGGTGTTCTGACTGATGCTTCTTGATCTCTCTGTACCTTCCCCCAAATTCTTTCAGTTGTCTCCTCCTCAAGTTATTTTTGTGAGCATTAGAACATAATGTGTTCATAGTAAAGTGATTTTTTTTTTTTTTCCCAAAGGATAGGAGAAACAGTATGTATGGGAGCAGGGTAATAGGACTGATTTGTAAAAAATACCCTGAAGGTTTTACTTCTCTTCTTTCATCACCTTGCCTTGTCCCAAGGCTGAGTCAGCCTTCACACCCAGACTGTGACTGACAACTGAGCTCCAAAGGGGAGGATAAACAAGATTACCAGAGTGGAAACCCTGACCTTCATGTCTTTTCTTTGCCTCAGCTCATAACTGAACATAAAAAAATAAAATTCTCTTAGCCCTATCTCCTGTCAGAGGGGAAGGATGGGCATTTACTAACAGTGTCGTAAGTCTGAAGCTCTAAAGACTCAGGAAAGGCAAGGTAATATAGGGAAAGATCATATCTTTTACCTTTTCATGTAATAACATATAAATTCTCCCTATGGATAGCCCTTGCTCAAATTTTATAAGATTGATTCTGTCAGGTGCAGAACGCCTAGCAGCACTTTGCACACTTGAGCCATGATAATCCAGACAAGTCCTATTTCCTTAGTCTCCTGCCACAATATTACTGTCAAATATTTGTCATTGTAGCAATCCCTGAGCTTGTTGTGCTATGTCTGCAATTTTCATCTGAAAAATGTAATGTAATGGTAATGGTGGCCTTTCCATTCTACTCTGTATCTAGTGCCAGTTCAGGTTCTGGCTTAGGCATGAAGCAGATTTCTGGTAAAACACCTTAAAATTATTGCAGTTATTGTGTTTCTGTCCATAATTATTTCTCTCAAGTCTGTTATCTGGGCAGAGTAGAAGTATCTGATTTCTGTTGGCTCTGATTCTGTGTTGTCCTGGTTGAGATGAGTTTCTTATAAACACTAAGTCTTTCCTCGATTCATTCATATGTTTTATCTCCTTTAATTCTTCCCTTAATTTTCTTTTCATTTTTAGCTTTTTTAATCATTTTTCTGGTATGCACAAGGTACCTGTCAGTGAACATGATAACAATTCCTTCTTATTTCACCTTTGCCTCTGCAGGTTCAACACCATTTAATGGAGAGTGTAGACACAACCTCTCAAGACATGTTTTCCCAAGGTATTAAGGAAAGTTACACTTGCTTAATTTTATTTTTGTTTTGGTGTAGATTTTGTAAAAATCCCTTTTGGGCCACTGAGAATTTTAGGGCTGATATAATTTAATTACTGCCCTAAATGGAAGTTCAGAAGTACTGCTGTGGAGGTTGGAAACACTGGCTTTGCAATTACAAGGTTTTGGAGTATCTCTCTTCCATCTTCTTTTCCCTACACTGAAATTATGGTATGTCTCTGTGATATATGGGGTAGTTAAATCTCCTACTGAAACACAGGTCAGCCACGAAATCAATCCAGTGTCTTCCTTTCTTTTCATGATTTCACTGCATGGCAATTTGGAACTCATAGGTGTCAAGGGGAAAGGTATAACTGTAAATTCAATTTTACTTGAACTAAGTAAATTGTCTACAACTTTTAGATCCTTTCACCTCTGTCACTACTCACTTGTATTTTAAATACCAGAGAGTATACTTTTCTGTGCTGTATTTCATCCCAAAGGCAATTGTGTTTCAGTGCTGGATGGAGCTATCACATGTGGGCTTTAACCTATGTTGGTCCAGCTGCATGGCATTCTAGGATTGGTAAAGTCATGTATCCTTAAATCTTCACTAAGTATGGCTAGGTTGTAAAAAAGCAAGTAAATTCTGCCTGGCTCAGAGGCACCCAGCCTGTGCCATGCAGAGGAACTTAGAGGAGCAAAATACTGGAATGCCTCTGATGGCTCCTTGGCCAAGAGCACTGCCATGGAAACCCACTGAGCACTTCTGAGCTCAAGCTGGCTCCATGCTTCAGGAAATGCTCCGCTGGCATGTATCCCTCCTGTAATCTGAAGCTCTGGAAAGTGTGATGCACACGTCAGCTGGCTGAAACCCTCTAGAACAGAGTAATATTATTACATCCACGTATTTTAAATCTATGTCACTACCAGCCCCCATCAGCTGGGAATGTAAATTCACTATTATTAAATCATGGGTTTGCTCTGTCCCGACCTTCTCTAAATTAGAGGCTTTCATTTCTCCTCTTCAGTTGTGCTTGTGCCTTTTTGGACGACGATCTTGCCTATGAGTGCTTCACAAACCCTCTGACAGACTCCCTTCCTACGTGTCGCCGCAGCCCTCGACTGCTTTCTAATGGTTATTATGTTTTGACAGAAGACAGTTTTCTGTCTGATGAAGAGGGCAACATAACACTGACACCATCCCACACAAGTGTTACATATAAAGAGAATTTAGTGCGGTAAGTGAACTGTGTGCCGATTTTACTCCATGTTGGTGATTGCCTTCACATATCTGGCCTTACCTAGAGGTGTATCTGGAGGTGTCTTTGTGTCTGTCTACATTTTGCTTGGCATAAGATCAGCATTACTTCTGAATGGGAACATCTCAATTGCTTTAGAGAGTGAAGTGAATGAAATAACCTGTTTTTCAGTCATGTCTTACTATCCAAAAATTCTTTAGTGCACAGTTGTTGCTGTAATTGAAGTTGTGTCCAATAAAGAAAAAGGAGAGATACAGCTCATTTTGCCAATTGGGTGTTATTCTGATAAGGAGTAAGAAAAAAGTATACATAAATATCTTTGTCTAAAATACACACACACATATATATGTAAATAAAAAGGTCTGGTCCTAGAATTCTTACTCAAGAAAAAATATCACTTGATTTGAAAAGAACAGCAGTTTAAAAAGGTATGTAAAATGTAGTTCAAAAACCTTGAAGTTTTATGGATTTAGACTACCCCAAATAGGATATAGCAGGGTGCAACTTATGGGTAACATGAGATACTCACAGGAGTATCAGAGACCAGTAGCTGTGATGTCATTTGGTACCACAGTATCCAGTATCACAACAGCATGATCAGCCCTGCTGTTAACACATTCCCTGACATATTATGGTGTGCAGCAGCCATTCCTGGTGACGTGCCCAGGGTCAAGAACAGGGCTGGGAGCAGCACCCAGAACTTGGTTCTTTCACGTCATTCCTGCAAGCTTTAGAGCTCTGTCCCTGCTCAGCAAGAATAATTAGCTCTATTCCTTGGCAACATATCTTTTCTTTCTAGTGTATTCAGGCGAAGGAAGAAAATCCGTCGCTCTCTTGACAGCTTGTTCAATCTCAGTACCTCCAGCTCATGGCTCAGCTCCACCATTCCCAGCAAGATGGAATTCTCCCATGTGGAGGATCCTTGGCCTGATGGATGCAGTAAACTAGAAGCCAGTCACAGTGATATTGGTAAGCCCTGATCAGGTACCAGGTAATCAAGACACAACACTGCAGTCTGTGTTTAGTGGGAATTGGGTATCTCTTTCTGGAAGTTTTGCAGGTGTTGTCTGCCAAGGTGTGCAGGTAAAGGATAGATGAACTACAGAATTCTAAGGGGTAAATAGAGCTCCTGGCATTAAACTAGAGTATGAGTCCGCAAAGATCTCTGTGCCAAAAGGTCATTTTTTTGACTGAATTTGAATGCAAAGTCATCACCGGGCATGTTTATTCTGGTGTGATTAATACCTGGCACTGTCTGCTTTCACCTGGCTCTTTAAGTAACTTAATCTCTTATGCTCTATGTGGTTTTGTCTTTACTCTGCGTATTTTCTCCTGCATATGTTTGGACCTGCCAATTCCCTACCCATAATAATTCCGAACCTCTCCTGTGATTCAGTAATTGATTCCTAAATTCATTAATACGAAGTCTCAGAGCTCTTCTTTTGTGCAATCTCAGTTATATGTGCACTTCTTGTAGGTGATTCAGACTTGTCTTCTGAATATAATAACCATGTGTCACAAAGGCAAATTCCAGAATCTAGTGGAACATTTCTCACCAAAGATGATGAGTTTCTTCAGTTTGAGGAACCATTTTGTGCTTCAAAATCCTGCTCTTCATTTATGATAAACGCAAATGAAGAGACCTTGAGCAATGCAGGTATGTTATGTTCTTATTCTGACATGCCTCATTTTTAGAGTGAACTGAAAATACATTAAAAATATGGAACTGGCCCCTTGCAGAATAGAATTTATTTACTAAAATATGTACTTTAAATGGATGATTAAAAATAACAAAATCATAACATTGGTACTTAGTTGATTACTACCCCCTGCTCACAGCTTTCCTTCGCCCATTTTTCAGAAAAAAAAAAAAAGAGTGAAGAGGAAAATGGAGGAAAGGGCATGGGAGCAAAAACTGAAACAGGCAATTATGCAGAAAGGCTTGTTTTCTGAGAGCATGGAGGGCACAGTGTTCCTGTAGTTGTGGGGGAAAAAGACTCCTGAGAGACACCCAGAGCATGAAAATTAGGTTTCTGCTTTGAATCACTCCAAGCGAGTTCTCTTTAAAAGCAACTGAAGGGACTGACCTCACAGGCTGAAGGTAGCCCTTGCAAACACCTCCCATCATATATTTACTTTCATTAAAACCCATTATTTTCCTGATTTTTATTTTAGAATCCAGGACAGTGCAAAATGTCGTTTCTCAGATGGCTGCACTGATCATGTGTTTAATCATTTCAGTATGTACAAGGTAATTTTTATTTCTTTTATTTTCTGGGTGCTTGCTTCATTTCAATTGGTGAATAAAACTTAAATTAAGGGTCACATTTTCAAAGTTATGTGTATCTGACTGTGAAAATATATTTTCACATGATAGTCGATGCAGGCAAATATCTGAGCTATATAGATATGCACAAAAGTGAGGAATATGTATGCAGATATGAAAGCTACTTTGCCAAGTGTGCTTTGACAGGGGTTTTGGCAGGCTGAGAAAAATCAGAATGGATTCATGTCTTTCTTAGTGGGTTTTTCTCTCAGTCTGAATGCTGAGGTCTTTCTTTCCTGGAGATTATCTTCAATAGTTTATGTAATTTAAAGTTTTACCTACCAGAGTTCAGAGGGTTCAGAGGGTTCATCTGCAAGAAATTTTCCTCCTCCTTCCACCCAGGCTTTACCTCTTTTAACCCCATATGCATCCCTTGGCTTTGTCTAACCTTTCTGGGCATTGTTATGTTCTCAGATATTTTCTGGGAGGATTGTCTGCCACTTTGTTGCTGATGATTTTAGTTTGTAAGTACAGAATTTCTTTATTTCCAACCCTTATTTTTTTTACTAAGTCACAATTGAGGACCGAATTCTATCCTTGGATGTATATCCATGGCTCTTATTGATCCTAGTAAGAGCAGTATATGGTCAAATGGGGACAAATGTAACTTCAATCCATTACAGCATTCTGCATTTGAATTTCACAGTTCTTTTGTCCCAAGATGCTGCTGTGTCATCTTTCTTCAGTCTCGATACATTTTTCAAAGCAACTAAGTTTTGGTAAGCGGCTCCAGTGTCATGTGATGAATAGAGGAATTTAGAAATTTTATATTAAGAAGAGGAAGGAGATTCCTGCTGTTGTTTTCATGTCAGAACATAGAAGGTGGGATCTGAAGTTACTGATGGAGTATTTGGCTTTTCCAGTTACTGATTTTTATTCATAGAAACTTTCTGTTTATTTTGAAAACTTGCCCTTTCATAATGTGCAATAAATGTTGTAGCAGAAAAGGAAGGTAAACCTAATATGCCATAACATGATGCAGAGACAGACCAAGCAGTGTAATTCATGATTCCAGAGGTGTGCTTTCAAGCCTTGCACTGAAGCCCACTCCCAGGCCACCAGACCTAGCCTTTTTTTTTTTTTTTTTTACTGGAAAAATTAAAACCAGCTAATTATGATGCTCACCCCATCACCACCTTCCAGGGACTACAGAATTGATATAATTTGGCCCCACTAACCCAATGGACCATTAGCTCACACAGGCCTTCATGCTGAAAGCATCTATGGATGTGCTGGATTTATGAATTACCATTCTTTCACCTTTTTTTGCACCAGAAAATTCTAAATGTCTAAAATTTAAAATGCTTCTAAGACTAAAAGGTTTGGGCTTATCTGAATTTTTATGGAGTGAAATTGAAGCTCAAGAGGATCCTGTTTGTTTCTGAAACTGTCAGGGTTCAGGAGTTCAGTATATGCTGAGGGCAACAAGACAATCTGTCAGACCTCAGCCTTTGAATTGAGTACACTGGAAGTTAGATACAGCAAGGCACAACTGGAACAGCCCCACTGCAACGGCACCCTCACTTTTTGAAGGATGGTGTATCAGTTTGTTGCTATGTCTCCATTCCCTAAAACTTTGGTTTCACCAAAGCCACCAGGTCAGGACCAGTGTGTTGCAAGCACATGCCCCAAAGTGTTGCTTTCCTTCTTCCTCAATAGCTTAGCCCTGAGTCATAACGAAGCTGTTCTTCACAAGAGAAGAACACACTGAGAGCTTTTCAGCAGCAGGTATACAGAGAATGCCTCTTTTATGCTCATCACAAGTGAGAAGTTACCTGCTCAAACAGCTTAGCTGAATTTGTCAAACAGGACCTTTGATAATATATATTTATTATAAGAAACTGTGATTTAAATCAAGATATACAAAAATGTATTCTTCTTTTTTTCCCTGCAGAAAATAATAAGAAATAAAGAACAATTGGTGAGTACATGTTTAAGTTTAGAAAGAATTCCATATTTTTGGGGATGAGTCCTATTATGGAACAGGGTTCAAGCACGCCAGAAAGGTTCCATGGACTTTTCATTAAAAGAAGGTTTAACTGCAGGACCCTTGCCAGTTTCCACTGCAAACTACTCCATTTTGATGTCTACAAGTCCTTTTTTATTGCATTTAGATTATATATTTTCCTTCTATTGTCTGGCATCAGTGTCTAAATAGTGTAAGCTGCTAACAATTGCTGTGCTTCAGCCCAGAGAACACATGTTTTCCAGTAACGGGCAAAACAAGTCTTCTTTTTCCCAAGTTTGAACTGAACAGCAGGACCAGGTGCTGTACTGCTCTGACTTGGTAGCATTCCACTGAAGCAGTGAAGCAGCATCAATATGAATCGGTTCAGAATATCTGAAAAACATTTACACATTCTTCTACTTCCTATTCTTCTTCACTCAAGCCTCATCCTCAGACTCCAGCTTCTGTTTATCAAGCATTTCTAAGCCTCGCTGCAGCTCAAACCCTTAAAACAAGAGCACTGATTTATTTGTACTTGGAGTTGGTCATCCCAGCCCTGGCTCTGTTATTTCCTTTATGTCTATACTTTGTAAAGATAAAAATGAAAAGAAGGAACCAAGTGGAGCTGTGCCCAGTTTGTGTTCCTTATAGTGTGGATAGAACAGCCTTCTTCATCAGTTTCCTGGTTGAGTGCAGTTCAGCTTCTGAGATCTAAAGGCATCTGCACAGCTGCAGACACAACCTGGAAAACCTTTCAGTCAGCCCTTAGAATGTGGGCGTTAATTCTGAGAACAAAGCATTTTAGAAAGGAGTGCAGTCATTTGATCACTTTGCCTGTGGTGACAAAATGTCCTACTCACAGTGTGCCAAGCTGGAGACGCTACATATGGCACTTCTTAAAGTCAGTGGAACTATTTATGTAAGGGCTGAAACACCAGAGCTTGAAAGCTGACTCTGGTTTTGAAAGCGACTATCAAAGTGAACCAAAGCAGGTACTACAGGATGGAGCAGAGAACTTGGCACTTGTTGCGTGGCAGGACTAAACTAAATACAGATTGACACAGGTTACTGTGAGACAGGACCTCCCACAGCTCAAATCAAGCTTGTCTCTTGCACTTCGTAAAAACTTAAAAGCAGAGTTGTTACTTCTGTGTATTTTGAAATGAGTTCACTAACAGTTTTCATTTTGCCTCCTCCTCAAATTTATTTTCATCAGCTCTTCAGCACTGAACTCCTGGATACCTCCTTAAGGCCATGTTTATACATGTTCCTATGGAAAAAAAAAATAACAGAACTGATAGTATTCTTCCTCCAAAACACAGTTCATTTTAGCTTTATTTTTCTTCTGGTCAAATGTGAGCAAGGCCTTACTTCTTGGTGACTACCTGAAAGAAATTCTGCAAAGAAATGCTGTACCTATAGTATCTTATCTCAATGAAGTCCTATGTGGGCATGGGGTCTTACAAGCATTTAGATAATAAAAAGTGTTTTTTAATTCCCATTAAATAATATTTTATAAAAATGACGTTATCCCATATTTTATATATTAATTTCTTGTAACAATATGCTATCAAAGATAATGGCTTTGCATAGTGGCTGAGTACAGTGATAACTAATGTATTATGTATCTAAAATAGTATTTATAATACTCATCCTCATATTTACTTGTAGTTAATGCATTTGAATAATTTTGTAAGTGTTAAATAATTACTCTTCTTTATTTAGAGTACAGAGACAACTGAGAGTAAATTTCACTACGTAAAACATGTAAATATTTTGTTACTTATTTTATGCCTATCATAAAAGGTCCATTACTAAAATTGCTTTTAAAACTAAAGGATTATGAAGATCTTTAGTCTTTAAATAATGTCCTGGAATAGTAATCTGGAAAGTTAAATTGCATTCTGAGAGAAAAGTCTAAGACTGAAATTACCCTGTAGTTGTCAAAGCAATTATGCTGAAAACTAGAAAAAAAGAGTTCCCTGTAAACTCATTAGTTCACTGTAAACTAGTGAAGAAAAATCTGATTGAGATTGAAAAAAAAAAAGGTCTAAAATAAATCCTATAATCTGTCTTTTAATAAATACAAACTGTATGTTAGAATTGTTCTGATCTGGAGAGAAGGACCTCCTGGGGTCATTTCCCAACTGGAGTTCAAGAGCTAAAAATAAGATGCTCGGGATCTGTTAAGATCTGCCCTCCCTGATATTCATCAATGTTGAATTAACAAAATTCTATTTGGTTACCAGACTGGTTGGCAGTTCCCTTCCATATATTCTAATGGACATAAAAATAAGCCCCATCTTTTTTCTCTGAAAAGAGGCACAATCATATGTTTCTTCCTGTTGGATAAAAAAATTGAAGCCAGGATTTGTCTGATGAAAAACTGAAAAAAATTTCCAACCTAAATGTTTAAATCCACACTTTCAGAGGTAATGAATATTTGCAACTTTTGTTAACTACAGTATCAAGCCTAGGATAATTCTGGGATGTAATTCTCTTAGAGTAAACCCACTTACTGATTAGTGATTAACTGACACATCTACAAACAGAGAAAACAACTAGAATTTTATATTTTTTGTCTGCAGTGATTAGATGCTTACTCCCCTTTAATATAGCACCTTATTTAGAGAAAAAGAATCAAATAGAAATTTTGAGATATAGATTTATAACTCACTGTGTATCTTCTCATACCATTTATTACTTTTTTAATATATTATTTTTATCACTACACCTTGTTTTATACTCTCTTACTTCAGCTGTGTTCAGCTGAATTTCAGGGTCATTCCTGAATATATATCACGTAGCGCTTTATAGCAGGAATGTTCATGTGGAAGATAATAATATTGATGCCATCCCTTAATTTATAATGTTCCTGGTCTGTGAGCAAGGCTGATTTATAGTTATCCTGAAAGCATTACTCACAGAGGCCAAACTATACAAAGATTATCATATTTTATTTAAGTTATATGGAATAAACATGGTACAGAATACAGGTTATGACCACTTAGTCCAGTTCTGCAAAATCTGCTTTTTGATGTACATTTTTATGAATTGGATTTTGTAAACCTCTTTGCATATTTCTATATACACTGAGTAAAACTGTTACTTCATTTATATTGTTTCTTTTTTTATGGCTTCTCATGCTGCTTTTTTTTCCCTCCTATCTCTGGCATTTCCATATCAGTAAAGTTGCTCCTGTTCTCATTTCTTCTTGTATTTGACGGTGTTTTCAGTAAGGAAGATTATTATTATTTGGAACTGCATATATTTCAGTGAATTTATTATTTGTGAGTTCATGTCCTGCCCTGCAGATTGTGTGCTCTTTGGGGGAGGGTTTATCGGTACTTTAGTGCAAACATAAAGCCTTGTTTTGTACCTGTGACTGTTACTTAGCACAACAGAGAAACAAAATAAAAAATATTTGAAAAAATAGTAAATAAATAGGAAATAAATAGAAATACATTGGTTCAAATTCTGAGTGGGTATCAGTCAGCTGGTTTATACCACCTGAGACTCTGAGCTGCAGCATTTCAACAGCTTTGTCCATGGATATCAGTTTGCTGGGGTTGGAGCACCTTACATGAGTGTATATATGGACTAAGTCAAGACATGTTCAAAATACGTCTGATGCACCATAACAATAATGCTATAAAGCTTATTTTTGTCATGACATAGAAATATATATTGCATTATTTTACACATTTAATTAATAAAGATGTAATGTATTAAAGTGCTGAAGTGAATTTCTTCAGGAAAGGCACATCAGATGGGACTTTTTTCTTCCTTCTCATTTCCATTCTTCCATTTGTAATCTAATTCTTTACATTATCTCTGGCATGTACATTGCTTTATGCTAGGATTTCAGGCTTGTGCTGCTGAAAGCTCTTAGTACATAATTTGAATGAAAAAAAACCAAACTGTGTGAAAATAAAGAACACAGCAAATAACATACTTCAGCACCCAGCTTTGCCCTGTGTGTGCCAGACCACCAGGTTAGGACCAGTGTATTGCAAACACATGCTCTAAAATGCTGCTTACTGTCTTCCTGAATAATTTAAACCTGAGTAATAAATAAAACTGTTCTTCACAAGAGAAAAACAAACACACTCTGAGAGCTTTTCAGTCACTGGTATACAGAGAATTCTTCTTTTGTGCTCATCACAAGTGAGAAGTTACCTGCTTGAACAAGTAGTCCTGCAGTTTAACGAGGTTTGTCAATTGAATGATTCAAGTTGAATCTGTTTTGCTCACGATGGTAATTGTTTTTGATGTCCCTGGCCTTGTCTCAATCCATGAGCTTCTTATCATATTTTCTCCCCCTCTTCTGTTGAGGCTGGGAAGTGAGAACAAAAGCTGGTGGGTGCCTGGCATCCTGCCAAAATCAACCCACCACACCCTGGTATTTGGCAATTTAATTAATTGCAGATTTTATATTTCTTTCTTCAGAATTATCATCTAGAATCTCTGAAAAAGGGATGAACACCCTCCTCCCCTGTTTTTAGCTTAACAAAATAACATAGGCATTTCAATGTAATACAACGTAAACACAGGGTTCAAAATACTGTACACAGTGAAAACAATATTTTTTCTGTGTTTGAAATTATATACCTTGATTCTGCTCCCAAGTAAAAAATTAATGTTACTAGCAAAAAAGTCATTATTTGAAGAGGCCTGCAATTTGATGTGTGTAGGTAGCAGAACCAGTGGCCCTTCTTTAATGTCTGTGATTCTGTGCAGGGGCCTTGGGCCACAGTGGTGATGTCCAACCAACTGTGTAAAGCTCCCTGTCCTCTGAGTGGAGTTGTTACTGGCTAGTTGTTACTAACCAGTTGTTACTGGATAGTCAGATAAGCCAGGACAAATACTATGGAGTTAAACTGAAGTGCATAAACTACTTCTGCTCCTTTGTGTCTCATTATCTCCACAAACCTCAGAAGCCTCAACTCAATGACACCTTCATACTCCTATGCTCTAATCTGCAATACAGGTAGAAAGCTGCAGTGTGACTGTGGGGTGTTGCATTTACATCAGAGGTAAATTGCTACATAAACGAATTTGATAATTTGAAAAAGTCCTACTGCCTTATTTAAATTTATAGGCGAATTTCCTGTTAGCAGAAGATGACCTTTAGGTTTGACTAGACCTTTAGGTTAATGAAGACAGGCAGGAAATACAGACTGACTTTCCTGATGTTACCACTTTGGTCTGATGACAATTGTGATCCGGAATTGGAACAGGCTGCCGAGGGCTGTGGTGGAGTCATTATCCCTAGGAAAATTTGAAGGAGGTGTAGAGCTGACACTGGGGGACATGGTTTAGTTGGGTTGACGGGTGGACTTGATGATCTTAAAGGTCTTTTCCAACCTAGACTGTTCTATTATTCTAAAACTGTACAAGCCTATGAATCACTGGGAGCAGGCTGCTTTCACAAACAACGGAAAACATGCTTTCAGCCCAAAACGTGTGAGGCAAACTAGTTGACGGATATGCAGGAGAAGGACAGAAGTGTCATGCAAAGGACAAAACGTGAGATTTATGCCTGAGGAAAAGGCATTTCATCTCTGCCTGCCGAGGCAAGGCACAGGGGCCGGGACGCGCCGGGCCGGCGCGGCTCCCGCTCGGGGTTAAAGCAAGGCCCCGGCGCCGCCCTCAGCGCCGCCCGCCCGGGGCCGTTGCTGTGGCAGCGCCGCGGCGTCCGGGAATGGCGGCGGCGCCTGAGGGACGGCCATGGTGCGGAGTGAGTGTCAGAGAGCGCCGCTTTCCTCCACTCCCCTCCTCTGCCCGGCCCCTGCCCTCTTCTCCCGGACGTGCCCCGTGCTCTGCACGGCTCTTTCGTGTCCGCAGAACGGCAACCAAGCTGGGGAAGGGGCTGGAGCACAAGTCTAATGAGGAGCGGCTGAGGGAGCTTGGGGTGTTCAGCTCGGAGGCTCAGGGGAGACCTTACCACTCTTTACAACTCCCTGAAAGGAGGCTGTGGCCAGAGGGCGATCGCCCTCTTCTCCCTTGTAACAGGTGAAAGGACAAGAGGAGATGGCCTCAAGTTTTGCCAGGGGAGGTTTGGATTAGATTTTGGGAAAAATTTGTTCATGGAACGGGTTGTCAAGCACTGGAACAGGCTGAGCAGGGAAGTGGTGAAGTCACCACCCCTGGAGTTATTTAAAACTCATGTAGATGTGACATTTAGGGACATGGTTTCATGGTGAATTTGGCAGTGCTGGGTTGTACTCGATGATCTTAAGGGTCATTAAATGAATGAATTAAATTAATTAAATTAAAGTTCTCTGATTCACGTTCCCTCTCACCAGAGTTGCCTCCCTTCCCCACCATCCCCACACTCCCCTGGCAGCCCCCTGCCCTCCTCCCTCCCTTGGCTGATTGTCAGGTTTCCCTCCTCCCTGGCAATAAACCCCCATTTTAAATCACCATGTACAGTACAGGGGTTCCTTGCCTCTCAAAACAGTCCCTGAGGGGTCCAGCCATGGGGACTGGGATGGTTTGTGTCTGAGCTCATCTGTCAGATGGAAAAAACCCCAAATGAGGTAAAATACTCCATGCTATTACTTACGAATCGATCACCTTTTACAGGTACAGCAGTATGACCCAGAAGACTGAGTGCTCACACCTATTACTCATGAAAAGGAGTTCCCTTCCTCTGTGATTTTTCTTGTAATCTGTTTTGATTGCATATTATCACTGGGCTGCCAGTCCGTGCTGGACTACAGCAGTGCTTTGGACAGGAACTCCTCCCTGCATGAGAGGGCAGATGCTCTCTTTGAGCAGGCACTGCCTGAAGGAGAATGACTTTATCTTCTGAACAGCGCAGCATGAATTTGAGTCTTAAAGTAATGGTTGCATACTTTGCTTTTCTGAAATGCAGCTTCCCCCACTGTTTTGTGATACACCTGCGGCTGTCCACCTGCTTATTCTTTCAATTTCTTTAACGTTATCCTTCATTTCTGCTTCTTTTTCTGAGTAAAACCTGTAATTTTTGGAAGCCCAGGCATTAGAACTTCAAGAGTTGTTCTCTCCACTTGATTGATGCCATCCCTTATATCCTCCTGTGTTCATTGGAACCTGGGAGTAGCTGTGATCTCTCAGGTCACTGGTCCAGTCTCCTGTTACTGCACACAACACCAGAAAATCTGGTTAATGAACTCAGTGAGTGCAGTGTGTCTTTTCAATGTCCTGGAAATGCTGTTATTTAAAATTTTATATAATATTTGTTATCTCTTGCAAGCTTGTTTCCCTCATTCCTCTCAAATGAACTAGATCTTATACAAAATGTCAAATATTCAGTCAGTTCCCTACAATAGGATCCCAAATTAGGTTTCTAAAGCTTCACTGTAGCTTCTATTGTGAGTGATTGTCTCTGCTTTGCAAATCATTTGTTAATAAAACTGGACATTTTTGCAAAATTGCTGCAACAATAATTTCAATTTTCATCAGCAAATGGAAACTGGGCTGTAATTAAGCTGTCAGGAATAGTTTGTATGACTACTTTTTTGTATAAAGGGTATAGAACATAACATTGCCACCAATGTGTATGTATGCAAATTGAGCAGCATTGTTTTCCTGCTCAAAATTACCTGGAAATAGTGGCACTGAAAAATCTGCCACCAAACACAGTAATAAGCAGACCTTTTTTTTTTTTCCATTTTATTCCCAGCAGATTTGCCAAGTAACTTACTAGAAATGTCAATTTTTTTTCATATTTACTGTGAAGACTAAAGTTCTTAGTCATGATTATTGACTTTTTTCCCCTCTGTTCTCTGTTACTTTAATCAAGTTCAAGTTGAAGGGAAGATGACTGTTCAGATGCAACAAACCTGCTGAACATGGTTCAGAGAGACAAAGACACCTTTCCCAATATGATTTGTGTGCTGACAGGTTCCCCCCTTTGATCAATATCTGTATCTCCACATTTAATTCTGTAAATTAATTCTGTCAGGTGAAACTCTGTTGAGCAGAAGGGAACTTTAAGCCTTGGCATCTATAATTAATATAATATAAACAAAACCAGTTTCACCCTTTTCCCAAAGACTGCAGATAGAGGAGCTGCACAGACACGTGTGAGTTTGGGCTGTATTGATGCATAGTTTGGTCTGTGTGAATGTGTGCAGCCATTCCAGGACCACTGATAAAACCAGATGATTTCACAAAACCTCCCTGAGACAAAGAAAAGAAAGAGTACTTTTAATTAATGCACGGTAGGAACAGTTTGTTTTCATAGATCTTTTTATGATTTTTCTTTTTACTTATTTTCCTTCAGAATCTCTTCAAAAGGCTTGCTTGTGTTTTTTCAGCATTAAAAATCATGAAAATGCCTATGCTAATTTGAGAAAACCCTATTTTTTCCCTCGGTACTTCACTGTAGTCCAGGAGAGGAAAATGGTGGCACTTTTTGGTTCGGTGTGCTGGAAACAAAAGTTCTAGCATCTAGTTCAGGAGTGAGCACTGGTTCTCATAGAATTTCTTTACCTTCCTTACACAGAGCCTTTCCACTATTTGAAAGATTGCCTGGCATTAAATATTACAACATGATAACTCTGAACCCAGGTCTCTGGTGTTTTTCAGCCACCGAAACTCCTTTGCTGGCTCTGATGAGCTGGTAGTGCCTAAGAAATACCAGGTATACATTTCATTCTAACATAAACGTTTATAAGCATGAATTAGTTATGGCATAAAAAATATCTGCCCACTTTCAGCATTTATCCTGCTTATTACTGTGCACACTGTGCTGGTGGAAGAATATGATGACATACTGTAGTTTGCTTCCCCCCCACCCCTGCTGCTATCTGTGATGTGAACATCTGGCATCTGGAAATAAAACAGCATAAAGCACTCCACTTCTTGTCTACATGAATCAATCTGCAACCCAAGCTATGCTGAAAATAGTGGCTGCTGGATTAATTTTTGCAAGGGTTGTATCACATTCTTATGGAAGACTCAGCAATTTTCATATGGATCTTTCCAAATGTTACAGGTGATGTGATTGTGTTTCACAAAAGATGTTTACTGTGGCAGGGTGGGTTGAAGCTACTTGGTACTTGATATCTTGATATCTTTTCTTGCAGATTTTATTTTTGTTGTCATTCCTACAAGGCTATTTGGTATGGTGAAACAAAATATTTAATGATTTTATAATTTGCTCATAATTCAGATGGCAGAAAATTATTAAAGGGAAATATGACATCTAATGTTTCTTTCAGTCACTGAAGATCTTATTAGAAGACGTGCAGAACATAACAACTGTGAAATTTTTTCGCTGGAAGAAATCTCTTTACATCAGCAGGAAATAGAAAAACTAGAGCATCTTGACAAATGGTGTCGAGATTTAAAAATTCTCTATCTTCAGAATAACCTAATTCCAAAAATTGGTAAGTCTTTTCACAAGATGTTTATTTTAAAATGGATTCACATGTGTAATTTTGAAATCAGAAAAACAAAAAGTATTCTGCTATACTTAAGGGAATGTGATCCTAACAAGAGTTCCTTTCCTGGTTTCTTTATCAAATTTCTAAGAAGTTCAGAAATTTACAAGAGAAATTTTGAATGAAAAATATACTACTGAGATACAAGTCACTAGAAAATGAGTGTGAAACACCTTTTATTGATTAAAATTTCAAAACTCAGATATAGTTTAAATATCCCATCTTGTGGCAGAGAGGCAAAGAGTTTACCATATACTATGGCGTCTGATATCATAGGATTAGCTCTTTCAGGCACATTTTTAAATTCCATTTTTATGCAAATCATATTGGTTTTGTTAACATTGAAATAATTTTTATTCAGATAAAATACTTGCTTTTGTGCATGAACCAAACTTTCTACAACAAAGCCTCAATGGTCTTCCTGCACCACAGGAGAAGATATAATTTGATATGATCTGGTTTTGTGGGATAGGCCCATATGTTCCATATTGAAAGATGTGACATCAATCCTTGGGCTGGAAAAGCTTAAATTCTGCAGATATTGTGTAGATGAGCAACAAAAAGTTGGCAGTGTTCAGAAATTTTATTAGTATATCTCTTTGAATTTGTTAAGAGGAAGAAAAAAATACCAAGGTTTTAGTAGGAAATTCTGTGCTCAGAACTTGTAGGCAAATCCTTTAAGTTCTCTCAAGGGACTCATCAGGAAACTCTATCTCTACTGATAACATATGCATTTCTTAAAGTGAAGGAATCTTCTCCCAGAGAGAATTAAGTTTTTTAAACTGCTTTATGTTTCTTTGCCCCATCAAAGGAGGGACTAAAATAAGTTGGGTTTCTCTCTATTAATGTGCCCTTAATAAGGCACAAGATTTCATCTTGTGGTTTTTCTGTCAACACTCAGGCATCCTTCAAGTTAGTACAGGATACTGCATTCTGACTGTTGCTTTTTGGACACAAATTTTTTTCAGCAATTTCATTTTTGAGACAAGCAATTTTTATCTTAACATAATCTAACTGTAGGAGTTGAAAAAGTATGCAAATTGGTGATTCATATATTCCTGTATAATGTAACAGCTTTCCAAGGTAATACCTTAGTAACAAATGAAAAAAAAAAAAAACAACCCCAAAACAAAACAACAAAACAAAACAAAACAAAAAACCAAAAAAAAAACCAAAAACAAAAGAAGCACCACCAACCCCTCCCCACACTATAGCAGTGACCAAAAGCAGTCAACAGGGGCTGTATTACAAAGTATTGAAGTTGAGAAGTTACTCCTCCCAGTGGATACCAGCATGTCCTTACAGAGGACACAGCAGTTCCAAGCATGCTTCTGAATATCATAGAGAAATCATACAGGTTTGTATTGGCTCTGTTGGGCTGTGTCTTTTCTCTTCTTAAAGAAAACATTTCTGCAGCTCTCAAGATCAGATTTGCCTCGTGAGCAGGCGGGGGGGTTGTCCAGCATCCACTGTGTGTATGAATGATTCCACTGGCTTACTCTCAGCTCTCTCACATCATCATGTGCACAGGCACTGCTGTTACAGAAATATTGTAACAAAAACAGACATCCAAACTAAGCTGCACAAGTTCTTGCTGAGAAATTAATGTCATCATTTGTTTGTGAAGTATGTAGAAAATACCTCTCCAAGTTCTTAGAAAACTGTGGTACGATTCATGTCACTGAATCTGTGAATATCTCAAGTTTCCAAAGATGGAATGTCTCACTATGCTTTTTTAGCCATTCCTCTTGAATTAGATATGTGTTTTATGGATTTGTGATAAAAATGTGTTTATAACTTTCCTTATTTCTTTTTGCTTTTTAGTTTTGTGTTTTCAGAAAACTGTTTTGTCTTTTTGTTAATATTAAAATACTAATGTTCAGTAATGTGGTACATATTCTGATTTGTACGTCTTATTTTTCTGCTTCATTGTTGCTTTGAAGTAAAGTAAGCAAGTGAAACCATTATGCCTTATCCTGTGCTAAAAACTGAAACAATCCATCTATGTTTTGTTACAGAAAATGTGGGCAAACTAAAGAAGCTGGAATATTTAAATGTGGCTTTGAACAACATTGAAAGAATTGAAAATCTGGAAGGTCAGATTTTGAAAAAAAGCCAATTTGTCTTTTCATATTTGAATGCTTAAGTTGTCACTTGGTGTAAAAGAGGGTGGAAGCCATTAAGCACGTCCACCTGTAGGGGTATTTTGTGGATACTTAGAGGATCCTTGGGTACCGGGTTTCAATAAATGCTTCTTTGTAGCAAGTGCTTCCTACTGCTTAATTTTTCTCATTGAACTTTCCTAAATGTCTCTGGATCACGTTTCAAGTCATCTTCAGTTCAGGAATCAAGTGTCACACACAAGAAGGTTCTGTGCTGAGCACAGGTTGCATTGAGGGTCTGGGTTTTTTTTTTTGAAGAGGTTTTCAGAGGATGCTCTTCTTTCATTGCTTGAAAACTCGTCTGTTTTATCAGTGTTTAATCCTATTTATACTGTCACTTTTGCAGATTTCATGTGCAAAATCTGGCATTTTCCAAGATTAAAACCTAAGACTTGGAGCGACCCATAAACACATTCCATATTACTTGAATAATATGTGACTTAATTATTTTCTGTTTCTTGATTCAGATTAGGCCAGTTGCTGAATCTTTAACATAGCCACCTTGACAAAGGAACTGTTAAAACAAGCAAACAAACAAACTGGTTGGTTGGTTGGTTGGTTATTTGTGTGTGTGTGTTTTGGTTTGTTTTTCTTTTGTTTGGTTATTTGGGTGGTTGGTTGGTTTAGTTTGTGTTTTTAAGTCTGCAGGCTGGTTCAAGAGGATGGTTTAAATAAGAAACAAGCAAATAGTCTAAACACAGATTTGAAAAAGTTGAAGAAATAGGTAGTGTAGTATGTATTTGGGAATTTGTTGAGAAAGTTGCATTTGTTTTCATGCCACTAAATTTTAAATTCATCTATCAGACTCCATTATTTATTACTGTGATTTGTCATTTACTCAGGAGTTACAGCCCTTGGGATTGGCCCTTGCCAAATTTGGGTTATTTAAATCCCCTAATAAAGTGTTCTATGTTGTTTACTTTCTTACAGCTCAATGTGCATAAAACTTAGCAAACAGACCAGGAAAGGAAAATGATTACAGTGATGTGAATCAAAGCTGAGTTTACTCTCAGCTAAACTTTTTACTCTTAGAGTCAAGGTTATGATTCATGAACACATTATGATAAAGGGAGAGGCTGAGAAATTAAAAAATCAGAATTTCCAGAGCATTTTGTTACCTAATTTAGAGTTTCTGTTTGTAATGAATTGTTTTAGTACAAACACTTTTTCACCAGTATTTGCAATTTAACCAGTGATAAAGTATTTACAACGATAGCTGAGTCCACAGAGTGGAAAACCTAACTTGGAATGAATTTTTGGGAGATCTTATCTTTGTACTTGAGTAATATTACCAAAGATTTTTTATTTATTAGAGTAATATATTTATTATTATTGAATAATACTACCATACACAGAAATGAAACTCGTAACTGATCCTACTGTCCTTAAGCAATTGGATTGGATTTTAGCCATGTAATTGAGACTTAGCTGAGAAGGGGTATCAAGGCAATCAGAATGCTAAAAACGAAATCCAGCTTATCTGAAAATGAAACAGTTAAAAGCTCATCTATAAATGTCCACAAAGTTTTGATAATGATAAAACCAATAATGTTTTGGTATTGTGTATTTTGTTGAGGTTGTTTTATTCCTGTAAATATTTTGAGCTCATAAACTTTAGCTGTGAGTCACTCTTTCACTCAGGAAGAGTCTTGGAAAAGATGTATTCTGATAGAATGAAACCAGTTTACAGAACACAAATGGAGACAGTTATATCCAAGTGTGTACATGTGTGCATATAGATATCATGTGTACATTTATGTTATGGAGAAATTGAATTAAGGCTTCTTTCAAACAGGCTGTGAAGAGTTGAAGAAACTTGACCTGACAGCCAATTTCATTGGTGAACTCTCCAGTATTGCATCTCTAAGATGCAATATACATCTGAAGGAACTGTTTCTAGTGGGTAACCCATGTACTGAATTTGAAGGTTATAGACAATTTGTAGTGGCAACTCTTCATCAATTAAAAGTAAGATTTTAAAACTTAAATTTAAATCCAAATAAAAAATTAGTACTGTTGACTGAACATACTTATCCTAAACAAAATAAACACCTGTACATTTTTGTAATGTCCACAGGAAATTAAATTCTATTCCAAAGAATAAATTACTGCAATAAATAATATTGTAATAATTGGTTCTATTTTGATGGAACCACAATTATTCATTAACATTTCTGTCATCTTTATTGGAGATACTTAAACAAAATAATTTTAATTTTTTTTTTCAAATAAATACATTGTACAGTTCTGATGCTTTTTTTCTCATTTGTTTTTTAATCTACAGTGTATTTTAAAATTATTAGCATGATTGCAGAAGGTTAGTGTGTTGTTGGTACCATTCCAACAGTATATACCAAACCTGCAGTGTAAGGCAGTAGAAAGATACAAGTGGGTGTAAAATTGCACTGCATTGCATTGGCTGTAAATAGATACTTTGAGATTGTGGTTTTGTGCTATGACTGAACTGACGTAATGATTTCCTGTCAATGAAACAGTCCCAGGCCTGAAATATGCTCTCACAATTTCCCTCAGAGAAGCACAGGCACTGCTTAACTTAGTAGATTCAACTCTCTCAGTTGGCAGTAAACTAACACATCAAAAGAAATAATTTTGGGCTGAGTCAAAGTCAGACAAATATGAAAAATGGCTGAAGGGACTCTCTCTACTGTATAGTCTAATAAGACCAATTAAAATTCCTGGAAAATGCTAAAAGCTGATCTCAGACACACAAAACTGTTTTCAGATCTGAATAACAAGTTATTGTTAATTCTTTTTAATAAAGTATAACTCACATAGTGCTATGGATGTGTGAAAGACACATTTCTAATACACAGAACTTAATTATCAAAATTAAGCTACAATCTAATAGATTTATTGATTGATTATAATTTCTCACTTATATTGATTTTTCCCCCTTTGGGAAGTATTTGGATAGTAAAGAAATAGAACGTTCAGAGAGGATTAAAGCACTTCAAAACTATCCAGAAGTGAAATGGAAAATCAGAGAACAGGAACGAGCTCACCTTCTCAAAAGGGCCAGAGAAAAGGAAGAGGCTCAAAGAAGGATGCAAGAAAGAAAGGATAAGAAAAAGAAACAGATGGACTCTAAGTTTGGATTTGACAGGTAACAGTAAATAGCAACAGTTTGTGAGTAAACATGATTCTTTCTTTATTCAGAAATTTGGTTTTTTTCATTAAAGAGTTTGTATAGTTCCACTTAATATTTTTGTTCATCTTTATTGTTGATTCAAGCAGAGTTGTTTCTCCTCATGCATGTTATCTCTAATGAAAAATATAACTAATTACATGCATAATTTATTATTGACCTGCAGTCACAGGTCAGTAGAATTTTTTCTCTCACTCCAAGCTAAGTTGTCTGGGTGCCAAAACAGTGTAATGAATAGTTTCTTTCAGGGGAACAGCTGGAAATTGTTTTTTAAGGTAAAGCAGGGGTTCCAGAGAAAGCAGCTGTTCACCTATAATTGCTTTTGCCTTAGCATTATAACATCTGAAGACTGAAATGGAATATTGCAGGCCTTTGGTGTGGATTTTCCTACTTCTTCCACTTCATGTCACTGATACTACCTAGACAGCAGCAGGATTTTTGTCTGGGGTCATCTTCTACTGCACTGGCTACCCATCTTATTTTTAATCCAGTAGACACTGTCTCGTGAAGCTGCCTGCAGAAGTTTGTCCTCATGGATCACACCTGTATCATAAATTTAATTTTCTCTATTGATAGAGATTTACAGACGCTTAGAGCTAGGGAGAAAAAATGATTCAGGTGTTAAGATGGCACTTGAGATGTTCATTGCTACCGTATGAACTTCTAATCTGTTGCTGCCTGATATTGGGAATTCTTAAATAGCACATGGACTGAAGGCTTTCTCTCACCTGAAAGTTGTGAGGATATCTGAAAATTCTGCTTCTGAAATTAAATCTGTTGAACTATCTGTCAGGGTTTTCAGGGGATTAGGTATAGTCATACTATCATTCGTAGTCAGGTAAATGATAACATTATGTCAAAATATGCTTTGCTGATTGACAAAAGAAGCAGAGCAGAGAATGTTCTCCAAATATATAAGATACCATTCTTGGCAGGAATTGTACAGTTATTATTGGGTTGAAAAAATATTATTGAAGTAATTTGTTAGCAAGTTACTCTTCCTTCATTTCATTGGGATAATATTTCAGTGATCTTGTGTAGCCCAGACTCCCCACAGGAAAAACCCAATCAGGCAGAAGGAGCTGGAGAGCAGGAAAGATGCAGAACAGCTGAAAATGATGAAGAAGACAGAAGATTTTGGGAGGAGCCTACACCATATACTCCAGAATCTAGATTAGAAACTCACAGATATATTGAAGAAAAACGGAGAGCTAAAGACAATATAAGGTATTTTTTGTTTTAATATCTTTGATGAATTGAAGAAGGAGAAATTTTCAAAGGTACAGAGAACAGGCAGGTGACTGCCTGACATTAAATATTACTGTGAACTGACAGCTTAAATCCCTGTTGCTTGTTAAAATAGGCTTATACAATCTAAATTAAATATTCAGGTTGTTCATTTTATTTTCTTTCATTTTCTAAACTTCATTTAGGTACTCTTTATTTTATTTTTCCTCTGATAGAGTTTTTAAATATAATTTCTCGCTTCAACTCCATTTTAGGGAGTTTAGAAGTTTTACTTTTCTGTCAGCTAACTGTTTGGTGTAGTTCAACATTTAACAATCTGCTAAAAACATTTTTCCATAGTGCAGATTGTATTGTGTAAATGCCATACAGGCCATGCTACAAGTTTTTTGCACAACTGGCATTTCAGGCACCTTTTCTATGTAACTGAGAAATTTTTTTCTTATTCTTTATCAAAGATATTTGTCACAAGCAATAAAATTTTTCTGTTACCAGTGCTCTTTGGCATGGTGAATCTGAAGAAGTCTGGTCCCTGAAAAGCCTTTGAAACTTTATAAAGTTGTCACTGGTTTTGCTGAACATGAAAAATACATGCAGATACTAGCAAAAAAAACCCAGTATTTTATTGCTGCTGGCTTATCAGTTCCACAAGCATTGTAAACAATGACTTTTTGTTTTTCTTTTTCTTTTTCTTTTACTTACATAACCTGATTTGTGCCAGAGATTCTTTTAGCTGTTCTTTTTAAAAGGGCCTGCTTTTTAAAACTTTTGTCAAGCCTAAGTATTGAAAAAGTCAGTCCTAGAGAACTCTCCAAGAAATCTGGAAATGTGCATAACTTATTGCTATTATTAATTCAAGTTTGAGCACTTTTCTGGAAGAACTACTGTCAAACCCAGATTCTAGCCAGTTCGAGTTTTGCTGTGTTTGGAAGTGCCTTGCTCTAGCCAAAAGTAAATGTGTTCCAAATGCTTCCCTTAAAGAATTCAAGGAGAGTCCAAATAGTGCTCTAATAAAGATAGAATAATTAATTTCTGGATTTTCCTAAATTTCCAAGGCATTTAAAGGAGTAAAAAATCCTTTCATGGCTCATTTTGATTTGCTGTTGAGAAAGGTTCACAGTATCTTCTTTAGAAGTTCAGTGCCAGAACAAGGCCACTCAGGTCAGCTCAAAGTTCAACAAATTGTAGACTCTAATGATTATGACAGGAGTAAATTTGCCTTAAAATGGTTCACATAAGTAGACAATTTCCTCTGGGAACAAACTATAAAGAGCTAACAGGTGGTAGGATAGAATTTGTGAGGTGTTTCTTAGAACATCTCTGGAACAGAGTGGTGGTTCATTCACTTTGCATTTGAGTGTCGAGTGTAGGAATTCAGGTATGGATATTGGCAGCCCACAAATCCCACATGAAAGGTGATTTATATTATAGAATAGTACTTAATACTTGGATAATTGTCTTTCTTAAACAGAAAATGGTTTTACGCAGTCATTCCAGTAGCTCTACTTGAGTGTTTTTATTTCTTCTTCAAATCCATTGTATTTATAGACCAAATCTATTTTTATGTTTTTTTCCCCAAGATGTTATAAATCTAAAATACTTTATATCCCTCATTAGTGATTTTCCTTTGAAATTTTTGTCTTGAACTTATAGTAAGAAATAGGTTCAGGAACAAAAAAAAAGCAATGCATTGCTGTTGGGGTTTATTTGAGAAATGTTTTCCTTTTTAATATGCTGGCTGAAGTGTCCATACCCACTATAGTGACCAGCTGAAGAGTGAATTAATGCAACATGACAATTACACTGCTGTATTTTTAAAGAAAACAGCCCTATTTTTACTTAGGTGCAAGCAGACTTTTCTTTTTTCATGTTACTAAGATTCCTTACTCTTCCTTCCCTTACTCATAATCTAAACATTTACACAGGAAAATACCAGTATTACAAGTCTTAGTGATCTTAGTGTGATCTGCTTTGTTTGGGCAGATAAATCTAAGGTAGCTCGTTTATTGCACTAAATGAAAGTCAGATGTAGTTTTAATTGCTGATAGCTGGAAATGGATGGTATATATATCAGTGCAAATATATTAGCACATCATCAATACATCGGGAATATGTATTGCCTTTTTTGAACAAAAAAGACAACAAAAATGTAGTATATGCATCAACAAATAATCTAGATGTTTGCCCTTTGGTCCTACTGTATCCTATTTGATGCTGCTTATAATCTTCTGACCATTACAATTCTATTTACTAGAGCAGAATAGTGATTGAGAGACAGATGCTGTTTGGAGGTGGTCCAAGCACTTATTCAGTGGGAGTAACCAAGTGAGCATGAATAAAAATTTTTTAGAATTGCTTGCCCATACATCAAACCAGTTATCAGTGGCAAGACCTTGTGATGAGTTTGACCATTCCTAACTAGAAAAAATGTCCCATTTCATACATTTAAGCCATCCAGGTTTTCATGTGGTATACCAGATAATTTGATATATTTCTGTTTGATAATGGATATGGTGACATGCAGAAGGAGTTATTGTCCATGTAAGATGTGATGTTACAAATCATTTGCTCATCTTTAGATGACACTCTTAATGTGTAATTTGACCTGTGATGTAATGTTTTTTTCCTGAAATAAATTATAGCCTTAACATCAAATACCAGATAATTCTTACTTCTTGCCATCCTCTTCTTTATTTGTGCTATTAAACATAATAATAACAAAGTTCTAACCATTACCATAAACAATTGTTCTTTCTGTTTTGTTAAGGGAAGCAAAAAAGAGAGAGAAGCCTCCTTGGACATTGATGACTGCAGAAGGAAAAGTTCTGAATGTGAATGTGCCTAAGTATGTAAGGTTAAGAGGTTAAACAGTCTAATATCTCTATAGTTGGTTTGGGCAACTATTTCAAGATATGTGACAATACAAAAATAAGAGGGCTGAAAAATTCTTGTTGCAGTATTGTATTCCTTGTGGGAAAACTGTATTCTAAATTTATGTTCTGGTGCTGGAAAAAGACTCAAGATTTAGTTAAGTGTTGAAGATTGTTTAATTTAACATCTTTGTCTTTAAAGATTGAAGAACTTTTTTTCTGTAAAAGATATAAGATATTTTAGTCTTTTCCCTTCTATGGTAAGGCTCTTTCTTGGAGCATCTTGCTAATAGTGGAAAAAGTTTAACTGGTTTGACTGTTGAAGATAAATGTGTATGAGCAGCCACTTCAAATGTGGAAAAATACATCCCAGCAATATTTCTGGACAAAATCATTCTGTGTTCTGATGACAGATGTAAAACTGGCGGAACTGGGAAGGATAATCACCTTCTGTAGCAAGATGCCCTTGTGACACTGAGTGAGGTCTCCAGCAGCAGAGGATGGGGATACAGGGAAGTGTCTTGTGTTTTACCATTGGCAAAGGCACTTAGGTATTCAGGTGTTTTGGAATGAGTTTCCAGGGATATCAGCCATTTATTTTACTTGAACCAAACCTTCATTTTCTAAGGGAAAAGCCGGAGGCAGTGTCCAAACATTATTTCCTTATAAATAGCTCCCTGTAGGGCTTCCTACAGGAGACTGGGATGAGAAAGTGGCCACTTATCTCTCTGCTGTCCTCTGAAGAAGTTTTTCCATTTATGACTGATTTAGCTGCAAAACAAATCTATGAACGTGGTTATAATTAGCATGAAGACTGCTTTCTAAATCTTGGAAATTTAGAAATCCTTGCAAGTCCAAGGAATTACTGGTAGTGCACAATTTTCAGTAGAACAGAGAGAATTAAAGGTAGTGGAAGAGTTTAGTGTCATGTAGAGCCATGTTTAGTCTGTCTGTACCGGGAGATACTTTCCGTGGTATTGATGTACCTTTTTCAGTAAAAATGTGTTGACTGAAAAAAAAATATATATAATTTTCTAATCCAAAAAAGACAAGCCTAAAATAATTTAAATCTTGTGTTAATAGAAGTTGATTGTGCCTCTAAAAAGCAGAGACATTTAGACTAAATCTCCAGCTATCTTTTTTAGAAGAAATACAGAGTTCACTGTTAGTAGCATCCCTGTTTGTGTCACCCGAGTTTTCTGAATTTAGTCCATGGATGTGCCCACGTAAAGCCAGACCAATGAGGATTTTATGTCATGGCTTCAACAAGAGTGTCACAGCTGTTCAGTGCAATCTGGCAGTGTATTGGAGAGACATAAAGAAAGAGATACAAGTAAGCAGATGGTGTTCTCCAAAGTTTTTGCTTCAACGTGGAAGTCTCATGTCCATAAAAATGTCCAAGCTTCTCTGATGTTCTTTTGGATGGTTAACAAGAGGAATGGCTGCCTGCTGCTGAGGGCAGGCTATTTCTCTTCTTCAGTTCTGATTAAGATTCCTCCTGGAAAATTTTATAATTCTGTGCTTTTGTTCACCCTTCATGTGTTAGTGGATTCTCAAAATCAGTGATGCAGTAAGACAAAAAAGCCTGAACAGGAAATAAAGTTATTTTGTATTCTTTGCACTTTTCCATTAAAAATACTCATAAACTACAACCTCTGTAAAGTTTCTTGCAAATCTACTGTATCAGAATACAGGAGAGCAAAGAGTGAAAAGTATATCTGGCAAATATTTTTATTGCTGAAACAGTTTATCATTTAATCTGTTAACATCTGATGATCTTTCCATTACCTGAATCCAACATATCTAGGTATTTTAATGTCACTGAAATAGCCCAGATAAATTACATTAAGCAAAACCCTTACATTTTATACTAATAACTAATTTATCAAAAGCTTCTCATTTGTAGGTGATTTTATTCCATTTTTTTCTCTGCTTTCATACATGGGAAATGTTTGAGCATATGAGGAGAACTTATAAGTCTAGACTAGATCTCCTAACAGTTGTAGTAGTAGATGACACCAATTTATAACTGGTTAGATTTGTTCTCAATTTTAAGAACACAGCCAACAGATCACAAACATGCAGCTAATACAATCTACAGGCTCATTTTCAACAAATAAAAGCTTATAGAATCAAGGATATTATGCAAATTGTATTTTTACTTTGGAAATGGACAGACAGATATTTATACTTGGGAAAATTAATTGCTATGAACAAAAATGAATTATTTTAAACATACCATAAGGTTAGAGTGACAAAGTTTTGTGTTTTTTATGCATTTTGGAACTGGATTTTTCTATGAAGATGTAATAGAGCAGACAGGTTTCACCAGCAGATGTCTCTCGTTCTGCATTGACAGAATGAGCTTAATTTTAACTGACCTTCAACAAAGGTTTTTCTTTTTTTATTTTTCTTGTGGTTTGAGTAGGGAGAACAGAAAATAAATGTAAGAATGACCTTGGCTCAAATGCCAGTATTTTTTTCTGTTCATGGGAAAATTGCAACTGTTTCTAAAATGATCACGTGACATACTGTCTAAATGGTGTTTGTATTCATCTAAAATTGCTAACATTTGAACTATGCTGTAATGTTTGCTTATTCACTCCAGTAGTATTTATCCTGGAGGTGTTTCTTGTCATTGTTATTAGGCTTCATTTCTCTTTGAAAGATGATGAAGAAAACAACCAGATCATCTTGGATCTCGCTGTTTACAGGTCAGATTTTTTTCCTCCTAATTTTTGCCACTCATAAGATGTAATACAGTGTTTCAGTTATACTGCTCTCTGTTATGGGGACTTTCCAAGAAGAAAACAAGTAACATAGTGGATTATGGTACCAATCTTGAAGCCTGTGCCAAATAAATGAAGCTAAATAAGCCAAAGGCCCTTCACCTCTTCTGTTAATCCTGACTGGGGACTGTGTCTGAGAGTCCTTTTGGGATCTGGTGTTTTTTGCAGTCCACAGGCAGGTTCCTTCCACACCTGTTTTTTTTATAATTATGTAAAATCTTCTCAATTTTTCATTTGCAGATAAGGTCTGTAGGGAGTGGGTTTTTTGCTCATCCTTTGGCCCTAGAAGTGCTCCAGTACAATTCATGTGCTTCTAGCTAAATTCTTCTCTTCCCTGAGACAGAGTAGGGTAGCCCTGTCCTTTTTCCTTGCTTACTGGAAAGAGTCCATGGCTCATGTTAACTCTTGAACTCTACCAGGGCATTGCCTGGAAGAAATTTGGTTGAACCAGGCAAAATATGACAAGGAGACCTGATAACTATTAGATAGTACATATACTGCTAAGCATTACAATGACCTTTTCCATTCTTCAGGAAGGGGCTGGAAATGCACAGGTTTACCTACCTATAATAGAAACTTGTTAGATAAAACTTGAACTAGATTTATAGCACAGAAATATTATTCATGCCAGGTGTTCTTCCTTTGAAACTCATTAATTTCCCTCAAAAGAGATTTGCTCTATGTTCTGACTTTTAAGATACAGATTTTTTTTGGAACCTCAGAAAATCTATTCAGGTGCAATAAATTGCTGGATGTACTACAGAATCACAGAATCATTTAGGTTGGAAAAGACCTTCAAAATCATTAAGTCCACCCTTTGGCCCATCATGACCTCATCAACTGCACCATGGCATTAAGTGCCATATACATTTATTTCTTGAACAGTTTGGGACCCTGGGCAGTCCATATTTTAATAGTCTGTGCTCACTTGTAAGAAATGCAGACTAAAACATTTGAAAAATTCACCTGTAAAATAATGTTGTAAAAGAAGGGAAATGGGAAATATGTACTTGTGCATTCACATGAGTCATATCAGGTGTTACATGGTGAAGAGCAGATGTTAAAGTGGAGCTTTTACAGGTCACAAATTTTGTTTGAAAGATTTAAAATTACTGTGTTTTCTGGGAATGGAAGGTATACCTGTTCATTGTTTTCCAGCAAATTCTGTATAAAAAAGGGAACTTCTATTATAAACTTATTAGTAAAGCCCTCAGAAGGAAAAGTAGCAGGATATTTTCACAATTTTAAATAGCACACAGATTAATTTCCATATTAATATAAAGCAATGAACTAACAGATGAAAAACCTTTTTGTTTTTCTCCAGGATTTTGAATTCTTGTAGTTATACAATAGCTGATGTCATGGATTTGACAGAATTTAGACATTATTTTAACTAGCATTCACAGGAAGATTGTGGACTTTTTTTCCCCAAAACTTTAAATCCTAATAGTATTTTGTATAAATTAATAACTGAAATTGAAGATTGTGCTTTATAAATAGTGAAATCTTGAAAGAGCTATATGGTCTATTGTAGATTGATTCATTTATTTATATTTCATTCTGAAGACATTTGGACACTTCTCTACTTGATGTTGATGTGCAGCCAACTTACATACGAGTACTGGTGAAGGGAAAGGTTAGTGATTTCTTACTACATTAATTTCAAATCAAGAGTTACTGTTTAACATAGTTAGTCAGTGGACTCTGGATCTCACTTCTCTAAGTCACCAGTCATTTGCATCTCTGCAGAATGAATGTTCTTTCAATACCTGCATTATTTTAGACCACCCATAAAGTATGAAAGTCCTAACCAGAAGATGTGCAAAGCCTAAAATAAAATTTCACTTTCCTTTTCTCCTCTCCTCTTATTCCCCCCCCCCACAGTGTACCATAATTCACTTCAGAAGAGAGCTTCCTAGTTGCCCTAGGCTAGAATTTAGCAATTTCACAATCTGGAATTTATAGCTGACAGAAACCAATGGATGTATATTCTTTTGAAAGGGCATTTAAAATGTGATTCCAGTTTTCTCTCTTCTCAGTGGTTTTAATTTTATCATCATTTTAAAAAAAAATTCAAAGTGCTTCCACAGTAAACCAAAATCCCTATTTTTAACTGAGCCAACTGCATAAACAAAACTTGAGAAGTGCTTTACATCTAAATAAACTGGATAATCTTTCTCATTTAATTGCTAATATAAGTCAAGCATCATTTTATAACCTTCTTTAGAAATGCCACTTCAGGAATGGCAGCAGTTCAGGAACATACATCTGACTCTACTTGTAAGTAAAAGCTATTTAGCATAATCTATTAGGTTTAGTAATACCATACATAAAGTGAAAGGATTTAGACCTGCAGTGTCCTTAAAATCAAAGGATGTGATAATGGTGGGTTTGTATTTGTTCTGTCCATGTGGAAGAAAGTAAAAAATATTTTAGCATGATATACTTCAATCCCATATTGTCTTGTAGCCATTTCAGCTTGTGCTCCCCGAGGAAGTGAAGCCAGACAGCAGCTCTGCTAAAAGATCGCAAACAACTGGTCATTTAGTTGTCACCATGCCAAAGGTGTGTAAAATAGTCTGAGGAGACATCATACAAAGATCCTTAAATGTTGTGAGTACTTTGGGAATGTGTCTGAGTTACAGGTAACATCTGTCTTGCTGAAGATATGCAGTGTAGCCTTTCCCATCAGGGCATATTTTCCAAAAAAGGAACATTGCATAAAGACAATTTAATTGCAGAGCCAAGCCTTAGTACTTAAAATCCCTCTAAAGGAACATAATGAAAATCAATATTGATAGAAATTTGTATTTCCTTTACTTTATACAAAATCAGCCTTTTATATGCCAAAAGAGACTATGCAAAACATGCAGTATTATGCAAATGTGTAAGAAGATAGCTTTTTTTAAATAATAAAAAAACACATACTTATTTTCTTTTTCCACTTGTGAAATAATAAAAAGAATCAGTTTATCAAAATTTGTGTGGCACACATATGTATGAATGTTACATCGTTGTTCAAATATAGGGATGTTGCACTACTCTCATGTCTCATGTGTTTGGAACAAGAGTTGCTTAATTCATTCTCCCTTCATGCTCTCCCTGGCTGGAAAGGTTTCCCTGACCAGCTGTACAAACTACTTTGACCATATAGCAAGGAGGTTGTGGCAACGTGGTGTTTCAATTGAAACTGCTTGGAGCAGACAGGGAGCTGGAAGTTTTAGGGAGGTAGAGTTCAGGAGATGAGAATGGATTACATGGTGGGGTTCTGTATACTGAGGGAGAAGTTAATCAACTGCAGCATCTTCTGCTGTTTCTGTGAAAACTTTTGGTTTTCAGAATACGGTAATCCCACCCAGGGATAGTTACAGTAAAAAAACCCAATCTCTTGGTGCTCTAACCTTACCCTGTCCTTTAGGAAGTTTCTGTTGTGTAAGGGCAGGGAACATGTGTGAATCCACCAGAATATATCAAATACAGCATTTCCTTCTGAGAAAAGAACCTATTTAGTTGAAATAGCTTCACCTGCTGTATGGGGTCATTTCCTTCTCTTTGTGCTTTGATTTAATTTTAAGACTATGCATCTAGTAGTTCTAACTAAAAAGTTATTTTTCATCTTTTGGCTTTTTCCTTTTGTGGTTATTATGGTCTATGTTCCCTTCTACACTCCAGTCCCATACCATCTGTCTGTCCCTAGGAGGACAGGCTCTCATTGAATCACAAACTGTCGCTCTAGCATCAGTGCACACAATTTTGCCAAAAACTTGAAGAGTACTGAAAATAGTAATTACTTGGTTAAGGTAGATATTTTCTTAATGTTCAAAATTCACTCAAATGAGGATTTATGTTTTCATAAATTTGTTTGAAAAGGAGGCCTTGACATTTGCCATTTTGGATAGTGTAATTTCCAAATGTCTATGAATAATTTTGTTTAATAGTTACTTGTCTTTGGGATATTTTAAGTAATCAGTTTTCTGTCCCATACCCTGCTTTTATTACTTATATATTTTGCTAGTCTCTTTGTGGATGATCAATGCCTTAGAAAATGTAAATATTTCCAGGAGTTTCTGGATATATATTAACTCTGCTGCCTGCCTATAAAGCCATACCTAAATCAGCAAAATGAATATTATCCCTTCATACTGTGATTGAGAACTGCCTTTATTCCATTATTAACTTTATATTTAACCTACCTTGATATTTTAGCTACACCTACATATTTTGCCTAGCCCGAGGCTCTGGAGTGTGCTTCATCTCAGAATATGTTATTCTCAGATATTTGTAAGACATGAGGAGAGAAAAGCACTATAGAATAACTGGGTTGATGTTCTCAGCTTGGCCTTGGTTTGGTTAAAACTACTTGAGTAGCTTGACCACAGCAAGAGATGCATGAATGGAATGCTGCATGGTCTCTTTGTTGTCAGTGGATTCTGGAAAGCAGCTTTGTGGAAAAGCACCTGGGAGTCTTGGTTGCCACTAAGCTGAGCATGAGTCAGCAATGTTCTCTTCTGTCAAAGAACACCATTTGTATCCTGAGCAGCATTAGGAGCGCTGCCAGCAGGTGGAGGGAGGCCATCTTCCCCCTCTGTTCAGCACTGGTGAGATACACGTGGAGTGCTGTGTCCAGTGCTGGGCTCCCCAGTGCAAGAGAGACATGGACATGCTGGATAGAGTCCAGCAAAGGGCCACAAAGATGATTAAGGAACTCCTATGAGGAAAGGCTGAGACTCTGGAGAAAAGAAGGATCAAGGGCATCTTATCAATACACAGAAATACTTAAAGGGAGGGTGCAAAGAGGCAGAGCCGGGCTCTTTTCAGTGGTGCCCAGTGACAGCACCAGAGAGAGTGGGCACAGACTGAAACGCAGGAGTTCCCCCCAAACATCAGGAAACATTTTTTTACTGTGAGGTGACTGGGTACCTTCACAGGTCACCCAGGGAGGGTGTGAATCCTCCAGCCCTGGAGATCTTCTAAAGCCATCTGGGCACAGTCCTGGGCAACTGGCTCAAGTGAGCCCTGCTTGCGCAGGGGGGCTTGGACCAGATGACCTCCCCAGGTCCCTGCCAATCTCCAGAATTCTGAGATCCTGTGAACTTCATGGATTTGCTGACCAAAGATGAATCTGTGTTACTTCAGCAATTGCATGTAACAGATACTAACCTATTGTTCACTGTTCTATGTTACAGTCACAGAATCTGTTCTCTTCCCCTAAGACTGAAATTGAGTGCTCAGTTTAAACTTTTGGGATATAGATCCTCTTCAGGTGATCTCCATCCATACAAAGTTTATTATTATTAATGGGATGTAATCTAGGAAAAAAGGTATAATGAATAATGATTAACAACAGTAAGGCAAATAGATATTTTCTTGCAGAATATTATGGCAGATTTTATCAATGCTTGAGAATACTAGTTTGAGATCACCAACTTAATGGGAATTCCTCATAGTAAGATAATAGGAAGACCAGAACACATGCAATTTCTTTCAGGCTGTATCAGTGACAAGACAAGCTGAATGGCTGTATTGCACTATATTTAACCTTTCTGTTCCTGATAAACAGTTATCAATTTTTGGGGTTTTTTTGCAACTCAATAAATGGCCTAGCACATTCCTTACATAACTGAAATGTTGTCCGTTAATCTAAAAATAGTCTCCTATAATAAGCTTCATGCAATAGTGTCCTAAAAATATCTCTCTCTTCTCAGTAACACAACAGAAATCTATCTGAATTATAAGTGTTTTTCACTGGCTTTAGTGAGCTTCTGAACAAGTTAATAAATCTTTCACCATTCATCTTCCAGCCTGTTTATAGTTCCCTAGTCTTTAAAAACAAAAACAAAACCTCTTGCCTCTCTGATGACCTTGCCACACCACAGATGTTGGAGATAGTAAATTCCACATGAAGTAAAGGAAATAATTTTTACATTCATTTCTGGATTTTTTTTTTTTTAACCATGCTACTTGCTACTCAATAAATCACCACAGAATGTGTGCCTTTCTAAGGCAGTGTTTACCAACATTTTTTGGAAGGTCATCAAAAGAAACTGAAGGACACAATGTTCAGTGAAATAATATAGTGACACTTTTAAAGTGTAGTGTTTATACTGTAACAATCCTCTGTATGGAGATTTTGCATGTGTGAGGTGTTGATAGTGACTACATTGTACATGCCTCATGTTCTGGGAAAAATATTTGTGCCATGAAGCTTCTCAGATTTTGAACCTCTGTGCTCTGGCAGCATCATCTTTGCAGATGATGCAGAATTAAAAACCGAGAGATTCTTTAATAGAATTTGTCAAAAATTGGTATTTATTAAATAAATGATTTCAGAAAATGTCATCAGTAGATTACACCAGCATTTTAATTACTGTCTGAGTAAAACCATCAAACCCCAGTTATATTAACAAATAAATTAACAAATTTATTCAGGGTTCTGAGACATTCTCTGTCATGTTTTAAAACTTTCTTTTTCTTGTTTTAGTGAATCAGAGAGAAAAATTTGGACTTTTGATTAATTCTTTATTATATTAGCAGTCACAAATGAATGCTGACAGCTTTTTATTGCCTGAGCTTTCAAAAGCGATTAGAAATTTAAAGATCAATGGCAGTTAGATTCCTTAATTAATCTAAAAATAGGAATGGTGTGTATTATGCATGTCAGTGTTATTTGATAGAATTACATTATATAATTCTCACTTATCTAGGTATGGTAAATGCAGTAATATTTCATTACCATCAAAGGCATGTGAAGACATAGCTATGAAACCCTAGAAATCTAATAATCCTTCAGCATAAATGTGTTTCTGGGAAAATCTGTTACTCAGAGAAATTCCCATTGTAGAATAAGAAAGCAATTGTAGGAAAAAAAAGGCAGACTGAAAATATGAACAAAATATGTTTTTCACATATTCCTTCTGTATTCTCAAATATATTCTAGATTATACTTAAAACATCTACATCTAGAATTCTTTGATAATGATCTTTAAAGGGTGTCCTTTCTGTTTTCTAATTAATCATAGAATCATAGAATATGATGAGTTGGATGGAACCCATCAGGATCATCAAATCCAACTCCTGGCCCTGAGCAGGACACCCCAAAAATCTCTCCAAAGCATTGTCGAAGTGCTTCTTTTACTCTGTCAGGTGTGGTGCTGTGACCATTTCCCTGGGGAGCCTGTTCCAGTGCCCAACCACCCTCTGGGTAAAGAACCTTTTCCTGATATCCAACCTAAACCTCCTCTGACACAGCTTCTGGCCATTCCCTTGGCTCCTGTCACTGGTCACCAGAGAGAAGAGATCAGTGCTTGCCCCTCCTCTTCCCCTCATGAGGATGTTGAAGCCTCAATGAAGCCTTCTCTCAGTCTCCTCCAGGCTAAAGAGACCAAGTGACCTCAGCTGCTCCTCATACGGCTTCTCCTCCAGACCCTTCACCATCCTCGTGGCCTCCTTTGGATGCTCTTTCAAAGCTTCATCTATTTTTTATGTTGTGGTGCCCAAAACTGTACACAAAAATGTAAATATTAGAAATATTATCACAGAATAACTTTCAGTATTGTATTAATTTAGTCAATTTTCCTATATACCACAGGCTTTAAATTTCACACTGTTATCTTTCTCCTGAGCCCAAAGTCTTATCTTTGGCCACAGTCTGTGGCAGTTCTGGTTTGGAGAACAAGTTTCCTCATTGATCAGCATCATTAAGAGATGGGCCATCAGTTACTGGCTTGGTGAAGCTAACACCATTGCTGTATCAAAAAGAAGAAAAAATAGAGTATCAAATTTTTTTTATTGAACAGAATTAGGAGGACATCTTCTGAGCAGAAGATCTTTTATGTCAAACAATACTTGATAATTAATAGATGTTCTAGTAGGCAAATCCTAACCCTTTACTAAGTTACAAGGTCAGTTCTTGTCAAGGATGTATTTTCTTATGAGTGCAGACTCAGCACGTTTCTTCACCATCCTTGATGATGTGCTCTGAAGACAAAGTAAGGAGAACAAGTCTCAAGGGGATCAATGGAATGAATTTGTGTTAAAAAAAAAGAACACTTGAGGGCCTCCTGAGAAAAGAGGGAAAGTAAAAAGAAACAGACTTTCCTTCATCAGAGCATATACAGAATCAGAGGGGATTGGCCTCTTCACACTGATTTCCAGAAACAAGTGACAGAAGCTACAGAATCTGTCTTTATTTCATGTGGGATTTAGAATGGAGACTAAATTCACAAGGCTTCTGGAACAGACTGCTCTCAAATCAATTGCATTATGAAATAGTAAATAAAATGAACTATTTGGTATAGTTCCTGTTCTTCTTCCTTTCAAATGCTTAAGGTATCTCTCTCCTATGCTGTTGTTTTGAAGGGAAAGAGATGCTTTTGCAATGAGATACCCTTTTGTCAATAATACATCTTCCAAAAAGTCGTGGTGGACGAGTTTTCTTTGAGAAGGGGAATTCATTTGGACTTTGAACTCAAGACTCTGTTTTAGCAAAGGAGCTGAGGGAGTTTGTGGTCACTTGTCATTTGAGTGAAAAGTCCAGACTGCAGCTGATCTTTTAATAAAAATGTCAGAACAACTACTTGGACACCAGAACTGAAGTGCAATCAGTAAAGTGTATTTTTAACATGACAGTACTAAACAGGACAGTATATATTTAAATACAAGTAGATTTATATATTTAAATACTCTTTTATATATAATTTTATACATTTGGTTATAATTCCGTTCAGATAATTTGGTTTAACTTGCCTTATGTCTGTGTTTCGTGCTGAGTGAAGAGTGTTAAAATATAACAGAAAGAGTAAATGTCACGAGAGAAAATTTATGCAGATGCTCTCAATTTTCTATTTTTAAAAGAATATTTAAATGTTCACGAGCAAAAGTGTCAACTTTTAAGAGAATTATGTTTTGTCTATTTTTATTTTAGGCTAAAGAAATAATCCTGGCTAAGCAAAAAGTTTCAGCTTCAATTAAGCATTCTGACTGCAATACACAGCAAAAAACCACAAGAAGGTAATTCCTTTTTATCTTCTGCATTAGTTTTATTTTTTTCAGTGTGTTATTTACATGCCAGAATGTGCTTCTTTTATGTTATTGTTGAAAATATGAAAATATCGATTATTGTAGAGTAAAAGTATGTCTAAAAGCTTTAGATTAATAGCCTGTCTGGTGCTGTTTATTAAAAAATGGTCTCTAATAGCAGAACCAAAAAAGCATTTATTTTTGCCTATCAGTTCCTTTCCATCAGCTCATTCAGGCTCTTAGCTGGTATGTGCTAAAACTAAATCACCTACTAAGAATGGCCTCTGCAGAGCTCCTTGCTATGGAACCCGAGTCTGGAAAACTTTTAAAAAGCAATGGTTTTGAATCTCTCTCATGAATGTATTTTCCTACTGTTACACAGATTGATCTACTGCTCAAGTAAATAGGTTCAAAAAGAAATTCTGTAAGGTTTTGTAACACAGATCCATCCTATTAAATGTGATGTCAACTCCAGCTCTTGAAATCTTGTAGTTAATGACTGCTCAAAGCAAGTGAATTTCAGTGATGCACTATTTTGTTTTTAACCCTTAGCAAGTGCTACTGTAAATAGGCAGTAGGGTTTATGAACACTTGGCCTAAGTACAAATACTTTTGTTTTAATCTTTCTTTTTCCTTTTGCTGTAGCCAATGGCATTCTTATCAGAATAAGATGTTAACTACAAAGTCTCTTCAGCTGTTTATCTGTTTATATTTTAAGTGTTGCACTTGTTCCCTTGCTTGATTTCATTGTGGTGAATATTGTTAAAAAGGCTAAGCAGCTAGTAAAAAATGGCATTTTGAATCATGGCTGTTGTGGTTCTCAATATTTCGGACACTAGCAAAATGGTTCTGAAAGAGTCAGTTGTAATTAATTCTATTTTTAATTTCTTATTTCTAATAAAAAATCAGTCATTAACTTCTTTTCTTGATGATCTGCCTTATGAGAAGATGATAGGGCACCTGCAAGAATTTGTTGAGGTTACTAGTGAGCCCCAAGGACTAGGCACCCTTTCCTTAGGCAGCAGTCATTACAAAAGTGCATCATTTTGATTACTGAGTATGTCAAGTATTTTTAGAAGGTCCAGGCCAAATAGTGGATAGTAACTCTCCATTATATTTGCAAAGTCATGGAAATCAGGTGAAGTCCCTGGTGACTGGAAAAATGGAAATATTGCACCCATTTTTAAAAAGAGTAGAAAAGAGGATGCTCGGAGCTCCTGACCCATCAGCCCCACCTTTGGGATTTCTACTCTGCCTAGGAGTTGGTCAGATGGTTGTGTCCAGAGGGGCGTAGGCAATGTCTCAGTCTCTGGATGGAGATCAATGACAAGTGGTCATTGTCCATACTGGGACCAGTACATTTTCATGTCAAGCACACTTTCAGCAATTGTGGGGGTGACTCCAAGCTGGGTGGTGCAGTTCACAAACCAGAAGATGGGATGCCATCCAGAGGGATGTGGACAACCTTGAGAAGTGGGTTCATGTGAATGTCATCAGGTTGAACAAGGTCAAATGCAAGGTGGTGCACATGGTTCAGGACAACCCCTTGTATACATAAAGGCTGGGGATAGAAGGGATTGAGAGCAGCCCTGAGCAGAACCTGGGGATACTGGTGGGTGAAAAACTGGACATGAGCAGGTAGTGTGCACTTGCAGGCCAGAAAGCCAGCCATGTCCTGGCTGGCATCGAAAGCAGCGTGGGCAGCAGGTTGAGGGAGAGGATTCTCCCTCTCTGCTCTGCTCTACCAAGACCACACCTGGAGTGCTACACCCAGCTCTGGTATCTTCAGTACAGGAAAGACATGGATCTGCTGGAGCCAGTCCAGAGGAGGCCCACAAAAAGTATTAGAGGGCTAGAGTACCTCTCCTATGAGGAAAGGCTGAGAGAGTCTGGGTTCTTCAGTCTGGAAAAGATAAGGCTTCAGGGAGACCTTCTAGCAGCCTTTCATACTAATAAGGATCTTATAAGAAAGATGGGGACAGATTTTTTAATAAGGCCTCTAGAGACAGGACAAGGCATAATTGTTTTAAAGTAAAAGAGAGGAAAGATGGAAGAAAGATATAAGAAAGAATTTTTGTATTATGGTGGTGGTGAAACACTGCCAGTAGTTGCCCAGAGAGGTGGTGGATGCCCCATCCCAGTAAACATTCAAGGTCAGGTTGAATAGGGCTCTGAGCAACCTGATTTAGTTGAGGGTCTCCCTTGCTCATTGCAGAGGGGTTGGACCAGATGATCTGTAGATTTCTCTTCCAACCAAAACCATTCTGTGAGTCTATTTTATGACTCTTTGCAAAAGGAATGGTGCTTTTCCACAGAAGTACAGCTAAAGCTTTAAATGCATTACAAGAAATAAATTTAAAAAACAACTTGTGTATTAGGAAAATATATTTCCTTACAGCCCTCTGTTTGCCTTTAGTTTTGGCTGCACAGTAAATGTTTAAATAATAATGGGAGCATGGAAGTAATAATGTGAAATGGTGCCCTTTCCTGCCAGCTGATGAACTAAAGATACTCTGTGGCATAGTGGAACTCCAAGAATTTGTGTTTCATTTCTGTGTAGTTTTAAGTAATTATGAACATGCTTCTTGCAGATTTTGAGGGTTAAAATATTACAGGAATATATATCACAAAAGCAGAAGTAGGAAAAGAGTCTTTGAATTACACTTCTTTCTAAAAATAGTAAGTTTTGACCTCTTTAGCTGAAAAGTCGCTGACTAGCCAGATGTTAAAAATTTGCTGAATAGTTGTCTCTTAGATTACAGAAGAACATTCATTACAGTGATTGCACTTGACAGCTACAGATGTCTTAGCTAAATGCTGTCAGACATATAAACTGCCAAACTGTAATGTAGAGCTTTAAATCTCTTTAACTCTTGTTAGCTAGATTACATGATGATACTGTGATTACTTTTGCCATGTATGAGAGATTTCTTCTGTAACTATATACAAAACTGTATTTTGAGCCTTCAAAGAGGCAAGTTTCTGTGGAAGGAATTTGACAGACTGATCTATTATACTTACAAAGCCTCTGTTAGTGCAGTAGCTGAGTGTGCCATTCCTTACTGGAACTGACCTCACAGTTCAGTTTTAAGATACCAAAGTTGAGTCCTCCACAGCTGCATAGGGGAAATTCGGAGGTAGGTAGGAACTGACTTTTCTGAAGTTGCACTGGAAATCTTAAGAGCAACAGTTACATAAAGTCAACAATCCTTGTCTCATACCTACAGCTTTAGACTATTTTTCCTTTAGTGTATTGGAGAAGAAAAAAATTAAATAAAACTCCAAATATCTCTAATAAATATACACACATTTGAATTCCTCCAGTAAAGAAAGCTATATAGGAATACAACTTTTTTCTTTCATTTTTGGAGTTTTCTTGGATTTTTTTTGTTTTGTTTTTTATTACTGTAGATCTTTATATACAGAGAGGTTGAGAAATGCAGCCAGAGAATGGTTTAATTTGAAGAGGCAAAGGAATGGAGTGGCAATTTTTGCAGAATTCAAAGCTAATTGGCAAGTTCTGATCTATACACACCTTTTATAATTAAATAAAGAATGCAAGGTAGAGGTGATTTCTATTTTTCTTGTTCAGGCACTGCAAATCTGACTACCCCAAGTGTCTTTTCCCCTCTTAGCTATGCAAGAGAGCACTGGGTGACTAAGCCAGCATGTGCTCTAGAGAATACCATGTAATAATTAAGTCGGAAATCTGACTTATATTCCACCGGAATCAGTTCTTAGTGGCAATGCACAATGTATGGCATTTGGCAGTTTTTTGTTTTGTTTTGTTTAGGTTTGGTTTTGTTTTGTTTGCTTTATTTTTTCCATCTGGACTCTTGCAGAGAAAAAAAAGAAAAATATGTTGCTGGATTGTCCACCTCTGTCTGCTGGTGCACCTATAAATTCCTTTGAAGAGGTTGTCCAGTTCCAAACAAATTTCACTAACTGGGAGAGACATAAAATATGTAAAGTTACCTGTAAATTATATTGAAGCTGAGAATGAGAAAACCTGTATGTTTTTAATCACTGTTGGATTTTAATTCCAACTTTTTTCTAGCAAACATATCATACTAAGACTCATTAACAGAACTTCTTTTATGTTTTGCAGTTTCAGTGATAAACAAGCATTACTTCACTTTTTTTTGAGAAGTCTTTGGTTTTAGTTAAGCTTTTTTTTGCTATTAACAAATTAAAAAAAAAGACTAATTATTTCAAAAATTCTCTACAGTTGTCTCACTTGAGATGTAACAGTGTTGCTGAAGATGAAACATACTGCAAATCTCTGTTTTACTGGATGACCCTGATTTAGCTTGGTTCGTTTTGGTGGAGAAGAGGCAAAGAACAAATCTATGGGAAAAAATTGTAGATGTAAGAGTAAGGACCTTTCTTTGGAAGTGAGAAGTTCTAATTTGAATTCCTGAAGCTGTCCTTGTGAAGTGTCAGAATACTGCCTTTCCACAGACTGAATCACTGAAAATCTCTCCCAGTCTTACATTGCTACAGCTTTCATGCAGAGGGATAGAGATGTGATGAGTTGGAAGGGGGAGAACACCATGTTGTGAGGAGAAATACAGTAGAACAAAGTGAGTGATTTCCTCAGGACTGGGAAGGGGAGGTAAGATGAGGTCAGAAACTGAATGGTGTTGCAGACAAACTGATCTGAAAGAGCTGCAGGAGGGTTTATGTGATCTTTCAGAACCCAAATTCTCTTCTGTGTCTAAACCAAGCACAAACGTTTCAATGGGAAGAAAGTCAAGCGTGTCTGAAGAGTGGCCTGAATGACAGATGAGTAAATGTGTGCAAAGACCACAAATGACAAGTCAGTTATCAGTTCTATTGAGAGGTAATGCTTTTGATAAATGCCTGGGATTAGATCACAGATATTAAGAGTTGAATAGTTTGCAGAATTCATATTTTCTGGCAATGAAGCTTGCTAGCTGTCATGAAGACACTGAGAACTTTTAGACTGCAAGTAATATTGTATGGGAAGGCAGGAATCACAGAAATTGTAATTCAATGGACTTCTTAACCAGAAAGTGTAGTCAGCTATGACTAAGCAACATATTAAAAATGTTTTTTACTCAAATTGATCTCAAAGTATGGATTTATTTACATTCTCATAGAGGCCTGGAGCTAATCAAAGCAGAGGGTGTACATCTCTAACTAATGAGCTGGGGTTCCTCAGAAGTGATTTGAAAATTAATTTGCACACAGGCATCTGATAATCCCTAACTTTAATAAAGGTGAGAAGGCTTCAGAAATGTGCACTTCTGGAGAAAGCATTCTCAAGAGAACAATTCAATTAGTTCCTGATCTCTGCAGTCTAAAGCAGTCTTTTGTTGTGCATATGGGACAAGGACAAAAGTCTGAGGGCAGAGATGGACTTAAAAGTTGCCTTCTAACATTCCATAACTTCGAAAAAGCTTGGTTAGAATAAAGTGTGTTTTCAGTACATGTTTCCGAAGTGTTTAATACTTTCAAGTTTGGCTGACAAATTTAACAGTGAAAGGAGTGAAAATAAGATGATATTATAGCCACATGTAGAAATTCAGAGTCAAATTGCATGTTGCAGGTATTAGAGCATATTTCTTGCTTGCAGACAAGGTCAGTTTAAAATTTACTAACTTGAAGTGATTATTCAAAAGAAGGAAAGGGATGGAACAGTGAAGTTGAAAATGTCACAGTGACTACAATTTTCTGTCATAATTTTAGAAACATGGACACTAGTAATATATACATTCTCAGTCTGGTGAATCCTATTTGTGAAATATATTTGTCTTTTAGAACAGAATGATCTAGATATTTATCAGAACATTTATTTATCAGAACATTTACCACTGATTTATTAGTTCTTCTTCATGGACATTTAGTCCCTGAAAAATGAATTTGATTCTACTAGGATTCATGTCTTCCCACTGATTCCAAAGACTCCAATTACAGCTTCATTTCAGATTACACACATATATGGAGATTTGAAAGGCCTCTTACACAATGAAAGAGGAATTAATTTTCCAGGTACTTAAAAAAACGTAATTATTTGCTTAGATTACCTAGTAGATTTTTTTCTAAGTTTATATTCTCAAAAGTTGAGACCAGAGTATGACAAGTGTCACACATTCACCATCAGTTTTTAACATACCTAAATAAAGATTTGTCTTCTCTAAGCTCTCAAATAGTTGTCATTCCATATACTGGAATCACTCAGGTCTTTTATTCATGAAAATGATTTATTAGTACTTTTTCTGGGATGATAATAATTTTTTGTCCTTTTTCATTCACAGTGTTAAAAGATTTGAAAAAGTGCCTCTTCAAAGCTGTTGGTTGTGACTCCTAAATATTTTTAGATATCCTGATATCAGAAAGGAAACTTTCAATCACATGTCAATAACCATATATTCTGGATCAAAGATATGAGAAATCTCTAGTTATCTAAATTTTGTTGAAATTCTGAAGTTGAAACAGGGTAATGTAACTGTCAAATCATTTAAATATCATGTATGTGGATTAAGGACTATGTAGACAAAAATGTAAATTATCAAGAAATACCAAATTATCAGATATGCAGCATGTCACAGACCAGATTGCAGGCTGCAATACTTATGCAAAATTTTCTTTATTGTGGAGTCTTCTAATTTTATTCTTTAAAAGCATAATAAAACTGTGTGGAGGTAGAAATAACCTTTTCAAGGGAAAAAAAAAAAGTCAGGAAGAAAGGATTTAATTTATTTTTGTGTGGTGCTCTAGTGTTTGACCATAATTTTTTAGGTAGAGAACACTCAGCAGCAGGTAGCAGTGCCAAAAACTGTGAGCTTCATCAGTTTTTAAACCTGAACTTGAAATAGTTTGCAAACACTGAGATTTTCAGATATGTTCCGTAGCTGGTCCTGCAAAGAATATTTTTGTTTCCATAACAGCTGTTTTACCATTTCTCATGGAAGAGCTTCAGCAACAAGATGATTTTTATTCTGCTAGGTAGAATTACATGGAAAAAACCCTTATTCTTTCTTCAAAATATGTTCAGGTGGTTACCCTTGACCTCATCAATACCCAGCCTCTTTTGCATAGATGGTACGATGAGAGCAGCAGCTCCTCAGCAGCTCTGTGTTGTAGCTGCACAGATTTCAGCCTGAGTCTTGCTGTCAGCCAATAGTTTTATCAGGGTAGCTGTGATACCACTGTGGAGCTTTACCAAACAAGTATAGAATGTTTGATCATGTTCATGTAAGTACATAAAAATCCACTTCCTTTCTGGAAAAAATCATTTGTGTTTGATTCTCAGACTTATCTGTTGCCTGTAGCTAACATACTTCAAGATTACATGTGTTGATGAAATTTTGAGAATGGCTTATGCAATAACCTTTTCATAGCTTGTTGGTATGGAGTGTTACTTATGACACTCACTGTTAATTCTTTTTGGGTGTAGTGAAGTTTATTCTGCTACAAAGAAATAAGACATTCAAACTCCATAATTGTTTTCATGACTGACAATTTGTACAACTTTAGAGCTGTTGAACAAATGTAAAATACCACTACTAATTAAAATACTTCAAATTAAGGAAATTCTTTTCTAGCATGTGATGGAAGCACTGGCTGAGCCTAATTTATTTTCATGTTTATGCTTTTTTAGCTTTTTTTTAGGTGCTTCATATTAGTGGTAAATCATTAGTTTAAGAGTCTGGACAGGGTCTGCTCTCTTTGCAATCTCATCAACAGCTATTGACAAAGTCATTCCAGGTCACAGCACATCAAGAAACAAAAATGCCCTTTACTTTTTGGGGATGAACATTTTTTTCAGAATGTTGCCACAAATTGAACATATTTTTGTTTCATTAAATAGTATAGTGCAATATCAGAAAAAAAAAAAATCTAGCTTTGTAAATTGGAGAATTTCAGGCTAAAGAAATAAGACCTCTTGTATTGTTTTCATTGCCCATAAAATTCTACTCTGAGTAATTTTTTCTTATGCCACTATTTGGAAAAGATTTATCCAGATTATTAAAGCAGGCGGCTTCTCTGGCTGTTTTCTGCTCAGAAAAAAATGATCAAATAATTCCTTTAGTACAAGAAAAATCTGGTGGCAAAGAGCTGAAAGAGGTGGTTAGGCTGGTGACTGCCTCTTCTGGTGCTCATGCTTTCCTCAGCATAGCATAGCAGCAGAGGAGGAACCCTCCCACGTGCCCCTCTGCATCTCTCCGATAGTTCGACAGAGATCCTGCACACAGGTGAGGGCTGGGATGCCTGCTCAGATCTCCCAGAGCCTTGATGAAGAAACATTGCCAGAATTTGGAAGCTGCCCTGCAAAACTCTCTCTATTTTAACAACTAAAGATGGTGTATTTTCAGTGTAAAATCTTTTATTGTACTTTATTTACAAATTTTCATTGCCTGTCAAGAAATGCATTCTGTCATGCAGTGACTTTGCCTCCCTTTTGTTTTTGCTCCTGCTAAGGAGCCTTTCTGATCTCCTGGGTAGACAGAGTTTTCTCACATCTCTGAAGGGTGAGGTGCTGTCTTTTCTAATGCTGAGCTGGGAACTGTGGCTTAGTATAAAATGGAGTATGAAGATGTACAAATCATGTTGTAATTTGAAAAAATTAAATGTAATTGTACAATTAAATTTCCATTTTGCCATTTTTTCATGTAAACAGTTACAAATTGCATGAAAGCAGGTTATATTTTTTCCATTTAATCATTGAACTTCTCTATTAGAAAAGAATAATGAGAGTAAATGCTGCAAGACAGAGAGTATGTTTCAAATCTTTGATCACTAGGTGATGTGGATAGGTTGCCTTAATGAGTGGCCAGTACATATTTCTAAATGTCACCTGAAAGAGTATCCTTAATAGCAATAGAATCTGAAAGTTGTGTTAAAATTCTGACTTTTTAAATAATTTAATTTTTTTCATAATAAAAACATGGTGAGGATTCATATTGCCAAAATATAAAAATTAGTTGATCAAGGCAGACAAGTCCCTACAATTGTATTTTCTCTCTAAATGAAAGTATTTCTGTTTTCAAAAGATGGACCTGGAACCTAGAAATTAAGGGATAGCCAGTGTGAAGGAACTGTGTAAAAAGGAACAGAAAAAAACCCCAAAAAACTAATTAGATTTATAAAAATGTTCTTACATCAAAAGCCAACCATTTGTACTGTGATACCAGCAGTCACCATGTTTTGATATAAAGGGAATTACAGAGATCAAAAATTATCAAAAATTAACTTTTGAAGTCTAGAGACTATGGATTCTTTTGTACAAAATCTTAGAGATTTTGTATTACTTTTATGTGTTTACACTTAGGGTTTTTATTTAGCAATCAATTTTCAAGTTACAAGAACTCTTAACACTGGTTTAATTGGACTCAGTAACAACCCTCATGCCAAAGCCAATGTGTTTATAAACAGGCACCCAAAATAGAATCATAGAATCACATAATAAATTCAAACAGTTCTGCTTTATTTGACACTGAAATTAAGGGTTTCTTCCATTTATTTCCCTGTTCTCTCAGGAGTGGACAAGTTGAGAAGTTAGAAGTGGATCCTAGTAAATATTCATTCCCTGATGTGACAAAGATAATCCAAGAAAAGGAACGAACTGGACAGGGACCTATAAAGCTCCAACCACAGAAGGTTACAGAGGTTAAGAAGAGCAGTGTTGATTTTGAAAATAATGAAGATGTTCCTCCCTTAATTTGAAACATTCTGAAATAGTCCCTCTATACATAACATGAATGCTTGTGTTGAATTCATGACCCTATGTGTAAATAAAATAAAACAGAGCTGAAGTTGGTAATATCATTACATTTCTTAACAATAACTTTTTTATGCCAGTGTTTTCTGCTGCATTTTCTGTTAGTATATTGCTATATAAATTCTTTTCCTAGATTGTTTACTTAATAAATCTGAAATTAGAGTAGGGGCCTTGTATCAGAGATCACCATTTCTTCAAAGATTTTACTGTCTGGGTTGAAAGATGACGCATTACTGTGAAAAAGAGAAACAGAAGGAAGAAAGCAGTTGTAGCAAGATTTATGATTTTTCTCATTAAACTAAGTATAGGAAAAATCTCTGTGTATTCCTTCAGTGTTTTCATTTTCATGAAGGACGACAGTAGGAGAAAAGGGTATTGTTAGAGATATTGCTATAATCTACCATACATCACTGGATCTCCAGCATAATGCACAGCTCCTGGATTCTGGAGCTCATCTAATAATACCACTCCTTGAAGATTTTGGAAAAGAATAAAGAGAAACTTCAAGCAAAAAATAAATTGAGTGACTTTCATTACCTTCCCTATGCATTTGTAATTGTTTATAAAAGACTTCATTTGAGAAAGAAAATGCTTCAGATTCAAATCAGCTTTTGCTTCTAGTCAAGAGCAAGCGAAGTCAGGAAGAATCAAGCAATATTTTCTGGTTAGAATTTGTTTTCATCCTTAAGATAGAAAATTAATAAGTTGCATTTATTACTGAACCACTGTTTAAGTTCAGATAGTGGCCACAGTATCCTCAGCACATAGGCAAGTTCATAACACATCCTTTGAAAGTCCTGTATCACTAATTGTGAAAAACATCATGCAAAAAACTCAGCAGTTTGAATGAAAATATTCCCATTGAATTCTGGGAATTTTAAGCCACTCTAAAGTGCTTTACGATTCTTCACAGATGTTTAATGTAAGATAAAGATAAATAGTCTATCTTAAAGTGCACTGAAGAGAAGTAGAAAATATCTGTCAGCTTGGGCTGATGGATTGAACTGATGCATTTTCTTTGGTTGCAGTTTGAAATGGATATAGGATAAAAAAATGAAGTTTCGTACTAATGCTGCATATACTAAAAGCTGAAAAGAAAATTTATATATCTCAAAGATGTAAACCAAAGTTGAATTTGGGCATCATCTGATGTACTGTCATATCATCTTGGATTTTTCTTTTGCAGTGACTCAATTTTTCCAACTCCAGAATAAATTCTTCAATGATACAAGCCTCTGAGCCCTGGAATCTATTTAATCAGCTCTGCTCTGGTTAATGGAGAATAAAAACATCAACTGCTTTTGCAATATGTCCCAATTCACTAGAAATGCCTAATCTTGCTAGCTAACTATGGAAAAGACATATTAAATTTTATCTCTTGATCTCACTGAGTAGTAATATGCCTGTAGGGTGAGCGTGGATAATTTTCTGGATTGCACATCAAAATTCTGTGCTTGAGATTGCACAGGGTTGATGAAGGCAGGATCAACCTGTCCCTGCCCCGGGGGTGGCAGGATGTCAGGGACAAGCAGGTTCCAGCAAGGGCCAAAGGTGACAGTGCTACAGGAGGAGGAGCTGAGGAGGGAACAGCAGCAGTGGCCCGTAAGTGGAACTGGAGGAGGAGGGGAGGAGGGGCTGCAGTCTCAGAAAAGGGATCCCCCCTTGGCAGCCCCAGAGAGACCCCCTTGGAGCAGAGACCCCACTGCAGCCCAGGGAGAGCCTGGGAGTCCTAAAAGTTGATGCTGTTTTATGTAACTGTGCAGTCCTAATCAGAAAATAGACAACAGATAATGTAAATTTTAGCAGTTGGATGGACAATTTATGTTTTTATTCCTTTCAAGCATACTTCCTTTGGTTTTGAAAGTACGAATTTTGCTGAGATAGGTGAAGAAAAAAGGCTCCACTGCATTTTTGAAGACAAAAATTAGTAAATCTTGGCAGCTGATCCAAAATTTTGTTAATTTCCTGTAATTTCATTGATTGCTGTGGGGATTTCCTGATGTTTCTAAGAGGTAAACCTTCTGCAGGCTTTCCTCTTTTTCTTCATTGCTTATTTCTGAAAATCTTGTAGGGACAATCAACCTTTCAGATCTTCAGCCAATATGGATGAACCTGTCAGGAGTTTCAGAAAATTGTGAAAACAGAGGCATCCAGGCAGCCTGGTCAGGTATGGTTATTTTATTTTTTCATAAAAAGAGAGCTATAAAAATTTATCTCTAATGTCAAACCAAAGGACAATACAATTTAATCTTTCCCCATTCCGACTCAGTTCTTTTTTCATCTGGTTTCATTGTGAATAGATTTGGCTCTGCTTTTGGGGGGGGAAATAAAAAATGTATTGAGCTACAATAACACATCATAGGAAAATTGATAGCAGGTACCAAAATATACTTGGAACTACTGAAGAAAGACTTGTTTCACATGGTAACATAATCTTGGGATCCAGCCTGAAAATGGAGTATATTCTGAGAATCAGCTTCAATAAACCTCTCAGCTGTGTATGGGCCATGGAGAACAGCAGCAGAGGTTGATCACAGAGAGACAAAGTGCATGAGCAGAAGATTAAACCAGTGACCCACAAGAGCATAAACACACCTTACAAAATTACTGATCACTAAGACAATGCAATTTTGAGAAAAGAGGACAAAAGAGGACAAAGGACATGCAGCCAACATAGATTAAATATCCCCTGTATAGTGAAAATTAAAAGATAACAAAAGGAATAAAGATAGTCACAGCCCCCACCAGAGGAAGGAAGAGCAAAGAAGGGAACTCCACCATTGTCTCCCCCAGTTAAGGACATGGCAGCTGATCAAACCCATTGTGCATCGGAAACACTATTCCCCTACTTAGAGCTGACAAAAAAGGGCTTCTTTTTCATTTGCCACTTGCCTCATTCTGTCACTGCAGACTCAGCAGTTGTATGTACAACATTATCTCTTACTATGTAATTGGGTTAAGTAGATTAAAATTTCAGAAAGCACTGAGTGTGTGTTGTGATCTAACTAGATGACTGGATGAATTTTAGCAGTATGCGGTTGATGGATTTATTAATCATCCAGTAGACAGGAGATGGATGGGGTTAATGACAAATTCTAGCAGTACTGAGAGGAAAGATGTGTAACGGTTCAGGAATGCCCTTGGATTTGCCACAAAATCTTCCACTTGTTCTAAAACTGGGATGGCATGTTAGTTTTGGATTTGACATCAGAACAAGATTTTTGTTGATGCAAAAAACAGAAAGTGTCTGGTTCCCTCCAGCATTAAATTGATTCGTCTTGGTCAAAAAACACAAAAGGAGAAGGGAATCTGTTACACTATGACAGGGTAAAACTATCCTGCATTTCTAATTACAGCTGAAAAATATGCAATAAAATAGCAAAATTGGTTCAAAGCTACCAAAAGATCTTTCAGTCTTAGATGGATTTCTGAATATACTCAGTATGGGTAACAGTACTGGACATGCAAAATATGCTTTCCCACTGCACGTTTCAAATGATAATTCCCATAAGGGGGAACTGGTGAGTAGCAAATACATTTCTTACCAGTTAATGAATATGAAAGAAAGCATAGGGGGCCTGAGCATGAGTGTTTTTCTGAGCAATTCTAAAGGCCAGGTGTTTGCTGCTAGACTGGGTAACTTCACCCATACTAAATCGCAGCATTACAGAATGTTCAAGGTTGGAAGACCCCTGTGGTGGTCATCTGGTCCAACTTCCCTGCTCAAACTAGAGCCAGTTGTCCAGGACCTCATACAGATGGCTTTAGAATATCTCCAGGGATGAAGAATTCACAATCTCCCTGGGTGACCTGTGCAGGCACCTGGTCACCCTCACAGTAAAAAAAAAATTTCCTGATGTTCAGAGGGAATTCCTGTGTTGAGTCTGTGCCCACTGTTTCTGGTCCTGTCACTGGGCACCACCTATTGACAGTTTAATTGCAAATTATTTGTAAATAAATGTATTTCTTTTGTTACAGAGTCAACTGCAGCATGCTGAAGCTTATTGTTCTCATTTGCAGTACCTGAGCAATACTGATTCAACACAGCTTTCTCCTTCCACCTCTGATACACCCAGGCAGAGTGAAAGCTCAATGAAGCTGAAATCTAAGAAAACAGCATATGAATTAACAGGGACAAAAGGTATGACATAATTTAGAAAACACAGCTTACTCAGAGTGACAGTTCATGTTTTACTTTTTAAAAAGCATAAATGATCAAAGATATTATTAGTGGCAGAAGTGCTGCTCTTGGTTACACACTTGTGCCCTGGAGCTATCTAATAATCAGCTGGAATCTCTCTGAGGCAGGTTTTGTACAAATTGTTCCTGCATCAAACATGTCACAGTCAAAACACTGTGAGAGCCACAGAGTACATCAGGTCTGGAGACTGTTTGCTGTGTTGGTTTCAGGATCACCTGAGCTAATTATAAAATATAGACATTAGAAGGAACAGGGAAGCAAGGAAGTCATGTTAGACAGACTGGGCATAGTTTCTTCTGCCATATAAGCCCTTGCTACAGACAACAACAATCACTCCCTTACACAGGGCACAGAAATGTGAGCCACACATTTATTTAAAGAAACTCTACAACTCCTCCATAGAGAAGCCCTGATGTGGTGGGAATTGGCCAGGGACCAAGAGTCAAAAGCCCATTCCCTTAAGGAGATGGTATAGTACAGAACCAGCCCACTGGTTTGTCTAGGTGTTAGCATAATGGTTTGCCCTTGGAGGAGTTCAGATCTGCACAAAGTGGCAATTTTTCCATATAGGGCACTGTATGGAGGTGTCTCAACTTATAAGAGACTTTTCTGATATTTGACAACAGCTTTTCTAGCATGATGCATAGGAAAATTGTAATAACCAAGTCCACACTGCAGGTTGTACTGCTGTTACTGGAAATACAACTCTCAGTGTAGCACAGCCTGAATGTCTGGGGAAAAGAAAATCTCAGAAGTTATAGCATGTATTGTATGAACAGAAGCACTTAAAAACTCCACAGCTCTAACCCATAAGCATATTCCTCCTAAGAAACTTCATAGAAATATGTGTATAGAAGAATTGACTGGTGAACATTTGGCTAGAAAGATGTGAGCTGTGGCTATGCTTTGACCCTTGTTTTTGTGATCTCACTGCTAACCATCTGCAAGTCTACCAGCAGCATAATTATGCCTGTTTGACAGTGTACATAAATTAGTGTTGGCTCCTCTGGTTTTGCAACAAGGCAGGCAGCCATCTGACTTTTTAATTAAGGATTTCACTGAGATTGACAATAAAGTTCCAATATGCTTCCATATTTAAATGAAAGTGTATCATCAGTATAAAATTTTCAAAGGGAAAACACTCATGGAGATTTATCAGTCACCTAAGAAGTATAGCTGAAGTGAAGCATGGCATCAGCTTTAGAAGAAATCCAAGCTGTCTGCTTTTCCTGCACCGAAATCCATTCTGCAGTGGAAATCCTCTAAGGGAATCAAGTCCATTTTTTTTCACTCATTTTTTTTTAATTTCCATGAACCTAAGACTCTGTACTGTACTTCTGAATATTTAAAGATGCTGATATCCTGCACCATTTTCAGAACTTCCTTATGTGTGCTTATGCTCAGTATCTACTTACAGCTTCAGCTATTTAAATGCTTAAGTGTCACCCTTCCTTATGTCTGTAGTAAAAGCTATAGTCATCTCACTAAAATTATTTTTCAATATGCTAAATAAAAATATGTGTCTTTTAAAATTTATGCTTGCAATTTAGCTCAATCTGGGAATTCATGTATGAAACTAAGTCACTGTCAAACATTCTTAAAACTTTTCCAAGTGTGGCCCCAGTACATGCCTAGAGTGTCTTAGATAAATCAGTTAAACTTCTTCAATTTCTTTCCTACAAAACTTGAGTTTCAGCCTGAACGCTCTCGAAGTGGTAATGAAGTATCAAAGGCTCTTGTGACATGTTAATATGTACCTATAGTTGTGAAGGTGTCATCAGATTACTCCATGCTAACTGTGCTGGGGGGATTTCTGTGGGGCTGAAGGTAATTTCTTACATTTTATCAGCTGTGTTGAGATACATAATTACTTGTCTGTGATCTGTAAAGCAAATTCTCCCTCTTTATCAGTGTTTGACACTGGATGCTTAACAACCTGGTTAATCAAAAACAGATTATACTGCTAGAATTAATGAGGCATTGAAAGGGTTTAATGACTGAGGGAAGCTTTTTAATGCCTGTTTCAAAGGGATTACTTAGTCTAATATTTGCTCATAAGTAGTAGAGCAATGTGTGGCATGGAAGTCACAGTTATCCAGACAAATGAATTTCTTTGGGTCAACTCAAACCTGGTATCTCATCACTGAAAATCTCAAATCTAGTTCAAGTTCTTTTGATAGTCAAAGAAGCTCTTTCTTCTTTCCCATCATATTAATTCAGGGTTCAGTGTAGATGATTCAAGGACAGCTGGCAAAAATGACCATTTAAATCAGCTTGGGTCTGAAGCAGGAGAGATTTTATTGCTGGATATATCTGAACCACAGGATTAAAGAAAATTACTACATGTGGTTAGAGACAGAGAAGTCTGCCTAATAAATGAGCTGTGAAATTCGTTTCAGCAACTGATAGCTCTTGAAATATCAGGTCTTGAATTTGTTACTGGGATCTTGAATCAGGAAAGAAAAAGCATAATTTGGTCAGACAGAGGTTCCATAGGTTGTAAAGACTTTATATGGTATTCTTTGACCTGTATCTTTTCTCAGATTGGGAAAGAAGATCCAAGGTATTGTTCAGTCTGTCCGAGGAAGGAACACCTGTGTGTGAACACAAATATGAATGTTCTCCCCATTTCTTGTTCTGCACGATGTTCTCGCTACTTTTGTACTTCCCTGTCCATTCTAGGGCATGAGACAGTGGGTCTTTCCAGGTGGTTCTAAGAGTCTGTTCCCTGACGTTGCAAACAAGGGAACGATAAACGGAGACAAGCAGGAGACTGCTTCAAAACTACCATCCAGTCCTGAACCAGGCTCCACTAGTCCATTTCCAGGCTAGTGGTCCTTGTGCATGTGGTGCTGGTTTGTGTCTTTCATGATGATTTTAGAGTTCTTGGTTAGAGTTCATAGGACCTCTCACCATTTCCTTTTGCCAAAGGAATTTGAGTAAACGGCTTGATGTGCAAACTCTTAAATTCTGCACCTACCAAGGATGAGTCACTTAAGGAAAAAGGCTTTTGTAATAAGAAATTCCCAGCACTCAGATCCATAATTGCCTTACTTTTGGACCCCATATATCATACCCCCCCAGTTTCCCAGGAAGGTCTGAGCTCTACTGTTTTATCTAGTCTCTACTCAGAGAGGAACTCTGAAGGCTTCCCAACTTCAGCTTAATTGATACTGAAATTATTGGTAAACTAAGAGTCAAAACTGAGAAAAGATATGCTCATCTTATAGGTGATCATATGAAGAATTTAGGATAAAATGATATGCCTCAGTCAGTCAGTACAGCAGTGGCAGAGATGAGGATATAATGCAGAAGCCCATCACTTGAGGGCAGGAGGCATGAATTCCCCAATAAATTTCTCATGCCATTGCTCACAGCGGTAGGTGTAACGAAGACCAGATGAAGCCAAATCAGAAGTCCATTTAGCCCAAGATGTGCCTCAACTCAAGCAGGACATTTCTAAGCCAGGAAATACAGTGAATAGCAATGTACCCACTAGTCTGGAGGGCTGTGACTGCCCCATCACACCTGCTAACCCTTGAGGGATGCAGTTTCTTTTGCACACTCCAACTTAATCCAGCCCCTTCCCCTCATTCTGGGAGAGGCAAAATTCAATTTTGCATACCCTGCTGGGAAGACTTGACCCTGTTCTGTATAAGAAATTTTGAAAAGGGTGATCCTTCGCTGATACAATCTCAGACAGTCAGCAGCTGTAGGAAAGCCTGACCTAGGGGCTAACATGCAATTATCTTTGATGGAACACTCCTCTGTGAATCTGTGTTGCTGCTATTTCACACTAACTGTCCTTATAAACCTCCATTCTATATCCTGTGGCTACGAGCTTCGTGCTTTAATTATGCATCCTGTAAATATTGGCCTTAGTTTATTTTAAGCCTATCAACATATCCCTGGGGATTCCTAGTTCCTTTGATTCAGCCTGTTGTTTTCCTCAGAACCTTTTCTACTTCTATTGCATCCAGGACGGAGTGGGGCAAATCTAAGTGTTTGCCCTGTGGTTTTACACAGCACCATGTTACCTCTCACTTTCCTACAAATTCCTAATGGACTCTTACCTTTTGAATACTGTCAAGCACTGAGCCCACATATTTATAAAACTACAGAGAGCTCAAATTTTACTTCCTGAATTTCAATAGCTAGACAAGAACCTACCACTGTGTACTGACAGATCAAGCTGTAGAGTTATTTTCCCCTTTGTATTTAGAGATATTGAGTTATTGTTTCCTTCAGTCGCTCAACTCCTTGGGATTTTTAGACATTTTTGTGCTCTTCTCAGGCAGCTTGCGATATAATTCCTGCAAGCCATTTTATCACCTCAAGATTTATTTTAGCAAATACTATCATCTCATTGTTAATCTCTTTTTCTGGACCATTTGAGAGGGTGTTGAGCAGCTCAACTTTGAGCCCAGGGTCTCTAGGGATCCACAGATAAGCCTCCATTGTGAAAACTCTTTATTTTTACTCTCTTTCCTGTCTTTAAGAAATTTTTTATCCTTGGGCTGACCTTCCTTTTTATGCCAAGACAGCTTAGTTTCTTTTCCTAATCTTTCAACCTTGTCAAAAGCTTTCTGAAAAAATGAATACCTTATATCAACTAGAACATCCTTTTCCATACACTCAGCAAAAGTATTTCTATTTGAGTTGAAATATTGACAGTATAACTTTCAAATGACTGGCCATTTCAATTTTTTCCATATTTAGTATCTAATCTGAGATGCCTTGGGAGGGCAGTGATTCTTCAGTGTTCCAGTAAGTGATCAGGCCCTACCTTTAGTCATATCCTTGGAGAAGTTTAAACCTGAACTCACCAGTTACTGCTTAAAAACTTGGTTTGGCTCTGTGGAAATATATAAACAGAAAGTAGAATACAGTAGCATTTCTGATTTATGCCAGACAGAGATTGGTCACAAAACAAAAAAGCAAGAATTTCAAGTACACATCTTCAAAAAACACAAAATACTTTCTTACTTTCCATCCAGCATTTATCAAGTCAGATGACCTAAATGCACAAGATTTTTTTTCCCATGAAGGCAGATGGGATGAAAAAAGACACCCCCACTTGCAGATAAAGCAGAGGAGAGAGTGTCTTCCCTTCTTCTGGACTGGAGTTGAGGAGAAAGCAGAATATGCTGAGATGCCAAAGGCACTAAGTGCAAAAAACCCTTCAAGCATTTCTGTCCCTGTCACTTCCTGAGAGTAAATTGTTGGGACTTCCTCATTTCCACAGCAATCTGGCTGTACAATGCTTTTCAAAAATGTCATTTTCAATTGAAAGGTCACTCCAGAGAAAAGTTCTCCAACAGTTACAGGTACACGTTTTTACTTTTGCCTTTAAGAGCCCATATTCAAATTACTTTAAAATTTTTTTAAAGGTAATGAACTTCTACTACTCTAGAGCTGGAAAGAGCTGAATGTTCTTGTTCCCTTTAGACTTAAAAGAACTTACAATTTGCATGTCAATAGTCTTTAGTAGATCCACTTTGTACATCATTTGCATGCCTTTGACTGCATGACAATTAACAAATTAGTATCTGCATATAATGTATCTTTTTGGGAAATGATAAGAGGTCAGTGAGAAGCTTTACCATATTCAACATATTCACTGGCATTTCTGGGTGAAGCAATTACAGTGTCTCCACTAAATTTATTACTGCACACTATCAGGGGATTCAGACCTTGGCAGTTTAACCTTGATTATTCTGATAGTGTGATATAGAAATATGGCAGACAATAAAAAAGGCAAGAGCTGTTTAGACCTTAGTCAAAAAACTTATTGTGAATTCCATTGTAAAGAATTTTGGAGTGAAGCATGACTTGGGAGTCCAAAAATAGCATTTTAAATGGCAAATACATCAGTGAACCTGAGAACATCAGTTAGGAGAAAGAGTTGTGGTCTGAATACAGGAGATGAAAACAGCTGCTAATTCTTACACTAAATCCTTATGAACTTGAGTAGTTTTTATTGGTCTCATCCTTCGTTCTGGCATTTCAATACCAGACAGGCTGTGCAGTGAAGAATTCAACTGCCCTCCATGCATAGATGTTGAATCCTTGGAAACAAGGTCTCATATTAATTTTTGCAGAACCTATGCATATAAATCCACTGATGCACCCCTAAGGTTGGATGTGTCAAACCCTGCACAGGTGGGACAAGAAGAATAGAAGAGGACGGGAGAGAGTAGAACAGAAATGAATAGAACAGAACAGAATAGACTGTTTCAGTTGGGAGGGGCCTACAACAACCATCTAATCCAACTGCCTGATGAATTCAGGGCTCACCAAAATTTAAGGCCTATTGTTAAGGAGATTGTCCAAATGCCTCTTAAACAGTGTCAGGCTTGAGGCATTGATCACCTCTCCAGGAAGCCTGTTCAACTCTTTGACCATCCTCTCAGTAAAGAAATGCATCTTCCCAACGTCCTTTCTGAACTTCTTGACACAACTTTGAACCCTTCCTATGCATCCTGTCACTGGATACCAGGGAGAAGAGCTTATCACTCCCCCTCCTTCCCCTCCCCAGGGAGCTGTAAGAGAGCAATGATGTCGCCCCTCAGCCTCCTCCAAACCAGACAAGCCCAGAGCCCGCAGTTGCTCCTCACAGGATGTTGCTTGCAACCCTTTCACCAGTTTTCTTGATGTCCTCTGGGCACAAAAGAAGATAATCTTCATTCTCTTTCAGAAATTTGCTTAAATTGAGGACAAAAGCTCTAATCTGTGACAGTTCAGATAAACAAAGTCCATCCTGAGGAAGAGTATTCAACCGTTCTAGGAGCCTGATGGGGCCCTGCATCTTGGCCCATGTTTGCTGTCACATCTCAAGACTTGCAGAATCCAACAGAGGCAGTGCCAGCTGGTGCTCCTCCTCCAGTTCACATGTCCATGCCACTCATGGTGACAAATGCATTCTTCTCCACCATGCTTTGAACAAGCAACACCCCAATGACTGGTGTTGCTCTGGGTCTCTGCTGTGTCAGCTCTGTTCCCTTCACCCTCACATTGCCCACTAAGTGAATAATTTAATCCTTAATGTGGCCTAGGAAGGAGAGGACTGTTGACCTTTCTTTCTCCTACTTTCTCCTTCACTGTCTCCTTCTCCTGCCATGTCTACCCAATCAGTAATGCTGCTGGAGGCTCTGGTTCTTTCATCACCCCCCTGTAGGCATCCTTCAGGCCTGTGCAGAGCTACACATATTGTACAGAAAGGCACCCATGCAGAGCTGACAGCAGTATGGAGGCTCAACCTTCATCCTTACTGCTGCTCTAGCCTGGTTCCTGGTGTTGTATTCAGATTCAAACAATGGCCTTGCTAAAAGTTTAGTCCTTATTGCCCCTATTTATGTTATTTTATTTTTTATTTTAACTTGACATATACCCTGCAAGTTCCCGAGGTCACTTATGCCTGCTTCTTTCTTATTAAGGGATTCTATAATCCTCACAGGGTTGGTGGAGTTACCTGGTCATGGTCCTCACTCCCTCTGCGTCCTGTTTTGGAGTGGGAACATTTGAGTTGTAAGGCAACAAAATTTCTCCTGCAGTGGTGATAATAGAGAGATCTGTAGTGCCCATAGCATGGCAGTCTGAAAAATTCACATTTTCCACACTCTTCAGACATGCACAGGATGAGGATGCACAGAAAGGGTGTAGGTAAGTAGGAGGGGACCTGTGGAGAGTTGGGTGTGCAGGCAGCCTTCAGCTGGTTTAGGCTGGCTTTCATAAGTAGAATACAGTTTAGATCAAACATCCATGGCTTTCCAGAAGCTTCCCACTGCAATATCCATAGCCTCACACTCCAGTGATGACAGCCAGCCTTCTGGTTTGGAGTGTTCATACAGGAGAGGCAAAGAAAATCTGCAGCATCCCAGGCACTTGTTTGAAGACTTTGGCTGGTAGTAGTGGATGGAGTCTGACGGTGGCTGCCTCATCTTGAGCTCTTCAGGCAGTGGGAGTCAGCTGGTGAGTGACACCAGAGGGCTGAAGGCAGGCAATCCATGGCATGTGGTACTCAGCCATCCTTAGCATCCCTTCCCATTTATAAGACAGGAGGATCTGCATGAATTTTTGGTGAAATTAGCTCACAGAAAACAAACCTTTGCTTGTTAAAGGCATGACACATCAATTGTTTGCACATGCATCTAATTAGCATGGGATTTGAAAAAGTCTTTGGAGAGAGCCAGAGGGCAGGGGAGACGTCACATTCTGTTTGCCACTTTTCCTTTGTCAAAACGATGTCATTTATGTTAAATGCCTTATTAATCAGAGCCTGACTTTCTGACATGCAAAAATACATCCCTTTGAAACTAGGCTGTCCCGTTTATGTAAGACTCAAGACACATTTCTTCCAGCCTTGCAATGGATTAGTCTCTGTTACCAGCTCAGTGAACACTGACATCTTTTTTGTTCGATAGCGCTACATATTAAATTGCTGAGCAAAGTGAGATCCCTTTTTTTTCCCCCTCTGGCTGCATTGCCGAAGTGCAGTCAAGCAGCAAAATATTTCAGTTAGGTATTTTTGGAAAGAATTTGAATTTTTTTATGTCTTCCATGTAGTCAGGCTCAGTCACCCTTTTTAGTTTAAAATTCCAAGAATTTTAACACTCCGTTTTAATTGAGGACTTATTTAATTGGGCAGTAGAATAGGTTGCCCAGAGAACTTGTGAATGCCCTGTCCCTGGAAGTGTTCAAAGACAGATTAGATGGGGACCTAAGCAACTTGATCTAGTGGATGGCATCCCTGCCACGGCAGAGGATTTGGAACTGGATGATCCTTAAGGTCCCTTCCAACCCAAGCAATTTTGTGAGTCTGGGATTTTTTCATGTCTCTTTACCTACCTCAGTCAAATTTTACTTACATGAAACTTAATCAGCTCTTTGCATAAACTGCAGCACATCCTAAGACCTCTCCTGCAGAACTGCCATGCGCAGAGCAGTCTCATGCCTGTGCATGATCTACACAAGGTCACTTCACCAGTTTGTCCCTCCTATGTCCCCATGCCACAGTATCTTCTAACAATGTACTGTCTGGTATGTGCATTGCCACAACTGGCAGTCATCACAGAATCATAGAATATCCTCAGCTGGAAGGGACCCACAAGGATCACCGAGTCCAACTCCTGGCAGTCTTACAGAAGTAGAATAACTTTCAATCTTTTATTTTTTTCTGCTGGGAAACTGTAAGGGGAGTTCACTGCCACTGAGAGCAGCTCTTGCAAGTGCCACTGGCAGTTGCTTTTGCACAAGATCCAGGAGATGAAGGTGTGAAAGAGCCAGACAAAAGGTGTGGAAAAAAGCCCTTCAAAATGCCAGTCACCTTTGACAACACATGCCCACAGAGCCAAAGGTGGTCCAGGAAACAGAGGTGAAGATGTGCTGTGGAAAATTAATCAAAAACACCCATAAATCCTTGCAGAAGCTATTCATAGAGCTGTTGCAGTCAGGGGGGCCCTTTGCAAATAGGACATACTAAGAGGTCCCCAGTCAATATATCACTGGTAACGTAGCTTCCAGCAGCTTCCATCTGTGGGTCAGACATCCATTTATCCTCAGTCTGGCTATGAGTGAGGCTGATTTACCTCACTCCTGTCTGCGTGCTTGTTCTAGTGCAACGTGGGGAATATCAACATGACTGAGGTTTTGTATCCTTTGTACCTGGCTCAGAAGACAGTGGGCAGTAAACAGCAAGAATCAACCAGCCTGAAGGAGCTGTGTAGTTATGGCTGGTACCATGGAGAGCAGGCACAGTTTTTGGGTGATGTGAAAAGCAGTGATATCAGTAAAAATTGTCAATGCCTCCAATGATCATCCAGCTCATTGAAAATATTGTGCTAGCTCCAGATGTCTGGTTAACACCAAATTGCTGAGCAAATAAAAAGCGGCAAAATATAAAGAGAAATGAATGGGATATGAAGCACTCCAGAGACAAGGAATACCAGAAGACATGGTCGCCCTCAGAAAATCAGCTCTTCTCTAGTGCACACACCTGGCAGTCTTTATTCAGTCTTTCTCATCTTTATATAGAAAGATAGAGAATGAATATATGTATAATTAAAAGATAGGGCTGAATTAGCACTGAAATGAACCACATAATTGTAGGAATTCCTGATTTTGTGTGTGCCTAAAATATCTTCTTTGAATAATATTTGTGTTAACCTTATTTTTTTTTTAATGTATTTAATTCTGAAAAATGATTTAAACTCCAGAGATGCATTGAAAGAAGTCACAAGCAATTATATGCTCCTGCTTAATATTCAGAAGAAACAGAAAAGAAGCTGTTAAACTATCCATGGTCTGTGCCAGATCTGCAAATGTCTTCTCTGAAAGCTAATTACATCTTGGCATATGGAGTCTTGGCAAAAGTGTTGCAATAAAAATAGAGAACAAGAAAAGAACTAATTCTCTGCATTTAAAACAAAATAATTCATAGAGCAAAACTCTTTGGTCTCCTGCTGCTTGCAAGCTGTTAATATAGAGCAGAAAGGAATGTTTCTTAATTTAGTATGGACTTTCTTCTAAGAACTGCCAATTCTTCAGATGCTGGGGGAGAGCTGGAGTAGCAGAGCTGTCCGGAATATCAGAGTTATAATTGTTTTTCTCAGTCTCTGCTGCCTATCAGCAGAGACACTGGTGAGTAATCCAATTAAAACAAGCATCTCTCATTTGGAGACTTGAACTCTAACAAGGAAATCCAGGCTCCAGTGAAGAAATAGGAGTTTGCCCTTAGCTTCAGTGAAACCAAGATTGAAAGAACTGGCCTTGATTTTAGAAATCATTGATGGGCAGGAAGGACATTTGAAGTGCATGTGTAAAACTAAACTATTAATTAGGTTCCACTGACTTTAATGTGGGACATTATGTTGCAAGTGTAGCTGTGAGTTCTCAGAAAGATTAATCCCATCTACTTTTAGATTTCTACCGTGTAGATGTCTGTCTCTCTCCTAGTCACTCCTCATACTTTTAAAGTCATGGAGAGAAATAAGCAGCTAAAAACGTGAGTTATCTACTTTTAGTGTTTATGACAAAGCACATATTTCTCCTGTTTAACTGGAAGAGGAACCTCAGGCTACATCTATGCCATTAAATTAACAGCGTTGATTCTCCACAGTTTCTGGAAATTGTTCCTCGTGATTTTCTGCCTGGCACCAGCTAACATGCTCCCACACAGTCCCCAGACCCAGTGGAGGAGCTATCAGGAGCTGGGGTCATTCCCCATGGGACTAAGGATGCAGCTGTTCTGTTTCGCAGGGAAAAGGATTTGTTCATACAGGAGCAGCCAGCTGCCCTTGGTGTCAGATAATGGGGATGCAGACATAACCAAAGGGACGTGGTCCAGTGCACAGGTTAGCTCTGGAGCTGTCTGCAGTCATGACTTTTTGTGCATCTGAGTAGATGAAATGGATTTTTTTCTTCCTCATATAGAAATTATTCCATGGCACAAAATTTCTGTGAAGGCAAGGGCAAACATGGCAATCAAGCAAATGGCATCATGTGTTGTAAAGCAAGATTAACAAGAAAGTACTGTCAGCAGCAGCAGAACTGAATTCCTTTGCAAGTTTGATGCAGCCTGGGCTGGCAGGAAGAAATCTTGGAAGCCTAGAAAACAAGTTCAAAAGGTTGAAGGTACTGCATTACTTGGTCTGCATTACTTAGGTACTGCATTACCATACACTTGGTCTGCATTACTTGGAGCAACTGGAAACCAAATCATGTGCTCAGTTAATGCCTGTATTAGAAATTCCAGTGTTTCTCTTTCTACACCTGGCTTCTATACATATATATAGCAATATAATAAGTGTTTTGGCATTCATAGAGAAGGAAAATTAAAGCTAAACAAATACTGACCTGTCACATGGTGACAGCATATTGCTGGACATTTCTCAGATTTCATACACTTTGTGCCTTTTAGTGCTCAAATACTTTTCTTCCAAGGTTTATTAAATGAAAGCTAATCTTGAAACACTTGTGACTTTAGGCATGTGTTTTTGAAATTCAATTTGACACAGAACAGAGATAATATTAGTTTACCCAGGGCCATGGAGAAACTCAGCTTCAGTAAGGCCAATCCCAGATCAGTTTAGAACTGTGTGGTTTTTCTAGAGTCTGAGTAGATATGCTATAGAATTATAAGGAGAACATTTTAACCACTGAAACAAAGCTTTTATGGGAGATCAGAATCAGTCAAGAGATTGTAACCCAAGTGCCACTGAAATAAAAAATAACAGGGCTTCAAATCACCAGGACTATTTAAGAATTTTAATTAGATTGCAGGATAGTATTTAAAAACCACATCATTTTCACCAGGAGTTAGTTGGAAAAGATACTCCTTCATCTTTAAACTATTTTCATGATATATAATGAAAGTATATAAGGCAAATATGTTAATGTTCATTTTAAAGCAAAACAAAACATGCATTTCAGTATTATTGAGTGTGCTCTTGGTGGTTAGAATCAGAAGCAAAGAACCAGAACCATGGAACCATAGAAAGTCCTGAGCAGGAAACGATCCACAAAGATCAAGTCCAACTCCTGGCCCTGCACAAGACACCTCAAGAAACCCACCATGTGCCTGAGAGTGTTGTCCAAACATTTCTTGAACTCCGTCAGGTGTGGTGCTGTGACCATTTCCCTGGGGAGCCTGTTCCAGTGCCCAACCACCCTCTGGGTGAAGAACCTTTTCCTGATATCCAACCTAAACCTCCTCTGACACAGCTTCTGGCCATTCCCTTGGCTCCTGTCACTGGTTAAGAGAGATGAGAAATCAGAGGTTACACAAATCTCCATTGATAGTTGCTACCTTTGCTAGTTTAGGTCTCAATCTGTAACACAGAATTAATGCATGAAGTTCTGGATTCAGCTAGCCTGAAATGAAGACGTAGAGTCATACCTGTTATGCTTAAAATTAAGGAGGTCTGTACTTTATTTAGCTTAACATCTTCTGCATTAATAAGGATGTCATAATAGGTAGGAACACACCAAGAGGCCACTCCCTCATATGGAATATCCCCTCCCCACCCACAGATTATTCAAATATATAAATTTTTTCAAGTTCATATTATTTCTGCAGCTTCACCTTGTATTTCATTACCAAGGACAACTATAGTAAACAATCTAAACATTCTCATTTATGCTAATGTTTTCTTTTTATTGTGCTTTTCATTCAGCAGAGTTGTGCTAATCTTCCTCAGCAACAGGAACACTTCAGTCTATTAATAGAGCTACTTGTTCAATGTTCAGCTATCAAATGATGTTAAGCATGTTTCTTACTCTAAAAATAAACAGTAATAAAAAGGAACAGAGGACAAAACTTAATTTAAAAAGCCCCTAGATTTGCACTAACACAGTGATGGAAAATGATGAGATTTATGAAGATTTCGTAAGTAACTAGTGGTTTGTACCATGTTTGCAAATTGTAGATAATAGGGCACCAGTCAAAGTCAGAGGAAGAAGTGCCTGCATTAGACTCACAAATCTAATATTGGGCTTTAGTGAGAGCTGGCTTGGGCTCTGAAAACCACATTCCAGAGAGAGCCCCAGACCCAGCCTCCATGGGGGAGCCCACAGGCATTGCTGGAACACTCTTGGCAACCCTTAAGCAGCTCCTCAAAGCGCTGACAGGCACCACAGGCCCTCTTATCCAAGGGATAAAGGTACACCGAGACCCAGGCTGTAACTATAAAACCATAAAACCAGGAAGCCACATTGCCGGGAATGGAAAAATGAAGCTAACATTTAACTAAGAGGGCAATTAACCAGCTTCATGATAAATCAAGTAAAGTCTTCATTATTACAGGCCTTTAAAACATGGCTGAATGCCCCCCACTATAATAATTTTAGGTCAGCTCTAAGTTATGGCCCCTGCTGTGCCTTGTGATATTATCAACAGCATGATTGACCCCTTCCCTCTCTACACATTGAGTTACTTGCTTCATTTTTGAGGGAGGTGATTTAAGGTTCTCAATAATCTGAATCTCATCCTTTGCTCTGCTTTCCTACTTCCTACTAACAATTCTTCTTGAAGACCACCATGAACTTCCCCAACTGGCAGTGCAGACAAGCCCAACTCCAAACAGAGCAGGAGAGGAAATCCATTTAAATAGAGAGAACTTGGTCTGTGGATGGAGGTCAGGTCAGTCATGTTACAATTCTCTGAGAGCCATCAAGCCCTCCTACTGGAGCCATCTTGGATTATTTAATCTAAAGAACAAGAGAGAGATCTTGTGTGAAAAGGAAATGGAATCAGTACTGAGGGTCATGATCACAGGCCAGGACTATGTGTCACTTGTGAGTTAAATCTTAGGTTTTCAGCCAACTTAGACTGTCAGTGAAGTCAGAGATGCCACATCTTGTTGAAAGCGAAATTAGGGTTGTTGCGCAGAGTGTTCGGAAATAGCACAGTATGTAAATGCAATTAAACCAGTAGCACTGATGACTCTGAGAGACTATGCCAGCAGAATAAGCCTTGGCAAAGCTGTGACTGGCTCTGACAACCCTCTTCCACTCCCCTTGTGGAACAGCTACTCCCTTGGGAAGGAGGTGTGAACAGCCATAAAGACAGCCCATGGCCTTTCATCTCTGGTGTGGCTTTTAAGCTGCATCCCAGTGGGGTTCTGCTGTCAAGACTTTCCTGTGCCCACCCACACACCACTGGATGAGCCTGGCACCAGTTTCCCAGCACTGCTGCAGGGTATCCCAGAGACAGAGGAATTAAAACACTGAGGACACACAGGGACTGTTTCAGTTCCTCAGGATCAAAACAGCTATCCCCGCACTTTTCTCAGGTGTTTGCCTGATGTGCCTGTAAAAACAGCATCTATTGCTATGTTGTTTTCATGCTGTAGACTAAAGAAGCACCATTTGTTCTGCCCTCATTGAGCAGAAAATATTGCTTATCTCTTCCACAGCCACCTTGCCTATATACCAGGCCTCCTAAAAGGCTTACTTGCACTTTCCCACTACTTCTCAGTTGATTCTTTCTAGAAAGCACTGTCCTTCTTTGGACAACCTGATCTAGCTAATATCTTTCTAAGATCTTCTTTTAGAACTAAACCCGTATTAAATTTGATTTAAGATATTATTTTTCCTTAGGGCTGTGCAAATGTTTGTGGAAGGTAATCCCACTTTGGCACCTAAATTCAGCTATGCGCAGCCACCTGCAATATTCTTCTGCCTACCACTAAGCCTTTTTCTGAAAGGGTAGCAGGAGGATGAATAAAAGGTTTGTTCTGTTAAAGAAGATGAAACCAAGGAGTGCAGTGGTTTAGTTTCATTGTTAGTATTCAGTCACTATGTGGGAAACAGATCTCCCAAACCACAGGATTAAGGAAGATTCTGTAGAGGTCCCAACTACTTGACAGCCAGTACAGAGAGAAGGGCAGCATGTGAAGGCAGTTATATTTTAGTAGCCAACCTTGCCAAAGATAAAGATCCAGACTGAAGAGAACTGTCCTACTTTGGAAGTGTCTTTTTAGGATACAGAAAGAATATAGCACAAAGTGTTTCAGTTTGGATACTCTACTTTTGTTGCACTCGGTTTGGGAAATGCAGTGCCAGCAATTGCAAGTGCTGATGAAATACAGAGAAATCTGGAGAACACTGAGGCATTCAGGGCCCTGTGAATCCCAGTAATGACAGCTGATGGGCTACAAGAGGCAGAAAGTACAGATGCTTTGCTGGGTAAAGCATTCTTAGAAGTTTACAATAAGAACAGGAAATAAAATGGGACTTGGTGATCGTGCAAGAACATGTAGGTGGGGAGAAAGAAAGCAGGTGAAACACTGAATAGGAGGAAGACATTGGGAAAGGAAAAGTGATCAGGAAGGCATAAGGAAACCATAAACAGTGAATTAGATATGAGCCTGAAAAGAAGTAGGGAAAGTACAGTTTTTAAAGAAGTCAATCTAATTCAGGACTGGAGACCCAAGTTTCTCCTGCTCCAGATTTCATGGGAAGTAGTTGTGAAGCAGCAGCTCCTGACTTTACTGCTTGCAAACTTTACTCTCTGTAATTTGTTCCTCCTTCCATTTTCCCATTTCTGGGCTTGTGAGCCTATTTGCACTATCAAATATAAGTTTGTGCCCCTCCCTCTGAAGCTAATGACATACTGATTTTACTTTTGTTTTAGGATTCTTTAGGTATTTTTATTCTAGTCTGTTCAAGCATAAGGACAAAGAGCCTTTTTGAATGTTCTGGTAGCATGTGAGCCAAACTCTTATGAAGCCTACATAAGCCATGTTCACAAATTTTAGATGTCTAAAGTCTGAAGGAATTTTATGTTCACAAACCATGTTCAAAAGACTCTCAGATAGTTTCTGCTCTTCGGTGCCTGCCCTAATGGAGTTCTTATGGGTGTACTAAAAGGAATATGTGTAATTGTGGACTGAGATTGGTCTCGTTTCACTTTTGCAGCATGCAACACACTGAGAAAGGATAATGTTGCTTTTTCTTGTTCATTGATTATGCTCTTGTATTGCTTTAATTCTCAAACTGAACTGCATCCAGTTAAGAAATTTTAGGCAAGTTGGAGACAAGTAATAACATAATGCTGGAAAGATTTTGTCAGGGAGAAGTGACTTTTAAGGACAAAGCAATCACAGTGGGACTAGTTTGAAATTGCTGACTTAAAGGTAAACAATGGGAAATAACAAGGCAAATCCTAAATTAGCCTCTTTGGTCCTTACCCCTGCAGAAAAACCCCCAGTGATGTCACAGGCATCTGTTTGAACAATGGATACTTTAAAACATTTTGAAGATTAGTTTGTTTTGATTTCAGTGGTGTCAGACACCTGAACTGTTTTAGGAAGTTTAACAAAAATATGATTTAAGAAAATGTGTCAGTATTTGGTTCCATATTGATTTACCTGGGAGATGATTATTTGCACAAAGCCTTTAGTTTGAGGAACTGTCCCAGATGGATGTAAAGGGATACAGTCCAGAAGCATCACCTTACTGCAGTCTGCTTTGAAAGGATGAGAAGAATGTGTCAGATCTATTTTGATCCAGTGTTGAACAGCAAAAACAATAAACCCCAGTGATATGACAAATCAAAACCTAAGCCTGGCAATAGAATTTGTCCAGATTGAGGTGTTCACTGTACCTTGACAGTTATTCTGCATAGTATGGAAGATCAAGTATATATAAGCTTATATACATATACAAGCATAAAAATACATAAATCTCTCCGTATTTTAAGTCACCAATATGTCTGCTGACAAAATTTCCCAAATACATTGTTGCAGCATTAGCTATTTCTTCTGCAGACAGCCCAAAACACCTCCTCTGAATGATGTCTGTACCTGCCCCTCACTATGACCCTTGTTGGCAGCAGTTGCACTATTTTCTCCATCATGGTAGTTCCAATATGACTCATTATCACTTACTGTGCCTTGCAGATACAGGGTGAAAACATGGTCCCTGTGCTAAAGAGTATCCAAGGAGTATAAATGTAATCAGACCTGTTTCCTTTTAAAGGCCTGGTGCTGACTAATAATTGTCAAACCTAGAAGATGCTACTAATAAAAGCTCTGCTACTGACTGTGTTGCCAGGTGGGGCATCCGGGGAGACTGCAAGAGAAGCAAAAAAAGAAAGGCAAGAGAATCCAAGTCAGATACCAAAGGAGGATAAAGCAGGATGATGTTAGAAGTAACGGACATTTTTTCAGAGTTTACTCACTACAGGAATGTTTTATTCTGCCTTTGATCTCTGTGCAAATTTCTGCTTGATATCAGTGGGAAATCCCCTTGCAGTCTTTATCAGCCTGAGGATGTCAAAAAAGACTTTGACAATTACTTCCTAGTGTCAGTCAGTATCTAAATGAGCACTACTCTAGTTAGAAATTGCAATCTTTCTGTCCACCCACTGTTCCCCCTTTACTTATACATCAGCTTAATTACAGCAAATGTTGCCAGACCAATCTTGAAGGTTCAGAAAACCATAGGCAGCAGTAGTATAGTTTGCCTCTGCTCTTCTGCTAATATTCTTTATTCCCCAATGCCAGGAACCTGTAGAGAGAAGAAGAAATTGAGTTCCTGACTTCCTTGTATTTATGTTGATAATGAAAGAAGCTCATGGATACATTAATTCTGGAACATATACACTACCTATTTTTTAAGAAATGGGCTCTGCTCATTTTGTCTGGGTAACTCAGGTGAATACAACCACAGCTGTGGTCAAACCTCCAGGCTGCTTGCAGCCTTTCTCTGGGAGTTACAGGGAGGAAGGGAAAGCTGTGTGACAACACTCACTAATGCAAGAACCTGTGCTTTACTGCCTGTCTGGGAAGAGGACCCTGTGGAAAGAAGCTGCTGAGGTAGATGAGCAGGCACTGCAGCGATAACAGTATATATACACTGTATGTAGTACACACCACATGGCTGGTGGCTTTTTGTCAAGGTCTTTTGCTTGCAAAGTGGTTGTTAAATGTTTTCTACTCTCACAGCAGTGTGCTCCATCAGCCATGACAGTGGGAGGGCACTGGGACACAGCTAAACCCCTCAAAACTAAATTCTCCTCCAAATTTTTGCCTGGACCCTTTCAGCCCACAAACATTACCTTTGCCTTGCTGCATCTCTGTGGCCCTGATCTAAGTCTCCATCTCAGCTGGAGCTGGGTAAGTCTGTGCCTACAGTGCTCACAAAGGCCTCTGGGTTTATGCACTGGAGGCTCATCCTAACAGCACAGGGAAAGCTGAGGCTGTGAATACTAAAAGCAGGTAATCCTATTTTCTACAAAGAATACAAAGAGGAAAAATCCTGTTGAGACATTCTCAAATATTTTTCCTTCCATCTCATAGAAACCATAAGAAATTCTTCTAAGAAATGCATTTGTCAGAAATATACTTGAGAAACAGATCACTGCCTTAGCATGCCCATGACTGGAGTAGGGGAGTACTGTCCTTCTCTGGAAATCTGGAGCTAGTGTTGTACCCAACATGGCACTGCAGGCTTCTGTGAACAACCTCTGCCAACAGCATCTAGGAGTAGTTCCTTTGGAAAAATGCTGGAACACGCACCTGTGATAACCTAACCAGCCACTGAGTGTCCTCTTTGCTCCACAAATCCGGATGGAAAAGTATTTGTATGACAGAAAGAAGAAGGGATGGTTGACCCTTAAGGAGAGCTCAGATACAGCAACTATTACGAGCTAGACACAAACCCTGTGGTAAACTGGAGAACTTTAATTATCTAACCTGCTTGAATAACACAGCGTTCAGCCTCTTTGATCTGCAGTTTCTCTCTGATGTAAGTATTTGAGCTTAAAGGTTTTTTCTAGAGAATGAAAAGAATAAATTTCTTTTTGTTTTCTCCAGCCTTTCAAAACCAGGGATGGATTTGGCACAGTGACTCATAGGTTGAGCTAGTATGCACCAAAGCAATGCTTTTATATCTTTTAAGGGATTGTATCTCACAGCACAGTAGTTTTTTCTCTTTCCTACCCCGTTAATTAATTGCAGTTTATAGTTCTTCTGAAATGGCCTCTGTCTCTCTTGCATTGCAGCAGATGGCCTGACTCTTGTATTTTCCAGTGAACATTGGCCAAGGTTTTCTACCCAGGCATCAAATGCTACATCATTTGAACCAAGACTTTCTACTCAATGACCATAACTTTCATAATGGATTCAGTCTCCTTCTCAGCTCTTGCTGCTCTGGCTTTTGGAGGGCTCCATGTCTGCTCCCTGCTGAGACGCCAGAGACCTGCAACCTCCAGCACGTCTTTTCCAGACCCTCCACTTATGGTTCTATATGGGCATGGGCATGCACAAAGCCATTTCCAGCTCTTCTGAGATGTCCAAAGTAATTTTCATCTACCATTAATGCGCTGACTGCAAGCACCTTTGCCTTTGCTCAGCCACAGGACTCTCAGCATCTTGGTTCTCACTTCCTAAACCCCCTCCTTAACCATCCCAAGATGACTCCAGATAGCACCTCCTCTTTGTTGCTGTATCAAGAGGCACAGCTGAGCACCACTGCAGTAATCAAAATGTGTTTATTGGTTTCTTGCTACTATATATAAGCTGTTAGGAAGTTTAAGTCTGAATCCCTGCTGGGGCCGATCAGGAAATCATTAGGCTGAAGTAGAAGAAAATTAAATTTTAGAGAATATTGTTCTTCCTAAACTGTACCATTAGGATGCAAAAAAATATGGAGATTCTTGCAAAAGGAAGGTCCTGGATGCCAGAGGAAATTCTTCCCTGAGAATTCCTGATGGAAAGAGAAACATATCAGTGTCTGTGGGTATATTTGCCACTTTAATTTGATCTGTGTATCTTCTGTGCTGACTTCTAAAGAGTTACTCTGTTGAGACACCAAATGAACAGTATTCAGTTTCCCCCAGTAATTTATCCTTGTCTAATTAAAACTGTAAACTCAGAACATCCTCCTGCTGCTGTTTAAGAGGGCATATCTTGCTCAAGTCTGAACAAGAGCACCTGAAGATACTCGAAATTTTCATTTTGGACAACTGACAACAGACTAGTAACTAGAGTACATCCCAGTGTCAGATACATTGTCCCAGTCTCATAGGTGGAGCTCTGACCTTAAACTCAAAGGCTGGCTCCTGTTCCTAGGTCAGCAGTTGACCTCTCTTGTCTTGCCCACCACTCCAGTAAAACTGATGAACAATCTCATATTTAAGAATTAAGTAACACTACAGTGCGTGCTAAAGGTTTGAGCATGTCAGATCTGTAGTCCAAGCCCTCAGGTCTTAGCTGGGATGGAGGCAATAACATTGAAGTGTTACTCCAGAGAATTTGTTTCATTGAAGAACCAAGCAAAGCCCCCCCTGTCACTCCTGATTTTATACAACTTCAGAATGTAAGCTACACAGTGACTGACTTTCAAACAAAGAATATTTGTGAATGCTTTTTTTTTTATTCAGGAATTGGGCAGGTTGGGCTGAATGTATTTCACAAAATCACATAGCAGCTGAGGTTGGAAGGCACATCTGGTACTCATCTAGTTCAATGCCTTGCTCGAAACAGGGTCACCCTACAGCGGGTTGCCAAGGGAAATGTCCTGTTGAATTTTTAATATCTCCTAGAATGGACACTACACAACCTCTCTGGGGAACACATTCCATTTTCAAACACCCTCACAACACAAAGGCATTTTCTTATTTTAAGTGGAATTTCCTGTATTTCAATTTGTGCCTATTGCCTCTTTTGCTGTCACTGAACACCAGTGAGAAGAATCTCAATCACCTTTACCCCCCAGACTGTTACTTATACAGATGATAAGATAAAATAAGATAAGATCCTTCTCTGCTTCTGGATTAATAGTCTGGGCTCTCTCAGCCTCTCTTTGTACAACAGATGCTCCAAACACCTCATCATTTTCACAGCCCTTCAATGGACTTGCTCCAGCGAGTCCATCACTCTCGTACTGGGGAGCCCAGCACTGGACACAACCTGCAGATGTGTCTCACCAGTGATGAGAAGAGGGGAACAACCACCTCCCTCAATGTGCTGGAAATGCTCCATCTACTGCAGCCCAGAAGGCCACTGGTCCTCTTTGCTGCAATGACAAATTTCTGTGTCCGTGTGTCCACCAAGGACCCCATGCTATTGTGCAAAGCTGTTTTCCAGCTGGTTGGCACCCAGCCTGTCCTGGTGCATGGGGTTGTTCCTCAGCAGATGCAGGGCTTTCCACTTCCGTGTATTGAATTTCATGGGACTCCTGTCAACCCATTTTTCCATACTGTTGAGTTCCTTCTGAATGGCAGCATGACCCTTTTGTGAATCAATCACCTCTTCCAATTTTGTGTCACTTGTAAACCTTCTGAGGCTACACAGTCAAATCATCTCTGTCAGTTAAGCAGGTGTTAAATGTCCCAATGAGACAGTGTTTGTCAAATTTTCTGCTACAAATAGGCTATTTTTTTTCATTAAAGATAAATGGTAAGGGTTAGCAGCTTTCAAATGCATATCAAACCTTAATGAATAACCCTCACCAAAAAATCAACTTAAAAGATGAACTATATTGATGAAATAGAGAAATATGGGAAAGACGAAAAGACAGCAGCTCAGAAAACTAATACTCTCCAATAAAACATTGAAAGAGTGGAGAAGATTATGATTTAATGAAATTTAGACCTTGTGAAAGCCAGTCGGATCTTAAAATCCCCTTCAGGGAAGAGTAGTAGGAAACAAAGGCAAGGAAATATTGTTGACACATGGGGAGACAGTCCTTTTCCTAGGCTTAGGGAAACAGAAATGTGTGTCCCCTGTAGTGTTTACCTGCAGGTATAAGGGCTTGCCTTGCTAGGACAGCTGCTTTTGTGCCAGGACTGACTTGTAAAAGCTGTGCCAGATGGAGATATGTGGCTGTTACTATTTTTTCATGTTCTTGGTCAGTGCAGCCAACTGGTGAAACTTGTGCCTAGATGAGGTTGTTTCCTTGGTATGGTTCTCACCTATAGGCCTTGCCTCAAATATTTCTTTTGCAAATACAGAGATGCTAGAAAGGACCTAACATGCCTTGATGCTTTGCAATTTTTTTCATGTCTTTTGTCTTTCTGCTTCGTAGCCATGCATCTGTTCTTATTCAAATTATAATGCACTTCCTTTGCCTTTCTTCTTCATATTTTCACGTTTTCCCTATTCAGCTTGATGATTTTTTTTAACAGTGGTAATTATTGGAGGTTTGCATTAATCATATTTGTGTCAGTTTGTACCCAGGAACACAAGAAGAATGAGTCCTGTTAGTATGCAAGCAAAACAGTCCCTTTGATAAAAATCATCAGCAGAAGAAATCCCCAGACAGACAGACAGACAGAGTATACGATGTATTAAACAATGCACTGCCCACACTTGGTTATGGCAGCTGGTGTGGGGTCAGTAGCTCTGACCCAGGAAGCTGTGACCGGTCTGGAGAGATGGTCCCAAGGAGATCGTCCTCCCGAGGCCCGGTGTCTTCCCTCAGCTGCTGGCAGGAGGGCCCCTGCAGAGGCTGTCAGCTCTTTAGTGATTGTCAGCTCGTGATTCCAGCTCAGCTCTGCAGGGCAGCCTCCAGGCCAGAGCAGGGAGAGAGAGACGAGAGGCCCGTGTGGCTGCTCCGCACGAGGCAGCTTTATTAGTTCGGCGAAGGGGAGCCAGGGACGAGCATCTCTCTGCCCTCGCAGGGGCAGGGGGCTTTATAGGGATACAGGGGGTGGGTGTCAGAGGGTAAAGGCCAATGGGCTACAAAGGATCTGCATAGGGTCTCCCAGAGGATTCTGGGTCTGTCTTCTTCTTGCCGTAACTGGAAAAGTGGTTGCCTTTGCAGGGGAGTTCTGCTGGGAGATTGAGCACTCTCCTTATCTCAGCAGTTGTCCCTCCAGGGCAATGGCTGGGCATGCCCTACACATGGTGTGTTAAAATTCTCTCTGCTTTCATTTCTCTACAAAAATTGTGCCCTGGGTCCAGACCTGCAGTTCAGAGATGATCAGCTAGTAGGAGAAGGCGATACCTTGAAGAAAAAGAGTGAAGGATACAAAAGAAATGCTGAAATGTGGGAACAACAAGGAAAGAGTGAAGCTGAAGTGAAAAGGAGAAGGTTGAAGTGAATCCTTGTGAGAGGAAAAGAGTATCACACCAAATGTCGAGGACTGCACAGAAGCTTTGGGCAAGGTTTATCAGGGAGACCCTCCTGTTGAGTCACAAGGAGCAGAAAGAACCCCCTTACTTTCTAAACTCCTCTGAAAGGAGTCTGGGTGTAGCTGGATCCACTTCTAGTCCCAGACTTTGTCAATGACTTGTGTCTAAAGGATTATATAGGTGTAATTGAACCTTCACATGACTTTGTCCCACAGGATTAAGGATATTAAGCCAAATATATAAATAAAATAAATGCTTTATTTAAATTGATGATGATAATGATAATGATTAGACAGAGACCTTAGTCAGTATTATTTACTACATAGTATAGATAATTATAACTTTTAATATAGCGCATTATTTATTAAATTTACAATTTCAAAGCTATCTTAATAATTATTAAGTAGAGATTGGTGTTATTTATCCATATCAATGACTTTGGGCAAACCTCTTTTGCTCAGCCTGGAGGAGTGACCTTGAGGGGCATCCCCATGCCAGGGAGGAGTCTCCATGCACTCCTGGAAGGGGTATGTTAGAAGTCCCTGCTGTTAAAAAGCGGGATTGGGCTTTTATAGTATAAAGTGACTGACTTGTCAGTCAGATGTTTCTGGCTGAGCTGTGTGGGCTGCATCCTCACCGGTGCCAGTTTCAGCTAGAAAACATGGTCTTCACATCCCCTGAATGTTTCACTTAGGGATTGATGAGTCACGCTGGTCTCAGCACTCTCCAACATCTGAAGCATTGTGACCCCACTTCTCCACCCACCGATAACTTTTGCAAATTGGTCAAAGTTTAAGCTGATTTACCCCCACTTAGGCAGAACATCCTGCTACACCAGAGCTTTTCAAGAAAACAGACATCTCCACTTTTGATGCTCTTGGGAGTGCTCTTATGAGGGGAGCCTCCCCAGGCCTTCATGGCAAGGATTTAAGGTGTAGGTATTATCTGGAATGAGGAAGCACAAAATGTTCCCCTGAACTGGGAATCCTTGGAAGAATTCATTGCCACTGACCTAACAGCTACACGACAGAACAACCCATTGTGGAGTTAAACACCACTTGCCTTTGCTCCCAAACTGCTTTCCCTGGAGCAATTTTTTCATTATCTCTGTTTACTAGGAAAGACTTAAGGAATAAGTACAAGAATCCTGTCTTCTTGATAAGCCTTAAAATTGGTACAGAGCTTGCAGTAGTGATATTAATAAAGGATCGCAACAGTTCAGCTATTAATACATTTTCTCTGGCAGAGCTTAGCAGAGTATGATGAATTCTGGGTAGACTATGTTATGCTAATTAACATAAATATAGGAAAGCCCTTTTCCCTTCTGAATATCAGAATACTCCAAATGAATACTGCAGTTAACATATGCACACAGGAGCACAAGATTACATGTATCACTGACAACATCATCTTATTAGCTATGAGCATATGTTTTGTACAAGGAGAGGCTCTGATTGTTAAAGGAAGGGCAGGATACTGGAGATGAGGTAAAGAAAAACAGCAGGCAGTGGAGCTCTTTGGATACAGCTCATAGAGACAACCTTGGAGACTTCTAAGAATGAAAACTGCCTGTTTCTACACAAACATACTTCTGCAGAATGGCTCTTCAGGGCCTTTTCTGGGGAAAAAAAATGACCCAATCTCCTCCTTTACATCACATTAATACCAGTTAATTAATGTGAACTCATTTTTTCCCTTTTAGTAAGAGCTATCATGTAAAGAGAAAGGGAAAAAAACCCAAGCCCCCAAAATACATCTTTGCCCTCAACAGTTCAAGTATTCAGTTCTATGGAAATGAACTCCCTTGTCTGAAATGTTTCCTTATATCATTCCCAAATATAATGACTCCATAAGAATAAATGGCTGGGGATGGGGAGGTGTTGTTTCCTTTCTCTCTAAATACTGTTTTGAAATAAGAAATGGAGAGACTTCCAACGCTTTTATACTCAGTTGACAGAATTGGATGCTGGTATGAAATATTGCTTTTAGAAAGATAACCAGGACTGTGTCACAGTGGGAGCTACAGTGGGATAATGAAGCACAATCCTTCTAATTACAAGACTGAAACAAAACAAAATGCTAATGCTTCCCAAATCACATGAAGTGCACAGACACAGTAAATGTTGCAAAGTGGAGGTCTTTATATCTTTTCCCTTTGTTTTAACAACCTTTTGAGCCAACAAGAATTTCTCTGCTACTGTAGTTACTCACATAAAGCAAACTTTGGCTCATGTCTACTAATGGCACTGATAGAGTGATTTAAACCCTTGAACCAAAGGTAGGAATTTAATGAGCAGCAAGAGCTTTGAATTTGAAGGCATGTGGGACAGAAGGTTGGGTCAAAGGTATCTAACAAAAGGCCAAGGATCTCTACCACAGACTGCTGAAATGAGCTCCTTTTGACACAACACTGAGTTTGCTGTAGGTTCCTGTCAAACTTTTGTCAGGCATTTGACAGAAATCCATTGAGAATGATGGAATTATTAGGTGGCCTTGAGGAACCTGGTGGAGTGCAGTGTCCCTGTCCATAGGAGGGGGATTGGAACTGTATGACCTTTAAGGTCGCTTCCAACCTGAACTACTCTATGATACTACATTTCTACTTGAGCTTGAATTGTATTTTCTCTGTGAATGCTTATGAACAATTTTATATATGAAAGCAGCAGGAGGAAGTGGAAAGAAATGGACAGCAGAAGTTCCTTTTGTTTTTTCCTTCATAACCTGCTAAAAGAGTCTGTTTTCTTCATCTCAAGTCTAAAAAATGACATCAGATGCCATATTTGAAGGACTGAGAAAATAGGGATATGAGCAGCCAGATCTAGCACAGAAGTCAAAGTTCCCCACTGTCTTTCTAGACTTTAACATGTTTGAGATTTTTTTTCTTATTTTTAGGAATGAAAATTTCTATTTGACCTGTATTGTGGTGCTGCAGCATAAAAAATTAAGAGGATACACAGTATCTTCTATTATTCAGTATTACTCTAAAGATACATCAAATGGAGTATGTTTTTCAGACTTGGGCTGGTCTGTCTGCTCTTACTTATGCTGCAGCAAATTCTCTGAGGGATAAATTACACAACTCGGAATCAGTTTGAAACAACAGAGTCCCACTTGGTTCCTGGTAATCACATTGGAGATGCACTTTGCACCATCCTATGCACAGAACATCTTGTATTATTCAGATGCATCTTTTTAGTCTCTGTTCTCTTTCAAGTGCACAAAACACAGGAGTAGGTCATGAAAAGTTCAGATTTTGGTGAGCCAGCGTTTGTAATTATGGTTCTAGCCTATGTGTTTGCTCATAGTAAAAGGAATATATGTATATATACCTAGACCATAGGCCTGACTGCACCAGATTTATCCTTTCTTTTCAGGTTGGAGGAAGGAAAGGTGAAGCAGAACAGAACCCAGCCTTCAGACATAAAATCCTATAAGGTTCTGTTTGGTCTTTGTCTTTTTCATTAAATTGTAGATACCTTTATTTACAAAATGCCTCTATCACCTATTCTCAATCCAAACAGACTTTTACATTTGATACCACATAAGTGTGATAAAGGTAAAAATATTCTCCAAAATGATGTGTGGGTCAATAAAGATGTGCTTGTTAGCAGAAGTGTAATACCAATATTGGCTATTGAGACAGATGCTTCAGAGAACAAATATGTCTCCTTCTGTCCCAGCAACAATTTAGTGTAGATCTGTATTCAGAACCATAGATAGTAAATGTCTTGGAAAGGGCTGAAGAAGTACAGCTTCTCCAAACATAATCTGTAGAGTTTTTATTACCAGGATCTAATAGTAAGACCTTCAGTGCATGGCTGTAGTTCTTTGAGCTTCAGGGTGGACTCCTGCAGTCCAAAAATTAAATGATCTAAGCTGCCTAACAGTTTTTTGGATTTAATTGCTCAGAAGCACATTGGGATTTTTTGTATATGACGTCTTGAATGTTGTACTATTTCTTCTTTTACGTGTGTTCTCTGTCAAACAGGTAAAGTTAAGATTTCCTCTATCTCACTGGTGCACTGTAGACATTAGTTAAGAGCTGGAAGTATTTAATTACTGTGATAATATAAGGCCATTATATCCCATTGATTGGAGGTAACTGGCTCTAGGGAATGCACTGTGTAAACATCTGAAGTGCTTTCCAGATATTAGTTATTGCCACATCATCTCCAATTAAAGGTAGGGAAATTAAGGCATGGAACAGTGAGCACTGTGACTTTCAAACACCACAAATCCCAGTTTAGACACTGAAATCCTCACTGAAATTTTCCAGCTGATTGCAGAGTTTTGATCTTTCCAAGCTTGCTGGAAATCTGTTGGGGAGATACAAAGGTATTTAGAAGATCTGAATGAGGCCTTTTGGTTTGGCCAAGTCATTCTTGCCTTCAGCTTTCCATCAGTTGTGTTAGTGCAGAGCTTCTGCTGGTTAATACAGCTTGTGCCTGATGATCTAAGGGCAAATTTTGGAAACTGGGGGCCAAGGCCCTGTTGTGCTGTGAGCTGCTGCAGTGAGACCTGGAAATTCCCAATTCAGATTCCCACATCTCCCACCCTTCCCAGTGGAACATCTTTCAGTGTCCAGTAGCTCCAAGTCACAGTTCTGGTCCAGCACAGCCCTGTCACAGACAGAAATGCTGAAAGGCAGCTGAGGCAGTGGGGAGGAATGTGGGCTTCCCTCCAACATCCACAAATTGCAACACTGCATTAATGCATTTAAATTAATGCTCTTGTAGCTCCTGGTGAGGACAAAAATATCTTGTGGTGGAGGCACTTTCCCTTTTAGTGATGCCTCCAAAGAACAAGGTCTTGACAGTCTGAAAAAATTAATTCTCTTTTTGAGCAGAAAGGTCAGCTACAGGTGAAGGAGCTGCACTGAGAATACCTTTAAACTGCTCTGTCTCTGGCCTCCATGATGAATTGCTGGGAGCTCTTTCTCCAAGCCTGGACATATTTAGACTTTCTTTGATAGATCATTCTTCTAAGGGCAGGCTGATTGGGCCAAGATAGGAGCAGATCAGTTGTCATTCAGCCTGGAAGTAGATAGCGATCTGGCAGAATGGATCCTCATCTACATCTCTTCCTCTGAGCTCTTCTTTTTATTCACTTGCTGGCTTCTGTGCTGAACTCTGTGAAATTCACAAGGGCCACCAGGACTCAAAGGAACAAGAAAGTACACAGGAAGGCATTAAAATGCATTTAAATCTCTTGAATTGGTGGGATTTAAACTGCAAGCGGATGCTGAGCTGGAAGCTTCTGCTAGCAATAGCAAAGTCTTGGGATGAGCTCTGGACCTTGCACTGCCCAAAACCTCTGCCATGCAATGGACAATAATTTCTATCACCTCACATTGTGGCATTAAGAGAAAGTGTAAACATTTTGTTTGAACCTTTTTCCCCCTATGAAATTGCAAAAGTGGGTTTGCAGTATTCTTCTGAAACTACAGAAAGGTGCCTGAACATTGCTCCAGGAAAAGCGTCCCCACTAGGATCAAATATCATCAAGTCCCCATGGCAGAAAAGAGTGACCATCAGATCCCCCAGGGTCTTAACTTGTCTTATATGTTCTGCAAACAGAAAAATGATGTCTTTTTACCTTAATAGAGCAACGTCCAGCTTAGGTAACCAAAATCTATGGCTGCAGCAGAGTTAAAAGTAATTTCTCTGCAGCCAGTTTAAATTTCTTGTGCACTAGGGAGGAAGGCACAGCACCCTGAACTTCCTCTGCTTGAGGAACACCCCTCAGCCATCATCAAGTCTTTGTTGGGTGGAGTTTGAGGCGTCTGAGGCTGTTACAATAGTACAACTACACACACTACATAGACTACAAATATAGGGGGAAAAAGATGCTGCACTGGAAAGCAACAAAAACTGGGTTGTGGCTGTCAGCAAATGAATCACAGACCCACACCATCAGGGAATCTGAATGGTTTATTCAAAGGAATGAGCCGATTTTATACACTTTTCTAAGGCACAGTATTTCCTTATATGGCATGACCTATCCCATGTTGCCACATCAGCAACACTTTCTCAATGTCCTTCTATGGGGTGGTCACTGTTCACCCATCCGTCAGCTCCTGGCAGGCTCCTCTCTGCAGGGCTCTGCCGTGTGACACCTCCTCCCCCCAGGGCCCGGTGGAGACAAGCCTCTGTGTGCTGCCATGTGCTCCTTTGTGCTGCCATGTGCTTCTGCAGGCAGGTTCTACAGCTCACAATTCTATCAATTCTACATTATAATTCCCCATACTGGCTGCTGTCAGGTTGCTGGATGCAAAACCAGTCATTGCAAATTCAACTCCATTAAAGAACCTCATGCAACTTCAACAGTACTTCAAGCAACCTCAACGCTCAGAAAGGACAGTGGGAGCAATCTGTTTCTGACTGTTCAAAATGCTGCATTTTGTCTTTGGCCACGTTTCTAATTTTATTACTGCTGGTTTGAACCTCTAAAAAAGAGCTTTGAACTGCTGAAACACACACTTCAAACCAGTCTTCAAAAGAAAGTTTATGACTCTGTCTAAGCTTCTGCAAAATAGGTTAAAACCCTTCCCTCAATTTTTTCTTTGTTTTCCTATTAACATATTTTGAGTTTGAAAAAAAAAAAAAAATCCCCTCAGCTCAGCCTAAAGTCCCACCAGGAATTTAGGAGTTTGAAACCATTCATCTCACAATGCTTTTGTTCTCATAGCTTGCTAGAAACATCTACCAAAGACTTCAACATCCTAGTGTACCTGGATATCACAAATGATCTTCTGGCTAACAAGATCAAGCTAAGCTTGAGTGCTCCTCAGTTTGATTTCAGTATCCAAGAAAACAATCACAGAATCATAGAATTGTAGAATGGTTTGTGCTGGAAACGACCTCAAAATCATCCAGTTCCAACCCACTGCCATAGGCAGGGAAATTTTCCACTAGACCAGGTGGCTCAGAGCCCCATCCAACCTCCAGCCATGGTCACAGCCCAGCATTTGCTGCTATGAGAATGGGATGGGACAGCAAGATGAACACACAGCCATTCATGGAAGAAATATTTTGTCTTTTCATCATAAAGTGAGAGAATAGAACTGATGTTTATCTTGGGAGCCCAGGAGGTTATGATGCCCTCTTTAAAAAGGTGAAACTTTACAACACTGAGGTGAGTCCAGGCTGCCTGAAGATTCCAACAAACATGTGGCCTTGCTACTGAACCTCAGTTAAAAATGTACCAAGTCTTCCCAATTTACAGGGTCACAGATCAGCAAACAGACATTTGACTGACTGGGAACAGCCTGTTTGGTCCCAGCTGCTCCCTGCTGCTGCCCTGGCTGCCCACGTGTGTCCTCGTTGTCCACCCCAAGGAGAAAGTACTGCACTGGTTTAAATGTCCCTGAAACTCTGAGCATGAGGAGCTGCTTGGATGCTGAAACCTTGAATAATTGTTTGCTCAGCCTTTTAGCAACTTCTTGCCAAACTTTTCCATTTTGTTGTTTTTATTTTGTTAAACTGAAATAGAATCAGCTTTCAAACTATTTTTAGTGAGCAAAAAACTTGTTTCCCAAGCAAAAGACTTCTCCAAAAACTTGTTTCCAAGAAAGAATAACAATAAAAAGAAAGAGCTTAGCTTAGCACATATTAATAAAAAAATTGGTTTCTTTTTTTTTAATCAAGTCATCCATTCAAAAGAAAACTCTCAGAGTCTTTAACTTATTGCTAAAGAATTTCCATGGGTTTATGTTCCTGTCAAAGTTTTCAGTTGACAGACCAGTATTCCCCTACCTGGGATGTTTCCGTTCCTCAGTTAGCCCTGATCTAAATTACTGATAAAATAAATGACAGCAACTTTGGGCACCAAAAGGAACCATCTGGTAGAGATGGGACTAACAGATGTGCTTTCACTGTCAGTGCCTCAGTCCACACACTTCAGAACTGCACTGACATACACCTCCTTGCTCACCTGCTCATTAATAATGTAGCATGCCTGCTCTTGCAGTGCTGAGGGATCCCATTCATCATGCCAGGCCCTGCACAATACCAGACGTTGTAGTCCTAAAGCACTGAAGCCCTAATGCTTCAGTGAACTGTGTGCACTGGCCTTGGAAGAAAATGAAGCACTGTACCAAATCCTCAGGAACTGAGACAACAGCTGCTCCCTGAATGGTACGTGGAGTAATATTGAACACAGCCACACAGGGAATAGGTAATAGTAGGAAAAGAAAGCAAGATCTTTTAAGTGCTACACCTACATACTAATTTCCAATTCAACTCTCCTCCTGAACAGATGAGAGCAAATCCTACTCCTTCCCACTCTGTCTTCTAGACACAGTTTCTGCTCAGTTTCTTTGGATTTTTCATTATGTAATCAAGCTAAGCAATAACATGATTTAAGAAGCACATCCATGTTGTCACTGCTCAGGTATCCTGGACTCATTCAGACCCACATTTGCAATGGTCCAGCAAGGTTGACTTGATAGGTAGGCAGAGGGTTGTTCCAAAGGAGAGCCTAGTGACGGTGTTCTCATGGCTAATTCCTAACCAGACTTTTGGAGGAATGGGAAAGATAATCGTAGTAGCAAAATGCTGCTCTGATAGTGCAGGGTCCCACATCATTCAAGGTGGGAGGTCTGGACATTTGTTCTCCAGGAAAGTGGAAAAAATATTTAATTTGGAAGACTCACAGTGCATCCCTTGCTCAGTAAGCTTCAGGAATTATGTGATATCTGGGAGCAGCAACAAGGTTTCAGCCACACTGTAGTTTCTTGCTGATTTTGGTACTGTGCATCATCAACATTGATCTTTGTGCAATAAAATGCAGTTTTCTACAATTGATTATGAACCTTTCCCCTTCTGAACACTAGCACATAGAAGGTGCAAATTATGAAACAGACAGCATTTGAGAACAACAAAAGTTGTAAATTTGAGAGCATCATTCAAAGGGCACTTGCGCATTAGGGTATGCCTGTTCAATTGCAAACCAAGAGAAAATAATGTTGTGAGCTCCTAGTATTGTGCAGCACACTGTTACTTTCAGCATGGAGAGACTGCATGGTCTGGAGAGCTGTGCCTGCTTGTGCAGGAAAATGTTCCTCTTGAGACAAGCCACCGAAAAACTGGGATTTGTGTGGTCTGGACTTAAGAGGATTTGCTGATCCTTCAGAGCTGGAGTGTTCAGAAAGCCCTGGAGGAGCAGCTTGTCAGAGACTGCTTCCGATGGGAGAGGGAAGTGTCATCTTGGAGATGAGTGGGCAAGGAAAAGGAGGCTGGAAATAGATTTTCAGTTTTATATTTGGGAAGACAGAAGTTGTCCTAAGACAGGGCAATTTCTTCCTGTGTTTGGAGAAGCAATAAGTGGCATCCTTGGAATGACTGGAGCGAAATCTTGCCGCTACCAAAGGCAGTGTAGACAAACTTTACCCTTAGGATCATTGCCAGCCCCTGGGATGTTCTCCTCCCAAGGGCTGAATTTGAAATGGGGATGGGATACCTATACAAACCTGAGCTGGGTTCCACATGTGAAGGATTGATAGCTGTAAATCATAGTGTAGTTCTGGGCTAAATTCCTTGAAATTAAAATATATGTGTTGGGGTTTCTAAGAGGTTGAGGTTTTTTTTTTTCTGTTAAAGGAATTTCCCCCCATTCTGTTACTAAGACGACAAATTGCTGGGTGCTTAAGGAAAAACAAAAGAGCTGCCCACTGGAGGTGGGGTGGGCCTGGCTACTCCTTTGTTTCACCTGGGTGTGGGGTCAATTCGCTCTCGGAGTTCGGAGAGAGAGAAGCTGCGGAGAGAGGAGCTGCTGGTTCTTTTCGGCCGTTCTTCCCTTTTCTGCGGAGAAAGATCCCAGGATCCCTGGCCCACCTTCCTTGCCCCATCGCTGCGTTGTAGCCCTGCTCGCCCTGCCTGCCTGGACCTCCGGGGGGTTCCCCGCTTGGATACATCTCGTCTGCCATCCGGGATTTGTGCTCAACCCTGCCGCTCCAGCCTGCCGCTCCAGCCTGCCGTTCCTGAAGGTCCAGCCGGACACCGGGATCGGCTGCCCAGGGCTTTGTGAAGCCTTTGTTCCATCCCTTCCCGGGATCCCAGGGCACCGGTGCCGCGTGCTCCCCGAGCTCGCTCCGGAGCACCCCCTGCAGCCGCGGGGGAACCATCGCACCTGCCCTGCTCACCGGGAGCCGCCAGCGCCCCTGCCGGCTGCGAGCGGAACTGCACCCGAGGGGAAAGGGCCTGACAGCCGAGAAGGCTGGGACTGGGTTTGTGTTTGCTGTTACTGCCATAGTTATTGTTGTTTGTTTGACTGGTTATACACATAGAGATATATAATAGTAAAGAACTGTTATTCCTATTTCTCACATCTTTGCCTAAAAGCCCTTGATTTCAAAATTATAATAACTTGGAGGGAAAGGGGTTACATCTGCCATTCCAAGGGAGGCTTCTGCCTTCCTTAGCAGACACCTGTCTTTCAAACTAAGACAGATCTTGGCACCCAATGTGGGGCTCGAGGGCATTAAGAGAGAGAGGTGAAAAAGGAATAACAGTTCCTGGATAACTTAATTTGGTGTGTTGGATATAGGAACCTTGTTAGGCAGCACTATGTGGTCTACTTTACCCTGGTTCGGGTGGCATGTGGCCGTGGCTATATCCTTCCCCTTTGCAGCTCCTTACCTAAACATGGGTCCTCTGACTAAGGCTACCATTGCTGTTATCCAGCTTGCACTATGGGTCGAGAAGGTGAGGAATTCATGGGTTTTTAACTTCCTCTGGAATGTAGGTACATGGATCACACACTGAGCTCATGTTTTTGGGGTTATGTTAAAAATGGTACCTTCTTTGAGGAAATGACACCAGGGGAAGTTTTCTCCCAACCCCTCAACCAGTTCTTTGGACCCACCCCACCAATTTTCGAAGAGTTTAGGTTCCCTCTGAGTACTAACCAACTGGTGTTGGTAGGCCTACTCTATTTAGCACTCAAGGATAAGTTGAGATTGGCTTGGATAACTACCCAGACACCAGCCCCAGAGACTAGAGATCCTACCCCAGAGACGGATCCTGCCCCAGAACCTGACATGGCCCCAGAGAGTAGAGTTCCTACCCCAGAGCCTGATCCTGCCCCAGAACCTGACATGGCCCCAGACACTAGAAATCCTACCCCAGAGCCTGATTCAGTCCCAGAGCCTGACACAGCCCCAGACACTAGAGACTCTGCCCCACAGCCTGATACCACCCAACAGCCCACCTCAGAAATGGACTACCCAAACTGGGTGGGGGTACTGGTGAAAGGGATGCAGGAGATGTGCCAGGAGATGGGCCAGGTGCACCAGGAGATATGCCAGGAGATGGGCCAGGTGCGCCAGGGGATATGCCAATTGCTAAGGGAATACACCTCCTCAGGCACTGAAAAACCCTCTCCCTGCCCCAAAGAGGGTGAGTCCGATGGTGCCGCAGTGGAACCCACGGATGTTACAACCATCCAGGTTTCAGCTGAACCACAAGGACAACCACAGCCAGAAGCAGTCTCCCCTGTGCAAAGGAGGAAGTGTAAGACCAAATCAGTACGCCCAGTTAATGATGATGGGGAACCAGGGCCCTCACAACCAGCAGGAGAGCCAGAGCCAGAAATCATCACTGAGTCCCTGTCGTACGACAGTCTCCGTGGTATGCAAGACAACATTGTGTGAAGGGGGCGTGAGCCTTATACCACCTGGCTGCTTCGGGTTTGGGACCTTATGGGCACAAGTGTGCAACTGGACAGTGGTGAGGCAAGGTATCTGGGATCGTTGACCCAGGACCCAGGTGTGGACCAGATATTTGTGAGGGAGCCAGGGCCCCTTTCTCTCTGGGAGCGGCTCTTAATGAGTGTGAGAGAAAGGTTCATTCACAAAGAAAGAATGCAGGAGTACCATCACAGAATGCAGTGGAAGACACTTGAGGAAGGGATCCAACAGCTAAGAGAAGTGGCAGTATTAGAGGTACTCTTTGGGAAGGATGGACAGCATGATAATGACCCCGATAAGGTCAGGTGCACAGGACAGATGATGTGGAACCTGGCAAAGCTAGGGCCACCGCAATACACCACCTTCATTGCAATGATTGATGCTGACAATAACCGAGAAACAGTGGGCTCTGTTGTCAACAAGCTCAGGAATTATGACAGTATGGTCAATGGTCCACTGAAAACTCATGTCTCTGCTGTGGTCCAGGACCTCAACGAGGAGATGAAGGAGATCAGGGAAGAGGTGAGGAAAATCAGTGTGGCACCGGTGCAAGTCACAGGCCCCCAAGTCAGAGCCTGTCATCCCCCTGCTAGAGAGAGAGGGTACACCCCACGAGCTGAGCTGTGGTTTTTCCTGTGTGAGCATGGGGAAGACATGAGAAGGTGGGATGGGAAACCCACTTCTATCCTGGCAGCGCGGGTGCGTGAACTCAAGGAGGGAGGCACTAACCGAGGGGGTTCTGCTAAGGTGAAAGTAGCCTCAGCCTCCCGTGACCGAGCTGCCAGGTATTACAAAAGGGAGGATGATATGTCAGATCCCCTTGAAGGTACCTCAAGCATGTACGCCCAGGGAAAGAATGATAACCAGGGCTAGAGGGGCCCTGCCTCTAGCCAGGAAGAGGCACGGGAGAACCGCGTTTTCTGGACGGTGTGGATTTGATGGCCTGGCACATCAGAGCCACAAAAATATGATGCATTGGTTGATACTGGGGCACAGTGTACTTTAATGCCATCGGGACATGTAGGGACAGAACCTGTATCCATCGCTGGGGTGACTGGGGCATCACAGCAGTTGACCCTTTTGGAAGCTGAGGTGAGCCTGACTGGGAAGGAGTGGCAAAAGCATCCGATTGTGACTGGCCCAGAGGCCCCGTGTATTCTGGGCATAGACTTCCTCCGGAATGGCTATTACAAAGATCCAGAAGGACTCAGGTGGGCATTTGGGATTGCTGCTGTGGAGGCAGAGGCCATTAGGCAATTGAACACCCTGCCTGGACTATCAGAGAATCCTTCTGCAGTTGGGCTCCTGAAAGTAGAAGAGCAACGAGTGCCAATTGCCACCTCGACAGTGCACCGCCGGCAGTATCGGACAAATCGAGATGCTGTGATCCCCATCCACAAGATGATTCGTGAGCTGGAGAGCCAAGGGGTGGTCAGCAAGACCCACTCACCCTTCAACAGCCCCATTTGGCCTGTGCGCAAGTCTGATGGGGAATGGAGATTGACTGTGGACTATCGTGCCTTGAATGAAGTGACTCCACCACTGAGCGCTGCCGTGCTGGACATGTTGGAGCTCCAGTATGAGCTGGAGTCCAAAGCAGCGAAGTGGTGCGCCACTACTGACCTTGCTAATGCATTTTTCTCCATTCCTCTGGCAGGAGAGTGCAGGCCTCAGTTTGCCTTCACCTGGAGGGGCGTGCAGTACACCTGGAATTGACAGCCCCAGGGGTGGAAGCACAGTCCCACCATCTGCCATGGACTGATCCAGGCTGCACTGGAAAAGGGTGAGGCCCCAGAACATCTGCAGTACATTGATGACATCATTGTGTGGGGGAACACCTCAACAGAAGTGTTGGAGAAAGGAGAGAGAATAATCCAAATTCTCCTGGAAGCTGGTTTCGCCATCAAGAAGAGCAAAGTCAAGGGACCTGCCCGAGAGATCCAGTTCCTGGGAGTAAAGTGGCAAGATGGACGACATCAGATTCCCACTGAGGTCATCAATAAGATCACAGCAATGTCTCCGCCGACCACCAAGAAGGAAACACAAGCTTTCCTAGATGCCATAGGTTTCAGGAGAATGCACGTTCCTGAGTACAGCCAGATCGTGAGCCCTCTCTACCTGGTTACCCGCAAGAAGAACGATTTCCACTGGGGCCCTGAACAGCAGCAAGCCTTTGCCCAGATCAAGCAGGAAATCGCTCACGCGGTAGCCCTTGGCCCAGTCAGGACAGGACCAGAGGTGAAGAACGTGCTCTACTCTGCAGCCGGGAACAATGGTCTGTCCTGGAGCCTCTGGCAAGAAGGTGCCTGGTGAGACTCGGGGCCGACCACTGGGATTCTGGAGCTAAACCTACAGAGGGTCTGAAGCCAACTACACTCCCACAGAGAAAGAAATCTTGTCAGCTTATGAAGGAGTCCAAGCTGCCTCAGAAGTACTTGGCACAGAGGCACAACTCCTCCTGGCACCCCGACTACCGGTGCTGGGGTGGATGTTCAAAGGAAAGGTTCCTTCTATGCATCGCCACTGATGCTACTTGGAGCAAATGGATTGCCCTCATCACGCAGCGCACCCGAATTGGAAACCCAAGTTGCCCTGGGATCTTGGAAATAATTACGAACTGGCCAGAAGGTGAGACTTTTGGGTTATCTTCTGAAGAAGAAGAGGAGCAGGTGACACGTGCTGAAGAAGCCCCACCATATAATGAGCTACCAGAGAGTGAAAGACAATATGCCCTCTTCACTGCCGCATTGTAGGCACTAGCCGGAAATGGAAAGCCGCTGTATGGAGCCCCACACGACAAGTTGCACAGGCTACGGAAGGAGAAGGTGGATCGAGCCAATTTGCTGAGCTCAAAGCCGTTCAATTAGCTCTGGACATAGCTGAAAGAGAGAAGTGGCCAAAGCTTTACCTTTACACTGATTCATGGATGGTAGCCAATGCTCTGTGGGGTCAGCTGGAAAGGTGGAATAAGGCAAACTGGCAGCGCAGAGGAAAACCAATCTGGGCTGCTGAGGAGTGGAAAGACATTGCCACTTGGGTAGAGAAGCTATCCGTGAAGGTCCGTCATGTAGATGCTCACATCCCCAAGAGCCGGGCTAACGAAGAACATCGTTAACAGCAAACAGGTAGATCAGGCTGCAAAAATAGAGGTGTCTCAGATAGACTTGGATTGGCAACATAAAGGAGAGATGTTCCTAGCTCGATGGGCCCATGATGCCTCAGGCCATCAGGGCAGAGATGCCACCTATAAGTGGGCACGAGATCGAGGGATGGATCTAACCATGGACAGTATCTCCCAGGTCATCCATGACTGTGAGACATGCGCTGCGATCAAGCAGGCCAAGCGGGTGAAGCCCCTGTGGTATGGTGGGCGGTGGTCCAAATACAAGTATGGGGAGGCCTGGCAGATTGATTACATCACACTGCCTCAAACCCGCCAAGGCAAGCGCTATGTGCTCACAATGGTAGAAGCCACCACAGGATGGCTGGAGACTTACCCTGTGCCTCATGGTACAGCCCGGAACACCATCCTGGGCCTTGAAAAGCAAGTCCTTTGGAGGCATGGCACCCCTGATAGAATCGAGTCTGACAATGGGACTCATTTCAAGAACAGCCTTATAAATACCTGGGCTAGAGAACATGGCATTGAGTGGGTGTACCACATCCCTTACCATGCACCAGCAGCTGGGAAGGTTGAGCGGTGTAATGTACTGCTTAAAACCACCTTAAAGGCACTGGGTGGGGGGACTTTCAAAAACTGGGAGGTGCATTTAGCAAGAGCCACCTGGTTAGTTAACACCCGAGGCTCCACCAGCCGAGCAGGCCCTGCCCAATCTGAACCCCTACAAATGACAGACTGGGATAAGGTTCCAGTGGTGCACGTGAGAGGTATGCTTGGAAAAACTGTTTGGGTTAAGTCTGCCTTGAGCAAAAGACAAACCCATCCATGGTTGGGTGGTCAACCCGCACCTGGTGGGTGATGCAAAGGGATGGAGAGACCCAATGCATACCTCAAGGGGACCTTGTTTTAGGGTGAACTACCCATGGCTCTGTACTTGTATCAGTATCGGCATGTATATATGTATATAATTCGGGTGATACATGTATTTATATGGTTAAAAGGGTTAAGTTTCATGTAACATTTTAGTATGGGAAAAAATTTGGGGTGGATAATGTTGGGGTTTCTAAGAGGTTGAGGGTTTTTTTTTTCTGTTAAAGGAATTTTCCCCCATTCTGTTACTAAGACGACAAATTGCTGGGTGCTTAAGGAAAAACAAAAGAGCTGCCCACTGGAGGTGGGGTGGGCCTGGCTACTCCTTTGTTTCACCTGGGTGTGGGGTCAGTTCGCTCTCGGAGTTCGGAGAGAAGCTGCGGAGAGAGGAGCTGCTGGTTCTTTTCGGCCGTTCTTCCTTTTCCTGTGGAGAAAGATCCCAGGATCCCCGGCCCACCTTCCTTGCCCCGCTGGAGGCCAGGCTGTGGCCACCCTGCCCCACCGCTGATTCGAGCCTTCGCTGCATTGTAGCCCTGCTCGCCCTGCCTGCCTGGACCTCCGGGGGGTTCCCCGCCTGGCTACATCGCGTCTGCCACCCGGGATTTGTGCTCATCCCTGCCGTTCCAGCCTGCCGCTCCAGCCTGCCGTTCCTGAAGGTCCAGCCGGACACCGGGATCGGCTGCCCAGGGCTTTGTGAAGCCTTTGTTCCATCCCTTCCCAGGATCCCAGGGCACCGGTGCCGCGTGCTCCCTGAGCTCGCTCCGGAGCACCCCCTGCAGCCGCGGGGGAACCATCGCACCTGTCCTGCTCACCGGGAGCCGCCAGCGCCCCTGCCGGCTGCGAGCGGAACTGCACCCGAGGGGAAAGGGCCTGACAGCCGAGAAGGCTGGGACTGGGTTTGTGATTGTTTGCTGCTACTGCCATAGTTATTGCTGTTTGTTTGACTGGTTATATATATATAATAGTAAAAAACTGTTATTCCTATTTCTCACATCTTTGCCTAAAAGCCCTTGATTTCAAAATTATAATAACTTGGAGGGAAAGGGGTTACATCTGCCATTCCAAGGGAGGCTTCTGCCTTCCTTAGCAGACACCTGTCTCTCAAACCAAGACAATATGTCAGGTACTTCAATCAATCCTTTGTGTAGCTGGGTGTTCAGAAGCAAGAAATGAGGTCATATTTAACTGGGAAGTTCTGGTGGCCAATTGGCCTGTGGCACAATGGACAGAGAGAGCTCTGGGTAAAACAGTCTCTGGTGCCAGAGACTTACGGTCATGATGAGAGAAAGAGGCTTCTCCCACGATGTCATGTTCTGTTATGTTAATCCACCCCAGTTTGGATTCCCCGGTTGGCTGTCAGCCTCTACCCCTCGTCACTCCCCCAGAGCTTCCCCATTGGTGCCCATTCCCTACTCCTGACTTTTCCCCACCCCCAGATAAAACTGTGAGCTTTGTCATTATGCTTGAATTTGCCCCTGCACTCTTTGACAGTGTAGCAGCAATAAATGCTCCTGCTGGAATGCACGCAAATGCCCTTCTCGACTCTTTGCTACCGACTCTAATACTGAACCCACCTGTGCGTCTGTGGGTGCACCTGGGACCCCACGGAGCCGGACAGAGATGGTAAGAAATGGTGCCCAGTGTGGGGCCTCAGACTACCCCCGACAGCGTCTCCAGTAGTTTCTGGATTTAAGTCGCATTTGAGCAGTCATTATCCCAAAGAAACCTCTGAGTTCTATCAGGGGCTTGGCAGGGGAGACCAACAACCTTCTACAGAAAGAGAAGACTGGTCTTAAGTTGGTGGACCAACCTCGAGACTTTTATTTGACCCTCTAAGGTAATATGGGTCACTTTTGTATCCTTTTCTGTTAATTTATTTTTATCTCGAGGGTTGGGAAGTGAGGGAGATGGGGGCAGAGTGCTCTCGTCTCCTGTGGGAAGTTTTTCTCTTGGTTCTAAGAGTCCTTGTTTGGGAAAATTATCATCATACCAGGGAAGGTTTAAAACATTTTATTCAGTGGTTATTTGAGCAGGGGTTAGTTGAGTATTTAAAGTGCTTTGTGTGATGGTTATTTATGTCGGGAAAAGGTTATTTGCTTTACAAGCTAGCAAAAGCTGTTCGTAGTCTTGGGGAACGGTGAGGAAATGTTAACCCCAGTTTAAAAAACCCTTTACTGCTTCCCTCTCCCTGCATCCCTGTTCCCTCTGCCCTGCTTCAAGGGAAACCGGGAGATGGATTCTGCCCGATGACACAGGTCTGCTACCATCTGCCTGCCTCCTCCCGGTTTTTTTTGTTCCCTGCCCGGGGTAGCAATGACCAGGCTACCCCCAGTTCCTCCCCAGACCTCTTCCCTGTACCCGCTTCCCTGGTTTTCTCTACTTCAGATTTGCTCCAAGATCGTGGTGGCAGCAGAGTCAGACCTGCAATCCCCGCTGCTACTTTTATTTTTAATTCTCCCACCTCCACTCCCCTCATCCAGCATGGCGGAGGCCACGTGGCGGAAGTGGCGGGCTTTTCACGCACGCGCGGTCCCCCTCCCCCACCTGCTCCCTCTTACGTTACCGCACCTCTTCCGTCCCTGGCCCCTCCCACGCGTTGGGCCCTTCCCCCTTCGGCGGGAGTTCCCGCCCCCAGCCGCAGATCCTGCATCTCCCTCCTGTGTCCCTGGGCCCTCCATCGGTGGTCCCGCTTGTGAGACCCAACCCACCACACGTTCCCACGCGGCCGAGACTGAGAGTGGGGGTGGTGGCAACCAGAAAGACTCCGGGACACTCAGAGACAGTGGCACCTCCGCGTGTGCTGCCCTGATCTCCTTCCCTTTGCTGCCCGGCCGTAGTGAGGCTGTGACAATGTGTGCTAGAGCACAAAGCGTTGCAAGAGCTGCTGCAAAAACACAACGCCTGTACCTGTTTTGTGAGGGGAGGTTGCAAAGCATTTGCGCCCGCCTGCTCTGAGCCCTGTGCTGGACCAGCCGCTCCTGCCAGGCTGAGTCTGCCCCTAAGCATTGGCTCTGCACCCCAGCTGAGCCGGTTTCGGGCCCCAGTAGCCCCAGCAGAAGCTGCAAGCGAAGCAGCAGTGACCCCCCCACAAAGCCCGCGGGGCTGCCCCAGCGTCACAACCCCGGTGGGTTCCTACCGCGGCTTGAAAAGCCCTGAGCCAAAGCCGTAGAGCAGCGCCGGCAGCAAGCCCAAGAACAGCTGCTAGAACTGCTGTCCGAGAGCACCCTACAGCTAAAGTCTGGCAGTGGCTACAGCCCCGGGCTGGACCTTACCTGGCAGCCCCGCGAGAGCTTGGAAATAATCCCCAAGGAGCCACAGCTGCAGAAAAAAGCGGCATTTGGGGACTCCCTAGAAGGCTTGAGACAGCCTGACGATACTAGAAGCAGAGCGAATCTAGTGCCCTTTGAACACAGACTGAAAAAGCGGTGGTAGCTGTGGCAGGTGCTAGAGAAGCCTGACCCCGCCACTCTCAAGGGCCCCAGCAAAGCTGCGTTCCTTCCCCATCACCGCTGCTTCCGAGCCCTCCTGCGACCCGCTGCCGGCTCGTGCCTGGCTGCCTCCCCCCACTGAGGCAGGGGCACGCCCCGCAGCTGACCCGGGACCGAGCCCCTCACTGCTGCTTGCCGCGGCTAGCCCAGACCACCCACATGACACAGAAATTGAAAAAGAAGTTTATTATTGTTCTCAGCCAGCTGGACTCGGCTCCCCCGATGTAGCAGCGGGCTGGAGCAAGCTCCTAGAGAGATGCTTTGCCCTGGCTCCCCCCACCCGCCCCAACTGCTGCCTGACTATCGCAGCGCTGCTGAACTGCGCCTCTCCCCCTGCTGCTGCTGTGCGAATGCCCTGAGGCTGCCAAGTTGCCGCAGTGGCTACCACTGCTCTGTGCCCGCGGCTGCAGGGGCCCCACCCGCATGGTGCCTTTCACCTTGGCACCAGCCCTGCCTGCAGTCCCCAGCCCTGTGCTGCACAAGAAGCAGAAAAAGAGGGGGGTCGCAGGAAACAAGCTGTAGAACCCCGACTGTTCCCAGAAAGCTGTGGGAGCGTCATGGGGGAAGATGTGAACCTGACCAGCTTGCAGGTGCAGCTAGAGCAGGCAGAACAGCAGCCAAAGAAACAGAATAGTGACTTCTCAGATTCTGATGCTAAGTGTGAAGACCAAAGGACTAGGGTGAAGAAGCCAAAGGCCATAGATGATACCTGGAAACTGCCAGAGAAAAACAGGCCCTGCAGCAGCCCAGTAAACACTGTTGCTGCAGACACAATGCCAACCAAGATAAACAGGGCGCAGCCAAAAGACCAGACCACCGCTGCTTGGAAACAGACATGGTGCAAAACAGCACCGATGTCCACCACAGAAACAGACACGCCCTCCCATCACCAGAACTGCAAACAAGACTTTGAATGGATAAGGCAAAACACCCTTGGTGTCTCCCCAGATCTAACCCTCTCTGTTACTTTCCCAACAGTTAATATTCCCCACCACCACCCCTCTGCTTTGCCTTTCCCACAGCCACACTCCCCAATACTCCTATTGACGTGTTTTCTGTTAACTTGCACTCCTCTCTTTATTTACTGCTTGTTATACCATTCCCCTTTCCCCAGACCTTGAAGTAAGAGAAAGGGGGAAGACAAAGGTCCCCTCACTTGAAACTGCAAAATTTTTAACTTTGTTTAAAACCCCAACAGAAGAAATTGCTAGAGCCTGTGCCCACATTCACCACCATGATGCCCAGCACCCAATACCTATCACCCTGCCAACCTCTGGATGCTCCTGGTACCACTGGCGATGGATACGTGGACTGTGCCACAGCCCAGAGAGAACTGTGCTGCTTCAACCTCACCACTGCCCGTGAGAGCATCCATTCCAGCATTCAGAGAGAAAATCCTCAGAAAGATTTGAGGACTTGTTGGGACATTGGGTTGTGGGTGCTTCTGATTGTTTTTATTGTTTTGTGTATGTTTAGTTGTTTGGGATATTTGGGTTTTGGGATCCTTGGGAGAGGCCTTTTTAATTAAGACAGAAAAGAGGAGTTGTGGTGTCCGATTGGCCTGTGGCACAAGGGACAGAGGGAGCTCTTGGTAAAACAGTCTCTGGTGCCAGATTCTTAACATTCATGGTGAGAGAAAGAGGCTTCTCCCGGGATGCATTGTTCTGTTATGTTAATCCACCCCAGTTTGAATTCCCCGGTTGGCTGTTGGCCTCTACCCCTTGTCACTCCCCCAGAGCTCCCCCATTGGTGCCCGTTCCCTACTCCTGACTTTTCCTCACCCCCAGATAAAACTGTGAGCTTTGGGATCATGTTGGTATTTGCCTCTGCACCCTTCGACAGTGTAGAACAATAAATGCTCCTGGCAGAGCGCACACAAATGCCCTTCTCGACACTTTGCTACCGACTGTAACACTGAACCCACCCGTGTGTCTGTGGGGGCACACGGGACCCTACAGAGCCAGGCAGGGACAATAATAGGAAGTGTCCAGTCTTGGAGATACTCAAAAGCCATCTGGACATGATCCTGGGCAACTGTCTGTTGGTGGCCCTGCTGGAGAACGGGGGTTGGATCAAGTGACCTCCAGTGTCCTTTCCAACCTCAATCTGTCCTTGATTCTGTGATTTTGGGAATATTTGAAGGCTGCTTCCTGCCCATCACAAAGAGCTCCAGCTGAAGTTATCAGGACTCTCCTGGAGTCTGTTGAGTGTTGTAAAGCAGATTGTACCATGAGGGCTTTCCAGACAACATCACTGTTTCAGCTTGTGTGATGCTTCACACAACCAGTTACAGTCCCACCCAGGGCTGGTGGTGAAATTGTACCAGTTATTCAATCATCCTCATATTTTACCATCAGTGATGGAGCCTAAGTAATGGAGAAACACAGTTCTGGCACACAAGACACTCAAAGCAAAGGCCTTTTCTGTCTTGCTCCACTAAAATGGACTTGACTGAGGAATTTGCAATGGATCTGTTTATAGCACTTTAAAACTGATATTCAGAGGTTTCTGCCATATGTAACCACCATTCCTTCCTCTTTTCTACTTCAAATTGTGCCACATGGCCATTTCTATTCTGCAGAAAATTAGAAGTATTGGATAAATATTTTTAGAAAATACCTAAAACAGGTGCTGGTTTGCTAAGCCTGACTGTTTCCTTGTATGAAAATAGGCAGCATAAAGGAAACCAGTGGGTAAGTATCCTGCAAAACACATGGTTGCAAGCACAACTTATGCAGGTCTGAAGGCAGAGAAGGAATTTGATGGGAGTCCTAGGCTGCACCTCTGAGTAACTCTATAGTGACTGATGTTGAATCTATAGCACATCAGATTTCCACTAATGACATTCCAATTGATTACTTTGATGCTAAAGCAAAATATCCAATTGAGAGACCCACTTTGATAGGGAAGAGACAATATTATCTTAGGCACAATATAGAACCTTAAAATTTATCTGAAATGAAATGAAAAAATCATTGCAGTCAGTACTGATTTCAATACTTATTCCTCAGAGTTGCCATCTGTAGTGATAAGAGTTCAAATGTCTGGATTTCAGGTTGATTGTGTGATGTCCCAACACCTGGAAGGGAGACTCTCACCTTAATTTCATTCACTTATAGTCAGGAGGGGAAGTGAGAAATTCCAAGCGGCTCAGAACAAGTCATAAAACATGAGACTGAGTGAAAGTGAAAGACCTGTGAAGACCCATCTTCATCTGCTTGCTTTTCTTCCCTGAAGAATTTTTCCTGACAGCCCTTTGACTTTTAATGATTTAGTGCTGCCCTGCCTTGTGTGCTAAAGGGGATGCCTGGAAATGAATCATGATAAGGCAGTTTTGACCATGTGAAAGCATTAAGCTCACTGAGTTGAGAAATAAAAAATGTTTCAGATGAGTAGTTTTTTCAAGAAAGTCAAGGACTAGGATGGTCAGAGCTCAGCACAGATGGGAGACCCAAGGTTTGAAGGCACTGATGCAATGTAAGAACCTCGCTGGCTGAAATCCCTATTCCTGTCTCAAAAACAAGAACTGTGCAAAATGATGGGACAAGATTATGGATGCACACATACACTGTGGCTGTGATAAGGATTCAGTAAGGGGAGTATGAGTGAATTATGGATGCTCTTTTGATTGGTTTTCAACGATCTTTTGATGGCATTAAGACAGTGTGAAGTTGCAATGTATTGATTTTGTTTTGCCCATGAAGTAATTTGCAGTGGTGGAGATTTATTTTCGCCTTTATGTTTTCCATGAAGCTGGCAGGCAGCAAGGCCAATGGCAGCTGGCAGTTGGTCTCCCATTCCGATGGATGCTCTTGTGCTCTGAGGATGTGAATGCCAGGAAAATCGATGCTTAGGGAGAGCAAAGCTGGCATGGGGGATTTCTGTGGCCTCATTTCTACATTGGCATTCAGGGATGTTTTCTGCTCGGCCAAAGATGCTGCAGTTGCAAACCAGGGAGCACTTGCCCTACTAGCTCTTGGACCAGGGGACCTGTCCTGGCAAGTCTTTCCCTCAAGTGGGAACTGTGAAGGTATTTTACAGTTGGTGTTTTATTTTGTTGGTTGTTCCTTTTTCTTTTAATGAATTTTACCCACTTTGGGAGCAGCAGCACGAGCCCTACAGTTATTTTTACTCTGAACACACAGCTAATATCTGCTCTGGCTTCCACTGCACAGAAAACAGCTTGGGCCAGCAGCTACTTTTCATTAGGTTTACCTGCAGTCTGGGGAAGGAAGAGCTGCCTGTCATAACCATCTTTTATTTTTCTGCACAGATTTGAGATTTCATGGACATCCCAACCAGTCTTCCACCAGCAGATTTAGGACTGGACACTGGTTTCAGTCTCCCCAACATGACTCTTGTGTGCCTGACCTGGTTTCATGAAATTCATGTAGTGATCTGGATGCCAGTGTGACATTTGTATCAGTTTGACCACCTGCAGATCACAGACCACAACTTCAAGTTAAACTAAGCCATAGCTTTTAAAAATAAAGATCGAACCTGCAACTCTGACTTAAGACCAAGTCTGAGGGTGTTTCATGCTTGACTAGTCTGTTCTGTCCTGTTCCAACCAGTTTTTCTGACTTTTTGGGCTACACTACTTGTTGGTTTAAGCCGCAGCTTTGATTCGTTCAATGATAATCCCCAGGAAACAAGCCCTTAAAAAAGAGTTTGACATGTAGCTGTAAGGAAGAGGGAGGACATTGATGTACAAAGAGGAAATGTTGCTGAACACAGAAGTCACAGTACAAAATTCAGGCTGGATGTTTGAACAACGTAGCTGTGACAGCATAGTCTGTGTCTGGGTTAGCAACCCCATAAATCAGCCCCCATGGGGCTTCAGGTCTCTTCTAAAGCCAGGCTGCTCCTGCTGCCTGAATTATCTGTGATATCAGTGCTATACTTGCAGTGTCTCATTTGGAATTCATCAATAGCGGTTTCCAGAGCATGCTCAGTTACACTGGTAGATTTTGTGGACATCCAAGTAGTAAGTTTTAAGAAAATAATTAAAAATGAGGTAGATTTGTGTGTGAACTGAGTCCTTCTTAAAGCTTTCGGAGCTTCAGAGGAAAGAGCATGAGGATGCTTGATGGAGCTTATACCAAAGGTTGAGTGGAAGTTGATGTTAGAGACCAGCTAAAAATGGGATTAGGTCTTGTCACTCTACATGAGAAACTAGAAGCCTTGAAGTACTGCAAAAATTTTGCTTTCTAAGATAGAGGAGCCAGAAGAAGGATAGAAAGAAAAGGGCAATAAAATTCAACATCAGTGCTTACACTGAAACTGAGATCCCACTTACTTCTGTGGTTATACAGCTTCACTCTCCATGCACTGGGTCTTGCTATATGTACAAGACTCCTGAGTCAAGAGGTCCTCAAGCTTCAAATCTTTCACCCCAGGAAGTGATCCCCATGGTTCTGCTCTTCACCTTTCTCAAAGCATGCCCTACTAGAGTGGGACATTATTAAAAAAAAAAAAATGCCCTAAGGTATATCACCGTGTCCTGCAGCCGTAGGGAGGAAGAGAGAAGATCCAGCAGGCAGGAATTGTGCAGCAAGATTGATTCATTTAATTATTTTACAAACTCTTTTATAGACTTTTTTCTTCATAGTCTAATTGGACAAAGGATCAGCCACCCCTTGGGGGTGATTGGCTAAAATCCTAAAACATCCATTGTCAAAATAGTTTTCTACTATATTATAAACAAGACTTTTCAAGGCTGCAGGTGTTTGGTTGTTTACATAACTCTGCTACCTCTTTTGTGAGAGAGAAAAGTCTCTCATGGACTTAGAAAATAGCAAGAAAATCCTTGCCAGCAGCATTTTTGTATCCGCAATTCCCCCTTTTTGTTTGATAACAACTCTACTATTAATCCTAAATAGAAATTTACATCCATTATTAATTCTAAATATGCCCTTAAGGCTTTAACTGACTCCATAACAAGAAATTTGAAGTTCAGTCTCTGCTTGTGGAAGGACCATCCCAGTCTCTGCTTGTAGAAGGACCATCTGCCTGATGGTCGACATCTTGGACATCATCAGAAGAGTCATTAGGCTGATGCTCTACATTCTGGTCACCATTTGGATGGTTGGCATTCTGGCCATCATTTGGAGGTTGCCTGTTCTGCCTCTGGTGCCGTAGGTCAGGGCGAACGCATTTTGCAGGTAGGCACCGTACCCCAATATCTGTGGAAAGGCAAGCATACCCACGACCCCAAACAATAAGCTCATGAGGGCCTTCCCACTGGTTAGTGAGTAAATTCCGTACCCAGACTTTTGCCCAGGCAGTTGTGTCTCGCCTGAAGACTGCAATGAAAGAAAATGATTCAGAATAACAGGATTATTTGATTTTTGTGGCACTGTAAGGTGATTAATTGTATACAAAGCTTTCTCTAGTCAGCTCTGTGGGGTTTCTCCATGCATTCCCCTTTTCTGTTTGTCCAAAACACGCTTCAGAGTACTATGAGCGCGTTCAACAATGGCTTGGCCAGTAGGAGAATGTGGGATACCGAAGATACAGTCTACACCCCATAGGTGCAAGAACTGCCGCATCTTCTCCGAGGCGTAGGCAGGACCATTATCAGTTTTCACAGAAGCTGGCACGCCCAGGACTGAGAAAGCCAATTTCCAATGGGCAGTGACATCATGGCCCTTCTCTCCAGTGTGAGCAGTAGCCCACATAGCCGAGGAGAAAGTGTCAATAGACACGTGCACATATTTTAGCCGACCAAATTCAGGGATGTGAGTTACTTTCGTTTGCTAAATCTGCAAGGCTTTTAGCCCTCTGGGGTTTACCCCCGCTGGCAAAGGCACAGCGAGTCCGTGACAGTCAGCACAAGCGCTGACAATGTCGCGCGCCTCGGTTGGCGTTAAATGAAACTGCTTCTGCAGGGTATGTGCACTTTGATGGAAGAAACCGTGCGATGCCTTGGCTTGTGCAATTCTGTCAGGCTGAGGCTGTACCCACGCAGGGTTGGCCAGCGTGTCAGCCCTGGCATTGCCTTCTGTTAGAAAACCTGGTAAATTGGTGTGACTTTGAATGTGCAGAATGTAATATGGATGCACTTGAGCCTGAATTGCAGACCACAAGGTTTGCAACAGTGAAAACAGAGTCACATTGTTCACCTCCTTCAGAAATGAACAATCTAAGCGTTGGGTTATGTCTGCTACATAAGCAGAGTCAGTAACCAAATTCAGAGGTTCCTGTGAGAATCGTTGAAAAGCCATGGTAACAGCCCTTAATTCAACTAACTGAGCAGAGCCTGACTCTGACTGGTGTGTTAGTCAACCACTGCAAAGGCAGTGTAGGATAATGTTCGCACTTACGCACAGTGACCCCTGCTAAAATTTGTCCCAATCTGTACCCCACAAGCTGCCAACACGTCCCGTCCCCAAAGGTTAAGGGAAATGGTAGCAACATAAGGCCTAATTGTTAGCTGTGTGCCCCTCTGAGTCCTTCACCATCACAGGCCATTCGCTTAAATAGGTCTGTCTGGTTCCTCCTAATCCTGCGATGGCCGATCCTGCTGGGGCTAAAGGCCATGAGGGAGGCCACGCAGAGAAGGAGATGATAGTTACATCAGCACCCGTATCAATCAAACCTCGAAGCTGAGTCTGGGGCGGAAGGGCGTTCGGCAGGATCAGGGTACATGTCATCTGTGGCCTTTGGTCAGAGATGTCTGCAGTCCAGAAGGCCTGTGGAATTCCCGTAGATCCACTGCCGCTATCTTTGTGAGTTTGTTGTTCTGTCCTGGGGACACAAGACTTAAAAGGCACTAATTTAGCAAGGCAGGTCTTTTCAGGAATAGTTACAGGGGGTTTTTGCGTGGAGACCATAGCGCAAATCTGACCTTTAAAGTCAGCGTCAATAACTCCTGAGTGCACTAAGGTTCCTTGATGGGTAACATCAGGTTTTTCCACCAGCATTGCACTGGATCCCTGGGCTAAGGGTCCATATGCATCCAAGGGAACCTTATAAATACCGCTAAAGTCTAAGACGACTGCGGCTGCGGTGTGGACATCTGATCCCTGGGTGCCGTCTGATCCCTGGGCACTGTCTCTAGGGTGGCTGGGTAGGCCTGTGCCTGTACCTGTGCCACTCTCTGGGGGAGCGACTGCTGGGGGAGAGCAATTCCCCCTCCTTGCACCCCGGTGGAAATTTCCCGAGAAAGGCCGACCATCGGCATGAGTCTGGGATCTACAATATTCCGAGCAATGCCCTGGCCTGCCACACCTCTTGCACTGGGGGATTGGTGTGTTCTCTTTTTGGCTTGGCTTAGGCTGATTCCGTTTTTTCGCCTGTTTTGGTTGCTTTGGTTCACGATCAGAAGATGCGTGAACAGGCTGCAGGAACGCAGCCAAAGCAGACCTTTTCTGGTTCCCAGATCCCACCTTAGTGCAGGCTTTGACCATGTCTGTTACCTCAGCGTCCCCTGGTAAGGCATCTATGATTTTTCTGTACTCTTCATTTGCGTTATCTCTCACTAACTGCCTTAACAACATCTGCCTTAACCCGTCATCCTCAACCTGCTTCTCAAGAGAAGCAGCGACTTTCTCTACAAAGGAGAGGAATGACTCTGATTTCCCTTGAACTATTTCAGTATATCGCTTTCTAGGTGCAACTCTATGGTTTTCAACAGGGCAGCCGTGACGACCTGTTGAGCTTGCTGCAGGATGCTAGAGGACAAAGTACCCTATAGGCTGGGATCAGAGAAGGGACCAGTCCTCATAAGATCATCTGTTCCCACTGCACATCTAGGATCGGCAGCAGGGAGCTGCATATTCCTTAATGCAGCCTTGTCGGCCAGCTTTCTCCAGGTTTTCTCAAAAACTGTAAATTGTATAGGTTGAAAGAGGATTTGACCTAAGTGTCTGATATCAAATGGAGAAAGCAAATCTGTATTTATCACCCTTATTATCTGCATAACTTCAGCAGAACTTAGCCCATGTTGTGCCATTTTGGATTGCAAATCGTGTGCAACCTTCCAAGCAATCACCTCATGCTTGTCATGCTCGCCTGAATTTGGGAGAACCTTATAACCTGGGAAAGCTTGGATCTCCCCTTTTGGGGAGTCACTACCATCCTGAACCTCTGGCACAGCCTGTGGATGGAGTGTAACAGCTTCCCGATTACCCCCAGAATCCTCAGATCTATTTGGCATTCCAAGTGTTTCCAATAACCTCCAGTCACCCTCCTCCAATGCTCGCATTTTAACTGACTCTAAGAAGCGACCGTAGTGGGTTGGACGCACTGTTACCGTGCAGTCCTGAAAGGTCCAGGGGCAAGACCGGAGCAGCCTTTTCCTTCACCGCCCGGCTACAGCAGCTTTACGCCCCGGGGCCAGAACCTCATCTGCCTCACTGCCTGACGATGAATCATCAGGCAAAGGCAACTCCGAGATGCTGGGAGCGAACAGAGGTGGACGGGGAGAGGCACATTGGCTAGGTTGGCTAGAGGCAGAACAGACAGCACAGACTACAGCTGGCTGCACTGCAGTTTGAAGCAGCCTCTTTATGGGATGCCATCTTGGCCATTTCCGACCAAACCGGTACTGGAGCTGCTGCGGCCGTCTCTGGGGGTGCAGCCGCACCTGGTGCTGCGCTCGTCCCTTCCACAGCGCTGGCGCCCGGTGACACCGCTGACCCTTGTTCTGCGGCCGCGTTCGGCACTGACGCTGGCCAGGGTGCAGCCGCCGCCGTCACCGCTTCCGGGTTTTCCCGCGGCAGCACTACTTCCAGGTTCGCCACTGGCCGCACCGCTTCCTGGTTCGGAGCCGTGTCTCCCGTGGGCGGCGCAGGCCCGAGGCACCCCGCATGGCAGGGTGCCTCTGGCATCTGCAGTAGCTGCTTTTGCAAACTGAACAGTTCCTCCAGCTGCCATGATATGTTTGGTAGCTCTGTCAGCAAAGGCAGATGCTGTATTAAAAGGTCAATGGCTCAGTTCTGCAGCAGTACAGAACAGTCCAGCACCATAGAGGGCAGTGGACCACACCCAGGCAGTCTTGGTGCAGTCATGCCTGGTGCTACGCCGGCCAAGAAGGTAGATCTGGACGTTCCTGGCGCAGCCAACGCATGCGCAGATGGGCTAGGAGCTGCCATGGTCCAATTCAGCAAGCTGCTAATTCGTGGCCCTGGATAAGCCCTGGCCGCTGCTGAGCCGAGCGGCAAGGCAGGCTGTGCGCCCTCCCACTGCCCCGACTCCCCCGCCTCTGCCGGCACGGGGTCCCTGGGGACCACGGAGTCCTGCGATTGTGCAGGGTGAGCCGGCGCAGGCTCTGCCCGTGGAGCCAGGGGTTTTTTTTGGATCCAGCACCACACGCCCCTGAAGCCCGGTGAGTGGGGTCCTGTTCGGACATTCCTCCGTCACTCATCATCGAAATAGGCGAGCCAGCTCTGCTGCCACAGTCAAGGTCTGTCAGCAGAATAAATAACGAATGCCAGGTTTTGTATAATTCTAACGCTGCTGGGTCCCCAGACAGGAGCTCGTGCCGGACAGCACAGCCAAGTTCCTGCCATAAGCCAAAGTCCAGGGCAGTGTCTCTGTCCATAGGAATCCCTTGCAAGGCAGCCCAATTTAATCATTCCTGATCTGAGTTCTCAGAAATGGAGGTGTGCATTATACTAAACACACCTTTCCAGACCGTTACGGCAGCGTTGGTTTGTGAGCTGCTGTTTGCCATTTTCTCAGTTCCACTGGACCTCCCGGTCCCAAGGGGAAAGAGGAGCAGCGTACCTCTAGAGAAATTTGACTTGGCTCGCAGCAGCAGGACACTTCGCAGGGTGCAGATCACTCCGGGTGCACCAAATATTGAAAAAAAATAATGCCCTAAGGTGTATTACCATGTCCCATGGCTGTAGGGAGGAGGAGAGAAGATCCAGCAGGCAGGAATTGTGCAGCAAGATTGATTCATTTAATTATTTTACAAACTCTTTTATAGACTTTTTTCTTCATAGTCTAATTGGACAAAGGATCAGCCACCCCTTGGGGGTGATTGGCTAAAATCCTAAAACATCCATTGTCAAAATAGTTTTCTACTATATTATAAACAAGACTTTTCAAGGCTGCAGGTGTTTGGTTGTTTACATAACTCTGCTACCTCTTTTGTGAGAGAGAAAAGTCTCTCATGGACTTAGAAAATAGCAAGAAAATCCTTGCTAGCAGCATTTTTGTATCCACAGGACATGACATTTTAATGACAGTTTCACTCACACTATAGACAGTGTTGCTTTCTGTTCCTGGTTCCTAGATAGCCTGACCATTTTTTCAAGTAGCAAAACTCTGTTTCACTTTCGCTGAAGCTCATGAGCAGCTGTTTGTCCATTTTGGTCCTAAAGCCTTTTTCACAGTAACTGATTTTCTATCTGCACTTTCCTTCTAGATGTTCCAGCTGAATATTTATGTGGCTGTACCAGAACACACTCTGCATGTTTGTGTGATGTTTACCAAGTGCTCCTGTGCTTTGTCATTCACAAGAATCCAGATGACCTATGAAAAAGCCAAGATAAAGCCATATTGACCAATAGATACAGTCCTGTTTTCCTCTGGTTTTAGGCTATTACCTCTTTGACTGAACCAGTTTTCTGTTTGATGAGGGCCAGCATTACCTACTGGGAGATGCTTATCAGCAGTCCCTCTGCACGTTCCTCTCAGAACCTGTTACAGCCTCCTGGCTGCCAGCTCCAGCTCAGCAGAAGCACTTGCTTTTGATTACAGAAATCTTCAGTGTCAGCCAAGGAGGTGGATACCAAACCTGAGCACGCTGGGTGCTGCCAGCAACACTTCATAAGTAATAGTAATGGAGTGTAATTGCTCATTAAGCCAAATCGTAGCCTGGAGCCCTCCATCTGGCCGAACTCCCTCCAACATCAGCAGGAGCTTTGCCAGGAGGTGTGCAATAGGGCTGGGGTCCCAAACAGTGGTATTGCCTATGAGGTACTGTAGCACCACTATTGGGGGCTGGTTCAGATCCCCTTGAAACAGTTGTGTGTCTTTGGATTGATTTAGAAGACTTTAGCCAACCCCCCTTGCTTTACACTGCTCAGCCAGTATGGCTACATCTGCGCAGCAGTTATCCCAGATGGAATATGGAGGAGGAGAATTCCTGACACTGAGCTGTGGGATTTTAATTTTAGAGAGGCGATGGAAACTCTTTCCTGTTGGGTCTCAAGTGGTGGTTTGTATGGGCGTGATTTGAGGCTTGAAAATGTCTCAGAAGCCTGCAACTGAAAAACCCCAACATGTAATTGATTTGAAAAGTGTTGTGTCCGTGGTGTGTTATAAAAACCAAACAAGCTGGCGTGCCTGCCTATCAATCACCTATTGCTATCTGACATTGGTGCAACCCTTTGCAAGTGAAAATAATTTACTGTCTCCCCCCATGAAAATTGTTTACCATCCCCATTTCGGTTTGAACATTTACTGTTGTGGTTCAAAGCTGTGATGAATTGGTTAGCTATAAATTGTCCTTCCTCTCCCCTTCTCCTCCCACCTCTTCTTAATGTAACACTGGGATGAAGGTTAAGGCATAGGGTGTTATCTGAAGCAACTGCTCCATTCTCAGTACCCCATACATCCTCGTTAATGCTTATAGCTCCCCTGTGGCATTGGGAAGTGTAATCGCTATTGTACTGAGGTAGAACAGGAGCTGGAGAGAGATAAATGGCCTAGTTATCAAAACTTCCTAGCCTCCCACAGCCCTCCTTGGGAATACAGCTATAAATGACATTCAAATGATGCTGATAGATGTTAGCTGAGCAGGCAGCAGAACGTGTGCAGTCCCGGTGCTGAGCCTGGGCTAGCCCCTTCTTGCTGATAATGTCAGGAGACCTCAGGATCCTGACACTGGCTGCTGACACTGGAGGCATGTACATGAGATACCACTCTGTCTGCTCTCATCTGCTTGTAGACAAATCCCTGGGGGTTGGAAAGGTTCAAAATTGGATGGTGACTGAGACACACTAATGCTGGAGCTTGCAGAGCTGAAGGAAGCAGTGTTTCTTCTCCTCTGGCACAGATTGTGCTCAGTTTAGACCCTCAGAGGGTGAAATATGGGAAGGAAAACAGCCTTTCTTCCACCCAGCTCTGCAATGACAGAAATGTCATTTTTGAGTGACCTGGGATAGTCTGGTCCAAAGTAGTATGGCCTGTGATGGGTCCAGAAATCACCTCCAGCAGCTCCCTTTGCATCTTTTGTCCTTCGTGGTGTGTAAAACAGGGAAAGGACTGCTCAGATCATAAATCCCTCAGGAATGGAACAGGAGCAGATAGAGTAGGTGGTAAATCTGCTTCTCTTATGAGTCTGGAAGGGCTCTTGGGTGTTTTGGCGTCTCTTCAGGAGATACCAGGAAAACTCCCCCATCTGGAGGAGGAGAACCTCCCATGAAAACAACCATCAATCTGTAAGGCTTTGTATTTTATTTTATTTTGTTCTACTTTATTTTATTTTATTTTATTTTATTTTATTTTATTTTACATTTTATTTTGCGTTTTATTTTATCATTTATTCAGTTTTACTGCATCTTATTTTATTTTTAGACGCTTCCATCCTCCCAAGGTGTAGCTATGCAAACGCTCAGCCCTGAAGGCAGGTTTTTACTCAAGAGCAGCGCTCAGAGGTGATGTTTCTAGTGCGTTGTGGCAGAAATCCGAGGGCACCAAAAGTGTAGGGCACACAAAATCTTATCTCTTCCCTTCTTCCTTACAGCCAAGAAACTGAAAGGAAAAGGGTCCAGGGCTGCTGACCACATCCCGTCAGGTTTTAGGTCCGAAGACTGGACCGGGGTGCAGGTTCAAATGGCAAAGCGGAGCGGGGAGTTCTTGGGTCCCACGGGTCGGGGCGGACCCCTCAGGTCTGCAGCGGGGCTCGGGACCGGCGCCGCTCCCTGCAGGAGCCCCCCGGGAGGGGACAGAAGCCGCGTCTCCTGCGAGAGACCCGCGCAAAAAGGCGCTCCCCGGCGGGGCTGGGGCTGCCCGGCCGTGCTGCTCCCAACCGCGGTCCGCGGGCGGAGGCTCCGGCTCGGCTCGGAGCGATCCGCAGCGGCAGCCAGCGCCTCCAGCCGCCCACCCGCCGCCTCTCCCGGCATCCTTCATCCCCATCCTCCGCTCCTTCCTGCTTCGGCGGTGGAAGCAGCCCCCCGCCGGGGGCCGGGGATGCCCTCCCCTCCTCTCCCTCCCTCCAGCCGCAACGGGGGAGGGGGGCTGTGATGCTGCAGGGGGATCCCCGGGAGTCGAGCGGGGTCTCCCCTTCCGCCGGCTGCCGGGATCTCCCCGCTCGGCGCCGGCGGCCCCAGCGGCGGCTGCTGGGGACTGGCAGCCCGGGGGTGGGGGGCCAAGGGGGGGCAGTGCCGTGGTGGGGGGCGGGTGCCGGTGTCCCCCACACCGTGGATGACTCGACAGCCGGGGCTGGGGGAGCGGGGGGCGGGCGCCCGGCTATTTGCTGGCTGCATACAATGGGCCACTCCCTAACGTGAGGGCTGGGGGGAGGCAGGAGCTGGGAGGAGGAGGAGGAAGAGGAGGCGGGGGGGGGGGGGTTGGGGGGAGGAAGGGGCTCGGGCATCGGGCTGGTAAATAAACTCCGCGATGATTCCCCTCCCTCGCGCCGGCCCAGGTGCGCGCCGCTCTCCTGCCCGCCCGCTGCCCGCCGGCGGGGGTGACCTGACGGGGATGTGACCGCCTCCCCCTGCCCACGGCTTCTTACCCCCTCCCTCCATATATATATATATATATATATATACGTACATACATACACCGATGAATATATATATATAAATATATAGAGAAGTCATTTTGGGGGGAGGGGCGGGGAGCTCGGATCATGGCCCTGGGGCTCCCGGGGCTGCCGCCGCCGATCTGCAGCTCGCCTCCGGGGCCCGCCGGCGACCATGGGGCTGAAGGCGCGGCGCGGCGCGGCGGGCGGTAGCGCGGCCGGCGGGGCGGCGGCGGCAGCGGGGCGGCGAGCGGCGGCCGGCGGCGACCCCGAGCAGGGCTCGCTGGCCCTCGGCACCGGCGGCGACCGCGACGGGACGCTGCTGCTGGAGGGCGGCGGGAAGGAGGAGGGCGGCAAGCGGAGCCCGCCGGGACTGGGGCTGCTGGCGAAGACCCCCCTGAGCCGCCCGGTGAAGCGGAACCACGCCAGGTACCGCCGCATCCAAACTTTGATCTACGACGCCCTGGAACGACCCCGCGGCTGGGCGCTGCTCTATCACGCCTTCGTGTGAGTACGCGGAGCGCGGAGCGGGGCTCCCGAGGGCGCGTCCGGGGCTGCCCCGGGGGGCTGCGCCCGGGGCCACCGTTTTGCTTTATCATTCTCGGCGTAAGGCTCTCGGGGGCTCGCTCCGGCGCCGGCTGTGTGTGGAGCAAGGGTCTGATACGGGGTGTGCTGCTGAGCCGCTTTATTTCTCTTATGTCGTCGGGTTTTCCAAAAGGAGCAGCTGCTTTAAACTCTTGTGTTTCTGTCTTGCCCGTACCTCCACGTTGCCTTGGAGTGGCATTCCCGAGCCTGTGTGTCTGAGGCATTGGAAAAAGGATGCCAGAAAGACCAGTCTCTGAGGGTTTTAAGGCTCAAAGTGCTTCAGGGGAACGCGGCCAGTTCAGCTCAGCCTGGAGCGTGAGGTTTAACTCGCTGTTACAGACCGCGAGTGAACCGATTCCTTCCGTAGTTGAAAGTGTCAAATGAAAACCATCGGATTTCGGTCCGATAAGCATCACCCCGCAGTGCATGAAACCCGAGCATTGCAGCGCTGTCAACCAGAAAGTTACACTGACCACAAGTGAACTGAAAGGAAATAAACTCGTTTTATGGCCCAAAGGTGACAAGTCAAGAGAATGACAACTGGTTTGCATTCCTAAAAATTCTGTTGCCTTAAGTTTACGTAAGGAGTATCGAAAAGATCATTCTGCAAACAGTATAGAATGGAGCTGAGAGAGTCCTATTAAAATAAATGTGTGTTTTAGTGTTGTGAATGTGTTTGAAAACCCAGGGGTTTATCAGTGATCACGGTGGTACTGTTTTTCTTTGGCACTACAAGGTGTGCAGAGCTCTATGTGACAGAGGATTTAAGCAGTGATTTCTGAAACTGGTCTATTCGCCAAAGACAAACAAAGCTCTCTAGGCTGCATGGGTTGTGAGCCTGAAGCTGGATCTCAGGAAATCCTGATCATTGGCATAGTCCTTGCACCTGCAAAAAACTTGAATGTAGGGCTGTGATTTTACCTCCAGGCACATTTTTATTTATATTTGCAGTGATTTAGCCCTGAGCAAGAATTAAAAGGCAATGTTCACTGCTGGAGTGCTGCTTGTGTACCACTCATTCATTGCTGCTCCCCTCTTTTCAGTGTTTATTCATAGAATAAAGTACATCTTGGGACAAAGGTCTTGCTTTCCAGCTTAATTTCTGTGAAAATGTGGAGACTCAATGCCATGCCACTTTTTCAGTTCTTTCACCTTCTTTTGCCACAGGAAAACTCTTGCTAGCAGGCAGGGAGTGACAGCACTTGAAGTGTGTTGTGCTGGGAAGGCTCTTTGGTCTGGAGCTTGCTGTTCAGTTGTGTTCAGTATTGCATAATGCTGCTTCTGGCTGGGGAGAGTCACATCTGGACAGAGGGGTACCCCTTTCATCCTGCCTTGGCCAACCCACACACATCAGTGAGGCTTTAGCACACAGCAGAGCACTGCGAGCAGTTTGCACCCCTCTGTGGCAGCTGAGTCAAATCTGTGCCCAGGCTTGTGTCTGGATATAAGCAATAGAGCAAGGGATGTGTCTGGAGAGGCTCAGGTGAGCTGATAGATTCACAATTATTTGCAGTGGTATAAGAATTTCCAAGTTGGAGCATTCATTTTAGCTCTCTAGATGTGTGGTTGACCTTAAGATACTTATGCAATATTGATCACAGAATGGAAAAAAAATCATGATGTTTGTAAGGTTTGATCCTTCTTAGGAGTGGACCTGACACTGTGTGGTCAGCGTCTCTTTGATGACTACTCAGTCCTTCAAAACTGAAATGTCAGTCTGACTCACAAAAGTCAGTAACAGTCTTGTGAAAACCATCAATGCCAAATTCAATATTAATGAAAATGAAACAGAACACTTCTAGAAGTCCTTATCCTTAAAGGAAGTAAAATGCCCAAGTCTGTCAGCCCAGCACAGGCACTCCATCCCCTCCCAGGACATCCAGGGGATCTTTCTGTCCAAGCTGGCCCCACTGTCTTTCTGTTTAGTCTCAGCTCCCTCTGAACTCAGATGAAGCTGTAGGGTCTTACCTCACTGTAGGATCCAACCCTACAAAAGGAATTTGCTGAGTGATGGAAGAGTGTGCTGAGATCTTGCTGACAGGCTTCAGAGCTTGTTCCTGCCGCTGGAGAAGGAAGACCTGCTCAAGAGCAGAAGCTGTGGGGAAGCAGCATCTAAGTTGATACCCAAAGTCTTTATTCTTGCTATCAAATGAATTGTCTTTTAACCTTTTTTCTTTCTTTAAAGGAGTCTCTATCATTTTGAGGTGCTGCTGTGACATGTGTAGTTCCATCCCAGCATCTCCCAGTGCCTCTTTTCACACTAGAATGGGTTACACTTTTCCTTGGGAAAGTGAGAGATTGCCAGTCTTCCCATAAAATCTACAAATTTGATCCTGTTTTAATTTTCAAGGAAAGTCCCATTTATCTTATCTTAATGGCATGTTACACTTTGTTTCATCTTCTGAGTAACTTTGCTGTAAGCACATGTACCCAAAATTAACCAGTAAAATTTTTTCTCTCATATACAAATAACCAGAGGATAAACAGCTGAGGGCCAAAAGGGATTTTGCAGCATGGCTGGATGTGATGAATCCAAGTATTCAGAGGTGTTTAATGAAGAGATGATGCAAAGCACTCTGATATTGTGTATATCCCAGGGTTTGGGAGGCAGGAAGCTGCCGATGGAAGAGGGTTGCAACTTTTCAAGACATGCTGAGGGTGTTGTGTGAGGGGCAGGAAGGGACTTTGACAAGGTCTTTGCAAAAGCTTTGGATGCCACAACTTTTGAAAGGGTGGTGCAGATGGGATCTTGTTAAATCCTACAGCGATGCACATATGGCTGCAAAGGGGTCGTGATCCTGTGTGTGTCTCACTGCTGTAATGTGCACATAAATACAGCTCATAAACGCTCGCTTTAGTTGGCGTTGGGTGTTCTGAAATGATTCAGTCTATTGAAGTAATTCAAGGAGAACTCATAAACGGGATCAGGCCCTGCCAAGCCCTAGGGACAGAGATGCAGAGGAGAAAGGGTAGTTCCTTTAATTCTTGATGGCAATTTTAGCGTTCAGCTTTCACTGGCAGTGATTAGAAGAAAGTGGCGTGAGATACATTCCTTGTGATTCTTCCTTCTTTGTTCTGCACAAGTGAGTTTGTCCAAGCCTATCCTTGGGGATTTGGTCCCTAAAGAAGCTGACTCTCTTTCCTTCACCATCTGAAAGCATTTATTCTCTGGTATCTCTACTAGACAAAAGATTCATCTATCACCCATGATATTCCCCTTTGATGGGTCACCAGGATTCGTGGACTTCTTGGCAATATGTCAATGTCTTAGTGACATAGTCTGTGAAAGAAATTTGTTTTTCCCATGAAAAATTTCACCTCTGTAAAGCTAAACTCTAGCTGAACACTTTCAGAATAAAATAAAATAAAATAAAATAAAATAAAATAAAATAAAATAAAATAAAAATAAATCTGATTTAACCTTTGAGATATTTCATTTGGAAATATCTCTTGGGGGTTGCAGGTCAGGCTACAGTCTATCCCTGTTCTTTTCTGAGCTCATATCACTGTAGGTACAGCTGATGTTCCCATGATGTTCTATATTTCCCTTTATGTTAGCCAGTGCAATGTATTGTAGGAAATCCCTGCAGCTGTGACTCGTGGGATGTGTGTTGTGGCCAGGGAGACAGACTCGAGACCTGTCCACCTCCACAAACCATCCAAATGCTTTAGTTATGCACAGAAGCATTAATGAGGAGAATGAAAAATTGAAATAAGTAAGATCTTTATTTTTCCAGTGTATTTTTAGTTGCAAGCACAAAATACTTGGTGGATAAAGGACAGAGTCCAGAAAGGTAACATAATATAGATCGTTTGGAATTTCAATTTGTGGAAAATTTTCAACCTGACTTAAAGAAAAGGGAGGATAAAGGAGAGGTAACGAGGAGATATTCTCATTTTCATACCATCTTCTGAGACAACTGCAGCATTTACTCTCATGGAAAAATAAGACTAGGAAAAGGTTTTGGATTAGATATCTCTTTTTGGGGAAGTGTGCAATATCACCTGCACTCTGCTGGTGTAGTCACCTCGATGTACCTGCTGATGAGAGGGGGAAGCCATGGGGAACCCTTCTCCATTTGCCATACAATCTTTCAGTACTGCTTAATACCTGGAATAAAAAGAGGAGGCAGAGTCATGCGATCCATCAAATCAGCAGCATTTCTGGTAAGCACCGGCAAGCACCTCTTGCATGACTGATTGTAGGTGGGTTGTTTGCAGAAAAGAGTGTCATGGGATTTGGGGAACAGGTTGAAGGTTTGGAGACTTTCCATTATTTTCCTCTTTGCCCTTCAGGAGATGCTCCATAAGATGTGCTCACGCCCCAGCCTCTGTGAGCCATCTGGAGGGAGATGGGAGAAGGTTTGGGGTGAAAAGAAGGGTGAATATGAATCCTTTCTTGGCTTATTTGGCATGGACTTGTATCTAAGCGAGTCCCTAGAGCAGCAGAGTGAGCCTGGTCCATTAGCAAGTGCCCTTTGCTTATGTGTGTGCCAATATGAGTTCTGCTTTAATTATTTATGCTAATTCATCATAATGCATGGATAAATATTCTGCAGTATACTTTGTAAAAAATAATGAAGTCTTAGTCATTGGAGACCTTACCACACACCTCTGCTCTTGCAGCTCCATCGAGGCTTGCGGAGCCGCCCTGGGATTGCATGTGGTTCGGGGGGGATGTGACTGTAGCTCAGCTGCTGGGATCAGCAGACGTGACAGAAGAAAGCTGGGATTTGCTGGGGGGAATGAGAAGGGGCAACACAGCCTGGGAAAGCCACTGGCTGGGTAACAAGTGGCTTGTGATCCCCAGCTCTGCCGGTCTGGAGTCCCTTCAGCAGCTCACAGGTGCCCAGTGCTTGCTTAAGCATCCAAACAGCCTCTGAAATTATGGACCAGGTCCTTTGGTGGGAACAGGTATTCACCTATAGCCTCAAATCTCTGTGCTTGGGCTTGGGTGCTGAGAGCAAGACCCACTCCACAGTGGGTACCCCAGGCTGGGTTGGTTTGCCCCGCATCCCATGTTGCCATGACTACGCTGCCTACTTACCAAGTTTTGGTGCTGCTCATGCCTGCTCAATGGCTCATGGGAGCTGCAGGCACAGCACATGGCTGCATGGTACACAAGGTGTGCTTCAGTGTCCCCCAACCTCCTGGGACTGCAGGTGCCTGAGCATCCTTCTGCAAGTTCAGTCCCCAGCTCAGGCCAGCCTCATCTGGATGGGCATCGGGATCCACAGTGGCCGGCGATGCCCCAGGGAGAGCATGGCATGAGGGTGGGCAGCAGCACTGCCAGTGCCAGCAAACAGTCAGCAGTTGGTCTTTTAGTGCTGCCAGCCCAGCTGAGGAACAGCCCCTCAAATAGAAGTCATAGTCCCTGGTGTAAGGTCTATAAAACTGAACAGTCCCCAAATTTAGTCAGTTTGACGAACAGTGATATAGCAGAGCCACCACGGCAGCCAGAAAATCAGGTTTTTCTTCTATTTGAGAGACTTGGTGAGAGGAGCAGCAGCATCTCAGTGCCACCCCAGCAGTTCTGGAGACACTGTCAGTGGTAAAACCCAGGACTAGACTTATCTCAGTATTCCAGCCTGGACTCTGGCCAGAGGTGTCACTCTTCATAAAAGCCGTCTCAGCCTCTTCACACGCCTCTGCTCCTTGCAGCAAACAGTGGATCATGATGGGGCACAGCAGGGTCTGGGCACTTCTGGGACAGCTGCTGGGTGAAGAGGATACCTGAGCTTTACTTCTTGTTTTAATCTGAGAGGGAGATTAGGGAAATGATACAAAAATGAGCAGGAAGAGACTTTCTATGACCGTTTTGCTCATTTTGCTGTAAAATGTAGGAACACACAAATTTAATGGAAAAAAATAGTAACTAAAGACTATGTGTCTTAAAAGCTGGATTAAAACAATAATACATACATATGACACCAATCATAAATCACTATGTGCTTGAGTGTGTGCAGGTGAACATGAAGGTACCCCAGCTGTTCCTACTTCTCCCAAAGACCACCCCAGAATCTACTCACCCAGCATATTTCTGTATTTTTTTGGTGCTCCCTGTCTTCAAATATCACTCAATTCAATCATTTTTATTTCTAGGTTACCCAACACACAAACCTGTGCATGTATGTAGAACATAATTCCGTATCCCTTGACTGTCAAAAAGTCCTTTGTGGCATTGAGATGCATGTGGAAGGTCAGACAATGGCATGCATATTCAAGGACAAGGTCTGAACTTGAGGAATTTGATTTAATAGCTGGAAGAAGCTTTCTGATCAAAATGGATCAATTGCAGATTAAGATAATTTATATGTTATTTTCAAACATAAAAGGCTGGTGACCTTAGACATAGCCAGGTGGCTGGGTACTATGGTATAAATAAATGATAATGTTTATTCTTGTATTTAATAATGTTATATTCCTTTTTTGTATTTAAGAATGCCATACTCTCTTGTGCATGGAACTTTACAGAAGGAATGGAGCCCTGCATCTGCTATTGCTTCTGGCAGATACTGTATTAAATGGGATAACTTAAATATTAATAGCTTTGCAGGGAATATGGTCCACTAGAGCTGTTAAGTGTATGCTGCCTTCTGTCTTAGGATGGTAGCTGGGAAACTTAGCATTTTCTGTGGAGAGAGGGACATGCCCTGGGATATTTAGGTTTTGGTAACCTACTTGGAAAAAGGCAATTTGGGAGAACTTCCAGGCTGGAAATCCATAAATTGCCTTCCCCAGTCTTAAGTGAACAAATTGCATAAAAGTGTATTTCACTTGGAGCAAGTGAAAGGTCCCACTGAAGTCAGGAGGAACCTATCCAAGGTGACACTGAGGTAATCCAAAGCAGAAGAGTGACTGGGATTTGGCAGAAAGCAGCACGAGGTATCATCACCTTCCTCTGCACAACCAACTCCTTGTTCCACTCAGGCCTGGTGAGATCCTTCTAAGCTCAAGTTCTCCACAGCATCTACCACACATCTTCAGGCTTTCCATAGCTTAACAACCACCTCTGGCTGTAGTCACCAGGATACCACCTTAGTGGTGCAAACCATGCTGAAATGAAGATTTAATATCTCTAACTCTGTTAAATCTCGGTCTGGAGAGATGCTGAGACCCTGACATGAGAAGCATCTGGTGTCTCTTGAGATGGCATTTGCTCTCACTCCCCTCCCACATGATTAATCTTGCCAAAGTGTTCCCCACTTTAATTTTTCTCAGTTGCTGGTACATGGTGATGGAACTGTACAGGTCCATTGTATGGCAGCTGCAGAGGAGGAATCCTCGTCCTCTCTCAGTTGCTGTTGTCTTTTACTTCCTTTGACTTTATATGCTTTATTTCATTTTATAGATACTTGGATCTTGCTTGTCCCCTTGTTTTCAGAGCTGTGGCTGAGAGCTGTACAAACGTGCTTTGCATTCCTTTGGCAACACATGTTGGCTTGTGATTGTCATGTTGACTCTCCAGTGATGTTTTTTTTTTAATCTCAAGTGCCTTTTATATTTACTTTCTTCTGTCCTCACTAGTGTTTTGATGACCTTCTAGATTAGTACCTCATAATTTTGCTAATATTCCATTTAGTTCTTTTTCTAGATCATTAAGGAAACACTTAGGCCAGAACTAACAAACACCATTCAGCATTTCACTAAGTAACAATTTCCCTGCTTCCTGGTTAATGCAATATAATTTTTTAGGGCTTTATTTATAGTTCTGAATCCAGTTTTTAATGTCATGCCGGTCCTCCCAGTCATCTGAATTAATACTAAACAAAAGATTTTATGAAATATTGCACCTCTGTCAAAACTGCAAATATTTCCTCATTTCTTTTTGTTCAAACCTGAGCTTCAGGCTGTTTATCTATTTAGTTCTGTGATGTGCATTTAATTGTTATCTTCCCATCTCAGATTTTTCATGCTTTTGACATGGTGCATATCTCATACAACAAAATAATTAATTGTTCCTGGTGCCATCCACCACTAGAGTAAAGCAATGCTGAAAGCTTAAATGTCCCAATCCATCCAGGTCCCAGTTCTTCTACGTTTTAGAGGAGCCATTAGATTTGGACTATACCTAACTTTAGGTCAAGGACAGAGACATTAATCCTAAACCAGAAGACTCTTTACAGGACATTCCCCACTGACTGTAAATTCAGAGTGTAAAATTTTCTGCTTTCAGTGGGGATGGAGGAGAAGCAAGTGCAGCTGTTGAGGGACTGATAGTGAAATCCCCAAAGTGCCTGGTGGGGAGCTGCCCACCAGTTCTCAGCAGTGCAGCATCAGCTTTGCTCCCCTCACGCCTCTCTATGCAGGCTCAGAGTGTTTATGAGGAGGGATTACACCCTGAGGAGGGAATGTCAAGAGCAGCTGATTGAAATTGCAGGGGAATTAGTTTAGGAAGGTAATTACACCAACTGGAATTTGCTCTTCTACCTTTGCTAACACTGCTGCTCCTGTGAGATGTGCTGGGAGAATTTCAGTGCACACAGCTGAGGCTCCCTGATCACACCTCAGACACTGTCTGTGCCCTGGCACCAGATGCACAGGGCCATGGCCCAGGACCAGCCTTGCTCTGCAGCTATGACAGCAGCTTTGCTTGTGCCCAGAGCAGTCACTAACCATGTCTTGGCTAATTGTCAAAGCTGTGCCAGGGATGTTCCCAAGCAGTGACACACGCTGCCTGACAGCACAACACTGCTGAGTGGTGGTTTTGTTCTGAGGTGAGAGTGACTGAGCACAGATCAAGTGCTGCCACAGACCTGGGACCACTCCCAGTAGGAGTCTGAGTGGGGCTCCCTGCTCAGGAGGCAAGTGAGGTCAGTGATGTGGACACTGGTCATGTCAGCTGGCCTCAGGCACAGAAAGCCAGGATGAGCATCTTTGGGTTACTAGAACAGACATAATTCTTGTATGTGAGATCTTACCACTTTGAGGATATCCTCCTGGGACTATGCAAAAAGCCACTTTTTGGGATGGAATCTTAGAATAATTTGAGTTGGAGGTGAGCTTTAAAGGTCTGGTCCAACCCCACTGCTGTGGGCAGGTACACCATCAGTTTCAGCAGGTTACTCAGAGCCCCATCCAACATGGCCTTGAACATTTCTGGGGATGGGACATCCACTACCTCTCTGGGCAGTCTGTGCCAGTGTTTTGTCACCCTTATTGTGAATATATTCTTCCTTATATTTAATCTAAATTGACTTTCTTCATTTAAAAACATTAGCCCTGGGATAAGACATTTTACTTAGACAAAGGCCCATGAAATCCTACCCCACTGAAATAATACAGGTTTCACCCTAGGTGTGTGTTCAATAACACATTTTACATTCTACCTCTTTTCTCTTTCCTGTTTATGGGACTTTGCCATGGCTTTTGCCTTTTATGTTTCAACATTGCTTGTGCTGATCAAACTCCCATGGAGGTTTCAACACTTCACCCCCACATCTTGGCATATTAACAAAAAAATACATTTTTGTGATACAAATCCGGGAGGAAGAGCCCACTGATCATTCATTACTGAACTTCTTGTGTAAAATGTGAAGATATTCCTAGTTGTGTTGCTGCTGATATTTGTCTATTTCTTCTGATTGTGTCTCACTCATTGTTGTAGATGTTGCTCCATTACCTTGTAATGTCCTGGGTGTAGAGGTGGGATTTGGCAGAGGAAGGCTCATGACAGTTCCTGCTCTCAGAACATGGTGCTATCACATAGTACAGTGTCAAATACACTACTCTCTTCAGTCTTAAATTACTTCCACAAACTGCATTTCCTTGTTCTTCCTCAGGGCTTGAGTGTCAGTCTTTCCACAACGGGTTCCATCCATCTAGCACATTAGGTAGCTGTCTGGAATTCTTTTACAGCTGCTGAAGAAAAACAGGAAATGGAACTTTCCAGAGGGCAATTAATCTCATTCTAAAGACAATTTTAAGAAAGACCTCTTGCAGCGCCTGAAACATTTCACTGACTACAAAGGAGACTTCATGGAACTAATTTAAATTTAGGTATTTGCACTGAAAACACCTGAGGAATGGGAAACTTTCTACCTGACCTGAGGGGCAAAGATCAAAGCCACATTAGGACAGCTAAATGTAAATATGTTCATGTACGGTTTGTTGTGTGCAGTAGGTATTTAGCTTTTCTTTATAGTCAGTGGAGATTTAGTCAATGCAATCAATAGACTTTAGGGTAGAATTCATCCAACCAGATGTGAGGATCTGCTTTACATGGAGATAAATCACAGCTGCAGCTCCACTGAGGAACTCTCCCTTCTCTATAGCAGGAGCTGATCTCTGGTAAATGTCTACAGTAAAAGCCACATTCAGACAGATGAGTTGTACCTCTAAAGGCAACAGGAAAATTATTCTTATTATCACATAGGCTTTTATTAATATGAGGCTCAATTCTAATTCTCTTTCCTCAAGACCTTTATATATGTGACTGCTTAGTATCCCAGGCCATGACAAGCTTACAGTCATCCCTGATACTATGCCAAAGAAAATAACATTTCACTAGTTTTAAGATCTTTCTCTAGGTGGGATTATTGAGTTTAGCTTTCCATCTTCCTTTTGTTCTCTGTTTTGCCTTGGGCTTTATCTCCCTGAGCCCTCACATAAATTTGCTTTTGATTTGTGATTATAATTGCAATTGATTTTGAGGTCACATTCAAACCAGACATAACTACCTGTTGTACTGAGCTTTAAATCTAAGGCTGTGATTGACTCTCTTTTCCCTTTGTCTTTTGTATTTACACCAGCACAGGAGCTACTGTGCTGGGAGTTTCCAGCATCAGTCCTGCTTCTTCCTGTTCCTGAATTTCTGTCCATTTGCATTGCTCCTCTTGACTCAATCACTCCAAATTACCTCCCAAAATCAATAAACATGCAAGACTGTTTTCTAGGCGCCTTTTAGGGATCAGAAAACACTTTGAGGGTGGCTTGAACATTGTCCTTTTAAAGCCTGTAACAAGTGTAGAAGGTCAATTTGAATGACCTGGTGTGAATGAGGGTGATCATGAGGGTCATTCATGGGCCCAGACAGTTTTTTAAGTGCTACAGTTTTCTGTATAAAACTGAGGACTTTGCAGAGGTATAAGCACCACTCAGTATTTTCAAGGGTGTGCTCACTTTCATACACCAGCTGGAGCATGAAACCAGCATAATTGTACCTAATGCTGAAAATCATCAGAAAACTGTACAAAATCTGGATGCATGCAAATGCCCTGACATAAAGAAGTGTATTTGGGTGGTGGTGTATTCCTTTAACAGCTGCTAGTTTGTGTTTTGCCTGTTTTTGCAGAAATACTGAGCCAGAAACCTCTTTTAGTCATGTCAGTGCAAATGTAGAGTAAATCTATTACAGTCAGAAGAACAATTGGATTTGGCTGATGCACCACAAGCTTGTTCTGGACACAATACAATTTTTTTTTTTTTTATTTTAATGGATATTCTGCTAGTACCAGAGGCCAGGATCAAGGCCCTGCACCTCTGGTGAGGTACTTGCTGTGACAACACACTTGTCCTCTCAGTAGGGTAAGACAGCTTGAGGAGTGGGGTAAACAGCAGAGATGGAGATCCCCAGGCAAAATAACAAGCGAGCACCAACTTATCCCAGAGCTGCGAGTGTTCAAACCAGTGGTCATGGCCTGTTTCCTTCATGTTAGGAGGTGATTTATACAATTGTGGAGGCTTTCCTTCCCTCCCTGCTCCTCAAAGACCAGAGAGGATTTTTTTCCTCCCTCATAAATCCAGTTAATTGGGTAACAAACCCAGTGCAGATAAGCTGGGGAAGTTATGAAAGTGAAGGGCTGTATTTCTGCACATTTCTTGGTGTAGGTCGTGTCTGATATTGGGGCAGTAGAAGGGAGTTGACAACTGCAAACATAAAGCCATTTAATTTGGAAGGTTTTAGAGGTCTTCAGTCCAGTTCACAGAGCAAGGTTAACTTCAATCTCAAATCAAGTTGCTTGGGGCTGTATCCAGTTGAGTTTTGTGCATCTCCAAGATTTGAACCCCATTATATTGTGGGGAGCAATACATTTGGTTGCTCTTCACAGAATATGTTGTTTACTGTGTTACACATGATGTAGAGACTTCTAGGCCCAGAGTCATGGAGAGTTTTCTTCCTCTCCACTCCACTCAATCCTAAGTGTGCATGGACAGCAGTGAGGTGTAGCATCTAGAGAGAGATGCTGGGCAGGTCAGCCCAGTGTAGAGGAAACAATGTTCATATTTAGCTACAAAGGAAGTTGTGTGTCTCTAGGCTAACTCAAACCAGTGTTGTCTGTGTTTGGAGTACTGACTCTGGGAAATGCTAGGTATAGTTTTCATTAATCAGTAGAGTTCATTGAAGACAGGAAACCTTTCCCAATTACTTTTTTTTTTTTTAACAGGTGTTGTAATTTGCTATTTCCACCAATTCTTCGTCATTCAGAAGAATCATTGTCTCAACTCTACAACTACTAACTTTCCCATCTCTTTCTCCCTGTCCCTCACTCAATCCCATCTTCCCTCTTTCCCTTGATGGCATCCATCACCTCACTACTGAAGAAAAGTACTAATCATTGGATCGTCCAGCTGTGCTTCATGTGTGATCCCTCAGCCTTTCCTACTTGATGTGACTAGGACAGCAGAGATCAGTCTGAGTTAAAATCCCTAGACCTAAGTTCTGATAGCAGGTTGATGGAGATGGCATGACAAGTTGTCTCTTACTCATACACAGCTGTATTTACTTTTTGGTCTTTTTTTACCTTTTTTTTTAACTTACTGGATTTTGACACTGAGTTCACCTATGTCAGGATTAAAACTGTGCCTCTAATTCCCTCAGAGCAAGGACTCATCAAGAATTACTTTATCCATATGGAACAAGGTAGTTTAGGTGCAAGAATTGTCTCTGAATCACCTTGTGCTCCAACAACATTAGTATTTCTTTTTTGGTTGCACAGCTCCCTGGTGCCAGGCAATATGGCATCCAGGGATAAGGTCCTCCACCGGGCCACCTGTGACTCTTGGGCAAGGCTTTTTGAGTCCCTATGCAAACAAATCCTTGTAGAAGAAGCTTGTAGATCTGTTGAGATTCAGGCCCACACACTTGTGAGTCACAGTTCCTGATCACTCTTTACCCAGGGGTGGTGATGGTATTGGGAAAGAGTGATTTATTGATGACCTGGGGAGGTAACAGCTTCCTTGTGGTGACTCAGCTGTTCTCTCAAGAAAGAGGGAATAAGAAGTGGAGGTGGACACCCATTGCTCTTCCCAGAAAGGATACAAATGGAACTAATATCTGTCCCTGGTCTCAGTGGAAGGAGGAAGTGGTTTAGGACTACAGCATAGTCCATGACCTGCATGTTACTTCATGCACAGCCTGAATCACATCTGCAGCTGTTGGTCCCAGAGTCAAGATGATAATACCATATCCTGGTTTGCAGCTCCATTTGCTGCCAGTGTTGATAACCAAGAAATTAGAAATGGGAGCTCTTGGTGTGACAATAACTGGACAGCAACTTTCTGTAGCAGTTGAGCACATAGCCAGGGCTGAACTCCTGAGTCGCCACATTCTCCAGCAAATGGGATGAGAAAGAACATTGCTCCCAGAGATCAGAGAAGGACACAATCACCTCCAAAGCAACATTTTGTTGGACACTGTAGGGAAAATCTGCTGTTATAGAGTAATACCTTATAGTTTTCTGGAAACAGTAACTCTAAAGAAAACACCATTAGGATGAGTGAAGAAAAGAGATTTCGAGCAGATGGAAATCTGTCTTTGTTGGCAATGCTTGTTTTCACTTACTCTACCGCAAGTTAATTTCCCATCAACTTAAAGTAGATAATGTGTTTATTAGCATTAATCTGAGATCTCCATCACTGTTTGTTCCAGGCTGTGAAGATGGAGTTTCTGTTTTACTAGAGGGCTTTTTAATTGCAAAAATGATGATATAGCACAATTGGAAGATGATGCAAGATAACTTCAGGCTATACATAAGGTCTAATAGCAGATCAGGTATCTGCTGGAAGAATTAGCACAAGAAATTATCAATTTTCCACTTGTCATTTTTAAACCAAACTTGGAGAATTTTCTAGAAGACAGCTGTAGGCTGTAGCTTAGCTGCATAATATGGGCTAAATCAATAATTTTGTATATTCTTGGCTGTTGAATAAGCAGGACTTCAAGTTATAGCCAGGAATATGTTGGGTTTGGGAGTTGTGGTTTTCTTGTTTTTTTGTTTTTTGTCTTTAAATTTAGCAACAGATAAGCAAATGAGCAATGAAATAACTCAGGAAAAAGAGATTTACTTGTCTCTTAACTGTACTGTTAACATCATAATGTAACATAACAGAAGTAGTAGCAGTTACAGTAATTGTGCTGGGATGCTTAAGACTAAATGTAGATGTCTTCTCTATGTCTAAATGTGTAATTTCAATCTCCTCACATGCTGGTATAAACCACTTCTACAGGACCACTGTTGATCTTGAGCTCATCCTGAAGTAAATGAGGCAGTGATTTATCATACCTGGATTACCAGCGATTGTGCCAAATGAAGAGCTGTTCCTTGACTGTAACAGGAGCTAAGCAATACATGGCTTAGATGTAGAAATATACATTACAAACAGTGAGAGGAATTTTATCCTAATCGCATTGTTGAAGGCCTTGTGGGGATAATAACTTTGTGAAGTACTCTGGGCATGAGGATAGAGCAGAGCCATCCTTTTTGGCCTTGAGATGACTACGCCAAATGCTAAAGTCTCGTACAGTCTAAAGTCTGAAATACCCTTCCCAAAGTGTGTAAATGCATGAACCAAGATCACCAAATTTCTGCAGTGCTGAGTTCTAATTCAATCTTGTACCTAAATCTTCTTGTGATGCCTTTTAGGCTCGCCTTGTGGTGACCTCTGCTGATGTCCCCTGGGCTCCACATGCATTCAGAACGTAAAGTTCTCGTTTTACAGGTTTGCAGGACTGGGCTCAGAAATTGTTGCTGGTCTTTCTGGTCATTGTAGTCCCTACACTGATGGCCAAATAATGGTTGCCAGAATGTGGTGTTTTGGTTTTGTTTTTTTTCTTATTGGAAATGTCTCCAAGTCAATGTTATCCTATTCAGAACACAAACACCTAACTGTATCTCTTCAGTTATTTAAAAAAGCAATTGCAATATGGTCATTTCTTCAGCTGTCAGTTCTGTTGAAGAGTGGGATGTAATTTTTAGGTGTCCATGCAGTCTCTTTGCCACTGATCCTGTAAGGAGAACAGATGGACCTGTCTGATGTCTGCCTTGTCCAGAGGGAAAAAAGAATGATTTTCAGCCCACTCGGTTAAAAAAAAAAAAGAGAAGGGAGAGGAAAAATAAGCAATAAAGCCCATGTTTTTTAGAGTGAGGTAAGACAGCAATAGCTCAGGGAAGAAGCCAGCAGCTTTGAAAGCAGTTCCAGTGATGGTGACAAAACAGCAGCTGAGCTGGAGAAGGAGGAAAGGGAGATGTTGGAAACAGAGTTGCAAAAAGGAGAGGAAAGAGGAATAATCTCATTGTGAGACATAAAAGAGAAGGAGGAGGGGAATTAAGATTACTCTTGCAGGTGAATGCTTTAGAAGCGCTTAGTGGTGGTGCTGCTTGTATGGAGAAAACGACATAATTGCCCTCCTGGTGCTTTGGTGGCTGTTTCAGGCAAGTTGCCTATTTTCCTCTGATTGCAAAGTGACTACAGTGTGAAACCTGATGTTGTTGGTGGTCTACAGGGAGACCCAGTGTGCTCTGGGTGGGCTGAGAACAGCCCAAGAGCTGGTCAGTAGTGAGGAGTCTTGCCTAGGGAGTGGTGGAAAGCAGCTGTTTGTTGCTTGAACTATTCCTGTGCTGCAGAGAGCCAGGGGACTGTGATTTCTGAGGTGTATCCATTGTCTTTGTAGATGTCATGGTTGTCACCTCTTGGCAGCACAGAACTGTGAGTTACATCCTGACACCTAAAGAGCAGGAGATTGAAGCTTCTTTTGTTATTCCAGTACAGAGTGGAGCCCTCAGAGCTGAAATCCTAGGATAGTGTGCTTTGTGGCAATTTGGGGCTTTCCTGGCACAGTGAACCTCTTTCTCTCCCCTACAGGCTCATAGATCAGCTGCAAAACCTGAAGAAAATCTAAAGAATAAAGAGAGAGACCAAAGAAGCAGCATTTTTCAGGCATGTTAAATGTAAGAGAATAGAGGAATAGCTTAGAATCAGAGCCATTAAGGTTGGAAAAGACCATCAAGGTCATCAAGTCCAGCCTTTGACTGAATACCACCAGGCCCAATAAACCATATCATGAAGTGCCACGTCTGTGTGTTTTTTGAACATTTTCAGGGATGGTGACTCCACTACTTCATTCTCAAACCTAAACTGTGTTCTCAGACCTGAGAGTTCATAGGACTGGGAGAAGCACAAAATCAGGTAATGATTTTAGCTGTTCTCTCCGTTCTCATGACCTGACAGCACTTCTCTTCAATAAGTTTCAATTTCTTTACTTCTGTATCTCATAAAATGCTGTACCCTGTGACATGGTATCAAAGTGCAAGACCTTTTGTAATTCTCTGTTATTGGTTTTGTATAATTTACAGGATGTTCCCTGCAAGTTGGTGGTTTTTTGGTTTTTGGGTTTTTTTTTTTAAGATGAGGCAGAGGAAAGTCACTGGCCTTTCTCTGAGTCAGCAAATCTAGCATAAAATCAGGGTTTTAGTTGGAGATAAATCTTCATGTCACAGCACCCTTTTTAAGCTCCCAAATAATTTTTAGTGGCGATAATGTCATTATTACCAGTGCACAGTCATGTTATAAACTAAAATGAATAGGAGGTGAGTATGATGGCAAAGGTTACATCTGACATACCTATGAGAGTGTGCATGAAATAGTGTAGTACCACACAGTCACTGCAGCCCCTATCCCTGTTTGGATGTAGCAAATGCTTTTCTTACTAACCCAGAAATTATTTGTAGTGTATTTATATGTACTACAGAAGCACCTTCAGGGACAGGCGGAGATGAAAGCCCTTTGGGCTGTGCATCCTTGTACTCCCAGACTATCCCAGACTTCCTCCAGTGCTTCTAGGTCCCACCACAGTGCTTCCATAAAACCTCCAGCCTTCTTCTGAGAAGCTGATGAGACATGGACACACCTCCCCTCCTCAGAGAGATGCATCCTGCCCAGCCATCCCTTGGGCTCTGCACAGCCCAGACAGAACAAAGAGGATCCTTGCCCCAAGCTGGGGCCAAATTCGTACATAACGAGACACAGAAAAATCCATGATTTCCAGCTGGGGAAAGTGTAATTTAACAAGGAAGCAGTTGTGCTTACTGTAATAATCAGTAGTCTCAGTGCTCCAGTATTATTATTATTTGTGTTTTGCACGTATGGCACAGAGATAAACCTCCCGCAAGGGAAGATGGGAAGGAGCATAGTGCTGGATTTTCCAGTTCCCACAGACTGCTCCTTCCTTGCTCAAGGGGCAGAGAGTGAAAAGGAGAGTGTGAAAAAAGTGGGCCAGTAAATAGGAGAAGATGGTATCACTTGTGCAAAAGACAATAGTGCCACTCCAGAACCACCAATGGTTCAATATTGATTAATGTTCTTTGATTACAGGGGATTAAGCCCTTCGTGGTTGTTTAGGGAAGACATTGGGAATTAAAGGTCAGGTTCAACTTGAGAGACCCTCCCCTCTAACTGGCCTTTAAATGATGTTCAAAAGCCATCTTCAAGGCTGACATCTTAACTGAAAGTGTCTTCACTTATGCCACGGATTAAATGACATCCTTCATTAAATGACAAATCCTCTGCTTTGTCACTGTTCCTGAGAGGGTGAACTCCAAGCCCAGGTAGGGCTCAGTGGGAGTGCAAGTTGTGGACACACAAACTGTTGTCAATTGTGCTACTTTCACTCCCAGGGAGAGAAGACAAACCAACTAAAGGCTGTTGTGTTTCAGGGCTAATTCCGCTTCTTTTATATCAACTCAGCTCACCAGGTATGAAGGAGTTACCGATTTTGGGGCCCGAGGACTGTTCTGCTCATAGTGCTGGAGAGTGGAATAAAAATTTGATGGCACTAATTCAAGAACATATATTGGTCTATGGCTGGTGTGTCACACATGGTCAGTCCACCAGCTATACTTCTATAGAGCTGGCTGCTCGTACACAGCCTGCGATTGGGTGGGATATCTGTGTCCAGTACTCCTCTTTGCTGGGTCTGGTTTGGTTTGTGTTTCTGGAGGTCCCATCCATTTTATTCTCAAACCATGTTTTTCAGCCACATCTCACTCAGATCCTTACGCAAGCTCCTGGTAGATTAGGTGGATTTGTTTGATTCACTTCAGCTGAACTCTGTGGTTCTTTCTCATCTTCCCTGGCCTGCTGACACTGGAGGACTAGAGAGCTTAAAAATGCAGCCTATGTGCATCCTCTGCCCCCACCTGTGGTCTGTCTCATCTCTGCCTTCCTGCAGTGGGCCATCTCTGATGGAAATGCAGAGGATTTAGGGTGGCAATAAAAAATAGAGAATCATGTAACACTGAGGTTTTCTTCCTTTTCTGGGCCACCATGAGCTGTTGAGCAATAGCATTTCATGGCAGCTGCTGCTGGATTTTGGAGATATATGGGCTAAATCTGATGCACAAACCTCGAGGTGGGTTGTGATCCTTCAGCTGGCAAGTGCTCACATGTGTTGTTTTTGTTGTTGATTTATGCAGACAGGCTGAGGTTGGCTTTGTTTCTGGCAACTCTGGAAAGCAAAGCCTGTTCTCATGTCTCTGGATCCTGTATGTGGTGCTGCTGCAAGCAGGGAATGAGGGCAGAATTGGCACAGGCACTGCATGCTACTGGCCTGTCCAGCTCTCCCAGTCTGCATCGTCTCAACAAGTGGTTTTTGTTGCAAGGTGCCTGGTTTAACTGGGGAGGAAAGCAGCTGTGAGGAGAGATGGGATGGAAGGGCTGGAAAGGGAAATGAGGTTTTGTCATTCAATGTTCAGAACTTGTTACAGTGAGATGAAACTCATAACTGCAGCTGGGAGAGTCAATGGCTGAACTTTGCTAATTTTTCATTTATTAGGGAAGGAGGACAAAGCAAGGAAAATGGAAGGCCTGTTCATGGGAAGTAGGACTTTAAATAAAATGTTTGTGTGGCAGCAGCAGCAAGAACCTAGTTAGAGTCTGTGATCTCATGAAAATGCAAATAACAAACTGGTCTTTGTTCAAAAACCTTACAATTTCAGTGTAATAGGGGCATTTACAAGTGGACCAGAATAAGAGAGGCGAAACAAGAAGCATTGACAATACTCAGTTTGCCCTCAATATTAACTCTTAATAATGTTGTATATACTACAGGAACAGCTTATATGAAGAAAAGCTACTAGAAAAGTCAGTGAGGCAGCTTCATGTATCTTTGCCTCTTCCAGCTTATGCCAGAGCAACCAATAGATTTGGGGTGAGTGCAATGAAGACCTGACACACAATCAATAAGGGCTGGCACAGATCTGTGAGAAACTGCTAACCCCAGCAGGAAGCAAGGGAAAGCACAGGAGGAACCATGACTCACGGCTACGTTGCTCTGTCAAGGTGGTCTTGTCGTGCTCAGGCTGTGCTCTGGCACCAGGGCCAAAGCCCAGCCCTCAGTGATAAAGCTTTCCTAAGGACAATATGCTGTGATATGAAAAACATGGGTGCTCCTAGTGGAGCTCCTCTGCTCCATGTCAGCTCTTCAGTCTTAGCTGGAAATACCAGGAGATAGATTCTGGATGAAACTTGCAGAGTCCAAAGAGCTTCCTTCAGTAGCGAACAAATGGGCACTTTCTGCAGGAAGGTGTTTGTTGTGTCTCAGGAAAACAACTATGAGCCCCAGTAGCTCTCTCAATTCAGCTGCTGAAGAATTTTCCAGAAGGATCCTTGTCTCATCTGAAAATACATTGGAGGTTATCCCTGACAATAGGAACCGAAAGAAAAATGGGTGAGCAGCTCTGAATACTGTGCTGGAGGCTCTCAGAGAAACAGTGTGATTTCCATGTAGCATAAACTGAGCTGGAACTTGGCTGAATATTCTGGTGAAGATGAAGTGAACTAAAAGATAAACTGGCTGCAGAGAGGCCTGTAGTACATAAATGCCAAAAATATGTTTCTGGCAAAGCTGTAAGACGTTCTGCCTATCTTTATCATTCAGTTTTGTGTCCTTTGGCTCTGTAGCCTGAATTCTCCAGGGAAGAGCAGAGGTGGGAAATCAGAATTGTAAGTGTGCAACTAATTTTAGAAATGCCTCTATGGCACACCACTGCTCACTGATTTATTTAAATCTCTGGCTAGAAAATTGCTGGTTGTGGAGGAATGAGCTTATTCTGGAGAATTGAAAAACATTAAAAATGAGATGGATAAAATATCTTTCAGATTTCCATCATTTCTCATAGGAATCAGCAATTAAAAACCCAAACAGCTTCTTTCAAGAAACCCCAAAAGATTTCCAAGGTACAGACAGCTTTTATGCTACAATTCTGAGTTGGAGAACTGAAGAGGTACCAGAAGAAGCTGCTCACTGTGTCTACATAGGGCTTTAACTCGGAAGTGTAACCATTTTAAATGTCACCGTTGATTTCACAAATGACTTTACTGATGTTGAAAAATGTGGCTGGATAACACACATATTATAAACAAGAAAAGTCTGGGGTTTTTTTCTCCATTTTGGTGTTTTAAGTCAATGTCATTAAAGCAGCCATTATCTTCCACTACTCTAAATATGCTGCAGGTAGAAGTTTCTGGGATTATAGAACAATGCTGGTATCTCTCAAAGAACAGTAACTATCAAACTTACCTCCAGGTGTGTAATGCACTTGTACAGGCACTGTCACTGATAGAAAAAGGGACACTCCTGTAAACTCACAGACCTGAAAGGCACAGACTCAGCCCTTCACAGGTCAAATGGAGAAGTGTTTCCAAGTTGTAGCAGTTCATATTTCTTCATTACAGTCACCTCCCAGATGCCTCTCTGGCTGTGCAGGGGAGGGAGATGCGATGGCTGAGCCAAAGCAGGGACCTGGTCCCTCTCAGAGGTGCCACATCCTTGGAGTCTGTCACTGTGGCTCCTGTGCCTGCAGCCCCAGGCCTCCAATAGACCCAGGGAAGAGCTTCCTTTTGAGCCTCTGCTGTGTGTCAGGACAGTGAATTTAATGGCGTTGTTGCCATGGCAGGAGGAGCTGAGTGGGTGGTTATGGGAGTGGTTAGGGTTTGTTACCTCTTTCCACCTTAGGTAATCCAAGTCTCCAGTGCAAAGAATGTTCTACCCTGAATTTTTATTTTCTGTTTTAAGTTGTCAGTGCTTTTTCAAAGAGAACATTTTCTATAAATTGATTTTTTTTTTTCTGGATACAATGCGTTTCTGGACATGAAGGTTTTGTTTGGGAGGGAGTTTTCCTTGTTGTTTTAGACAGCACTAATCCTCTGATATATGAGCACCTAAATTCATTGTAAGGTAGTATATTGTTAGCAAAAGAGATTGATATTCCAACTTTTCTGGACTACCTGGGGAACGGTAGTGAGTAAAACTGTGATTCCAGAGAAGGAGAGGAGAGCCTGTAATGGAGGACACATCTTCCTCTGTTGTGAGCTGAGTGATAACCAAGGCAGGTAGATGCTGGAAACAATCAAGTGTAATTGGTCTGTTGGCATTTGAATAAAACCTTTAAAGCAATAAAAATATTTTCATGAAAAACAGGTTTGGGCATCTTTTCTAAGGAGGTCTAAACTCTAGCTGCTGGTTTAAATGTTAATTATGGTTTTGTGAAGCATCTCTTCACAGCAGGTGATAAGCAGCAGAGAGGAGGCCTGGTGTAGTCAGCCCTGTGCCCGTGAGATCACAGCCCTTTGGAGCACATGGTTCCACTCTGGGTTCTCCTTGTTCGTGTCCATGTCCTTCATGAAATTTGGCCAGCTCAGGGAAGATTTTTAGACCCCTCCTGCAGACTTCTTGGGGTATCTGCAATGTGTAGAGGTGCGAGGAATCTGTGGGTTTGCTGTGTCATGCGAGTGAGGGCTATTTATAGCCAGGGAAGCTGGAAAGGTAGGTATTGAAAATAAGCAGATTATGTAAAGATCAGTCAAGTATTCATTTTCTGTCAGGTTATAAAACAGCCTTTGTTAAAATAGAAAAGCATAATCTTTAAGATATATCTATTTTTTTTTTCTGGTATTTCCTGTATCTTAGTGTTTGAAGAAAGCACAGGGATCCTTCTACAAAAATAAGTTTCATAGCTGTTGATGCTGGCACCTGTTTAGGAGTTAGGAGTTGTAAAGCCATTTACAATGAAAGATTTCTTTTTGTATCTGCTCCTAATTAAGAAGAAAAAACAAAAACAAAACCAACCAACAAAAACCCCTTTAGACCTATATTGTCTCTATTTTATCACCATTAAGCAAAAAACACTATAAAAGAAACTTAGACATATTTGTTTATTGGATTTTGAATTACAGGTGACCTGGCTATCTCTTAATAAAGGTCTCTTAGTGGTGCTGACTCCCAGTTTGAGTACAGATACCAAGATACTTGCAGAGTTTCTTGCAATCTTAACCACAAGAGGCCTTTTGTGATAATTATAGCAGCTTTTTACATATATGTTAATCTTCTTTATTTAGTCCTTTTGCCTTTGGAAGGTTTATGTTACCAGGCAGTCACAGAGATGTATGTGTTTGTATAAGCTTTCCAAAAAACTGGGAAGTGAATACTTCCAGCTCTCTCAAATTTGCTTTTTTAGAAGAAAACTTTGATAATATAGAAATCATAATCTTCTCATTTCTCCTGGGGGCTCAGTTCTGATTCTGCCTGTGCAGTCTGCTGCTATTGTATCTTTCCAGAAGAGCAGAAATGCAGTTTTTTGAAACATAACAGATTCATAGCCTAAAAAAAAATATAATGGTGTGGGTGAGATTAAGAGGGCAAAAGAAGAAATAGCTGATACAGTAAAGTGGAAAAAGTGACAAGTCTGTTCAATAGGTATTGTGTGAGACAATATCCTATTTACTTGTGTGGTAATACGAGTGCACTTGGTCAATGGGGACTGCAATGGGGACTCATTTCACAGCCATGAGGTAAAATAGGTCCTTCCCTCCTGTGTGCAGGCATCTCTGCCTGGACATCAGGAGACACTTTGTAGCTCTCAGACTCCCTTGGCAAGCTAATAACAGAAGTATTTGGAGGAAGGAGGTTTTAATCTGTTTCTCTGAAAAGAAGCAAGCACCTATAGAAGAATCCAGGACAGGAAGCAAATCTTTGCAGGGACTGAATTCTGTTCTCTTCTATCTGAGGCAGGATCATAATGTGGTCTTTTCCTTAAGTGAATAAAGTCTTTGTGAAGGCTAATTAGAGTCTGTCCATACTGGGCTCAGAACAGGACTGCAGTGCACTACTGGACTGGCACTAGTTTTGAATGATGAGCTCAGGTGTCAGTAGCAGCTGAGAATGGAGCTCCACAGGGGCCACCAAGGATGCTGAGAAGGAAGCAAAAAAGGCTGGAATACTCAGCAAATTAACCCAAACTGAGGCCCATGTTTCTGTAGCCTGGCAGTTCCCAAGAGTGAGCAGTGCTCAGAGAGCCTGGGCACATCTGCACATCGCTGCCGGGTACACGGATCCTGCTGCTTTGCTCCCACGGCTGCTATTTGAAGACTGTTCAAGGCTTTTGCTATTTTAGTGGCTCAAAACCTTTCAAATCCATATCTATATTTATGCACAGCCTGTGTATATTCATTTCTTTTGCCAATGCTGGTTTTCAGTTCAAACAGCTCTTCTGCTTCCCCCATTCCTCACTTTCCCAGCATAATTGAAGGGAATAGTCATCTTCTATCTTAACAGCTTACTGAAAAGATAACGTTTGCGGATCTAAGAGGAAAAATACCCTAAAAACAACCTTGTGATCTTTTTTGGGATTTCTTCACAAATTTTGCCACCTTGTTTTATAACATTTTGTAATATTCATAGACATGAGAGACCTTGATATTGGATGTACCTCTTTTAAAGATTTCTTAAAAATATTTAAATTTAAACTTGGGTTCTTTTTGTACCATTATTATTTATTATAGGAAAAATAATATAGAAGAGTGCCTAAAAATATACATGTTGCTTTTTTTCTTACTTTATATTTTAGAATATTGGAAATGTCAAAGCTAATCTTTGTTATTATGGAGGAGGCTCTGGCATGTGTTGGAGCCCAGCTGCTGGAAGCTCCTGAGATCTCAGTCTAGCTCTGTTCCCTGAGTACTGGGAAGCAGAGCCAGCGGCACTCACTGACACCTCACCTGCATCTGCAGCAAAACCCACAGGTCTTGGCTCAGCTGCTCTACAAAAGCAGGCTGCAACACTGATCCCCTGAGGAGGTGTCAGCGACTTTGCCTTTCTGATTAGCAGTTCCCTTTGAGCTCCTTATGAATTCCCATAATTTCCCTTATTAATTTCTCCAAACTGTTCAAAGATGCTCCAGGTATAATTCTGGTGATGTTTTGCTCTTTGCTTAATCAATTTCTTTTAACATCTCCTCTTAGGTATGTCTATCCTTGATTTCCACTTTTCCATGTTCCTTAGAACAGATCAGTATTTCCTCTAAGTGATAACCTTAATGGGACAAATTAACTTTTTTATTTTGATTTAACTTCACATCTGAAGGATTCAATGCATGAGATTGTTCAGTGAAGCTAAGCCTCAGCATTAGGAAGGGATCAGTCAAACTGATTATCTTTGCACAGGTGCCACATTTGTAGTCTTCCTTTACCATAAACTGCTAAATTAACTTCAGACACAGGCTCAGGTGTGACTGAGCTTCACTTGTGATTCATGGTCAGAGCAATCCAGGTTGCAACTGAGCTGCTCTGTCAGGAGAGACAAAGTCACTGGATGTTTGTGACAAGGTTGGGCACTGGTTTTACAGCATTGGTTTCAGACGGTGGAAATGCATTAATTGAAGCCTCCTCTGTGATTTCTGGTTCTTGTCACAAGGTAGTTGCAGAGGTGGGGAAAATGCATAAATTATTTTGCAGGGATGCTGAAGGCTTCCATCAAAGATTTAACAAGAGCAGTGAGACAGGTGATGGGAGCGGTGCACAAAGGGGAAGCATCTGACACTGTCTCGTACAGCTTTTGTTTTTAAAGCTGTGCAGATAAATGGTGACAGAGAGAGCAGATAAAAATGGTTGTGATTGACTGGCCCCTTTGTGTTAAGTTTGGGGCCAATGATTTAATGGAGAAGGAGGAGCAAAAAACCCCAAGCAACTAATAGGCATCGAGGATATTTTAATTTTTTTTTTTAATAGCTCCTAAAATTTCATTAGAATCCAATGGATTATTATCCTGTGTTATTACTGAGCTTCACTAGATGTCATGTGGAGTTTGGGAACATTAAAAAGCCACTGTAGTGACATAGGGCTAAGAGAAACATATAAAAAGTAACATTTTCTCTCCTCTGGAGTCCAGTTTTATTAAACTAACTTGGAGGGTAATTTTTCTATTTTGTAAGGGAGGAGAGAGGACTTTGTGAGGAAGAATTTTTGAAACCTCTGAGTGTTTTACATTTTTAAAGTGCTTTCTTGAACTCCTCCCATTCCTTTCATGTTCTTCTGAATACCAGGAGTAGATATATGCATATATACTGCCAAATTCAGTATAACCTCAAAATGGGGTGGGACCTTAGCTGGTCATCTCGTCTATTACTAAAATAGAAACCAAAGCACATCAGCACATCTGAGTCTTTCGTGAAAGGTATTTGTCCAATCTCTTCCTAAAAGTCAGAAATCATGTTCAATGAACAATGCTTTAGACCATCTACCACCATTCCGTTACCTGTTCTGCTGGACAATGTTCCTCCATGTCTATTTGGAACCCATTTCTTCTCACATTTGTCTCTCTACTCACTTTTATTTGATATGCCTCTTGTAAATGACACATCCCCATTTTACTGCTGCAGCTAGGATTCATGTCATGACCATAATGCATGAAAAATTTCCACCTGAATCACCTTTTTTTGGGTTCATGGTTGATTTTTTAGCTGTGAGAGATGATGCATTTTGTAGTAGTGACTTATTCTCCTTACTTTCTACCTCCTGCCCTGTCTATCACTTCAGGCTTCCCTGGTAAAAGCAATTTGTCAGTGACCAAAGTGCTAAACCAAGGAGCAGTTCTTGCGAACACCTTCTAAAAGATATCTCTCATTGACATCTGTCTGTTGAGTTCTGTCAGTAAGCCCCTGGTAACCCACCCACTGTATGTTACAGAAAGATTTCCAAGTCAAAATGCTGTGGGGTACCAATTCACATGTTTTAAAATACAAATACAATAATTAATAGATCAATTGTTCTTTAATCCAAAAAAGGGATGGTTTTAAAAACCCACTTTTTCAAGTGAGATCATGCTGGAGGTTTTAATTACATTTTCCCTCAAATTTTTGGTAATACAGTCTAGAATTCAGTTTTGTATTATTTACCCAGGATCAGCAACAGCTTGTTTGGTTTGTAATCCTCTGGTTCACCCCTTCTATACTTTTGAGTACTCAACAATAAATGATGTTGATAATCCTTCAGTCATATGAAATTTTGTTTCCCAAGTTTTGTTGAAATTAACTTTACCAGGGTTCCTCATCCCTTAAAGGCTCTTGGTGCAAGATATGTGTCTGTTGTTTTTAAAAAATGTTTAATTTTAGCAAATGCTACCTCACATCCCCTTTTCATCACAGATGGCAATCTTTCTGTTCCACCCTCGGTATAAAATTCCTGCTCAGTTTGATATACAGACAAAAATATCTATCCTCTGAAAATTTTTACTTTTTCTACTTGCCTAAGAACAGTTTTTCTCTGTGCCTGTAGCAATAGCTCATGGTGAAAAAAATTGCTGTAATTATTTCTATCTGTATTGGTCATTTCATTGTTCCCCTCATTTCCTTATTGTCAGTCAAATGTTTTGTAAATTATAATTCCCATTTCCTTTCCATTTGCTTCCTAACTCTACAAATATATAAAAATTAGTGCCTGTCATTTCCATATCCTTTTTCAATATTTAAGAAGATTTTTTTTTTTTTTCCCAACAGAGCACTGCCATGACTGGGGATTTCTGGCTTTTGGAGCCTCCAATAGGAAATTTAGAACAGTTCCCACTACAGTCTTCTTTTAGGATTTCTTCCTTTAAATTTCTGTCCCTGTCAGTGATGCTGACAATCTCATAGTCTGGCCAAAATTAGCCCTTTCAAAAATTCTTATACTGTTGGTCACTGATGTTTTCTGTTTGCACACAATAAATGTAAACAGATCATCACCATAATCTTCAGTACCTAAGCAACCACTCATTTTTAGGCCATAATTGATTTTTCTTTGTCCATCAAAATGAGGTCTAGTATTAAGTTACACTATGCTAGGTAGAAAATTTGCTCTTCCAAGAAATTACCTGTTATTTTTAGAATGTCTGGGGAAGTTTAATTGTTGCTTACACTTGTTCAAAAAGGGGATCTCGAGTGAGGTCACCTATAATGAATATGAAGCCCATGGTTCAAGTTTCTAAATTCTCCAGTGAAATACAGAAATTGAAAACAGGTAGTATCCAGTTCTCCTGAGTCAGTGAAATTATGATCCAAAGTGTCTTGTTTGTTGTCACTTAGAAAGCTGATAGCATATTTAGGAGAGTTTACTCCTACCCTATTACCATGCTACACCTGGGAAATATCAGAGCAGTGAAGTCAGAGGCTGCAGCTGCTTCTGGATTCAGTGGGGTAACAACCTTGGCCCATGCTACCAGGTGAGGCTCAGCAGGCTGAAAGACTTTACTCCAGGTTTCAAAAGACTTGAGGTGCCTCTTTCTCATGGCAGCACATGGCTCTTTAGCTCTTTTCAGTGCCTGGGAAATCCTGAGAAGAGGAACTCCATAAACTTCCAATCTGAAAGCCTTTTTTCAGCTTTCTGAACATCAAACACCTCTTTCAGGCATCACAGCAGCATTGTGGTGGTGCTTGTTTTCTTTGCTGAGTGCTCCTGCAACAAATTGGAGCTACTGCAGGCACTGGAGGGCCTGCTGAGCCATTTCACTCTTGGTAGCCTGTTACTCTTCACATTTGATGTAATTTTGCACATGTTAGGTGAATATTCATTCATTTGAAGATGACACACTTCCTTGTGAGGCGAGAGAAAACCACTAAAGGATTGAACACCATGAGCTTTTGAGACCTGAAGTCCAAAGATAAAAGCTGGCACATGTCATAAGATTAAGCTTCAGACCCATTTTCTGAAACATCTTGAGACTTTGGGGAAAACAGGAGAGATGGAGCTCCAGACTTGCTTTCTAGTTGACAGCTTCAGGAGCACGTGTCAGGAGAGAGACTGACACCTCAGAGCAGCAACTCATCACGTGCAGAGGATGCTGGACTGGGTGACGCTGTCGAAGCATCAGCTCTCTGCTGACAGCACAGGCACCCCAGCTGCTGTTCTCCTCTGCTTTTGGGGCTGCAACTTAAGGAGTTGTCTGATGAAACCCAGCCTGCAGGTCCTGAGACTTGTCCAGGGTCACACAGAAATTCATTCACCCCAGGGTTTCCAGTCGTCCCCCGTTCTCTTGTGAGAACACTGGCACAGTTTAACCCTGGAGTCTCTGCTCTTGTGCAATGCTTGCTTTGCCTTGTCTGTGCCCTGTCAGCTCATACAACTGCATTTGAGTGTGTACTTGGACATGCCACTCTGTCTTATCCTTGGCACACCAAGGGGGTGGAAAAGCAGTTCTGCTCCTGAAACTCCAAATGAATATTTAAACACACATATTTATTTGTAAATGCTAATTAATATTATGGATAAGGCATTCTAGGGGATTTGGGGAGGAAAATAATTTCAAATAAGCAAATTATTTAATTTAGAAGTACATTTACTATACATAATAATGGACAGCTTTCTTATGGTGCTTTGCAACTTCAAAGTACTTTGCAACTATTAAGTAATTAACATGTGTACTCTTTTGGAGGTAGGAAACTAATTATTAACACCCCAGTCTTTCACAAAGGGAACTAAATGATAAACATTCATGTTATTTAAACAATGTAGCCATTGTGTTGCATGCTCAATTTGTCTCTGCAAGTACCACTTCTCCATACATAATGTGGATTAATGCATATGCAAATGAGTAACTTAAACAGTTGCATTCATACAACACATGATAATCATCATGAATAATGTGCCCAGTGCTTTATATCTTAGGACTCCCTTAAAATGACAATTAGTCACCCTTGTTTCTGTTCCCTGAAGGTCATTTGAGATTGATATTTGTCCCTAAATGGGAGCTGAAAGATGACATGGGCCAAAAGTTGTCTGGGAAGATGGTCCCTGATGTAGCAGGTTCTGCAGCGAATCCTGTTATATGGTGGGAAAAAAAGCTTGGAGTGAAGCTGGTGCTGCATGTAGCTACACACACTCATGTGCCAAAAAAAAACCCAACTCAGTCCCAGTTAAGACAAAGGGGAAAAGATCAGGAAAAAATCCAGGCTCATTTTGCTGCTGGCAGAGCAGGGACACAGTGGATCAGTCAATGTGCTGTACCCAAGCTCTCATTGCCTACACCTTGTGCTGCTGTATCTATAGGCAGCCTAAGCTAACACTCATTTTAGCCTGTGCCCAAATCCTAGCAACCCTATGGCAGAGAAATCTCTCAGTAATTTAGGGAGCCTTTGTCTCTGCCAAAAATCAGTCAAGGGACGCTTCTGTAAAGATGGATGGGACAGATGCTTCTGCTGGAATAGGAGCTGAGCTCCAGGCTTGTGCCTCAGAGAGGAAACTGTGCTCCTGTGGATCATTTGAGAAGGGTTGTCTTGGTTTGAAAGACAGGTGTCTGCTAAGGAGGGCAGGAGCCTCCCTTGGAATGGCAGATGCGACCCCCTCTTCCCTCCGAGTTATTATAATTTTGAAATCAAGGGGCTTTTAGGCAAAGATGTGGGAAATAGGAATAACAGTTCTTTACTATTATATATCTCTATGTGCATAACCAGTCAAACAAACAGCAATAACTCTGGCAGTAGCAGCAAACAAACACAAACCCAGCCCCAGCCTTCTCGGCTGTCGGGCCCTTTCCCCTCGGGTGCAGTTCCGCTCGCAGCCGGCAGGGGCGCTGGCGGCTCCCGGTGAGCAAGGCAGGTGCGATGGTTCCCCCGCGGCTGCAGGGGGCGCTCCGGAGCGAGCTCGGGGAGCACGCGGCACCGGTGCCCTGGGATCCCGGGAAGGGATGGGAGAAAGGCTTCACAAACCCCTGGGCAGCCGATCCCGGTGTCCGGCAGGACCCTCGGGAACAGCAGGCTGGAACGGCAGGGATGAGCACAAATCCCGGGTGGCAGATGAGATGTATCCAAACTGCAGATCCGCAGTGGGAATCCCCCAGAGGTCTGGGCAGGCAGGGTGAGCACGGCTACAAGGTAGTGAAGGCTCGAAGCAACAGGGGGGGCAGGGCGGCCACAGCCCAGCTCCCAGCGGGGCAGGGAAGGCGGGCTTGGGATCCCGGGGTTTCTCTGGCAGAAGGAAAAGCAGCTGAAGAAGCAGCCTCCCTCTCTGTACAAATGCCAGGGACTGACTGTCCACACACCCAGGTGAAACAAAAGAGTAGCCAGCTCTTTTGTTTTTCTTAAGTTTCCAGCAATTTGTCCCCCTACAACACGTATGGGGAAAATTCCTTTAACAGAAAAAAACCTAGGAGAACCCCTAAAACCCCAATAAGGCTGAACTTACATTTCATCCTCCAGGAGCACCAGGTGATCACCCAGCAGTATGTGCAACATGTGGACAGGCAGCAAATCTAGATTGGGGTTGCTGCTGCAGAGCAGCACTGGCAAAGCTGAAGAAACAAAGTGACCTCCTCAGGGTCCAGCACTTACACGCTTTACCAAATTATTTAAGGCAGGTTGATAATTTCTCTTCCCCAATATCCATTTGGGGTTTGAGATGATGGTGATGAGAGGTGATTTGCACCACACGCACAGACACACAGCTTATTCTTCAGTTCTGCCAGGAGCAGAAGGCAACATGTAACTTGTGATGAACTTCCCACCTCTCCATGATGAGAAGCTGCACCAGAGAAATTTAAGACTCCCTGAAGAAAACAGAAAGGACATAAGGAAAGCTGAGGAAAGCACCCTTGGGAAGGCACAAAAGGAGTGTGACAGCTGAGGGAGGAAAAGCAACTGCTAAGTAAGCACAAGTGTTACCAGGCTCAGACACTTGGAGAGCTTAGAAAAGGCAACAGGAATGAAGCACCTGGGAGTGTGTGAGAGCCTGGGGAATCTGAGCAGAAGTGAATCTGTGCAGACCCTCCTCAGGCTCCCAGGACACCCAGTCCGTGGGCTGGTGAGAAATTGCCAACATGGTCTTCTGATCTCTGCATGGCTGTGTGTGTTCCACAAAGCTCTCAGTGCTGGATTGTGGACTGTCCTTATCGCAGCTCCTGATTCTTCCACTAACCGTTTGATTCAATTTTCCTATTTGCCAGTAATCCTATTTCCTTTCTCCTCATCTTTTCTAACTCAGGATTGCCTTTCTATGCTTTGGGCTCCCCTTTGCCTTCCCAATAACTTCCACACCCATTTTAATCCATCCCATAGAGAAACCCAGACACAGACAATTCATGACCCTTGGATGACACTTGGATCTCTCCTTGCAGCTCTCCTCCTACCTGCTGTTCCTTCCTGTATTTTTATGCCTCTTCTGATATTCTCAGCTTGTGCTGGTGCACACTGCCCTGTCCTCTTTATACAGCTCCTGCCATACTTGTTTCTGTTCCTAGCTGATGTCTCTAGGCATTTCCCTCATGCTATTAACAATGACTATGTGGCTTTTTAATTTCTTGATGCATTTTTAAGAAAACCTATGTTTAGCTCTTAATCCTGGCATAGACAGCGTGTCCTTATCAATAATTGGCCTATTAGGTTATGAGTACAGCTGAGTAAATTCCATGCTTATAAAACTGCTTGAGCAGGCAATGCATTTAGCTGACTGCAGACTGGTATTTATGTAGTTCCAGGAGAGTAAATAAAGCCTATTGGGTGGCCATCATTATAGCATTATTTTACCTCCCTCCTTCCTTTGCTCTCAATTTCATGCAAAAACCCAATCTCATGCACAGTCTTGTGCCTCCAAGAGGGTATTAAATTTCTTGAGCTGCTGCTGAAATGAATGGCACTGGGAATGTTCCCTGCCCTCCAAGACCAGGCTCCAATTTGCAAAATATAGACAGTTATGAGATTGTTTCTAAAGTCCATTCCCACCATGACTGATGATGTGCAGTGCAGGGCTGGTATTACCTTTGCCTGTCAATCTCCTGTTGTGGACTGTACTGATCACAGCCATTATCTGATAACTAAATTAACATATATACTAGTAGGGGAGTGTTTTTTTGAATGCTGGGCAAAGTGGAGATTCCACATTTTTTTGTTCTGATATTTATGCTTGGAATAACTTTTCTGATTCAACTTTCATTATATGGTAGGTCATTTGCAAAACAATTTTCTACAGGAAATTTTTATTTTGAATTAGTTAAAAAGACAGCTACAGCCCTGTGTAGCCCCAGAAGTCTATGTGCTTGTTGCTATTAGTGTTTAAATGCCAGCTCTGTGAAACACTCCACATGTGCGTTGCTGTCTTTCAGTTTTAACAGTTTAAGAGCATCAAATCATGAAATCACAGAATGGTTTGTGTTGGAAGGGACCTTAAAGATCCCCTGGTTCCAGACTTCCTACCATGGGCAGGGACACCTTCCACTAGACCAGGTTTCTCAAGCCCCATCCAACCTGGCCTTGTGCACTTCCAAGGATGGGACAGCCACAGCCTCTCTGGGCAAGCTGTGCCAGGGTCTCACCACCCTCACAGTAAAGAATTCCTTCCTGATACCGACAATCTAAACCTACTTTCTTTCAGTTTGAAGCTGTTCCCCCTTGTCCTGCCACTACCTGCCCTTTTAAACAGTTCCTCTCCAGATAATGTTCCTTTCCAGATGATCTCTCTTAAGATGCAGGAGTGGACCTCTTCAAAGTTATATGTAGATTTAGAATTAAACACAGCCTTGTAATCAATGTGTTCTAGGTCTGGGTCTCCAAAATGTTGTCTTAGGCAAAAATGGATCAAGACATGGTTCCCAAAATAATTAAATCTTTCCATCCATTTAATAGAAACCCACCCCTTTCATTATTTAGGACTCTTGCAACACGTGTATCAGACAACAAGGCCCGTGGAAAAGAATATAAGGACTGATTCTTGGTAGATATTTTCAGAGATGTTTATTTTCCAGTCGCGTGGCCAGTGACTGCCGAGGAACTGAACAATCACGGGACCAGAAGGTCCTTCCTGGGCAGGGGAACACAAAACAACCAGTGGGGAAGGAGGTTGACCAGGGAGTAGGGAAACCCCGTAGGCCCTGCCTCTACCCAGGGGCCCCTCTCCCAGGACCACATGGCGGGGGGGAGGAACCTCAACAAGGACTTACCTGTCTTGATGCTCAAAATAAGCTGATATAGGCAGAAATTAAAGCCCATATAGGTACTAAAATTCTTTAAAAGCAGATTAGTAATGGCAGTCAATAGCTTAATTATAAGAGACTGACTTGGAGATGTGGAGTGTTTCTGAAGGTAACGAGACCCTGGCAGCTGTCACCACTTTGGAACAAGCCTTTGCATGTTCCCAGTGGACACCAATAACTTACTAGCTGATACCAAAACAATTGCCCAGTTTAGAGCTGCCAAGGACCAAACTGCAGACATACCATTTGCTTGGACAAATAAACTGAAATTAGGTTGTGTTGTCACGTAAAACGCTTCTAAAAGAGTGTGTGAAGCCTGAGGAAAAATGAGAGTCAATCAGTCCCTCTGGAAAGAGAAGCACAGCTGGAAGGTGAGCCTACAGAAATAACCAAGAAACCAGATAAATACATAACAGCACGAACAGCATCTTTGCTGTAGATTACAGATACTTGATTTTATGGACCCAGTGTTTCCCAGCCCAGCACATCCTTTTATGAGGATTTCCTCTGTCTTTTACCATGTCACACTAAAAGTGGAGAGGTTTTGGTTTTTTGTTTGTTTGTTTTTTGTTTTGTTGGTTTTTTTTTGTTTTGCTTGATTTGGTTTGTCTTTGGTTTTTGGCTTGATTTTTTTGTTTGTTTGTTCATTGGGTTGGTTTTTTTTCTTGATTGAAGATTTTTCTTCTGCCTTTCAACAGCAGGTGCCATCTCCCCCAGTCAGGGGAGAAGAACTGTGCTTCAGTAAAACTGTGATGGATGTGAGGAATGAGGCCTTTGAACACAGGGACAGGCAAAGTCATTTCAACAGAGTTTGGACTGAAGGAAAAGTCTGTGCATGCAAAGTGTGAGTGATTAGCTATTAGGACAGATAAACCAAGGAGGTGTGCCCAAGTGCTGCCTGCCAGCAAGTCCTTTCCCTGCAAATATCTCTTTCACTTAACCAAAAATAACTGACTGGATTCCAGAAAATTTGTGTGTTAATTTCTGCATTACGCCACAAAATCAGGGCAGATAATCCTAATAGTCCCCCACAGATTTTCTTGTGTTCTTCCCACTATGATCAATCAGCCTGGCCTCTCATATCATGTGGATCGGGGATTTCACTGCGGAGATTTTCCAGCACCAACCCTGTCCCTTCTGATCTCCAAATTGATTCTTCTCACTCTCCCAGGCTGACACATGGAGGCAGTTGGTGCTTGGAACAGAGTAATCCAGATCTCCTCACTCCCACACCCCTGCTGTGGTGCTGCCTTTGCCGTCCCTCAGATAGAGCAGAGCCACAGGCAGCAGAGCAAACACATGGATCAGCTCTGCTGGCTCCAGAGAGCTGGTGGTTCCTCTTGGCTGCACAGGCTTAGAAAAGACAGGGAGAATTTTTCACAATGAATTATTTAAAATGAGCCTTTTTGACCTCATTTTCTATATGCATCTCCTAGCAGAAAGTTGAAGCTGAAGTCATTTGTCACGGCAGAGTGTAAATCCAAGGGGAGCAGATGGGGGTTTCCCTGCCACGTAGCCGTGCAGACAATGTGTGCATGAAAATGGACTGCCTGGGATGAGGCAGGAAAAACCTCCACAAAGGAAAATGGAGCTGCAACTAGATGTTTCAAAATCAACCCCCTGAGTTTACTGGTGGGATTTTGTTCTCCTGTGAAACTCGTCCAGGTTTCGGTCAGCTCGGAGGCAATGTCTTCATCAATTAATTCAACATCTTCATTTATTTTTTTAGCTTTGAAAAAAATTGCTGTCCAATAAACTGTTTCTCTTTCCGTGATCTGCAGGTAATGGCTTTGTGGCATACCATGGAAAGGGCTGAGGAATTTTCTGGGGCTTAGTAAGAGTGTGGAAGATTCTCTGTCATTTGAAATCTTCACAGGCAGTTTAGTGCCTTCTTGTGTTTTCATGCATTTACGGACTGGGTGAAGAAATTATTATCGTATAATACGTGGGTTCCTAATGGTGATAGAATAGCTTTCCATCTTCCAGGGAAGCCCCTTTTAGTTTTCATTACTGTGCATAACTGCAGAGCCTGCCAAAGAGCAGTATCGATTCCTGCGCATTGAGCAGATCAGGGCTGGGTTTGCTGTGCAAATAACAACCCAGCAGCAGCACTGCAGGCAGCAGGAGCAAAATGAGACAACGGTCTGTGTCAGGCATTTGAATTTATTCATTCTGCCTGGTGTTTGCGGTGCAGCATGACGAGCTGCCTTAGTTTCCATGCACGTTTTCCATACGAGCTTGATGCACTGTGGGGACTTCTGGCTGTCAGCTCTCGGTGGAGCATGCCCTTGGAAAGGTTGGCATGAGCTTTTAAAGATGAATTATTTAGACAGCTTCACAAACATCTTTGAGCCAAAGCTAAAGATACATCTGCTTGTCATGGGCAGCCATGAACCTGTGACGAGAGCAGAGGGGTTTCCCCGTGACACAGCCAAGCCTGTTGCTCACTGCTGCAATGCTGCGCAGCAGAGAGAGCAGGAACAGTAGGAAAGGGAATTCTCTCCCCATAGGAGGGTTTGCTTTTACCATAGGCTGTATCACAATACAAGCTTCAGCTGAATCAAAATGTTGCACACTCACACCTGGGTTTTGCTGAGCTTCTGGCTGATCCAAGTGCAGGACTGGTCTGGTGCAGTTGGTACTGGGAGCTGCCACTTGTGCCATCCCTGAGGCAGTTTGCATATACAGATGATGTCTTTTGATCTGAAAATAGACTCTAGAGGGGTTTGCAGCAGTTTAAGCCCTGCCTCGAGCCAATGCAGATGACTGCATTATGGATTTTTCACTGATGTGGTCACATTGTAGGGAGTTTCCTCAATGCAAACATGGCCCTAATGCCTTAGGCAAATAATTTAGCATCCCATTCTCCTTTGGCTGCCAGAATGACAAGGTGCTGCCTGTCTGCCTTGGGTGATGAATGTTGCCTTATCATTTTAGTTTTAGCTTCCAAATAACATGAGGTTAGAAACAAGGATTTCCTTTAGGTTGGATTCCTCTGTTCTGGGTAGCTGTGAGATTTCTGATACCTTCCTCTGAACTCTCCTGTGGGAGATGAGATGCTGTAACTGCGGAGACCTAAGGCTGAGCTGAACTGGCAGTTCCTCCCCTCCTGCTGGTGGAGGAATTAATTAATATTTTTATGCTACGTGCAATCATGCAATGGTAAAGCAAAATGTGATGGTTAAGTGATTCATCACTAAGCTTGTTTTAAAGGTATTTCTTGGTGCAAAATCTCTTTTTGACTGCTCAGTGCTGTATTGTGCACTGCTATGAAGCCTGTCTGGAGGAATTGTAGTAGTACTAGTAATAATAATGATGATAATAATTTCTAGCTCTTGTGTAACCTGCCTTTGCAAGGTTTCTGGAAGTGTTTTTCCAAGGAGAATAATGTGTTAACAGAAAGAGAAAATTATTTTCCTTGGGTCCTTTGAAACTCACGTGATGCAAGTAGGAGTGGAGGTGGATTTGTTAGGCTTTGTATCCTGGCAGGCACCACCTCTGAGGACACCAGCTGTTGTAGGTTACTCCTAGAAACTGAAATGAGGTGTCTGAATTGCCAGTACAGTGGGTTTGGGCTGTTTGTGCAGGCTGCAGTTGGAAACTGAGGAAAAGGATTATAGATGCCTCACCTGAAGGTTTTGGGAAAAGAGTAACAGCCTCATTTGCACACCTCAGTCTCTCTGCCCCAGTTTTCTTCTCTTTTGCATGGGTTCTTTCATAGCTTGTGTAATTAACATCCTGGGTGGGAGGCATTAAGTAGAGCAATGATGACTCTGATGCCTGACTCAGTTTGACATTGAGTGTCAGGAAATGGTGTATTTTCATTGGAAAACAATGAAATCTAAGTCAAAATTAGTCTTAGGTAGGAAAATTAGGAGCACATCTCCACCAGTGCAAGGACTCAGGGTTTAGCTCTGCCAGTGCTCCTGGACTGAAAAGGGCAGTAGATTTCAGGAATATTTCCAGACTAGCAAAACATCAGAGGAAGAATAAGGCCTAATCCTCGTTCCAGGGATAAAAGCTTTATCCCAGAGACAAGTACCTTCAAAGCAAAAAATAGCCTGGGGCTGAAAAAGGGGCTTTCCCCAAAGCCGTTGGGAGCCTTGAAACTACAATTATGAGTGAAGTGGAAAAATTCTCTATATCATGTCTAGAAATGCTCAACTGTGACCTTCCAAAAACCACCCATTTTGTTTTACTTTTAAAAGAGAAATCATCTGACTTACTTGGGGACATGATAGTTCTTCATACATCATGGCCCAACAGAGATGGCTGGTGTGGGTTACAGGAAAAGAGGGTTCCTGGTAGGTGGGAAGATGAGCATCAGGCAAGGGAAAAGGGGGAACATATGGACAAGCACAAGATGAGTGCTTGGACCCAGACTAGTGGCCCACACCTCACTGGAACTGTTGCAATGGCTCAGTGTCTGGCCCAAAGGAGGGTTGCCTGAGCTGATGGCTCCCTGAAGGAGAATCAGGACCTTCTGGACATGAATCAAAGTTAATTCAGAGGTTAATCTCCTGGAGAAATGTAATTATGAAAAGAAAGAAGACTGAATTCCCTGAGCTGGGACTAAGACAGAGAAATTCTTCTAGGGGATATTATTCCGGGTACAATTTGAGAAGAATGTCTGAATTCAACTTTCAGTCAGATTTTGCATTTTTCACTTTTATTCAGTGCTCACTTTGGTACTTTGAATGTTGCATATTAAGTGCTATGTACAGGCTTGGAAATGCATCATGAGTCAGCATTACCAACAGGTATGTTGCAGAATTCATGTGGAGTTCTCATGGTTTTTTTCAAGAGCTGTTGCTCCTTGCATGCGTAGCACATTCTGGTTAGATACATTTCCTGGATGTTCACAGAGGAAAAGAGGAGTAGATCTGAGGATTCTAATTTATTGGGAAGATAACAGTTTATGGCTAGTATCTTAGAGCTGCTTTCCTATTCAATAGCAAAACACATAAGCCAACTCTTGCTCTTGAGAAAAAAAGATTAAATAGTTGCTGGGAAGATTGAATATGTTATTTTCAAAACCATTTGGTTTCGATATTTGAGGAACAAGGAGTGTACATTTGAGAACAGTTTAATTTTGTTAGAGAATATTTTTGTTTGTTTGATCTTGCTTTTTATATTAGTTTATTACCAATCTTTTGTTATGCATTGTTAAAACAGATAAGGAGATACAATTCTTGCTCTCGGGTATTTTCTGTCCTCACGACTAAAGGCTTTACAGCCAAAGAAACTACAGCTAACAACACAGACAAATGGTGGAAGGAAAACATTACTGTCTCCAGTCCTGAGGTGGGTAGAAAATTACAAGGAGATTAAAGCTTTAGGTTAGCAAAACTCTTAAATGCATAAAACATGCCTAGATCCAGCCTGCGAAGGAAATGAGGATGTCCTTAAAAGAGCCATGGAATCCAAATAGCACAAACAGTCAGGCATGAATTTGTTAAATAAAGATATGCTTTTGGACATTTGAACTTCAATGTGCAGCCTGGGATTAAAAACATACTTCAGATGGGACTGGATTGGGTTAAAGACCTTTGGCCAGGGATTAGATGAAAGTTGATGGAAGATTTTAAGTTCTGATGCTATTTTAGAAAATGACAGTGTGAGTACTTCTTCTAGGACCTCCTATTTTCCTGGCTCATCTGCCAATAAAACTGACAATTGTCCATCTCAGTAATGTTTTTATCCTGATCTAACACTTCCTGTTCTCTGTTGTAGATGGAAGGATGTAGTTTCATACTTTTGAGATTTGATTCAATGTGACTTTAAAATCACTATTGATATAGATATTTCCCTTTTCAGAATAAAATAATCTTGTCCAAGCAGCCAAAAGTGTAGGTCAGGCTTACTGATCTTTTCAGTTTGTCAATCCTAGATATGTGTTCTATCTACTCTCCTCTTCCAAAGCCTTTAAATCTCTCTGAACATGGTTTAAAAAAGGGGGCATTATTATTCTTTTGCATCCATCAAATGACAAAATTTCCTCTGGATGCTATCTGCTCTTGCAGTCAGAGTCTGCACTGAATTTTGCCTTTGTCATTAGGTCTGTTGACTTATTTTCTAAGCTTTTCTGTGCAAAAGATATATCAGCTGCACAGTCTCTGTTGTGGCACTGGCTGAGTCATTCCTGCATTCACAAATAGTCTCGGTCCTGCTGTGCATTGATAATATTGGTCAGTGCTCATTGATGACCACTGCTGGGGCCCCTGGATCTATCTCCTACTGGTGTTCTCCCACTTCCCTTTCAGGCCCTGCACAATATGTTTGAATTTGCCTCTCCCTGTGCACTTTGGGGGTCTGACCTCTGATCGATTTTCTTCTTCAGGGGATGGTACTGCCATGGTCCCTGGGTGGCACCCGTGTCTAGACAGATGATGGGGGCAGGTGTCGACAGCACTCAGATGTCACGAGGTGGTGATGCTGAATGGGGGAAATGGTGCACCTAGGAGGCATCTCCTGGACATCTTGTCATGTGCCATGCTTCTCTCCTGCCTCCAGTACTGCTTCTCCTGGGGCCCTTTCCCTTGGGTACTGGGGACAGCTGGCAGATTGGCAAAGCACTTCTGCTTATTCTGTGGTACCTGGGGACACAGGAGAGGTCATACCCAGGCACTGCAAGGGTGTGAGGTGCAGGCATCCTTTGGAGAGGAGGAAGCAGTTGTGTGAGCCCTGTGCTCTGTGTTTGACCTATAAAGGTCTAGGAGGGCTGCGCGATAGAAGTGTTCCATTTTCTGCTCAACTCCTCAGACCTGAGGCACAAATGAGACCTGTCTCAGCGTGGCAATGCCCTGCTGGTGCACATACCCCTCACAGGCCCTTTTGGGCTCAGTTTGAGTGATGCAGCTCTTGCTTGAGTTCCACACTGTTGCACGCCTTGTTGCTACCTCTGCTACTCTCGGTTAAGCTCCTACTGCCAGTAACACTTCCCAAATTGTCCTGTTATCCCAGAGAAATATGGTCCTGGGCATATCCCCTACAATATTGCCTCAGGAGACACAGTCCAGCAATCTTCTTAGCTTTGCCTTTTGAATATCTACCCTTCACCGTGATTTTTTTACCCTATCATGTGACTTGAGAGCTCCCATCATAGTATGTGGCTTGGGCTTGTGGCAACTCTTTTAAGATCATTTATAAGTTTTCACAGCTTTTATCTCCTTTCCAGAATTATAATCAATTCCTGAAGATGGAGTAAGTAAGTGAAGAAAGTTAATTTCGATGTGTCCTTCCCAATAACCTCATTTGCAAGAAAATAGCTCAAATATTGCCATTAATCATTCTTTTATGCAATCACTTAGCCAGCTGACTTTCTTCTGTTTTCCCAGTCAACAATTTCATAACAGGACTGCTCAGCTGAGCAAAGGGCTGTTTTATGGCAGGCTGCAGTCTGGGGCAGGATGAGGAGGGGAAAGGTGGGGAGGGGCATTACCTTATTGCTGAATCACAGCTAATTTGTCTTGCTGTTTGAAGGGCAGGATGGTGAAGGGGGTGGTTAAAACTTCTCCGTCCTGTAGAGCTCCAGTGAATGATCTTTGCTTGATAATGAGCGTTTCCTACCTGCAGATCAGATACCTGAGCAAATATTTAACAACCTTGGAGGGTTTAATAGAATCACAGAATAGTTTGGGTTGGAAGTGGCCTTAAAGATCAACTGGTTCCAACCCCTTTGCCACAGACAGGGACACCTTCCACTATGGAATACTGTGGGTGGGAAGAGACTCAGCAAGGTCATCAAAACCAACTCCTGATTCCACACATGTGAACATAAAAGTTAAACCAAATATCTAAGAGTGTTTTCCAAATGCTTTTTGAACACTGACAGGCTTGGAGCCATGACCACCTTCAAAGGGAGCTTGTTCAGTGCTTGACTATCTTCTCAGTCCAGCTCATGCTTCAGAAGAACTGTATGAGAATCTAAGCAGGTGTTGTTTTGAGTTGTACGTTGCTAGCCACAGTGGTGAAAAGATTTCGTAGGTCTGGGATGGGAGAAAACACACAGAGAAACATGCAAGCAGGGCTGCTTTGTTCTTCATGTGATCTTTAAATGCCATCCAAGAGATAACTTAAGATTGCTAGATGCTGTCTGCTTTTTCATAGTGAAGCTTTTTGGTAATAGGATGTTTCTTCCAGAAATAAAGACCTTTGGTTTGTTAAGGTATCCCAGTTTAGGTAAGTACAGTTGCTGATGTCATCCACGATTAAATTGCATTTCAACAGAGCATCTTACAGTTACTCTGCAAAGGAGGACAAGACTTTCTATCTAAATTTGTGCTATTCCTTGTCCTACATCAAGATTTCACCTCTTTGCTATGTGAGGTGCCTTTACCTGCTCGGCCACTTCCTTCCCTACCCGTGTTTCAACAATGGCCAACCCAAATTCAGATCAGGTTGCTCAAAACCCTGTCCATCCTGGCCTTGAACACTTCCAGGGATGGGATTTGCCTCTCCAGCTGGCGGGACATCATTGCAGTTAGGGATAAAGCTTGGGCAAACTGGGTGTAAAGTGTGAAGAGAGCTGTGCCAGCAGCAGCCCTTGCACAGAGCATCTGAGGCCAGGGGAGCTGGCTGTAAATAGGTAGCTTTTTGTTTTTTCCCTGGGTGCAAACACAGAGGTTTATTTTCTCTCATTTATTTGCATAATTCCAGCACATATTTTGACAAATGTCTTTCCCTCTTCTCATTTTAATTAGATTATTTGTGGGAAATGCACAAGATTTCCCAGGCTGTTGCCATATGACGTATGAATGGGATAACCTCTGCATCTCAGTTCTCCTGCTGGCATTTGAAGCTCCTTCCTGGTTTCCATTCAGCCACAGATGCAATTAATTTTTAGCATCTGGCTGTAAATAGCATTTTGTCTGGCTGTGACAGGGAGACAGGGAGCCCAATTAACACAGCCTTGAATATCTGTTAGTTTACTTTTTTGGACCCATATTTATTTTGTGTTAGAAGGCTTAAAGCTTTGAACAAAAAGAGAAAAATAAATTTTAGGTGCAGTATTGTCTTATTTAATATTAATTTGGTGAATACAATATGAGAAATACTGTTGAATGCATTAAACAACTCTTTCCCTCCCAGTCATATGATGGTGGTAATTACATGTGCAGAATGCAGTGAAATACTTCCTCCAGTGAATTGCTTTCAGAGCCATTTGGTGGGAATTTTTAGTCAATCAATACATAACAAGGAGAATAGGATCCTGACTGTAGGAGTAGGAGAATATTCAGGAGGTAGCTTAATTTGGTAGACACTGTACTGTATCTAAATTTAAAAGAGGTTTTTGAAAATTTAGAAAGGTTTTGGTAAAGTATTGCAAGACATATTTGAGGTTTTCAGAATGTCTTTTTGAGAAACACACCTCAGAAAATGGAAATATTTAATTTATCCAGGGAAAGATTTTTGTTAAGCTCCTAACTTTATTAAGAGTACTTTGTGGAAAACTACATGGGAAAGACATTGCTGAGAGTTGGTTGCTGTGGCAGAAAAAGCAAAAATGAGACAGTGGTTAGAAACTGAGGGAACTGCTACCAAAAAAAAAGACACAGAGAAGATATCTTGTACTGAAAAAACTTAGTGGATGTGATACTGGTGGCTTGTCCACTGGTTTTAAAGTTGGTTTGAAAGTTTGTTTCTTCCACAACAACATGCACAATGTCAGATAGAAGTTGGTGTTTTAAGCAAGCTCTGTAGGGAGGAGCCTGCACAACCTTGAGGTTCCCTCAAGGCTTAAAAGCTCCATGTGTCTAAAATATTGTTTCTCCCCGAATCTGTTTTAACAGACCAATACAGAATTTTGGTTGTGGTGCCCTGAAAAGAACATCTGTGGAAAGAGAAACTTCCCTTTTCCTTCTTTGTAGGTTTTCCTGAATGAATCAAACAAGTTTTGGACTATAGTGTGTCCACTTCAACACTTAAAGCTGTGGGTCATCATCAAAAAGCCTGGCATTGGAAAGGGCGTTTCAGTACTCTGACTTTTCTTCTTCAGCCCCCAAATTTTTCAGGATCCATGGCAGGAGAACATAGGTTATCTACTTTTCAGCCTTTCTCAAATACTATGCAAATATTCCAATAGGTTCAATTATCATAAACAAGATAGTTATTTCTATAAGCCCACTGACTCTTCTGAGGATGCTTTTCAGGATCTGAATCCAAAGAGCTCCAAGAAAATTTCTGCCACTTGAAATGGAATCCCAGCACAGTAAATTGTGTCAAGACCATCATAAGGGCTCAGAAGGAACCTGTCAGGCTTTGAGGAGTCAGGTTCCAAGTGCAAAAGCATTGCAAGATTTCCAAAAGTCAGGAGATAACAAAATGTGTGGCTGTTCTTCACCAGTGTTTGAGCCATCAGGCTGCTCGGGCTTTTCAAGAAGCTGTGACAAAAGCAGCACTGTGCAGTTTAATCTCAGAACAAGGTTCATTCCCATATGTTTTCATTGCCATCAGAAATTATGAAGTGTAATGGAAGGTGCTGAAGTCACCTCTTTGGCATGGGTAAGAAACTGCCTGTGCTTCAGGATCTGACTCTTTAATTGCATTTTCAAGTCACAGAGACATTTTTCCATTTTGGACATATATTTGGACACTTGCAGCATGACCCTGGATACTCTTAAATTTTGTGACACTGCTAGACCTAGTGAGATGTTTCTGAAATGAGCAATTTTCATGCAGCAGAAGGGATGTTTCATGGAGTATTTAAAATTGAAGATCATTCTAGGAACAAAATCTTGTTTGAACCTTTCTCAGCTGTGGGTGAAAACAGCAGCTTGCTGCAAGTTGGTTGCAGAGAGGTGGCTTGTGCAGGAATAAAATAGAGTTACTGCAACATCTGCCCCACTTCCCACTCACTGCATGAAAGCTTCTAATCAGAGACTGAAAGCTGAGTCTTTTCTAGGTGACACTTGTTGGGAGAGGAGATAGATAGATGCATTCTTAAAACAACTGAGTGTCAACAGTAGTGTTATGAGAAAAATAAAAGAATTCAAAAATAACAAATTGTATGTTCTGAGATTGTTAAATTCTCTATCACCTACTTGTCTGCCAGTTGCTAATTCTTTTTCTGGGCTCGTTAACTATTCCTTGGTCAATTAATGAAGTTAATTTACCTGAGCAAAAGAACTTGTATTATGCTCATTGGTTTTATACCAACGGATATCAGTAGCTGAGCTGAGACAAAAAACAACCCAAAACTTGTTGACTGTGACAAGTTTCAGTGTTTTTGTGTATTTATCTATAACTGGAACTCAGAGTCAAAATTATGCTCTCAGGGTTTTTTTGGTTGTGGTTTTGGGGGTTTTGTTGGTTTTTTTTTTGGTTTTGTTTTAATTATTGAAACTGCTCAGGAATATTTTGAATGGGAATCATCAAAACAAGAAGTATCAAGTTCTTGGACCAAACAAGAAAATATTATTGATTCATCACTGAACATTTCAGATACTGATTTGCTAGTGACTTTTAGTTGAAACTGATGTTTTTGAATTTAAATTTCTTTGGATAACCTGAGGGAAGCACATTTGAGGGAAACATAAAATGCTACCATATCACTTTTATTTTGCTTGTGTCAATGTTCCCAAAGCAAAGGGTTGTGTCTTAAATTTCCTCTTAAGACCTTAAAAGCAGATCATGCAGAATCCCACCAGTCCCGAGCTGAGGTGTCCCAAAGATAGCCAAACCACAGCTGAAGGTAAAGTTGCCAGCTGATACATCACCATTGTTATTGGGTTTCAAGCTGTGGTCAAAAACTAAAATCTGATCTTTGGCTGAAAAAAGCAATTCACAGAAAATAACTGAAACACCTTGACTCTGCTTTTTTTTGCTGGTAGGAGAGAAACCTTCCCAGTGTGAGCCACTTCACTGATGTTTTATTAAGTCCATGTGGCTTGAGAGAACCTGGCAGAGATGTGTAGGGTGGAATGATTGCTTTTATGTCTGAGTTTTTGCTCGCATACAGTCATATTGATTACCTATGTCAATCTATAAAATACAGCATCTAATATTTTATTTTGGCATCCCCAACTTACTGCAGCTGAGACAACTGTATTAAATACTGGTTTTTGAGAGAAGAAGGAGCCCACAGACAGGATGTGGAAAATCTTCCCTGGAGAGGCAAATTCCTAACAGCTCCTCAGAAATCAAATTTGAGCCAAACTTAAGGGCCACATCTACACTGGTGTTCCAGGTAGTGGTCACCAGGTCACAAAGTGTGATACTAAGCTGTCTGACAATATAAATGTACTGAAAGTGGTCAGCTGTACAAGAACATTGAATTTTTTGGCAGTATAAGCTTTTTGTATGTCAGTTGGGTGAAAGTAATACCCACCCTCCCCCTCCAGTGCCTACCTTCCTGCTCCATTCAGTCACAAATAGAGCACTGAGCAGATGCAAACAACTGCCTACATACACATCCTGTTCAAGATTTACACTGTAAAGTATTAACATATTTTAATAAATCAGCAGATTAGATTTTCTTCCCTCCTCTTCCCAATAACTGACTCTGAGATCTAACTGTTAGCTCTGAGATGGTGGAGATAAAAACCTCACTTTAAAAAATGCAGGACTAAGTCTGGGATGGGTTTCTGTTTGGGTACCCTACCCTCTTTACTGCCTGTGAAAATGTCCAAATCTAAATACAAATAGGGATGATAAGAGTAAACAGAAGGTTCTTGCTGATATCAACTAGAATACAGTGGAGGCACATTGACATCAAATAAACCTCAACACACTATTTTAAATGAGTCTCTTTCCACTCTTTCTCCCTTAATATCTAGGGAATGCTGTTTCCCTGAATATTCTCCCATTCTTTGCTAGAGTATGCCATCTGCCTCCCCATGTGAAAAATGGATGCACAAGTGGAGAGGCACTGAAACAGTAACACTCAGAAAGTTATAGTGCAAAGGAATGCACATGAGAATGACAATTCATGAAAGGCGAGAAGAATGTTCTTTGAAGATTGGGCACTGCACAAATTTGACACAGGCTCATTCTTACTGAGATAATCTGTGCAATTGAATGTTGATGTTTAAGCACTCATACAGAGTAGCCCTTAATGCAAACCCAGAGGTCCTCAGGCTCATTAATGAAAAAAACATAGTAAAAAATATTGCCAGCCAAGCGCTGCAGCTTTACATCACAGTCCAGTGCTCTTGACTGCAGCCTGGAAGAGCAGCCTCCAGTGTTCAGCTCTGCCAGTTCCCTGCCAGCTTGCCCAGAGCGTGTCTTGGTTCCCCCAGTGTTGGTGGGAGATTGAGCTTTTGCTTCATGAATGCTTCAGATGTGCTGATGGAAAGAGCTCTGTGAGAGCCCACAGAGGAAGCCTTGGCCTGCTGCAGGAAGGTGGGAGTTGTTTGCTCAGCCTTAGTTGGCTGTGCAGCAGCCCTTGCTCATGCTCCCATCTCAGCAGCTGCTCAGCTCACGTTTGGTGCAGTGCTGCTGTTACTCAGCTCCTGTTTGGCTCAGGATGGGCAAAACAATGTCATACTTAGCTGGGAAAGTACTGACAAACCCACACTGCTTTGGGCCATAGTCCTCTGCATGTTGGCTTTGCTTAGTGTGTTATGAATGTACAGCAACCTGCAAACAACCACACACAAGTTTATCTAAAGTTTACACTGAAAAGGTGGTCAAGCATGGAAAGAGGCTGCCCAGGAAAGGAGTGGAATCACCATGCCTGGAAGGGTTCCAAAGACATGTAGAGGTAGCACTCTAGGAACTTGGTTTGATTGTGGATTTGGCAGTGCTGGGTTAATGGTTGGACTTGATCTTACAGGTCTTTTTCAACGCTAATGATTTCTAGGATTCTCAGAACAGGTAACTTCCCTGGGTTACCTGACACTTCTAAACCCACAAACAGATAACATTTTTTTCATGTATGTTACTGCTAAGTCTTTTTCAGTTCCCTTTTCTAGTGGTTTTAAGGTGGTTGAGAACTTGTCCTTCCTTATCCCTCTCCCCTTTCCCTGCTAGACTTAGGAGAGACTTGCCTTTGTCTGAAGTGGCAGCTGGAAGGGATGCTACTGCTGTTAATTACTGAGTCCTGACTGCCTGAAGAGGAAGTCACAAGCTGTGTTTTGAGGTGATTGCATCATCAAGAGCAGCATCAGCCAGAAGTGTCTGTGCACAGGAGCCAGGATGCTGTGAGGCAGGAGCTGGCAGTGGGAACACAGAGCTCACACAGCCCTCTCAGTCCTGGCACAAAATCCTCCTTAGATTTTCTATTCATTGAGTCTCTTGTTTCTCCTACTACCTGCCAAGTTGCAGGAAAACAGCTGAGATCTGAAGTTTCAAGGCATCAGAAACTTGTTTTTTTGAAAAGAAAATAAGAAATTGTTGCACTCCTGTATTCCATAGTGACAGTAAGTAGGCAGATCCTTCTGCATCAGATATAGGCAGTGCTGGTACTGATGTCTGTCATTAACAATAATTAGGCAGTACCGGCAAAATTTTGACCATTGTCCCCATCTGAAAGTCTGATACTAGAACTATTTAAATTTTCAACAAAAACCACAAGCTATTTCAGAAAATGAAATCGGGAAATATTTTTTGTGTGTGCTAAAAAGGGATGCTACAGTGAAACTTATCACATCTTTATGACTGTGGGTTTATCACTGGTAAGAAGTATTGCCTTTAAGTTTGGGATATTTTATTTGATGTTCCTCTAGAAGTTTCCATATGTGAAGAAACTGTGAACTTTGGAAAATTCTGGTCTCTTACAAGAAACTCATTGAAATTTGGCAGCTGACTTCTTCCCAGATTCTCCCAGCTCTGATTCTGCTTGAGGTGAAGGGTCTTGGCTGGACTTCCCTAGAGACAATTTCTTCCCAAGGAATGTCAGGAGACTGGAAGAGGAGAGTTGCCTTACTTTCCTCCTTGATGCCCCAGGGAGGAGGAGGAGGAGTGGGTGTGTATGTGGGAGGAAATAGGACAGCACTTCTGCAAGTCAGATGTGCTCATCACGTCTAGCTGCAGACAAAGCCAGTGAGAGCTGTGCTGTGGACTGATAAAAACCTTGAGAATAGAAAAATGAAATATGGTGTCCTTATTCTGAGATATCAAAAATTAAATTGTTCTTTTGATCCAGTCCTCCCGGCCTCCTCCCTCAATAAAATAAATCCAGGACCACTCTGATGTCACAGCAGATTTATGAAAAGGAATTTGTGTGTGTCTGTGAAGTGTGCAGGGGTTTGTCATGTTGGGAGTGAGGAAACCAATGGCCTTATTTTCCCAGCAGGGTTTTGAAGTGTGCAGCAAGGTTATACTCAGTGCAGATACGGGGTGCAGCTAGGAGGAAATATATTCAGAGGTTTGCCCAGTGTGCCTCATTCTCTCTGTGCATTGAGTTGTGAAACCTGTAAAAATAATAATATATGTTCACTGATAATTAAAGACTTCATCACAATGCATGAGCGCAGGGGAGGCAAATGAAGGTTTGTGCATGTGCAATTATTGAATAACTTTCTAAATTACAGCATCTTGCTAAAGCAGCAGAGGTTCAGGCTAATGTAGGGAGTCATGGAAGAGAACTGTAATACTCTTCTGTGCAGAAGTTACCCCCTGTAACAAGATTTTATTTTCTTTACCAAGACTGGGTGTATTTACTTCAGTTTTTATTTTCTGGATTCAGGAAAGGGAAGGGGGAAAATAATTCTTAGGGGTTTTTGCAGGGCAGAGACCACTTGCTGCTTTACAATTGCACATTACATGGCACCAGGGCCACCATTCTTGGTGGCTGTTTGGTCCTACCCTATGAAACATAAGGAATAATGTTTTGAGCTCCAGATTGCAGTGGGATTTTATGTTTATGCATATATATTAACTCATGTGCTTTAAAGAGCATTGTTATGTTTTCATTTAAGAGCCACATTAATAGAAAATTCTTATTTTTTTCTATGGAATTTTCTAACAAACCTTTTCTCAGGATGTGTGTACAAAATTTGATAGTGAGGCCTTTCCAGAATCTCAAAAGCTGAGATGCCTTTACCTCAAATAAGGAGTATTTGGATTTGATTTCTAATTTTGTGTGAAGACATTGGAGAAAAGAAATAGGGGTGAAATCTTGACTACACATAAAATTAATTTCTCCACAGCTTTCAATGATGCTGGAATTCTTCCTTATGTGTAGGAAAGAACATTTAGCTGTAAACATTAGGCCTTCATTTGCTGCATTTCATTCTATTGAGAAGGTTCATAGAGATTTCTTTGTCTCATCTGTACGTTTTTATCTATGGCTTCTGAAGTTGATGCTCTTATGCAGAAGCAGTATCTGCCTCCCATTTTTCATGCACAGAAACCTCTACAAGGCTGAGATATGCCTGAAAGAATAAACTAAGAAAGTGCATTCACAGTGGAGGGAGCTGGACACTTGACTCCCGCTAACTCTTTATAATCCCCATCTGTACAGAGCACACCATGAAATCAGTTACTACATTCCTGGCCTTTCAGTGGACATTGGAGAAGTCAGATTCTGCTTCCAGTAAGAGTATGGAACAATACTTGTTTTCTGGACCATTTAAGAGCCCCAGGTAAGGTTGTGGCAGCATAAAAGAGCTTTGTTTACCTGTCAGACCTTTCTTGAACTCTAAGAAGAAATCACTGTGCTGAAATCTCCATTTTAGTGCAGGTGAATTGGGTGCAAATTCTGTAACAAAACAAAAACATTTATTTGCTGCTGCAGCAACCCAAGTGCCCCATCCCTGGAAGTGTTAAGGCCAAGCTGGATGGGCATTTGAGCAACATGGTTTAGTGGAAGGCAGGGGCTTGGAACTAGATGGTCTTAAAAGTCCTTTCCAACACAAACCATTCTGTGATTCTATGAAATCTGTTGGGGGTAACTTTCCACAATGCTTTTAATCTCTGGCATCCACCTGTAGAGTTCTTTTCCAAATCAGTTGAGAGAGAAACCTCAGAAAACCCTTCTGGGAAAAGGCAGTCACATGTGGGCAAACTCTGGTGTACCACAAAGATAGTTTGCCATCTCCAATATGGGAACAAGGCCAACACGAAAAAATAATGAAATATGGAATCAACTTACTTCAGTCCTTGTAAGGCACGTAAGATGTTTCATACAGGCAGTTTAATTACATTACCCTCTGTTCCTATTTTCAAATTACGGACAGGATGGGCAGCCTATGGAAGAGAGGAAAATGATATTAGGATGCTTGGGAGTGCTGCTTGGATTCATTGCAGTAGTGCCCAGTGACCTTTCTCAAGGATAAAGGCCATATCCACTGGTCAGTGTGAGAACAGTGTAAAATACACAACACAGCCTCTGTCCCAAGGAATCTCACAAGCCAAACATGACCAACAGTCAAAGCAGGGAGGTGAAGAGAAAATGAGAATTTAAGTTAAGCAGAACCTTTCCCTGACAGCTGTCCTAGATTATGTAGGTAGGCAGTTCCATTGAGGTAATTTTAAGAGTATTTATATTATATTGCTGGATGCTTTGTTTTCCTTTGTTGCAGGACATGTCTAAACATTAAGAGACATTTGTTCCAAAGTATTCCTTTGCTTTGCTTAATAAACCATTAGAAAGATAAGAAATGTAATAATAACATAATTTTATTTTTTGAGTTCCAGAGGCCCAAAATCTAATAAGAGAGGAACACTGCATTTCATGTTATTTATGTTGGACCTTTGCTCCAAAGTAACTTCAACAAATGAAACCAGACCAGCATAAAAGCAGACGAAACATCCTACAGAAAAATAAATTGATGATCTGGGCACAAATCATATTTATTAGAATGATTAGGGTTATGGACTTTGAGAAAATACAATATCAAAAGCAAGTTTTCAGCCCGTGCAACTGTGGATGGTAGTCTCATTAGAGAGAGCCTGACCTTAAATGGTGCAGATGGGCTTGCTACAGATAAGAGTTACTTTTTAGAAGCTAATTAAGAGTATTAGTGTTCCAGTCATGGGATTATATAGTAATGTCAGTTTAGACAGCAGGATCTTCAAATGCCCACACATTCATAGCACTGCTATGCTTATTAGGGAATCATCTGGAAGATTAGGACATAAGTGATCTGGAAAAGAACTGGAATCAAAAAACCTGGCTCCATCATTAAGTCTTTCACTGATTTGTTGGGTAAAACTTATTTTTTACCTCTTTGGGCTCCCGTCAGGATGTGGGGACTCGTGAGTGTAGCTGTGGTACAAAGAAGATGATGCCGTCCCCAGAATCTCCTGAGTGGCTCAGAGCTCTCTCTGTGGTATGGACACCAGCAGGATAATAACTTCTACCAACCAAATGAAACTCTTTTTCTCCAAACCTGAAAATTTTTCAGTCCAAAATGACAGAAACTGGGAACAAATGGGAACAAATGGTTCTTTGGTAGATTGAAATCCAGTTAGACATCAAAATGAGATGTTGGCAGAAAACTTCCTAGCAGCTGCACCTCAGTCTCTTTGGAAGAAGCAGGTCGTTCTCGTGAGCAGATGTAGGTGGCAGAAAACAGTAAGTAGGAGACAATCATCTGTTGACTTCTGCTGTGCTGTCTCAAGGAATTCCTGCCAACTCTGTGCTCTTCTCCTCCTGGCTAGCACAAATATCCTGAGGCATGTACATGTACACTGAGACCAGAGAGAAATATTACTTCTGAGATAGCAGACTTTCACAGGTTCTGTTGAGCTCGATCTCTGTAGTTTAAAAAAAAGATCTGATTAAATTGAAGCATTATTTGTATTACGATATTATACTCTTTTTCATTAGTAAATTCAATGAGTTCTTAAGTTGCATGCATGGCTGAGAATGTTCTATTGGTTGTTTTATTTCCATGAATAAGATCCACTTTAACAGCTGCACAATATTTATTTTCTCACAGAGGGATTAATATGGCACAAAATAGTGAAGGTTTTGTCACATTGCTGTATTCACTGCCAACTATAACCTGATTTGGGATAACATACAGAAGTACATCAGGGAACATCTGATTTTATAGCTTTTAAATTCAGTATAATACAAACTCAGCTCTCTTACCGAGAATTAAAGTCATTGCTGGACAGAGGATTTTTGAACAAAGAACAAATCCATTATTCATTATACAGAGTTCCAGACCCAGTGTTTTTCCTTTAGATTCATTGCCTTTGTGTAATAGTGCCTTTATTTGAGAAAGTTTGGGGTTTTCTCATCATATGAAAGTAACTTCTCTGAGTAGTGATTTTTATCTTGGGGTTTTTTTTGTTTTTGGTGGGTGTTTTTTTAACCAAAATGTTTCAAAGAGATTTATTGACCATGTAATGTGATACTGAGAAATCAGAAGGAGGAACATGAGATCTGAGTCCCAAACTCTTTGCATGTTTGAGACAAATCAGAAATTATGGATGTGATTTCCAGTGTCAAAGTCAGTTCCACCATTTTCTATAGAAGCCCTGTATGTTTTAACCAGGGACTGTCCATTAAGTAGATTGCTCCCAAATAATGAGCAGTAAATCCTAATAACCTGTGAATTAACTAAATCCTGAAAGAAGTGGATGCCAAACACAATTTAAGCATGACTAAATACCAGTTTTTCAGAACACATCAGAAGACCTAAGCATTTAGGAGTCAATGCTAAGTGCAGTCAGACCAACAAGGCCACTCCTGTTTGTGGGATCAGGACTATGGAGCTTGGGGAAAGAAATAGACACAAGTTCTGGAAACTTCAGCATGCATTATATAAGAAATGCTGCTGCAAATGAATTGCTTCATTTCCTGTCTAGATCTGAATTAAATAATTTTGAAAATTATGCTCCCAGTTTTGTTTTTCTTTCTGGACCAAGGCCATGCACCCCAAGAAAAAGCTATGGGCCTTGTTCTTCACTCCTCAGCTTAGCAGTAGTCCTCCTGTCAGCCAAGAGATGTTCATTTCTCCCTTTCACCTAGCCTAATCATAAATCCTAATCACTTGTTCTTGAATGGAACACAATGTTTTTCAGTCTGCCTCATCATTCATTTCGTTGCAAAGGGAAAACTAATGTCTCTGAGGAGAAACCTTTGTGAGGGGATGTGGTGTAAAATTTTTCTGAGCTAACAAATAGTCAACAACTTCATTTATATTTCTTTCTTGGCTCGTGCTTCTTGCTAATGGGATGTAGCATCAGTTTGTTCTGCCTTCTGCTGGCACTCCCACATTCATTTTACTCATTATTTACTACCTGTACATATTGCACCTTGTATGTTTCAGGGTATATTGAGGTATCCCCTTTCAAGTGACTAATTAAGTGCATAGGGACCTCTGATCAGATACCTTTGTAGAGAGGCTGGAAACAGAGATCAAGTTTCGAGACTCCAGGTTCTCTTATCAGAGATCACTGAGGAACCACAGGTTGTGGCAGCAGGTCCTTAACCTCCCTCACATCCATGTTCCCTCAGATCAGAGAGCAGACATGCAATCTGCAAGGCAATGCGAATTTGCAGCACAAAAGCATGGGAGTACAGAAGCTTGCATGTGACGAAGTAGTAGAAAATGAAGTGTGCAACAATAATGTGAACATCCTGCCTTTGGATACCTGCACAGTAGCTTGATACTGTTTTGGTGCTTGCCAGTTGGTGGAAAGCTTCAACAATGGTTTAAAAATAATTTTCTTTGCTATTATTATTATTATTATTATTATTATTATTAATTACTTTTAAATGAGCTTCACTTGGTGATGTATTTGTGATATATTCAAGGAGATGTTTTTTCCTTGAAGATGTCAAAGGGAGGGAGAGAAATCTTGTTACTAAACTGAAAAAAATAGCCTGATACAGCTCATTGACTATAAAGTCATGAGTGCTTTTTGGACCAGTAGCTGACAACTTACAAATGGCATCTGTGCTGCCATGACTGTGAAACTCATTATTTGGGAACTACCTATTTAATGAACAGTCCCTGTCTGGTTTGTTGCAATATCCATAAATAATAGTTGTAACCAAAAGGACTTCTGAAGCAAAAGGTGAAGCTGCCTTTGACACTGGAAATCAAATTTAGGTGGTTAGTAGAGATCAGTTTGTCTGAATGTTGTTTTAGCTGAGCCTTAAAGTAGATGAAAGTTTATTAAAAAATATTTTCACAAAGCAAGCAGACAGTTGAAATCACTGCTGTGAATTCAGTGGGCTCTGGAAGGAAACTTTTGTTGTTGTGATTGATCTGAAGGGTTTAGAAAAGCATTTTCTTTCCAGAGTTTTCCCCCCTCATTTTTTCAGGAGCTCTGTGCTTTCTCCTGTGATCCCAGCATCTGTTTCCTGTTCTTTTTGGTTCCTTTTCATCACTGAAAAAGAAAGGGTGAGACAAAGAGAAGAGACATGAAGAGGGAAAAGGGATATTATTAGTTTAACATTTTTTTGGAAACCTTTTTGATTTCTAATGAAGGTATTTTTTTTTTGACACCCAAAGGAAATAGTTCATTTTTACCAACCTGTAGTGCACAGACTAGTGCTTTCAACTTCTCCTGTGGAGAATAAATTAAGTGAGGCTCATCTACCTTATTTATATGCAAATACATGTAACTAAATTCACAGTGCCTAATACAAAAACATGAAAGGACTCAAATCCCTCAAACAGAAAATTTAGGAATAGCTCTGCAACTGGCCTTAGTGTTGACTCCATTGACCAAACATGCTGAGGGCACCAGTCATGTCTCTGAGCCTTCAGAGCTACTTTGGGGTATTAGGCCCAGCCTCCAGCTGCCTGTCCAGAAGGATGGGGCTTGCTGAAAGGTCCTCAGACACCTCAGAGCATCTAGATGGCACTAGCAGCCTGTATTTAAGCACATGAACTGAGCCTCAGGGGTATGATTCAGCTTCAAAAGTAGACATTTGGATCTCTACAGTGTGCTCTAGATGTCTACACTCTCATACTGAACAGAGACCCAGGTCTGAATTTGTCTGCACACAAACTTCTAAAGGTCTGTGAAATGCCCAGGAGCATCTCTATGGGGCTGGCAGATCCCAGAGTGGGTGAGCTGAATGCCTTCCAGCCTCCCTCAGCTGTGCTGGGTTTCTGCACGTTGCTCACAGCCAGACATCTCTGCCGGAGATGTTTCCATCGAGGAATCTCAGTCTGGAGCTGGCAGCCCTGGGTGGCACCTGAGCTCTCACACCCCGCAGCTCAGCCAGGAACAGATGGGGGAAGTACTGCAAAGCAGGCCCTGACTGCCCGGGTGGCAGCTCGAGAAAATGACAGCCTTGTGCCCTTGCTTGACAGGCGTTCTTGAGAAATCAAGGAGAGCCAGGATGGCTCAGGGAGGGTGGAAGGAAGGAGCATCACTATTCCCTTTAACCTGAGAGCTGGTAACAGCCATGACCAAGTGACTCCCTCTAGCTCTGAACACCTTCTACTCTGCTGCTGATCTGAGTTTGGCAGGCAAACTGTTCATATAATTGATTTATAAGGGAAGAGGTCACAGGAAATCCTTTTACAACACAGTTCATCTTGTATATAACTAGGAGGCCAGGGTGCATTTTTGACACATACACCCAGCCTACTTTTTAGAGAGGTGAGTGGGTAAATCTGCATCATTCTCTGAATTGCACTGAATTAACACTGCACTGAGAAATATCTACTTGTAGTGATTCTTACCTGACCCCCTGAACTGTATCAAGGCTAATAGTTTCAGGACCACTCTTCTGAGATATAGGAATCCCTTTAGTTTAAAAATAGAGAAAGTTTGAATTTTAAGTATCTCAGAAAGTTATTATTATATTTACAAGGAGAAAAAAAAATTACCTAGATATTCAGGTGACAGAAAACCTTGAGGAGTTATGCAATGAACTCTAGACCACAATTTTTTGTCTGTATTTTCTCATACAACAGGTAGGGAAACTGAGGCATAGTACAATTGCAAGTTTTCCGTGGAATCCCTCAACAAGAAAGGCTGATGTGAGCCTCACATGTGTATCTTTAAATTTATCTCTTCTACACAGGAGTCAGATTGAAGTAAGAGTGTGTTATGACTCTCTTCTCTAGTAAACCCCAAAATGCACCAGGAGAGTGTGTGCAGTTAATTACCAAGTATCAGTTTAAACTTCTCCAACTAAATCTCTGTAGCGAAAATGCAGGAACACTCCAGACTAGAGTCCCAATGAAGTGGAAATGCATTCCTTGTCTCAGTGAGTGAAATGAAGTGGACACTTCCTCATCTCTTCAATAAATTCTTGATGAAGAAGACTTAAGACTAATTTTCGAAGTTCCCCACTGTGAAATGTTACACACTTAATATTTTAATAACATTGTAACCCTCCCACACAGGGAAAGAATAGATTATGACCGTCCTTTTCACAGTATTCCTGATTTATACCCATCTGAGATGAGAGACTCTGGAGGTTTATCATAAAAGTGATGACCCAGCAACTTGTGGGGCTGTGATAAATATTGCAGGAGATATCCATACATGAAAAAATCTTTTATAGAACATTAATCACTGCTAAGTTAATGCTGTGGGATGTTTTACTATTTTGTAAGTACTAAATGATTCATTAAAAAAGCTTATTTGCTCTGAACTTTGACCTGAACCTTTGGAAGAATGAGAACACAGATTCAGGAGCAGCCAAACTTCACTTTGCATGTGAGTTCCCTTTTTTTCTTGTCCTCTTTTCCTTACCATAAGCTTTCTCTGGATTTCCCACCTTAAGGAGTGTGGGTGAGCTCATGCAGCACTCAGAACTACAGAGTGTGAACACTCACCCTTTTAATTTATAATGCTGGACCTCAGACACTCCAGCAGCACTTCTTGTTTTCCCTCACAAATCTTTATTCCTCTTGATACTTTTTTCCTGCCCTGGGCTTAGCCTGAGCCTTAGGCAATGTTCATCTGAGTGGATGCAAAGGCATGATTCATCTCTGCAAAGGCAAGCATCTACTCTGACAAGTGTGACACCCTGAACTTGTGGTTCCACAAGCCTTTCTTCAGATAGAAGGGGAAGGTACAAAGGAGCCTTCACCTTTATAGCCACCCCTGGCAAATACTGCTTGGATGACATTACGTTCTTGCAGTTGAGAAATTCCAGTTTTAGCTAGGTTACCCCACATCGGAACTTCCCATCTAATCAATGAAGAGAAACAGGTCTTTTGGGGAATATTTCTCTCACCCTAAAATAGGGCAGAGAAGCTGTGAAAGCTGTGATCTACATGCACCTGCTGCTCTTCACAGTCTTTAAAAAAAAAGCCAAGGCAACTTGCTCAGATACAGACATTTATAGATAGATGAGGTAATCTCATCCCTCAGCATCAGTTTCAGCCATGTGAGATGCTTTGGGGCATCATGACTACCCCCAGTTGTCCCCTTTGGAAGACCCTGATCCTGTCCTTCAATCAGCCAGTCCTGCAGATCTCTGGATCACGTGATCTCCCTTGAACATCTCCAGTGGCACCTGACACCCATATGTGGATAAATGAGTTGAGTCCTTGGTACCACTTCTTTGTACTCCTCCACACACCTTGCACAGTATCTATTTGAAATAGGAAAACAATCCCGCTTGTCCACATTTTAAGAAAGACCCTATTTTTTACACGAGCCTGCTGGAAATGCAGCAAATTAGAGTCAGAGCTGAACTTCTGAATTGCAATCTCTAAAAATAAGACTCCTTTTTACCAGTGATGGGCAAGTAAATCATCAGCTCATGCAATCCAGTTGCAGGCCAGTGGTGTCCAGGTTAGAAGGGTTTTGGCTGTGGCTGACTCTACAGATAACAGACATTTTCAGCATCCTGTGTAATTCTGTCCCTGCCCGGCTCCGTGGGGTCCCGTGTGCCCCCACAGACACACGGGTGGGTTCAGTGTTACAGTCGGTAGCAAAGTGTCGAGAAGGGCATTTGTGTGCGCTCCGCCAGGAGCATTTATTGTTCTACACTGTCGAAGGGTGCAGAGGCAAATACCAACATGATCCCAAAGCTCACAGCTTTATCTGGGGGTGGGGAAAAGGCAGGACTAGGGAATGGAGACCAGTGGGGAAGTTCTGGGGGAGTGATGAGGGGTAGAGGCCAACAGCCAACCGGGGAATCCAAACTGGGATAGATTAACATAACAGAACATGACATCCTGGGAGAAGCCTTTTTGGTCACCCTAACATAAAGTGGTTCTTGTGGTACTGGGGACTCGTCTTACTGAAAACTCTGTGTCCCTTGTAATGTATGTTCACCAGCCACCACACTGTGGACCATGGCTGACCTTCATGTGCTTGTTTCTTTCCTTGGCTGACCCAGTTTATTTGCTTCACCCAGATTGATTTCCTTGGCAAATGTGGAAACTTTCTACTTGCTTTTACTACTGCCCCAGCAAGCAACATTTGATGAGCTGTAGGCATCTGCCAGCTGTAGCTGCTGGCACAGGTCTCCTCCGTGCAGGTGTCTCATTGCACTCTCATGTTACAGCTGAACACCTGTGTGGCATAAGACGTTCAAGGATTTATGGAAAGCAGGACAGTATCTGAATGGAAAAAAGTTCTGGTTTCAGAATTCTTTTTAATTTTTGATGGGAGAGCTTGAAACAGAGAATTTGGGTGTCTCCTGTAGATTATTCAGTGGGGCTTTTGTTCCAGAACATCCTTGCTAGCAAACTGCATAACTAAAAGAACAGGAATTTATGACTGCACCAGATTAGGAAACACACAGACAAGTAGGATGAACAGAACAGATAGAATATCTTGAATATTTTTATAAAATGATCAGTATATATCACAATTTAGACTTGATTCTTCATACCGAGTATAACTTGACCACAGCAAACCTAGAACACAGACCAGAATGCACTGATGCCCTCTTATTTGAAACTAAGTTTTAAGATAACAATCCCTCCAGTTTATTGAGAGATAAAAATACAGAAAACCTTTGCTGCATTTTAGCAATGCTGGAAACTCTTTCTATTCCTTTTATTGTAGTCTTCCATTTTCCTGTCAATGTCTGTATTTTTGAATTATTGCAATATCCAACCACACAGAGAAACTCATACATTAGGTTGGCTTAAAAGAAAAGCAACCTTGTAAACATTTTGCTGGAGGTTTTAAATGTTAATGAGCCAGAGTGAAGTTCTTGCTGTGGGCAACCCACACATCCCTACGAAGTGTAAACAGCAAGAAGGAAGGGGAATTACAGAGGATGGTATAAGGTGGTATAATTGTCTGTAATGGGCTGGAATTACTGAAGGGAAGATTTAGGCACATTTTAGGGAAATGTCTGTGAGCACTGGTAAGATGGGGCTGTTCTTGGTTTTCTTGGACCAGTGTTGTTGCAATGGACAACAGAGAACATTGTTAAAGGGCAGGGAAGTGTCCCACAAGAAAAAGTTGTGCAGCAGCAAAGTACTGTATTTATGGAGAGGTTCTCTACATCCAGACTGCTTTTTTGGTCCCATCTCTGCCACGTGATAATTTTATATCTGGCAACAAGAGAAAAGGGAAGTGAGGATCTGGTTACCACCACTGAAAATGTTAATTTCTCTGTCTGCTCTCTGCCTCACTACAGAACGCTCTGAAGGACAAGGTTAACCAACCATTTCTTGCTCCTCATGTCAAAACAGAACTACTGTTGCATGTATAATACAATGTGCATTGAATGTCCAGTAAATTCAGCTTTTCTAGGAAACTTTAGATTTACTGAAGAGATCCCCTAGGTTGCCCATACACCAGAGACCTAAGCTACTGAGAGAAGGAGCCATAGCTCAGAGCCCTTTCATGCCAATGCATCTTGATGAGCAGCCCTTCCCAGACAAAAAACTGTAGCATCATTGGTCAACAGTGGATGATTTTTAAAGAAAATTCTTGTTCTTTGAGATGTTTTGCTGTCATGGGGAGAAAAGAAATCAAGAAACTCTAAAATTGATGTAATTTGTTAAATAAAGAGAAATTGTGCCTATTACTAGAGGGAAACAGGTGGTTATGTTCATGCAAATTTATAAAATGCTGGAAAGGACATCTTGATTCTGAAGTCAGACTGCACTGAAATCTAATTGCTAATGTAATTCTAGAAGAAACTAAAGCTATTGCAAAAGTGATTTCCCACTTGGAAAAGTCTGTGGGGAGCCAGACTTCCTTGCCTCTTATCACAACTAAAGGAGCCTTTTAGAGAGGGAGGTTTCTCAGGTGATGGGACAATGATATGAGATGGGACCTGAAATTCTCCTTCCTGCTCTGTCTGGTTCAAATCATGGACGTGACCTTGAAGCTTTACTTTCTTACATGAAAAAGAACCACAAAGGGAGGGTGAAAATTACCCTAATCTACATGTGGTAACTGTGGAACCATGTCACAGGCAGTGTGACAGCACCTGGGGTTAATGGGGAACAAAAGAGGCCCTGGAAGCAGATGCATAGCATGTCTCTCCCTCGATTCTCTAGGTTAGCAATGATTAGGTATGCAAAGTGGAGCAATTCCCACAGGAAGCTGGAGAGGCCAGGGAGAGCCTAGCTGCTGGAGGGGGCTTATAATCCGATCTCTTTGTGCTGTCTCTCTCTCGCTGCCTTTTTTATTTTAATCAAATGTTTTGTTTCTGTTGAAATTGGTACAGGCATCTCTTAAAAATGGCTCCATTGTGAAAGATTCTCATTTTCCTGCCAAAAGTCATTTTAGTGGGACATGCTGGAAAATCCTTTTGTTTGCTGGCAATCCCTCCTTGTGGAAGACCAGCTGCTCATTTCTGGTAGCAGAGCAGGTATTAATTCCTCAAGGGCAATTCACTGTCGGGGCCAAGCCTGCCCAAAGGCAAGTGCAAAAGCCTAGGGAAGCTACTGGGAAGGATGGCACAGATTTAAAGACAAAGATTTTTGGCTGCAGCAGAGTCTCTTTGCCTGGGAAATGACTCATGACCTTGTGGCAGCCTGCAGGGCAACACCTCCTCCTGTTAAGAACATTCTTGGCCATTCTGGGCCCCATCACTTCAGCCTGTGGTTCTTCTTTGGGCTTTTGCCATTTCTCCTCCGCGTCAGGATCTTCTGACTGACACCCAGTTCAGCCAGTTCTCTAGAAGGGCTGTGAGAAACACACCTGGGCAGACTGGCCTCATGGGGACAGAGATGGTTGATGTCATCTGTCAGGAAATCAGTCAGTAATGTACAAAACTCTGAGTACTGCAGGCTTATTGGCAGGAGTTTCAGATACAAATATCATACCGGCACCAATAAGCCTATGACACCTAATGAGGCAGTTTTCTCACCAGGGGCTGCTTCATTCCTTTCATCTAGTGTCTCTGTTCCTGGCTGCTCTTCACTTCCCTTTTCCCTCCCCTCTCTTTCGTGAAAATAAGCAGAATTAATTTCTTTCCTTTAATATAGATGTTGGTTGTCTTGGGAAAAACCTACTTCATCTGTCTAGGTAATGAACCCTCTGTTAAGAGCTATGGTATTTTTAGGAGTTGCTTGCATATATAATCATGCCTTGCATTGCCAGGTATTTTATAGCACACCAGATTTTCCAACGTTGTCAGACTCTCTTTATTTCTTTACTGATAAATAGGCATATATCTCACTGGCAGTGATGATAAGCTTAGCTGCAGGAGCTACAAGAGTAGAAATCAGAGACCAAACATGACACTTTTTTTGTACCAGCAGTCCTATTCTCCATCATCCTGCTAATGCTGGTAGAGAGGCTCTAGTCTTACACAGGGGAATTTGAAGAGTATAGATTTCTGGGAATCTAAATGTGTCACAGATAGTGGTAGCAGCTACCCTAACTTAACCCAGTGAATGCTGGACTGCTTTGTGTCTGAGAGGAAAGAGCTGAATTAATAAATAGCTGTCTGCCCCTCCGAAAATAAGCTCTAATATGCAATTAAAGTGAAAGATTTCCCTTCTGAGGGTGTGGGGAGCTGTTAGATAAAATTATAGGAGGACCATATGTGAAAAGTACTGTTATTTAACATATTTAAAAATGAGGATAATTAAAAGAAATGAAAAAAATAGAGTCTGTCTTTAAAGGGGAATGCATTTGTAAACTCCCCTGCTAACATCTGTATCACTAGGGAGAGTGTAAGGACTAGCTATGCTACATGGCAGAGAGATGACTAATTACAGAACACACACACACTTGGATTTCCTTAATATAATAATGAGAATTTATTCAGCAGTGGCAGGGAACAGCAAGCTCAGTGCTGCAATATTATTATTATTTATTTCTATGCCAGTGCTGCACATAGGAATGAATGGAAATGGGACTCCCCATCGTGCTGGGTGCTGCATAAGCACAAATTGGGTGATTGACTCCTGCAGCTTAAACACTGCTCTCTGTAGCCATTTCCTGTGGGGATTAGAGTCCAGCTCTGAGGATGTTGGAGCAGGTAGCTTTTTCCCTTTGACTTGTAGGAATTAATTTTCCATTAGGTGTACCAAAGGTTTGACCAGTTGAGCACTAGCAGAGGGATCATGTAGAGATGAGGATGTACATGAAAGGGTACAAATGGAAGTTGCATTGGACAAGCAGGCTGGTAGCACAGGCATATAAATTAAACTATTCATAATCCCTGGATGAGGAGGTTTGATTATTGCAAGAACTGCTTATTTCAGGGAAACTTAGAAATTCAAAATTCCTGTGGCTTCCTACGTGTCCCAGAGACTATGAAACACCTAGCAACATGTCTCCATGATGTAACCAGTTCCTAAGCCTCTCCCTTTTGTAGGGACAGGATTTGTTTATGCTCCTGGAAAAGAAAGGGATTTGAATAAATTTGAACCATGGACCAGCCTAATCCCAGGTGATAGTCAGGAGACTCAAATGCTTTTCCCCATCTCTGTCCTCTGCTTTGGGAGCACAGGCCATGCTCTCCCTGCTCTGTGGACAGCCCTGCAGCAGGCTGATAGCAGAAGACATTTCAGAGGAGCCTCACTGGTTAAGGCTCATTCCCAGCTGCAGTCCTGTCCCATAATCCTCCTACTGTCACCTGTGAAATGAGATAATGTGTAGCATCTCACCTGTGAGGTCACAAAAACATCAAGAAGTTTACCTACAACATCTGTTGAGGGGAAAAATTTTGGTTTGGATGGTATTTCCTTACACTAGGAAGTCTCAGGTCTTTTTCAATCCTACTGATTTGCAGCCTATGATGTAGATTGTGTGGCATACTAATTGAGAAAGGAAATCAGGACAAATTTAGGTCATTATTGTCACCAGTATTTCTTTGTTTCCAGTGAATTCTTGCAGCATTTATTACAATTGCACTTTGCTAATATAAGAGTCTTCATTATCAGAAAATATTTATAAGCTCAGGATCCTCTTCCCAATCCTTACCTGAATTGGATGCAAAGAAAGAGATTAAGACTAGGATAACTATATCCTGATCTTTTCCCAGGATGTTGTCCCAGTTTGCTAAGACTTTTGGCTCAGTAATTTCTGGATTCTTTTTTTTGTAAAGCCCATCTGTTTTCTCTCCCATTATATAATTGATTCTATCTACAGTCACTTATAAACATAGAATGCAATGATCTCATTTTTTTCTTTATTTTTTTAATTTGCTGATTTTATGTTATTCCTTCTATTTTGCTGGAAATGGCAGCTGGAAGTTGTTCAACCTTTCCCTGTCTCAATGCAACTTATGACACAGAGCTTTTTCATATCAGTTATTTCATTTCCAGGCAAGTAAATGAAGGAGTTCCTCAAATGGAGACTGTAAGTGTACTTTGGGAGGTATAACACTATCCTGGAATGAACCATGTTTGTTGGGAATGTTATAGATTTCCTTTGTCACTAACTGGAATGTATATGTAATTGGGTTTACTCTGGAAAGTCTGCAGTAATCAATATCTTTGGTCAGGATCCAATATTGACTCCCTAAAATTCTGGAGTTATCAGCATTTCCTGAGCATGCAGTGCTGTTGATGCAAATGATTCAGTTGCCTAAACACAGGTGTGTAGTATGAGAAGTCCTGAGTTATCCAAGATAACTGTGCAGGAAAAATGAGATGAGGTCTAAAGGGGACCTAAGATTCTGAAATCTGCTCTGAGCTTTCTGAAGGCCAGATGAGATAACCCAGGAAATTTCAGGTGACATATTCTGTCTCCTTTTAGCCAAATGACTCTCCTCTACACTATGGAAAGCAAACCCTTCTTTATGAGGGTACACATGTAAGGAATTAGGCTCTTGCTTTCAGATAGTTCAGTTTAAGAAAGTTGTTGCCATCATTTTCACTTACAGACAGTGATAATTTTTATCCTAATCTATGTGAATAGAGAGGGAGCTTCAGCTGTGCTGTAAGCAACTGTTTACTGAATCCACATTTGGTTTGCATTGCTGTCATTTCTCTGGATGTTCTTGTGTGGATTTATTTATATGTTATAATTAAAAGAACTTAGAAGCTCTTGGATGTCTTCTTCATTTATTCATCTTTTAATCAGAAAATTCAATAGTTAAGAATTGGGGCATGTGAAGATACAGCCATTTAATCTCCTGCTGTGATCTTGTTATATGTCCCGAATTAATTGATACCAAGCCAAGTTAGAACTCAGATAAAAATGCCATTTGGGATTAATCCTGGGTGTATTTGCAGGTCAGGCTGATGATTTAATATGTGTCAGCTGTACAAGACTGCTGAGTCTTGCATTTGGTCTTGTCTTGGGGTGCCAGACATCCTTGTCCTGGAGCTAGACACTCACTAAATACCCTGTGGTGCATTTTCCAGAAGAGGAGGTTTTGGTGTGGATGGTCCAGTCCATTTCCAAAGGCCTTGTGACATCTGGAGTTGCTGTCACACCTGTGTCAGTGGGGCATGGTCTCTTTTGTCACTGCCAAGGCCAAATCCTCTAGGGTCATGGGAACTCTCCCAGCTGAAATGGACACACAACCATCTGGTCCAGTTGGGTTCCACAGATCGCTTCACAGGGGCAATACTCAACTCCCTACAGATAAGTAATCATGTAAATCAGCTGGATCCTTGAGAAATGTTCTCTTTAAAAGCACATATATGATGATGTCATTTCCTTAAAGAAGATCACTGTGCCCCAATTTGTGGTTGTAGGAAGGAGAAGCTGCTTACAGTGGTGTTTTGGACACTTTTATCTTTCTGTTGCCATGGATGAGTGAAAAGAACAGATCTCTCCCTGCTACTGTTTGCCTGGAAAGAACAAAGAAGTGGACAAAAGACTCAGCTGGTTGAATACCCATTTGCTCCTGGAAGTAAGCAGGTATTCAGCCAGCTGTTTGGATGGCTGGAAGAGTAAAAAGGGTAAAAGGGCTGGGGACTCCCACAGGTTTCTAGCCTGTTCAGTTTTTCAACCTTTTCCTTCACTTGCAGCCTGTGAGAAGGAAATACACTGACAAATATCATGAAAGACAGCATAACTTCACAGCAGTTTTCCTGCAGAGAGCTGAAATGAAGTTTTTCAACTTTTCTCTTGTGCTACCTCTGAAAACAAGGACAAAAGAGCCATTGTTTCTGGCAAAGCTAAGAGTTTCACCTGCATTCTCCTGACAGTGATTCTGTGTAGCACAGATCAGAAATTATGCAAGAAGAATGCTTTGATACTCTGCTATTTATATGTATGCAATACTAAATGAATTAGAAGCTATACATAGATGATTATAATGTGTCAGCATCTTGGAAATGATAGAAGTAAATGACACCCTTTCTCACAGACACGATACTGAGGAAAAGACTTGAACATGCAAAAAAAAAGTGGGATCCCCATTTTCCCTGAAGGAGAGAAGGCTCAAAGTAAAGCCCATTGAGGCAAATCTTGCATCAGGTTTACTACTGCTGTATCTCTCTGTTATAGAGCCATGGAGTTATGGGGAGAAGAACTTGATTGTTTACTGTCAGGTCCATTTCCCTGGTATTCTTCTGCTTAGTGTATTCTTCTGTGTTTTGCCAGCTCCTCATGCCATTAAATAAACAGTAGATCAACGTTATCTGTCCCTCTCTCACTCAAATACCTGTAAAAATGACAGCTGAAATTGATCAGAAATTCATGGCTGGAGTCTCACCACCAGTTTGCACCAGCTGAGAATCTGATCCTAGTGCTGTTTTTTTGGGTTTTTTTGTTACCTACATTTGATTAGATATCCCTTCCTTAAAGCCTCTGTAAACATGTGTTCTTTAATTCTATTTTAAATTCTCCCTGGACTAAGAATGTGTCTAATTTGTCCCTGCATAACGTGTCTAGAAGAATGCTTTTCAGTGTTAAAATGCTTTAGAGAGCATTTTAAAAACCCTTTATGGAGACACTAATGGAATTTTCCTCCTTTCTACCCAGCATTCCCCTTTCTGAAACTTAAAAAATATACCAAGCAGTATAATGTAGAAAATGAATTGTTTAAAATCAGGCATCTTTCCTCTCCTTCCTTCCCCCATGTAAAGCAATTTTCTTTTTAAATGTTTCAAAATTTGCAGCTGTGCAACTCTAACAGGATGTCCTTAGCTATCGGAAACATATGAGCATCTGTATGCTTTCTGACTCAAATTGTTTTAATTCAATTTTAGTGTACACTTGATGTGATGAATTCAAGTCATGTAACTATTGAATAAGCATTGGGGAAGATGGATGGAGGTGGGGAAGAGTAATGTGTCATCAAATGACACATTTTCTTCCACCCTATCTCAATGTCAAGGACACAAAAGGGAATTAATTAGTTTGAACAAATATACTTAGAGACTTGTATTCTGTTATCTGTTGCATTGGTCCCGGTTTGAATTCAGACTGTCAAGAATGCCTGTGGGTACTGAACTGAAGATTTACAGAGAAGAGGTAGCAGCTAGGGGAGAAGTATGAATTATGGGGCTCTTGGTGACCCCTCTGTAATGTTTTATATTCACTGGAGTTGCCAGTGTTGCCTCTGTCCAGGTTTCCTTTGAGACAATGAAGGAAGGATGATCCCAAGAAAAGAATGCTGTCACCAGCCAGGGAAGCCCTGCTGCCTGTTCTTTTTGTTGTCACAAACTTTCCATGGGATCTTGGGCTAACCACACAACCAGGCTTGAGGCACAGCCTTGGCAGATGTGGAGAGTGAATTAGTGCAGCTTAATGTGTGCTGTGTTGGCTGGTCACGTTTGTGCTTTTGGCTGCCCCCAGCATGAATGTGTCAGCTCCTGCCCCAGGAGGGGGCTGGTGGAAACAGAGCCCATGTTTTGTGCACTGTCATCACTGAAGAGTCATCTGTAATTCCATGGTAAACAATAGCTGTGAGTAATAATCTGACAATACAGTTTATAAAATATTGTCAAAATTATTATCCATTGGTTTTAAACAAAACTGACAGAAATATAGTTAAATTCATCCTGATTTATTGGTGATTCAACAGCACACTTCAGTTGCAGTAAGGGAGGGAAAAAACCACATATTTCATCTTTTGAGGGACTGGGGTCTAAATTCTGATTCAAGGAAGAGTCTTGTTGTTTAATATTCATCTTTAGAACCAAGGGCTGCTGTAAATCCTTCCTATGTTGGTTAGTTAACTGGTGTTTTATATTCCTGATAGATTGATTAAGAGACTAAATTAAACAGCTTCTGTTAGATTAGCAGCTGGTTAGAGCATGGCGTAAATAATGCCATGGTTGTGGGACTGATCTCTGTAAGAGCTGGACTCGATGATCCTTGTGGGTCCCTTCCAATGCAGAATATTCTGTGATTCTGGGAGCAGTGCAGCAGTGAAGGCTGTGTGACCGACCTCTTCTGGAGATGCTGAGGAGCCCCCATCACTCTGCAAAGGCAGACCTGGTGTTTTGATGGATGTGCAGTGAATGCAAGAGCCTGCCATGTGTGCCTCACAAAGTTTTTATGGAAATCTTTATAGGAGGGGAAACATGGTAAGGTAAGACCATGAATCTTCACAGTGTCTGTTTTCAAAGGGTTCAGGAAACCAGTCATGATATAGCAGAAAACTACTGACTGATGGTAATGTGTGACCACTGCCAAGAAACTCCATATCTCAGCAGCTTTTTCCTCTATGAATTGCACTGATTGCCTTTCTGAATATGATGGGGCTTCGTCTGTGCTTTGCAAAGTGCTTTGCAGGTTTTCTCTGAGATGCACAAAATGCCTGATATTTGCATGACACGCTGTTGTTAAGTAAGGATCTGACCTTCTGCTACCAAAAGCTTTCACTCAAGGCCTCTTTTCACTGACAGCAGAAGTGACCTGGTTCCAATCCATGCTTGGCTCAGACCAGGCTTTCTCAGGGATATTTCTCCATACCACATCCAGTGATTGTTTTGAATGAGACACCTGGTGCCTCTCTGAACTGGTTGGGCTTTTTGTTTTGTTCTGTTTTGTTTCATCAGCAGTGATGGAGGGGAGTTTTAAACAAAGCTGCTCACAGCAAACATGTCAAGTTTGCCTGTTCCTCAACACACAGCCAGGAGACATTGCTGGGAAAGCACCTCTGCCAAGATGCACCTGACATGCAAACAATATCCAAAGGGGTGGCCCCAAACAGAGCCAATTGGAGCCTTCGGGAATTTTTTTTAATGCATGTGAATAAAGGAGGCTGGGGGGGACCTTACTGCTCTCTACAACTCCCTGAGAGGAGGCTGTAGCCAGCTGGGGGTCGGTCTCTTCTCCAAGGTAACAAGTGACAGGACCTGAGGAAATGGCCTCAAATTGTCCCAGTGGAGATTTAGATTTGATATTAGGAAAAATTTCTTCACTGAAATTGGAACAGGCTGCCCAGGGAAGTGGTGGAATTATAACCCCTGGAAGTGTTCAAAAACATGTGGATGTGGTGCTTGGAGACAGAGTGGGTTGGGCAGGGTGGGAGTGTAGGGTTAGTGGCTGGACTCAATGGTCTTCGAGGTCTTTTCCATCCTTAATGATTCTACAATTCTATGAATTGGGATATTACCTGGACTCAACATGGCACAAATTTCCTATGCCTTTTCTCTATACCTCATCCCACAAGCCAAATTTGTCACTCCACGTAATTCTTTTAGGTATTCCATAGGTAAACCCAAACCAAATTGCTCCCTGTCCAAAACCAATTGTTTTTCTTTTAAAAAATATAAGCATCTATTATCTCAGTATATCTTGTGTACTAAGGAGATAACCACAGTTATAAGAAAATCTGATTTTTGTCCAGAAGAAAATTATAGACTTGTAACTGTGAAATACCATACTTCTGACCAAAAACAATAGTAATAATAAAAAAAAAAAGCTGAGATCTCCAAAGTGAAATCAGATTTTAGACATATGCTGTATCAAATGGACAAGTATCTGATTCTTTGAGATTTCTTTGAAAGATAAAAAAGACAAAGAGCTCTTCAGAAGTTCACCATTAAGATGCAAATCTGTAGGCAAGAGGGCTTGGTCTGTAATTATCTGCTAAGTCAAATAATAGGGACAAAGCATACCTGAGGAGAATTTGGGTTAGTTAAAAGACATGTTTTGTCAAGTCAAAATGATTAAGAATTTTTTATATATTTATATTTTTCCAGTGTCTGGAATGTAAAGACTGAAAAATGACATGTATTCACCCAGGAAAACCCTATCCTCTGTAAGGGCTGCATTGAACAGCTTACAAAGTGATTACTTCATTCTTTCTCTTTCTCTCTCTGGGCTCATTGTGCTATCAGGTACTTTTTTGTACCTCCCCTGATGGTGTCAGCGTCTCTTACACAGGGGAGCAGTTTTGTCAGGATGAAACACATGGTATTTTAACAGCACTATTGTGTTCTAAAGAAGTTCACAGCACTGTCTGGGTTCTCCCCACCATGCACTGCTTCAGCAGCAGCTGTGGAATAAAATAGATGAATTTGCTGCTATGGGGAAAACTACTCAAGCAGGCAGCAGAGATTGCCTCTTCCCTGAGGTCCCATTCCCCTACTTCAGGCTCCCTCCTGCCTTTGCCATCCAGAAACCTGCTCTTGCTGCTTCCCATAACACCCCTCCCACCTCTATGTCCCCTTCAACTCACTGCACCTGCAAAAATTTATTTAATTGTTTTTGCTGAGGCTCACTCTTCAGGCAGACAGTTCAGCATTTGCAAACTTTCATAGATGACTTCACTGGGGTGAGGTGCACTGAGGCATTCCCTTGTTTGCCCCATTATAATTTTCTGAGTTGGGAGAGGCAATAACTCAAAGTCTATATTTCAGCATTTTTTTCTCTCTTGAGTTCTGTGTTATTCTGAGGACTGTCCTGAGACATTTGAGAAAGCAATTTACCTGTGTGCAGTTTTTATTGTGATGAATTGTCCCATGTGTTTTGTGTCAGCTATTATGCCAGATCAACTCTCTGAGGACTTTGGTGTTCCTGTTAGCGGCAACTGTAGTAAAGTTACCTCAGTGACATAACTTGATTTGCTGAGGAAGCTGGTAAGAATTGGAGTCCTGTCTATTACTGAGACCATCCATCCTCTTTAATTTTGTGGGCAGTAGCGTTTTCTTGTTATATAAAAGCTTGCATGCCAAGGAGGTCAGCTTGGTATAAACTACAATAGGGGATTTGAAGACCTCTTGAATTTTGTGGAAATAGAAGTCAGACTTTGGGGATGGCATAGAGATTCAAGTGCAAGATGGGGACTTTAGAGGTTTTAGCCTTTCACATCTCTTTCCTAGTAAGGTTGTTTTGCTGTTTTTCTGCTGATTAGCAGTGGAAATTAATCATAAAGAACAGCAGGAAATTATGGGAAAGCCTGCTTTCATGGCATAGCATTAATAGGTGAGAAGATTCATCCCACAATGAGTGAAAAATTCCTAGAGGGTGAGTTTCATTTCTAACAGTAACTAAACTCAAAAGACATTGAAGAGCACCCTCTGAGGCTGAGCTGGCCAGTGGAGAGGACCCAAAGAGTCACAACAAAGTGCCAACTAGGTAAAAGCCTTGGGGTTGTTCTCACACTGTCTGTAAGGAGTCTGATTTTCAGAGTTAGTGATCTGAACTTCTGCCTGTGGCTTTTGGCACCTGCAGCCTGTCTGATGGCTGGGCACTGACAGGTTTGAGGATTTTGGTGTTGTACAACACGATTTCAGCAGGTGAATTCCCACCACAGGTTTTCCTCACTGGAGAAACTCATTCAGTTCTCCTTCCTCTTCCTGGACACCAGCAGTCAGGGAGTTTGTGGGGACTTGTCTTTAAGGTTTTCTCTCCCATCTCTAGAGTGTTGAAGAAGGTTGAAATGCAATAGGAGAAAAGGACAGAGGGAATCAGACTAAGATGGGGGAATGTGATAATGACAGCAAAGAGGCTGATTTCATTGTAAAAATATAAATATTAAAAAGAGAAATAGATTAAAAAATATAATTGTCTAAGCAATAGTATAGTTTTTAGTCTTGTATATGCTTGTAGACATCACAGCATTTTCATACTTAGTTTTCTTTCTTTTTCCTTTGTTCCTTTCCTCTAGCCCATTTACATTTTAAGCCTAGCAGGTTCCTGGTGTCTCAGCTTTGTAGCAGTTGCATTATTCCTTTATTTTATTAGAAAACATGCACACAACTGCAGAAATGGGAACAGACTTTTTAGCAGGGCCCGTTTCAATAGGCCAAGGGGTAATGGATTTAAACTGAAGGAGGGTGGACTTAGATAAAAGCAAGATGTTTTTTGCAATGAGGATTGTGAAACCCTGGAACAGGTTGCCCAGAGAGGTGATAGATGCCCCATTCCTGAAAACATCCAAGGTCAGGTTGGATGGGGCTCTGAGCAATCTGTCTAGTGGAAGGTGTCCCTGCACTTTGCAGGGGGTTTGGACTTTTTAAACTGGGAGTTTAAATGTCTCTTCCACCCCAAATAATTCTGTGATTCTAAGATGCTTCAGATGGACAGCAGATTGCCATAGACCCGAGCACTGCTGCCTCCCTCATCAGAATCTACAAGTCTGACTGCAGATACTGCAAAAGGATGCAATGTGAGTGTATGATCTGGTAAAAAAACCCCTATTCTGCAATCACAAAAAGCATCAATGCAAAACTCTCCTCTAAGGCCTTCAAAGTTAATAACATTAACATGCTCTAGACGATGGCTTCTCTTCAACACTTACCCAGGCCTACACAAGGGAACTTTCTCCCTGCTGTCCTGGTGAAAGTAAAGCTGAATGTCACCTTCTGCTTTCTCTCGCCTCTCCCTCTTCATAGCTCTCCTTTCAGTGCAGGTCTAACCCAATTCTGCTTAGTTTGTAAAGCTTGACAAGATCACTGCTCAAGGTGCTAAGTTTGTAAGGTGCATTCATTTTTCATTTCAAATTCTGCCTCTCAAGCTATCTATAGTTCAGCATTTAGGCAGCAAATAAAGCTGTAGCTGGTGAGCTGAGCAGAAAACAGAGATGATAAATGAGTTAATACTGAGTTTGTCACAAGGCAATTTGCTGTATGAATTAAAACACAAATTGGCCCATGGGTTTAGGGTTTACCAGCCCTGTTACAAAATACGTTAGTGCAGAAATCTGGTGATAGTGTGTTTGAAGGTCTATTTTTCTTAAAGTTGGGCAACTTGGCTGTCCTCTCCCTCTGGCACAAAGTCAAAAGAATAGAGAAGAGCACTGTGCTCATATGAGTGATGCTTTAAAAGGGGAGTGTCATATACATGCATTAAATTAATCTCCTCAGGTCAGGGGAGCTGTCTGCTTAGCAGCATCTGTCCATAAAGTATTATGTACTTATGGTCCCATTTCCTGAGGTCTAATGAATTTTTATGTTAAATGGTACTCTGAGCTAATCTCCTCTTCTTTTGGCAGTCACAGCAACCATTGCTGTTAATTAAAGTAGTACCTGACTCCATGCTAGAGGACAGGACCCTGTGCCACGAGCACAGTACATTCCTACAACTCACAACAGCTCCTATCATGAAAAACTGAGACCTGTAGGAGAAAGGATTTAACATGAAAAAACGCTAAGTGTCACATTAACCTCCATTTTTATTTTCATTTGGAGCAGTGCAATCATATTGCCCTTGTCTAAGAGGGCAGCTCACCTTGCACTCCCTCTCCTGCAGCCTGAAGACATCAGGTCTGGGTTCATGAGGTTTGTGCTCCATCACAGCATCCCTCAATCTCAGAAACTAAGTCTCTGAAGGGCTGCACTTTTCAGCCATGGTCTGTCTTCACTTGGTGACTCAAAGTCCTTTTTATCCTGTGACAGCCTCTTCACAACAAATAATTTCCTTTTCACCCAAAGCAAACTGAATAACAAGGAAAGGAACACAGAGCTGTATGTATTTTTGGCTAGTGCCAACCATAAATGTCCTAATGAATTCTCATAAATCCCAGTCAGTCAAGCAAACTCCATCTCAATGCATGAGGGGATGTAGTGACATATTCTTCCCTCTTTCACATGTCCCGTGGGCTCCATGTGTCTGCAGAGCATCCACCAACACTAAAGTATTTTCACCACAGGATAAAACATTCCCTAGATCCCTGCTGTAAGCCTGAGAAGAGCAGACTGTGGAGGACAGCAAGTACCTTTCCATGAACTACACCACCCCCTTATTTTTCTGGGAATTCATGATTGTTCATTTAATTTTTTTCTTTTATTTTTGTTTAAATTTACCCAGCCATCTTGGGCAGTAATGCATATATGTAAATTAAAATGCTTGTTAAAAATAATATGCAGATCTCCCTCAGTCTCCTGGCTGCCTGTTGGGTTACCAAGCATGTTATCAATCATGGTTCATTTATTTTCCCTAACCTGCCTTAAGATCAGGGAATACTGCCTTTATCTTAGAGAGGGGAAGCTGAAGCAGAGTGGATAAAGCCTTGACTTCAAAGGTGTGTAGGTGAAATGGGATCCAGAGGAAAGCAGTCTTTTAAACGATGAGATTCTTAACTAACTTGAAAGTTTTGGGCCTATGGGACTTCTCAATTTCGTGCAAAGAAGGCTGTGGAAAAGCAGGGAGCTGAGCCCAAGGTTCTGTGTGCTTAAACAATCACTTTGTAGTGATCCAGATTTCACTGGATGCAGTTATGCATAGGCAAAGGTAAGTAGCTATTCAAGTGCTAAATATTCTTTTCTCCTGAGTGAGTTTATGAGGAGCTTTGCCCTTGTCAGCTGCAAATGTGAAGAAGATTAAGCCCACAGAATGAGGTGGTACTTTATGCCATCCTGAGAAGTTTCCTAAGAACCAGATCACAGAAAGAGGCTTTCCTGCCTTGAAAGGCAGGTGTCAGCTGTGGTTTTTACCTCCTGTTGGGGTGTTTCATCTCTGAAAAATTGCCTGAATCTGTCAAAGATCTGAGATCTTAATTTCTGTGGCCCTCCTGGAGACTGAGGAGATGAATTCTCCCCCAGGTTCTAATTATGCTAAACTTTGTCCTTCCTTGGCTTCTTCTGCTGTGTTGTAGTGATTTGCATCCAGCCTGCTCCCCATGCTACTGAACAGGTGCCAAAGCAGAGGCCCCTTGGATCCTGATCCTTGACACTGCTATTTGTTTGCAACCACTCAAAAGCAGAAAAACACTTATTGGTGTTCCCAGAGCCTCTCATTTTTTTACCAAGACAGTGTAGAGGAAGAGAGGAAGCAGCTCTGTCCCACCCCTGGGAGGGCTGGCTGTTAGGGAAACTTGTAAAACAATTAAGTTGTATAACAAGATTATCTCGTTAACCAGAGAGCCACCTGCACAAATCTGATTTTGACTGAGCCTTGAATCATAGTTTCATTTAAGAGTGGGTAAATTGTAATTTGACCAAAGTGGTCTTCTTTTATGAGATATGTAATACTTGGGGCTTGGGGTTCAGAAGAAGAAAGGTCAAGCACTGTGATCTTCAGCTGAAATCTATGGGAACTGGTGAAAAGGTTTATGGATCTGAAGTTACTGGTGAGTTAAATGTATGAAAATCAAGTTTTTTAGTTATAATTGGCTATGATTCAATGATCCTGGGTGGAATGACAAGGCAGGAGATTCCTGGAAGTGATCAAATTATGCTTAGATAAGGCACTCGTAAACAGTAAACACAAATTATTCTTGCAACTGCTGAACTGATTATATGGACCAGTTCTTTTAGTGTATTTATTTTGGAGATGTCTTATATAAGGTTATGATATATAAGTAGTCATAAATTATGTTTGCTGGGATGTTCACATGGAACCACAGGCCAGCTGGAATATAGGAACTGAGCAGAAGAGCCTTACCCAGTCCAGATGAAGATGTCATTACAGGGATATTCACCACAGATTCCCACCACCAGTGGCAAAAGGAATGTCTGCTTGAGAGATTTGACTCCTCACGTGTTGTCCTGGGCCAAGATCCCAATAAACTGTTCTCCTCTTCAAGGAACACTCTGTCCATCAGTGTGTAACAAACTGTGCTGCAAAAATGTTAAGTATCCAGAAAGATCAATCCATGGGCATAACACACTGGGCTCTCGAAGTTGACAGTGTGTTTAACAATATCTCCCTCAACTCCAGTTCCTTATATTTAAAATGGAGATATTAATATTCTTGAAGTCTAATGAAAACAAGTTCCTCTTGGAGCACATAAAGACAATCATGATGCACTCAGAAAAAAGTGAATAATGAATTCAAACTGTGCAGAGTTTGAATAAGTCATAACAAAAAGGATGCAGAGTTGCCACTGAACAGTGGCACTGAGTTGGAGTTTTGAATAACTACCTGGTCAGTGCCCATTGTGACTTATGTGCAATGTATGGCGTAGGGGCCCAGTGGGGAAACTCTGTGTTTAAGTCATTAAAGTCTTTCACAGTACCCACGAAGACTGAATAAAAAGGAATGGAAAGTTAAATGGCTGTTCCATTTTCGGTATTTTCTTGACTATTGAATGCTTTGACCATAAATCTTGCAATTGTGTCACATACATTTCTGGACATGAGTGGTAATAAATATCAGTTCATTAGGGCCAAAAAGCTCCTTTACCATATCCCCTTACAACTTCTTGATGGAATAGTTTGTGTCCCGTGAGACTGGCTTTATAAGAAGTGGAACATTTCTTTTTCTTTTCATAAAGCTTTACCATGACACATGCAATAATAAACACTGTGCTACACCAGGATGTGTTTGTGTTTACTCTGCTTGAGACTCCCCATCAGCCCTCACCACTGTTAATAATTCTGTCATCGAAGCTGAGATTTCCATGGGAAGCATATAGGCAAGGTTAAACAAACAAAGTGAAGGACTAAGGAAAAATAAGCAAATTGCATCATGGAAATCTGTGTCCCTGCTGTGGGCTAACAGCATACCAGCATATGGAAGAGTTGCCAAGAAAGGGATTAGGGGACTTCAGAGTTTCTTAGAGAGGAACCAGGGCAGACAGAGCTCACTAAAATGGAGATTGGTTTTTCTTGTGGATCCCGATAATTCTTTCCTCTGAGCTCATTTCTATCTTCCTTCATTCAATGTGACTCCAAGTGTCTTGATGTATTTCTGTATTAATGTCTGGATAAATCCATGCTTTAAGATTTACTTTGGCAGCATTTTATCTGAGCTGGTATCTCTGCTATAGCTAGATGGAAAAAAAAAATCAACAAACCAACAAAAATCCCCAACAAAAACCCAACACGGAAAGTGGTGCTAATGTCAAATTTGATTTAAGAATCAAGTGGACATACCAACCTCAAGCAGGCATAAAGCAGTCCATAGCCTGTGAGTTACTTTTACTGTGAGAAAAAGTAGAAACATCCCAGATATTAATGAGCATCTTGAAATTGCAGAGTTCAGGATTAGCAATGAGACATTTGTAAGTAATGTTGTATTAGGCGTGAGTTACAGCTTGCCTGGGTTTTACAATTAATCCTGAAAGACAGGAAGGGATGTATTGTCCTTGCTGTGTAATTATGTTACAGAGGTTCTTTCATTAAACTCTACAATGGCAGCTGAGCACTTCTTGTGCAGTGGATGCTGTGTGAAACACAGCAGTGACCCTGCTTTTCAACTGCACATCAGGGGACCAGCAGGAATGTGCATTCCTGCACATACAACACAGCCATAGTGGAAGTGAAAAACATCCCAGAGAGAGACTCTTCTGTGCTTCTGGCTGTTTCTGATTCTGTTTACCCAGAGAAGATTACAGAGAAATTAAAAAAGATCAGACAGGTTATAAGTGATGTGTCCCTGTACAAGATATGTCTGAGACTGGTGATGCTCTTATAATGGTAGTGAGACCTTGCTGGGCCGCACTCTTTACTCAGCTGCTGTGTTTAGACCCAGCAGCTGGGTGCATTGCATGTGTGGTCATACTGGCTTCCAGAGATGCCTGGCTAGAAGTAGGTTCACTTTTTAAAGTTTCATGTCTTTGGTTTGATAGAGGGAGCTTGCTCCTTGTCCATTCATGCTGAAATGCCAGCCAACATGGATAAGTACCTGGCCCTCAGTCAGGTCACCCCTTGTTCTTTCCCCTGCAACATCAATCATATAATCACAGACTGGTTTGGGTTGGAAGGGGCTTTAAAGGTAATCCAGTTCCAAAATCCTTGCCATGGCAGGGACACCTTCCACCAGACCAGGTTGATCAAAGCCCCGTCCTGCCTGGCCTTGGGCCCTGCCAGGGATGGGACATCCACAGCTTCTCTAGGCAACCTGTTCCAGTGCCTCACCATCCTTAAAGAATTTCTTCCTAACATCTAATCTAAACCTATTCCCTTTCAGTTTGAAGCCATTCCCCCTTGCCCTGTCACTACATGCCCTTGTAAATAATCCCTCTCTGGCTTTCTTGTATCAGCTGATAAACTGATTCTCCCTGATCTGAACTAGGTTGGCTTGTTAGGACAGGTGTCAAGGATCAGGAGGCCTATGTCCTGTATGAAAAAGGAAAGACTGGGTAGCTACAGACTTTCAGCCCTTCTTTGCAGGTTGGCTCCTGATGAGTGCAAGAAAAGGAACAAAGCTGAGGAGAGCGAGCTGCCTGACACTGCATGTTCCCATCACCCTTTATCTACGCAGGCAGAAGCCTGCCAGTTACAGCCAGGAGTCAGAATAAGCTTCCTAGCTGGAGCTGTGCATTTTAATTAACTCCTGTGCACTTGGTGGCTGAGCAGTGACATAAAGCAGATTTTTCAGCTGGATTTTAGAAAGCTTTGAAAAGATACTTTATGGGGAGGAATCTCCTATTTTGGTAACTTTCTTTGAGGGCAGGTGCAGACTCTCTGTAGGTAAATATTTCTTACAAGAGGAATGTTAAATTTTATATGTACCAGATCTTGAGATACTGCACACCAATACTGCGCTGTTGAAGCCAGGAATTGTTCTGATTTATTTCAGCAGCAGAACGACCTGCTCAGGAAAACAGGGGAAAACAAATTTTAAAAAAAGAGAGAACAGGGAATGTGAAAAGAAAACAAGAAACTCTGGCAGTTTGTTGCTTTAATTAACTTCCTTTTTTATCCCCCAGAACATTATTTTGGCCCCATTTGGACTGCTGTAGCTGGACTGTGATAGCTTACAGGCAGTCATCGGAGAATCTTTGGCTAAGCTGGGTGAAGCTGATGGAAAGATTTGCCTTATTTTATTGAGTCTGAGAGCAGACACAGCATCAGTGGGTGTTTTCTAAGAAATACAGACCCTTATCAATTTTTTCTCCTGCTGTGCAGGGGAGATGTCTTAGGGCTGTTGTTGCCTTTGTTCCATCACAATGCTCCTCTGCCAGCCTCAGTGCTGTCAGAGGCTTCTTGCAGGGGAGGATTCCAGCTCCAGAAAGTGATTCCCATTTCTTTTATTTTTAGCATCAAGATGTCTTTTATTCTGGCTGAAGGACAAAATCCCTTTTCACAGAGTCTGCTTGAACAGCAGAAATGAGTGGCTATTAAAAGAAGGCTTACTGTAAAATAGGATAATAACCTAGTTATTTTGCATTTCTAAGTCATTCTTGAATTGATATTTCCTTTCCTACAATGTACACCAATTAAAAGCCACTGAGCAGTAAAAAAAGCAGTCTGTGCAATAATCTGACAAAGAATCATGAGCTGTGAAATGAAAGAATTATTTTGTTGCATTAATGCGAGAAACCATAGCAAATTCTTACAAAGCAGACTTTGTCCCAGACTATTGCTACAAATGTCTTTTAAGTCTTGTAAATATCTTGTATATTTTAATGCCTCTTATGTACAAATAAACATAGGTGACACATTAGGTTTCAAGGACAGCTTCTCTTCTTGCCTGTCTCCCCAATGCTCCTTGAATGTCCTTCATATTTCTACTTGTGCACAGGTACAGGGGCTGTGCAAGGGTCTCTTATCCCTGACGCATTAGATCTGATTATTGACAATACATAAATATTCCTCTAGAAAAGTGGGGGATTTTCTTTGGAGGGCAAAACATTGACTAGGAATGAGGGTAGCAGGATATTCTCTATTAATTCCTAATAGTTAGGAATTATGTATTTCAGTGCCCCTGAGGTTAATGGGAAGTTCGGGACAACCCTCGGTCAAGCTGTTTAGCAAATATCATCAAAACCCAGCCGCAAGTGCACTGCAGATTTGGATGCAAGAATGGAAGAGGACAGATGAAGCTTGTAAACAGACAAGGCACTCATTATGCTAACTTGATTGTAGCTAATTAAAAAGGGATATTAGCTGATTGGATTACAGGGGATGGAGCAGAATGACCCTTTGTTCATGCCTATGCTTGCATCAGTAGGATTCTCTGCTCTGTCCAAGAGTGTGTCTGCATTATCCTCATTCTCGTTTCTTCTCGCCTGCTTTCAGGGACAGATGCTCCCACACAGTCTGCTCTCCAGAGCAGCATGCCAAGCTCCCCAATAGCTGCTGTGCCAGGCTAGCTGCTGCTCTTGTTGCTGTGCTGTCAGACCGTGGCAGGGAGAAGCTGCCACAGCGCTGTTGTGCTCTCTGGCTGTCTCCGTGGGTGTGCAGAGCTGCCTGCTCTGATCTGAGCTTGGAAGAGAGAATCAGGAAACCACATCCAGCACCTTTCAACACCACATTAAGCAGGGCCCTTATTTCTTCCATGTTGTTTGACATCCTCATTTTCCATAAACAGAATCTTTTGCCACATCCCTGGCAGTGTTCAAGACCAGGCTGGATGGGGATTTGATAAAGCTGGTCTGGTGGAAGGTGTCCCTGCCCATGGCAGGGGTTTGGAACTGGGTGGTCTTTAGGGTGCCTTCCAACCCAAACCATTCTGTCATTCTGTGAAGTTTCTTGTGCAAACTTTATAGAATAATTAGTTGGAAGTATTGTACAACTACCAGATGTGAGACAATACAGACACTTACTGTCATTCAAGTTAGAAAAGAAGCAATAGCAGAATATGGATTTTGGAACTAAATATGACAAAGGTTAAAACAAAGCCTGACATTCCTGTCTTAGTTCTTCCTACAAAATAACAGGATACCATTGCATAATCTTTTTAGTTCTCAATCTGAGAAAAAGCAGCTCTTAGAAATGCAGTCTTGGCTGTGTATGAATTCTTTTGCCTTTGGTAGGACTGAGGTTGATATGATTTGCCATGGTTGTCTCCTGTTTTAAATTCAGAGCAGAATGGCAGACAGACAGACCTGCCAGAGCAGGCAGCAATGTTAAGAAGCCTGAAGAGAGACTTGTATATGCACTGGGCAAGGAGAGAGGAGTGTGAAGTCTTTCTCTGCAAAGAGATGAGCCAAGAGAGACTACTTCCAGATTTTCTAGCTGTCCGTGCCCCTCCCCTTCTGTTAAGAAGGCAGACATCGAATCACAGTGTTGACACTAGAGGCTGTTCAGTTCAATGATCATTTGGAAACAGGGTGACCACCAGAATTACAAAGAAGGAAAGAGGAACAATAATGAAAAAAACTTAGCACAGCTTATTTATTGAGGAACCAGCATTTCCTGGAGTTGGAACCATGCTATGGCTGATTCACTGTGCATAATTGATTGTTAAAAGCATTATTTTTACCTCATTTGATGCCTCTGTCCATTAAAGTCACAGAACATTAGTTCAGATCTCATCTGCCCTGTCTTTGGCCCTTTTGATAAGTCAGTCCCCAACCTGCACAGCTTATTTAGGCTCATGGAATAACCATGGAGAAAGGCCAGTGCTTTTACAGGGCTATGATCTCAGGACAGGTGTCTACACCTGACATGTTGAACATATCCTCTTCTGGAGAGGCCTTTCTCCATAACCTGCAATTAATGGCATACAAGGACACATTTAGATATCCAGGGTAAATCTTCCTGACAAAATCTTTAGGTATTTATGATCTGTTTCAAAGATTTAATTGAGGCTTTTGTTATAGTCAAGGCAAGTCAAGTGTGCCAGTGATCTGAGCTGTTCTTGAGATCATCTCAGCCACTATGAAGATTATTTGCATAACTCATAGCTAGTACAAATAATAAGGATCATTTGTTGAATCTCATCCTAAATTCCATTGAAGACCCTGCTTAGGTCTCTCTTGACTACAAGGAAGCCTTTGGTGACTTGCCCAGATACAGACATTCCCAGTTACAGATCTTATTGTGAAATAAGAGAAATGCTATCTCACAATTGATCTGAAGTTTCTTATCAAGAAAACTGTTAATCATACTTTAGGGAAAATGTATGGATTGCCATTTTCCCTTTGAAAGGTAGAATAGTTGTAAATGCATGCAAGCATCAAGATGTGAAAATGCAAACACTTTTTTTTTTATTTTTAGATCACAAATATAGTCTTCATTACCACTTAATTTTAAGGCTACTGGTTATCTAATTCTGCCTAGGAAGTTTAATTTCATTCAGGGGTCTGGAAATGCAGGCAGAAGAAAGGATCCCTTTCAATAACAAAGGATCAGGACCTGGTACTGAAAGACAACCTTTGATATAGTAAGGATTCAAGTATGATCTAAGAGCTGTTAAGGGAATCTCAGTCAAATTCCAGAGATGCTACTGGCCTTGTGGTTAAAATGAAAAGTGCTGACAACATTATTCCTTTGAATCATGGTAGATTAGATTGGTAACAACATACTCTGATACCACAAAGTAGGACAGACACAGCAGGAAGCAGCACTACTGAGCAGTAGCTTCTTGGCTGCCCTAGGACAGGTGAATAGCGGCAGATTTTGTAGTCAGAAAATAGGTCACTGACTGTGGGGGGCTGTGTGACCTATCAACAGCCACCTTGTTTGAAAGGAAATACGGTCACTGGTGTCAATCCAAACAGCAATGCAGGCAAGGGAGACTGTGGAAATCTGCACTGAAAAGAAGGAGATTTATTTTAAAGGTTTGTTTTTTTTTTTTCTTTTCCTCTATTACCTCTTTTTTATTTGCTAGGCTTTGAAAAAATCTTTAAGCTTTCTGTTTTGTGTGTATTGGTGCCTATTTCAGGTTGAAAATACCATTTCGTTGCAAACCCTATGAAGGCAAACTCACTGCTTTGCTGTCTGGATAGTTTTTTGTCTCATCTGCAAGGTCTAAATGAGAATTCTTCCAGAAATATCTGTCTCTCTTCAGTGGGAAAGTAAAGACAGTGATGAAAAGATTAATATACAAAGCCTTGCTGCACTGTTCCCTGTTCTGCTTAAGCTGAGTAGTGCCAATAATGCTGCTTTGGTTTCTCCCAGGTCCTCTTGGAGTTTGCTGTTGTTTAGAGTTTTTACAGTCTGTCTAAAAGTACATGAGGTTCATGTCCTCTCTTCTGAAATGGGGAGAATTCAACATGTAAAAACATTTCAGTAAGACATTTTAAATTCGGTAAATGTGTTGATTTTATATTTTAAAGTTCAACTGAAGGTGAGGACCTTGGGAGGATTGCTTTGGAAAAATAAAATAGTCTAGCATGAGCAGCTGACACATCTAAATTATATATTTTACTCTTGAATGCTGTAATTGGAAGAAGTTTGGATAAGAGTGGATTTCAGTGCATGAGTGTACACTAGATGACCCCTCAAAGACCTTTCCAGTCCTATTTTCTGTGATTCTCTCTGTAGAATGAATTGGAAAGTATGTAAGGAATTTGACTGAAGACTTTCATAAACCCCCAAACTTTCTGAAGGTCATTTTCTTGACCCTGTCCCTAACATATAAATTTGGACCACATTGAAAAACAGATTCCCCTGAATCTGGGAGTGAGATAGAATTAATATAGACCATTTTAGCTACCTGAATTCCAATGCCTGTTTTCCCCAACTATAAAAGTCATCAAGTATCTACCCTACATCAAGTATCTACCCTACATTACCCCTCTCAAACTCGAAAAAAAAAAATTCCTACAATTCCCTGAGAAGTACAAAGCAATAATGGATGCCATTCTTTCATAATATTCAGCATGAGAATAAACCTTTGGTTTAGGTTATTTTTTGTTGTTGGGTTTATTTGACTGGGGTTTTTTTGTGATTATTTTTTTATTTAATTGAAATAGGTGAGATTAATTCGTACAATTTATATTATCCTCCTGTCTATGATAACTAATCTGTCCATCTCTACCTATGTCTCATCCAAACCCTGAGGTTTATTGGTTTTGAGAAATGCCCCATGTTTTTTTCTGGAAGTGAAGTTATTGTCAAACCATACTGAGAGGCCAGATATTAGACAGCTCTCAGAATTCTGTTTTTAGGAAGTGCCAGAAACACCTTTGTTTTGGTTGGGTTTTTTTTTGGTGTGTGATTGACAATTTCAGGAAGAACTACAGCTTTCCACCTTCCTTGCAGACATTGTCTCATGGAGGGGTCAGTTGCTGTATTTTCCTTTAACTTTCTGTGAGTTATGTGCCATGCTTCCAATGACAGCAGAATCATGCCCTCAGATGTCTGTAGCTATGAATCAAACATAGCTTCTCTGCATTAATGGATTATTGACTAAAAGAACCTGGAGTTGCTGTATGATTCATTTTGCCATTCTTGTGAATGCTGAGCTTCAGTGTGTCATTTGACCTACATATTAACCTGGGAAATTGCTCTACGAAAGACATTCAAAGTCAGATTTTTCCTAGTTTACGTTAACAGAATTCCCTAGAGATTTTTATCATGCAGTTGATTAATTTATAACTAGAACACATTATAGGCAGCACTGAGATCATTCTTTTAATTTACTTCTTGTGACCCATTCTGCCCTCCTTCTATTTCAGTAATTTTTTTTCTCTGCCTCTGATTAGTAGTTTCAGCTTAGAATCATGGAGTCTGCATTTGAAAAATACATATTAGGTCATCTAGGACAACTTTTTTCATTACTAATGCTGCTGTGCAGGTAACACATGGAGGCATCACCATAGGCATTTCTGTAGCAAGGATGTGTTGGAGCATTTGGCAGTGAATTCACATCACAGGGCAAGCTTAATCAGACTGTTTTCCATCCCCTGCTCTTTGCCAGGTGCCTCTGTCTTGAATCAGTCACAGAGTGACAATTCATCTGAGCCTCTGATTTGACCCATACTGCCTTTCAGAGCTACCTTGTAGTGGATTTGAACACAAATCACAAAATAAGTGGCTGTAGAAATGAAAGAAGAACCCAGAGATCTGGGTGAAAATAGTATTTTGTGACTCATTAGAGCTGGCTTTTCTGTGTGATTCAGGCACATTTCTTGTCTGCCACATTTTGAGTCTGATTTTCACAGAGTGAACGTGTCTCTCGATAAAGGAAGCAATGATATTCAGCCTCATGCATTGCTACCAAAAATACCCTTCAAAACAGCTAAATTCTGATCACAAATATCTTTATTCCTGGTGAAGGGGAACTAGGCAGAAAGGTCACAATCTGACTTTCAGATCTCCAATTCCATCTGCAAGGCTGGCATTTGATGCATGTGTGTGGGGATCATTTCACTTGCAAATTGAACATATTTATTGACGGATTCTCCTTATGTCTGCCTCTTTCATGTATCTTCTTGTCCATCTCATTCAGACTTTCTCAGAATAAGGACTACATTTATGGATTGAAGGGGGCTAAGAGAGTTACCCAAGGCCAATTCCAGTGCTATCATTTCACACAACCACTTACTTGAAGATATCAAGCTCAATCTGAAAAGATTTTAAATATTTCACTCCTGAAAGTCCAAAATTAATATTAGTTATGGAATTACTTGATATTTAATAACGTTTGTCTATATACTCTTATTTCCCCTAGTTTTTATCAGTGTTGATATATGTCTTGAATGCTTCATCTTGCTCTCTACTATTTACTTTCCTGATGAACTAAAAAACCCTAACTTAGCTAAACTGATCAGATTTTTACCTAGTACTCTCTCCTTAGATGGGCATCCATTCTCTTCTCCATGCCTTTGGTCAGTGACTCACTTTAGCATGGACTGCTTTCTCTTAAACACCAGTGACCCCACACAGACATAACGTTTTGTAGGCAACTATACCAGTTACATACCAGTTTGCAACCACAACAAAAAATGAAAACAAGTACCTAATATAATATATTGAAACAGCTCCTAGAGAAAGACTGTATCCTTATAAGGAAAGAAAATAAACAGATAGAAACAATTTTTTTGAGACTCAGGAAAATTTTAGTAATCTGAGGTGTATAGTGTGTTACCAGTGCATGAATAGAATTAAACAGTAATACTGATGTGCCTTGGCACTTCCATCTTCAATAACTTTTGCAATCATTATCTACTTGTTCCTCACTGCATGCCTGAAAAGTAAAGAAAGTTGATTTCTTAACAGAGACACCCTAATCATAACATCAATGAAATAATTTGGCTATTTAAAATAGATATATTTCAGAAAAATGTGTAGTGACAGAACATAAAAGAAAATTATATGCTAAAAATTATATCCCAAAATAAGAATGGTGAACCCCTTCCCTGAATTTTTAATTCATTTCTTATAACATTACTAAAATGGATAAATTACTAAAATGAATAAAAAAGCCCCAAAACTATTGTGAGACCTTTTTTTCATAAGAAACATAGTATTTCTCCTTAACATTGGTGAAATGCTTTAATATTGAAGCAATATGCATGATGAAACTATGACCACAATGTCAGAAACCCGCACTTGATCCCAGTGCACGTTTTGACTCACGAGGTCTATGCCTTAAGACAGGCAGGAGTTTTACCCATCCTGTGCCTGACTATGGGTCCCTCCATCCTTTTCATAGTGGTCATGGATTTATTGATCAACTGGAAGCAGAGACCAGGCATGTTGGGGATGGAGATCTTAACTCCTCATGACTGTGGTCACTTGGTGGCTAACTTCTTGTGGGAGCTCAGGAGCAGCTTCCAGACCAAAACCATGCTTTTTTATTTTCTCAGATGGTTCAGCTCACCTCACCAACCTTGGATCTGAGGATTCTTGGGAAGGGCAAGTTCCTGTGAGATTAATTAAACATAAAGATATTTAAAAGGCAATCCCTGGCCACAGCTTGGGTTTGAGGTATGATCTGGATCTAAGAGTCCTCGCTCACTATTACGGTGTGCAAATTGTTCTCTATGATGATCATCTCAGAACAGCAAGAAACGAGGAATCCAGAGCTCACTGGGTCAAACAGGTTTTTCCAGTGGATTTTTTCAGGGATGGCACCATGGTGTCTTAAATCAGATACCAAACGAAGCTAACTCAAGTTGATCCTCAAGACTACAGCCAGATTGTAAACCGTCTGCTCCCTGATGGGAACAGATACTTCTGAAGAGATTTTAATGTGCTCTTGCAATCCCTTTTCTGCTCCCTAACATAATTTCCTAGAGCAGGTGGGACTTCTGTATATATTCCAGATTTTCAGATAGAAAATGATACCAAAGGGTTCAGATGGTTTCCCAGACCACGGAGGAAGATAGAGCAAAGAACAGAATGCTTCTGTAGAGGTCTAGACTTTACTTCACCCAAAGTAATTAAAGACTGATTCAGATTGATATTAGAGATTGTTCAAATGTCAGCAAGAGCTAAAGACAGATCATCTTTATCTAAACAGAGGTTCTATGGATGCCAATCAAGGACAGTGCTGAGACCATGTTATGAGAAAAGAGACAACTCTTAGTTAAATAAAAAAGTAAAATAATTTATTCAAAACAGAAAAATTACAGAAATTAGAAAAATATAAAAATTTGGGATCCTATGGCTCGATAGATGGTATGCCCCAGGAGTGCAGGGATCTGAGATCTTCTGGCTGAGACAGCACTGGACCTCAGGTAGAGAAAAAGGACTTGCAGTGCTGAGCTGACTTTTAGCTGGTCCAAAAGTCAGGAAAAAAATTTATTAAAGGCTCCTTAATAGGAGTAAGGCTTTTAATGCCCAGCACTGATGTCCACCACAGCTAGCCTGCAGAGGACTCCCTCCTCTTGCCTCTCTCTGAACTTCTTGAGACCTGTCTCATTGTTTCATAGTGCCTTTGCTCCGCCCCAGCCCGCCCACAGCCTGCCCCTTTGGTTTAAAGTGATTGGTGCTTTCCCTTTGACAGATCATCTCAGCCCACCAATAGCTCATCATTGTCAGAGGGGTGGTATCAGTTGAGATAAGGGTGCTAAAATGCCTTCATTAAAATTCAGGTTGCCAAGGAGCTTGCCTGCAGGGTAACGGCTAAGGGGCTAAAAATAGCTGCTGGCTGTTAGAACTGGGGTTTTGGAGTTAGCCCTTGGACCAAAGTGCAAATAAAAACACCTAAAAAATATTAAAATACATCCAACACATCTTAAAACACTTGTAAAAGTATACAGTAACCACAGGAAAGATAACTCTTGTGGTGTACAGGTGGTTTGAAGTTTGAAAAGGGAGCATAAGTTGGGGATTTTTAACTGGGGAATTTTTAACTGGGAAAGGTGCAACTCTCTTAATAAACTACTTTGAACAATTGAAAACACTGATAATGGAACTTGATTTTTGTACCTGGGCTGATGGGTTAATTTTAACATTTAAAATATTTAACTCAGAACTAATTAATTGAAGCACTTAATATGCAAAGACCAAGCACAATTAGGGATTTCATGTATGACAATGTTTTGTAAAGAAGAGGAGTGTAGAGCTGGAAATCAGCAGATTAAATTGGTGTATTGGGAAGTAGGACTAACTGACAAAGAAGAAAATTAATCAATGGGACTTACCACATTTTTCACAGAATCATGGTATCAGAGAATGCTTTGGGTTGAAAGGAGCTTTTAAGATCATTTAGTTCCAATACCCCTGCTGTAGGCAGGGATGCCACCCATGAGACCAGGTTGCCCAGGGCCCCACCCAACCTGGCCTTGAACACTTCTTGGGATTGGACATTTGTAGCTTTCCTGGGCAACCTGTTCCAGTGCCTCACCCAATACAGTTTTTTTGGCTAATTTGTTTGAAATTATAGGAGTCATAACTGAAGAAGAAGTGAAAAAGATCAGAGTCATGCCTTCCACCTGCTGAACTCCAAAAATCATTGATGTTGCTGAACTTTCATATATTCACTTTGAGAGATGACTGGGAAAATTGGATGTGAAAGAAATGTGTTTAGTTTTTTTTCCTCCTTTGTCAACTGGCTTTTGCTAAAGCTTAAATGGCTCAAGGTTATACTATCTTTATCTTATTTTTCTTTCCCTTTCTACATTTACTTTTTCTCTTTTCCATCTTTTCTTGCCATGTGCTTAAAAATGGATCATGCTCAGAGAACATTTGGCTGTGAACTCATCACCAAAAAGGCAGCTAAATAGCAGTGTTCTAGAGAGTACCACAATGACATGTTTGCCAGGTCTCCAGGTGGCCTGAAAGTATGTTGTGTCTGTCTGTCTCCTACAGTGAGCATGTTTACAAGTGTTAGCACCAAAATCAGAAATGGCAGGTTTTATCTTTGCTGTTCTTTTCTCTCCCCTATGTTCATCCTGTTGTTACTCTGTCCAAGGAAACTGCTTACAACTCAAATAAGAATAACAGAGATAATGATCTTACTTTTTCTTCCCTAAAGGCAGTTGTATTCGAGGTCAAAGGTTCTCTGTAGCTATTACAAAGGAGAAGAAAATGAGGGATGTTTTTTCCCAAAGAAGAAATTTCAAAATCTGACAATACTTTACTATGAAATATTTGCACTACTTTCCCCCTCCCCTTCATTCTCTTCTTCCTCATTCTCCTGAGGACCAGCATACCTCTGACCCAAACTATCAGTCCTGTAAATTTTAGTTATCTGGTGAGTACAGTCTGTTACATATACCTGATTAGAATTAAAGAGTAATACTGATGTGCCTTGGCACTTCCATCTTCAATCTTCCCGAACCTGAGATTTTCCGTCTTCAGTCACCAGATTTCACAAGGAAACAAGCTGCAAGCAGAATACAACCCCATGAATAAACAAGAATGATTCACAACATGAAAGGCTGCTGCTGACTTAGACATAACAAAATTTCAGACTTCCTGAGCCATCCCCTGCTTTTTGCACTGATGGAGATGTTAATGTTTGTGATTAACCCATCACTGCCCAAGGCTTCCATGTCCTAGTCAGACTGTTTACAAGGGTGTCTCTATCTCCCAGTTTCTGAGGTGAAAGCATCATTTAGTTTGAAAAAACTTGTTCATTTAGTTTGAAAAAACTTGTTCAACTACCCTAAAATCAAAAAGGTCAAAGCAATGTGTTTGCCATTCTAGGGTAGCCTCCTGCACAGGCTCTTCTCTACCATGGCAAGTTTGAGTTTCAAAAACTTGATCCAGTGCCACAGGAAGGAAAGAAAAGTCTGTCACTGTCTTCACTATGCTTTGCATCAGGGTCTGAGTGGGTCAGATGTAAGCTGTTTGTGACACTACAAACATCCACAGCCCCATTCAGCTGATGTCTTCTGGGGAAGATCAAAATGAACACCCATAAAACACAGACCCAGGAAGGGGCACAATTATGTCTAGATTTGAAGAGATTTCAAGGTGTTTCTTTTTTACCTTGTAGCCTTACCTAGTGCATAAATCTGAGGCACAGCATGCTGGGCTGTTCCCGAGCGGTGAATTACAGTGGTTCTTGAGGAGCAGCATGGGCCAGATGCACCTGTCTGCCCCGCTCTCCTCTGACTCAACATGGGAATAAAAACCTGATCTGACATCAGAGCTGAGGATGGAACATTTCCCAAGATTAAACTAGAAAGAACCTCTTTTCTATTGCTTACTCTCATCTTTTTATGACATATTATACATGATGGTTGTCTTCAGCATTTTTTGCAAGTGTGTGCTGGGAAACCTGATCCTCTGACATGAATAAGCCTTTAGTAAATTGACTTAAACCGATCATACTGACTCTGTCATTCTCACTGTTGTTTTGAAGTCTTGAATGTAGTCCCTCATCTCATTAGCTGCCTATGGCTGTGTGGTGTTCTCTCTGCCTTTACCAAATCCAAGTACAATATAAAACTTCTGTTCACTATTTGCACACATGTTCTGAGCCAGTATGGCTGGTCTCCTATTACCTATTATATGAAGGATTTGCTTGGCAACATCAAGCCTGAGAGAAGTTGTCTGTATTTGTGTGCCTGACAGTTGATCTCCAATGAAATTGCTGTTAATTTGGATGCACTCAGTGCATCAGCACCATTTACAGCAGGGGGAATTTTCAGGAAGAAGTTGTAGATCTGAGAAATATCCCCTCAGGAACTGGGAGATCTCTCTCTCTTGCATAAAAATTTCTTGTCTCAAGTACTTAGAGGTGATTCTCATATTTTCAGCAACAGTAATGCAAGCGTGCAAAGACCAGTGAATCTTGAATATACAGAAAAATATTCTACAGTTCTGGCAAGTTTTATCACAGACCAATGGAGAAATAACTTTCTCAACTTTACTAACACACAGAATGAAGATTTCAAATACTGATGTGTCAGCATTTGAAATATTTAAAAAATTTTTAAAAAGAGCACTGCTGGACATTTCTTTTGAAATGGAAATATAAGAGAGCATTTCACAGTTTTCTGCTGTATTCACTTGCACATCCCATAGTTATTTTTGTGATCATATCCACATGCAGACTTATCTATTATGCAGGAAATACAAAAATATGTAGACATACTGAAAGCTTATGGTAAGTAGAAATGTGTTTAAATCTTATCCTAGACATAAAGTCTGGAGAAACTTGCCCTCAATAGTTTAAGCTGGAATAATTAATAATGTCTGAACTAATAAACTAAACAGGGGTAAGACATGGGTGCAAGGACTGTCCAGACTGTGCAATGTTACCATGCTCCTCAGCACAGTTGTGACTAGGGCATGTTCCTTGAAGATCACACTTTCAGGAACAGTACAGGCAAGCATGATTCCCTGTAAGGAGCAGGGATGAGGGTAACCTGTGGTGGTGGGGGGAGGGAAATGACCATGTGGGGCACAGAATCCCAGAATGGGTCACGTTGGAAGGGACCACTGTGGGGTACCCGGTCTAACCTCCCTGCTTTAGCAGGGTCATCCCAGAGCTCATGGCACAGGATTGTGTCCAGATGGTTCTTGAATATCTCCAGTAAGGGAGAGACTCCACACCCTCTCTGGGCAGCCTATAATGCAGAGGTGTAGCCATGCAATGCTACGCCAAGGTCCCATTAGCAAAAGATGCCTCTGCCCCAATTAAAGTGCAAATAAGACCATATCCTAAAGTCAATAACATGGAGTTTATTTAACTATGAATATGAGGAAAAGAGATAAAAAAAAGAAGAGAAAGAGAGATCAAGCAGAATGTAGTCATCATCCATGGATCCAGTGGTATCCCATTCCATCTTCTTCAGCCTGGGCTTCTTGGTGGTGGGGGTTCTGGAGTTGTTCTTCTGGGGCTATCACTGTTATACAGTTCTAGTTTTTGGTGATCACCCCCAGGGTGGTCATAGAAGCTGTTCCCATAACTTGGGGTGATATATGTAGGAGCAGTTACTTCCTTTCCCACGCTTTGCCACAGTGGGAATTTTTTGTCCAGATGCATTAACCAGGATGCACTCACCAGATGTTGGCTCCCTCAGGCCTGGAATTCACACCTCACTGTCAGAAATTCCTCCCTTCTGTGCTTATCTCAAGTTCCTACTGGGGTGGCTTATCTTACGGCAAATTCCTTCTGTGGCCTTGATGGTGTTTGAGACAGTCAACTGTGCTCTTTAAGTCCTTACACGAGAGGCACGAGGGGCAGCTAATGAGTCCTGGTCCTTTTGTTGACTAGTATAGATGTAGTTAGTGAATCATCAGGAGATGTCTGGAGAAAATAGACTCCTAATGGCAGCAGCATCTCTGAACTTCTACTAATGAAAACCCTGAGAGAGCATCAAAAGGGCAAACTGGAGGGAGCAACCAAAGCACAGAGCACAGAGAGGAACTGCTAAGTGGCTCCTGCAGAGCTAGAGACATCAATTAATGCCTCTTTGGTCACTGAGGGCCTTTGCTCTGTGACTGGCAAATGGAAGAAGACTTCCAAACCCCACAGCATTGCTGGTTTTATTCCTTTGAACAGAAAGGAATTACTGTCTTTTCATCCACTCTTAGGGGCCACATCTTATTTCAGTGCAGCTTTGCAACCTCCTTGATAGAGTTAAAAGAAGACAAGGTGACTTTGAGCAGAGTGCCCAAGACTGAGGAGCCAAGAGGCTCAGCCAGTGCCACAGAAGGGGCTGGCTGAGGGTGAGAGCTAGAAGTCTGTGTTACTCTGCACTGGAAACTTGTCAGAGTACTTCAGAAGTCTCACTCTACAAGTGAGGCAGGGTAGATGTGAGAGGTGTTAAAAATGTTGCAGTGATGGAGAGTTGACTAGCCAGTCAGTGCTGGCTATGCTTGAATCCCTTGAAGAGGTGCTGAATGGAGTCTGGGACCTGAAAGCATCAGAAAAACAAGACAGGGTGTGAAGGAACGCCCCTAGCCAAAAAGAAGAATGATCAGCATTTCCTAATTAATTTTGCTCTGTTCTTCACTCTCAGGGACCTCAAAGAGCATAAGAGGAGGCAAGAAGCTTAAAACTTTGGGTTTCCACCTACTGTCAGGGTAAACAAATGCCTCTGTGGAGCCCAGCTGGGGGTTACTGTTTGTGGGGGGCTGCTCTGAAGGAGGGTTTGGTGCACTGCCCACAGGGATGATTTCACTTTGGTGTGCTGCTCTCAGAGATAAACAACCCTATTCTCCCCCCAGCTAGACATTATAAGTATACTATTTCCATATATTGCCTCTTTGTTTTCCATCTTGATATTAACAGCCGTGATATGCTCAAGGAAAGCAAATGTTCATGCTTTAGGGTGCTTATTTTAGGGAAAGGTGCTATGTGTCCATTGACCATGTACTCTGAGCCAGTTTTCTCGTTGGACCACACCATGGTTGTCTGTCTGACCCAAGGGCAAGGCTCCTCTCTGGGGAGGTGAGATGTCACACACCATTTGGGCAGAGAGACTGAGCCAGTCTAGAGAGAAACAATGCCCAGCCAGTAGGGAGCAGCACACAAGAAAGATAAGGAAACCAAACAAAATGAAGAACACACTTCAAACATGTTCTCTCTTAGCTTGCCTTTCTTCCTCGATTCAGGCTATTCTGGGCACATGTGGGCATTACAGATCTCAGAAGTAACCACATTTCAAAACATGGACAGTTTTAGGATGTTTTTCTGTCCAAGCTTTATTGTATTTGGCAGAAGACAGTAGCACACTTGTCCATGTTCTTGGATCCAGTTCTTAGGATTTGATTTGCATTTCTAGTACATAGGCATTATATTTTAGCCCTCATTGAATCCCTCAGGAACTTCTTCTTTTCCTATTTATTCAAAAACCACAAATCACAAGCACTTTCCCAGCACAAAAGTAACTCATTCTAAATCCCTGCTAATTCAACAAGACACCAGTTTTACGAATTGCTACCTTGATTAATAAAAGTGGAAACAATTTAAGATGCCATCTGCTTCCAAATAGGCAGGTCATTTAAATTTGTTTGTTAACAAAGTTTGAAATACAAAATTTAGCCAACATCTTTCTATTAATCAAGATCATATTGTGTATTATCAATTTTCCTTCCAGATTACCTCTTCAATAGGATCATATGGTTGTGTTTGTGATTTCAACGATGGGAACTGTTACCTAAGGCCCATCCTCCTTTCTAGAGGACCCAGCAAACTGAAATTATTATTCTGCTACCTATTAGTGTAGCTTTGAAAAGACTCCAATTTCTTCAGTCCCCAGTTCAGCTCCAATGTGTTTAGATCTTAAAAAAAAAAAAAAAATTAAAAATCTTAAATTATAATTTACTTAGGGATACAAGGAGGTTTGTCACCATCACATTGTTTGTGCATATATCCACAGATACATTCAGTGATGGGAACAGCAATTTAGGAGTCTTTTGAAGTTCATCTATCCTGCAACTCAGGTCTTAAAGATGCAGTTAATCCATGGGAGTGATGGTACATCTTGACACCATTGATTGGTGACACAATCTGACTGCCCTAGAAGTGAGTGCAGGCACATCACTATGCCAGGACGGATCTGTTCTTGTTGATGGGACTAGTGACACATTCCTTCCTAACAAAAATTTCAAATGAAGGGTCAAATTAGACCATAAGCAATCTGATCCACAGCCCCTTGTTACCAGCTGGTCAGACTTCTGCTGGTGTTTGTGGGGGTTTGGGGTGTGTTTCATCACAAGAGGCTGCTGTTTGAAAGAGAGAAGTGCTTCAGTAGTTTCTCCAGTGGTGCACTATGAGAGCTTTAGGGTGGAAGCTGCATTTTGACAGCAAAATACTTCTGCTGAAGTATCTTTTATGTACTTTGATCACAGTGCTCAAAGGATATGTTGGCTTTGGTCTTATCTCTTACTCTCTTCCACACAGGCATTAAGTGAAGGATTTAAAGCAGCCACCAGTGTCTTTTCAACAGGAATATTTTCTGAACTGACTTCTAGAGGATTTTAAAAATTATTATTAAACACTAGGAATATCATATTTGACAGGTCAACAGATTATTGAGTTTTGGCTTAAATATCAAAAGCCACAATCCTTGGCACATTTCAACACGCTGAGGAAATGCTTGAAATTCACAGCAAATAAAATATTTAAAAGCTGATTGCCTAATCTTCTTCAGGGAGACTGAAGGGGAGGCATGCTACAACCTGGCACCATGTTTAGCTGAATTTTTAGCTTCTTACTTACTGATCTACTTTTACAAAGTGTCTGTGGGAATATTCTAATGTTTTGGAGGCTTCAGCAAATGTGAGGGTATCTCAGACCTCTCTATCTCTCTGTCCTCCTGCTTCTGTTGGAAGGGACCTTAAAGATCATCTAGTGGCAGTTCTGTTTTCATGGAATGTGTTGTGACGAGGAAAATGCACAAAGATTACTCCACCTGTCTCGCTCTTCCCAGGAGTAGCCCAACAGGCGACTGCTGTGGTGTCTGCCAGCACTCCTGTTAAAAAAACATGAGAGGCAGCTCACAAAACAGTGACAGAAATGGAATGAGTCCCTGCTAGTTTCAGATGTACAAGATCCACTGACTTCTGCAATCCTGAAAGTCAGGATTTCAGCTGAGGAGGTACCTTAACACTAGATTTTAACAATAACAATCTCTTGAAGTCTGTTCCACTGATCTTTGTGGGAAGTTTGCCATTGCCTCGAGTCCTTGGCTGCTGGACTGGAGTTCAGGCACATTGGCCAAGATTCACAAAACACCATTGCTCTGGTCTCCCATCAATTTCAATGGGATTCAGGCAGTGAAATGCCTTTACGAATCTGGGCCTTCATTCAAGAAATCTGAAAATTTGAGGAAGCTTATTTAGCACACACTGTCCTCAGAGACCGTGTCTTATTCTATTTCTTTGTCAAAGCCAATCATTCTTTCCTACAGCTGATGCACAAATTAATGGGATTAATGGGCACATACCTTCCTGCTGGTATCAGGGGTCTTTAGATACCATTGTTGACTCTCCTGTTGAAAGCACAGAACTTGGCTTTTGGCATAAAGCATAGGTCAAATCTCATAAAAAGAAGGGCAAAACAAGGCGAGGTGACAGGTGAAGAGCCATCCTAGCAGGAGACCTAGTCATAAACTCCAACAATACATGTACTTCTAGAAGCTGTCTTTCAAAGGTTTCCCTTTCTTTTTGAACCTTTGGTAAGTCATTTGGGTGAACTGATCAGCAAAGTGAGGCTGAAACCTAGGACTCCTCAAATTCCTACACAGCATCATTAGTTACCCTTATGCTACCAAGGCTGGTGGCTTTCAATGAGTGCAGTTTGCCTTACAGTGAGAGAGAAGGGTCTCTACAGTTGACATAGTTCTCAGACACTCCTTCCTATTAAATCTGATAATTTTTGCTGATGCATGACACGTACAGAAGGTTTCTCTGTGCAGTTGTCCCCACTGTGTAGTGAAGCAAGACCAGTACACAGCAGGGTGATACCCTAAGGCATGCATCAAAGAAGGAAGCAACTGGGTAAACTTCTGAGCAAGGAGTCTGGGACATGGCTATAACCCAGGGCTTTTCTCCAGCTTTGTTGCAGCCATTTTAACAGGGACAGGTGCTAACAGAGCCCATGTTCATCTCTTCATCAGCTCTGCCTGGCTTTCTATCCCTGAGCCAATGTAGAAATGGGACATATATCCTAGATAAGGACTACCAGAAAGAGGGTTTACTCTTCGTGGTTCAGCTGGCCCACTTTAGGTCCTTCAGATTAAAGGAAGACTGGAGAGCTTTTACCTTCATATGGCAGCATGTAGAGAAATGATGCAGTGGCTTACTGCTCTGTGAGACACCCTAAGGAGAAGCAAAGGAAAGATAGCCTGGATCATCCCAAACGACACTGGGTAAAGGCCCACATGGACAACTGAAATGAGCCCACTGAGCCTTAGGATCCCACTGTTGTCCCTGGATGTGCAGTCGGTGAAGCTGATGCAGCCCAGGGAGTAATTCAGCTCACCCTGGAGTGGGCAGCTGGTGTCTGCATGGCTGGGTCACTCCTCAGGCCCCTTTGGCTGGATTGACTGAAGGTCTCTGCTGCACAAAGAGTTTAAGATACTCAGCATTCAGACAGGCACCTACAAAGACAGATGTGTTTCTTTACTCTTGAACTGATTTTCACCCAAGACAGCATTGGCTTTTTTTCCAGGGTAAATGGTTGAGTTCAAACCATGGGAAAAATTTCAGCTATGGGCTCAAAGTAAAAAAAAGATCCATGCCAAAAACTTAGTTTTCTTTATAGGATAGGTATCTGTACTGCTTTATCCCCCTATAATATAAAAAAAGAACAAAAGTTCCCTCAATCAACTTTTTTTTTTTTGTGCTGGATTCTCATTTGATTTTAGTGAAAGCACCTTATTTGGGAGCATAATTCCTCTTTTGGAAGTGTTAAGTCAAGGAATAAGAACCTCTCATAGACTAGGTGAGACCATCACCAACCCCAAGATGCACTTAAAAGACTTAACAGCCCACATCAAAAACAAACAACAGAAGGAAAGGAAAGATGGTGTTGGGGAGTCTGTCTGGCAAAACAGGAAACTAAAGGCAGTGTTTCAAGTAGGGTCTAGGCAGGGTATGGATTAACAAGAGAGCCTTAGATGAACCTGGGGGATAGAAAAGTTTTGATTTTCAAGACATGGCAAGGCACCTATCTCACACTACTGATACAACAAAATAATGCAAGATCTAGATGTAATTGATTTGAGGAAAACTGCTTGAACACCTGTGCATAATAGCCTGGAGAAACCTACAAAAATGGTTTATTGTGAATGAAAGTCTGCACTGGCCATTCTGGCCTATTACTATTTTCACTGAAACCCTAGATGATGGAATAGGAAACTGCTTAGGCAGTTTGCAGGTACCACCAAATGGGGACTGACCAAACACGCTCATGGGTGGGAGTCATCCCAAAGAAGTTATCTGGGAACTTTTTAAGAAAATGGAGGAATTACAGTGCAGCAAATCTTTCAGACATAGCCCTTCATCAGAGTCTCAACTACACAAATAAAGGTGGGAGAAAACAGATCTGCAGGAGAAGTTCTGGAAATTGCAGTGGATGAGAAGCTGACCTTGACCAAGTAACCAAACTCATGCTCCTACAACAAAGGCAGACACAGGAGGACAGTAATCACTCTAGGCATTTCATCATGAGTAAGACCTCAGCCCAAAGCTTTGTGGAAACCATGTGGAAACAGAATTTTGGCTGGCTGGGGAAAGCCCAGGGAAGAGTTATCTGTCAGTTAGAGACACTGTGCTGAAGGCATGCACTGGAAGGTGGACAAGACTGGGGTTGCTCAATCTGGGGAAGACTGACATGTGTCAAGCAACAGGGGTCAATATACAACAGATTATTGCAAAAATAGTCTGTTCTCCATGTTCATTCCATGTGGGACATGATGCAATGACGAAATATCTCAAAGAGAAGACTTAATTTAGAAATTAGAAAAATGTTTTTAGCAGTGAATCTAGCTAAATAAGCAAAAAGAATGTGGGAGGCAAGGAAATGTCTCTTCCAGGAGGTGTAGCATTTGACAGCTACAATAGATTCCAGCCTGGGACTGCCAGCTGTGTGCCCCCTCCAGCCCCATTTCACTCTGATTCCGCAGTGCTGTGACACAGGGATGGCAGAACAGCTTGATGCATGTTCATCAGTAGAACCTAACAGCCCACTAATGTGTGACAATATCACAGGCAGCCCAAGGATCTCCTGTGTAAGGGAAATTCAGCAGATAATTCTGAAAAGAGCTTAAAGCTTTGGGGAATGTGCATTTGTTTTCCTTTAAATTTCATTTTCTGTTTCCTTTTGGTTTATTTGTAAGCAGGATGCTCCATGAAGTGCAGTTCTGTTGTGTCCCACACGCTGGTTCCCACTGGTTATTCACCCTTGGGCTTCCTGATTGTCAAGTCAGTCCTTCCCAAGGGAGTTGAGGGCATAAAACTATAGGTATTGCCTGCACTTTGCCTTGACTGAGGAAAACCTTGTTATCTGTGGGGGCAGCACAGTGGCTGAAGGAGGCTGTGTAGGGAACCAGTCTGTGCTGAGGTTTTTGGGATCTCACCCAAGGCTGGTTCTGCTGAGCACTGCCATGGAATGGCTGATGGCAGGAGCCAGACACCCACTCCCAGCCAGGCTTTTACCTACATTTAATTTAGTTTACCTAAACTAATGCAAGTTTGAGTATTGGCCAAATTAACAACCTGAGGAACAGGTTCTAGTTTAAGCATGCCATGGAATTTAATTATCTTGCTGTCTCTTGTCACTCCAGCAGTTTCATTAGAAGCTGTGCCTCTTGCTCACTTACTAAGGAGAAGACTCAGAAAGGCTGAAAAACCTAATCAGTATCTGAAAAAACATTAATAATTTCCCCAGACCTCCTCTATCTTCAATTTTGTCTGTGTTGAACAGACAGTCTCTGACTGGCAAGGATAATACACCCATAATCTTGAGCTCAGGCCAGTAATAGAGATTTTTAATAATAAAGCTTTGGTGAATTGATTTCCAGCTGGTGTTTGCATTACCTTTGAGGGGTCCTTGCCTGGGCCACATTCAGCTCTCATTTCAAAACCACAGGGTGGGGAAGGTTCTCATGGGTCAGGAACTGAACATGGACAGGTTTTTATGAGCTCCTGCCATGTGTCTTAAGCCTAAATCACCCCAACTGTAGCCCCATAGAGTTATCTGTGAGTCTATATCTATGTTTTCTTTGTGGCCATCACCAGAGCGTGAAGGGTGCCCTTGGAGTTAAACCAAGCCAAATGGATGGTACAGGCTGATAAGAGAGCCTAAAGTGGCAATGTGCTTATTTCACATTGTGTAGATGGGTGCTTAAACCTACCTAGGTTGAGTCCTGGCCCAGATCTGTTCCCTTCCTCCCATGCCAGAATGAGCCTTTCCCTCTCCAGGGTGACTGTGTCCTGCAGTGGCCACCTACACCCAGGATGACTAACACCACTGGGAACGCCACTCAGGCTTCCTGGATCTCAAGATAGATCATCTGGAATCCCAAGTCATCCCAAGTGGGATCCCCAGGGAAATCAAGTCCTTGAGGAGGAACTGAGAACTTCAGACTGCCCTGGGAACAGAGATTTCCTCCATGGCAGGGAGATGGAGTCAGAAGCAGCCCAGACCTCCTCAACAATATCCCAGGAGAAGGGAAACACTTCAGCACAAAGGGAGACTTCTGTGGGTAGAAAGCTGCCTCCGACATCCATGCAGAGGAGGGTTATTGAAGCCTGGATTGCTGTAGGACTGATCCCTGTCTGCTGCCCATGATCATGACAGGCAGTGGAGGTATGACTGTATGCATGTTTTCCTCTCAATCTCAGCTTTCATTTTTGGCTTTCCTGTACACAGCAGATACACATACACAGGCAATACATTTCTTGAGCACCACATAAGGGGAGTCATGCACTAGAACATGAAATTATTACATTTCCTGACTTACGGTCAGTCATTTGTGCAATTTTCATTCCAACAAAATAGCAGAGAGTCTTTAACAAAGAAAGATAGGTAACTTGCCTCAATTTGTCAAAAAACAGTTTGGAAACTCTGTCGGGTCCTGTCTGTGACCTGACAAAGAAAAGAAAGAGTCAAAAAACCAGATTATTTGTTTTAAAATTAGCATAATTGGTCATTCAGACAGGAGCTAAACAAATTTTACTTCTGTCCCCGTCTCACAGGACTGTCCCTGTATTTACTGGGTAAATTTGAGTCACCTCAGGAAGCAGCTACATCAGTGACTAGAGGGGAGAGAATGCACACCTATCTTGTTAGGCAACTAAGGAAAAGGGTTAGCAACTGCATGATTTTTTGACTGACTTTTGTCAATCAGTATGTTCCCTGCTCTGTTAAAAATCGAATCTTTCTAACAATATCTTCTCTCAATTAGTTTTTGTTATAACAAGCAGGCCAGTTGCAGGAATAAAACCCCAAACTGATAAAAATCTTTGCTTCAGTGTTTACAGGGCTCTGCATTTATAAGACACTTATGAAACCATTGCCCAGTGTAGAGCTCATGAAATGGCAGCATTTTATACAGCAGTGGGAGATTAAACCTCAGAAGTCAACACAGACTTTCTAAGCAGGCTGAAATTGCAGTGGGAAGTCTCATTTCGCTTCCATTGATAGTTTATTAATAAACAAGAGTGAAATTCACTTGAGTAATATGGTTATCTACAACATGAACACCCATACCTGAGCAAATGGCCCTGCCTCTTCATTATATCCAGGGAAAGAGCTGGTCAGTGACATCAGTAGAGTTTAGGATGCAATTTGCCTTGTTCTAATGCTCCTAACTTTGGTGCCTGTTGACTCCATTGGTTTGGGTTCTGATTCAGTGCTGGACATCTGGGCAAAGCTCAGGTGTACAAAGCTGGGACACCTCGGTGGGGTCAGCTGTGTTTGTAGTTCCCAGCAGCAGGGCAGTAGGAAGTTTGAACATATTATGTGGAGAGATGGCACCTGCATCTACCTGACCTCAGGAATAAACCTGACATTGTCAGCCTGTTCCAGAACAGTCTGTAGCTCTCACAGATGTGGGGAGGAGCTATTGTGGGTGTCAGCTCCATTGCACAGTGACCCCTCCAAATCTGCTGTAAGAGAAAAGACATTTCAGAAATAATTAGAAAGTCCTGCAATGGACTAAGGCAGGTTTATTTCCCTTTGCACCAAGAGTTTATTGGCTTCAGGGTGAGCTGTGGGTGTAATTCTGAAAAGGTCAGCAGCATAGCAGGGAGAGTGAATCACTTTTATAGCTAAATAAAGGCTGACAATGACCATGGAATGGTACTTTCCAGCCATGAAGGAATGTGGTAGCTCTAGATGTATTGCTTTGGTGAGGATTGATTGAGAATCCATCCTTGCAATAGTGGAGGGTGGCTGTGATTTTGCTTGCAAGCAAGGAAGGTGGAATGTGCAGGGAGGAGAAAGTGGGTTGTAGAGAGGACCATAATGCTGCAGAAGTAGGTAGAAATCTGTCTTGGACTAACTTGGAGGGACCACAATTGTAAACAGGCCAATGCAAACTGAAAAAGTCATCAGAGAATTAATAACCAGTGTTTGCTTCAGCTGTCCTTCCTGACGCACCAGACCAGTACATCACTGGTGTGACTCTAGCCTCTGGCCTTTGTCTGTGGCTGGAAGTGAATGGCAGGGGTTCAAAAACATTGTACCCTTGCAGTAGATCCAACAGGATCCATTAATCTTTCCTTTTTTTTTTTTTTTCAATTAATTTTCTGTCCATCTTTATAAATAGTTGCAAAAGGTTAAAAAAAAAATGAAGAGGTGTTAAAAGCATGTTGGTAGCAGAAGTAACTGCATTTATAAATGGTACAATCCCATCACATTGGCAAACCTGTGGATGTTTTAGATTAACTGTCATAACCACTGACCAACCATTTATTGACAGTCATTAAGCATTTATTATCTCTGCTTGAATTGTTTCTAAATGTTCCAGTAGTATAAATTGTTCTTTCAAAATTCAGTAACACAGCTGAATCTTACCTGTGGTGCTCTCTTTGCCCAGCATTTAATATGTTTGAAATCCCCTCTGAGTAAAACTTTCTGTAGAAAGTCATTAGAAGGAGAGTGTTCTTTACCACAATAATCCCCCATGCATGTATCTCTGTTAATTGATCTACTTTTCTAGACAATGTGGTAATTATAGGTCATTGTAGAGCATCAGAGAGCTTCGCTGTTATTGTACCCTGACATTTTCCCCATCAGTGTGAGGTCTCACCAGCATAATAGGGGGTTTCTCCCTTGATTCACAAGGCACAGGTAGGAACTGTGTTGTTTTGTCAGTAGTGGGAAATGGTGCCATAGGCACAGACATTTTTTGCATGAGATCTTTTTGCACAATCCCTTCTGTCCATGCAGGCACAGCCCAGACAGATCACACTGAGCTGTGTGGTTGTGAGGCACCTGCCTTGGACAGCACTTCTGTGTATCAAAATAACCAAATAGATTAAAAAAAAAAAATCTTACAGTTTTTATATTCTGATATTTTAAGATCTGAGATATGTAACTGTATTTACAGGCTGGGATTTTTCATATTGAGAGGCTGACTATATAGTTTGGGTTTGCTTTTCATGTAAGACAAATCCAACCAGGATGGCTTTGTTCCTGCTGAAGGCAGTGGTTGGACCCCCCATTGTTTTGGCCAGTGACTGTACAGGGAATCAGAATTTATCAAGTGCAGCATGTATGGCTTCCTGAGCTTGGAGGTGTTCTGCTTCACAGCTCAGAGGTACAACAGATGAACATTAGCAAAACATGAAAATCAGCTTAGTCAGAGTACAGAAACAGGATATGGGAACACGACTTCGTGTTGAGTTTTCTGAAATATTTAAGAAGTGAGTGGGCTTTTGTGGTGATTATTTTTCCAGGTCTAATAATTTACTTGATCATTAAATCTGCTTCTCCTCCAAAGTTATGTAATTCTAGATCTAACTTCTGGAGAAAAGCCATCTATTTACTTATTAATCAATAGTCACCTCTTAACTCATCAATGTTGAGTACTTGTTAAAACTTATTTGAGTAATGTACATGCATAGAGGAAGTGTATATGCACTTTACTAAGTGTATATTGGATGAGAGTTTTGAGGGAGAGAACAGATAAAGTCAAGTAATAACAAAATAATTTTCAAAGTTAATTAAGTAGGGGCCACAAAAGTAATCACTGTTTATCAGCATCACTTCAAAGCACATCTCCAGTAACTCATGCTTGTCCCATTACCACAAAGAAAAGAATCAAGAGAATAACTCCAACAGGAAACTGAAACCTGATTGAGGATGTGATGGCTAAAGGTTTTTGTTTTCTAATGGACTATGTGGCACATGCTGAGCTGGATCCAAAATGCTGGTATTAAGCACACGGCATAGTTGGCAGTATTGGTGAAACATAAATCAAGGTGCACATAAAGAAGGATTTTTGGATCTGGATATTAGCCTGAACCATTGTGAGTGCCTGGCAAAGCTCTCTGGAACCTGACAATCCCCTCAGCAAAGTGAGGGACTGAGCCAGCTCCCCATTAGAGCTGATCATTCTATCACCAGGTTTTGCTTAGTGTGAGGAGGCTGTGCAATGCCTTCTACTGCTCCCCACACACCCTGCTAGTGCCCATCCTGTGCCTTTCACTGTTTGCTTTGGTGGATCTGACTGCCAAATCCTTGTCCTTGGAGAAATGCTGCAGTTCTTCAGACACAGCTGAGCCCCAGATTCTATAGAGCCCAAATGAATTGTTTTGTGATCCAGTGGGTAAGCTTGCAAAAGAGGCTGGAGAAGCTTGCAGAGCTATCATCCTGTTAGATGAGCCAGAACTCATACAGCTGCTATTGCTTTGTAAACTGGGAGCTTTCAGCCCCACAGTAATTATATAGTGCTTTAAATTACTTTGGAGTGGCTCTCAAGATGTTGTCATCAAGGCTGTCATCTTAAGGGACAAGCTCAGACACAAGAGAAATAAGCTAAAGTGAATCAGACAATGGTGGTGGCTGAGTTCATTTCATTGAGCTTGTGCAGTCATCCTGACCTCCATAAAAGTTCTCCATTCCAATTTCTGTCTGCTGAGGAAAAAGCTACAGCCTTCCCCTTTTGAACTTTTTTTAAGTGGAGGAAAAGTAGAGAATAATCTTTTTTCTTTTAGCCAGAAACCAGACAAGCCCATCAATGCTTAGACAATAAAACCCCACTTAGAACTTGTTGTTGTTACATGCCAGGTCATAAATCAAATTTCAACTTGCCTCTCATTTCATCACAGAGCTGACAACTTTACCCACTTCTCTATTGCACGTGTGAAGAGCAGTGTAGAGATGTGAAATTTACTGCTGAAATTTTTAACGTGGAAGTAAGCATGATTAAATTTATGCTCTGGCTACTGCTCTTTTAAGCTGCATCCTGAACAGGATGCTGTTCAGATGCCCTTCTGGATTCTATTTAGTAACTCTTCATCTCTAAACAATAATGTTCTTAGAAGTGAGATCTGTTAGAAAAGTTGTAATGGTGCATAGCAATGGTAAGAAGCTTTTAAAAAATGTATTTTCTAATGAGATGCTAAGGAAAGGAACAAAAAAAGTACTCTGAATCTCTGATGCTCTTGTAATTGTAACATTTTAGCTCAGAAATGAGATAAAAATGAAATTGTTTTGCCTCATTATACTTGGTAATTTGGCCTTTGCAATTAGGAAAATCTGGAGTAGTGTATTTTGTACCTTTGTGTTACGAAAGATCATAAAGGCTCCATGAACACGCATAAAAGTAGCACTGCAGTGAGTTTCTGCTGATGAACATCTCCCAGTGTTCAATCTGACAACTAAAAATATAAGGGACTCTGAGGCTGCCAATATGCTCCATCATGTCAATGATCCGTGGATTAGAAACTGGCACAAGCACACTGAAGAGCTCTAAAGGAGCTGTAATATTCTGTCTTGTCAGCAGCCAGGGGCTGTGGATTAAAGTAGGAGAGCAGTGAACCACAGAGGTTCCCTTCCTGTCCTGTGCTCTTCACCTCTTCTTAAGATGGGAGGCTTGTCCACTTTTGGAAATATGATAATCAACAACTGTTGGTGGAAAATGGATGTCCTTTTGTGATAAAAACAACTTCTGTGGGCCAGCTAGGGAGAAAACTGTTGCTGGGTGTGGTGATGGTTATGGTGATTTGTCCATTGCAAATGAGTTTGTGATCACTAAATCATGTTGTTGCTGTCATATGGCCAAGCACCCTTTCCATGGTCACATCCCTGGGCTGTTCTCTAACAGTGCTGCCAATGACAGTCCCTTGCCAGGTCCCTTAGCCTGCCCTAGGACAGCCATGCTCCTTGCAGGGTCTACTGCAGGCACCTGAACATGTGAGGGAGTACAAGAAAATCTCCAGTGCTCGATCCAGGGTGGGTTTGTATAGAGGCAGGTCAAATGCTGAGCAGCAGTGGTCCTTCTGCACTGCCTTCCCAACGTTTCCTCTGGAAAGCAGCAAAGAACAGGCTCTGTACATTTGTACAGTGGTACATACCCCCCTTCACCATTCTTTGGGACTGCAGGGGACTGGAGTGACCAGAGGCTTTACAAGGATTAATCCAAATCTTGCAGGGCTGCAGCAGAGAGCTAATGAGTCCTGCAGGACTCAGACTGGCTCTGTACAGAGCCAGATGGATGCCTTTGCTACTTGTACCCACGTCACCAGTTCCTTCTGTTAACCCAATTATCCAAACCTACCATTACCCTGGATTAATGAGAGTTGGTCTTTAAGATAATGACCTCTGTGTCTTGACATTTTCAAGACATTTTATACTTAACATAAGAAATTAGGTGAAATAGTAATTGCTCATTTAAAGTTTTATTGGGATCCACTTTAGATTTTTGTAATGAAACAACATTTACCTTTGGCCACTACTGACCTGGAGCAGATCCAGCTCAATGACCTACATGGGAAAACATCTATATCTATTGTTGAGCATCTGGGCCAAACATTCCCTAGCGCAGTGGATTTACAGTCCTTAATCCTGGAAGTAAATTCAGAGAAGCAGAGTTTTATGACCAAGGCTAATACTTGTTGAAGGTTGTGAGGTTTCTCTGGGAAGGAGCAGGGACCACAGTCAGGGCTTTCAGGAAGAGTAGCATATCCATGTCGGGTAAATTCAGAATGCTACAGAACATTGTATGATCCAAATCTCAGGGTTTTCAGGTGCTCAAAGTCACAACTATGCACTGTTGTATCAAAGTTTGATCTTTGCTATTTATATCTTAGTGAAGGCTTGAATCTGCCCTAGTTCACAAGCTAATTTATGTTTCTAGTCACATCTACTTGCTCCGTCTGCCCTTATGGATCAGGTAACTAAGCCACAATTTCCCATTCCCTTCCCTCCCCCTATTTCCAGTCAAAACTCTGCCCAACTTTAGAACCCCTTTTGTATTTTTCTGATTATTAACATTTCCTGTTTCTTTTTTCTTTCTTTCTTATGGCCCTCAGTTAGTTACACTATGCCTTGGAAACCAATGCGCATTTACTCCCCTTCACTTCTCTCAATCACAATCACGTGATAAAAGAGGTAACTATGGTTATAAAAAGTTCTCCACTCTGAAAGAAAGAATCTTAAAGTTTTCAATACAACAGGACTGAAAGAGAACTTGTTTTTTATATCAAATCACTTGATGCTACACTTTTTGCACTCCAAATCATAGGCATGCCTCAAGTTTTTTGTCTCGATCACCTTTGGTAAGACTGTGAGAGCTGCCGCCATGTAATTGTTACCAATTCTGTAGCCTAAAATTTTCATGGCCAAAATCTACTTTTTTTTTTATTATTGTTTTTTGGGAGAAGATGATCTCTTACCCCAAACAGCTTCTTTTTCTTATCAACCTGAGCCACTATTTTCATCTCTGTTGTTCAAGGAGATTGATGGTTTCTTCTATCAAACAATGCAGGTTCCATCATGTTGGTATTTTTGAAATGCCAGGACTGCAGTGTCAATGCAAGGAAATAGTTCTTAAATATGGTGGTTTCCTGTGTTAGGTACACACCCCTGCCTCTGTGCAGTCCAAAAATTCACTGTCTGTAGTGTCTTCATCCCCACACAGCCCTTCTGTCCCCACGATTGGTGACCAAGTGCATTGTCTACTTTGCAGTGGGAAAGGCAGGTGAAGTCTGGAGTCACAGAGGGAGTTCCCCATGGACCAGGCAGCCTCAGCACACAAGGCCCTGGCTGCTGGAATATCATCCCTCCCTTCTGAAGTTTTCGTAGTCACTTAAGGGATTTGATTCTCAGTCTTCATTAAATTAAATGCGATGAGGGCATTCAGACATCTGAAGTTTGCTCTGAAAATCTCAGCTATAAAAGACAGCTTATTAGGCCATTTCCCTCATATCTTACAAGCAGAAAAAGAAGATCCATTATGAGTGAAAGAAGAGACCAGTACTTCATAATAAATAAGAGAAATAGCTATTATTTTGTAATTCAATTGTAACTTCCTATTAAATTTAATAATGCATACACTTTAACTTCATTTTGTTCTTATTAAGAGAAAAGAAATTGGTCCAGGCAAGCAAGCAAATAATTAAATAGAAATATTAAAAAATGCATGAACAATATAGATCTTAAACATGTATCACTTTTACACAGCAGACATCATTTAGAATCTGAGTCCCTAAAAATGAAACATTCTTCAAGCTTCTGAAAGCTCTCTAGGAATTTTAGCATCAGAAATGAGTTTTCACAATACTAGTATCTCTAGAGACACAAGGTTGCTTATTTTTCCATGGTGCCCAGCAGGGGCTTTATTAAACACAGGAACACTGAAGGAAAGTCCACACCAAGTGATAGAAAAGGCTACAGCATAGCACTGGAAGTATCCGAGCTGCCTTTGAATTACCTGGGATATTAGCACCCTGCTTCTCAGTAGGCTGGTGGAAGACATGCTGTTTTCTGACTGAAGGAGCACCTTTTAAGGACAACAAAAATCACTGCAGTGCCCTGCGGTGATTGCCTGATGGACCAGCTCTACCCAAGCAGATCACAACATTTAGATTCTGAAAAGAGAGACATCAAAAAAGTCACTGAGCAAAATTCCAGGGCTCTCTAAGGGGCTTCATGCTGCGAGAAATTTGCCTGGAGAGCTTGAAGTGAAGCCAATGGAGCTGATTTCAGCCAATTTTATCTTTATAAATACATCTAAACCTGACCTTTTTGAAGCCTACTCACATTCACTGCCAAAGGATTTTCCAAAAGTCACAGATCTCTTTTTTCACATATATTTCTTTTTCAGGCAGATAGCTTTCTGTCCCCCCACCTGATAGAGAGAACAGACAAGAAAAGGACAGGCACATTTAAATACACACACAGAAATACCTATTTAATCTGACTGGCCTCTCACTTATATTCCTGTTGAAAACTTTCTTATTCCGAAAAAATCCTTTGCGGTAGATAAACATTATCTGGATGTTCCAGATCAAATCACTGCTAAAAAAATTGAGTCTTGACATTGAAATGACCAGAATTATCCTGTTAAGGAGAACTGAACTTTAATTTTTTAATAAGCCTAAATAATCTTTTATATGCAGAGTACAAGAAATGCTGTTGCAAGGCCAGGCAGAAAGGCAAGCTGCAGGAGAGGGAATTTTTGCTTCTTCAGTGCTACCTCTGCAGTAACTGTTCACCTTGATGGCTGAAATAAACTTTACAGTATCAATATTCCTCTTTATTTCCTTTCTTCTGCTGGGGAACATTATGTTACATACCCATTCTACCTGCTGATTTCAAGTCCCTGCCAGAAAGGACAAAAAACTATGATTCTTTCTGCTTTAAAGTAATTTCTGCTCTGCTGCCAGTGGCCCTGTATGGCCCTTGTACACAAGCACTTGGGCTGAGCTGTGTAAGCTTTGCCTTTGAGTCTTGCTTTCCTAAGGAGGTTGTGGCAAGGTGGGGGTCAGCCTCTTCTCTCAGGCAATTAGGGATAGGATAAAAGGAAATGGTCTCAAATTGCACCAGGGGAGGTTTAGGCTGAATATTAGGAAGGATTTCTTCACTGTAAGAGTGGTTAAGCATTGGAACAGGCTGCCCAGGGCAGTGATAGAGTCACCATCCCTGGAAGTGTTCTAAGAATGAGTAGACATGGCACTTTGCAGTGTGGTTTAATTGGCATGGTGGTGTTGGTCAAAGGTTGGAGTCAATGATCTTGGAGTCAATGATCTTTTCTAATCTTGACGGTTCTATGACTGTTTGTAGACACGTCTGTGCTAGTTTGGGTCTGGAGGCATCCCTTTGCAGTATAGAAAGTCTATGAGGTTTTATTTTAAATGCCAGGGAATGGGAGCACCAGAAATTAGTGCTCCTACTGGCTTTTAGTGTTGCTACTAATTTGGGTAAGACGGAGCAGCTAATACAAGTACCATAAATAAGTCAGGCAAAACAACCATGCAAAAAACTAACCTGGTGATTTTAGGGAACCTCCACAGCAGAGAGGGAAGAGTGAAAGTATTGATCAAACTAAACGCTGCACTAAAGAGAAGAAAAATGGTGTGAGGTCAGAGCATTGAAAGTGAGATCTGTGGCTGTGTGAAAGATTTGCTCAGCAGTGGAGTGAGAGGGCTGGCAGTGGTGTGGGTGTCTTTTAACAAGGAAGGAGCAGAGGAGCTGCATAGGCTGGTGCCAGAGCCGGGTGTACTGTACATTGTGCTGTACAGCTGGAAGATGGATTGGGTTTCAAAAGAAAATATGTGTCATATTTGCTAAAGACAGAAAGAGCAGCAGGCTGACCACTGATGAAGGGCAGAGTCTGGTTTTGAGAGGTCAAGGCAGAAGTGACAGGACAGGACCGAAAAATGATCTGTGAGATTGTTGTAACTAGGGGTGAAGTTAAAAGCCTTCTCACCCCTTTGTTCTGCTGTGTTATTTCCCTCAGTGACACTGTGCTTTAATCCTGTAGGATGCCTAGTTTTTACTGGCTATTTCCTAGTGAGCACAGAGGTTCTGGGATAAAAAATAATCCTTGATTTGGTGCCAAAATCTACAAATCACTTTGAATTTCCAAACAGGTGAACATTATTCATGGCAATACATGGCCTGAGCCTGAAATAAAACATGACACAACTTTGTTCTTGTCTCAGTCTTGCAGTGGGGACAAATCACATGAGAATGACACAATCAAAGGTAAAAGAACAAAAACATAAAGCCACGTCTCCAGCATTTCACAATCTGGAAAGCAGATCACAGGGAAATCCTTTTTAGCCATCACAGCAGGAACAATATTTCCCTATACTTTATCAGCGCAGTGAGAAAATCAGGACAACCTCTTTGCATTGGCAACGTGCCTTGCCACCACCTAGGGCTGTGGTTGGCTCAGAGCATCAGGATGTTTGAAGAACTTGCAGAAAAGCCAATTTTTAAATGGACAGGCTCAAACCACCCTAGAATAAATGGAACTCTTACCATTTATTTAAGTGAGTTTTAGATTAAGACAAAGGGAGCTAATTAATTTATCCCAGAGCCTTTGGAAATCTCCAGTAAGAGAAGTTTTATCAATGAAGGTTCATTGATAAAAGGACCCAGAGAAATGGACTGTTGGTGGAACACACTTCCTTATATACTGTGAGGCTGCTGGTAGAACAATGTCTGGTCTTTTGAGCCCACATTCAGTATTTATTTACTAAAGAAACTGGAAGTTTTATTAGTAAGAGTTATTTTTTATTCTGTAGTTTGTGTCATGAATCCAATATTCTCCCTTAATGTTGCAAGATACATTTTAAAATAGGGCAATATTTGAAAATATTAGTTTGTTAACATTGAAGGATGTATTAGTAAGAGACACAAACATATATCTCTGTGGTAGAATCAAAATTATAATCATATACCGTTTTTGCTGTGTATTGTAGAGTTAGAATAAAGGACAGGAAGATTCCAGTTTCAGGTGCAAAACTAATACATCAGCATGTTAAGTTACTGTGCTCTGAAAAATGCATTCATATTAAAAAATAGACTGGAAATAAATTTCTGGGGTATTTTAGAAGGCATTTGTTTTACTTTTAATGAGAACAACTTAAAATGGAAGCTTTTTAAGATAAAAGTATCAATAATCACCTATGACTTGAAAAAAGATATTTCCTTTCCATTATGCAGAGAAGCCTGTGATGATGTTTGTTGCCTCTGCAGTTCTGGAAGCAGCAAGATCTGGAGTCAGTATGTCTAGTAGCTATGCCAGTTCATAGGGACATAAATCAACAGCTTGCTGACCTCAAAATTTCTGTCCTTTAGCCATTTCTATGCTCTTCACACATTTATTCCTTACCATATTTTTTCTGGTCCAGACTAACTTTACCTGTTCTGAGTGCACTGGTTAAATATGAGTCTGATTCACAGCCCAGCAGATCTTGTTTTCCTGATTTTAATCCCATATTATTTTTCTCATTGTTTTCTTTGGCTTTTCCTTTACTCACCATGCTGTTTGTTTTCACTGATAACAGCAAGGCATATGCCCTTTTATAAGGTGCAGCTTTATAGTTAAATCCTGTCTAGATTTACACTGGATTTTGTCAGCACAAGCCAGGAGCAGGACTGAGAGCCTGACTTACTCAAGGATTTAATACTTTTTCCCCACTGAGTCCCTGCCCTGCTGGAGCAAGACAGTAAACAAATGCTTTTTAACAGTGAGTTCTGACCCTCCTCTCAGTTTGTGCTTCCCAAGTGAGATGATGGGGGCAGCCTCTTTCATCCCTACAAACTCATGGGACTGCCACAGTCCTGTTTCTGCTTCTCTGCAATGAGTGCTGAAGGTGTTCATGTTAGTTTTTTCAGCTATTTTAGTAACTTCCTTGATTTAAGACTTAGTTCATGCTGGGGCTAACAGAGGAGACAGATCTGGAGGTCTCAGGTTGTGCTATAACTTGCCTCTTTTCTATAAAAAGGGGTGAAAAAAGACAGCAGTGCAGAGTCCTTAAACAGTGTAAAGAATTATTATAATTTCTGATTTAGATGTTAAAGGGAAATACAATTAGGGAACTACCTATGCTTCTGAAAGAACAACTTGGTATAGCAGTTTTTATAAGACTGAGATTGCAGCTTTTACAGTTCTGATTTTTAGATAAACACCCTATCTTCCTCCTCACACATTGCTAGATCCACAGCCCTTTTCACACCCATAATACGGGCTAAGCTTTGTTAATCCTTATCGTTGCTTCCAAATAAGACTCCAGTGAAAACTACCTGGCATTTTGACACTTAAGAAAAGCAATCCAAGAATTAAACTTACACAAAAGTCTGCAAGAATTGTATTTTAAATGAGGAATTTTATAAGGAAAGCTTGGTGATCATAGAAATTGCAAACTCTGCTGCCAGCAATTGTTAAATCTTTCATTGCTTTGCTCTATTCAAGGCAGACTCAGACAAGGAATTATTCTAGGTATGAGTAGCTGGATATTGTCTCATCCTTTCTCTCAGAATGGGGTTACCACGACAAAGCAAAACAGAGAGGTCTTGGTGGGGGTCAGAAATACAGAGTATTAGCATCTGTACAGTTTTAAGAAAGTGAAAAGCATTTCAGATACAAATGTGAAAAGAGTAAGGGATGATCTAAAAATGGCGAATATCAATGTTATATTCTTCATCTTCTATAAAGCAGGAAAAACATTTTGCATTCAACTCTATTAAATAGGTTTCACCACTTTCAGCTTTTGACAGCTTATGTTCCAATGTAATGTAGTTTAGATTAAAACAGAAATGTTTGACAGATTCATTCCAGTACTCAGATATACAGTGAAAAGTCACTTGTGCCTTTGCATATGGTGGGATTTGGAAGAAATAAGTTATACAGAAAGCAACTGAAACTAGAAATATCTGCATTAAACTGGTAAATGAAATAAGGTCTGGATACTGCCATCCAAAAGCAAGTCCTGTACAGGCTGTGGGAGTTATGTTTCAGGATGACACGAAGGGCAGGTTTCTTGTATTTCATTTACGTTACATGGTTGTATGTTGCTGTGGGAACCGGACTAAGTACCCTGACGGACATCATGCCTTCCGTGCAGACCAGTGGGTGCTCAAATTCTACATGTGTTGAGAAAAACTTTGGAAATCAATTACAGTGCATTGGATCAGGGATGTAGGATCTGCTCGGACTATTTTTCACAGCTTAACTGCACTGAGCAATTAAACCACAGTGTCAATTTAAATTTGCCATTTTATGGGGCTTTGAGGGAGATTTAGGCTGGAAATGAGCACACAAACAAAGACCAAAAAAACCCTAAAGTGATAGTTGCATAAATCTACCCATGCTCCAACATTCATCCAAGTGGAAATCTAGGCTCTTAGAGAGGCCAGTGGAGTCCTTTACACGATATGATGTAAAACCCCAGTTGTTCTCATGAAGAGCTTTCTAAGACAGATGTTATGATTTTGATTATTAACAAGTGTTTCTGGAGTTCACTATTTGAATGACAACAGATTTGTACTTTAAAAACCCATTAGCATGAGCTAACTTAGAATTAAAAGCATGTTCTTTCAAAACATATTTATTATGGAAAAGACAAAGAAATAGGCAAAGAAGGGAAGGCAGAGATGGTATGAAATTGCATAAATGTATTTCAATAGGTAGTAATCTAAAGGTGAAATATTGCAGTCTTGTATCTGTAATTTAAATGACCTTACTGTCGCATTGGCATCCTGCCAATTTAGTTCTAAACCTAAAATTTCAACGCCAATATTAAGTGAAAGAACATGAACTATTAGTGATTACCTCTTGGATTTATTTATAACTGCATTCAGTTTTCCAAAAATATGGTGGGCAAAAGGGCAAACCCCATCCTGGGCTGCATCAAACACAGCACAATGAGACAGGCAGCAGAGGTGATTCGCCCACTGTGCTCAGCCTTGGAGCCCTGAGTGCAGGTGTGGGCCCCACTAGGTAAGAAGGATGTGAAGGCCCTTGAATGTGTCCCAAGGAGAGCAACAAAGCCAGTGAAAGGGCTGGAAGTCATGTCCTGTGAGGAGCAGCTGAGGGCTCTGGCCTTGTCTAGTTTGGAGAAGAGGAGGCTGAGGGGCAACCTCATGGTTCTCTGCAGGGAATGGGAGGTGCTGAGCACTTCTCTCTGGTGTTCAGTGATCAGACTTGGAAATGATCCAAAGCTGCATCAACAGAGGCTCAGTCTTGATATTGGAAAGCATTTCTTTATTGAGGGGTTGGTCAAACAGTGGAGCGAGCTTCCTAGAGAGGTGGTCAACACCCCAAACCTGTCACTATTTAAGAGACATTTGGACCATGTGGTTAATAACATGCTTTAACTTTTGGTCAGCCCTGCCATGGTCAGGCAGTTGGACTAGATGGTTATTGTGAATCCCCTTTCAACTGAACCATTCTATTCTATTCCATTCCACTCCATTCCATTCCATTCCATTCCATTCCATTCCATTCCATTCCATTCCATTCTGTCACAAAGAATTTCTATTACACAAAAAGACCTCACAACTGGACAGCCAAAGTGAACACTTTTCTTAAATTTCTAAGTTTATTTCTGCTTTTGGCTGTTTTCGTATGAATGGCTTTCCACCTGTAAAGTGCTAACTTAAGGTTTGCAAGCTCCAAACCTGCAAGAAAGACTGTTTTTTTAAGGCGGAGCAGCCTTTGAATTTAAATTGCTCACAGTCCCTGGAGTTAATAGCCTCATTTATCCTGTAACCGTTTGGGCTGTGGTATCAGAGACATTACAGTGTGACACATAACATTGAGTCTGCAATACTAATGTGCACCAATATACTGCCCAAGTCATATTTCTCTTTTGCAGCAGTGTTAATAAAGACAACTGTGGAAGCTATAAACTGCAAAGGGGAGGAAGTTACAACTGTGCAATGTTTCAGTGAGGAATTTGAGATGACCATAACAGTTCCATAACCTATCAGTCATTTCTGTAAAAAGGAAAAAAAATCAAAATCATCATGATATGTTCTGAAGATTAAAAAAGACCTCTCAGTCTTGTGAGTGAGCAGTAACCTTTGAGTTACTAGTAGTTTGTCTACCTGGCGAGTTTATCAACCTGGTGAGGCTGAAGACTGAGAAAAGGAGATTTTTAAGGAAAGGTTCTAACATATCTAGAATGTTCATTGCTTTATCAATAGAAAGTTCCTGCCTTTCTAGGGCAGAGAGAAAGGCTGAGGCTCAGTTTGTGCACTGAGCTCTAGCTGGGACTAGCTCTTCTTTGTGAATTACCGCATCCAGATAACCTGCAGCTCCTGCCTTGCTCTGCAGTAGTGTTGCTAGGCAGTTGCTAAGGCTGTTTTTGCTCCAGGCTACATGATCTACCTATTTATTCACTAAACTGTGGGATTTAGGGATGGGTTATTATCCCAAGCCTGGGTAGTGAGCCCTGGCTACTCCTTGTGGATGTGCAGAAGGATACCTGGCTGCTGTGCCCTGGTAAAGGTCTGCATTGCTCCAACACCTCAGGTGGCAGCTTGAGTGAGAGCCAGACTGCAGCAGGAGACTCCCAGGGCCACAAGGAGGGATTTTCCTTGTGGATTTAACTCCCCAGGATGAAGACTGGGATTTCTTCCTCTGAGAGTAGCTATCACAGGTCATCATCCGAGTGCAAACACTGGTGTCACTTAACAAGGACCAATTGTTCTGCCTGAGTCTTCCTGGGAATTATGGTTGATTTTGTTGCACTAATGTTTTATCTAGTCATTCTAGTCATACCCAAAGTAGTTTTCCCTTAAATAAGCAGAGGTCTTTTATGCAACAGAGAGTAGCTCATATTCCTTTAGTGATTAATAGCATTTTCTGAAGAGAATTTAGAGCAGGGCCAGGTTTGTCAGATCTATATTCAACCACTGAAGACATTACTCACTTTTCTATTGCTGAGGCATTGCCCTGGACTTGCATCTTCCATAAATGGAATGTGCCTATCCCTCCGTCCTGAAGTCCTGGTAGAAGTTTTGATAAATTTTAATCTGGCAAATTGAATTCAAGACATGTGGGATTAATTCTCAGTTCATATTTTGCTGGATATCTATCAAATGAGCCCATCAGACAAAGTTCTGTGCACTCTCAGGTAGGTCACTTAATCCACTTTACAATTTGGTTCCTCCTCAGCTAAATAAGGCTTGTTCCTTATTACTACCTTAGCAGAGGAGTCAAAAAGCATTACTGAATATGAGCTGTTCAGATGTTTGGAGAGCTGTGAGCCAGAGAGGAGAGTATCAGCATTTTTTTCTTATTTAGTACAGTGATATTTTCTAAGGGAGTGTTCAGTTATCAAATTTCATTCTGGAAGAAATATTTCACATGGCCAAATCATTGTTTATCAAACCAGTTCTTAAAAGTCCCTTTCTAGGAAGGCTTATTTTACAGAGCTTTCTCTGTTGCATCTCAATGTAGTTGACTTCCTGCTAGGTGCTTCATCACTTCTCCCCACTCCAAGTTTTCAGGATAATTTTAATTTCCCTAGTGAATTATCATGATCTCTGGTGATAGCTGAGAAGATGCAACAAAGCAGAGATGCTTCCTCTTTACCTCCAGCCGCGAGTTTGCATTTTTTCCTTTCTCTGTGATTGCTACAAAAGTTGATTCAATTAGAAATACAGAGAAAGATCAAACAATTATGTGAAAGGAAGTGAAATGAGGTTTCACAGAATTAGAACTTTAGGGGCTTTTGACAGTTTTATGTAGCCTCTTTGCATCTGGGCATTGTCTACTTCAATTTCAAAGTGTTTCTTTTACAGAACCCATTGCAGTTGCTTTGCTGAGCTTTTTTTTAGGTTTGTGAAAAGAGCTGTCAGAGCTCCATCTTGCATCCTCCTATCCCAAAATCAGGTGTAAGATCAGGCCAGAAGGGATGTGGAGATGTTGCCCTGGCAGTGTTTTGGCTGAAGGAAAGCTTAGCATCACAGAAAATATTTTTGACTGGTCCCTAGCAGGCATCAAATGATGGAGATGGTCACTGGCTGTGAAGCAGACTGGTACCAGTATATTTGTGGTATTGGACCTCTCTGCTGATGGGCAGATGTTTTTTACTGTCATTCTCGCTGTCTTAACACCATCCATATATGTCTACCAAAATAATGCCGGCAAGAAATTACTTTTTTGGGAATTGGGCCAATGGCCTTTGTGCTCTAACCACTAAGAATAACACTGATTAGTTTCAGTGAGGACAGCAGTAGCCTTAATTTATGGGATTATTATCCAGTAACAGTTCTTTAGCATTTGCTGTTCTTGATGGTGCCAAGGAATGGGACAAGAGGGAATGGGCAGAGACTGATGCACAGAAAATTCCACCTGAATGTAAGTGTTACAGTGCAGATACTGCAACACGATGTATCAGACAACGAGGCCCGTGGAAAGAAATATATATGGACCAGTTCTTGCTAGATGTTTCAGAGATGTTTATTTCTCCAGCCACATGGCCGGGATCTGCTGAGGAACTGCTCAATCACGGGACTGCTGCAATCACAAAACAACCAATGGAGAATGAGGCTGACCAGGGGCAGGGAAACCCTGTGTCTCCCCCCCCAGGACCCCTCTCCCAGGACCCCATGGCAGGGGGAAAGCCCCAACCTTTCACCCGTTTATTTTTAACAGAAAGAGATTTAAAACTTAACATTGAGAAAAACAACAAGGACAGTTTCAAAACAAAATAAGCCACCCTCCTGAGTCTTTAAATGTCCAAACAGATTCTCCAGAACATCTTAAGGCTGACAGAAGGGAGACAGGACTGTCTGGGCATGCTTTATGGGAAAACTGAGGCAGGAGAGGGTTTAATTTCTTCCCTCCCCCTTTTCATCCCCCCCTTGGTATCGGAGAGGAGTTGTAGGGAAAGGGAATTGTATAGGGAAGCCATGGGGTGAAAAAGAGATTAGGAATAAACTGGGGATAGGGTAAATTTAGGAAAGGGTTCATATTTGGTATAGGGTAAAAGGGGAAAGTAGGTTGTGGGTAGGGAAGATGCTGGAATGGATATTGTTTATAATTTTGTGCATAATGTCTGCCTTTGACTGGAATACCTCCAGGCCCAGTAACATTTGCTGCTTGTAACCCTTTTCTACCTTGCACAATTTTGAACTCCACCACCTCTCTATCTCCCAAGATTGGGATGCATTTTTCAGGGTTATTCTTTTTAATAGCAGTTCTATGAACGAATATGTCTTCTTGGTTGTCACATCTTGTTATAAAACCATAATTTTGTTTAACATTATACCATTTTACTGTTCCTAAAACCCTAGCTACGGTGATTTTTTCCTTTTTCCAAGTGGCTGCTGTTTTCTGTCGCTGCGTTCCTGGTTTCGCTTTCGTTTTCGGTCGCTGCCGCATTGGAGCCGTCGGGGCTGCTCGTGCCTGCGCACTTCCCAGGGTCACATTCAGGGCCATGCGGGCTGGGCCGGGCCGCACCACTCAGCTCCCTGCATGCTGTCTCCTCTGCTCTCAGCTGCGCTGCCACTGCCTGGCGCCACATCCACGTCTCGACCGGGCCCCCGAGTGATGACCCCCCTGCGCCCCGCTCCAGCACACGTTTTGTCTGGGCACAGCTCTGCTCCACCACCACTGCTGCCAGCTGCCGCCCCTCTCATTCGGGCGCTCACAGGGCTCGCTCCACCACACGCTGTGCGGGGCCGGGCGGGCACCGCCGGGTCGCGCCCCTTCCACCGCGCCTCGCTCTGCTGCCGACACTGCACACGGGAACTGCCTCGTAGCTGCTTGGAGAGGGCTCGGTCCACGTGGCCTGGGTTGCACAGACTCTCAGGCACGCTTCCCTTCACCAAGACACAGCTGACACTGCTCAACAGTCTCGGTAATTAAATAATATTCACGAAAATATTCTTCCATCGGCATATATTTTGACTCAGAAATTAACTGTGTCCAAACCGTATTCCAAAAGTCTTTGGTAAGAATTAAATCCCAAGAAACACAGAAAAAGTTCTTAAACAACCATGGAAGGAAATGTTTCAGTTCCTTTTGAGCTTGAATTAAGCAAAAATTTACAAATCGTTGTTCAAGAATCTTTTCAAGTTTAAGATAAATGTCCATGTGCGGTTCGGAGAGCCAAGACTCTTTCCACGGTTCCTCCATAATTTAGAGAGAATATCCAAACCAAGGCGAGAAGAGAGAGATCTAGAGTGGTTTGTACTCATGAATTTTCTGTCCTTAGGGATCAGTGTCTTGCCAGCATTACCACCATTTGTTACTGTGAGGGTACTACAACACGATGTATCAGACAACGAGGCCCGTGGAAAGAAATATCTATGGACTGATTCTTGATAGATGTTTCAGAGATGTTTATTTCCCCAGCCACATGGCCGGGATCTGCCGAGGAACTGTCGCAATCACGGGACCCGAGGGTCCTTGACCGCTCAGGGGAACACAAAACAACCCATGGGGAACGAGGCTGACCAGGGGCAGGGAAACCCCGTGCCTTCCCCCCAGGGCCCCTCTCCCAGGACCACATGGCAGGGGGAGGGCCCCAACAAGTAAGAACTTGTTTATGGTGTGGGTGACCATGCACTGCAACAGATTGTCCAGAGAGGGACATCCTCCTCACTGGAGATATTCCAGAATTTTCTGGACACGATCCTGTGCTGTGTGCTTTGGGATGACACTGAGCAGGGAGGTTGCGCCAGATAAGCCACTGTGGTCCCTTCCAACCTGACCCTTTCTGTGATTCTGTAAAACATCAAAGACATATATCTTTGGGACATATTGTACTTCTGGATACATACTAGGTAAGCCTAATGTAGAACTGTTCCTGTTGTTGGACCCAGGATCACCAGATGTGACAGAAGTTTCTTTGCTCCTGGCTTACAGGTGAGAGTTATTCCTTCTGCCAACTCCTTTTCTTCTCAAATGTTCCCCACAAACCTTACAAAGCTTTTTCTCAAGTAAAAGTTTTCTCTTCTTGGTTTTGTCCCCCCATCCCACTCACATCTCTCTCAAAAGGTACACTGCTTGTTCCTGTACCAGATTCCATGTTCATCCTACAGACGCATTCTTTCCTAAGTTATTTCAGTGGAGTTTTGTCTTTGGAGTAAACTACTTGCATTGAAATTGCTTTTGCTTATTACAGAAGTTGGTCTGAAAAAGAGTTCCTGTTTTACTCAGTTGTGAAATTATGGATAAATGAGGAGAAAGCTATAAAAATACACATACGTATGGAAAGCCTGAAGAAAGGGAGTGATTTGGTGGGCGGGAGAGGGGAGAAATTAGGGAGTAATCAAGCGCCACTGAGAAATAAGGAATTTAAACTGACTGTTGATTATATCAGACTAGTTCAGCAAAAGAAGCAGTAGAAAGTCTGCTAATCACAAGCAGATAATATGTGACAAAATGAGAGATAGTGATTAACTTTGTTTTTCTCCTTAGCTGTTCAGCCAGCATTTATTCCCTCTAAATTAAAGCACAGAAGGTGGGTATGGCAAGAACTATTTTGCTTTGAGCTCCTTATATTAGTCAGAGGAGAGATAAAGACACCTCTAGAGTCTTGAAGAATGAGCAAAAAGTGGGCAAGTTTCCCAGTAAACGGGCAGAATATGCGCCACAAGGCACTTCTTGTCTCTTCATTCACTGTTAAGAGAGCCTAGGAAAATTAATCATTTTGAGGCAAATTACCAGATTAGGGCCAGTTTACTAATATGACCCAGCACCATTGTACCTCAAATCCTTACCCATCATCAGATGTGCCTTTTCCTCATGAGAGTTAAAAGCTTTGTTAGAGCTCTTTTCTGGCGAGGTAATTTGAACATGTTAAGGATGATTCAGCAAAGCACTTAATTGCATGTCTCAGCCTAGCCCTAATTAGGAGAGATCTTAAATTCTTGTACAATCCTAAGCATATCCTTGAAGTTAACTCGGGCACATGCCCAAACTGCTGAGTATGCCTGGGGGAAAGCAGGTGAGTTGAGCCAGTGTTTCAGCAGCAGGCCATATAAATGACCAAAGCTACACAATATCTCTGATAAAAACAACAGCTGAACCTACAGCAGCAGAATTTCTTCTTTATTTTATAATCACAAAATTACCATTCCTAAATTCTTCCTAATACTTCACCCCCTTTCCCTCTTCTATTGTATGGACATGAGTTTTCTCCATCTTCCTGATACTGGAGCATTGTTCTCTGCATATTCCTGGGTGTTTTGTGCTAAAGAATGTTTTGAAATACAGAAGTTTGAAATATCTGAGAATCTGTTTCTTTTCACTGCATTTTATTGAACTTGACTGCCTTGTTTTCTACTCTGAGAATGACTGACTCTCTTTTTCCCAGGCTTCTGCAGTTCACTTTTGAAGGGTTGGGAGGTCACTAGTGTTGGCTTTTTTCCACCTCAGAGTTCCTGAATTTCTGCAGGAGAGAACACGAAGTGTTAATAGTGAAAACTGCTCAGTATTGTCTGGTGTTCTGATGGATGGCAGTATCCTTGCTCTGTGTCTCTTGGTACAGCAAAACACTTCAGCTGAAGAGGTTTTAAAAATCTGTTTTGGCTACTTGAATACACGAGTTCTGTGGTAACAAACAGCCTTCTTACCAAGGTCAAATCAGACTAATTGACACTAAGCAGATTTGTTTGTGAAAACAAGGCTGTATTATTTGATAAGAGAGTAAGCATTGTGGTTATCCTGCATCTTGCTTGTTTTGGTATGTATTGAGAATGTGCCGGAAACTGGGAGATTTATTCCTTCTTCTTTTGCCCTTCTTATTGCCTAGTGTGGGCACAGTCTGCATCTTGCAATGGCAAAGTTCCTGCCATCACCAGTATCCATTTAAATAAATCATGGTCAGGATCCAGCCCAGGGCTATGAATAGTCCTCAGACAACAGTGTCTTGACCAGCTTTTATTTTATTTATGACATTTATTTGTTCTATACCCATTCTCTGGCTGGTTGCCCGTGACAAGTACTATGGATATCCTCCACCCTTGGTCTCCCAAACCTGGCATGTTATTTTGCTCCTACACGTGCTAGATGTCTTGTTTCAGAGTTTTATTCATTTAACATGAGTTAAAATTTACTATCACATATCTAGTTTAGGGGATTTTTTTTTTTTTTCATTTTGGATAATTAAAACCTGGGGTGTTGTTTGTTTTTTTTCTTTTGTTGTTTCTGTAGCTTAGCGTAAAATCCATATTGTGAAAGAAGAGGGTATTTTCACTTGAGTGTTTTTGCAGTTGAAGGAATGAAGTCGTCAACTTCTCCTGTTCTCTTCCCCTCTCATGTGTAGTTCTTGTCATTTTTGATCCTTTTTACATTTACATTGCTGTGGTCTGCAAAGATGACTTGAGCTGAGGTTTTGTGGCTACTTTCAGATGAAATGTTTCCATGATTACCTGCAATTGCAAAGACTGAGTTCAGGCCCAGCTGGTCTCATCCATCCCGTGTTCCCAATGTACCTCCATACCCACCCTACAAGCAAAGAATCAGTTATTTTCAGAAGTCCCTTTGAGCATCCTTGCTTAAACTCTGCCAGTGCAGCCTCAACCTTAATTTCTGACTGGGGATGTCCTTCTGGCATCCTGCTCTGTATAAATAACTGTGTAGCATTGCTGTCATTGCCCTCCACGATGGGCTGTACAAGGGAATTCCTAACACATTTCCAAACAGTACAGCCCTTTGAACTGGAGAGGAAAATGAGTGCAGCCTAATTCTTGGAGTATTCGTGGCAAATCATTACATAATTGTCACAGCTTTAGTTGCCCAGCCAAGCCATCCAAGGTGAGCTGTTTTAATGACAGGGGTTTAAGCCTGGGATATTTCCCAAATAATTTTATTTAACGAAATGAGACAATCTGCTCCGAAAACAAAAGGCACCACTCGATTGCTCATGAGGTCCATGTGACATGAGTGAGTTTGCTTTTGAAATAGGTCCTAATCAGCTAGCATGACCAGAAAATGTTTGTTTTTCATGAGTGATACAGTGAGGCTCCATGTGTTGGCACCTTTGTGCAGATCTACCACAGCGTAACACTGGTGATAATCTCTGCTGGTTTCTCTCCTTCAATTGTAGTGAGATTCATGACAGGGAAAACTCTCTCAATATATTCCTGTCTTCCCTGACTCTCCTCCCAGTTGGGAAAGTGATTTTTATATAAGAAAGAATGTCCATCTTGCAGAAACCTGTGCTGTTGGCCTATTCTTCTCCCTTTTTGATTTTCTTATTTTTAATTTTTGGTTTTTTTTTTTTGAGTAAAGACAATTCTGAATTGATTCAAAGCAGAACCAAACTCACAAGGGTTGGGTAGGGTGTTAGAAAGGCAGAGTAAGAATTTATCCAGAACAAATTAATTTGAGGATCTACCTCCAAATGAGGTGAATGAACCTCAGCAGTACTATGGAATTAAATTACTGCAAAATTTCTTCAGGCTTAATCATTAAAGGTCTGGTTAAAAGAACATTATTTGTCAGTATAGTGTCCCACTGCCTTGTAAAATATATTACACTGGGACTTCCTCCCTCCCTCCCTTCCTTCCTTCCTTCCTTCCTTCCTTCCTTCCTTCCTTCCTTCCTTCCTTCCTTCCTTCCTTCCTTCCTTCCTTCCTTCCTTCCTTCCTTCCTTCCTTCCTTCCTTCCTTCCTTCCTTCCTTCCTTCCTTCCTTCCTTCCTCCCTTCCTCCCTTCCTCCCTTCCTCCCTTCCTCCCTTCCTTCCTTCCTCCCTTCCTCCCTTCCTCCCTTCCTCCCTTCCTCCCTTCCTCCCTTCCTCCCTTCCTCCCTTCCTCCCTTCCTCCCTTCCTCCCTTCCTCCCTTCCTCCCTTCCTCCCTTCCTCCCTCCCTCCCTCCCTCCCTTCCTTCCTTCCTTCCTTCCTTCCTTCCTTCCTTCCTTCCTTCCTTCCTTCCTTCCTTCCTTCCTTCCTTCCTTCCTTCCTTCCTTCCTTCCTTCCTTCCTTCCTTCCTTCCTTCCTTCCTTCCTTCTCCTCCTCTTCCTCCTTTTCTTCCCCTTTCTCCTGCCCTATGTCCTTCCCTCCCTTGGTGTCCCTCAGCAGCCTGTGCAGAAAAAAAAAAAGGTTTTATTTTGAACACAGAACTACAGTTTCCAGCCCGGGGTTTGCAGACCCTTAGGGTTACTTGGAAGAAGGAAAAAAAATGAAAAGGAACTAGGAAAAGCAACTTGAGGTACTAAACCCCTGCATGATAACTATGCCCCTGAAAATAAAATTGGACCTTCACAAAGTAAAATATTTTGGAGCTACCAGGAAAGAAGGAATTATTACCAGGAAAAAACAACAGGAGGTTTGGAAGGTCATTATGGTCAAAAATATAGTGTAGGTAAACTTCAGAGGAAATCTGTTCAGTGTTAATGCAATTTTAGATCAAAGGAATAACATAGTACCTGAGCTGTAGACAGTTAGTGGAATTAAACTTTGAACCTCTCTAAGACTTTCCTTTTACTTCATATAGACAGTAAAAAAAAAATCCTAGTTCCTTCCCTGCAGTAAATTGACAGAAGTTCATTAATGAATTTGAACTCAAGTATTAAAGCTCTGAAACACCATGCTGTCCCTAGACTTTCATTCCAGTGGAACTCAAAATTATTTTTGCACATGCATTTCATAGGGCACAGGTGGCATCAGAAGCCACATTTCATTCTGCTGTATCTGCTGCAGCCATAAATAACTTAGCAAAAATATTGAGGTTGAATTTTTTAAGAGTTTTGCAAACAAGTGATTTGTTTACAAAACACAGCAAAACTGCATGAATATGCCAGGTCTGGAAGTGATGAATTCTTCATCAGGTAAAGGCACAAGGATGAAGAATAAAAATTATTTGCAATTCAAACACAGCAGCATTATATAATTAAAGCACACAGTCAGGGGAATCTTTGTATGCCTGTGCATGCAAAACTGTCCAGCACTTCTTGGATCAGGCCACCAGTGTCCCAACTCTTTGTCTAAGGCACTGCAATTTTATAGTATTTGCTTTTGAGAAAAGGTCTCAGGCTCCTTGCATAGAGAGGTTGAAAGGAACACCACCTCCCCTAGAAAAAAAATAACTCCAGAACAAAACCCCACATCATTTCCCTGCAAATGTTTGCCACACCAGGGGATGGCAGAATCATTGCTTACTTCCTTCCCACCCTTACCCCTAGGAGCGGGTAAAATGTTGGCTAGGTTTAGGGGTGCTGATTCTAAATCCTTTTGCATTTAAAATCTAAACCCAAGCAAAGTTACCAGCTTTCGTATATTGGAGCCTTCATGTCTGATTCTCTCAGACTTTTCTGTATAGCTGTCATATCAACAGATCTTTTTTTTTTTTCTTTATTTTGCCCAAAGCAGAGATTCTTGTGTAATTGTATAACTCAAGGAGCTGGGGCTTTAGAAAAATGCTGAATATTATGCTATACTGTTGCAATTTGTCAGAAGAATTGCTTCTCCAAGCTATTGAGATCTACAAGGTTCAGCTTAGATTATCCAGAATAAATTGTCCCTTGACTGACAATCCAAAAGAATAGCTCCATGATTATTGTTTTGGGACTACCTTAAAGTAGGATTTCCATTCCTTTGCCCTTGCCCCTGCATGCAGCCTCACTCAGCTCTATGCAGCAATCAGTTAATTTCTCCACAGAGATTCTCCCCAGCCACGAGCCAGGTTTCACAGGGGCTATGGGTGCACAGTTGTCTGCAGCAAATGAAATGTGAGCAATAAAATAAATACTGTGTTTTCTGAAGCACATTCTCAGTAGTTGTGTATACTGATCAACATCTTTGGCTCTTTTCTATACCCTTAATGCCCGTGTTAGGCAGAGCCTAAATTTGGAATTGGGGAGCAATTGCAAGGGGGTGTATTGAGGCCAAACCTCTGACACTGTAGTGCCAGGGAACATTACACAGGACCATTTCCACTCTGTGTTAACCATCTTTTATTCTGTCAGAGCAGCGGAAAAATCCTTCATGTAATGGAAAATCAGCCTCTTTCTATGCAACCTCAGCACTGTTTCCAGCTGCACAGCTGAAGACTTTGTCCACCCTCCCCACACAGATTCCCAGTGACCAGAGAGAGGGCCCAGTGGGACCCTACTACTGATATAGGGAGCCTCAACAATCTGCAGATGCTCATTTAATTGCCTGCCAGGACCTTTGTGTTTCCAAATGGGAGGATTTATATCGAAAGAGTGCTCATATCACTGCTTTGGGGAGCCAAGACTTGTCAAATCCACTGCTGGCTGCCAGTGACTCACAAGATGTCCAAGACAAGCAGCTTAACTTTCTTTTTCCTCTGTTTCTGTTTTCAAAGAAACCACTTCTCAGCTGCACACCAGGGGGCTGTTGTGAGTTTGAATTAATTTGAGGCTTCCAAATTAAAATTGCTGCAATACAGCAATTCATTTCACCCTGTGAGGAATGTCTCAGATCCGCTGACTCTTCCTGTGGAGGCACCTGTTTCTCTCCAAAGCCAGCTCAGCTAACAAGCTTAGGCATTTCGCTGATTCTGATGAGCTCTCTTGGAGTGCTAACTCTTCTCTTTGCAGGTCTTAGGACCCCACGGGCAGGAAACAGAATCCTATCGTGCGTCATACTGACTTTCCGGAGGGGGAAGACATGCAGACAATCAATGTGATTGATAATGCAAGCTTCGTTTATTAGCAATACAGAGGCACTTATATAGTGTGAAAGTACAAGCTTATCAGTTCTTTAATTAGTTTAAACTTACAAAGGCACATTCTTACTTCTACATAATTGGGTTAGATAAAAGACTACATTTGGCAAGCTCCTATTATTTATGTTTTGTCTTGAGAGATCAAAGATTTTCCTCCCTTCTCATGGTCAGCACATCTTTATCAGAACAGCACTGTACCTCCTAAAAACTCCCTTTTGGTTCTCAGGCCTGTTTCTCATGCAGGCATTTTCTCATGGAGGCTTTTTCTCGTGCAGGCCTTTGCTTGCAGGCTTTTTTATTGATCTGGTATTATCAATAATCCATGTCCCTGATCCTCTAACCATTCTCCAACAGCATCACATGGGAAGTTAACTGAATATTATGAGCAAACCCTATTTCCAGCCAGTACAGGCCTGCTGCTGTTATATTTATGCTCTGGCTTAAAAACATTCAATTGAGGATGTCATTAGGGGGTTAATGGAAGCATTGTACTTAGAAAGTCTCTCTGCAAGCTAGGCTACCCTCCTTACCTTACTGTGTGATCAAAGTCATTATTTTCCAGCTCCTGCTGTAATTGTAAACAGTCAGATTTGAGCAAATAAGCTGCAGATGCATTTATATCAGGACAATAACATGAGGGGGGTTTGGAATGGCATGCTCTGGCCTGATCAAGGAATTATGTAATTAAATTATTGTTTACAGAAAGAAAACAGGCACTTCTGGGTAGATTATATTTTTAAGCTTTCTTGAAAAGAAACTTGAGTCTGAAGTGTTACAGCGGGGGTACTGTAACACGCCTATGCTGTAACACTGAAGCATCCTTTAAAAACATAAATTAGAGGTCAAACACTGGATGAAATAGCAAGAATAGAAGAATTTAATCTCCAGAACTTCATTAACAGCACATACACATCACATACATATGATTACACCTTGTGTTTGTGCAGATCTTAGGCAGAATGAGACCATCTGTACTATCAAGGCATCCATCACTTAAAGGTTGTGTGAGCAACTGCTAAACCCACAATTTCCCAATCTTCAGGAGACTAAGTTTGCCTGAACTTGACATAAAAAATGGGTGCAACATGTCAAAATATTGTCCTCATTTTATGAGTGAGGGAATGCATTGCTCAAGGACTTTTTGGTTTTGTTTCTCTTTCATTTGGGGAGGACTGGAGTGGGGCAGGGGGATGCAGGACTTTGGAGGAGGGGGGAGAAGAGTTATCACTTTGAACTCAATTTATTGTCTGTATGTAAACAACTGGTGGCATTTGAGATGTCTCAAAGTATCAGTATGAGATGGTAAGTAGGACACAGAGAAAATCTCCCATTACAACAGCATGTCTGTACAAATAAACCAAGCCCTAGATCTCCAGTAATTATAAGGGAAGATTTAGGCACCTTGACTACATGTAGATGTACACACATGAGCACAGCCTGTGTTAAGTCTCAGAATTAACCCTGTCTTGATGCTTGTGTTTTGTTTGGGCTTATAATTTCAAAGAAAGATTGATCATTTTCATACTTGCATCTCTCATAACAGCTGGGTTACTACTGTGACCAGGTAAATAGTGCTGCGTGATTTTCATGGGTTCCTCCTCACTATTCTCCTGTTTTGGTGCTGTCACGACACAGGAGATGTGTGCTGTGACCACGCTTGAACATTGTGCAACTGTTCAATTTTCCTATTTTAGCTTCTGTACAACATCCTAGACAATCTCTCCAATCATGGCTGCCAACCCCCAAACACTTGACAGCTTTATCCAATGGCATTTAGACAGAACTGAAACACGTGCAAAGCTTGACCTGTCTCCAGAGCCAAAGTAGAGAGCCACCTCCACCACTATAGGCTGTTTGCATCTTGTTCCTGTTTCAGGAGAAACTTGGACTCTACAAAACACATGCAGTCTGCTATGCAATAGCTGTACCACAGCTTATGCAGCCAAGCCACTCAGCCTTGTTGTGCCTGTGGCAGCTGGGATTGTAAATCCTTGTTTATTCATCAAACTACATCAGGACCGTGGCCTAAACCATGAGTCTCTGCTGTAGGTCACTTCCTGTCTCCCTTGACATTACAACATTTCCTCTATGATCTATTGACCTTTTCATCTTCTCAGAAAACTTTTGGATGTGACTCTTTTCTTTCTTCCCAATCTCAATTTGATCACTCCTCCAGTTTTCATGCTTGTTTACTCCTTGGATTGGAGAGATCCAACATTGCTAATACTGCACTTGTTTGTGTATGTTAGAAGAGTTCAGAGAGCAGACTGGAAAATGTGTCACACTTTTAGAATTACTTCTACACAGCTCCTACTCTGTTTCTGGAAGAACACCTGGATGGACCACTGGTCTGAGCTAGCAGGACACTTCTTTGATATCTCTTTTCCAGACTACTGTGTATTTTCAGATAGGTCATGCAGTTCACCTGAAAAATGTTAGGGGAAAAATTTTTTGGCTTCTCAAATTGCAGACAATGTGCCTTGTAAGGAGATAGATCAGATAAAGAGGTTGCTGCCTTTTCCCCCACCTCAACTGAATTCCTGTCTCCCACCTTGACCTGGAAATTGCCATGCTCGCAGGGCTGGTGGAAAAGAAGTGGGATAAACTCCTGTCCTGTTTCTGTCAAAATGATCCATAGTAGAAAAGACATCCCAGTTATCCTGAGCAATCTAGCATATTTCAGCTTTCCTTCCCAAAACAAAAGCAGATATCATCAATTGGATAAAGACTGCTGTGATTGAGAATACTGTGGGCAGGTTCAGAGGTGTGGCTTGATCCTCAAGTCTGAACAGAAGTCTGTTCCCATTAAGGAAAGAGGTGGGAAGAAAACTGTGAAGTTGTTGTGGTTTAACCCCAGCCAGCAGCCCAGCCCCACGCAGCCACTCGCTCACTCCCCCACCAGCAGGGCTGAGGAGAGAGTCAGAATGGCAAAAGCTGGAAAACTCGTGGGTTTGACAAACACAGTTTAAAAGGGAAAGCAAAAGCCAAGCACACAAACAAAAAAACAAGGAATGAATTTTCCCTGCTTCCCACAGGCAGGCAGGTGTTCAGCCATCTCCAGGAGAGCAGGATCTCATCACACATAATGGTTACTTGGGAAGGCAAAAGTCATCACTCCAAATGTGCCCCCTTCTTCCTTCTTCCCCCCACTTTATATACTGAGTATGTTGTCACGTGGTCTGGAATATCCCTCTGGTCAGTTGGGGTCACCTGTACTGGTGGTGTCTCCTCCAATCCTCCCCCTGCACCCCCAACTTCCTCACCAGTGTGGCCGTACAAAAAGCAGAAAAGGCCTTGGCTCTTTGTAGGCCCTGCTCAGCAATAACAAAAGCATCTCTGTGTTATCAACCCTGTGTTCAGCACAAATCCAGAACACAGCCCCACACCAGCCACTGTGAAGAAAATTAACTCCAACCCAGACAAAACCAGCATAGAAAGCAACATGGGAGAACCTCCCAATGAGGCTCCTACCTGTAAAAGGTGTGAACACTCCATTTCAAAGTTACAACAACAACTATAAAATATTTTGGTTAAACAGAGCCATTTCATTCTTAAACTAGAACAGAACAGAACTGCTGTCCTTTATATACTAGGGAAGATGTGAAAAAATCAGCACTCAGATTTTGCTCTTTTTGAACACTACTAAGGAGGCTTCACAGAATGGTAGTGAATGTGCCAAAATGGGGTAGTATATTCCATTTCCATTCACCCTTCAAATGGAAACTCACATATTCTCATATTTTAATTCCTTCTTTTTCAAGTGAGGAAGGGATCCTTCTGACCAGTAGTATAATCCACTCCTATAGTGACAAGAAGGCTCACAATGTCATTCTGCATCCATGGAAGAACTCTATGAATTTTGGTTTTTTCAGAGTATCTTTTTTAGAAATAATCATATTTTATTTTTCACTAATTTCTGTGAAGGAATATCCAGCATAGTATTCCCAGTTTAGAAGAAGTAAGCAGGAAATAAAATTGTCTTGTCCTTTATAACCAAAGTGCTGTTAATAATCGGAACACTGTAGATAATTAATTTTGTTTCTAAATTGATACCTTTTATGCCTGGGGTGGCTACCTAAAAACAGAGGCTACACAAAGATAAAAGAATAAAAGTAGGTATTTATTTGAAGGGCCTTCAAAGGTACACCCTGTGCAGTCAAAAGGCTACACCCAAGATGGACCCCGGGTCATCGGTTCTTCACACTTTTGTAAGTTTGGTCCATTTGCATATCAGGGTTAATTCTCCAATTATAACTTCAGTTAATGATGTAATTACCCCAAGTTTGCCCCTCCTCTTCAGAGGCTTTTAGTTTACACATTTTGAGGCCTAGGACAATCGGGGTGTCCCTGAAAAGCAAACCTAGAGAGGTTTGTTATGTCAAACCAGCATGAGAGAGCAGTAGTTAACAGGCCACAGGAAACTTCAGTTACACACCAGACAGCACAGGATTTGAAAAATATAAAAGTTAAAACCTAAGGCACCACTCTGGGCTCAGTAAGTTTTCAGAGAATGCTTGATTCACTATCAGAAACAGAAACAGAGACCACAAGTTCTGACTCTCAACCCCATTTTAGATCCAAGGGAACCAGAACTGTCCCTGAGGAAAAGTTAAATTAAAATTAATTTCTAATGCACTCCAAAGGCCACAGTTTTGTGGCTCTCTTCATCACTGGATTATTACTGACAATCTGTTCCAATTTGGAACAGAGACAAGATGACAATTATGTTTCCTAACAAGTCTTGAAATAACCCATCATCTTTGAGGTACTACAAGAAAATTCTCTTTTCACGTGTTATTATTGGCTGAGAACATCAGGTTCTAATCCCATTTCTCTGCAAGTATTCTTTTGCACCAAATTCCAATTTCTTACTTATTTAGTGAGCACGGAGCCACAAAAAGCAAAAAAAAAAAAAAAATACAAGGTAAATACATAATAGGGGAAGTTATCAGATCCAATATGGAAGTAAAATTCAAAGAACACTAGGAGAGACATCTAGAAGAACACTAGAACATCCTACTCTTTGTCCCAGAATCCTGAAAAACTGGCATATTGATTGTCATATGAGTGTTTTCAGTAAATCTGTCAAACTGATAGAGGAATGGCCAGTATGTTACCTGCAGTCAAACGGTGAGAAGCTGGTCTGTGCAGATTCCAGCAGGCACTCTGGCATCAGGAGCAGAGAGGGCTGTAAGAGTTTCTTTACTTTAAAAGACAGAAATAAACAGAAAATTTAAGGTGGCTATGAAAGCGCAAATGCACTTGTAGGATGCATCAGAAGTTTTTGTCCTGGGGAAGGGGAAGTACTGCTAAGATACTAACATCTAAAATACTGCAAACCTGTGGGTTTTTGTTTGAGGTCCATGGAGTACTTGTAGAAATTGAACAAAAGGCAGGTCAGAAAATCAGCTTTGCTTCCCAGGCATTTGGAAAGGATCCCCAGCTTAATTCAAAAATTTCCAGAAAGAGAGAGAGACTGAGAAATCTGCAGCCCATATCAATACACAAATTTGGCCACCTATAGTCAGAGCAGAGAAGTTCAAACTAGATCAGGTGCAGACGTGGACCACGGGATAATAACAAAACAGAGAGATGATTTTCTTATGAGGAGAGACACACTGAGTCAGCTTGTTTAACTTCAGCAAAGTGGAGGCTGCAGAAATATATGTTGTCTGTCAATACATCAGTGTGTGATCACTGGGGAGGCAAACACAATTGTTAGCAGACAGGACAGTGCTGGCAGAACCAAATGTGAATATATTGCTCATGACTATTTTAGGCTGAAAACAAGAAGGGTTATGACTAGTTGAGGAGTAAGATTATGTGACACTGGCATCAGAAGCACCAGAGGAGAGATGATTAGAGCAATGGAGATGCAGTCTGACCTGCTTTTGCACAGGATTATTTGACATCTCGTGGTAGGAGGGATGTAATGACCCAAAAGATTGGTTTCCCTCAGATGTTTTATTTTTCTGTAATTTGCCTCACTGCCCACTGGTCTTTTAATCCCATAACCTGTCAGATTGAAAAATCTCAGTACCATCAAGGTTAAGAAATTTCATAATCAGTTTAGAAGCAGGAAGACAGGGCTAAACCATGTCACTCTAGAATGCCTTGGACATTGGTAGATGTCACAGACTGTGTAGGGGAGGCCTCCCAAGACTGTTTGACCTGTTATGCATTCAAGCCACAAGAAATCCTAAAAAGATGTAATTATTCAACCAGAACCACCAGACTTGCCTCCCATCCTAGAAAGGAGTTTTGTTTGGTGCAGGGCCAGAATAAACAGCAGACTAGGTGATGGGCAGTTCACCAGTCTCCTTCCCTGCATTTTTTTAATATTGTTGACAACATAAAAGATCATGGATGTATCAGAATCATAATAAAAAAGAAAATATTTATTAATGCAGTGGGACAATTTAAGATTAGAAATATAACAATAACAGAACATATGACTTAGTGGAATATGTGCTTTTAAAATCTCTTCAGCATCTCTTCACTTGAAAATTTAATTCATGAGAAAGGTCAATTTTTGAAACATTAGTGAAAATCAGCAAGAACTTTACAAGCTTTCAGGGACAAACAACAAGCTTTTATTTGCCATGTTGTGACCTAATCTGTTGATGAATCAAAACATGCCACTGTGTGGTTCCTTGTAAAAAATGAAGGAACATTCTGCAATCCATCACACTCCTCCTTTGCCTGGGGTGTTTGCTTTTAGGGCTCTGATTTGCAAAACAGTTATATGGTGATGTATCACTTTATTCACAAGATAAATTCCCCACTTATTACCATAAATTCTGGAATTTTTCTGGGATAAAAACGGAGATTGGTTTTGCTTTACAAGATCCTCTAGAATCATAGAGAGTCAGGTAGCTCTGGGTGAATACTCTGCAGGTTTCCTCTTTCTAGGGGTCAGCAGTAGAATTTATAACTGGGTTTTAATTTGAAGCCATTCATTATTCCAGCTCTCTTTCAATTGCCTCTTTTCATATTTTGTTGCCTTGTCTTTTCCTAATGCAGCCTAACACCATCCTTGTGGTTTCCCAACACAGAGCACTGAACAGATGTTTTCTTTGAGCTGTGCTCAGTCATATCTAGGCCCTTTCCCTCAGTAATTACAGTTAATTCTAGGAATCCTTAGTGAATATTAATAGTGGAAATGGTTCCATCAAATATCCATAGCATTACACCGAATGCTCTTTCACAATGCCGTGCTCAGTTACGCAGATGCACTACATCATCCTGAAGTTGCATGTACTTTTCTTTATGCTTAATTAGATTGAAAAAGAGTGCCTGGAGGAATGGGTGAATGGGCTCTGGCTTCCCATAAATCCCTAAAGCACATTATACCCCGCACTCAGAAGTGTCTTTCTCCCTAATGTTCCCCTCTAATTTTTTGATATTTTCAACATTTATCATCCAACATGATGGAAAGGAGCTGGTTGCCTTAAAATATATTAGGGTTTTCCCTCCTGTACCCTGCTCAGTTTCTCCTGTTTGATCCTGCAGTAAAAATACAGATCTGCCATCATTACAGTCAGACCAATTTACTGCCTATAACTGTGTCATTGACTGTCATCATCACAGGCTTAGCCTGTGACTTCATCCCTGGGCCAGAGAGGGGAGTGGAATGGGAAGCAAAGGAGAATGGCTGTGATTAAGTACAAATCACCAGAGCAATTGGAGAACGTGAACAGACTGTAAAAAGCACACTGAGACATCTCTCAGTCTCATGAATTCACAGGATTTTTCCTACCTACAAAAGCCTATTTTTAATGTTTACCACCTTCTTTGCTCCTACTCTGTTTAAGGAAGGTTGGCTGGGCATATAGGAAAGCTGCAAAGGCAAATAGCCTGGTCTTTGTATCTAGCAGCTGTAGTACTGCACCCGTGGTGGAGGGCAGAGAGACAATTCTCTGAAGCACACGATGCTCCCTAAAGCCAACAGGAGCACAGCTCTCTGCCCTCTGACTCAGGCAAGCAACTCTTACAGATCTCACTTTATTGACTGATTTATTGAAAGAAATCCCTGATGCACTTCTGTTGACTCCTGTTATCAAAACAGGCACTCAAGAAAATGCGGTTCTCTTTCAGTCATGCAGAAATTTGCCCTATAAAGCTGGAATCATAATGTACATAATTAGCCCTCTAGGTAATTGTCCATACCTTGCAGTCATTAAGCAGGACTGAACTCTGCACAAAGTCTTGTGAAAACAGGACTTTGCTTAACACAATAAAAATTTGACTAACGGTGCAGATCAAAGAAGGAAAGACTTACTGTAAAGGATGGGAAATAAACTAAGGAATTATCTATTGCAGGAATGACAAGCTGTCCAGGTGCCTCTGCAAAATGTTGATGCAACAATTTGGGCAACGTTTGGGGTACCATGAATATCAAGGTAATAGTTTCTTTCTGTGAAATGTGCAACCAGTGCCAAGTATAGTCCTTGTTAAATGACATAACCACTCAAGGATGCTGTTGCAACATGCTCCTGTAAAAAGACAAGAGAAATAAGCCCAGTGGCCCAATGCTGTCCAGCAAAGTGCATGCAGCTGCATTCAACTTGCAGGCATTATGTTATATGTTTGGCTTTCTCATAAATTTTAATATTGATCCTTTAGCACCTTTTGTCTAAGGATCCCAAAGCAGTTGACAAGTACGAATTAGCAAAGCTTAGCAACATCCAGAAGAGGAGAGTAAGTGCTGCATTCTTTTAACACTCAGGCATAAAATGGCAAAGTGAGGTTAACTGACTTCAGTGAGGTCAGGCAGTGAGCCAGAATGGGAGTTGGAAACTGGTACCCAGGAGCTACTGTTCTGCTGCTGCTGAACAAGCACAAGAAGAGGAAATTGGGGAGTTGCCTGAACACTGTTTGCTGCAGCTGGTGCTGAGTCTCACAGCCCCTTGGCCTCATGCATGGTGCCCTCAGGAGATGAAGCACAAACATACTCTCAGCCCATATGCTCAGCTGCTGGGAATACCTCAGAGAGCTCCTACAGGTGCTGTGAAGAGGATTCCTCTGATGAATGTAGAGAATGATTTTAAGCAGTGTGTGAGTTCAGCATGGAAGGGGAATAGGCAGGACTCCTTTTTCCAGCAACTTCTTTAGTTTCTGTTACCACAGACCTTCTGGTTAGGAAAACGTGTAGGGATTTTTTGTTTGTTTTGTTGGTTTGGTTTTGGTTTTGATTTTGGTTTTTTTATCCTGCATTGGTAACAACAACAATAATATTGACATGTTTCCTGATTTCAAGTTGCTGAAATTGCAATCATTTTATTGGTCTGAAATGTGGTTAAATCACAGGGTTTCCATTTCACAGATGAGTAAATACAAGCTAAGGACATGCATCTGTAGTAAAAACCAGAAATCCTTTACTGACACTGGATAGATTTCCTTTCATGGCTACAGGGAAGTTTTGTATATGAACATGATAAAAGACTTAGATCAATCTGCTGAGATATTGCCCTGTAGACTGACATTAAAGACACTGTCTAAACCAGAGAACAAAAAAGATCGTTACCATAATTTCCAGCCTAGGAAAAGCTATTACCAAAGCCAAAGCTATGGCTGAAATCACTAATGGTACCATGGTTCAGAAGTTCCTGCTCTAAGATAGAATGTTTTATTTCACAGCTGTAGAGGCTGTGGCTGCATGGCCACTTACCATGCCCAGCTGATACCTGTTACACAATGATGCACTGATTGCTTTGGCTTAAGAAATTGCTTAGACTTCTAGTCTGAATTTTGGCTACATCAAAATAACCTTCATCTACCAGGTTTTTTTCTCAGTGTAAGTGGAGTTTTTCCTGTCCCACATGTGCACTAGGCAGTGGCTACTTTCCTGCTCCTGTCCAATGGCCACTGGCAATGTATTTTCCACTCTATGTGTCATCCCAAAATAAATTCTGCCTGAGTGAGCTATAAATCAGTAGATGATCTCTGAGGCACAGTGGCTCTGTGTTACTCAGCCTACACTGATACAATGTAGGGCACAGTGCCACAATCCAGCTGTTGAGATATGAATAAACGACAAGGAATTATGTACAGACAAATTTAAATACTGCTGACTTAGGGGAAATAAAATCACTGAGGCACTGAACGATGCTGGCAGGCTTGAAGCCAAAATCACATTTGCTTTTGTTCTGCTCTGACATAGGGTATAATTGGGTTACAGTAGCAACATTGAAATAATCTTTTTTTTAAGGTGAAGAATGCAGAAACACTTCTGACAGTGGTCAGTAGCATGTGAACAACACTAATTGTTCATCAAGAATCAGATAGAATCACAGAATCATAGAATATGCTGAGTTGGAAGGGACCCATCAGCATCATCGAATCCAGCTCCTGGCCCTGCACAGGACATTCCAAGGATCACCCCCTGTGCCTGAGAGCATTGTCAAAGCACTTATTGAGCTCTGTCAGGTGTGGTGCTGTGACCATTTCCCTGGGGAGCCTGTTCCAGTGCCCAACCAGCCTCTGGGTGAAGAACCTTTTCCTGATATCCAACCTAAACCTTCCCTGACACAGCTTCAGGCCATTCCCTTGGCTCCTGTCACTGGTCACCAGAGAGAAGAGATCAGTGCTTGCCCCTCCTCTTCCCCTCATGAGGAAGTTGTGTCATTTAATGAGGTGTCCCCTCAGTCTCCTCCAGGCTGAAGAATTCCAGTGACCTCAGCTGCTCCTCATATGGCTTCCCCTCTAGGTCGTTGATGTGGTCCCTCCTTCACCATCTTCATAGCCCCCCCTCCTTGGGTGCTCACTAATGACTGAATATTTTCATATTGTGGTGCCCAGTACTCGAGGTGAGGCCACCCCAGTGCAGAGCAGAGCGAGACAATCCCCTCCCTTGCCTGGCTGGCAGTGCTGTTCCTGATGCTCCCCAGAACAGGGATGTCCCTCCTGGCTGCCAGGGCACTGCTGACTCATGTTCAACTTGCCACCAGGACTCCCAGGTCCCTTTCAACAGCACTGCTCTCCAGCCTCTCATTCCCCAGTCTATACAAACGTCCAGGGTTGTCCCTGGCTATGACTGGGACTCTGCCTGGCCTTCCAGACAGACACTCGGATAGCCACTGGTCATTACAGTCGGGGTCATTACAGTCAGGGTCATTACAGTTTACTCCAGTGAGGTACAACAACAAAAACAAACCCTCTAGAATGAGTGTCCAAATAATATTTTTTTTTCCTTTTTGTTTTTAACTTTGGGTTAAGTAACAATGAGAACAGTAAAACATCCGGAATGTATAGTTTGGTTTACCAGTGATGGTTATCCCAAACTTTCTGAGGGAAATATGGACTGAAAGCACTTCCCCCACACTGAGGAGTGCACAGGTGAGGATGGAGCTGTGGCTGGTCCCACAGCCCCTCTAGGGTGCTTCTCCTGCTTCTCCCTTCTCCCTGCCCCAGCAGAGGCCATTCCCCAGGCTGCAGGCCTTCAGTGAGGAACTGTGCAGCACGGGCAGATGGCACAGCTCCCTGGGATAAGCAGGAAAGAAACAGATGGCTGAGACAGAAAATTGTGCTGAGACTGGAAAGGAATTTCAGCATTTCAAAGCCTTTGGTCTTTATAGTGCTAGTGGAGGATAGTTGCAATTCTATTTTTGTTGTCTGGTTTGGGGACTCTCAGTTTTGCCAATCTCATGTATCACCAGGCACTGTCTTCAGGAGCCAAAGCAGGTCCAGCTGTATCATATCTTGGAGCCAATCCACCACTGCAAGTGACAACTTCCAAGGATTTCACTTTGACATTTACTTGGCTCATGTTATCTTTCCATTAACGCACTTCTGGAGCCTCCTTGAGAGAAACATGGGACACCAAAAATGCCTTTAAAACACCTGTTTCAGCCATAAAATTTCAGTAGCTAAAGATGAGTTTCTGTCATTGGGCAGCACTGGTCATTTTTTCATGGCTCTCCAGCCTATCAGACTGAGCGGCTCGTCCTGGGCTGCCTGGTGGCACTGCTTTTACCCTTGTGAGTACTTGCAGAAGGTGTTGAATTCCTACCTTCCTCTGCACAGCTATTATTTATTAATGTATTAGACTTTCACTCACTATATGTTCTTGGATTTAGCTTGCAGTGAGATACACAGACATTTAGCCTGTTCTGCTACCCACCAAAAGTCAATAAAATGCTGTAACCTGAGGAGGAAGAAAAGTTGCACATTCAAGGGTCTGAATCTGTCCACCTGAAACCCCAGTGGTGTATCTTTCTCAGTAGGATTGGAATGGTGATTATCCCAAGAGAACTGGTAGTTGAGGGCAGACTTCATCCTTTTAAGTGTTTAATCTCTCAGAGCCAGAAAGCTGTATATCAAAATGAAAGGTAAATGGATAAATATTTAAAGCAGAGTAGGAAGGATTCATTTGGGTGCTTTGAAAGTGGTTGCAATGTTTTGCTAAGATGAGAAGGGAGTTGCTGGAGAGATATCTTGGCGCTTTTTTTTTTTTTTCACCAGCAAAATGTTTTGGTTTGGTTTGTTTTTTTTTTTTTGTCTAGGACAAACTTTGTATCTCTTTGTAGTGCAAAGTAGAGTGTGTCCTGAGGGTGGGAAGGCACAAGCCAGAGATTAAAAATAAAAGAGCAGTGGGCAGTTACAAGATAAGTTTCAAGGTCTTTTGGCATTGAAAGCCTTAGAGGCAAAAAACCCCATTAAATTGTCTTTTGCGTACATCCCAGGAGAATATTTTCTCCTTTGGTGTGTTGAGTCTGTGTGTTTACTCATGTATTAAAATTGCTGCTTGGTCTGCAGTGTAAGATAACATAAAATGAATCCTAAATACCAGATATAGGTTTACAGCCTGAGATGCTTTCCAGAGCTGTCATCACTTCTGGGTTGTGGTTGTGATAGGATGTAATGTTTTATGCTCTGCAGCTTCTGGACAAAGCCAAGGCTAAAGGGATTTAGAGAAACCGACCAACAGATGTAGGCTAGGGGACTGCTAGAGTGTTGCTGCCTGTTCTGAACTTCCCCTCCCCCTCCCAAAGACACGTGCTCCGGCCACGTGCTCCGAGCTCCTTTGTTCGAAGCGCGGGCAAAACCAAATGTAACTCAAACTCTTCAGCAGTGTCTGATTGGCCACTCACCCCAGGTCCTCCCCTTCCCTCTTCTCCGAATAAAGGATAGTCGAGGGGAGGCTCCGCCCTCTCTCAGCTCAGCTATCTTCCTGTGAACATCTGTGGTTGTCTCTCTCTTTCTTAAGGCTTCTAACTGCAGGAAATTGAGCGGGCAGGGAGCTATATTTCTCCCTCTTTGCTTCTGCTGATGGTATTTGCTCTGCAGCTGATACAGGTACCGATTTTAGAGCTATTAAGGTGCTAGATCGCCTGTGCTGCCTCTCTGGGCTGCTCGAGGCTTTCTAAGGCATTGAAATACAAGCGCTAGCCGGTATAAAGCTGAAAAGATACCATCCACACTAGAGAAACACACAGCAAGTAATGAGGAATTGCCAAGGAAGAGAAAAAGTCCAGAGGAACAAGATTAAAAATGTAGGTTATCACCTTGCAGAGTTTATCCTGCCTTGCTGTGTTAAAACCTTGGCTATGGACTGGAGCTCGTGGGGACTTGGGGACTGACACGAGTGGGTCCCAGACTGTCAGGGAGGAGAGGGAGCAAGTCACAGCTCTCAGGCAGGCAGAAACTGATCTCATTCCTTCAGCAAGGTCACATCAGCCACTGTGCACTAGATGAAGTTGTTTTACCTCTGTATTCTTAGTGCCAAAATCACTTACTTTTGTGGGGTGGAGAGAGGTTAATCTCACAATTCAATGGCACCCATGGGTGGTTGTCTTTGATGTGGTCCTACATAACCAAAAGAAACTCAACTTTCCTTCTGACAGTATTACCTGTGAGGTTGTTGCCAGTGCCCCCCTTTACATAGTCACAGCCTGGGAGCCCGCAGCACTGGAGAAAGGAACTTCTGCCCAAGGAGATCTCTGATTTGTCTGATGTGCCATGTTGCACGATTTTCACCCAATTTCTCAGGAGTATAAGTGCTCCTGGAAGTGGAACAGGAGCTGTGGTCATCAAAATGGGCTGTGCTGGCAGACACCATTTGGGATATCTGGCATTTGAGGAGGGAGCAGCAAGGGAGAGGGGTCATTACTCTTATGCTGCATACACCTCCTCCTTGTGCTGTGAGCCAGTGGCTGCCTTGTGGCAGGGTTTCATTTGTGATTAATGAGCTATTATCAGCATTGTTAGAAAATCCACCATGGTTGTCATCAAATAACATTCATCTCCTACTCAGTTCCTGCTTTTGACTGTCAGACATTGGCAGAAATCAGACACTAAGGTGAAAACAAGGGAAAACAATGGATGGCTTCAGTTTAGGTTGTATAAAGAGACCAGTTGCTCTGTGAAAGCCCACCTATGTGTGTTTGGTATTGATAGCATAAGTGCAAGGTAATTAATATTCCAAGATTGTAAACCTGCTCCAGATTAAATAATATGCCCTGCAAAGGAAATTACCAAGCCATTGTTTCTTAATAACACTGAACAGGCATTTATTTTCTTAATGAATTTTGAGTACTAGCCTCACACTTCAGCACTGTCTCAACAAGCCTCCCTTAATTAAAGTTTTGTTAGCACAATGGGTCCTTGAAATTTCCAGAAAATATTGGACCTGTAACCTTTGTATATTTGTACTTCCTGAAGTCTCCTTCAGCCAGACTCTGGATTTGTGCTGCAAGCTGTGGTTACCCGTGTAACTCAGGGGAAATCTGGATTAGATGTGGTCTGACATCACCCACGAGGATTGTGAAGATAGCAGAGTTAATTTACTGGGTTATTGTTAACATGGTTCAAATAAAAACCTCCTGATGGAGATGTTACCTCTGTTGTTTTAGATCCTGCCTCTGTAGGATGTTTCATAATTATGGAAATCACAAGACCACTGCCAGACTGTGCTGAGAGGCTGTACACAAAGTTATCCCTCAGCTCTCTGTCTGCAAGAATAAATTACTAAGGCACAGTGCTTTAAGTGTGCTTGCAGTCAAACATCAGACTGATACCAGAAAGCAAAAAAAAAAATCATAATTTTAAGAGTTGTGATTAGAGTCAAGCATCTTCTTTGAATTATCTTATGTTGAATTGTGCGGACAATATCTCACACTCATAAGATAGAAAAGTTAACTTTAAAGTTTCTGGCCTGTATTTGTGTGCAATGACAATTTCAGTTCCTGCTTGAGGTCTCTTTCTTGCCATCAGCAAGCAAACATCAGGACAGTGAAGTAACCTTCTGTCTCATATTTGTCAGTCTGTGGAAAGCAGCAGGACATGCAGCACACAGAGATTAGGTAGGTCTTCAGCAGCAGTAGGGTTTCGATGGTTTGAACGTGGACATGTTGAATAAATATAATTGTTTCGTCTTGCCACCAGGCTCTGTAGAAGTCAGGGGCTCACTCTGAATGTAGACCTATCTGCTGGCTATGCACCACTCTTCTGTCCTATTCTTCCTTCCTTCCACCATTACGTTCAAGACAGTAGAGATCTTACTCAGTTTGAAACTTCTCACCACAAATATTTGCATTACAGAGGATTGCAGAGACACCATAACACTGAGCTTGCATAAGGATGCCTGCCACTTTCTGGCTTTGAACAGTTTTCAACTGGGTTTTACATGTGCAATAAAGTGTTTTTCATGATTGCTAATCATCAGACATTGGTGCCCATGCTGGAGAGTTAACATTGATGCCCTCTTCATGCTGCAGCTGTTATTCAGAGATTTGCTCATATTATATGATTAGAACAAATGATCCTCTCTAACATTTCCTTGAGGGTGAATGGAAGGGTTTACTTAAGAAATAATTTTGTTATGTATTTTTCCCTTGGTTTGCTCTAGCTTTGAAAACAGACGCAGTTTCAAATCAGCACTGATACTGATGGAAAACTTTACTCCATTGGTTTGCAGTGGGATGCCATCCCACAGACCCATGAAATGATCCCCAATTTTATTGTTTATTGAATCATCACATTTTAAATTAACATAAAGCTTCATCCACTTATAAGTAGCTCTCTTCAGCAGCTAGTGGCCTCCTTCATTGTTACATCATGGTAAAACCTCCACTGTGTTGGCAGACACTTTGATCCAGAGCTTCATTTTGCCAAAAGTAGCCTGAAACCTCTAATTTTTCTAACACTTTTCTCTCTCCAGTTTAAGGTAAAATATTCTTTCTAGACTTTAACTGTCAATTTCCTCCTAGAACAACAACTGTGGATTTTTTTAAAGAGAATTAGTTAATGGAGGCAGGGAGGAAAGAGTACACTGCTATTTCATATTCTCCTACAAAGAGGCAATGAAGCATCTCAGGTTTTTAACCTTGACTTTGAAATTACTTTGTAATTATGCCTTCTTAAGACAGTAGGTTTTAAAGTCTGCTCATCACTGGCTGAGTGGGAGAAGGAATCTTGTCATTCATGATGGCTGATAACTCGCTTGCCAGATCAAAATTAAGAATAACCTTTCACCAGCATCTCTAGCACAGCCATCTTCCTTTCTGCCTTCTCAGTGGGTACCAATGAGATTACAGCCAGACTGCACATGACAAACCAAAAATATCCCCAGCAGTCTGTTAAAATTTAACTCCACCAAAAGATTGCATCCTCACAAGCTCTGCAGCCTGGTGTAGTTCAGCTGATCAATGGGAGCTGAATCATACGCTTTATTTTTTTCAAAGTTTTCAGAAATCTCAATTGGAAAAGAGTCTGTACTGCAAACAGGGAATGATGGATCATGGTGTTATATCCAGTACAGATTGCAGGGTAAAGTCTTTTCAGGATTAAAGCCCCAGGCCTTTAGAACTGACGCTGTAAAATTCAAAACTAATTCTTCTAATAAAACCTTAGCTAAATCCTGTCTGCTTCCCTTCCCTGAGCCTTTCATTGCTCTAGTAAGTTTCTCCTGTTCTGTTGGAAAACACATAAAACTACAGCATTAGCTAAAGGCACCTCAATTTATCACTTATATTCCAAGCTATTACAAGGAAAAGGCGTTTTTTACAGTTGTAAGATCTCTCTTTAAGACTTCTCCCATTCACCATAGACATAGGTACTCAGAACTGGTGGGATAAAAATTCCTGAACTGACAGCAGATAGGTTGGAAAAAAAAAAAAAAAGAAAACATCAAAGAAAAATAATCAGCAACTTTGAACATCTTGAGTTCAGGGCACAGTGACAGTATGTTTGGGGCCGTCTTCCTTAAAGAGGGAAATTACCAGACATCAGAAGTGCTTAGGTCATTGAAGCATGGAGATTTTCACATGAAAGAATTTGGCTTTGGGCTTTGCTGTCTGACTGTCACCATTTCTCTGTGCCTACTGTCTTTCATCTTTACCCTGTTCTTTTCTTCCCCTCTTGGGCTCATGCTTTGAGCTCTGGTCTTTTCACTATTAAAGTCACTGAGAGTTTTGCCAGTAATTACTATAACCTTAAGATCAAGCTCTTACTTTCCTTTCATACTCTTTCTTAAGTTTCCCAAATGTTTCTTTCTAGGCTTTGTTCCCTAAAGCACCGGTGTTCATTCTGTCTCTTCTTTCTTTTTTTTTTTTTTTCTTTTTTTTTTTTTTTTTTGTTTTGTTTTGTTTTGTTTTTTTGGTTTGGGTTTTTTTTTTTTTTTTTGGCTAAAGAGTAGAAACACTTCAAAAAAATCAATTATAATTTGATTGGCCAAGCATTCTGGGAAATCCTCTTTAGGATAGGGGTGATGATCAAGGTAGTTTAGATTTAATCTCTCCTTGAAATAGCAAACCAATGTCTGTAGAATATTTAGCTTCCAGAAAATAAATTCAGAATACACATGTCCCTGCTCACTCCCACATACAAACTTTCCTGAAAGTAATTTGGTATTCATCTTTAAAAATAATTAAATAACTTCTGGTTGCTCACATCCAAGCCCTGTGAACAATGCATGCAGTTAAAGCTGCTAAATTAAACCTTCCTGACTCCATAATGCTGGTACGTCAAGCAGATGTGTTCCGGAGTACTACCCACTGCCTCAATATCTCCTGAATAGCTGCACATAAAGAGAGAACACTCATATAACACTGTCTATAAATATAGCAACCAGAGCACACTCCGGAGATGTTGTGAGGGCTCCAAAGTTAAGTTTAGTTTGAGGTTTTGAGCTCAAATCAGAACTATACTGATGTTATAATGATTGAATACACTTTCCAGATTTAACATCTTCACAACCCTATTTAATTTCCTGCAATATTTTTAGTTCATATGAAAAGATGTTCTCCCTATTCATCAAAAATTATTTTAAACCTGACAGGAGGAAAATGAAGTTAATGATGTCTGCTTCCTTTACTTAGCACTTTTCACTTACATCCTGTGCTCTCACATCAACTTCTTACATCTCTTTCGGGAACTGGGGAGAAGAGCTGGTCAGTAAAATTGTCGGATGCGTAGGAGATATAACAAGGAGACAGATGTGCATCTTGGACCTGAAGTTATACTGAGTAAGTCTGTTGATGATACTAAATTAGGAGGAGCTGTCGACTGGCTTGAGGGCAGAGAGACCTCAACAAATGAGAGAAATTGGCAATCACCAACCAAATGAAGTTTAACAAGGGTAGGTGCTGGATTCTGCAGCTGGGACAAGGCATGTCTGGTTGTGGGGACAGACTGGAGAATGAGAGGCTGGAGAGCAGTGCTGTGGAAATGGACCTGGGTGTTCTGGTTGACAGAAAGTTGAACGTGAGGTAGCAGTGCCCTGGCAGACCAGAGGGACATCCCTGTTCTCAGGGACATCAGGCCAGCTGGGCAAGGGAGGGGATTGTCCCTCTCTGCTCTGCACTGGGGAAGCCTCACCTCAAGTCCTTTGTGCGGTTTTGGTCGCCACAATAAAATAAACACATTAAGCTATTAGAGAGCCTCCAGAGGAGGCCACGAGGTAGTGAAGGGCCTTGAGGTGAAACCATAAGAGATGTAGCTGAGGTCACTTGGTTTGTTCAGCCTGGAGAAGAGAGACTGAGGGGAGACCTCCTTGCAGTTACAAATTCCTTATGAGGGGAAAAGGAGGGGCAGACACAGACCACTTCTCTCTGGTGATCAGTGGCAAGACCTGAGGGAAAGGCCTGGAGCTGTGTCAGGGGAGGTTTAGGCTGGATATTAGTAAAAGGCTTTTCACCCAGAGGGTGGTTGGGCACTGGAACAGGCTCCCCAGGGAAGTGATCACAGCACCAAGCCTGACAGAGTTTGAGAAGCATTTGGACAATTCTCATGTTGGGCACATGGGGTGATTCTCATGGTGCCCTGTGCTGGACCAGAAGCTGAATTCCACGATGATGATGGATTCCTTCCAACTCAGCACATTCTATGATTCTTTGATCTTTCCGGATTTATTTCAATGGTCTTCCACTGCACGTGCAGGAGTTACAACCCCTCCTGCACCTCTGGCCCTTCATAGTCAGGCTCCAGGATATGAAGATGGGGTCCCCTATTTTATTGCAAAGTCTACAAGGACCAACATCTTCAGTCACATGCGGTTACAGAAAATTAAGTATTTTCTGCAGATGATATCAGAGACAATCTACTTATTCACTGCATTCACCAGAACAATGAAAGTCACCTCTACAATGAGCCTGAAGCATTGAAAAAAGAAAAAGGCCTATACTGAAGACCAAGTGTCTCAAAAGTGGGGCACTAATCATTTCCTGCTATAACAAAATAATTCTGAGATTAGCCTAAGAAACAGACAATGCCTTATGTTCTAGGAAAAAGAAAAGAAAATATCCAGGCCTAAACCAATGCTTGATGCCAGAGGGAAGTGAAGAGATATCCTTTTCTGATGCCAAATCTAGTGCTTGGCTTAAATCAGACTGTGGCAGTAAGATGTGTGTCATCCTGTGCATCAAAGACTTCCTGGGTTTTATTGCACTTATGCTCAAGCTGTAATTACTTTCCTTAAGTGGTGGTCTTTGTATATGTACTGCTTCTAAGAAACAAAAAGTACGAATATGGAACAGGTTTCAGTGGGATGTAGAAATACCTGAGCCTGCTTTAACCAGGCTAACAATCATAATGGAAGCAGATTAAATGTGAAAGCACAGGAGTTTGTGCCCTCATATTAATTAATTTCTTAGTATGAAAAATTAACCCATTCCACTTCAGCTACATTCATCTTTATGCCCTTGATGGACTCATTTGTTCTGACTGTCTCATACTAAAACATCCTACAATTAAGTTAGAGGTACTAACAAGCAGCAGCAATAGTTTTTGCTGTCTGACCAGATCTGGTTCTCCAGCTTCAAGGGAAGGTTTTAAGGGTGTGTGTACACAAACTTGTTCTCAGGGATCACAGATAATTTTTTTTTTACTCACTGGGATGGAAATCTCATTGCAGAGTAACTAGAGGATGTCAATATAAATTTGTGAAGCTTAGTGCAGACTGGGCCACAGATTCATGTGGCCAGAACTCCCCCTAAACCCAGTATAGCCAAGGCAATGAGATCCAGCTACAAGGCTGAGGGTGGGGTAGAGTTATCTGAACCTTTCCAGTTTAGTATTTCAGGTTTTCTCAGTTCCCATTGGGCACCAAAGAGTGATAGAGAAGGACTTGTCATCTTGCAGGTGGAGTGGATGAAGGGGAGAGGAGGACCTGATGGGGCAGGCAGAAGCATACAAACCATACCAATGCGTGCTGAGACTAAAACAGGAACTGGTAGCTCCCAAAAGCAAAGTTATACGTTTCACATATACCTACGAAATAAATCTGGATTTTTTTATATGTGAATCCTAGGAAATTAATCTATTTTTAATTTGTTCCTAGCTGAATGGAGGTAATTAACGAAATTCATGCGTGCAAAATATGTCTGTTCTGATGCACTGCTACCTTATCAATTAGGGACATTGTGTGGGTCCGATCTAGCTAACTTGCTGTATCATAAAAGCAAGTGGAGAGGGGCCAATAACCCCTGAATTCAATCTGGTTTTAGCTGTTATTTCTTCTTACTTCTTTTATCATCTAACTCATGAAGTTTGGATCTGTGGGCCATCAACTGACTGATTGGGATTGCTGCTAAATTAGCCGATGAAGTCATTGCTGGATCTAATGGTTGCAATATAAACCCTGCTTTTGAGGGGATAATGGAAAGGTTAATGCTGTAATAAAGGATGAATAGACAGACATGTACAATTTATTCCCTGCTCTGTAAACTAGGGCACTAATAAAAACTGTGCTGGAAATAAATAAACAGAGTAAAATAAATAAATATATAAATAAATAAATAAATAAATCAGAAAAACCGAAACTACTTTCAGGAGGTGAGAAAACATTTATATATGACAGTATCCTCCAACATAAAGAGCTTCCACATGTAAAATAATTATAGAATGAATAAAAATGACATGATTTTAAGCAGTGGAGCAAGGTTGAAAGATGCAACAGAATGTACAAAATGACGACGGCATTATTAATTTCTACTGTGAGGCCCAAGGGAAAAGCTGCTTCTGCTTTTGTGCACAGTGTGACATTTCTTACATAAATACAATGACTCAAAATTCCTGGCAAAACAATATTTGTGTTTGAAACATTTCACACACTTTTGTATTCTTTTGTCCTGTGAAGGAAAAAACATAATGATCCATGCTGGAAGAAGGAGCACAAGTTCCCCCAAGAGTCTAAAGAGTGAAATATTTCTTAGCTTGCCCCATAACTCCAGTAATGGTATGTGCAAACTTAATTACATGCTTTCTGTTGTGGGCATGTTGAATCACTTGTGTTAGATAAACAGCATCCACAGCCACATTACATCTCTTTAGTGTACACCTAAAGCAGGCACCTTGAGACATATCTAATAACCTTAGAAGCAAGCTGAGTATAACCATGTGCTTATTTTTAAAATGTCACAGTGATCAAAATAGTGCCAATAATTTAATGTGAAGCATTCACTGTGAAATCCTTTAAAATTTTGTTCTTGTGAGTAATTAGCTTTATCCTTAGACTTACCACAGCATCCCCAGTATTCAAATAACTTGAAAACTAGTAGTTACTGGGTCTTATAATTTTACTGGGATTTCAATACTTGGTTTCTTTGATTTTTTTCTAGCTATAACTCTCCTTACAGGAGAAACTAAGTTTTTTTTCTTTGGAAACTCTTACTTTCATAGTTGTCTTGTCTGTGGAAAAACAGTAGAAGTCATCACACTAGAGGGTAAAAATGGCATGGGGGAGGTATTTCTAAGAACAACTCATTATTAATTTTGGCTCCCCAGATGAGCTGCCTGGGACCAGCTCCTTAATTTCCTGTTTAAAAAAAATATGGACTACTTTGAGTATAGACCAGAATTCTGAACCTTTTTTGGACTACTGCTGCTGGTAAGCAATGGAAAAATCAATGTGCAATTAGTCATGAGGATCTTGATCGAGACTGCTCAGAAAACACCCCTGAAACAGTTACAGCCTATGAGCTAAATAATTAATCAGTGTTGAGAAAAACTTCAAGCCACATCATACCAAATACAAATGTATAGCCAATGCTGTAGATAGCCAGGGCTAAAATCCCTATTTAATCACAGCACTGAGATACTGGAAGGATCATCTGAGTCAGCAGGTCTTTCACCCAGGAAGAGTTACAGCCTAGTGCTCACTTGCTAATGTTTTCTGTAGTCACATGGCAAGTGTGCCACCCTATCGCTGGACATGTCCTGGTGGCATGTAGAGGGGCATCTTTCACACACTTTCCACACACTTCAGATACCTGTGTCAAACCTCACAGTTGTCTGGGAAGTCAATAAAAACCAGACCTGAAATTTGTCCCTCTGCAACAGTCTTAATTTTACAGTAAAAGGGAAAAGCTCTACGTGTCTGATGCAAACCTTCCCCATCCCCAGTATTCAGAACTGGCAGAGGCACTGCAAGCTGTGAGCAGAACATCAGTGTTGTTACTTTCTGCTACAGACTTTCTGTTTCTGTTCACCAACGTGAGATAAGATTCAAGGCACAGTTTGGATATTCAATTCAGGCACCCGTATATCTGTGTGTGTACAGACGATTTACGTGTCCACTGTCTTGCTAATCTAGCTGCTACTGTCTGTGATGCCCAGAGCTCTGTTCAGCTCACTGAGTGAGCTTTATTGGCTGTCTGGCTGGTCAGATCTGTCATGCTACACCTGAAAATGGATATAACTCTCCACCCTGTTGATTCATTATTATGCTGAAATTCCAGCCACTTTCTGCACTGATACCACAACAAAAAAAAGGTGGCAAAACTTGAATTCGGACTAGGAAGTCCTGTTCCCATGGATGTCAAGTAAGAATAAGAAAGTTATGTCAAGGCTAGATCCCACTGTGCCCAGTATTCCTCTGTTACAGAGGACCTTCTTTCTGTAAAACCAGCTGTTCCATCTAGGAGACACACAGAGATTCATGGTTTTTGAGAATAAAAACATGTTAATCCTAACAGAGCTTCTTAGCACAGATTTAACTGCTTTGCTGGATTGTGTTCTGCGTGCAGAACTTCTCATTACCGCAATTTTTCTATTTTTCTAAATGTACTTTACGTATGCTGAAATCTCTGCCATTACAATTTACTTATTCAACTCAATAGATTTCTTTCTTCAAATAAAAACAAAAATATCTCCTTCCATATTGCCATTTTTTCCTGAGGGTTTGATAGAACTGTCATTGTTTGAATCTGTCAGGTTAAACAGGGATAATGCAATCTGAGACACTAATGAGTCAGTTGAGCAAAAGGGCCATCATACATTGTGTTGAGAAGCATTGTTGCAGATGCTGGTGAAACATTTCAGGAATAAAATTGGACAGGTCTGGAAAAGACTGATAACCTCCTCCAAAGACTTCAACTTCAGGCATCAAATGAAATGTTACATGCTTACAGATGATCATTCTGAATTTTGAATGCTGATTAATCATTTATGGTAATGCAAACCAGCAGAAATTCTTTAAAACAGCATCAGATTTACATAGGTACAAATACTGTGTGCTAATGATACTGTTCTGTTGTGTAAATCAGAGTCCTGAGGATACAATGACTTCCAAAGAGCTTATCCAAAGTTCACCTTCACTTAGGTTGTGATTCATTTGCCATGTTAACACAACTCATCATTTGCTAATGAATGTGAACTGGAGATGGGAAAGGAGCACAAATAACTTATCTGCACCCCATGCTTCAGCTGTTGCTGTGTTGGCCTCAGCACTCCATCAGCACTATGGGTCTGCAGCTGCAGACCCTTCAATGCTCTTTCCTATGGAGATGCAGATCTTACAGAAATTCCACATAACACAGCCTCTGTAAGCACCTTTGCTGAAACATTTTAAAGCTACTGACGTGCTCTTGTTAGTTTAAAGACAAGATGTTATAAAAACTACTCTTATAAAGGGATTTGCCTTTAAACAATTGATCATACCCCTCACATTTCTATCCAGACCACATATCTTGTTATGTGTTAAACCATCAAGGAAGCAGCTGACCTTTTAGAGTTGAAATCCACTTTTAGTCCCTCTTTTATCTTCCCAACAAATAGATATTAAAAAAAAAAAATCCCAGTGTTCATATAGAACTATCAGAGAAGAGAAGCCCTCAAATATATTTTGAAAGGCAGGAAAAAAAAAGAAGAAGAAGATCTGTGGATCTGTGGTAGTGGTTTGATTGGTGTGAGGCTGAGTTACAGGGAAGGAGTGTTTTAATGTCTACACTGAGAGAAAGGGCCTGACTGAGCATTTGGCCATCTGGGGAAGGTGTGATTAGGAGACCATGGTCAGGTTCACATCCCAAAGGGATTTTCATCCATGTGGCATTGTACTCAGTGCCAGGACTCTGGGAATACTCTTGGTTGGTATAATGGAGCCATCTCCTTCAAAACCACAAAAATATGGGGCTTGGGTCACATGCACCAAGTGCACTGTGAGACTCCATGGGGGATCTTCAGTTTCCATGCAGGGCTGGAAGAATGCAACAGAACCTAGGGGAGGAGTATCTGTTTCCCTGTGGAGAAGCAGCATGAGGGTGGATTTGCATCATGGTGTCCATCATTATTGGATAAAAGCCCATCCCTTGGGATCAGACTGAGATAGACTCCTACACTGATATACTTAAAAATGGCTATTTTATCTGAGATAATCTAGAGCGTCTGAGACATTCCCAGTTCTGTTCTAGAGAGTTATTTAAGAATATTCTGCATTCAGTCCCCTTCCCCTGGCCCCTAGCTAATGCCATTTTCTGGGGTACTGGAAATGAGCCAGAGCTGTGAATCCTTGTTGTCTGACTGATCACAAATGCTAAACAATAACCTGCTATGGAGCAAAAAGCAAAAGTGAAGAGTCTGGTGTGAGAAAAGGTTTATAGGAACAGCATCAAGTCAAACTGGATTAAAAACCTGGTTTAATTTCCAGTGAAATTTGGTCTATTAACATGGTATTTTGTCTGTGTAAATTTGTGTATTCCAAGAAAAAGCATTCCTCTACACCACCACTGTTCATTTTATCCACAGCTCCTGTAATGTAAAGTTTAGCCCTTGTGTCTTTTAGCACTGATCCTTTTTCCTCTTCTTCTCTCCTTGTGGATAAAGTGAGGGCAGCTCATCCTCTTTTCATTCTGCACAGTAAGAAATACTTCCCTGAGTGATTGATGTGAGTTTGTTTTACAGCACCACTGGATCTCTGGGTGGGTCATAGTCTACAGACCAGATTGTTAAGAAATCTGATGTGCAATGTTGTCAAATAATCTAAGTTGCAGTAATGACTCTGCACTCTTCACTTAAAGAAAAATTTCAGAAAGTCCTCCTGGATTTAAAAAACCCCAGCAACTGGATAGTTCAAAGCAAAGATCTGAGACCTTTGTCTGATTTTCTCCAGGTCAGGCAGTGATTAAACCCTATGTGGAAAATATCTATCTTCCATTCTAGCTGTAATACTTCATGCTTTTAGCTGGAAAAGTCCTGAGTCAAGTGCCCCATGTCACAAGCACGACTGTGACCACCTCGGGTGCAAAATGATAGAGCTCACTGTGGAGTTTATGCCAAAAAATCCAGAGATCCTACTTAATGTGAGAGAACTGAGCCATATGCCTGGCTCCACAGGAGCTGCATTATCAGGACACCCTTCACTGCCCATAATGGAAAACCCAGTGAACTGTTACCTGGACCTGGAGTGTACCTGGCAGTGTGGTTGCGGGGTGCAGGTCATGTGCAGCCATGTGCCTCTTCCTTACACAGCTGCAAATCTTTGAGCAGGCTAAAAAGTCCATTGGGAGTGGCACCATGCAGATTTTTTCTGAATGTCCCACTCCAAGTGAGAACTGAGACCCTTGCAGAAAGTGCTCATGTTCTCACCTGGGTGTGTGATGAGTTTGAGAAGGCACAGGCAAAGAAGATACAGTCCCAGATGGAAACTGTTTTTACAATTGGCAATTCCCCATGGCTGAAGTGCTACATTGGGCTGGAAGTATTGTCATTTTTGAAAGTAAGGGGTTTGCAATGTAGAGTCAAAAATAGAAAAACATCCAACTCTCAAAACTCCCAAATGGGTTGAAGTCTTGCATAAATAGTAAAATTTCTCTTTTCAGTTCATTGTAAGAATCTGTCTGACCACCAAATTATTATTATTATCAATTTCCTACCTAGTAACTCTGTATTAGAGACTACAGAGGCTTTTTCTGGACAGTGCTGCCTTCATATTAGAAATTGACTTTCAGCTATGCCACCTTTGGAGGGCCTAATGTATTTGATGTGAGTGCCTGTGAGAAAAGGGACTTTGGTCAGGTGGAAGAAAGGGTGGGTGGGCTCTTTGACTGGGTTTTTCTGCTTGTTTGTTTTTACTGTCTCCTACAGTCTTTTGATCTTTATTGATTTCAAATGGGAAGGTAGAAAATATCACAACAGTGTTCAATCAAGGCAGAAGTCACAAGTGTCAGTTCAGAAGTTACGCTCATTTACCTTCTTTGGGGATTTCTAAATATTTATTCAGAGGGTATAACTCATTCCTCTCTAAAGAAACAGGAAGGGTTTGTGGGGGAGATCAGTGCATGTGCCTGTGAGACACCCTAAATCTTGTGTACTCCTGAGATTTTGTCATGTTTGGAAGTACACTCCTAGATCTTTTGTCCTTCTGGACACAGCATTCTTGATGACATTTAAAGAGGTGTCTTCCTAGAAATTTTTCTCCAGATGTTTAAGCATTGATATGTATGATTGCTACTCTTACCTTAGGCTCTTTCTATAATCTATATTCACTTCTTTACAGAGTTTGCTGAAGGCTGGGCACTTGAATACTCAATTACAGACTGGCTTTCAAAATTCCTTCACTTTTATTTTGCAAAATTTAGCAGAAACCAAAGTAGGAATCATAAGGTTTACCTTTAAATGGTTTCATGCAAGTTTTTTAATGTCCTTTGGAGAATGCCCTGTCAGAAGCATTTCTGCAACTCATTTGATTTGTGGTTTTTGCAGCTGGGGCTGCTGGGTGATGTGGTTTGGCTCTGTGCTCTCCCTGCTCTGCTGCACTGCATGGCTCACTGTGTTCCGTAGTCTGTGTGTCTCAACTCAATTAGCAGCTTGCTGCCAGCCAGAGATAAGCCCATGGATAGGCATTCTGGTCATGGCAGATAAAAGCCCCAAACAATAGTTCAGTCTGATGTCCTTCACTTAGTATAAAAATAGAATTTAAAACCACTAATGAAGAAACTCAGAATATTTAGTTGCAATGGTCAGGAGCTTTTCCATCCTTATTCAGTCTGCAGGGCAATAGGAGACATCTAACCCCTTGGTAGCTAATGCTATCATTGCCTCTCCTTCACTTCAGCTGTCCCCCAGTCAGTCACCCATGTGAGAGGATACCTTGGTCTCTCCCAGTAACTCACATGTGCCAGGAATTTTGGAGCACTTTTAATACCTGTCCCGGGAAGGAAATAGGATATTGGTATGTGACTCTTCTAAACTGAGAAAAAACAGGCAGGGAAATGTAGTGCTCTGGACTGTTCTGCAGTCTCATACCAGCAAACCTGGGAAATGTGTCAGGCCATTCTTCTGAAAAGTCTCCTTGAGCAGAAAATCCAGGTTGATGGTGTCTGTGCTGTGACATTGCTGACCCAAAACGTACCAGCATGCCAGACTCCCTGAGAAAGATGGCAATGGTGGTCAACAGGGCTCGGAAAAAAGGACTGGACCTGAAAAAAAGTGGGACAAGGGATCTTTAACCTGGCTCTTAGCTTGTACATGGAGGAGAGGAAAGAGGAACCATCTGATATAAAAGCTTCTCTTTTTCACCCTAAATGCCCTGCTGTGAAACACAGTTTCCCTCTCCCAGATCTTGATTTTAAAGGCTTTCCAGACTTAGGGAAACAGCAGTGAAGCCCATTCAGAGGCATTCCTGCCAGTGAGAGCCCAAGGTCATCAAAAACATGACATGAGTAAAGGTTTGGGCTTTTCTACCTCAGCTTCCTACTGTGAGAGGGACAATGTCTGTCACTTCTGTCACTTCTGTCACCAAAGGACAAATGGCATTCTGGGCTACCAACTCATCGCCTGCCAGATCATCTTGTATGCCAGTGAGACCATGGCTCTTTTGGGGATCTTTCCTTACTTCCTAGGGTTTCCTTCAGCCTCGTGCGAAGGACTTTTTCTGCCTCTGCCTTTGCAGCAGAGCAAGAGTACAATACAGTTTATTGAGCATGGTATTTCTACCCTGTCCTTGCTGTATAATGGCACTCAGACAGGGATTTCTGCATGGAGCTGTGTGTGTGTACTCAGTGGAATCTGTGGATGCAAAGAAAGAGGAACCTTAGGACATCCCTTCTGCAGGACTTGCTGCTTTTTCTCTTTTCTTCCAGGACCTCCACTAAGTTTCTCAGTGCTTTTCCCTGCATCCCCTGCCCTTTTGTAGCCTCATAAAATGTTTGGATTTTTCCTGTCACCCTTAACTGATCTCTGGCCTATTGCTTGGTAGTGCAAAGATTCAAGTATCTAAATATCAAACAGTGAGTATTCCTGAGTCTGCGGAAATCAGGCATGCATTCCCTTTCCTCTGAAGAGCTGTTCTCAAATATTTGGTAATGTCATTTTTTTTAGTGTTAAAAACCCTGACTCAAGCTTCTCATTAGCAACCATAAAGTGATCAGTGCAAGATACTGCAGATGTTCTGTGAAAAATGAAGTTTGGAAGTAGAGAAAAAGATGGTGGGTAGGAATATGGAGCAACTGAAAGAACTGTGAGAAAAGATGCATTTTTAATCCTTATGGGTAAATGCCAATAGCTGAAGAAAATAAGGTTGTTCCAATATGAAATTTGGGAAACTGTGTGGGAATCATGGTTTAGAACCATATTGCTTTGGATACCCGAAACCAAAAATTTAGCAGAACTCTGCCAGATTTTCCTTATATATCACAGTCTTAGAGAATTCCATTAGCATTTACCAGGTGGCAGAGCATAATGAAACCAGAGCACAAGCTTTAAGGGAAGAAAAATAAAGTACCAAATTAAGCAAAGCAGAAAAATCTAAGATTCATAAGAAAATTTGGAGACAGAAAAGTCACAATGTCTTGCAAGAAGTTATATTGAAGATGAGAGAGCAAACAGTAACCTGTGCACTATTGGAATGGGGGATTTCTTATTAGTAACTGTTCAAGAAGCTTTCCTGCCCAAAGCCTGGATTATAATTTTGTAACCAGGATCTTTGAACACATGTAGATAGGATTCCTAAATTTACAGTAAGGGATTTCAGAAAAACCTGGTCATGTAGGACTGCTGTGGCTGGCTGGCTGGCTAATCCTTTCAATAGTAAAAAATACATAAACATTATTAAGAGGTGGTGTTTGTAATTATATCTAAACCAAGGGTGAACATAAGGGGTGGCATTCAGCTCATTTACACAGTAAAACTCTCCACAGGAACTCATCACCAGTCTGTTCTTACAGTTAAAGAGAATAAATATCCTCTGTAGGTGCTCCTGTCCAACTTGAGCTCTTTGCTTTAAATCAACTGTACACTAGAAGCACACTTCCCTCCCTATTAACTAAACCTCACTGAGACTTAACATTTTGTGCCACAGCACAAAAGTATGTCAAAATGATACCAGATGCAAATGTTTGGCCTGCCTGTGATGTATCTAGTGCTCAAGACAGCTCCATAGGGAAGCTGCTTTGGAATAGATTACAGGCAAATTACTGCAGGACCTGCTCCTACAATTTTGAAGGATGGAATGGTGAACAGGAAGCAGGTTGAGAAGATGTGTATAGAAAACATATAAATGTTCTCAGCTAGATCTGCATTCTATTGGCTTCAAATGAAAACAGATATAAAATAAAAACTCAAAGAATGGGAAATATTAAAATAAGTAAAAATTTACAAAGCAAAAGAGTCTGTGCTGTTCATACAAGAAACATTAGATTCGTGATCATGCATAGCCATAAACTATTTCTTTTCTGGGAAAGATTTTTTTTTAATATTCTTTTTAATACACCAAAATAGTGCAATCAGAAAATATGAATATTAAACATTCAATTTCTAAGACTAAGAAAATATATTGACCTTAATAATATATTATTTGTGACAGTGACAAATGAGCACTCCCATTTTGTGGTCAGGAACTTATGCATACAACAAACTAATCACACTTTTAAGGCATAATGCTGCAAATAGGAACCATGTAACATGCTGTGAAAAATTATGTAAAATACTGGCAAGGATGATTCTAAAAAGCTGAAGAATACATTCAGATCCTCATTTGGCATATGTGAAACACATTCTTTAAGTCTGGACTGCCACCTGCTGCAAGCCTGTTTAATAGGAAGCTTTGACTTAATAGGACTCAATCCATTTTAAACCTTGAGTTTTCATCCTATTTCTTTCTTCTAACCCTTAGTGCTCTATGTCCCATGAATCATTATAACTGTGAGTAAATTTCAGATTTCCTCCCCTTCTGTCCCTTGATTCCCCAGGACAGTGGCAGCCTTCCTCCTGCTCATCCTCTGTGATTTCAGCAGTTTCTTACCCTGCGATTTGCCTGTTATTATTTTACAGCCAGACTCAACCACTCAGCCCACACTGCTGCCTCTACAAGATTAAATTAGGCCGTGCAGATTCAGGTATTGTCCTGTTGCCAACTGTCTTTATGTTTGCGTGGCCACCATATGGGCATAGGTGTGCCCACAATATGGGTGGAAGCAGCAAGGGGAAGGTGAAGCTTGTTATCATCTTTGCTGAGCAAGGGGGACTGATGTAAGAAGCATGCCATCTGTATAGCATAGCATCTTCCAGAGAAAGAGGACACAAGAAGACTTGCAGGCTTCAAAACCACCAAGATCCAGACCAGAAGAGGCTGGGCTGTGTATCATCAATGCAGATTAAAATTGATGGCGTGCTCTGAGCCGCAGTCATAATTATTGCAGATGCTGAGGAGGACTGCTGAGATGTGAACTGATTAACTTGTGGGTGTTTGCAGTTGGTGTTTATCCCTTGGAAATGGTGCAGCAGGAGGAAAGCTGACCCTTCCAAGATCTGTTGTGGTTATGAGTACAAACACAGGCTTTTCATCCCTTCACACCCCAGTGTCCTGCAGGAAAGAGCAGGAGTGTGGCTCTGTGGGCTCTGTGGTTTTGGGGACTGCAGTTCCCACTCAGCAATGGCACCTCTGAGGTGCTTTCATGCACTTCCTTCAATGGGGGGTTCAGGCCACAACCTCTTCTCAGATTTTCCGTCAAGATTTATTTATGAAAACTTGTGATCTTCAGTATGACCCTCTCACCCTACTTCTAGTGGGGTTTTTGTTCTGCATGATCTGTTGTTCTCGTGGGTGGGCTCTCACTTGGATCTGGGACTTGCAGTGTGGGCCGTGCCACATGGAGAGATTGGACAAGCAACACCCCCAACAACACTAAGCAGTTTTCCTTCGGTGTCAGCATCTTGGATTTTTATTGACAAAACGTTTTCATCACTGAGAGATCCCTTTTCTTATATCACATAAGTGGGTGAGCTCACCTGAACATCACCTGCTTTGAGTCCGTTTCATGGGGAAGGAAAACGAGGGAGCTGTATCCCCTCGCTCTGTGGAGCACAGGTACCCTCTAGTGGTAAAACCTCAGGCATTTTTAGGCAAAAAAGATGACGATTTCACTAACTTATCTTCTGTCTTCCTTTTGTGCACAAATCCGTGCACCATCTTTAATTGACAGTGGTGTTTTGTTAAATTATATCATAAATTCATGCCTGCAGTTTAAGTAGCCTATGATGTGATGTAATGATGTAATTTCCTTGGACTGCTTTCAGTGTGTTTTACCTTTCATGAAATCATTAGAATGATGCTTGTGAGCTGATGGGTGACCGAATTTTCACATGGTATAAAGTAGCAGCTGTAATGGAAGGTACCAAGCAGCAGCTGCTCAAGGCTCTAAATGGAGTGTTAGTGGTGGTACCACTGTAAAGGCTGTACTGTGGCAGAGCACAGGTGGCTTATAGTTACTCAAAGGAATCATGTTGTCTTTGTTTAGTTTTCACCAGTTCGCTCTTGGGGGTTCAGGACTGCTGGATCATGTGTCTTGGGAAGCCAGGGAGCCACTGGCTTTATAACTGCAAAGTGGGGACAAGGTATGGTGGGACAGAGTAAGCTCAAGGGCATGGCAGAAGCACCACAAAATTGCTACATGAACTGCCAAGTGTCTTGAGCAGCAAGAGCGTGGTTGTAGGTAGATGGCAAGAGACACATTTTGGTCTGTTTCCTGCCAACTACATAACCCATGCTCTAGAGCAAGGCTGGGGAATGGGAAAAGTGAAACTCGCCAAAGAAATCCAAAATTATTTAGCATGAGCAAACACATTTATTTACTTCTGTTCTAACCTTTCTTGAAATGGCTGATCAGAAGTTTTCCTAGCATAAGAACAGTGAATTTCAGAAAAGCCACAGCAAAGTAATCCTTCAGGGTTTGCTATGATGTATTTCACTGTTGTCTTTTCCTTCCATGGAGGGCCCTAGTGGATGCTGCTCATAGGAAATTCCCTCCAAGAGGCAGCAGGAGCTATCTGGAGTTCACCTCTGTCCTTTCACTCCAGCTGCAAATGAGTTGCACATTCTCAGAATACCTTCTTTAGGCCTAGGTTTTCTCAGACATGAAGGAAATGAAAACCAAGTGTGCCTGTTTGGCCAAATTTAGAAATATATCCTCTGAGAGAAGGCAGGTCACCACCCCTCCCCCACCAGGTTCAGGAAAAAATAAATTTTCCTCAAAGGAAAGTGAAAGAGATAAAAACTATTTAACAAACACACGGGAAAAGGAAAATAATGCTAAATAATAAAATCGCTCGCTGTGGAGAAAAAACCTGGGAAACTGTTCGAGTCCTCCCTTTGGTCTCCTCAGAGCTGGGGCTTGGCCCAGGGCCAGGCCCTCTGTGCTCGGTGGAAAGTCCTCCTAATGTGTTCTGATGTTGAAGCAGTCCAGTAGAAAAGGGAGAAAATCCGAAATTCCAGGGAAGGGAAAAAAGTTCAACTCTCAGTCTCTCTCCGGAGAAAAAGAAACTGAACAACTGGCCAAGAACTGACCCGGGAGCAGCAAGCCCGGTGCTTCCTTGCTCCCCTGCCTCAGCTGGGGAAAAAAAGTCCCTATCTCTGTGTGACCTTGAACAAGCTGCAAACTGCTTTGAAAAAGTTTTGCTCAGTTTTTCCCTCCCCCTCTCAGGCTCAGTTTAGAGGCATAGAAAGGCACAAGAATTAATTTCTGGGCATAGGGCAGCGATATGGGATACACATCATAAAGCCACCCCAAGACACCAAGGCAGGTTAGAGGACCCGTGTCGCTGAGCTGAGCTGAGTCCCTGGTTACTGCCTCCACTCTGCAGGCTCTGGCTCTGCTCATTTCACCCAGTGAAACAAAGTGGAGTTTTACTCAGCAAGAAATGAAATCACACTACAGGAACCAGATTGAAATTCAAAACAGGTATTACACATAAACACAGCTTGATTCTTCACAAGCTTTTTTCCCTGGATGATTTCAGTACCTAATGCCTATCATTTCTTTGATGTACTCTAGCTATGAAAGCAGGGGATCCAGTGCTTTTACAAAGACATCCTTCTAATTTATTCATTAAACTCAAAATATTTCCATGGCCACCTGCCCCTCTGTTCCTGTGGATCAGGTTTTGGAAGAACATTAAAATGCCCATGATCTGGGTACATGAAGTACCAGCATATGAGCTTGCCCCACTTTGCTTCACAGTAATCACTTGTATAAAAGAATTTGAATAGCTTGAACCTGGGAATAGTTTTGCAAACCAGATCAATTAGAATGAATTGGATTTGCCAGCAGTGGGAGTTAAATTTTTAGTCAAATCTCTGTGTTCTGGAGCCTCACAGACAGAAAATAACACAGGGGCAGTGATTTATCACACACTTTGTTTTCTGGAGAGCAGAAATTTACTCTCTCTTGTTACTCTTTCAAACCTTTTCGTCTTTTCATCTGCATAGAAATGATTGCGAAAAGGAAGAAAAACAAAAAGAAATGCAATGCAGTTTTCAAGAGTGGGTTTGTCCTGGTGCTGCATTATAATGAAGTGTTTACTGTTTCCCAGGCCTCAGGGTGTGCCAAGCAGAGCCATTGCACTGTAACTGCAGTGCCATTCTGGGCAGCATACAGCTTGGAATAGACCTCCTGAGCAATAAAATCCTCTGACATATCAAAAAATCCCTTCTGAAAATGCACTTTCACCCATTTCATTCTTGAACAATGTGAGTTAATTAGAGCATGTCTGGCCCAGGAACATTCTGACTCAGGTTCTTGCCATGACTGCCAATTCCCCCTGCTCCATCCTGGTTGAGAACCCTTGATCTTCATAAAAGCCCACCTCACTGCTCGCCAACGGGAAGCAGCCATCCCTTGGAGGTCTCTACTCAGGATTTTATAGGCAATATCTCCAGTGCAAATACAGAGAGGAGTAACAATGCTGTGGGTTTTTTTTCTTTTATTTCATTCCAGGTTTCTGATTGTCTTGGGGTGTTTGATCTTAGCTGTCCTGACAACTTTCAAGGAGTATGAGACGGTTTCTGGAGACTGGCTGCTCTTGCTGGTAAGTAAATTGTAGCATCACCCTGGTAAGGCCCTGGAATTGAAATTAGCCCCATCAGCAGGGATGGAAACTTACTACTAACTCTGCATGCAGTGCTGTTGGTCCTGGAGCAGTGACTGTACACTTATATATTGGAGAGTTCACAGTCCATTGTCAACACCAGCTGAGTAAAAAGAAAGTGAGGTTCCTGAGCATAAAGAAAACGAGAGGAAAAATCCTAGCCTGAGGCTTTTAAATAATGGCTTTTAGCATTTGTTCCATCAGATTATCAGTATATTTCCTATTGGCCATACCAGACCTAAGCACACTTGAAAACTTTTTTTGGGGGAATTTTTCAACAGTTTTGATTCATTCTATAGAATCCTACTAATTCTAGTATTTCTTTCAAGGGAGGTCATCAGAGTTGGACTCATGCTTGTGTTCAATAGCAATATAACTGAAATTGCTGCAGGAAGTGTCTTTGAGAGAAAATGTACTCACGGCAAAGGCTGCAGTGGGGATTTCTGCAACAGTCCCCTCCCCCTGGACCCCATGGCAGGGGGGAGGAACCCCAACAGGCAAACACATTCCAGATTACTTGTTCTATAAATTCTGAAGTTCATGTTCAAGACTTTATTTCAGTAAGACCTCTCATTTAGCAAAAGAATTAAAAAATAGGGGAAAAACCCTCATTAAGTATAAAATGGAAAATTCAACATTTTATGAAAATGACCCTAAAAATGAACTTCCTTTGCTCTCATAGCGATCATAAAATACAGGGCACAATGTCTATCTTAACCTGGCCTTGTTTAAAGCATCCCTTGAGAAACTGCACAGCAAAATTAGTTCCAGGATCTCAATTTCCATTTCCCCTTGTACCCCCAGAGACATATAGATCCAAGCAAGAGCTAAATGCCAAAAGGAATGAAAGGTGAATTCCCCTTGCATGTTCCTTCTCAAAAAGTGCCTGTATGAAAACACCCTCATCCTTCAGGGAATGTGAAATTCGCTTTTGGTCTCTGTTACCCTGCTTAGACCCATCTTTCACATTTGAAAAAGCCTGAGGTTATTTTTCCTTCTCCTGTGCCTGTTTTCATGTGACTCTCAGCAGTTTTCAGAAACACCTGTGGGTAATGAGCATGAGGAAATGTCCCCTTTTCCCTCTTGCCAGCAATTCACAGAGAGGAAAATTAACCACGTGCCCCAGGCTGCCCTTGGCCCATCTCTGCTGAGCACCTCAGAGAAGCTCTCTGTTCCCCATTCCCTCCCCATGCTTAGAAAGGTTCTGGAGCAAGGTGGAAAATCCCATTCCTTCGCCCACCAGAAATTTAAGGGAACAATATATGCCTTAAATTTGTCTTATATATGTCTTTATCATTGCTTTAAACTTATGACCATGTGAATATCCTGTATCCTGCCCCTGTCTCAACAGATATGGCTGCATGAACAAGCTGCTGGTGGGTGACCCTGGGGGGAGGGTACAGAGTGCACTGGGGACTTTGCAGTCACCACTCACATATGTCTGCTCATTTTGTGTGGAGCAGGAGGTCCTTCTGTGAAGTAATTGCCCTTCCATTAAAGCAGGGTAAGCACTTCACATTTACCCGATGGCAGGGGCAAATCCTTCTTGCTGAGTACTTAGCAGGCTGGAAAACGCTGCCCCCCTTTGCCTTGCCTCTGTCATCAACCTCAATTCTCCTCCACTTTTTTCCTCTCTCACACACACACATATCCTAACACTTGCACCTCATCTGTTTCCTTCAGCTGTATCCTTGTGTCCAGAATTACTGCAAAAAATTTGTGAGACTAACAATGTAGTTTGTGTCTTGATACAGGAAACTTTTGCCATTTTCATCTTTGGAGCAGAGTTTGCCTTAAGAATCTGGGCTGCTGGCTGTTGCTGTCGCTACAAAGGATGGAGGGGGAGACTCAAATTTGCCAGGAAACCTTTGTGCATGCTGGGTAGGCACATGCTCTCTATTACAGTTTTCCCTATTATGTCCTTTTCCTTCTAAGCCAGTTTGGAGGATATCAAAGAACTGGTGACTGGCAGTGCACAGAACGCTGAAATCAGATCTGGCCTTTATGCCAGGACCTGTGTCCTTCTTGGAGCACTTATTTGAAGTAGCCAGCAATAACAACTAATTTGAGAGACACTTGGCTATTTAGTCAGTGAGAAAAAAATGAATCCTTCTACTCTTCAAATACATTTTCCTTGTCCTGAGTCCCACTGCACTTTTCTTAAGCTCATTCCCAGGAAGACTCTCTCTGCCTTCAGTTTCAAACTACTTGAGATCCCAATTCTATAGCATCTTCCCCAGCCTTCTTTCATATTTATGTTGTGTTTTACAATTGTATTGTTGGTCTGCATTTGCAAACAAGTATCATTGTGATTTCACCCATATTGTCTTTCAGGCTTGGAAGGCACTGCCTATAATTATCAACATAATTACTCATTATTCATGTTTGAATACCCTCCTGCAACTCCTCATTTTATCCACAAACAAACCAGCCAACATTTAGGAGATCACTCTGCCTGGAGCACCTGTCATCCCCATTCGTTCACTGATTTTAGGATACCCTCACTTGTTTTGATGCTTTTCAGGCCAAGTACTTGGTTTTTGTTCTCTATTTGTACAGCACATAGCACTCTGGAGAGCCATGGTGCTGCATGAATACAAACCTCTCTTTCCCACTTTTGTTTATCTCATGGGTCTAATGATAGACAAAATTGCAACAAATTTTCTTTGTGCATCTGTGCTATCCTCAATTTAGTAATGCTCCTTTGGGTGCTACTGTTGTACAGATAATTCTTATACTTCTAGTAGGTTTGTGAAGGCAGCAGAGGGTGAGCAAGTGGGATTGATATTGTCTCATGCCTTCTCAGTAGAAGTGTAATCTCACTTCTAAGAATGAATCCTCCTTGATATCTGGGTAAAGAACTGAAGATATCCTGGATTTATTAATATCATCTCTCATTTGTCACTGGTACAAGTTTGTTTCGAGAATGATTGGAAGTGAATAAATCTGAAATCCATTCTTTTTGGCTGGAAAGAATATATAAAGACAATTCAAAGACTGAGCGCCCAGAGAATGTTTGAAGTCGTTTGGTACCACTTTCTTCTTGTGTGTGTATACAGGTCAAAAAGAAGGGGGAAATAAGGAAAAGAAAGAAAAAAAAGAAGTTATGTAATCAGTTATCAGCAAGTTGTTCATGTGAGCATTAAAAAAAAAATAATAGTAGTACTTGCTTTGAGATGTTAGTGGGAAAACTCAGCCAAAAGAATAAAATGGTAAGTGTACCATCAAACCTGAATTTCTCATTTGCTGACCTGTTCACTGTGGTGTTCCAGTGGTACAGATGAAATCAAGGCTGGTTTTCTGTCAGCATTAGGATGCTGTTTCCATGCATCCCTAAGTGAGCTCAATGTCTCAGGTCTAGTGCATTGATCTGTAAAGAGATCCCAAGGCTTTCTGGGAGGTTCTGTTCCAGATACTGACTGTGGCAGGTGCAGATATCTGTTTAGCCGGCAAGAGAAGGCATTTTCAGGCAGCTTCAAAGTATGCCTAGGGAAATTTGCAGCACAACCAGATGGGATTAAGAAGCAGGTGATGGGGCCACTTTTGTTGGCAGGCTTTGTTCTTTTCGCCTTGCAGATATCTTTGTGCTGATTGCCTCAGTGCCAGTGGTTGCTGTTGGGAACCAGGGCAATGTTCTGGCAACATCTCTCAGAAGCCTCCGCTTCCTTCAGATCCTACGGATGCTCCGAATGGACAGGCGGGGCGGCACGTGGAAGCTTTTAGGATCAGCTATTTGTGCACATAGCAAAGTAAGTGAGCAGCTTGCAGGGCTCAGCTGGGGCTTGGGAAGAAAGAGTTAAACGAAAGAGAGGGGATGCACAGGCACAGCAGTGCCTTGGGGTTATGTTTAACAGTTCAAAACACAGTTTTTTCTTCCAGCTTTATTCCATTTTCCGTTCTCTGAACGATTTCTGCCCCTTGTTTTACCTTTCTGTGCTCAATAGTCGTGCTGGAAAGTGAGAGCGTGTTCATTCCCACACATTACAACAGGAATTTTGCCTTTACTCTGAATGGGAGCAGAGACATTCCTTTTATAGTGTAGGATGCTGAAATCATTGACAGAAATGCCTGTGAACTTGAAACGCCTGTATAGTGGCTTCTCAGACTTGTCTGATCAACAGATGGAAGAGGACTCTGAAGGGGTGGAAAGAGGCTGATTAGCCTGAGAAATGTGCACAGAAATGTGGTTTCAGAGGGATCTACTGGTAAAATTTCTCTTTGGAAGCATAGGTCAGACAATACAGAGATGGACACAGTGGGAACCCAGACAGGCAAAAATTTCTAAAGTCATCTTTTCTTGGTCTAACTTGATGCTGTAGTGAGACACACCAGACACACCTATCTTACACCAGACAGATACTTGTGTTCTTGCATTTTCACAAAACATTATTACAAGTTAAATACTATTTCCTTTAAAATCCTCTAGATGAGATTTCTCATCTGCACAGGATGTAGAAAAATTACATATACTCCACTACATGCATACTGCTTTTTCTTACCCATGAATGACGTTCCTGACATTTTAGGGGGTTTTGAAAGCTAAAATGCCAGCTGGCACAGCATATTTAGACTTTGCTTCTGTGTAGGGGCTGATGGGGATACCCAACATGCTACATTTCTTACCAACTTCTGCTTCTTCATCATATAAACTTGCTACAAGACAGGTGGCAGATAAACACTTATGTCAAAAATGTTTCTCAGGAAACAGATCATGGAAGAAGTCTATGTACCAAAGACATTGTTTAGAAATTGTTAAAGATTCATTGTGTCAGATTTCATTCAAATGTTACTTGTTTGGTTCCCCATCAGGCACTTTTAGACCTCAGCTGGCTGAGGGAGATTAGAAGGGGTTGTGAGAACTTTTCTTTACTGGAGACAATGATGAAACAATTTTGCTAACAATTTCCTGCTGTGCTTGCACACCAGAAATTAGCTAAGAAAGTTTTTCACTTTTCTCAGGATTCAATCACAAAGTTCTCAGCTGCAACATTTTTTCTTTTTTTGTCCTAATACAGTTCTCATAAAATGAATTGGAATATTGATTTTTTTACCTACTTTTGAAGATCTTAAAAAAACCTGTTTCTGCCTTGTTTCAGATATTGCTGGGATTTTAACTTGGGTGGCTGCATGTCCCACCTCAGTGGGATTAGACACACACTCCACTTTAGTCATTGTCTCTAAAACACCAAAGTTCGGGGTTTGTTTGCACACAGATTATTTTCAAGGTCTGTTGTTGCATGAATTCATGTTGAAAACATCATTCATAATGGAATCTGCTTTGATATGGATGAAGAGATGGAAGTGCATCCTGCAGCCTTGTCTCTCTGGAGGTCGGGAGAGGGCAGAGCTGTTCAATTACTTGCTAAGACCGACCAAGCCCAGGGGCAGAAGGAACAGGAAGAGTCAAGGGCAGGGACAGAGCCCTGCAGCCCCTGTGCCATGAGTGCAGCTAAACCCTTAACCCTGCTTTATGCAGAACCGTAACTGCAGGTTCCTCCAGGCTGCTCCTAAGAAAGACTCCATGTAAGGGCTAATTCCTGTAAATCTCTGCATTATTTCCCACTAAGTGCTGAGATAGGCTGGACATGGATGTGACCAAAGCGAGCAGTGACAGCTCTGCTGTTATCCTCTGTCCTTCTCTCTCTTCCTGATGTTTACTCTGCCACTGTGGATATTGAAGCTCTTTTCAGCCCTTCCATGTTTATTTGTTTCTTTTGCAGGAACTCATCACTGCTTGGTACATCGGGTTCCTGACACTCATCTTATCCTCATTTCTTGTTTATCTGGTTGAGAAAGATGTTCCAGAAAAAGATGCTAATGGGGTGGAGATGAAAGAGGAGTTTGAAACCTATGCAGATGCACTGTGGTGGGGGCTGGTAAGTGACTCCAAAAATACCTTATACCGTTCTGAAAAACTTCATATGCAAGAAGAGATAAAGGTTTAGAGATCACAGTGCAAGTGCTGCTATATTTGGATTAAAGGCACATTACCCATGTAACATTACCAAAGTAGGGGTACCCCTACAACCAATTAACAGAATCTACAATCCTGTTGATTTTCAGGTTGATTTTCAGACAAAGGTCCTTAGGGGCTTAAACCTCCTTCAGAAATCAAACTATGTTCCTTGTGTCTGGGAAGCCTCTCTTTTAGAGGAGCATCTCTTCAGGCATAAGAAAGTATGGGAGACTGAGCTCTCATGCCAGCAGTTTCCTGCCTGTGAGAGCTGTGTCCCTCAGAAAATGGCAGAACCAGAGCTGGCCAATGGATGGGTCTGTTGGGCTATCAAAGAGCACCAAACATTTGGGCAGTTGAGGCAGACACTCATGGAAGTTTGGTTCCTAAGGACCCAGTGACTGAAGATGTCTCTGCATTCAGATGCAGAAAGTAGAAAAATATTCCTGGAAAGGTTAACTCAATAATTCTTGTGTCTTCCATGCATTCCCCAAAGATCAGGAAATGCCACTTATGGTAGGGTGCTGAACAAGAGGGACCTTTGATACCTCTGTTCTTGTCTTTTCTGATGAAGAGAGGACCATTGGTTTGCACCGCTACTCATTCAATCACAGAATGTTCCTGCCATTCCAGAACTCATGTTACTTTGCTACTGATAGTCAAGGAAAACTATGTCATGCTGTGACTAAAATTCAGCAGCTTTTTTTTTTATTTAGTGTAGTTCACTCATAAATGTAAAATACCCCCCTCCCCCATTATTAGTCAAAAGATACCAGGTGTTGCATAGAACACCTGGATGTTTTCATATCCTTTTACATCCAGCACGTTGTGCTATTGTCTCAGTGATTAGAAAAAGTACACAGGTGGAGACTAACAATTGTGCCAGAGAGGAGCAAGTTTTCACAAAATCATCTTTGTTTTAAAAAGACCAGGACTTCAGGTAGAGTTAGTCCTGGCTTACTGTTAAGGGTTTGCGAGCTATTAACTGGCAAATCCCATTCCTAACTGTGCACTGATGGTGGGCAGGAGACTCATGTGGAGTTCTCTTGCTGCAAATGCATCCAAAAGAGGCAGCTGCTTTGAGACTAAATCCATTCTCCATGCAATGCCTTGGGACTATGATGCCACCAATAAAACTGGTTGGCCCATAATCAAGATCTTATTTCACAAAGCTGGGCAAAAGCACCCGTAGGGCTAAGTGAGTTATGCAGCTATCATGGTGACATTTGCACAGAGCTGTTGGCTTTGTTTTTCTTACGTCAAGTCCTGGTCCTTCTGCCCCCAGATCACCCTCGCTACGATTGGATACGGTGACAAGACCCCCAAAACATGGGAGGGACGGCTGATTGCAGCCACATTCTCTCTCATTGGAGTATCTTTCTTTGCTCTTCCTGCAGTAAGTACCTTCCCCTCCTCCGTTAGACCCAGCCCAGCGCTGTGCACTTGCAAAAAGAAGGTAAAGTTAACAAAGTCACCAGTGGAACCAAATCCCTTTTTAAGAAGCACTCCACAGACGTGAGCGGGTCTGTATCAGTAAATGGAACTTGTTTCTTCCCAACCTTGCACAGAGCCTATTGGGAATAATACATTACCCCAACACTCCTCCAGTCACTCTGTGGGCATTGTCTGACAGTGCTAGTTGGCACAGGACAAAATTAATCCAGCAAGTGAACAATCTGGGAAACCACAAGTCAATTCATGAGACTGTACACTGGCAAGTGGTAGTTTACTGGTGTTGACAAGACATATTTTAAAAGTCTTTAGGGCCCACTATTTTAATAATTAGAATTGGGGGCACATTTCATTGTTTGCAAAGTCCTCAGATAAGAATGAGACAAGATCTGACTGAGATGGGCTGAACAGCAACAGAAATTGTCCCAATCCCAGATTTTAGGATATTTTTCCTTTAGATCCAGGAAAGAATTTCACAGAGGATGACAAGTCCTGTATACCCAAATCCGAAGTATGTTTTAGCACAGCTCTTGTATCACACAAGAAGAGTTTCACTCTACCCTGAGTGGAAAGTAGCACAGCACCTGGCCACCTCCAGCTTGGAAAGGCAGTTGACATTCAAGAAGTCTGTAGAGGACCTTAAAATGATTTAATGATTTGGTGTGGCTGTTGTCCTTGAGAGGATCACGACAACCTCCTGTCCCATGAGTGGGGCAGCAGGAAAGGCATGGGAACTACACAACGATTCCATGCAGCCATCTCCATCGCCACCCACAGACCTGCTTCCTCTCATCATTAATCCCTTTTATTCTGAGTAAGAAATATCTAAAATCTTGCATCACTCTATGCTTTCAGGGCATTTTGGGATCAGGGCTGGCACTGAAGGTCCAGGAGCAACATCGTCAAAAACATTTTGAGAAAAGAAGAAAGCCGGCAGCTGAGCTCATTCAGGTTTGCAGCCGCTTTCCTTTTCCTTGAAAAAGTTTTGTGCATGAAGACTGCTGCATCATGTTAACCAGGGCCACCACTCCTCCCCTGCCCAAATTCTCACTTCCCATTGGAGGAGGGGAGAAGCTGTGTTTGTCAGTTTTTTCACACTGACCTAGATAATCCAGAGGCCCTTGCAGTTTTGAGAAATCTTTCAACTCCCAGAATATCTTTCAGAAGAACTGTGTCTTTTGAAGAAAGGGTCTCATCTGCTAGCTTCTGGAAACCACCACTGCTAGCTTCTGCATCAGTGCCACAAAATCACAGAAAACAAGTTGTTGAAAATGCATTCTTTCCAAACTCCAGATTTTTTCAGTTCCCCTCAGAAAATACTTTTCTGTGCAAACAGAGTTATGCTGTTATTGATGTGAAAACAGCAATAGAAGTAACACAATAGACAGTGACAGTTTCAATCAAGGCAAATAACATAAATAATGTGTGGGTTTTAAAAACTAAAACACACCCTGTATCTTCTATTATGTCACTGGATGATCCAAAAATTCAATGGGAAGATAGTCCTTAACTCACGGTCTTCAGTTATGGGCTTTGTTATGAATTTGGGATATTAAGCTTAAAATCATTAGTCTGTGTGCTGACAAATTTGAGACGATTTACTCTTACTAGGTACGGAGCACATCCTGATGGCAGTGAAATAAATGGCAGCATTTTCACAGAGGGACAGAGAAAGTTTCTGTGATATCAAATGGAAGCATTGGTGCTCAGGATCAAACCAGTCCTCAGGAGAAATAGACTGAGTGGCATTAAAATTAATTACTGTTCTCGTTAGAAACATGCTTTAGCAAACAGAGGGGGCTGCAGGCATGAATTGTTAATGGAATTCACCTTTTAAATTACAGCATCTCCCCTCACCAGGTAGCTTATTTAGCTAAAGTGGATTTTAGGTATGTGCTTAGAGAATTTTTTTTCGAGCATTTTAATTTGAACTAAATGCTGGAGTAGAAAATTGCTCAGCAAAATTTCCTCTGATGATACGTTAGGAGGAAAGTCCAGCAGTGCTTGAAGCTCTTTTAGATGTACCAGAGAGGACAATAAAACCAGTTAAGTCTAATGTAATGTCATGTTCTGTTGGTGGTTCCCTCCATGTCCTATCTCCTTTAACAACCCTCCCAAATCATAATCAAGTGTCAATAGTTTTTCCATACAGTGACACTCATTTGGTATGGCTGATTAGTAATTAATTTCCAGATAATCACTCAGGTGCATTGTTATGTTCTTTGAAACAGTCTGGATGCAGTCAGCTGGGAAATAACTTAACCTAACACTAATTATTTCCTCTCCCTTGTAATTCAGGCTGCCTGGAGATACTATGCTACTAACCCCAACAGAATTGATTTAGTTGCTACCTGGAGGTTTTATGAATCAATTGTATCATTTCCATTTTTCAGGTAAGTGCATTGTCCCCCTCTCCATCATCATCATTTTCTGTGAAGTATCAGTCAGGACAGGGAATATAGACTTTATATATGTGTCAATGAGGCTTTCATAGGTAACACATAGTTTCCAGAAAACTCTTCTGAGGAAGAGGAGTCTTTTTTGAGGTGGTGGTTTAATTTCAGTCACCACTTCTGAGTTCAGTGAAAGCGTTCCATACATAAGGACATTCAGATATAACAGATGTTTATATGTTTATAGCAATTAGGCTGATCCTCACTCTCCTTGCTGGTCAAACAGGCACCTTTCTCACATTTAGGTCTTAACATTTTAAAATGTTTTAAAAAAACCTATATAGCCCTATGAAAAGCCAAGACTTTTAGCTACAGACTATCAGCTACTAATAATGGGCATTACGTATCTAAGTTAGTGCTTTAAACTTTTTTCTGGACTTGCTGTTGTGTCTCATTCTGAAAAAAGTGCCCTTAAACTTCTTTTTGACTCAGAGGTCTCCACATGTAGTTGTGCTCACTGCACTGCTACTGAAGCTCCAGCTGTTGCTCAAAACTGATTTGAAATGTTTCAGACTCCTGCTTTCTCAAAGGGGAAATTACAAACACTCACCCTTTCTTTGTTTTATTTTTAGAATTGATTTCATGTACTTCAAAAAGGAAACCTCTACAAAAAAAACCTAAAAAAAACCAACACCATAAGTGTTTAATTAAGGTTCAGTACATTTCTTTCCTTTTCTTTATCTCTTCTCACTTCTATTTCCACATTTTCCATTACACAGTAATGTCTTCAGGGTTTCTTGACTGCAGGGTTTTTTTGGATAATAATTCTCAGACTCATAAGGAGTCTGGACTCATTATTGTGACTTCTAGCTTCCTCATTGTATGTAGGTTCTTCTGTGATTCAAATGCAACATGTAATTAATTGGTGTTTTGCAAATAAGGTCCTGGGAGGGATCACTTCACCAGGGGAGATCACTTCTCGCCAAGGACTGGATTGCCAATCTAAGCAGCACAGATTGGTTTCAGGAATCTATATCACTTTTTTTTTGCTTTATGGCTAGTTGAAAATGTAGCTTTTATTCCACTTTCTCTGTCAGTTACAGTCACAGAACAAAAGATGTATAAGGTATTCACAGTAGATTAGCAATTTATGTTTTAAAAATATGCTGAATTTATTATGTGATTCTTCTCTCCTTGCTTTCTTGTAATGCATCCTCTCTTCTATAAAAGGAAAGAGCAATTGGATGGTACTGCCAGGTATGTAGCTGCCATTATTATATATATATATATATATATATATGTGTTTTAATACAGCTGTTGGAGGATTCAAGCTAAATAGTTCCTTGTGGATTCATGAGCTGTTAACTAAAACATGCTACTAACACCACAGGTAATCAGTAAAAATTATTAACAAATCCATTTCCTGACTGCTTCCTGACAACACAGCTAACATGCTAACTGTACAAAGGCAGTGTTGCTTGCTGATTGTCTGTAAACAGCTTTATTGTTTGTTATGACTAATCGTGGTCTAGATTTCTCCTGATCCATGCTGTAGAGCCAGGGTTTATCATCCAGGCTGTTCTGGGGCGAATTCAAGATTCTGGTTGCTGTTGTTGCTCCACAGTCATGCACAGAGCAATGTTGTCGGTGTCAGTTTGACATGTTCAAAGATTTCTTGACAATAAAGACAAAGATGGGTGTCTAAAATGGAACAGCAGGATAGTCAGTCTCTCTGGTGGTACTGTAAAAGCTACATTAGGTTTGAAGCCCTGGTCCCTCCCCTGCTGAAAAAAATGGGAATACTCCCTATCACACAAGGGAATTTCCAAGTAAAGAGAAAGAAGGAATCATCAATCCTAGTACTGGTCAGTCACTGAAGACTACAACAGAGCAGCCACTGTCAGTCAACCTGCAAGGTCTCAAATAGAAATTATATATTTATAACTCTCTTTAGCTAAGTGGAAGAGTCAAATGCACATACAATAACTGTAAGTCAAAACTTAATATTAAACTGCTATAAGGGGGTGACCCACAATGAATTCAATAGCAATTAAAGGATAAATAGATCCACAAACTCATGCTGAAGCTACTTTCATTTGCATCCCCATTTACAGCACAGAGAAAAGGAACAAGAATTGTAGCAATATTTGAAAACAGTAAGCCAGAAGTCAGGTCTCAGTTCCAGTCCTTGGCCTGAAGAAAAATTATATTCCTTGTTTTGTCTTTTAAATATTTCATGCAACACATGACAACTTCAATAAAGGAAGGGGAACAAAAAAATAAAGATTAATACTTGCTCTTCTCCTATGAATTTTTTTGGGTTCAAGCCTCATTTAGCAGAAAAGAAGAACCTATCTCACGTTTTCTAACAATACAGGCAAGTGCTCTAGTGGCAAAATATTGGGAAAGGATGTCTTCCTCCTCTTGCCAACAAAGTCATGAACTCACCTGCCCCTCCTCAAAGACTGACTGGGTGGGTGGTACCCAGTTTCTGAACCCCCACGGAGCATAAGTACTTTACAACCATGGAACTGCCCAGGCTAAGCAGTCATGAGCAAGTTCAGTTGCATTAATGCAGATGCCTGGAGATTTTAGCCCTCTCCAGCATTGGTAACAGCTGAATTTTGGTCTTTAATATGTAGGGGAGAGCTTAAGAGATGAAATCCTTTTGAGTATGTAATTCCATACCTTGAGTCAAAATGTTCTGGCTGAGATGCAGCAGCATTAATTAATTATTAATTAATAATATGCAGCAGCATTAACTAATTAAAATTAGGTAAGAGAATGACTGCTGCAGTTTACTGCTGGCCACAGCCCTGCTAGCTCCTGCACCTGTAGCAGTTTGTGGAGTAGCTTCTGAGTTACTGTAGCTTTCAGGACTATAGAAATTATTTTATATTGACACACTGAATTAAAAATGGAAAAGTATGACTCACAGCTCAAAATCTTTTAAAATATAATCCCAAGGCCCCTCATTCTAGCTGGATATGTCTTAGTTTTATTTTGTTATATATGTAATAACCCTCAGCAAAATCATTAGTACACCTGCATGGGAGCCTTCTTGCTAGCAGGAATGTGTTTATGGAATGAAGCATTCAATTAAAGGGATTGGAAACCCTCCAGGTAAACAGACATATAATGGTACTTGTGGGAACATCCATTGACTTCAGTAGAAATGGGATTGAGCCATAAAATCTGGTTGTTTTGACAGTACCACCTCCCATCTCTCATAAAACTCTTATTTACAAACCAGAAAATTAAAAAAAAAAAAAAAAAAAAAGGAAAAAAATCTTCTTCCTCCTACAGTGATTTAGCATAGAAATTATTTCTCATACTCCACTGAAGTTTGTGCTTTGACTGTATTGAAATAAATGAGCAATAAGGGAACATGGTTCTAATGGGAGAGCAGCCCGTAAGTGGCCTCAGTCTCCAGGTTCTTCCATCAGTTAAGTACTTAATGAGAAAGCTGCTGTAGTAATCAATGGCACTGTCTGATCTGTGGTTGACAAAGGAGAGAGAAGAATTGGTCCAAAGCTTTCACAGAAGCTTTTAATAAACTAAAAATGAGGCCTGGCTGTGTCAAAATTTGAGGATGGGAAGTGGCAGGGTTTCTATGGCATAGTGTAAAAGCTCTTTAGGATCTCCACAATTCTAGAGTTGAACTGTGTGACAGATCCTTCTAGGATCTCTCTTAGATCAGGAGAGAAGCAGGAGCTGTCATCATGATGAAGTCACAGACAGATATAGGTCCTTGTTCTTAGACCATTTGGGAAGAACACAGGGGTCAAAAATGAGTGGAAAAGTCCATTTCAGAAGCTGGATCCAAAGGCAAGGCTTCAGGGCAGGACTTCTCATAGTGAAAAATCAAGTAAAGTCTGGCAGCAGCCCAAGGCTTTATTGAAGCTCCCTTTAAACTAAAACTGTGAAGATATGAGATATGGTGAAGAGGACATTGCACTGCCCTGGAACTCAAGTCTGTCCTGTAAACAGTGAAGGGAAGTGGTAGTTATGATGCTGCTCTTTAAGAACAGCATCTTCCCTATGGGCCCTGTATAGTCCCCCAAACCAGGAGAAACTGGGGCTGTGCTCTCTGTGCCTCGCTGATGGTGAGTTTACTGACTTCATGCCAGAGGTGCCACTGGCTTTTTCTTCCTTAATCTATGCCTAAACCTCACAGCCCTTTGAAATCTCAGATAGCAATTGCTTTTCTCCCTGTATTGCAAAGCCTTTTCATCAATTAATCTCTCAAGAAGGGAGATTTATGAGAAAGAGTTACTAATGCTCAATTTTGCTGGAGTGCAGCGAGTCTTTTAGCCAACATTTGGGAGCCTGACCTACATTTAGGATGGGCATTTACTTGCTGGACATTTTGTTTATTCTGGACCAAATTTTTATGCTGTGTTTGGGGAATGAATATTGGGGCCTGATTTTTCAATGCTGCTGTTAGCAGCTGTTCCACTGATTTTGACTAGTGTTGAAACTTGTATGTACAGGCACTTAAGTGAAAAATTTTGAACTTTCTCCTAGAGTCTTGTTCCCAATCCTCATTGTCCAACTGCAGAACTAGACATCAGGAGAGCATGTATATTCCTAGACCTATTATTATGTGATTGCAGAAAAGTCATTTATCCCTGTTTCCTTAACTCTACAAGATAAATAATATTTCTGTGCCTTTTTAAAGTTGGCTTGATTTTTTTAAGTGGCATAATCAGTACCTGTCCTTCCTATTATGTGAGTATGAAACAATTCATGAAATGTGGTTCATTTTTGTATTGCCAGTGCTAACAACAAAATGAAAATAAAACCTTACTTTGCAAGGCATAAAACTTCACTGCCAGCATTTCATCCTAATGCATCTGCCCAAAACAGAAAGGAGAAAAAAGCCACTCTGATCTGCACACTACATTAACTACAAATGAAAGGCTGTTCCCATTCTTTTTCATAGAGCTTTTCATGGATAATCATTAACGTCTCATCTTAATAACTGTTCTTCACTTTACAGTAATGTCATGTTTAGTAGGGAGTCATTCTTTGGATCAAGCCTCACCAGAAAACTTAGGTATATCCATTCAAGTAACAGTTGAGCCTTATTCTTTTCATATTTCTTGCATGCCATTCTCTGCCTGCACTTTCTGTTTTTACTACAGTAGTTCACCTAACCACCATCAAAAGTAAGGGACAATAAGACTTAAAAGTTATTAAGCATAAAAAGAAAGTTGCATGACCTTGGAAATAGTTAATTGTTCTGCTGTTCAAAAAACATGGGATGTTATCCTGACTCTCCCAATTATCTGCTTAGAAACAGGTGCTTTTCTCTGTTTCCATAGAATGGAAATGAAACTAGCCTAGTCTGCAAATCATTTTGAAATTTACTGTGAGAAAAATACATTACAAGAGCTAAACTCTGTTCCTTATGCAGTCCCAACCCTGCCAACACAATTCATGCAAGTTACTTTGAATTTGAGTTCAGTGGAACAACATCTTTGCATGTGTATTTGCAGGTTCTAGTTCAGCAAATGGAAAACAAGTGGATGCTTTTGACCATCTGAATAAAGTTAGTGACGTTTAAATATCTTGCTGAACTGTGACCTAAGATGTGGGGCAAGAACTTTACCTTCCTGCAAAGAGACATAATTTGTGGCATTTCAGGAATATGAAAGACACATCATTAGAAACAATATTTTGACTGAATTGCAAAGTATTTTACTCCATCCCACACCTTGCTGTCGTTCAACTTTAGCTGGTTGTTCTCATTCCAACTTCATTCCACAAATATCAACATGAAAACATCAACATGTAACTCAGCTTTTCTAGCTGGAACTCTTCAGCTTTTGAAAGCAGCAAGCAAAGCGTTCTATTTTTTTCATTTGATGATTGGCCCATGCAAAATAGTTAAGAGACTGATTTTGCAGTTCGATATGCTTTCTAGTGCTTGATACATGATATGTTCACTTCAAAGCAAAAAGTACCCACCTTCTACCTACAATGGCTGCATCCATTGGTGAAAAATATCCATCCTGTTTTCACAACAAATTGGATTTGGATTATTCTTCCCATGGATTTATGTGACATCGTTTATTTTCATCCATCTCCAACCCCTTTAGAAAGTGTGGATGAGAGAAGGGGCTAAACAAAGGCCCTTAGTGTGTGTAAAGGCTCTTTCTTTTTCTGAAGGGCAGCAAAGTTGAGCTGAAGTTTTGACTTGTACTCATGTTTATGGGCAGATAATCTGATTGGTTGGTGAGTCTGGATTTTGAGTCATACCCACCCTTAAATACCAATGAGGACATACACCACCAATTGACTTAGAAGGGATGTTTCCTCAGACATTAGAAACCTGCAAATTTAGACCTCAAGATTCAGGATGCAAAGTGAAGTCTTTAGTGTTCAGAACGCTGTAGTCAACTATTTTGAGAAAGAACATTTTTGTGAGATCCTCCCTGAAGAAAAAAATGCTACTCAATAAAAGGGAAAGCTGATTGGCTAAAGTTTAGAACTACCTTGGAAGTGGAGAATGTTCTTCGTTTTATCTTAAGAAAACTCATGGACTCTCTGAGATCAGTTGAACGTGTTCACTGCAGAATTCATGTCTGTCACAGCATTAGTTTCATGCTAATTTCTATTAGGGTGTTCAAAGGAGAGTACAGAATACTTCTGGAAACCTCATTCAGAATGTTTGATTTTCCAAAGCTAAGTTCACCCATATAAGTTCAGCTGATAAGGTACAAAAATACTGGAATAAACATGACTTCCTTCTACTTCCAGTTACTTGAGGCTAATTACATCTAGTGATTCTAAACTGTGAAAAATATGGAAAAACTTCCTGATTATCATTTGTCCATGTTAGATGAAAGTGGCAAATCTATGGCAGAGGGCTGTTTGATTCACTCTTAGAATTAATTCACTATTTTCCTCCTCATACATTTACCATTTGTTTATGAAATTCCAATACTAGGAAAAGGATAGAGAGGAGAGTATCTGGCTTGCATGATGGGATGTAAATGCATTATTTCTTTGCATGACTGTTTCTGGAAAATATTTCTAGTTCAGTGGTTCCCACTCTTTATTCTGAGCAAGGGTAAAACATGTGCTGCAGAAACCAGCTCTCTCTTGTATATCCAGCCACCAAATTAATCTCCCAGATGGTCCAAAATAATTCCCACTGCTCTCAGGGACCAAAAATGTAAGACCTGAATTTTCCTTTAGGTAGGAAGAAGCTGTCTGCACTGCTTTCACTTTCCTCCCTTTCTGGTGATCTGTATCTACCACAGAGTTAAGGAATTCTCATCCTGGGACCCATTTCAAAGATACAGGGTTTGGAACCCACGAGGGAGAGAATGCACTAGCATGCAAGACAAGCAATGGCAGTGTATCCGAGCTAGTCAGAGCAACTACCCTGCATTTTTGTCAGCATGTTTGGGATGGATTTGGATCTCCCCAGTTTCTGGAACCATGCTGGAAGTTGAGAATCATATTTTATTGAATGTAAGGAAGCCAAATGAAGTGGCACCACTGTACCAAGGGGAGGAAGAGTAGCTAACATCAGGAGGAGTCTGAAAGACTAGCAGCAGCACATGAACCTGTGGGTGGGAACCACTGTCCTAGCCCCTCTCCCGAAGGATCGTGTGATCTGCGCATGCTTCGTGCCCTGGGACTGAGCCATGCGCATGCTGCTTTAATGAAGGAGATTGCGTCATGAGAACAAATGTTTCCTCAGTGCTTTTTAAAAGATCAATGAAAACTAAAACCCCAGCAGATCCAGATTTCATCCCTTGGAAATGAGAATAAAGTCCATTTTTTTTTTTCCTGATGACAGATAGTCGTTATCTGGAAAGAAGCTTGGGTTTTGTTTTGGGTTCTTTTGTATACAACACATGGTTGTATATTCTGATGTGAAGCTGATTAATTATTTTCTGATGATTTTACTGCTCTGGCTGCCGAATATGAACACAATTGTCTATATCTCTTGCATTAACATACAGTTATGGATCTGAATGTTACTTTAAGGGTTAATCTTCAGGGTTCAGTTAATGAGGAAGGCTTCAGCTCAGGTAACTTAGACTAGAGACCTTCTTTTTAGATTACTTCTCATCTAGATCATTCTGTAGTCAATAACCAGAGCCAAGTTGCCCAAGTGTAAAGTCATCCCAAGCTGAACCACACTCTCCCCACTCACTGGTTAGGGTTGCTGGTTCCCACTGATTATAGAAATGGGTCTAAAGAGTAATCTTAGACAGGAAGTTTAACTTTTTTAACAGCTTTAGACAGATCAGATGGGTTCTAGCTCCTAAGCCTAAGATGTTCAAGCAACAGTCTTAGGAGAACAGTTTCTTCCTAAACTGACACTTATCAGCAGGGATAGCTGAGAAACTCTCTGAAAAGAGAATTTGGGAATACTTTCAGTTTGTATTATCTACCTTTAGTCCCATCCCACTGAAAAAACCACCAAAAAAACACCCACCCCACAAATGAGCATGCCAACATATGGAGTGGAAAGTACCACTGCAAATAAGTACGGTTTTGTGCTGAATGCAGAGGAATATTTCGTTCTGATTTTATCTATGAGGAGGATATCCAATCTTGTTCAGTCCTAGTCTTGCATAGCTCTATGATAGATTTCTGCATATCTTGCTTATATTTCTGTCTTCTACTTTAAAAAATTGCTAGATTAATATTTTGGGCACTTTGCATCATCCACTGACCCTTTTCCTTCTGGTCTGCTCCCTATAGATCCTTGCCTCACTGTAAGCCTCCTTTTTTTCTGGTATGCCAGGCCCTTATCACAGGAGTTTTAAGGGGCAAACGCTGGGACAACTGGATATGTATTTTGAAGAATTAAGCAAGTTTCTGGAGAGAGAGTCAGAGGCCACATGTAATGACAACTATATTCTTTTAATATTGTACTAAATGGCTTTTTAGAAACAACAGAAGTCTTTTGCCTCACCTGTTTTTCTGCTTTTTTGCCTTTCAGGTTATGTTCCTTAAAGGTACTTTTCTCTTGAGAGCTTCTCTGTAGTGTTACTAACTCAACTCTTGTGACATTTAGAATGTTGCTCAAAGCCAGTGTGTAGTATGTGACCACTTGACTCTTCCTTTCATTTGAGATTCATCTATCAATCATCTATTGTCAGTGACCTGTAAACCCCCCATCTGGAGAAAGCTGATCTCCACAACAAGCCTGTTGCACAATTTTTCCAGACCCTGAAACAAACTTTGTCTTTTTTTTATCACTGAACAGATCTCCTCATCTTAAACCTTTAGTTTCTTCCTGCTTTGATCTTATTTCACAGTCTCCTTCAGTTTGCAAAGATCACCACCAGGTTGTGCACACCTCATTGCTCTTTTTTCCTTATATTAAGGAAATGCTAATTCTCACAAGCTCACTCTCTCTAACACCTTCAGGCCATCAATTTATATTGCCTGTCTGACTCTGTTATCACTTAGCTAGATTTTTGGTGCATTTCTTTGCATTTAAATTCTTTTCAGTGTTGTGCTATGATTCTAGACTCTTTTTGACCATCCTTCTCAAAATTAATTCCTCCTTCAAACTTTGATTTTATTATTAATGAGACATAAGAATTTATTTTCCCTACTTTATCCAACCAAAAAACCCACATGTAAATCATTCTTTTGACTTTTACTTCCTCACCTTTATATTTCATGTTCTTTCAAATTTGCTCATTAGCTATCTTCTCCTGTATATACTTGTCCTATGTATGGCAGCTGAGTGCTTGAAGAATCCAAATTTCACAGAGAACTGAGATATTTGTCTTGTAAAGCAATACTGCTCTCAAATGTGGCCTCTGAAACAGAGAAGTGAAAGTCATGCAGAAAAGAGAGTGCAGGATTCTCCCAGACTTAGGAGAACACAAATCACCTGCTGGGACTCTTCTCTCACCATCAGTTCAGCACCAACAGAACCTTGGTGGGCAAAGCAGATCAAGATTTCACCCCAAAAGCAAGATCTATGGAAATAATTTTTAAAATTAGTTCTTAAGCCCAAACATGAGACTGCCCAAAACATATTTTGTCATAGACCAAGCAGCATCTCATATTTTTCTACAAACAAGGAAATAATTCCTGATTTTTGCGCAATACATTTTTCTGCACTTTGTGCATCTTCCCCCCGTGCCTTGGACTTTGCCCTAATGTAATTTCCTGAATAATTCATCCATGAATTCTTCAGGAAATTGCATTAGGGCAAAGTCCAAGTAATATAGATATCATTCATTTAGACTGTTCTTATTCTTCACTCAAATCCGCACTTTTATCTCCTGGAAATGCTGATATATCAGGACTAATTCTGTGTCTCCATACCCAAGTCCTTCTTAGTTGCCACTTCAGTACTCACACACACATGTGCACTTCATGCATGCAATGACAGGGCAAGTGTCTGGATTTTCTAGGCTGCAGAAATTACATTCACAAGTATTTTCATATCAAAAAGAAAAATCAGAGGGATTGAAAAAACTTCCTACCCAAAGGTTTAGTGCTTGCATCTTTTCTGATAGGGAAGCCTGTATTTCATTACTCCCTGGGTCAAAGATACATTAATCAGAAACAGATAGTGAAGATGAGGACCCCAGTAATTTATGGGGAGAAAAAACAACACAAAAACTTGCAACAGCTGTGATGTTCAGTGCTCAGATAACATCTGTTGCGGTGGAATACTGCAACAGACAGAGCTCTGAGATAGAAATAGGTTCTCTTTCACACTTGCAAGGTCTGCACACATCTCCATCTTTGTGCACTATGTCCCTGCACAGTGGACCCTACCCCCGTTTGCCTTGCCTGCCAGCAGGTTTAGTGGCTGCAGGTGAGCCTTCTGCACAGATACCTCACTGAAGACCTGTTAACTCTCTCCTGGTAACCATGGCTGTTCCTCCTTCAGCTCTGCTCCCACCTGTGGCTCTTAGAAACCTACTAGCTATAACAGCTTCTTCCCTCCCCACACTCAACTTGCTTGACCTGGTGTCCCACACAGAACTGCCTCTTGTTCATGTGGGCACAGTTTACCTCTCCCTAGACCTGTCTCAGCATCCAGGAATTTGTTAAAAAGCAGGCTTTTTTCCCATGGCTTAGACCTGCTTGCCTTTTTTTTTTTTTTTTTTTTTTTTTTCCCAAATGTGTAATTAACAAATATTTGAGCAGCAAAGTGAACAAGCAAATCAAATATTTATACCATCTATCACCTACAAAATGTTAAGAATATATATAAGCTGATATACTCACTAGCAAATTTCTTTTCTGTTGCTCTTTTCAGTGGTATTAGTGATTACCTTTAAGACTGTTACACTCATCAGGTTGACAGAGGGATTAGTGATGTTGGTAAAATCGCAGGTAGATGAAATTCTATCTCTGTGGTGTCACTGAAGGACAAATGTATTCAGGCAGTAAATCTCTAAGAGGACAGACAGTGAAAGGAATCATCAGAGGAATAAAATTTGTCACTTCACTACAACTCATCATGGTGGAGAGACAACAGGGTAGCCTGCCCTACCATGTCCCTAGTCAGTGCTTGGCAATGCCTTGCCAGAGTTTTGCTGGTGTTTTATTTGGTTCACAGCACACCTGACTTTATTTTTTTCATGTGAGAGAGTTGGGATTGTAATGTCTGGATAAGAGAAGGTTCTGGGGAGACTTGAAAGCACCTTCCATACCTAAAGGGAGACTGCAAGAAAACAGGAGAGGGATTTTTAACAAGGGCGTGTAGTGGCGGGATGAGGAGGAACAGCCTCAAACTGAAAGAGGGCAGGTTTAGTTTAGACTAAATTCTTCAGGATTAGACTAAATTCTTAGGATTAAATTCTTCATTGTGGGGGAGGTCAGGCACTGGAACAGGTTGCTCAGAGAAGTTGTGGGTGCTCCATCCCTGGAAGTGTTTTAAGGCCAAATTGGATGGAGCTTTGAGCAACTTGGTCTAGTGAATGACATCCCTGCCCATGGCAGTAGTGTTATTTCATGTCTTAGTAATAAAACTACTGCTTCAGTTGTGCTACGTGAGCTGAAGCACTGTGATACCTTGCACGGAGAGGATAGCACGACCCTCTGGTAACATTTTCAACATTGATACCAAAAAATGCTCATAAAAGCAGTTATCTGTGGAGCTTAATTGTTGTTTACAAAGACGTTGATTTATTATGGTAGCCCCAGCAGTGTCCTTGTATACAAAACAATTTTTTAGCCCATTATATACTTAAAGCATCATGAAAACAAGTTAATAGTGTACAAAGGAGGAAAATGATTACTTTTGCTTATTTTGTAGCCAAAAGCTGGGTCTCTTGGATCGGGTTCGTGGTACCAATACTAAAGGAAAGCTATTTACCCCTCTGAATGTAGATGCCATTGAAGAAAGTCCTTCAAAAGAGCCTAAGAATGTTGTCTTGAATAATAAGGAGCGTTTTCGCACTGCATTCCGAATGAAAGCATACGCTTTTTGGCAAAGCTCGGAAGGTAGCCCATCTGTGTTGATTTCTTTCTGTGCATCCCCTGTTCTCCCCATTTTACTTTGTTCCTTTGCATATTCTGTTGAAGGTTTGTGACTTTTTGGGACAAGCATATTTGGTACCTGGTTTTACAGGGTATGTTTGGGCAACCCCAAGAAAAAGTGTCGTGGAGTGCAGGCAACATGGTGCTAAAAACAGCAATTGATATGGGATAAAGGCAGTGCTGGATTCAGCCTATTTGACCTGGAAAAAGAGGGCACACAGGGTAGTCAATCTATATCGCCCAAAAAGCACATACCATCGTGGTTTGGTTTATTGGCAAGGATGCTATATTAAGGCAGCTCCCTCCTGGACTCCATCCAGCCCTGCAGCAGCCTCTGTCCAGGCATCTCAAATATGCCTTCACTGCTATCTCATTAAACCTTGTTTATAGAGGCAATGTCTTCTTTCCTCCCCCTCCCTCCCCAAGCTTGCTTCCCCTCAGGGATTTCCATTTGATCTCCATGCAAAATTACGGGGCATTGTTCCTCTCAGCTTCCCTGAGCACACATTTTCCTCTTCTTGCCTATAACATCTAAGTTAACATCTTTAAATAACAGTTTCCCCTTTCTTGTGCCAGCTGGCACCAGTGCTTGGTGGACATGTTACCATGGATGTAGCCTGGGTGTCCACACGGGGAATGTGATTTTCTCCTTCATGAAGGTACATGAGCTCCAGGCAGTGCCAGTGACAGGAGAACTTGGCCTGTGGCTTCTACAACCTGTTTTAGCCTTTATGTAAAGTAATTTGGGCAGAGTTCCACTGGAAAGGAAGAAAAGTTCCCAGTGTTTCAGAAATGCTGGAATCTGAGAGGAGACCCTTGAAATAATATGTCCTACAGCTGTCCCAAAATAATTAAATCCTTTTCAAGACCTGACCAGAGAAAGAAGAATCTCTAAGAGATATTCCTTTATTAAATTGCACTTACTTTATGTAGTGCTTTATTCAGCCAGACATCCCTCTAAATATTGTGTGGTGAGATGTTCACACAGCTGTTTTTTTCACCTGCTTTGCAGATGCAGGAACAGGGGAACCCATGGCAGAAGACAGAGGCGACAGTAGTGATTTCCCTATGGAAGATATGATCCCCACATTCAAGACAGCCATCCGAGCTGTCAGGTAAATGTCTTTTTGAATGCTTATGCTTCAGGATATAACATTACCATGTTGCTACATGTTGATTCACTGTTTCTGTTATTGCTTTTTTTAGATGCAATAGATTAGATAATTCTAATGTTCTCAAAAATGTGAGACAGGCCCTATTCAGTCTGTTGAAAGTATGCAGAAGGGAGAAAGTTTTTCAGCAACGTTGACCACATCATTTTGTGAGATACTCCATAGTGTATTTATTATAAAATAATATTGTGTACTGTTCTTTGTTAAAATATTATGTGAACATGGTATCTTGCTCAATATAGTGACTAATATTTATATGAAACTGGAATTGTTGCTTAACAAAAAACTCTGGGCTGACTCAATTCTTTATTCACAATTGTATGAGTGTGCAATCTACTTTTCAGTTGTCATATTTTAATAGATGCTGAGATTTCCACTTCAGCAGGTTTGTGACATGTGTCACCGCTATTTTCATGTCACAAGAGATTTTCCCTAGGTTAGAAAACTCCTAGTAAGCCTTGGTCATATGTTTAGCACATCATTCAAATAAAATTCATTCATTGATGTTCTGTTATCCCTTGATGCAGTATTTTTTACTCTCCTCCCTTGAAAAATGTCCCCATGGGAAAATACTCTGCTTTCATTACATTAATTTCATTAATCACTCTTTGTTCCAGAAGTTACTAATTTTTGCACCAGGGACTTACCACCTTCCAGGTGAAATACTACAAGTCTGGAGTGTCTCATGTTTATCTTAGAAAAACTTCAGGGAAGATGGTTATAAAGAGATAACCATATATTTATTTGCATATAGCCATGATATGTACCCTCCCAGTTCTTTTTAAATTGGGTGCAAGAGAATCACTCACTGAAACTTCCAAGCTTTCTTAAGGCTGCTGAAAGCCAAGTCAGACAGGCTTTGCTCATGCTACCCATGACTGCTTCCCTCCCATTGGAAGTTTCTTCATCCCTATGTCCTCCATAGCTTGCTTTCCCTTTCTTTCCCTGATACTGGCTTGCTTTCAAACAGAGACACATTATTATTACTTTCAAAAAACTTCTTTCCCTCATCCTGTCCAAATCTAATTGATTAATGCAATTTTCCTTTAAACTCAATCAGGAGCCAAGATTTTTTTTTTCTTGTGTATTGTACCCAGATCTTGAACATTAATTGGAAGTAATTCTTTCAGACAAAACCACTTACTGGATTTCAGGGTCATGATCAAGGAGTTTTTAAATTAGAATTGCTAACATCGTGATCCTTATTTTTTATTTAAGTCTTTTAATATATAGTTTTACTGTTATTATATACATTTTGGGTAAAATAGGCATAGATATAATTTTGAAACCTAGAAAAATGTATAGGCAACAGAGGTAAAGAATCAGCTGCCCTTAAAAAATTGTAATAGAATTATCTTTGCTAAATCAAAGTTTATACAGATTTTAAAAACATTAGAAAACCCACAAACCTTAAATAAAAAGCAAGTCAGAATCTTAAGATGACAGCAATTTCCCAGTTCAGACCAACAAATACCTGGAGATTCTAGTGAGAAGTAAACACCCAGAAACCAAGTCTAAACCAGATGAAGATTTTGTTATTTAAATATGTTTCCTCTATTTGTTTACTCTACAAGGATATATATACATTTTAAGTAATGTATAAGCAAAAAAAGATGAAAAGAAAGAATGCCAAACATTTTTCAAGTGTTCTGGGCAGCAGTGTTTCTTGTTTTAAGAATTCTGTTACTAATTTCTTGGTAATTTTATAATAATAACAACAGCAATTACATTATTATCATTACAACAACAACAATAATGTGATACGGCTGTTTTCTTCAAGGACACTTCAGGCTGTTCTAAAAATTTTTCACCTCTTCACAACCTGAACTGCTGCTAATTTCTTAACTTCCACAATTGTATCTGTTTAGCATTTCCTATCCAAAACTTTCCCCGGTGCAAAATTAAAACCAAGATGAGAATGATTCAGCATTGCATGTACTGTAAATTAGCTTTATAATAGACTGAAGCATAAAAAAGCAGCTTCAACTTCACAGCTTCAAAATCTCCTGCAACTTGTGTTGTTCAAACTCCAACTGTGATTCTGAAGCTTTAAACTACTTGTTTTAGACTATTAATTAGGAAAAGCCAACTATTATAAATTTTCAAATGTGGAATGATGTTATAGATTCTCAGTTTGTATTTTATTGCCTTGCTTGGAAATAACACACTCAATTTCCAAACACGCAGAGAATTCATCCATATTTTGATAAAACTGGAAATTTTCATCATGGAATTTATATAAGAAATTAATATTTTTTTCTGTTTATTATGCAGAATACTACAGTTTCGTCTCTATAAAAAAAAATTCAAGGAGACTTTGAGGCCTTATGATGTAAAGGATGTGATAGAGCAATACTCAGCAGGGCATCTTGATATGCTTTCCAGAATAAAATACCTACAGGCAAGGTAAGAATCTTCAAGTAAAGGGGGGAAATGTATAGCTTTCCTGGCAAAATGAAAACACACTTGGCCTATTTGTGTACAAGGCCACCCAGAAACTATGTCTTTGCATTATGTAGCTGGTCCCTTGGAAAACCTTTCCCCAAGTGAGTAGCTAGCAGGGATAACTGCAGCAAGAGACCACTGGCTCAGATGTAGAAGAAGGACATCAGAATAAAAAAGCCCTGTGAGTTTTCTTGACCTTATTTGATCAGGATCAAGTTTCTCTCCTCCCCATTTTACAGATGGTCAATTAAAATCAATAGTTTCTCTCCATGAGCTTTTCCTTGGGCTGGATTCTCTGCTGACCTGTACCTAGTGAAGCACACCATAAAAGTACAAAAATTACATCAGCACAGAAGGTTTCACATCCCCTTCACTCAGGTGTAATTGACATATCTGAAAAAAATTTGGAATTTCAGGCCTCATTATTCATGTGCAATCTGCCCCCACATCTGTTTCCACAGAAGTGGTTCATTGTTATGTGCTTTTGAGGCACATCTACAAAACTTTGTGCTGCTTGTACCATGAGCCATGAGCCCAGGCCAGAGCTTGGGGGTGTAAACTTGTGTGGGGCTGAGCCCATGTGTGTGCAGATGTGTGTGCAGATGTGTGGAGCTCTCTGTGCTCAGTCTCTGCTCAGCACATTCCCTGAGGCCCTCAGTGACTCTGAACAGCAAAATGCCACATAAACACCTTCATTTCTCTCAAGAATGGGCTGACGGAGTGCAACTCTTGCTGCACATTTGGGCCTTGTCTGGACTTATTTTGGCTTTGAAAGGCTGAAATCTTACTGAAATCTCTGATCCTTCAGCTGAACTTTGTAATTTCTTATTTCAAAGTGATTTTCCAGGCAGTGGGCTATCTCTTTTTCAAGTATATAACACGTCTGTCAGCAATGCCTGGGGACCAAGCCAAGATCTAGCTGGCCTCGTGAGGCTTGCCTGGAGCTTTTTCTAGTTACATTTTCAAAACTCCATGGGGCATTGTGAAACAATGCAAGGTATCTGCATGGGTTGTCCAATAACACAGATAACTGTGGATTAGTGCTGATTGATATGTGGTCATTTTGGGGTGTGGGCTGAATAAACAGAGACTTACTTGCACCTGAGCAGTTGGATGTGACAAATGAAAGAATATTCCATGTAGTAAAAGAGTGTAATTACATGTGCTGGAGCATTCCAAACAATCTTTCTGCTTTTGTGCCAAATAAAAAATCAAGCAGGCTTCCTTGTGCAACTTCATTTAAAGTTATGTTTTTCAAGCCAAAAGAATAATTAGTAAAGACAAAAATATTGCTGACAGTTAGCAACAACAACTGACAGAATGTTATTGGTTTATTAAGAATGACAGAAATTCTACCTTTTGCCAAGTTCTGTTTTTCAGTACCCTGCACAAAATCTGATGGGTCTCCTGACATTTTTAAAAGCAGCTGTTATTGGATATTTTTTGACAATCATGCTGTTTGGTTCCTTCGAAGGAAAAGAAGTCATGTGTTTCAAATGCTAAAGTTTGGAAACAGTGAGCTAGAGAATTATTTAATTACCATTAAATTACCAGGTAATTGCAATTCAGTGCATTGATTGTGTACCCAGAAGAGAGTAGATACATCATGACCTTCAATATATTACCAAATCAACAAGTGCTTCCTTTTTGAATCTTTGCTTCAGAGATGCACAGCATATTCTGTCATGTGATAGCATTTGGAGAAGGACTTACACAGTTGAACTCTTCTTTTTTCCAGAGTAGATATGATTTTTACACCTGGACCTCCATCTACTCCCAAGCATAAGAAATCCCAAAAGGGAGGAGCTTTTTCTTATCCTTCACAACAGTCTCCCAGGTGAATTCTTTTATACCTAGTATTTAGCACAGCCCAGTACAGAAATGAAAAGTTTATTCATTCCAATAAGCATGATCTTTGTTCATCCACTGTTATAGTAATGATACTGAGAGAATATGTTGCTATGAGATACATATGGGTAAACACTGAGCCAGAAAGTCACTAGCTTCCCTAAGAAAAATGTGTGATGGAAATCTGAACAATGGCTTTTTAATTGTCCAGCTCACCTCCTCCACAGTTTGAAAATATGGTTTTAAATTAAATACATGCATTTGATTGCTGATGTGCTAAATTTCTAACATTCAACTTGTAAAGCTGCTTAAAAGCTCAATAAAAATCACCAACAGTTTGAAAGTAAACTAATTATCTTCTTGAAGAGAAAAAAGCCCCACCAAATGGCAAGCAGAGGTTTTTAATGCTGCTGCTTTTAAACCAATGATTGGTGAGAGATACTTAAAATGAATTGTAATGCCAGATTTCTGGGTGTGAAAATTGCACCATATTATTGTATTGCTGCATTCCACATAGAAAAAATTCAATAATAAATGACATTTCTGTTGTTTTCAACTATCAATCTGTCAATAAATATCCATCAAGAGCCACACAAGACCATCAACAATCTGTCTCCAAAGCTGTTGTGATTGCTCAGAACAAAGGCAATCTTACAGAAAATAAATTATCCCACACAGGGAAAAATCTGAAACGAAGTAAATGTGAAGACAGAGACCTAAGTAAATGGAAGAGACAATGATCACCTGGGGAGGAAAGCAGATTGCAAAAACTGCCTGAGTCCATATCACCAATAACCCAATGTGGAAAATCTGACATATTTTAGTTATAGATTTTGTTCTAGTAAGATTTATTCATGGCTATATTTTGGCTTTTGTCAGAAAGAGAAGAATTGGACATGATAAAAGTTTTAGGGTATATTTGTTCCAAATCATGTGAAAGAGAAAGTGCTCAGAAATTGTTTTTCTAGACTTTGACATAGGTTGTGGAAGACACTGATTCCTTTGAGGTTGGTTTGGAAACCATTTGATAAAGGTTTAACTTGATCATGAGCATCCTAGATCCCATGAAGTTATAAATCAAATCTCTTTAGTTAGACATCATCTTCTTACCTAATGAATTTGGTCCATCTTATGGACAGGCAGGAAGAAATTGCATAGATGAAAAACCTTTTCTGGAATCAGCTTAAAATGTCCAGACCAGACTGTCTCTTTTCAGCATTTCCAATCTCTGACACTTACTATTTGATATAATGAAATTGAGAAAAAAACACACTCATCCTAGAAACTCAGATTCAGTCTCCAGAGACACTAATTATAAAGAATTAGATTTAAAAACACATGGCCATCTGTAGACCCACTAACTGCACTATCTCTATAATTTTCACAAACCTGAAATTATTCCAACAAGCTGGAGAATAATTTAAATTTTATTTTGAACTTCTGGGGCTTTTTAATCTTTATCTTAAACTTGAACAACAAAAAAATTAAATTAAAAATCAAGATTATATATTTTAGGAATGCATTAGCATCACAGAGTAGACTTTCACTCCTATTTGAATAAACAACTAAAAGGGCTCCAAGGATCTGTATGAATAAATCAATAAGATGGTGATTCTTATTTCTGATATAAATTGCTTATTGTGATGTAAAGAAATATTGAACACTAATAGAGTTATTTATTTTTTGTAGAAATGAACCATATGTAGCCAAAGCCTCTACAGCTGATACTGAAGACCAAAGTATGATGGGCAAATTTGTTAAAGTTGAGAGACAGGTAGGTAATTTCATGACAAGGATGGAGGCTGAGATGCTTGTTCAGACATGAAAGAACTGGCATAAATTCTGTATGACTCTGGCTGACCCAGGCAGAATTTTGCTGCTGATGGTGAAGACTCACAGAGATCTTGTTCTAATGATCACAAAACTGTGTTGCTAGTTTTTCATGAAAGAATTTACTTATCTGGGAAGTGTGCATTTTGAAACTTGTTGAATCAATGTCACTATGTGTGGCAGAAAATCCTAACCACGATGTTGAAGTGGGACATTTTCATTCCTTTAACTTCTATACTCCTCACATCTGGTGTTTGTTGTGAGAAAGCCCTTTTTCTGCAGGGTCTGGCTCTCAAAATGATTGTCCACTCTTGTACCCTATCCAAAAGAGAAAGGAAATTAGTCATGATATGTTAACCCCGATGTTGTGGGACTATTAGGTGGTGTTAGGCCATAGGTTGGACTCAATGATCTCAAAGGTCTTTTCCAAACTAGACGATCCTGTGATTCTGTGATTAAGAGTTAGAGAAAAGGTCTGTATGCAAAGGTAATTCCATATATTGAATTTTGGTAATAGCTGTTTACCATTGGTATCAACACTTTGCTCTAAAGTTATCGAGTCCTGTTGGATACTGGACTGTTAAATATCCAGCAACACTAAGAATTTTTTTGGCACAGTTAATAGGGATGGGTGTTCATAATCTGAGGCAGCTAGAGGATAAGATGTCATCCAGTTCAGCCCAGCTTCTGAGGGAAGGTCATGGTTATCCTGTACATGCCTCCATGACCAATAAAGATGGCAGCACACCATTGCTGGGAGCAGTGCACCTACAGAATCATGGACTCTTTTTGAACAACTGACTTGAGGCAATATCATGACATTGGTATTTTTCAGGTAAATGACATGGGGAAGAAACTGGATTTCCTTGTTGATATGCATATGCATCATATGGAACAGCTGCAGATCCAAGTTGCTGAGATAAGTCCATTGAAAGAAACCGCTTCTCCTGCAAGGGAGAAGAGAGAAGAAAACAAATATTCTGAATTAAAAACAATAATATATAAATACACTGAGCAGTGTTCTCGTGAAACTCCTTACAACTTCCAGCAGGTTCCAGTCAACAAAGTCAGCCCCTATGGTTTCTCAGCACGGGGTCATATGACTCACTCACAACCTTTATCAATAGGTGGGCAAAGCTCTGGCAAACTGCAAGCCACACCTTCCTCAACTTCATATGCAGAAAGGCCAACAGTTTTGCCTATATTTACATTAATGGACTCCCAGGTTAGCTACCATTCCCAAGGGGACCTTCAAAGCCCTTACTCAGATAAGGTGTCTCCGAGGCAGAGAAGGAGCCTAACGAGAGACAGCGATACTCCATTGTCCCTTCTCTCTGTCAACCATGAGGAACTCGAGCGCTCCCCAAGTGGCTTCAGCATCTCCCAAGAGAGAGACGATTTCCCCTTTGGCCCCAACGGGGGATCAGCATGGATGAGAGAGAAACGCTACCTAGCAGAGGGGGAGACAGACACAGACACAGACCCTTTCACACCAAGTGGCTCTATGCCCTTGTCCTCTACAGGAGATGGGATTTCAGATTCAATATGGACCCCTTCAAACAAGCCAGTTTAAAAGTGCGTGTGGGGGCAGTCACTGGTTGACTTCTCCTTGTAATGTAAGCATACTTTGTATATCTCACTTACTCTACACCCAAAGCTTACTAGTTCAAAACACCAATGGCTGCATAAGATGCATGTGATATTAGTGGTAGTCATTCTGCACCATTTCATACAATTTACTAATGCAGTTTTTTTCATGCTACCAAAACTAAGGAGCTTAGTTTTGAGCATGGTTTGCATGACTTTGCCCTATATAAATGGTACAGCTGATTTCTTCTATGATACATATCTATCTGATACTCTTCAATACAACAATGGTGAATTGATAACAGACAAGATACAGTGGTCCTTGCTACATTTTGTAAACAGAGCAGCAAAATAAAAATATATTCAGAAGCAATATCCCTTTGTGGAAAGATAATGTCTGAATCATTTTCCAATATAAACAAATCTATCTCTAATCAACCAAGCCAAGAATTTCTAATATCGAAAGCAGGGAAAAAGCTGAGTCAAAGTATGACCTTATTGAAATGTTTTTGTGAAATAAATATTTCTCATGTGATCTCTTATATAATTACCCCTGAAATACAATGTTGAAATGAAATTAAGCATAGGGCTTTAAATCATCAAAGCCACCTCCTGGGATTGATCATAGGTATTTATTTATTGTAAATTGCAAATAGAAATCCCTCAAACTACTTCAAAAATCTTCACTAGTGTTTATAAAATTGCTCAAAGTAAGATTATAATGATGTTTCTTAGAAAATCTTTTGCTAAGTCTGTTTGCTACTTATGGGGCCAAATTTTCTTTCTGTTCCAAAAATAAGGTTGTTCAGTGTAGGGAAGTCCAGGTTTACACACTCTACTCTTCTATTGACTTAGGTGCTGCTAAGTAAGATGCATAATGTAACTCAGCCTCAGTTTCCCAGTCTGTTAAGTGTGAGTTACACTTCCACACATGCTCACAGGTTGAAAGGCTCAATTCTCTAATACTTTCCAAGTGCTTTGAGCTCCTCAGATGTGCAGAAAATTGCTATTCTGTTCCCTGCAAGTCCCACAGTGTGAGATTTTGCCAGGATCTCTTTCTCTTTGTTTACCTTTTCTCTTGGAAATGGAGTGCTCCAAATCCATGAATGTGTGCTATATTTAAGATTAATGTATGAATAAATAATCATCATTTTTTTCACGTGTCCCTGAGCAACAGAGAGATAAGTATGCTCCCTGGGCCTCAGCCAAATATTTTTTCATAGAAGATGGAAATTATTGAGGAGACCAGAAGAATCACTGGACCACTGGAAAGAAATGAATCAAAGGTCTCACCATTACAGTGGGAATGTAGTATCTGTAAAGCCAGTAAAACTAGCATATTCGAATATCCTATGCCGGTCTTACCTGGTGTGAGCAAAGGTGTCCATGCAATAGCATCCATGATGCTGTCTTTACAGCAGGTGGGAAATGAAGCAGTACAGTCTGTGAGCACAGTGTACAGGAACCAAGGCACACATCAACTTTGGGATGAGATTAATCTCACCTTTAACTCAGTTATCTACAATGACCAAATGTCTACCAGCTTCAAAGAGAGCAGAGGGTGACTTGCTCAGATGTCAGATGATCAGAGATCACACAGTCAATGGGAAGGCTCTCACCTCTCCCCCACTGATCCAAGGAGCATCCTCTCTGCCATGGCTCATCCCCACCTCATGTCCAGAATGACCTCGTCACTCCATGTGATTTCCCCATTGTGGCCAGGACACTGACTAACAAAGACACAAGGATTTAGCCCAAGTAAGATGTTAGAAAAGGGGCTTTCTGTAGAGACTGCTTGTATTACGCTGCAGCTGCACAACTGAGCACCCCTGGCACATCCAATCTGCGCACAAGAACACATTACTGGGCTTCCCAGTGTTTACTGGGTACTGCAAAGCCCTGGACAGAGAGTGCTCCAGTCCATATTTTGTTGGGTTTTTCCCACCATAGTAAACTTCTTGTTTAATGCCTCAGTATTGTTGAGGTCTCATAACAGTCCTTCCATCCAGGGAGCTTCTGCTCTTTCCCAGATGCGAGCATTGCCTTCATCTTCATTGTTTGTTCTCTATTGGAAGAGACATCTAAAGGATTAGGATCTTCTTACTTCATCTGCTTCTTCAGCTAAATCATGATTCATCTTTCTGGAAACAGATCTTCAGGAAAAACAAACTGCTGTTGTTACCGGATTAAATAATGCAGACCAGTTACAGCCTTTGAAGACTGGGCTGAGTCCATGGAGCTGTTCTGAAGCCAGTAAATATGATGGTATGAGGCACAATTTTGGTAATTACTTAATTGACAAAATAGCATTGATCTGAAAGATAATCTGTGTTTTGCACAGTTTTGTGGCAAAATTAGCAAAGAATAAAACTACATTACCATAGTGTAATTCATTTTGATTTAGCATAATGAGAAGAATTCTTTGGCCATCAGTGATTCTTAGAAATACCTGCATTGTACCTGCTGCAGGCTTTCTGAAATAGTAATAGATGTCTGTGGCAACTTGTGAGATTCAGCCCTCACATGCCAAGAGAACGAAAAAGAATGAAAAATTATTTTAATATTGCTACACTTCTGAAGTTGGTGTAAGTATGTGCTAGACAAACCTGCTTCAGTTTTCTTACATGTCAAGGGCCTGTCATTCCTACTGATTTCGTCTGAGTTTGGTCCTTCTTAAAGTGCTTTCTAAATGTGAGCAATCAAAAATCAAGGCAGCCAAAAAGCAGGTGCAGTCTGAGAAACTTGTTTGTGGCTGCCTTTGACAGTTGCTATGCCATGCAGCTCCCTGTCCAATTCCCACTGAAATTCTTCAGTTCAGGTTTCTGTTCTCTTCCATGACAGCTCATATAAAAGGAATCTTTTCTCAATATTAAACCTGGCTGAAAATCCATAAATAGCCTCATTATAAAGGTATGTTCTTTCCAAGACAAAATCCAAGAGACTTGGATGAATATTCACATGCACACAGAGTGCATCCTCAGAGAAAGTGGAATTTGGGCTGATCTGCACTGTGCACACTTAGCAGCTGAACTGTCTTGAAGTTAGTGTTTTCTATGGCATGTAATATGTATTTGAAACATGCAGCTTAAAGGTGTCAGGTCAGGTATTTGTAGCCACAACATGAAATTTTAATGATGCCAGAAAAATCTGCCTCTTCTTAAAAAGTACTGGTGATAAACTCAGCAAGCTCCTCTGCAGTGGACATCTGTGGTTCCTGTGAAGGAGATCCAAGAAATGAGACAAGGCAGATCTGATTATCTTATTTTAATATTTATTTATTCTTTTTGGCACTGAAACCAGTCACTGCTCTGTTCATATGGGTGCTGCTCTTAGCAGCTCTCTTCCCTTTACATCATCAGGATTAAAAATAGGGCATCCATCAGTTCTGCTGCTTGTGCTGACAACAGATACATGTCAAGGTGAGATCTGGAGACCATTCCTGATCTGGGATATGCACACAAACATCATCAGACTCCAATCATGATGAGTCCAGGGAGCGCATCCACCTTAGAACTGTGGTTTATGTGCCTGCCATAGATACTGGAGAAAGCAAAACAAACTATGTGGGATCCCAGTAACATTAAGAAGGTCAGGACCTGCTTCCACACACAAGGAATCTCTATTCACAATTTCATTTGAGAGAGGCATCTGGGTCAATAATAACTTTTTTAATAGGAATTAATTAGATTTATACCTCCTTCTTCTGCATGATGTTTCAGTTTAAGAGTTATCTCTTTGGGTCAGATCTTTCTAGCATCCCAACTGACTCTAACACTTTGTTTACATGTAGTTAACATTAACAAGTATCAATGACTTTGATGACTCAACTCATTTCAGGCCTTGAGATATCTTCCATAATTAGAAAGTGTGAAGCTTTTCTCTGCTCTCCTTGAAGTTAGAAACCTTCTCAGAGTGATGCACTGGGAGCACGGCTGGGTTCTAATCTGCCTTTATTTATGAATTGCCTTGTGAAGGACAGCACTGATCTGGAGACATTTTTCTTGGCTACATTTTTAGACTGATTTTCAATCCCTAACAAATGCCACATGTCTGGAAGTTTTCAAAAATGTGAATCTGTGTTTACATTGTGTGCCTTTCTTTGCAGCATTATTATCAATTAAGCTTCCTCACTTTAGATGCAAACCAGGAATATTTGATTAAGGCAGAAGTGAATGCTTAGTTGAAGCAGGAAGGTATGGTAAATGTGGTTTGTGTTCTATTTAAGGAGCTGGCACTTAAAAAAAAAAATCTAGTCAGGTAATGGCTGTTGTACTTGCCTTGGCTTTTCCCTGCACTGAATTTATCAGTCTGGCTCCTATCAAAATAAAAGGGAATATAACCCATGGAGAGATTGATTAAAAAGTCCCTAAACTGACTTTGGCTGTATTTGCTCTGTTTTTATCTGTAATGTTGCTGCATTGTTATGGTCCATAGTGGAAATAGTTTAAAATTTTTCTGCTTCAAATGGTGTCCCAGGAGCGCTGCAAACTAAAGCCCACCTGAACCTGGGTATAGCAGGGCCGCTGCCTTGTGGCCTTCAGGAGAGCACCCAGGTCCAACCAGTTTGCAAGATCACAGCCTAAAGCAATCAGAAAATGCAGAGTAAGGAGCAAACTCATCCCTGCTGGGAGCCCAGCTGCTGCAGAAGTGTCACATCTGCTTCGGTGAGAACTAAATCTGTCTTGCCTACTGCAGAGCACGGGAGGAAAGAGCTGGATCTTGTCTCCTTGCCCCCCACAGCCCCCAGCACTAAGCTCTAGGTGCCTAAGAGCTGCAAACCTAAATTTCCTATGGCACCTCATGAATTTGGTGGAATGTCACTTTTTCAGGAGCCCAGATAAGCGTGAGTGTTCACTTTGAAGACTATTTTCAGAGGTGCAGAGGAAAAAGGGGCCATTTTCAAGTGTTTTTAGCTGGGCACTCTGGGAATGAAGGTCCTGGGTATCACTTTTGCTTCTGATTATTTGGGCTGTAAGATTTGATCCTTCCCAATTCAGCTTTGAGTAGCTTCCCTCTGAAGTTAAGTGAAGCAAAATACTGAAAATGGGATTCTATTTCCATCATGAAGAACACGCTGAGACTGAAGGTTACATAACCAACTGCATTTTGTTTTCTAGTTATGGCATCTTATTATTACTAGTATTTGTGCCTTGCTCACTGAAATTTTCTCCATGCTACAAAGATGCTTTTCAGATTCTGGCTGACAAGGGAACACGACTTTTATACAAGTGGCCTTTAGTGCTCTTTATAATATTATTTATTGTAATTTTTAAACTGTATGTGTAATTTCTATTCTGGCACTGTCCAATATTTGAACAAATTTAATATGTTTATTTCACTATATTATGCAAACAATACTTCTTAACTGATTTTTTTATGTTCTGTCTTTAAAAATTGCACCACTTATTAATAAATAGAAATTTCAATTATGATGTGGATGAATTTATTTTCATTTGTGATACCTTCACACATATTCAAAGAACACATTGTCAAATGTACCCCCAGCAGAGACATTGGCAAACACCCTTTTGACTTCATCTAGGCAGGACTAAACTCAGCTACAAGTAGGTTTTCTCTGGCTTCCACAGCCAGCCCTGTCAATACACAATAGATCCCATTATTTGAGACATCTTTTGATTTAGTGGCCATGTAATTTATATGGCTTTGAGCATACATGTGGGGAAAAACGAAAAGTGGGGAAAAATACATTCATATTGGAGACATTAATGAGCTAAAATATTATGAAATTGCAAACAAAATATACAGAGAACACAGTAATGGCACAAGCATAATCAGAATATCCCCTGCAGGGAATTTGCTTGAATTCAGCCCCTGGTTCTGCTGGTGCATTTCTGTGAGGTCCTGTGTCTGAATGAGACAGGAAGAGAAGTGAAACATCACCTCTTCCCAAAAATTTATCTGGGCAAAGAGAGGTATTTTTAAGGCATTCTCTGTCGCTTCAGTTTCATGGTTGTCACCAAGGAATCAGCTCTGCTGAGCACTTGAAACTAAAAAAAGGTTTTTTATTTTTTTGTGGTAGGTAAAATATTCAACATTCATGCCATGTCTTATTCCACTTCTAAATCACTGTAAAGTGAGAATAATTAAAAGATCCTTTAGAACTGCAATATTAAGTTGTAGTGCTTTTGAGTCTGTTTGTTTTAAATTATTCTATTTAAATAAAAATAATAACTAAATAAGAAATAAGGTGGTTGACAGGCTCTTACAGCCCAGTTCTATCTATTTTTTTTCCAAAGATTGACAGTTTGTGTTTTTTAAAGCTAATGCACCAGAGTGTGGAATTCTGAACCTTTTGGGGTTCAGGGTTTTTTCAAGTGTCTTCATTTTTTATAGATAATGTTAATCCATGTTATCATTGCTGCCTTAGCAGTGAATGTCCCAGCTTGAACTGAAGGGCTTGAACTGAACCCTGCAGCTGCCAGGCACAGCAATGACATTTGCCTGAGTATTTCACAGGCAGAACGAGTGAACCACTCAGTTTTTGTTGACCTGCACTGAAAGCTGTTGCATTAAAATTTCCCCTTGGTGTCACCCAAACACCAGAGCCTGACAAATTGCTGGATTTCAGTAAGGCACTGGGTCTGATCTTTTAAGAAATGGACTCTAAAATGGGAACAAGATGTGATACCTATTCTCAGACAAAGCCCTCCTTATATCCAGGGAGGTTTTCCCTCCTGCAGCCTGTGCTTATGTCTATATGGGATGCCTGGGATCCTATACAATGTCCCCCACCTAAGCAGAATAAGACTGGCTCAGCAGTTTAGAAAGGGTAAAAATTGAATCCAGTATGGCTCAAGCAACAGTGTCAGGAGTGGAACTTTCTCAGTGTATCCTTCTGTTTCTTTCTTTGCTGGATACTTTGATTTTTAAGACTTGCCAGGGTAAAATGGTTGCTTGATAAACATAGAGCATCCTCTTGGATCCCAGAGAAGGGATGGAATCAGGAAAGCCAAGCCCCATGGCAGAGAGCAGCAGGAGAGCTAGTCATTATTTAAAGAAATTGCCCTCCAAGATAATGACTGGTAGCCCAATGGGTTTGGGATAGCACCACAGTTTTTCTCCTGTTTCGTTGTGTCAGATGCAGATGGACAGCAGAATACAAAACAGGGATTGTGAAAAAAGGTGTAATATGTGCTATGAATGTTTTGGCAGACTTGATGGGATCAGTTACATGTCTGACACATATCCTATCAGAAATAAAATCACTTGATAATTTCTTAAATAGTTTTCTAAGTTCTGGGCTGTTGCAACTTCTCTGTATCTAATCAAAACTTTATGAAGATTTATATTTATGAATGCCAAGTGCTTGATGAGAAACTAACATCTGTGGAAGCCCTCAAGGAGCAGTGCATAGTATTGTGTGAAAATCTCATGTATTGTAACTCACACACTGGTAAGAAAACCACTAGGTTTTCTAGTGGCTTCTCACCACTACCCATTTTCACAATCTCCATGACTCCTTTTTTCCCAGTTTCTCTCCTTTTTCTCCCTCAAGAGCATGCTTGAATTCAAAAAAAAGTTTCACAATATCAGACACTTCAAAAGAAAGTGTTCTCTACTTTAGACTAATGAATATACAAAACATTCTTACTGAAAACAGTGTGTAGATTTTAATGCTCATTCTGTTCAGGATGTTCTGTGGTGTTAGTACCAATCTTAACAAAATGTTAATAAGAAAAATTAAAGAAAAATTTATTTAAATTGCAGGAACTATTTTCAGTTCTAAATACATTTTCTGAAATGGGAAAGAAGTTCTAGGAATGGGAATAAATACATGTTTATATATATAACTGTATATTTGGGGTACAACAAAGCAAAGTGCTTGGTCCTACACTTGGGTCAAAACAACCCCCTGCAGTGCTTCAGGTTGGGGGCAGAGTGGTTGGAAAGCTGCCCAGAGGAAAAGGCCCTGGGGGTGCTGGCTGACAGCAGCTGAACATGAGCCAGTGTGTGCCCAGGTAGGCAGAAGGTCAATGGCAGTGGGTCTGTATCAGCAATAGTGTGGCCAGCAGGGCCAGGGCAGTGACTGCCTCTGTACTCAGCACTGGTGAGGCCTCACCTCGAATCCTGTGTTCAGTTTTGGGCCCCTCACTGCGAGAAAAACATTGAGGGGCTGGAGAGTGTCCAGAGAGGGGCAATGGACCTGGGGAAGGGTCTGATGAGGAGCAGCTGAGGGAGTTGGGGATGTTCAGCCTGGAGAAAAGGAGGCTCAGGAGTGACCTTATTGCTCTCTACAACTCCCTGAAAGGAGGCTGTAGCCAGGGTGGGGGTCAGTCTCTTCTCCCAGGTAACAAGAAACAGGAAGAGAGGAAATAGCCTCAAGTTGTGCCAGGGGAGGTTTAGATTGGATATTTGGAATAACTTCTTCAATGGAAGGGTTGTCAAGCACTGGAACAGGCTGTCCAGGGAAGTGGTGGAATCACCCTACCTAGAGGTATGTAAAAAATGTGTAGGTGTGGCACTTGGGGATGTGGTTTAGTGGTGAACTTGGCAGTGCTGGGTTAATGGTTGAACTCCATGGTCTTAAAGTTCTTTTCCAGAATTAATAATTCTGTGGTTCTGTAAATAATTTTTCTTTTAGGAGAGGAAATGTTACTCTTCTGAAAAAGAATTGACAAAGAAACAGTATTACATTTAGAGAGTTGTCCTTAATAGAACTTGTGCAAAAATAAATAAAATAGAAGGATACTGGTAAAATCTGAAATTAAATCCAGGTGAAAGTAAACTTGATAGAGCTAGTACATTTCTTAATAAAATAAGCTAAATATCTTGTAAAACTGTAATGGTAGGGGACTAACAGAAAACTGTTGAAGTGCAATCAGGCTTTTTCAGAACAAATGGAATTTACACAATTGATACATTTCTAAACAAAGTTTATTAAACAATCACTCAAAGATGCTTTCATGGAAACATTTGCCACAGTAAAATGAAGTGTAACTGAAAATAAAGCTTCAATGCTCTGGAGTAAACTTTTGTTAAGTTTGCTTCTTTGTTCCCTATTTTAAAATGGCATTTCCTTCTCTCTTGCACGGCAGTATCTGATGAGAAAGAGGCACAGCTGGATATGTGTTTTCCAGGTAGGCAAATCAGACAGGTTTTCAAGGTGCTTTAGGTGCTACAGCGCTCCAGGTGCCACAGGTCATGGCAGAGATGGTTCATAGCCCAGGCAGGACGGAGGGTGTCCCTGAGGGCACTGTCACACCAGGACAGAGCAGGCGGGAGGGGAAGCGGGTTGGTGCCACTGGCTGAGGACACAGGGATGTATGGCTGGAGCTCTTGCAGTCACTCACACATACTGCAATTGCTGTAGAGAAATGTGTGCTTTTGATCACATCTAAGGGTCTAAGAAAAAGCCAGAAGGAGGAAATAGTGCATTGCTCTCACTCTGTGCTCTCAGCGCACATAGAGCTCCAACAGCCAGACTTCATTTTCTCCCTCCTTACCAGAATGTCACATCACTGTTCTCTCTCTTACAGATAAAGTACAGACATTTCCTTGAATTTGTGTTTCTTCAAATTGCATTAGTGGGGCCTTATCCTATGCAACCTTCAGCAAATGAATGCATTTACTGGGTAATTTATATTAATTATGTGCCTATACTGTGTTACTAAGAGACACTAAAAATGTCTTCTTTTCCTGGTCTGGATTTTGGGATGGTAGTTATGGACACAGTGCTGCCACACAAAGGGATGCTGGAAAAAGGAGGCATGTAAAGACTATACTCCTGAGAAAGCTACTTGCTCAGAGGGATTCTGAGTGAGAACACAGCATTGTCCCCAAGAGTCAAAGTTGGGGCTGAACAAAAGCCCCCTCCCGGGTCACCTGAGCATTGCTCGGCAGCTGAGGAAAGTTAAAATTACAGAGTCCCAGGGTAAAACACAGCATGAGGCAAAACCTGCTGAAAGTCTAATTATCCTCATAGGCAAACTTCAAACGGCTGGAAGTGATCCCAGCGCACACATTTTCCTGGCTATACCTGGTTTTGTCAGCTGTTACAGAGAGGACTTTCATCCCAGCCTTCTTGATGTGATATTGAGCAACTGATAATTAAGTCAGTAAAAATAAGTCTTGTCAAAGAAAAGATGTTTCCATCTTCCTCAAGCTGCAGCATTCAGTCACGAGTCATGAAAATTTTCCTTTTTTCACACCAGTGAATTCCATATAGAAATAAATAATATTAAATGCAGAGACACCCCACTGCATGTTTTTTTGTGAAAGGCAGAATAAAAGAAAACAAAGGTAAGATTGTGCATTCATGTGCACAGATGTGTGGGCATCTTATTTACCAGCCACAACTCTGTTAAACGTGGCTTCAGTTTCCTCGCAGCTTCTGAAGTTCTTGGTGAAGGCAGGAGTGTTGGACAGACAGACTTAGCCCATCCACACACTTAACATGGTCACTGAAGCACTTTTTATTTCATAAACCAACTATGAATCCACTTAACTTCCCTTTATTAATTGCTGTAAGGTCTTGAGTGATTTCACAAGTTGAAATGTTCAGTGGATTGTGGTAAAATTACTGAATGGACGATCACTGGCTCTTAACTGTGCTGCACCTAAACTCACTGATTTCAGAGGAATCATTTCCAGTCCACTGGAGTAAATGGGAGCAGAATTTGGCCCGCTGCTTCCAACAGTGATCATTTCTTGGATACTACTATACATTACTCAGCATCACTGAAATTGCCTTATGTCATTGCTCTGAGCAGATCTCTCTCCCTTCCTCACCACCTCACCGTGATTTTGGGCAATTTTTCCTGTTTGCCATTTTATTCCTTTTGAGGTTCCACACTTAAGATATAGTTCAGGCTTCATCTCTGCCCGCTTGACAATGTCCCTTGTTTGAACTGAAGGATGGCTGAAGCTTTACCAAAGGGGCTCACTCTTGACTACTTCTCACCATCAAAAGGTGGCATTGGTCTAATTGCAGTAAGCTGAGCTGTTCCTTTAAAAGGGAAAAAATCCTCCACAATTCAATTCTACTGCCAAAAGGAGCTTGCAATCCCCACCTGACCTGCCACAGAGCCTTTCCATGCGGGATTCAACAGACACTTTTTGTGCTTACGATTGTGTTACCTCTAGTTAGTCCTTCAGGGATTAGGATACCAATTTTCACAGGATTTTAAGGAAAGATTATCAAGCCTATCTGCTCAAAGTTTTTCACAAAGTGTTTATTAAGACCTGGCTATAACCTCCAGTTTAATATAGGCTCTGAAGATAATAATCTCTATCAGGAGAAATCAGGTAAGTTGATATTACCTATTCCAGATCTTGGTGGTTTCACTTGTACTTGGAGGAAAGCATTTTGGCTGTTCTATTAATGCTCAGTGGAAATGTAGCAAATTAAATGTATTTTTATTAAATGTATACTTATTTAATTTTACTGCATTTTTACACAAAAAAAATCTGAACTTAAGAAGTAATTGTTTCATTGTGATGAAGCATGCTGTTGTAACACAGTCATGTTTTCACATTAACTTGAAATATTTCTTCAGACTTGGTGGATGATGGTGTGCTTAAAATGAGGGATGACCTTTAGATGTTGCAACTGAATGAAGGTAAGGAAATTCATACTCAAGGACTTTCCTCTTTTATTTCTTTGTTCTCTTAATTTCTGTTCCACTCTGTTAAGCATGAAGACATGAGGAAACTGCTGGAGTGCACTATATTTGTACAGGAAAAATGAAAACAATTCAAACTTCATGGTTACCTGCCACATTAAAATGAGTTCTCCTGAAGCATAGCTAATAAACACATTGGTTTCAGATTGCTGTTAACCCAGAGTAACAGAGAGGGATTTAATACCAGGTCTTCATGCATGTATAAAGGTAATCTGAACTGGATTAAAAGCTCCAATTTAGCAATTCAGGGAACTCTGGATCAAAAGTTCTAAATAAAATGGATTCTACTAATATCATTCAGCTTAAAATAGCAGAGGAGGATTATAACATCCAGTAAAGTCGAAGGAGAATTTATAACCAAAGGCTTGAGCTTCTGCCTTTATCAGAAGGAAAACCTTCTCTGAGTCAGTTTATGGGATTTTTCTGCCTGCTCAGGGCTGTGAGCACCGGCGCCTTCAGTGCCTGTGAATCTCAGCTCAGTCTGAAATGGAAACGATGATTTTGATCTGGAGGACAATGTGGGTTTCATATTTGCAATCTGGACATGTATTTCAGTCATCGCAGTGGTGTCACTTCAAGAGAGATACAGTTACAAAGTAATAAAGACTTGTCCCTGATAAATAAAAATTGGATTTCAGATAACCAGAGTAACGCAAATGTGACGTGTATTGCAAGAGTTAATATTACCAATATTCACATTGCTGAGAGATAAGGTATTTCAGGCAGCAGTTCTAGCAATATTTGTCACACATGGTTTTGAAATTTATTTGGATAGCACAAATTTCAGAGAGTTAATGCCAGAAAAAGATTTTGGGAAGCAGCTAAAAGCTAATGCTTCAAATTTAAATCAAAGCCTCTGCCAAATGAGGAACAAGGGTAGTCCATTGTGGACTGATATCCCTAGTACTAAGATTTATCTGTAATTTCTTTTTAAGCATCTTGTGCTGGTCAGGGAACACACCAGTGCTAAATCTGGCATTCAGGAAAAACATGCACTCCCACCAATGGAAGATTCTCCATCTTTTTATACCAACAATATTCTTTTTTTTTTGCTAGAACAGGATTTGTCTTATTGTGATCCATCCTTCCAGGTTTTGTTTACCTGTTGTCCCTATTGTTAGATTTTGCTTAGTTGAGTCTGTAGTGTGATGAGGCCAGGTTAATGCCTTCTCTGAATTCTTGCTGGAAATCAGCACTGTGTGTGGAGAAAATTGTGTTGATTAGCACAGAGGAGCAGCTCAGCAGGGAGGACAGCAGGGAAGTGACAATTCAGGTGAGAGAGAAAGCATCACCCAGTGTGCAGGGAATGCTTCCAAGCACAACTTTGTATCTTGCTCTATTTTGTTTGTACTTTTACAGCTTTTCGCTCTCTCCTAGAATGGACAGTCCCTTCATGTGTCAGTCCTCTTGCTTCTTCTCTGTCTTTTAGGAATGTGCTCTCTCTAGACCCTGCTCTTACTTGCTACACCAAGTTCTCTGTCAAACGATTTTTCCCTGTCCTGCTGCCATGAACAACTCTAGGCCAGTTTAAATAAATCAGTACTAAATTAAATCTCTGATAGGAAATCACCTACTATGTAGCCTTTTACTTATGAACCTTTGTAAAACAGTTGTTCTTTCACATCAGCCTCTGAAATGCTCTTACCAAGTGTTTCAGTGTTAGTGTGATTCACTGGTGACCCAGGAGAGCCCACCTTCCTCAAAGCAGGTCCTGGAAAATGAAGTCCTGGAAACTGGCCATCCATCTGTATGGACAGACTGAAAATGGGGCAGGGGATGCCCTCTTCTCCCACCTCCTAGGTCTGGGTCTTTCACCTGCCATGCAGCCAAAATTCTTGTGAAGTGCAGAGGTGCAGGGTCTTTCACCAGTCAGGGCTGCAGAGACCCTCCAGCTGACCAGCCTTGCACCTCAGGGACAGCTCAGTGGCAGCACTTCTGTTTTCCATGTTGCCTGCTGATGTCCCTTGTATCAGTGTGCACAGGGACAGCACTGGCTGTGCAGCCTGGTCACTCCTGTGTGCATGGAACAGGTCATGGGGAGCGTGCTCAGAGGTTCTGTGGCCTGTAAACACTTAACCATCATCACAAAGCACAACTCATCCTAATGCAGATTTTGCAGAGCTAACACAACACTCACTTCTCATAGTACAATCAAAATTCATAATGTTCTGTTAAAAAATCAGCAAATCACCCCACTTCTCACCTCAAACGAAAACACAACCCAATAGTTCCCCTTTAATAGCACACTTGACTGTCTAGATGCACCAGCCACCACAGACCACCTGCTCCAAAACACATGTAGTTACAAACCTTACTTTAAACGATCACCTAACTCTTCACCTCCCAAAGCCTGCTCTCCCCAACAGCTTCATACTCATACTCATACAGCCAGTTACTCATACTCAGCTCCACTGAGGAACATCTCTCACTAACTCCTCTCTATTTCATTGAACCAAAGCAGAGACGACAGAAAAATGAGCAGAATCCAGAGATGTGGATCGGTTCTGTACCTATCTCCATGCAGAATACACCTCCACTACTTCCATCACATCAGCCTGTGAGCAGGCTTGAGCTAACACACTGGTCTTCCCTAATTACAGAGTCCACAGATTCATGAAAAAAAGCTGTTACAAATCCCAGCAAGCTTCATAACACCAGAGTGGAAGTGGGGATAGCCTTGCCGGGGAGTCACGCCCTGTGGTTTTCATGACAGCAATACTTTCACGGTCTGTAACCTAGCAGTTTGCCAGATCCCAATATTGTTGCAAGAAAAGCCAGGTTTAGGATTTTTGGTTCTAGACTTGTCCATGGCATACTGGAGTATGTCCATGCATAATTGCTCCATAGAAAGGTGATGGAATATGAAGTCTGGGGATGAGATTTGTCCAACACTTTCTGCCTCAGTTCTGTTCTTCTGCACATGCTGTGCAGAAACAGTGGATGAGTCCAGGCTTAGGGCTGAGTAAAAAGAATTGGGCAGATGGACTGAATAGGTAGGATGAACTTCTTGGAAGATCCCAGACCTTTGTTTGAATTAGCAGAGCTGGCACTTACATATTTTTTACTCATCCGACCAGCTAACACAGACATTTCAAACACAGAAATACTTAGTGTTTCATCTCAAAGAAGAATCTCTTTAGAGTCACTAAATACAAATAAACTGTCTTCTGAATGTGTTAATTCTCTAGAGACTTTAATATGAAAAATAGTTGAATTATGATCATAATAATTTCCTAATCAAATAGTATTATCTTCAAGATAATGATTTGCTGCATACTTGAAAGATTAGCTACTCCAAGAGGATATTAAAAATTTTTGGAATTCTTTTTTTTTCTGATTTTCATATTGTTTCTAATTTTCTGACAACTGCTGAGTTATTTGGCATGTTCTGATATCACAAAAACAGGGGAAACATGAAAAGAAACTTTTTTTTTTCCTCCCTAACCACCTCTAATTAAATCTTTGAAACCTGGAAAGCAGCTCATGGTCTGAAAGGCAGACCACTGCTACTCCTTCCCAAGCAGGTAGGCAAGGCAGCACAGGACACAACATGGTGATAGTAACTATAGAAATCCAAGACCAGGAATGATCAGACAAGCAGCATTCCTGTGGAAAAGAACCTCAGTTGACATTTCTGGTTAGAAATTAAACATAAGCAAATTTTATCTTGTTTTAACAGAAAGGCTTTAGGCACTTGATGTGTCAGGTGCCTTTTAGGCACCGGTCGTCCTGCCAGAGAAGAGGGTTGTGCTGACAACCTTACCAAGTCCCCAGCAAAGCCACTTAGGTAGGACTCAGAAATCAAGAGTTACGTGCTAAACTCATGGCACCCACAGGCAAGAGGAAATACTGATTGTGGGATTTCTGTTTCTTCTGTTTCCATCTTCAATCTTTCTCTGCATCACAGAGATCTGATATTTCTCCTGTGGTCAAATCATTCTGGGACAAGGGCTGGACAAAATCGCTCAATGCTACAAACTTGACCACCACGAAAAGAGAATTTCTCTGTCCTGGACCAGCCAAACCTGTTGGAAGTCAGCATCCATAATGCAGGGGTTCTGCTGGCATGTGGCAGCAAAGATGAGCCTGGGATTTCTATGTCTCTTTCTAGTTTTCAGCACAGGTAAGGACAATGATGTGGTGCTCCCCAGGGAATAACCCAGGTGCCTCTTTCCCAATTGCTCCCATAGCCCCATTCCCACATCTGTGGCAGGCTTGGTTCTTTCACCCTGTGTAGGCAAGATTGATGGGCTGGAGCTACAGGTCTGATGCCATTCAGCAGGGCAGACCAGGTGATGTCTATTCCTGCATCCCATGCCAAAAATCTGAAATCAGAAAGGTTTACAAGGAAAGAGAGAGAAGGGTTAGAAGAGCTCCTACCACCTAGATTATCAGTCCAAATTTAGCTCTGACTAATTGAGGGTTGTTTATACAGCTGATTAACACTGCATCACAATTTATAAGCCCTGGATTATACATTTTCTACTGGGTATTTCTCCTTTATAAACATATACAAAGGGGAGCTTGGATGGGCTGAGAAGTTGAAGCTTCATAGGAACATAAGAGATTAACATTTTCTAGCACTGACTCATTTGGAGAGCCTTTAGGATTACTCTTTGGAGGCACTCAGCTCTCCTCTGGTGGAATAGGAAACCTAAATCCCAAACACATATCTTCAACTTATTCCGCAATCTCTAAATCACTGCTCTGCACTCAGCTGGTCACTGAGTGAATCCCAGAAAACCAGTCCAATCTCCTGAGCCCAGCTCCAGCCCTGCAACACAGCTCTTGAGGACAGTTCTCAACTGCATCACTGCTCTTAATAACAAACATGCACAGAGAAGGGAAGATTTGTTTGGATTTTGCCTTATTTTACTCTGTACCTTGCAGCAAATGCTGTGTGCAAACCTAGTGAAGATCTCTACAAATATTTACTATTATATTTTTCTTTTGATTATTGAGGGGCAAGCTCAACAGGGAAAACTGTTTCTCTGTCTCTTCACTTTTCAGCTTCGTGCATAAAAAAAGAAAATAAGAAAGAGAAGCAGGTGGCAGTGCTGGCTACTGCAGGTAACAGGCAGCACACCAGGAGCCCCAGTGTCGGGTGTTAATGGGAGTGGGAGGTGCTGTGTGGGGCATGGAGGTGGCAGCAGATGGGCCCTGCTCCTGCAGAGTCTGTGAGCCCCATCCCACCCCTGCTGTAAGGCCACCCTACCCAACCCGGTCCCTGGCCAGGTTAACAGCTGTCCTTTCCAAAATCTAATCTTCTCTTTTCCTTTTCTCTCCATTCCCTTTTGTTTTTCCTTTCCTCTCCTCTCTGTTGTGGATAAGCGCTGCTTTTACCTGGGGTGCAGCTTGGTTCAAATTGGTTATAAATAATACTGATGTAATTGGAAAATTGAATTTCTCCCCAAACTCGATTTTGTTCTCGTCTCAGCGTTCTGTGCTTCTTTTTCTATCCTGCTCTGTTCTTCCTCTCTCTGTCATGCTCACACACACCTTCCTCCCTCACACAGACACTGTACTGATCTGCTTTGGCATGACTTTGTGGGAGGGAAGCAAAAAAAAATCTTTGAAAATTCTGACTTGGGGAAAACAAATAAGCAACGTCAACAGAAATAAAACATGTTAAGATAAAAAGTCTGATTTGGCTACAGAAAAATTTTTCTGTTGTAGCAAGTAGTATATCCATCAATTCAGCCAAAAAACAAAAATCTGCATTTTCATGTAGATTTGGGGAAGAGGGAACATTTCCTAGGCACTTTCTCTGCCTTTTGTGACCTGCATGAGAGATCTGCTGCTCTGTTGGCAGCAAACACCCATTGCCCAGCAGGAGAGAGCACCAGCATGCCAGGGCTGGCTGGGTCCTGCAGCTGCTCAAGGGCAGGGTCAAGGGCATAGCTGGCAGACCTGAATTTAGGCCCACCATTCCCCTGTTGCCATATCTTGCTATTTTCTAGATTCATCTCCACGGTCCTGGAATTTTATTTTCTCATCAGCGCTTTTTTGGTGTGTCCCAGTACATAATCTGCTCATTTTGGTTTTCCCATTCTGGCAGATTTCTAGCACTTTTAAGCAGGGGTTGAACAGCTGTTTCCTTGTGCCCTCACACATGCCTTTTCTTTCAGAGCTGCCTGCAAAGTCCCTGGACCTGTCTGCTATTAACCTGACAGAGCTGGTGAATGGGATGCTGAGCACTGCTCTCAGAGGTAATGGGACATGGCTGGGCAGGTCACAGCTGCCAGCCCAGCAGTGCAGGAGAAAAGACACTAACAGTGTTAGCAGGAGAAGCTGTAACCATGGGCTGTCTGGCTCCAGAGTGGCTTCTAGGAGCATTTTACCTTCACGCATTTATAATGCAGATGGCTGTCTGCCCCAAAGAACTTAGAAATTAGTGAGGGTTTATACAGAGACACAATGTAATTACTTGTGGGTCGCCGTTAGAAAGCACTTTATAATCCAGTGCATGTTTCAATTAAAAGAAAAACAAAATAAAAAGGAAGAAGCAGTACAAATGATCCTTCCTCCAGTGAAAATGGGAACGGACTGGGTGTCAGGCAGCTGTATCATACTGCACCTCAGGAATCCTTTAGACACTAAATGAGCAGAGTAAAACACTGTTGTCACAATTTGTTCCAAGCACTAATAACATGGACATGTGTTTCTGCAGGTACCAAAAAACTCTTCTCTTTGCTGAGTGTCACCTCTTACAGCTCGTTCGCCTTCCACAAAGTGTCAGTCACCATTTATAACAGTGAGTGTTGGCTCAGGAGCAGTTTCTCTCCCACAGCCTGTGCAACAAGACACTGATTTTTTTCTCTGTCTCTCCCTCCAGTCTCTAATGCAAAAAATATTGACCCTGGCAAGTTCCCTATGCACTACTGCTACTGTTTGAACAATGTGACAAATGGCTTGACAGGTGGGTACACAAAAGAGGTTGGCAATTGCATGTGCTTAAGCTGAATTATTTCCTTTGGAGATTAAGGCTGTAGCCTGAATTCTGCAGAATTCATCCCTATGATTGCCACCACCACAATGAGGTCAACAGCCATAACTCACAATGAGTGGCTGTTCTGACTCCGTGACCTCAGTCTCAGGTGGCTGCACCCAGCCAGCCAGTCTGGGATGGAGCCATCAGTCAAGTGACTGGACTGACAAAAGGCCTCTCTTTCCTCCTTGGAATACAAATTGCAGCACAGGAGAGACGACCAACAATGTATGATACATCACCCTGGCCACTTTTGCTGTCCTAAGATAACCCACAGGAGAGGAACAGGGGCTTCTCTGCAACAATGGACTCCAGCAACTTCAGTGAGCCCAAGAGAAAGGGAAAGCAAGGACTAACATGGATCTGTTTAATGGAGCACAAAATACTGTCAGGCAAACCCTTCGCCTGAAATCCTCATCCACACCCCTGATCTCACAGTATCTAACATTTCAGGATGCATCTGAGTGCCTGGCTATGACTGGTTAATGTAAGGCATCAAGAGTAGTTCAGCAGCTGCAGACCAGACTCCAAACCCTCTATGCTGCACGTGGTGACCCCATAGGAGCCACAGTGGCTTTCATGGCTTTCTCTGGACCCACACATCTCACAGGCCTTTATGGATAATGACCCAGTCTGTCTTGGAGAATAGAAGAGAAACTTTAATCTTTCTGCTGCAATTCCAGAATGTCTTGGTGATTGGAGTATTCTCCAAAGCAGTAAAAACTGAGGGCTCAGGTCCATCACTCCCTAAGTGAGAATACTAACCTGTCACTGCTAGGAAGCACCACCACAACACTACCAGCCACTTTTTGGGCTGACAACATCATCAATACATCTGAAGCAGACCCAAAGGAAAAGATCTGATGCCTCCTGGAAGGCCCTACATGACAAACAGGCAATTACAGCAGGCAAAGCCTGCAGGCTTTAGATCTCCTTCTACATTTAAGCAGAATAAGGAGAGCATTACTTTAAAATGTTCTCTTGAACAGATAAATTCCATTTAAGTTTACTTTTAGAAAAACTGATGTAGTTTTGGATATCATCTTTGAAATATACTTCTGCAGACTATTCTTGTGGTTTCTTCAGTCCACTCCATCAAAATCTCTTTAAATTATTTTAAACTTTGTCATGTATGAGTATATATCCAAAATATCATCACATATAAAAGTGAATTTTTGATGGTAGGATATGTGTTTTCAATAACAAACTTTCTCTATTTGTTGTCTAGATTTTACAGCTTTACTTGTTGATATCATTGGAAACACCACCAGTTATCTCACAGAAATTTTCAAATCCACTTCTATTCTCTCAGGTTTGCATATCCTTTCAACATTTATCATTTTCTTATTTGTTTCATTTACTCCTGGAGTGAAAAGAAGCATAAAAATGTGGATAAAAGCATATTGCTCTTACTCAACAGCATTTTTCTTGCAACCCATGGAACAAGATATGTATAAATGTGTATGTGTGTAATAAAGAGATGCACATGCTTCTATGAGCATTTATGTTGTTTGAATGTTTTATTAATGATTACTAAAAAATGGTGGATTTGAGAATTATTATTAAATACTGATATTTTGGGCAATTGTGGTTCCCAAAGAATAATTATGGACTATGCTATCTGAAGATTTTTTTCCATATAAAAATAATTGTAATTTAGAATTTTAATTAGATAGAAACTTTTCCACTGACAATATTAACATTTGGATTTGATGGTGGTTTGAAGTTTTTGTTGAAAATTAGAAGGCAAATATTTGCTCAGCTGCCATAGACACATACCATTTTTTGTTTGTATTTTTAACTGTTTAGGATAATGCCATAGAAGGAAAACTGGTAACAATGATCTCTTTCATGTTTGTTTGCCTTTCAGTGCATCAGAGCAATGACTCTGATTGTATCTACATCTGTGTGATGGCAGGGCAGACAGGTAAAAGTTGAAATGATTACACCCAAAAATATTGCCCTGGTTTTCCTCAGTGATAATTTATACTAGGAACAAGCCTTTCTTGATATTTGTAAGCATTTCTATTTGCAGGGAAAAATCTGTCTGATTTTTTGGAAATACTAGAAAAGTCTCCTGTTATTAATTACACATTTTCCAGTAACACATCATCTGACCTGGGTAAGTACATCCTGGGGAATAAAAGGAAACAACAACAGCAGTGAAAATCACATCCAGGTAACTCTTGCAATGAGTATTCCATCCTCATTACTATTACTTTAAATATAATTTTGTTTTTTATTATTGCTTATACATTTGCATAGTATTACGTATTTCATAATATTTAAAATAGAATAGTATTTTATATCATGTAAAGGTTTAATACAATAATTATATTGTAAATATAAATACATTTACAATCTTTCAAATTATTTGTTGCAAAGTCTTCTAGTGGATGAACAAACAAAACCTGCTGGGATGAAAGTTTTCCAGAATTCAGCACTGGGCTGGGGAGGGCCTCTAGCACTCTTAATCTAACTGGGTGCCTGCCACAGCTCTCAGCACAAATGACCTCCTACCTCTACATGAATTTTCTTCAGAGAGGAGGTGAATACATTCAGTCATTGTCCTGAATGGTTCCTCCTCCCAAAACTGCTTTGCCAGATTGAGCTGCACTTCAGATGCTCACCTTTCACTGCTGCCCATCACTATTTCTCATTTACAATGATAGATTAAAGTAGGCAGACTGAAATCAGTGACAAGTTGTGTGTGCTGAAAGCTGTGGCATGTTTCCTTTAAAAAAAAAAAAAAAGACCCTTGTCCAAAACCCCCTTTAATTAAAAAAGACAATAGCTGTTTCTATGGTAGCAGTACATGATTTCTTCCCTTTTTCTCACACAATATATGGTGGATAGTGAGTGCTCTAACCTTGTCTTCTCATACCTCAAAGACTTAGATTTGGTATTCTCAAGTTTCGTGAAATTGCAGGAAGACCCAAACAAGACGCTGGATTCATCAGCAGAACACGTGTGGACATTTAAATGTGAGCACATATTGTCAGACCTAAATTTGTGTTCCCTTGATTAATGTCTTGACAAGTGATCATGTATGCTGCCTTCACAGTTAACTGTGAACTACAAATAAAGGGCAGCATAAAAGTTTATTTGAAACAGCAAAAGATGATGTCACTAATGCATTGAAGAGCTGGAGGATGGAAAACTATTGCAAAAAGCCATTTTACCAGAAAAATAAGATTTCTAAAGAAGCAGAGAAGAAGAGGAAAACTGGTTGTTGGTTTCAAACCAAAAATAAGATTATTTAAACTATTTCCTCTTATTTTCTATGGTCATTTTATTTTCTATATTCTTCTCTGTTTCCTTACATGACATTCAGTTGTACTTGAGCATTTCATAAACTTGAGGACATTTAACTTTGCCATGGGCTACAAGATAGAAAAGTGCTTCTCTGCCCCATTTTGGAAGCCAAAAAGCAAAGCTTTGTATCTGTTCACTTGTAATAGAAATCAAATGAAATTCCGACCTTGATTTCATACCTCCTTGTCATTGCAGCTGCATCTCTCTCCTACAAAATGCCTGCATTTCCTGTAGTCACTCTGCTGTCTTTTATAAACTTTTTAATTCCCTTAACCACATGCCAACCTTTGTTATCTCTCCTAACCATGAGTGTCAGTTCTCACACTGCAGTATCTGCCCTCCAGTACCTGCCTGCTCACCTTCAAAGAGACAAGAGCTTCCTCTCTTTCCTTTGTAGTGAAGCAGTTTAGGAAATTAAACATAAATTATGTGAAGAAAAAAACAAAACCCTGCAGGAACATTTCAGTTTCTTCTTTTTGTTTATGAAAATTCACATATTAAAATGTTCTCAGTTAAAATTTCAGACATTATTAGCCCTCCCTGTGTTTTTGTATTTAAAATGAAATGGAGAAGTGGCCACTCAAATGCCAGAGAAGCACTGGAGGAGTAGATGGGATTTTCTGGGTGTATTTTAGATGTTATTTTCCCCAGTGTGTTGCACTCGCTGCTGCTGTGGAGGGACCAGCACCCCCAGGGCACTGATGCCCTCTCTCTGTCTCTCTTTCTTCTCCAGCCACCAGGATCCCTCTCACCCAGAAAGATGGGGAAATCCCCACCACGAAGTTCCCACTGGGGCCAAAGACAGTTGGAGCCAAAGGATCGTGGTTTCCATCACCCCACGTGGATGCTCTCAGGCCCCAGGGCACGGCCGGGCCCCCTCTGAGCCCTGGGGGGAGCTCAGCCCCATCGCCGGCCCCGCAGCCCAGCCCCAGTGAGTACAGCCAGGAGCACTGGAACCTGCCCTCGCCTGCTACTGTGGGGTTTGGCCAAGTGTCTCTGAGGTGGAGGTTGGAGGGCCCTTCAGGGAGACCCAGTCTGGTTGATTACCTTATTGCAGAAATGTTAAAATCAGCTATAGACTCCATCCTGTAGTTTCTGATCTTTAGGGAAAAACTCGGTCTTGCATCCCACAAACACTTCTGCCACTTGGGCTTTCCCTCTCATTTTGCATCGAGTTTAGTGAGCAGACCTGTGAGAAAGCATATAGAGATGCTTCTCCTGGTGTCCCTTAAACATGCCTTCTTGAAATCCTGCCCTTCCCTAGTCCACAGGCTTTTCAAGATCTAGTCAAGTACAGCTTTTGTCCTTCGTATTTCATGCTGGCATTTTTATATAGCACTGGCAGAACTGTGTGAAGGACTCTGTCTCATAGATAGCAATTCTTCTCAGTAGACAGATAAATAATACATATGAATGACAGGAAGCGTGTGTCTCTCTGTTCTCATAGGTGACATGTCCATGCTTTGGATGCAGACAATGTCTCCACAAGAAGCCAGCAAACTCATACAAACAGAGCCAGGTAAGTCTGATCTGGGATAACAACAAAGTGTGTCAGTTGGCACATTTATGAACTAGAAATAATACATAGAATATATAGACTGATAGAACATATTTATACATCAATATCTATGTAAGTGTTTATTAATGAACTGTGAGTTCAGGATTAATTTTTTATTCTTTTCTGTTGCTCCTTCAATCAATCTTCCTTTTTGTTTTAAGGTGTCAAAGCAAGTTCTATTCTTTTCCCTCCTCTTAGATTTGCCTTCCTCAGTACTGTCTATTCCACCTTCCTACAGACCAGGTGTGACACTGAAACTTTACTCAGCTACCAGTAAGTAAATGCACCTCATGCAGAAAAAATAGCAGTATGCTTGAAAGTAATGCAAGATAGAAACGTTCACATGCAGACAAAACATACATGGTTAATTTGCTTATGATAGTTTCTGTATGTAAACCACCCAAAATGTCCAAGGGACTGCTTCCTATTTGTTTGTGAATTGTACACAATTGCACATTCAAAACATAGATCATACTGTGGTGATAGAATTAACATAGGTACTCTGTGTGTCAATTTTTGCACTGATTAGTTATTGGAGAATTCATTTGTAAAAATAATTCCAAAAGAAAATATCATGCTTTAAATCTCCTCATTGGTATAAATAAAATGATGAAACCAACTCATGCCACATGAAACTTCCAGAATTTTTCTGAATTTACAATACTGCAAACTACTTTCTCAGGTAAAAAAGATCATCATCAACTAGATTTTCATGAAAGTTCACTTCTCAACTGCTCTTGTGTCTGTGTGGTGACTACCTAAGAGAAGCTTAGATGCTGGGCTAGAGCAAAGATAAAATATCAGACTAAACTGCAGGGGTCTTCAATATCCTTTGGGCTTGATATTATAGATAAAACCAGAGGAGTCTAAGGAACTAAAATGCTAGGCAAATAATATTTTTAAAGGTCTGTTTTAACATCTAGGAAATAAAACTAGGAAATTTGATAGTATGAATGAGCAAATAACTCCTGCAAATTCTGAAGGATCATAGGTGAAGAAAGCAAATAGAGAAGCTGATTACATGGTTTATGATGAGTTAGTAGGAAATGTGGAAAAATAAACTTTACCAGTGGTATTGTCAAAAGAAATTGTGGGTCTTTGATGTGAATTCCTACTAAATCTGATGAAGAGAAGACCGCTGCTGATAGTTAGCCTGCTGAAACAGGAGACATAAGGTGAAAACAGCATCACCAGCAGGTTTGTGCACAACAGGAAACTGCAGCCTTGTGGTCCTTCTCTACTGGTGGAGCTGACCCAGAGCATTGGTGATGCTGCCAGGTCCCTGGCTCCAAAAGTAATCCCTGGGTTTTTGTTTTGGGATTACTTGGAGCCAAAAAATCCAAGTTTTTGTCTGGATTCCCTGCTAATTTCATAATTTCTGATGATATTTTGATGACTGACTTCTCTTTTACTTATCTGTAAAGGTGTTTTTTGGGGGTAAACACATGTGATTCAGAGAGAAAGGTTCTTTCACAAATCTTCAATTTTTCTGTCACTGGGAATAAATGCACAGTAGGGGAGCAGCAGCATCCCACAGCTTTGGTGTCATTTGCTTTTTCCATTGGTTTTCATTTTGTTGCCTATTGCAGCAATCCAAGACCAGGACCCTATGTTGTTACTTGTAGCTTTTGCTAATTTAGATCAGGTTTTCATAGTTTCCAGTTCCATTCTGGTTGATCTGACTATCAGCATATGTTGGGCTTCTTGTCTTTTTTTTTCTTTTTTATTTTTTACTCATGCTATTAGAAAAGAAAGCATTTGAGAGTGTATTACTCAGTGGGGCATCTATTTTCAGAATCAAATAGCACTATCAGAGCTAAAGACATGACCATGAAAACCAAAGTTTGACAACATCAAGTGATCATACAAATACAACTCCTGCAGAAAACCTGTGTCAGGGAAGAGGGGGAGGAAGCTATTGCTTGGGAGGCTTGAGAACACTGCAGTAAAAAAAATTGTCAACTGAGACACATTTCCAAGGAAAAGGCTCACTGGTGTTGAGCCAAGGAGCAGTTCTTGTTGCAAAAGTCTTTTCAAACCACGGAGAGAGGAAGTCAAATAACTTTGGTTTTCATGGTAATCTTTTTAACTCTTATAATGCTATTTAATTCTGAAATCAAATTTGTTTTTCTCTCATCTTACTTCTGTTTAAAGAGCTCTAAATACCAGAGTCCTCTGGTGTGCAACAGTATAGACCCTGGAGAACCTAGGACTGGGGACAGCCTGTTTTGAAAAGGCTGGGAAACATGGATTTCAATGAGATGGGTGAACTGGAGTCACCAAATGCCTCTCTGTGAGAAACCATGGTGGCACAGGCTGCCTGCCTGATTCTAAGAACCAAGCATTTGGGGAAATAAATCCAACAGTGGGATCACAAAGTGAGGAAGGGCATCCACATTGTTCTGAGGGCTGGCTCATTATTCCAATAATTCCTTCCTTAAATCACAGAAGTGGGTGACAACTAATAAAACATGTAAATATGCATGTTAGAGCATGCAGGGAGGGATATTTCAAGTCTGAATCATTCACAGTAACTGTAACATTGCTTTTCACTGGCAAAAAAATTTAATCTCAGTGTCACAGGGATGTGATATTGAGTTAATAAAAGAACTGTCTGTTTACTGCAAGAGTTCGTCACTTCACTGCCTCTGACAATAATATGGCAATTTAAAACAGAGAGCAGAAAAGCTCTGCACAGGAGCTGTGGTTCCTGCCTTTTCTGGTCTCTTGACCAAGTCAATTTCTTAGGAAAGAGCATTCTTAGAAAAGAAAGTAGTGAAATAAATTCCTATTTTTAATTATCTGTATGAACTTATGCGCTGAATGCAAAAAATACATTTCACAGTAGAAATTTATCACAGAAGAGGTATAAAACATTACTATGAATGGGTGAAAATTTAAATTTCAATGATAAGGAGTGAATATACTATGCAATCAAAAAAAATAAATAGAAAATTAATTGAAAAATAATTTCATCATTAAACAAATATGGTATTATGCAAATAAAATTTTAATTTAAATTTAAGTGATTGTCAGAAATGAAACCCAAATCAATTTCTTTAGCTTTCAGATTTTTTTGTTTGACTTCTCTTTCCCACATTGATGACTCCAAATTGAAATTGCCATCATTCAATTTGAAGCTAGATAAAACTGAATTTCTGCTGGCAAAACACATACCTTGAGTAAAGCATTTAACACCTGGCTGGCAGGATAGCAGTACCCACTTCGGCAGAGACTGAAATTTGTAGGAGGGTGGCCTTCAGCAAGTTTTAATTATTCATCAACTTTATTATTTCTCATCAACTTTAATGTTACTTTTCAGAGACAACCTATATTAAAACCTCATTGCCCCTTGCTTTGATGTTTCATTATTAACATGAAGTGTGTTTACTCAAGCAAGGAATCATTAATTTTCGAATGACACCATGTCGGAAAATATCAAGGTGTGTCAAATGCTATTAAGTGGACAAAGCATAATGACATTTATGTGAAATTGCTGAGGTGAAGAGAAATGGGGCTCCCTCTTGCCCATCTCTGGCTAATTACACCTGATATTTGTGTAGTGCCTTTGATACACAACTGGTTTTCAGAGCAGCCTGTGAGTTTTGGAGCTGCCAGTGTCTGTCCCTTACTCCTCACATACACCTTGGGCAAGCGCTGCTGGGAGAGAAATAATTTCATAGCAATCTCCTTCAGGCTGGCAGAGCCTTGATTTTCCTCCTGCCCAAGAATGCCATTTTATATTAAACTTCTTGTCAGCACTAGATGACTCAAGCTTATTTCAACAGAACTTAATTAGTCCAAATTTAACCTTCATAACCTCTGCTATCACATAACATAGCATTGCCCAGAGCCATAAAGTATATGAGACATTTGAACCTGGAAATGCAATTACGCTGTCTAAGGGGATTGTAAACTGCCTTACTGCAGGTAAGGCACTTTATCCACACATGGCCAAAGCCTGCTGCTAGTTACACAAATGGAAAAAATAGTTGGCAATCACACTGCTGCCCTTTCTTTGCTCTTTTTCTTTTTTTCTTTGCTCTTTTTATCTTTTTCTTTTTTTCTTTTTTTCTTTGCTCTTTTTCTCTTTTTCTTTTTCTTTTTCTTTTTCTTTTTCTTTTTCTTTTTCTTTTTCTTTTTCTTTTTCCCTTCCCTTCCCTTCCCTTCCCTTCCCTTCCCTTCCCTTCCCTTCCCTTCCCTTCCCTTCCCTTCCCTTCCCTTCCCTTCCCTTCCCTTCCCTTCCCTTCCCTTCCCTTCCCTTCCCTTCCCTTCCCTTCCCTCCCCTCCCCTTTTTCGAAGCCCCAGGAAGGCATTTGCAGAGATATCCCTTATATGTTGGTGGAGGGAAGACATTGCTTTGGAGCTCATAGCCCAGATAAAGTATAGAAAGGATTTTATGGGACAAGTCAGAGTTGTGTGTTTTTCCCCAGGGTGCCCACAGGCGGTGCTCAGAGAGCCCCGTGTGACCTCGCCTCCTGTCACTCTCATAGTGCAGAAGATCAACCCCTGTGTGATGGAGCTCTGTAGGTTCTTTCAGCTGTGCCTCTGTGTCGGCCAGAGAAGATACTCCAGAAAGGAAGCCATGAGGTAAAACCTGGCACTAGTTTTTCTTTCTCTGTCTCCTTAAAATACTCCTTCAGGCTATTTTTTCCCAAATGACAATTTTCAATCACCATCGATTATTTTTGAGGGTCTGTGGCCACCAGCTGAGACCCGAATGTGTCCCAGTGCACAGATCAGTACCTGATCTGGCTTCAGTATTCCAGCTAAGTGAAAAAAGCCCAGCTGCATTTTTCCAAATATCTAATGACATCATTGATGTTGGAATCTAGCTTTTTATTTCCATATTCAGTAACAGCAGCATGATATGCTGTGCTTATCATAGAATCATAGACTGGTTTGAGTTGGAAGGAATCTAAAGACCATTTAGTCCCAACTCTGCTGCCATGGGCAGGGACATCTCCCACTATCCCAGGTTTCTCCAAGCCCCATCCAACCTGGTGTTGAACACTTCCAGGGTTGGGGCATCCACAGTTTTTCTGGGCAACCTGTGCCAGGGCCTCACCACCCTTGCAGTAAAGAATTTCTGCCTAATATTCAATCTAAACCCGCCCTCTTTCAGCCTGAAGCCATTCCTCCTTATCACTACATGCCCTTGTCCAAAGTCCCTCTCCTCATGAAAGATAACAAGCCTCTTATCTTTAACTACATCTCCTATCTGTAAATACATCTTCAGGTACTGTGTTGAATACTATTCCTGGTTTGTGAAAAATGCAAGTTATGTCTGTGAAAGAGTCAAAAGGGTTACTTACTCCCACAGTAAGTACATTTTCATTTTATATCTCCGTATCTCTACATACCTTATTATGAAGATATAACAAAGATTTTTATATATTCACTGAGCATTTGCTGTCTTTCATCAGATAGCTATTTTATCTGATAATGATTTTTAAGACATTAAAAAAAAATTATTTCACCTTCATGTATGTTTTAGTATTTCCTCATAAAACCTCTTCTAACTAATATTTTCTTGTGTTCTTCCAGCATTAAAGCAAAAATGCCTTAAAAACATCTGTACATCAGTTTAGAGCACTGAGAAATTTTACTGCAAGTTGGAAGACTGGTGGCAGTTTTAGTTGTCTTTTTGATTTCTCAGTGTAAAAATCAGAAAGCAACATGTTATTTGCAAATATTTGAAATAAGACAAGCTATTAACCAGATGTTAACCTAGAAATGTCTCCTCCTCCAAGGCATTGTAAAAATAATGTGTAAAAACAGATATATTTTATACAAGTGATGTAACTGCAATAAAAGCATTGAAAGGCTTTTAAAAATCTTATTTTATAATGGATATTTACGTGGTTGGCTTGTGAATCCAAATAGTTTCTATTAGTTTTATTGACATTACATAATCAAAATTAAGAAATGCAAAATAATTTAAAAGCAACCTCATATACTGAAGACAAGAAGGATTCTCTGGTTTTAAACACATGCAGATTATCTTCTAAATTAGGAGCTTCCATTACTTCAGCAATGCATGTAGTGCAGAGGGTCAAGCCAGGAAGTGACCAGACCTCTTGTACTTTGAGATGTATTTGTGTGAGCTCACCAGGATTCATAGAAACATGGAATTATAGAATGGTCTGGGTTGGAAGGAACCTTAAAAGTAATCTACTTCCAATCCACTAGATTAGGTTGCTCAGGGCCCCTTCCAGCCTGTCTTTCAAGTCCTTTATGTGCAACTCTGGTGAACTGAGAAACAGTTCTAAAAAAAATGAAAGAATAACCAAATCAATTGCATGATCCCATATTTTGCTGTGCTGCAGCAACATCATGCTACTATCTATCCAGAGTACATCATCAAGCCATTAATATTGTTTTTAAATAAGAAGCTTATTTGCACTGTAGCTGCTGCACATTGATTTTTCACTGAAGAAAGATGTGTTCATAGGTAAAGCCAAGGAGAAAAGTGGCACTCTAAACAATGCAGACCGCAGGGAGAGGTGGGGTGCAGAAGTTCTATCCAAAATACATTTCACTGTTGTGCTCAATAGTGTGAGAGAAGCACTTCTGTCATGCCAAAGAGCAGGAGAGATTGGAGCAGTACCAATTACAGCTGGTACTGAAAGTTAGGCCAATGGGATAAACAGGAATGTCGACACAAGTGAGTATGGGTTGGGAAAGTTAACACAGCCATAGTTCTGCGATGCTGTGGGAGATCTCACCCTGTTGCAGCAGCTCTCACTCTGTGCCCATTGCCTCTTGTCATGTCACTGGGCACCACTGGACAGAGACTGGCCCTGCCCCCTTTTCACTCTCCTCAGGTGTTTACAGGATTGATGAGATCCCCCTGAGACTCCTCTAGTGAAGAGTCCCAGCTCTCTTGTCCCCTCCTCATGGGAGATGTTCTAGGCCCTTCATCATCTCTGTGCTCCTTCTCTGAACCATCTCAAGTTTTTCTATCTCTGTCCTATACTGAGGAGCCCAGAACTGGACACAGCCCTGCAGGCATGGCCTCACCAGTGCAGAGCAGAGGGGCAGGACCCCCTCCCTCGATCTGCAGGCAGCACTTTGCCCAATGCAGCTGAGGACATCCTGAGCCTTCTCTGCTGCAAGGGCACGCCCCTTACTCCAGTTCAACCCTGTGTCCAGCAGGACCCGAGGTCCTTTCCTACCAAGCTGCTTCCCAGCTGGGTGGCCCCAGCACATATCTGTGTATGAGGCTGCACCTTTACAGGTGCAGGACTTTGCACTCCATGTTGAACTTCATGAAGTTCCTGTTGATGTTCTTCGGGATGGCAGCATGACCCTTTGAAATGTCAGTCACTCATCCCAGGTCAGTGACACCTGCCAGGCTGCTGAGGGTCCATTCTGCCCCATCATCCAGATCATTAATGGAGATGCTGAGCAGGACTGGACCCAGCACAAACTGCTGGAATGCACCTCCAGTCACTGGCTTCCAAACAGACTTTGTGCCGCTGGCCACCACCTCCTGGGCCCCAGCAGTCCGTTTTCTACCCACCTCACCAGGCACATCCAGCACAGATATCAACAGCTTCTCTATGAGAATCTTACAGGTGACTGTGTCAAAGGCCTTCCTGAAAACCATATAGGTTACAGAGTCAGAGCCTTTTGCTCATGTAAGTATTTTTTCAATTCCCAATTGTCAGACTTCTCACTTCTCCATGCTACAATTCAGTGGACAGTTTGCCTTTGTTGATGGACTCTTTGAAGGGTAGCTGTGTCTGGCCCTGGCAGAAAGCACACCTTCCTGATGAAGAGAAGCCTTCCCAAAGCTCACTGAACCAACCTTCTTCTGGATTTCATTCAGCCTTGGATCAGAGCCACTGTGGATAGATGAGAGAAGACTTCCCAACCCTGAGGAGTGCCAGTGTTTAAAGCTGTGTAAATCCTCACTCATCTTTCATCACTGAACACTACCTCTTGCTGAGCTATTAAAGCCATATTCACATGCCCAAGAGATTCTGTGAGTGATTAATAACAATGGGACGACTGTTATTTAATTACAGTCAAGAGTATTAGGGAAAGTTATGATATGGTGAATGCACCTGCAGGACAGACTTCTCAGTATAGATCCTTTACATGGCTGGAGCCATATTACCCGAAACACTGTGGGCATAATGACTCTAAGGAATCTCATGGAAGAATTAATTAATAAATGTTGAAGTGGGTTTGATAAAGGAACTGATCACATGGGTGAGGTCTATATCCAAGTGGGTATAAATAACTTAGCACTGGCTTTGCTGAAATCCATTTGTCCTCCATCCAACTGCTTTGGGATAATATCCCTCAAGGTAAGCCTTTCTGGGTGTTCTTTATAATAAGGGAAGCAGGAAGAAAACAATGTAGAATAAGCTATTTGTGACTTAGGAGCAATAGAAAAAAATATAGGTAAGAGATTTGGGAAAATAGACTATAAATATTTAGAGCTGTTAGATTTAGAACCTCACTTTCTGATGAAATATTACAAGATTTTCTAACAGAAAAAAATTCAATATTTGAGCTCAGAAAAGCAGATAATGATCAGTAGGCACATATTTGAAAAATTATATATATATGTTCATTTATTTGGCTGTAAAAAGGTCTAAGCCTGACTTACTTGGAAAATCATTGTAAATTTAAAGTAATTTGTGACTGTAGTTAAAAAACAATCTATCATCTTCCATTTAATGAAAACTAGTGCAACACATTTAGAAGAACTTTTTACACACATCTCTTGAAGTTCTCCAAACAACATCACGTTTCTCATTAGGAAAATTTATGATATATTACATCAGCCTCAACACAGATTAGGATAAATATTTGACTACAAATTTTTGTGATATGAAACAAATATAATGGATTGCAGATAAACTGAATTCCATAGGCATAATCTCAGGAAAACTCTTCATTTACACAGTGTTTCACAATATCTTCATTTAAACATAAGAATTATTTGAACATCCTGTTAAATCAATGAATATGTAAAAACTGTTTGCAAAACAAATGAAACTGCAAGTGCACCATTTTATTGCTAAATGGCACTTTCACAGAGTCTGTTAAATCACTTAAAGCAACACCAAAATAAATATTGTTAGTCAGATTTACAGAGGACATTGATAAAATAAGGATATATAAGGCTCATCATTCCTGTAATATATGTGTTTACTATGATAAGGATAAAAACTGAATTTTATCAGGCAGCAATACATCCAGGCAACAAAAGAATGATGTCCTAAAATTAGGTCTTCCCATTCCCAGATTGAAGAGATAACATTCTGTCTAATATTTTACTTAACTCACCAGGCACGCCAGTCTGCTGTGTGACTTTTTTCTTGTCTTTGGATTAAACAAAAAATGATTGTAATTCTGCTGGTATCTATGTCCATGGTGGTGTACAGTGGTAAGTGGCAATGTATTTTTATGATTATTTGACATTATGTCAAAATACTGGTTTAAGTAAGTGCATTTGGAAACAATCCCTTAGAAACACACCTTCTCTCTCCTCAAATTTTGGTGTGCAATACCCAAATGCACTTGAAGAAATTTCTTTGTCAAGTACTTATCTTTTTCTCAGGAATTGTAGTGAAGCAAAAAAAAAAACATATAGTGGGGTTTAAAATACAACCAAAAACTTGCAACTTCTGTTTGCTAGCATTTTGTCATTCTTTAAGTCATTGAGACTCCAAAAGTTATGTTTCATATAAAGAAATTCTACTCATTAAATACATTTGTATTCTCTTAATTCTCCAAACCATTCAGGGCATCCTGAAATACAACCCATGTTCAGCTAAAACTCCTCTTTTTAATTTTACTGTGAACAGGGCTTTTTCTTCATATATATAAACTCTTTAGATTTTATTGTCCTGGGTGAATGAACTTCCCAGAGTCAGGGATGAGCAAACATCTCAATTTTCTGCAGTCTATGCACTGTGTAGGAATGTCAGAAAGAGTTGTGAGATGCAAGTGAAGAGAAGGACCCCTGCAAGGTCTATCACAATTTCTGGTCTATCCATGGGGATATTTCTGAAGGGAAGAGAAAACCCAGGACCCCAGCATAGACAAATTCTGCACTGACCCACATCAACTTCACCAGTTGCCTCTCTTCTGAGGGGTTGCTTGCATTGCAATTCAGAAAAGAAATAGGTCTTACACAAAACATATAGGTTAAAATGATGAAGCTGAACTTTAAGACTCCTACTATATAAAGAGAAATCAGGCAGAATATTCACATTTCCCACTGTAGTGATAGTGAATGCCAAAATACCTGCACTGTTTATTAATTTAAAAAATAAATATATATATGTTTTATATTGATAATGGACTCAAAATATCTGGACACTTATAAATTTTTCTGACATAATATTTGAAGAACAATTCCCCAAAACCTTAAAAAGTTGTTCAACTGTGTTTAGATTTTCCCCCCTAGCTAAGTACAATCTGAACAAGAAGATTTAAAGTGTTACCACATTTAGATTTGGGGAGGATTATTGGTTTATATTTGTATAGGATTTATTCTGCTGATCTCTGCTTTGAGACTGAACCAAGTCTCTGTGCATGAACTAGCATCTTTGAGAGGAATTAATGTGATTTACTTCGAATAAATCAAATAGTTTGGTTTTGCTGCACCCTGACTTTTCCTGGCATAGTTGAGATTTTTGCTTCCCAAGGATTATAATGAGTGCATCCATGCTCTGTATTAGGACATTTTAGCGAGCCATGACTGAAAAAAACGACTGGAGGTGCAATGATGTTTTTTTATGGGTTTTCTTTTTGGCAACCCTTCAGAAAACTGTTTTCAGGTAGGAAAATCACAGTTGCAGTCCAGAAACAATTTTAAAGAAATTCCATGGATGAGGTGTACAATGGGAAAGCCCAAGAGCTGTATCATACAAGTCTCCTCAAAACATGCTGAGTTTTTTAGCAGGTTTTAGACAGAGGTGAGAGAAGTTGGCATCCCCAGGGTCTTCTGAGATTTAAAGGATTGATTTTTGTAGGGAAATCTTTCACTGGTTCTGCAGGGAATGTGGAGCCAGTGAAAGGGTTAGGGTTAGGACATTGGACCAGTAGCTCCAAATACATGATACCAAAAGAGGGAAATAGAATAATTACTCCAGAAAGTCTTTTCTCTTTGTTCTTCCCACCCCCAATTTAAACAAAAGTAAGCAATCTTGTTAGCAAACATTGGTTCATTGATCTTGACTTGGTGACAATTAGAAATATTTTTCTTCGTAATGAGAGGATTAGAAGAGCCAATGGTTTGCCAAACTGCTGACCCTGCAGCAGAGATTCCTCACCAGGGGAACTTCAAAAATTTATGTGTTAATTGGGTGTACACAGTTCAGTTTGCTGAGAAGAACTAAGTGCAAGTGAAGAATACTGGAGCAATCACAGTTTCCAGTACCCCTGGAAATTTATCAGTTTTCTCCTCTGATTCATTTCACCTCAATGGGATTTTCATGCTTTCAAATATTTTGCTGAAAGGACCAAATTATTAATGGCTATTCAACAAGAGACACTTAGTTTGAGCTCTGGTGTTATGCAGTGTGTCAAACCTGGCTCTAGTTGCACTTGACAGAACCTGGCTCAGGGGATGTTTGTCATTGCTGAGGAAATACAGGCTTTAAGCCAGAAAATAAGGGTTAGTTTTTCTTTAGCAAGCATGTGCACAAATATAGCATTCAATGCTGGTTTTTTGCAAGGCAAGCCATTACTTTGCCTGAAGCTGAATTCCTCATCGCCATGAAGCTTTCAACAGACTTGTTCCACTTCTGTGAAAAGGCCAGCTTTTATTGAGAGACCTTTTCTGGTTTGTGGAAAGCAATTTTTTCCCCTTGGTCCTGCTGCAGTGAAGGACACTTCTGATGGATTGCTGTTTACCTAAAAGCTTCTCATTGTGACCAAGAATTTCAGGAAAAAGAAGAACACAAGGGAAAGCACCTCTCCCTGCCTCACTCTATCCTGTATCCATATTCAGCAACTGAACTTGAGAAAGTAATTGCTGGGAGCATATGACTGTTATCATGAAAATCTTGTTCACACCACAAAAGTTTTGGACATCCTGAAAAAACACTTTTATATGATCTAAAAAAAAAAAAAAATCCTATTTTTCCTAATCCCTTGCTAAACATAGAGCTAAGCCTTATATCTAAAAACCCCTTCTCTGCTTTACTCTTTACACCTATATTTATTGCAGGAAAATGTAACAGATGAGCAAGACAACTGTCAGCTCTTTCCCAGAATCTCTTATAAAGAAAAAGGACAGCTTTCCTAATGCCAGTTATTCTGAGTTATAAATTATGCCATGAATTTAGCATTATGGGCTTTTTCAGTTTTAAATATTTAGATTCTTGAGACAGTAAATACTCTTTACTTACTATGTTTATTAAAAAACTCAAGGTTAAATAAATCCAAAGTAACACACTGTCTTCTGAAATCATGCAGAGGAAAGGAACGGGTTAAAAAATGGGAAGGGAGAGAAAAAATATTAGATTTCCCTCTAATTCAGGACTTGGCAAACAGAAAAAAATGAAAGTGTTGAAAATTTACCAACTCTACCACATCACCTTCAAAAGGAAAAAGAGATAATTAACTTAAAATTTAAAGAGTTATAGGAAGAGAGACAATGACCAGTAAGACTTTGCATTAAATAACTCTGCTTTAAATTATAGCACTAGGTTACAGAGTATTTGGGACATAGTTGGACGATAAAACAATTTCATATAATTCTACTGATTAGTCCCAGTAAGGGCTACTGTTGAGATGAGCACAGGGAGACAAGGGTTAGCACATCCTCAGCAGCAGTACATGTTTAACAGAGACTGGGTTTTGAGCTGAAGTGGGTGTGACTTACCAGTACACACCAGTACACACCAGTACCCACCAGTACAATTCTGGGCTTCTCAGGGTGCGGAGCTGAGTAAGTGCTTCATGGCTTTGCTAAATCAGCTTACCAGTGTAGGAAGATATTCAGAATGCCTGCAGTGTATGTGTCATAATGAAATATATGTTGCTGGTTTACTGTGATTTTTTGGTTTTGGGTTTTATTTTTAAATCTTTTTCTTCTCAAATTTATTTGCTGAGGTAGGTGGCCAAGAACTGGAGCCGCCAGCATTCCTGCCAGAGCTGCTTAACACACCTGAAAGAATCTTGAGTAAGAAAGGTTTAAGCTTTACTTTCTGCAATATTGCATGGCAGTGGGGAATCTCTTGAACTCCAGAAGCATCACAGGGAAGTGTGAGCAAATAGCTAGGAACTCATCTCAAAATGGTTTAACAACTGAAGCAAGACCAGGGGAAGTCTGGGGACAGTTATTGTCACTTATCTTTTTTAAAATAAGCATGGCTGTTTGTTTATTTTTTCATTTAGACAATGCCACACTCTTCAACGGAGTCTTTCAAAATGTGGAAAGTGTTGCATTATTTTTTGGTAAGCACCTGTTCTAGTTGTACTTGAGCACTGAATAGAAATCCTGTGGGGTTTGCTTTTATGTATTTACTAAGATGAAGGAGGGGTTTTTTTTGGATGCAGATTTCCCCAAAGACCACTGTAACACTAGATACTGCTGAGTGACAAGCACTGCTCAATGTCCCTGTGTCACTGCCTTGTTTGGGCTCCGTGTGCATGCAAACATCATCCATGTGTGACTCACACCTGCCTCACCTCCCCTTACCAGGTATTTTATGGCTGTTCTCTTTCCAGACTGCCTGGGTTCTCACTTCACCTGGTTACAATCCATCTTCACTAACTTCCCTGCCCTTCTCAACTTTGTGACCAAAATGAAGTGTGTTACTGGGTTTTGTCCCAGGGATTTTGAAGACTATGGTTGCTCTTGCCGGTTTGAGATGGAAGGGCTCCCTGTGGATGAAGCTGATGCGTAAGTCATATCCATGAGAGGTCCTTTTCTGCCCTGACTGGCAGTAAATGCCCTCATACTCTGATTATCCAAAGCATGACACTTGTATAAGTGATTTAAAGACAGTAATAAAAATGTAGATTTATTTAGGGGTAAGTAACACCATCTGGCCCTGGTGAGAGAAAGTGTAATCTCAGGCCAGGGCAATCAAATTGTTGTTCACTTATATCAGCAGGAGGTGTAAAAGGAAATTCAAAGAGAATCAAGATGTATCCATGTCTGTGAAGAAAAAGGGTTTTCCAACAACATAATGTATTAATTCCCTGAGTGAAGACAGCAATGGCTCAGAAAGTGCTAATGCTTATAGATGGAAATTAATCCATCCACTCTGCAGCATGGGATGGCTGGGAAAATGGAGATCTAACCCATGGAAAAAAGCCATGGAACTTCTCTGTGAAAGGTTTTCTGAACAATTGTGATGACATCCTGAAATGGGAGCTCGAGTCAGTTCAATGGATTGATACTCAAGAGCTGAGCACCTGAGTTTTTGCTTCACTCACCTTCATTTTAATGCAGAGCAGCACAAACCCAGAAACTGCAGAACCATCCATCAGCAGGTTTGTCCTGAGAATCGTCCACAGAGCCAGTTTGTATTTACAAATTGGTTTGCAGCCCTGGGGTGAGGTTTCCTTAGCAGCACAGAACTCCTGCTCCCGTGTGCAGCAAACAGAGACTGATTATTGCTTTGCCACTGACAGAGATGTGCTCTTGGTTCAAGGGAGCCTCTAAACCAGTGGCTGTTGCGTGTCTTTCCCAGAGACAGTTCCCACAGTGCTGCAATTTTTTTCACTGATGTTATTTCTTAGAAACTAGTTTTGTAAACCTTGGGGGTTGTCTGTGCCATTTCTGTTCCATGGAAAAGGGCTCAATGCCTCACTGCAGATTTTTAAGGCATTGGAAAGTACTAGTGCCTATAAGACCAACCTTTTCCCATTTCCCAGAGTAGCTCATTGTCATATCTAAATTAGGAGACAAGTTTACCTCCATGGTCCACATGAAGGAGAAGCAGGCCCAGAGGACAATGCATATTTTACAATCTCCTGCTTGCAAAGGAAAACTAAGTAAACTTTTGGATTAACTCTTGCAGTAAATGCTGATGTAATTGTGATTCTCCAAACGAACAAGCAGCGCAGAGAGTTTGTGTTAGACTTCTTATGCAGTTAGAGGAACTTTTAGATGCTAACACCTCCCTAGACCTCAGGCAGAGTCAGGAGAGTGTTGAGACATCACCAGTTAGATGGTTAAAACCCTGTTCCTGATGGCGCTCACAGATTTCAGCCTCATGTCTGCAAGAAGGCACAGTAGAATTTGTGGTGCAGAGGAGCCATCAGGCCCCTCTGCTGAATGCTACTTCCCCTCACTTTTTAGATACATTCCTCAGAGTCCTTCTTTGGTTGTGAAGGCAAATTAACTATTGTGATCATTATTAATTAATATAGTCAGGGATTAAATATGAAATGCTTTCTAAATATAGGGGATGAGAAAGTGCACGTGTGGCCTGGAAGGGAGCCTGGCCAGGGGCTCTGGTCAGTGCAGGAGTGCTCCAGACCACGGGCAGGCTCAGTGCACATGCAGGGCTGTGGGGGCTGTGTAAGAACACATTCACTGTGTCTTTAGCAAGAGCCCCACGAAAGATAACTCCTTACACTGTGATCACAAGTTCACCCTTCCTGGCAGCAGATGCTGGGTTTGGGTCTTCATGTTGTCTTTGCATTCAGCATTGTCCTGGCCAAAAGCAGTTCAATAACAGAGCTGTGCTCTGAGTCCATTGCTCTGAAATGAGGGTATTTGAACCTAAATCTAACAGCAAGCCCCTGTTTAATCTATGTAACAATTTTACCTGGGGTGAATGATGGCTGTTTTACTGGTGTGTCATTTACAGCTGATGTCAGTGCACACAGACGCTGTGTAGATTATTTTACCTGTACAAAGAGCTGAAGAGAGGAGAGGATTGCAGAAGAACTTGTTGATTTAGTTGACTTTTTATTCCTGTTCATAGCTAAAGTGCCCCTGCAGGCAATTTGAGGTTGGCAGGACAACACAGGGGTGCAGGAAAACACAAGGTTTCTGACTGTTCGTGTTGTGTGGTGGCAGGAGAAAGCTGCTTTACTCCAGTGCGGGAAAAATATTTTGTGGCCCTTTTTCATGGGTAAATGGTGCATTTCAATTGTGATTATTGCATAGAAGTACAAGAAATACAGGATAAAATTGTATGTATTTATATAGTTCCAATGAGACACAGGGATTGACAAGGCATTGCAGAGCCATTAACTCTCCATGGTTAACCTCCAGGTTCAGTGCACTTCTCCCAGTTTGCAGTGAGAAAGGTCAAGACAGGACTGGATCCAGGATCTCTAGAGCTGACTCTGGGGCATTGCTTGTCAGTAAGCTAGCAGTGCTGGGAAGTACATGGGCACTGGTAGTGGATTTATTATTTAAAGTGCCTGTAGAGTCCTTGCAAGCACCTGGGTACCACAGCAGGACAGAAATGCTTGGTAACCCACAGCATGCAGACTTGCTCCACCCCTCAGTTTTGCACCCATCTATAGTTATCCCACCACTCTGACTCAGGGAAAGGCAGCACTTGGCCTTTCTTGTGTCTGGGGATCAAACCCTTTTCTCGTTTGGCATCTTTTGCAGTTTTGTGTAAGAGCAAAATGACATCACTAGAGTCTGACCTTGAACTGAAACTAAATTGTGTGACCTCGCTGTAATTTCATTTTTAAGATGCTGTTTTCAGCACCGCAAATGCTACGAGGAAGCCCTGGAGATGGAGTGCATGTGGGACACATCAAAGATATCTGCAGATGTCAGCTGCTCTACTAAAAACCTGACCTGTGGTGAGATTAACCTGTCAAAAGAGCTTAACACTGGAGCCTCACTAGGAGCAGAAGCTTCTTCTGGTTTACCTACCAAAAGTCATGGACAAATTAATCAGAAACCACCTCCACTTCCCAGGGTTCCTCCTCCTGGGGTTTCCCTGACTTTGCAGGACCACTAAGCATTGTTTGAGATGTCTCCACACATCAGAAATGCAGCAGATGCTGAGGAGAAACCTGACAAACAATCTTCTTCTGAGACATAAAGGCCTGATTTTTCTGCAGTTTGAGGGATCAAATTCTTTATTCAGAGGTCATGCACACTCCTCAGGTACAGCAGCCTCACCAGTGAGGGCAGAGACCATGTGTTACATCAGGAGCTATTCCATGTTATGCTGGTACAGGCCTCACAAGAGTGCAGTGGGGTTCTTTAATGCCTAATAACTTTTAATATAATTTTTCATCAAGTATTGGCTCTCAGAAAAGACTATATGCTAGAGCATGGTTTGAGGATACCAGCAAAGAGGGGCAGAATCCCTAAACTAATACCCTTACATCTTATATAAGCAACAATCCCATCCAATTTCCATTTTTTCCTTCAAATTAAAACCATTTTTGCTATTTAGGCCAATGTCTAAGGGTCCAAGTGCATTTAAACACTAATAATGCTTTTTAAGCCTTTCTATATAGTCCCCATCAAAAATATGAAAAATAAATGTGACAGCTATGAAAAGTCAATGTTTTTTTAAACTCTGAAAGGTAGAAGGTTTTGAAGAGGGAAAATAGTATTTCCTGGAAAACTGCTTCATATCCTTTATGTTAGGAAGAAATTCTTTCCTGTGAGGGTGGTGAGGCACTGGCACAGGCTGCCCAGAGAATTTGTGGATGCCCCATCCCTGGAAGTGTTCAAGGCCAGGATGGATGGGGCTTTGAGCAACCTGTTCTAGTGGAAGGTGTCCCTGCCCATGGCAGGAGGTGGAACGAGATGAGGTTTAAGGCCCCTTCCAATCCAAGCCATTCTATGGTTCTCTGATTTTTTACAAGGAGCAAATCACAAAGGTTTGGCTTGTGGACTGTGACTTCTTGGAGTTAGGAGGAATATTTTAAAGAAGTCTGTGAAATGTCGAATGCAGTATCAGCTGTATTAAGTTTTCCATGGAAAAACAAGAGCATTGCCCTGTTGTCCTCCATACTCTGCAGACCCAACCAGAGAGGCAATAATCTGTTGCCAGCCATGCCAGGCTGCATTGATTGGTGTTTAAAACCAGGGTTAGACTACAAAACTTCACTGTGTTCAGCATGGAGAAGCACAGTATAAATAGGTTTACATCTAACAAAATATGGACACAAACCTTACGGGGAAGAAAAAGTAGGAGGTGGAAAAGATTTTTCAATAGAGCCTTGTTTGTACTTTTGTTTTATTTCCAGAGTCTGGGGATCCGTGTGAACAGTTCCTCTGCAGCTGTGACAAAGATGCCATTGAATGCTTTGTGAATGCACAGATTAACTCCTCCTTGAATGGGCTGGATGTCTCCTCCTGTCCATCTCCAGTTACAGGTAACAATAGGGATCTGATCGACTGCCCCCTCCTGCCAGATTTTCCACTGGCATCAAATGTGACCCAATGAGAATGAAGCAGGAGCTGGGTGCTTTCCTGTCATAAATCTGGTCTCTATTTCATGTGTCCTGTCCATTTACTCCTACCTGGGTGAATAACAGGAGAGAAGGTGGTGGCAGACTAATTGCTGTCCAGGAGCAGGGCCAGGAGAGGCTTCTGAGGTGGGGAGGGGGCTGGAGCCCATGAGGAAAGAGGAGGAGGCTTGGAGGAGATCTTTTTGCTCTCAGTAGCTAGTGGGGTGTGTAGAAAAGATGGAGCCAGACTCTTCTTGGAGGTGCACAGGGACAGGACAAGAGGCAGGAGATACAACTGCAACGGGGAAATTCCAGTTAGACGTGAAGAAATTTTTTTTTGGGAAGTTCCTGTCAACTGGAATGAATGATACTTGTGATCAGGTCACTAGCAGGAATGCTAAAAATATTGCTACTCCAAATCTTCCCTTAAACCATTCAAAAACTGACTGGAAAAGCAAAAACAGGCTTACTCTGTTCAAGTACTTGATTTCCATTTTGGAAGGAAAAATCCCTGCTAAAGAAGAAGGGAATGTTTGCCTCCATTGTCACACACTGATCCATGCTCTTCAGCTGAAATTACAGCCTTGCAAGACCAAATGCCTGGATTAAAAACTTTATTCATATGGATTGCAATGGGAGCATGGCAGGGGCAGGACCTCTGGGTTCCCAAGCTGAGGGAGATGTGAAAAAGCAGCGTCAGCTTTTCTAATCCTTTGGCCCACAGTCACAGCCCCCAGTGCTAAGGACAGACACACACACCTGTATCACCCCCTGGATGTCTGCATACCCTCCTGAATGGGTCAATGGAGAAGAAAAATACCCCAGGAAAGTTTGCATCAAAGCCAGGTTGTTGTCTTTTATTAAGACAGTAATATTTCACTGGGATCAGATGACCCTAATATATAGTGTGGGAGGTCCAACACACTAAAAATAAAGGGAAAATTGTTCAGTGCTAACAGGAAAGTCATGCTGATTTTACCACTGCTGACAAAAATAGATTCAATTTTAGTTCGCTGGATGCCTCTGCTAATTTTTGACCCCTGATTATATTTCTTGATGGAAAAAAACCCCACCTTTGAATGAAACATTTTCATTTAATGTTCACTCATGTTATGGTCCTTCTGTGTAACTGTTCTGTTCAATTCTGACTTTGAAAAGAAAAAAATAACCCTATCTGATGAATCCATAGGCAAAGGGTTTTGGTAGGTTCTTTATTACAGAGAAAAATTAGAGTGAAATGGGCATGTATTTGACTAAATCTTTGATTTAATAGGAATACAAACAACAGACTCCTGATTTGTACTATTCAGATAAAACAGTGAAAAAATCCCCTTCTCACACTTTATGAGAGACTTTTCTCTTTCAGAAACAACCAGCAAGAGAGAGCTGACAACACGTCACATGGAGGGTAGGTCATCTCTGTAATTCTGTGTCTGGAATGTATTAAATTGAGAACAATTTATGCTCAGAAAAATAAGCTACAGAAATGGGAATTTAAAGAAAGCTGATTGCCAGCCAATTCCCCTTGTTTAGGCTGAAATTCTCTAGGATTATTTTTTATTATTATACTGTATGTTGCTCAGTAGAATTTAGGAACAGCTGGGTATAAATACTAAAGCAATATTTTAATATTGATACTGTAATTATAATAATATCTAGAAATAAGTTCCCTTCTGACGACTCTGATCATGTAATGCCATGACACAGTCTAAGGAGCACCCTAAGCCACGAGTTTCTGGAGTAAAAAAATTTTTTTTGCAGAGTTTGTTCATCAAGGGACTGATGAAACACGGGCTGTGACTGCATCTGTGGAAGAAGGTCTGCAAAAAGCCCTGCTTTCAGCTCCCAAAAGCTGAGAGAATACAAGATGTTTGCTTTCTTTCTGCCCTTCTAAAGAGACTGATGTAAAAGTAGATGTAATGTTTTGGCAATGGAATTCAAGATTGAATGGGAAGGTGCAATTTTTCAATTTGTGCATGCAATGTGTTTACAGTAAGTTTCCCAAGGGCTGAGAATGAATGCTCTACAACAAAACCTGTTTTCATCAAAACAGCCTTTTTTCCCTGGGAACACAGGTTGAAGCAGGTGAGCTGTTTGGCAGAGATGCCCTCTGTGGGTGCCAACCACCGGACCCACAGCCAGTTGCCTATTTCTTGTCTTCAAAAGATGTTGAATTAATTAGGATCAAGCAGTAGCACGAGGAAATACCAAGCAATGAGCCACCAGTTTGGTGGCTTGTTTACTTGTAACACAGAGATCCAGGCTGAAACATCCTCAATCTGGTGCCTCCCTGGTGAGTCGAAACCATGAGACCTGGTGGTTCTTGTGACAGTCTTAATTTTTTTTATACTTTTTTTTTTTTTGCTACACTCAGTGGTTGAAACTGTTCTCTTGTCTGCATGGTGAGCACTGCAACACAAGAGGCCAGGGACAGAAGGAACCCAAAACACTTGGTATCTCTGGGAGGGGCTTGTAAGATATGAAACAGAGATGGAGACCAACCTTGGACCATTATGTACTTTAGCTGCTGCACTTTTGTTTTGTGGCTCCATCACAAGCAAAGCCACACTCTTGTTAAGAGAGGAGTGGCTTCAGAGGTGTTTGGCAAAGTGGACTGCAGGTGCTGGTCCACAGCTGGCTCAATAGAAGGCCAATGGCACCTTGGCCTGTGTCAGCAGTAGCGTGACCAGCAGGACCAGGGCAGTGATCATCCCTCGGCATCATGAGGCTGCACCTCAAGTGCTGTGCTCAGCTGTGGGCCCCTCATTCAGAAAGGACACTGAGGTGCTGGAGCATGTCCAGAGAAGGGCAACAAGGCTCATGGAAGGACTAGAGAACATGAACATGTCTTCTGAGGAGCGGCTGAGGCAGATGGGTTTGTTTAGTCTCGAGAAGAGGAGGCTCAGGGGGCCCTCACTGCTCTCTACAACCACCTGACAGAAGGGTGAAGTGAGGTGGGGGTTGGTCTCTTGTGCTGTGCCTGCAGTGAAACAATCAGAAGAAACAGCCTTCAGGTGAGACAGGGGAGATTCAGATTAGATATAAGAAAGAATTTTTTCACTGTTTGGGTGTTCAGGTATCGGAATGGGCTGAGCAGGGAGGTGGTGGAGTCACCATCCCTGGAGGTGGCTAAGAGGTGTCTGGACCTGGTGCTGGGTAATGTGGTTTAGTGGTTTAGGGGTTACAGGGGCAGTGCTGGGCTGACAGTTGGACTGGGTGATCTGAAGGTCTCTTCCAGCCTTGACAATTCCATGATTCTCTGTTCAGAGACTCCATATCTGCCAAGCACACAAGCAACAAGCACTGGATATGTGCAACCAGACCACTGCTTAACTCAGAAATTCACAGTGTGGTTTGGGTTGGAAGGGCCCTTAAAGCTCATCTCGTTCCAATCCCCCTGCTGTGGGCAGGGACACCTTCCACTAGACCAGGTTGTCTGGGGAGAGGTGGAAAGCTGGATTGTTTGAGAATTTAAGAACCTGGTTAAAAGCTGTAGTGTGCTCCTCTGTGTGAGCCACTGCCCTAAACATGAATCTGGAAAAATGAAAACCACATGGAACTCGTTTTTTTTTTAAGAAACAATGTTTCTGACATTTAAAGGTTTGTGGGTTTATTTGGTTTTTATTTTTTTAAATAGCAGTGCATGCACAAGTCTATAGGTACCAGAAGAGGCTTTATGCTAAATGTAAGTGCTGGCTGCTCCTTCATATCCTTCCTGTATTATCAAAGTAGTTTTCTACCAGATATTTTTCATCCTAGCAACATCTCCAGTGTTGATTCATATTTTTCTATCTGCTTCTGGAAGACTTTGCGATAGAAAACAGAACTCCTGAAGAAGTGAGAGAACCTGTATTTGCACTTGTGTTGCAATATTTTACTCCCTAAAAAAACTACACGTGCTCTCTAATGAGGCATAGTCCATCAAAAGGCTCCGCGTATTGCCAAGGAATAAAAACCTGTATCAGGAATTTTAGAAAGCTGGAAACAACATAGATAATGTATCTAACCAGTCTTTGATGGAAACATTTTGAGAACTACTTACTCTTTAACCAGTTGTCTCCCCATTTAAGCCCAAAGAAACTTCAACATTGCCAACTGTGGGAGCTGCATTAAACCATAGTTAAGTACCACTGACAAACTCATTCAAAGGCAAAGTTCTTCTTCACATCACAACATTCTGACAACACAGAAAAGGACGTGGAGATGATTTTTTGGATCACTTCATAGCTATGTTTATAATTTATCAAAAGGCAGCTGACAAATGAAAAACATTTTATCAGATAAAGAAATAAATTAGAGGTTAGGGAGGTATTTGGACTTAGAACTGCGCATCCATACCTGACTTTCAGTGCAGGTAAACACAAGATGTTCACAGGGAACTTGGCATCCTTCTGTGCACAACACTGGGATTCCAGACCTAATCCTGTTTAATCTATTTGTCTGACAAATTGACTTAATATTGAATTTCCCAATTCAGCCATATTTATGCTGCTTCATTCATAGAATCATAGAATCCTATGTTAGTGCAATGTACATTATTTGCATGCAATGAGATTATTTTATCAGTATCTCTTTGTCTATAACAATCAATACACCACTGAGAAAAATAGGCAAATGTCTATCCATAATATGTCTGGAATACCTTCTCTTCAGAAAAAGCTTTTCTCAGCAATCTGACTATTCATAGCTGTGCTGGCAGTGTGTTTCCTAAGTTTATATTTTCTATTTTCAACAGTGGTTTCTTTTGAGCCCCATGACATAGTCTTGGAGACTGCCAAAGCCAGAGGTAAGAGTCTGATTAAACTTTTATTGACAACTTTGGCAGTCTTGACTTCAGGTGAAGATGTATTTTCATTTATGAAGCTCTGTGGTGCAGTCAAAAATCTGCAGCACAGGATTTCTGAATAACACCTCTACTACTTCTGCTGACTTGCACATCCTTCAGCAAAACACTTTGCTTCTCCTAATTACCATCTCTATAAATCCAGGCTGTTTGGTTACGCTTTATAATGCTTTAAGTAAAAGTAATTTCAGAAATGCATGACAGAAATTCAGCAGGCAGGTCACTATCACGATGCCTCTGTTTTTTGTATGGTTACCACAAAGGCCCACAGAGGCACAGTTCCTGCTCCCCCCCATACCCTCAATAAAAGGTCAGTGACCCTCAGTTTTCCTCTTTCTTTGACTGACACAGCAATTCTTCATCTAAAAGCATCACAGTTATGTTACCATACCCTGTGCATGGTAACAACAGGGCTGCCAGAGAATCAAATTTAGATCAGGGTCAGATAGCAGATACACAAACAATAAAACCTGGCTGAGAAGCATTAGCTGTTCCTTGCCTCCAGCCACTCATTTGCACTCCTCATCCAAGTATTTCTGAAAGCCTCTTCACATAAGATTTTATGATATAATGGTTGTTTCTGCAAATTACATTCACAGCATCTGCTGCCAGAGGGTTCATTTTGATTTTGCCTCCTCCTTTATTATAGATAATTTCATGGAACTCCTTCCCAGCCTACAACCTGTTTCAGCTTTTGCAGGTGTCCATGCTTCAAGCACAGCCTCACCAGTAGGTATAGCTGGAAATGGAGCACTTTGGTACATCTGGAAGTTTCCTGTGGCCCCTTACGTGTAGAAAGGGTTATCCAGGAAGGCTGAAATCCACCAGAGAAATGTCAGGGAAAACTGCATATGGAGAGTAGAAAGCAGTCATTTTTTGTCTCTGATTACACTGTCTGAACAATATCCCTGTCTCCACCTCAATGAATTTGGCATTGCTGTACTAAGCACTGGTCAAAATCACTAAATGCTCTCCTACGTTAACTTGAACGTATCAGAAAATCTGTGTATTGTGTTGCAGGTCTGCATGGCTCCCAGAAGATTATTTGTGATACCTATTCTTAGCTAAGCACAGAATTTCCCAAACTCTGGTTTTATTTTTTACATCCAGCAGGAATCACTTTACTTTCAACATTCCACTGCCAAAAAAAGTGGCATAAAATGTGCACCGTGCTGTGCTATCAAACCCAGGGTGTGACTACTGATCTCTTTCTGCCACCTTTCATGGGCTTTGCTGTGTTCTTAGCAGTACTTTAATTTCTTTTAATCTATTCTCTTATCCTGTGACAGGTTATTTTCAACACATACTAAAACCAGAACATCAGAGGAACAAGTTTAATGAATTTGAGTTTAGTCCAATTAATAAATTCAGCCAAAGAATTCAAAAGGAAAGCTTTAAAAATATGAAAATACATGTCTATTAGTATTTTCAAAGTATTTATTTTGTGAAATGCCACATTGTTCACATTGACATTTAGAAAAATGAAGCCATTTGATAAGTGTTTTCATTTAGAAATTACTTTATATGAAAGAAGGTTTTAAAAGAAAGAAAAAATATTTTAAGTACCTCCAAATTCAACAAAACGTTCCTGATCAACAATAAAGTGTCAGATAATCTAAAAACAAATACCAATTTAGTTTTTAGGATAAAGAATCTCCTGCAAACAATTATTTGTTGACTTACTTCCCCCTCAATATTTCCTTGTGGTTACAACCCAGTAAATCCTTCAGTCACCCAGCTCTGCATCATTCAAATAATTTTCTCCTTTCATTGATGTTACTCTCAGTTTTAGAAACTTCAGGTGAACAGACACTTTTTAGAAGAAATTTATTCAGAAAATGACATCTCAAGACATTTCATGTGTACTTTATCTCTCAAAACAGCTGACACAATTTTCAGCACCTGGCACAGCTGTCTGTCTCAGTAAATAAAAAATTTAAAGAAAACCAATTAGCAGTTAAACTGACCATAGTTAACCACTGTCCTTTCTTCTGAAAGGCAAGAGATGTGAATAAATGACCAGTGTGGATAGTCTGCTTTTCCAATTTTCCTTTTGGATGTTCTTTCTCTATGACCATCAATTCACACTAGTTCTGCCTGAGGACTTTACTCTCACCAGCTATCTAAAATTAAAATCTTGCTGTTTATTTTCTATGTCTTCTTCTTTTCTGCTTATTCAGAAGAAGACAGATTTATGGAAGGTGTGGTCCCAATGGAAGAGATAACCACCTCCCCAGCCTTATTCCCAGGAGACAGTAACTCAATGCAAGTCAAAATTATCCCCACCGAGAAGATTCCTGCAGGCACACCTGCAAGGACAAAAGGAAAAGGCAAGTGAAAAATGAGTGACACCTTTTCTAATTCATAGCATTCCCCTATTCCTGTTCACAGCTGTCTGAAGAGTCGGCTTTTTTCGTGGATATGTAGAATAACACTATTTTGTCCCTAAATCTAGAGGTTACATACAATACAGGATGCATAACACTGACTGCCCTGGAAAGGGCAACAACTTCCAGCTGACCAGGAAAATTCAACTATTAATGAACAGCCTCCCACTATGAATTAACCGATTTTAGAAGACTGCTGGTTGATAATAGTTCAGAATATGCACTTTTGGACAGACCGCTGAAAGAAGAGTTTATTCTACTACCTTCACAAGTCTAATCTTTGCATTTGTCTTCTCCAGAGACAAGCCCTGCAAGAGATGGCCTGAGCATAGCTTCCTCTGGAATAGCTCTGGACCTGGGACTGTCTGACAGAAGACCTGCAGGAAAAGGTAAATAAAGGGTTTTTTCCCCATTACCTCTGATGAAATATTCAGTTACCTCTATATTAAAAGCAGGTATGTATTACATATAAAGGTTATAGTTATTTTAAACCATATATATTGGTATTTAGAACAAGAGGTGCAGACATCTGCAAGAGCTTCCATCACTTTAGCCTCTTCTGCCAATTAGCTATCAGTAACACAAAAATTGCTTATTAGTAGCTTATAAGTACATTTTTCCACATAGTGCAGTACCTAAAATGAGCTCAGGGAATGTTTCCCTCCGCTCTTGTTTGCACAAAGTAATTTAATCATGTCTTTAAGTTACTTTGTTTTACTAGCAGCAGCAGCAGCAGCAGCAGCAGCAATAATAGGAAATTCCCTGCTCTTCATTCCAACCTTTTGCCAAAGTCTTGCCTGTCAGACTTTTTCTCACCATTTCTGATTCTGTTCCAATTCCTGCTCAGAGATCCCAGAGATCCCAAGACATTTCAGACCTGTCATAGCTATAAATCCACTCTCAAGGACTGTCCCATCCATCTTGTTAGGCTTCCCAATGGAGAGAAGCAGCCCTGGAACTGGAAAAGAACAAACATGAAGAATCAACCCCACCTCTCACCAAACTGGAAAATTTGATTTTAAACTACCAGCTTTCAGAGAGCACAGATAAATGCATGAACCTGTGGTTCATTCTGTGAATTAACATGAATGAGTCAAGACCCAAGCAGGCACATGTGCAAATTTCCTGTTGGAGACAGTAATCCAGGACTGACCCTGGCAGAAGCAGGGAATCAGTCTAGAGCTGCAGAGGGGAAGATGGGATTACTCGAAGGAGAAAGGAGGATGCAGACTGAACAGAAGCCCTCCCTCCTTCTCCTGCAATCCAACCATCAGCCCCTTCCATCTGTTCCCTGGCAAAGTTCCAGAAGAGGCCCCCTTGATGTCTTTTTCCTCATCTGGAACACTGTGTTCTTTCAAATCTTATGAATAATTCCCACAATATCAGTTCTTCCTGAGTGGGGGAGCCACAGGGACATTAGTGATGCCAAAACCTCAGCAGCACAACAGCTATTACTATTAACAGATCACTCCTGCATTTGGTCTAAGGGCACCAAGCTCAAAATGGACTGTATTTCAAATGAAAACACAAAAAATATTGTTTCCTCCAGCAAAACATGGTCATTGCCCAGCTACCACTGTGGAAGCACAAGAGGTTAGGACTGTATTTTCTGAATTACCAAGACAGAAACCACTGAATACTCAGCTGGGTTTGAATATTCCAAAAAAAAAAAAAAAAAAAAAAAATTAGCTATGAAAGATTACAAAGGACTGCAAAGTATTCTCATTGCAATCCAATTTGACTTGTATGTTCTATCTTCATAGGGATTTCTCTCCATTTTAAGTATTGCCTTGCCCTGCTGTTGTCTTGCTCAGTCAGCAGTATTCTAAGAGCCATAATTCATGGACTGAAGTGGTAATTTAGAGATGGTAAAATGTTGTCTTTCAAAGTTTCTGATAGCTCTGGAAACATTTCTATCTTCACAAGAGAACCCTCAACCAATGGAAACGTGATGTATCAAATAACATCTTTGCTTTGTAGTGTGCGAGCGACTGACCTTTCTGCAAGAGAGAGGACGTGGAAGAGTGAAGAGGGAGCTGCCCCAGCTTGGAGAAATGCTGTTCTGTTTAACTGAGAGATGCCCAGAGGAATTTGAGTCTTATGGCTGCTATTGTGGCCAAGAGGGAAGAGGTCATCCCACCGATGCACTGGACAGGTGTGGGCTCCTCTGTATGTGCCATTAACTGTGGGTGTTATTGGGGTGCCCATGGACCAAGAAAGATCAGTACATCATTTTTTGGGCATTGTATAGCTATGTATCAGTAGTCAGGTTGCATTTTGGGGAAAAAAATCCACTTAAATAAATAAAACATGAAATAATCTAATGTGACTAAACCACATTCTATTGATGCATCAGTGTTTTGGAGAGGACTTACTAACTTAGTTAAAATAAGAAAGGAGAATGATGGGAGGTAAGCAGAGCAGGAGGAGGAGTACATCAAATGGATAAGGGTCACTGTGAAACTTGGCTAAGAGGTGGCTTGAAAAGTGATTTATGAAGAGAAGAATTAACATCCACTCAGGGCAAACTGTCCTCCAGAAGGGAGCAGAGCTGGAGCAAGTCCTGTCAGAGTTGCAGCCAAGAGCCAGCATGGCTGACAATGAGGGGCAATGTAGAGAATTCCACAAAACAAAAGCTCTGAGAGCGTTGTATTTACAGCTAAAAATCTCTCCCTCTGTGGAAGGTTTTAACAGCTGGGGCACATCAGATCTAAGTATAGCAAACACCTTTTTCCTGCACTCACACACAGATAAAACTGCCTACCCATGAAAAATTGGACTAGATGACAAATAATTGTGAGCACTCTAGTATTCAGGAAGAGTGACTATTTTCCATTTGCTTCTACTGCTTATTTCAGATGCTGCTTCTCTCATCACTGCTGTATGGAGCAAGTTAAGAAACTTGGATGTCATGCAGAAAGAAATTTGAGGTCTGAAGTTGTATGTTTTGATCACATGCCAAAATGTAAGTTTGTGTTAGAGGAAATTCTCATGTCCTGATGACAGTGTATCAGCATGATAAACTGAATGACACTATGACAGAGCTGCTAGAGCTGAGTATGGAGACAGAAATATTTAGCTTACAAAAAATTAGCAATGTTTACTATAAACTTGAGCTTTTTCCCTAGTTGAGACAAAGGTTATTACACTGCTGTGTATGATGTGACCAGGTCAGGCCAAGAAAATTACAGACATTTTATAATTGCAGACAGAAGTCAGCTATTTGTGTCTTTACATTCACAAATTCAACTAAAGCCAGAAGAACCTTCCACTGCCCAGCACCTTGGTGCCAGGCTTTTGTTTAGGTAATTAATGGTGACTTTGGAAACTAAAATTCATGGCAGATTTGAAAATTTTACTTTCAAAAGCTCATCTACCTGTGGCAAATTACACATTAACTGATTTTAACAAACATTAATTTTGAAATTAATCAAACATTAATTGCGAAACTTCTCTTTCAGGCATTGGCTGGAGCACATGTGAGAAGCTCCTCTGTGCCTGCAGCGAGGCTGCAGCCAAGTGCATGGCTTCTGCCTTCTTCAACGAGAGCCTGAAGCTTCCCCATGGGCAGGAGTGCCAAGAGGAGGTCTCCTGCCAAGGTGACCCTGCTGAAAGGCCTCCAACAGGCACAGAAATAGGCACAGGGGGTTCCAGCTCCGAGGAGAGCAGTGAGGAGGAAGGTGCCCTGCGGAGCGCATTCCGAAGAGCCAAGAGAGGGACACAGCATCCCATCGGGAACTCCAGAGCTGGGGGGCAGGAGGGCAGATAATCACCCACCCCCAGGGTTGGGGAAGGGGCATGCCAGCAGTCAGCCACTGAGTACCTGCCTCCTTATCCTCCACAGGCTGCCTCACACTCTCCAGTACACAAATGACGTATCATAGACTAGGATTAGGTGTTAGGCTGTACTAACTCCTTACTGTAGGGAAGTCAGAACTATGGACCATCTATCTAGGTCAGATATTACCTTAAATAATTATTTGACAGTATTCTGTGTGATTTCACTTGATTTCTATGTAAAACCTGTTATGATCAGACTGATTTTTGTTAACTGTGCACTTGGTTCAGACTGGATCTTAGTGATGGTGGCCAAGTATTTCAGGTTTTTAATTAAATCAGCCTGCAACTACTCCAACTCCTTTTGCAGACATTCTTACTTTACTGAGCTTAGCAGGCAACACGCAGAAGAAAAGCTAAAGTAATTACATGAAAATGAGTTCCTTCTTTCATTCCTGTCTATAGCAACATGTGACTCCCTTCTGAAGGCAACAGAAGATCCAAAGTGCTGGACAGACCCTCCTCTTAGAGAAGCCTCTTGCCTTCCTGGGGCACAAGTTAAGGACATGACCAGGAAACTTCCCAGCCTGGTACAGCCCTGACTGCTACTCGTTATTGCTCTTCCATGTCGGGACAATGAAATCACAACGTGCAGTCCAAGGGTGATCAAAAGAGACTTCAGCACCTTGGAATAGCTGATCAGGAAATGTGAAGCACAGGTCTTTTTTTCCCCTATCCTTTCAGAAACAGACAGACCCAGTCTATCAATAGCTGTCCCCATGCCTGGTGGGTGTCACAGCCAGAATTTGGGGTTTTTTCATAATGGGATGATCAGCACAACACCAGACCTGTTTGCATCAGATGGGATCCATATCTCTCACAGGGGCAAGAGGGTCTTTGCTCATGAGGTATCAGGGCTGACAGGCTTTAAAACAGACTTGAAGGGAGAGAGGGGTAATATCAGGCCATGACAAACCTTTAAAAATCCCTTCCAACCAAACCCATTCTATGATTCTATGACTCACCAACATTTCCTAGAACAAAAAATGTTGCTACAAACTTCCCAGTGATTCAGCTGCACTGAAAGGTCTGGATTTCTTCTCCATCATCTTGGAGATGATGAGACATCAAAGTTCAGGGCTGAACTTTGTCACCAAAGTATTCCTTACAGAACAATGACTGTATCCTCATGTTGGATGCAGAGATGCCACCTGTATTCTTCCAGATCCTGCAGCATTCACTAAACCCCAGCATCTGATCCTGTGCAAACTGAACGGTGTGAGAACAGCAGGTGAAAAAGCCTGCGAACATTCTTGGAAGAGCAATTTATATTCTATAAACTTCTGGCTGGTGATATTCCCCCCTTCAGCATTTTTTCTACATTAAAAGTGCAAAGGATTAGTACAGTGCAAAAAAAAAAACCCACAAAACCCTAAACAAACAAACAAAAAACCAAACATCACCACCCCCAAGTGCAAACAAACAAAACAATCCCACCACACAAACTCCCAAAATAAACCCCAAAGGGGTTTAGTCACGTGAATCCCTCTGGATCCCAGTGGCTACGCCATCAGCACTACTGAAAAAAAACAACAGAACAAAAAGACATTTGTTAAGGGAAAGCAGAGAGGTCAGCTAAGTGATGCGAGAAGTTCTATTTCCAGACAAGATTTTAATTAACTCCCCCCTTATGCTGTACAGAAAAAGGACATCTCAGTACTGAAGCAAAATGCTAAAACTGCAAAATGCCCATTTTTGTCTTATGCTGAGGATGAGATTTGCATTACACTGCAACTTTTATCAGCCTTTTATTATAGGGATGAAAAGTTATTTTACATTTCACAGCATTTATAAATAAATATTGCAATGAGAAAGTGAGATAGATAATGAGCTAAAATGGGGAAAACTGGCCTATAAACAGGTGAGTGCACTGCAGAGTAACAGTAACACCAGCTCATCTCTCAAAGAGCAGTGCTGCTGCTCTGAACACTGCACCTTAAAATAAACCCCCAGTCCTTTCTGCTAATTATTACTACCTTCATGATTATGCAAACATTCACTCAATGCTGAATCTTCTGACTGCAGAGATAGGGATGGATCATTTGATCAATCAGGTAAAAGAGAAATAACAAAATAAATATGCTGTTATTCAGGCAATGTTGTCATTAATTCCTTTGCGCTTTTTTCCCAAGTATCTCTTATTTCAGGAAGAATTTAATGTGCAAGTTGTGCCCTAATTACCACCAAATGAATTGTGTTGATAAAGAGAAGTATTAAATAATCTAGTTATGATTAGCTATTTATTTGTAATCAGAGAGCAGAGCTAAAATATTAAAAAAATGACAAGATGATCAAAAAGAAACATTTAGCATAGCTTTTTCCTTTCTTCTCTCATTCTCATAGTCACTTTACACTATATTTTTCACAGATTTGGGGCACAGATGGCCAACACCTAGCTGTTACCCAAAAGCAAACAACTAATTTATTAACTACTGATCTAAAAATATTTCCTCCTTCAGTATTTTAACTTTTTAAGCACTGAATTCTTTGCCTGTCCCATGGGCAGGGACACTTTTTATTAGACCAGGCTGCTCAAAGCCCCTTCCAACCTGGCCATAAACACTTCCAGGGATGGGGCATCCACAGCTTCTCCGGGCAGCCTGTTTCAGTGCCTCACCACCTCCACAGGAAATTTCTTCCTAATATCTAACCTAAACCTACTATTTCAGTTTGTATCCATTTGTCCATTTGTCTTATCACATGCCCTTGTCCAAAGTCCCTCTTCAGCTCTCCTGAATCCCCTTTAGGTACTACAAAGTGCTATAAGGTCTCCCTAGAAACAGGGGAAATCGTGTTCCTCCAGGATGAACAGCCCCAACTCAGCCTGTCTCCATAGCAGAGATGCTCCAGCTCCTTGATAAACTTTGTGACCTCCTCTGGACAAGTCAACTTTTTTCTTGTTTTGGGGGCTCCAGAGCTGGATCCAGTACCCCAGGTGGGGGTAGAGGGGGACAACCCCCTCCCTCACAATGGCAGAGTAGAGGGGGACAACCCCCTCCCGCATGTGCTGCCCACGCAGCTTTGGGTGCAGCGCAGGACAAGTTTAGTTTCTGGGCTGCCAGAGAACATTGCTGGGTCAGGCTGAGCTTCTCACCCACCAACACCCCCAAGTCCTTCCCAGGGCTGCTCTCAATCTCATTCTCAATCTCATTCTTCTCCCAGCCTGTGTTTGTGCTTGGGATTGCCCTGAACCCAGTGCAGGACGTTACAATTGGCCTTGTTGAACCTCATGAGATTCCCACAGCCCCACTTTCCAAGCCTGTCCAGGTTTAATAGTAAATAAATGCAGTAGTTTAATAATGATGCAATGCTGTAGTATCTGCAGAACAAAATGGGTGTGTAAACTGAGGGCTATTTTAAATGCTAAAAAATTAGTAATTGACATCTAAATTGTGAGCAGTAAAAATTAACTGACACCTTAGAAAACATTGATTTTAAATTTTGGTTAATTTTATTGCTTAAATATAGATTGCACAGTGTGTTCTTACATTTACTGAAACTGGTTCATTACGTACAGTACAGAATATATGACCATTGGAACAAAAGACAAATTAGCCCTACTCTGATTTTGGACAACAGGCTATTTCTACCTTTTAAAATTACCATGGATTTAATTTATCTTAAAGTGAACCACTACCAAAAGCTATATTATTTTTCAAAATGACATAATAGGAAAGAGAACCCCAAGCAACAGCTGGAATACATTTAAACTGGGTACCAATTATAACCATTATGACAGTGCTCAGTGTGCTGCAGATAATGCAGGGCAACTTTGCATAAGGAGCTTTTAAGTTCTGCAGCTTGTCTAAAGGATGTAAAGAGATAAGTGAAACAAAGCAGCTTTGTACTGTACAGCAAACAGCATTCTTAATTCTTTTGGTTTCATTCATTAGCTCATGTAATGATAGCTACCAAAACAATACATTTTACAGTCACTCCCATCTCCCACATGTTTAGAAAGGCCAGAGTGAACCAATTATCAACTTACAGACTCCCTGAATTTCCATAAAGAAAGAAATTGAACAACACGTGAATACAGTGTTACAAACTCTTCACTCCCTGCACTACACCTGCACAACACCTGCATGTCCCAAACTGAACACTGGAAACATGGAAACCTAGCATCACTATAAAGGAAAAATACTTCATTAACAGAACAGAAGATGAAATGCTGAATCTAGTTTTTTCACATGCAGCATTCATGCAACAGAATTCAATCACAGAAACAATCCTGTATTTACAGCACAGTCTCCATACTGCACAAGTGCAAACAGAAGTACATTCTTTATTACTTAGACTCTTATTTTCTTCTTGTACAAAAGTGCTGAGTGATATTCTTAAAAAAATGACAGAGTGGGTAGGTGTTTTACATTGTATCCCTATGTTGGATTTACTTTTTAAAAAATTACACTCTTTATATAGGCCAAAAAACTATTAGTCTTACCTTAAAAAAAAAGAAAAAAAAAAAAAAGTGAAAACTAAAAGCTAGAGTCCTATTTATGTGTAGACTGTGGTCTGATCAGGCTGATACGCTGCAGCAGTAAAAATCACAACGGAATGCTGTAGATAAGGGGCTGTTTCGTCATCCACTAACAGCTGTGATTGCACTGTTAAACTGAAAAGAAGGTCTCAATTACCTTTTGAGCTTTGTGAATGCCTTCTGAAAGTCTCAGCATGTCATCTCATAGGTTTAAGTAGCTGATACTTCTCTGATGTCATGCCACATCAGGCTTCTAAATGTAGTCCAGTAGAATACTGAACTACAGTTCAAAAAACTTAAAATCCTTTTTACAGTGGGTTTGCAAATGCTCCAGTCAGCAAATTAGCAGGGCTAATTACCCTTCAGATCTTGGGTTATGCAATCAAAGATTAATTTAGGTTGGGACTTCTGAAAGTCATCTAAACCAAGCTCCTGCTCAAAGCAGGGCTAACTGAAGTTAGGTTACTTTGTTCATGTTCATTGTTCATCCAAACCACTAAATTAAATGTCTACATTTACTATAGATATTTGAGAGCATTCATTCATGTCTGTGCTGCCCCAGATTCAGACAGACTGAGGGACTTCAAAGGTATTATTCATGGCATCAATGAATGCTGGTTTTCTTTTTTTGCCTGCAGAATTTAGTGAGTCTCAAAGAGAGCCCTGACAATTATCATTAAATGTCTGTGATTTACTCTGTCAGTTTTACTTTATTTACATTTGATTAGTATATGCTCAGATACATAAACCTATGAAAGTTACCTTAAAGGTTTGAGAAATGAAACAAAAACAAACACAGAGATGCATCTCTCAAAATGCTTTTGCTTGAAAATATAGGTAATAAATTCTTGATCTTTAAATGGTTTCATTGAGTTTTCTTTCAATTTCTAAAATATCACTAAAAAGCTGTTATAAACTACAGAGAAATGTCTCACAGAATATAGTTTCAGTATTTATGATTAAAATGCCCTCAGTATATTTTCTGCTATACTAAATATATCTCTCCTGTATTTATACTAAAGCAGACAGTAAAATACTACAGTGTTTTCAAAAGTACAGTCTGTAAACCATACATCTTAAGACATGAAATATATTGCACAATTCCGTGCTTCAAGAGGAGGTTTCTCCTCTCTTATGCAAAGATTAAATTTAACTTTTCGCAAGAGACACAGGACATATACTGGATGTATCTATCTAAAAAGCATGTTATGTGATGCATCAAAATATACTTAACAAGTGTCCATTAATTCATTCACTGTATTTGAACACATGTAAGGTATTGGGTTCTTTCCATATGTTCCAAACCAAACAAGCTGAGTAGCTATGACTGCATGAACAAGAGGGAGCTCACGGAGTGCTCCACTTGTTACACTGAATGAGATGAAGCAAGTCAAAAGCATTCTAGTTCAACATAGAATTGAGGTGGAGAGGAGTAAAAAAAAAAACCAAAAAACCAAAAACCAATCAACCAAAAAAAAATCAAACCAAAACACAAAAAACCTTTAATAGGTTTTTCAGTTACAATATCTCAAATTAAAGGAATTTAAAGCAATACAAATTCCTAAAGTAACTGAAATATTTACCTATATGGCTAGACAAGTTTTAAATCTGAGTTTTACAGGTACTCAAAGATGAAAATGAAGAAACATGATCTGTGAAAAACCTAACTTAAAATATAGTACAGAATAAAGCAATTCAAGACAGTTTCATGAATTTGGCTAAAGTAATCTGTATTTGGCTCATCTCCATCATTGTATTAAAGTTAGATACAATAAACAATAAAATCTGAAAACTCATCTTGTTCTTTCTATTGTACTCTACTCTAAATAATGTCCAGCAGACTTCAGAAGACACTTAATACACACAAAGATCTGGAAACTTCATCTCATAGACTGGAACAGAATGGTAATGAGCATGTCCAGCAGTAATGGTCATCGTTCCTGAGGGGCTAGGCGGAGGACTGTGTGAGAAGCACAACCAATACACAGAATTTATAGTTACATGGATTGCTTTTTTATAACTTTACATACTAATAGTTGAGAAACAAGAGAAAACTACCCCCCCCCATATATATATAGTATACCATAAAATAATAAAATACCAACAGCATTTTATCCTAGTCCTGAAATTCTAATGAAATTATTATGCCCTGAGGATTTTTATATTCTTGTCTATATCATCAATTTCACTGATGTTACAGAACTATCCAAATGCATCTTACTGCTAATAAATACTATTTATCCTGCATAATGATGTGCACAACTCTCTGCAATAACATCATGTACTACTTGGGGTACTCAATATCTGATTACTTTCTCAACCAGATGCAGCAATGGGAAAACAAGAACATCCTGCCATACTACCGATAGACACAGAGATACTGTAAGACACAAGGACACGGTTTCTGGATATTCTCCAGTATCAGGAAGATTCAAAGTAGTAAGAAAATCAAAGTGATGAAAAGTACTCTTTTTCAGTGTGATGGTTTTGGCCTGGATAATTTTTTTTTTTACTGTAGCTAGTATAGGGCTGCATTTTGCATTTTGGATTTGTGCTGGAAACAGTGCTGATAACAGAGGGATGTCTCTGTTACTGCTGAGCACAGCTTACAGCATGTCAAGGTCTTTTCTGCTCCTCACACTGCTGTGCCGATGGGTAGGCTGGAGGTGGACAAGAAGTTGGGAGGGGACACAGATGGGACAGCTGACCCCAGCAGACCCATGGGATACCCCTATCATATGGTGTCATGCTCAGCAGTAACAGCTTCAAGGAAAGAAGCAGGAAAAAAATGACATTCAGAGTGATGGTATTTGCCTTCGAAAAGAGCCCTGCTTTCCTGGAAATGGCAGAACACCTGCCTGCCCATGGGAAGTGAGTGAATCTCCTATTTTGCTTTGAGAGCATATGTGACTTGTGCTTTACCTATTGAACTGTTCTTATCTCAACCTATGGTTTTTCTTACTTTTACCCTTCCAATTCTCCTCCTCATCCCTCTGAGGAGGCTTAAGCCAGTGGCTACATGGGGCTGAAACGCCTCTCAGGGCTAAAACACAGCATTCAGTTAAGGTAATTGTTTTCTCCCTATTACATGTGTTTGAGATCACTATGACATAACCATCTGAAAATAGCCACAACTGCTTTATAAATCATTCTTCAGTCACAATATTTTTCTTGTACAAAGCCTTACCGGATGGTGAGTTCCAGTATCTGTGCCAGTCTATCATGAAGCAAGTTTGCCTAGGCAAAAAAAAAAATTAAAATTGAATTATCAACTCCTAGATATTGAACTGAGCTAAAATGGGTGTGCCAGGCCATACTCCGGTGAGTGTGTTCCACACTGCCACATGTAAATCTAGGCTACATTTCTTCTCAGTTTGTTTTCTCACTGCTGCAAGGATACTGAGCCTTAAAGATGCATTTGAGATTGTGCGAGCCTGTCCTGGAGTGCCAGGAATTATATAGCAAATTCTGCTGCTGCAGACAGGAGTTCAACAAACATGAAATACATTTAGTTGTTTAAAACATACAGTGGGTTAAATACTGCTCCAGTTATCCCAGAATAAAATAGGAATAGACTGTGAACTTGGATTTCAAAGATAGCAAGGAAAATACTAAGGTGAAGAATGCACAAGTTACCCATTACCTTCCAAATGGTCTAGGAACAAACAAAAACACACTTCTAATTACTGGGATCTCCCAACACTGACAGCAGTGGAGACAAAGAACTGAACTTCTAAAGAAGTAACAGCAGCAGTGACACAACAAATCACCTTCAGTCAGCACATGCCCACTAATGCCTACTGATAACCTCAGTGCTAACATTTTGCAGAAACTCACTTTGGTTTCACATTGAGCTGCAATTTCTTCAAACGGTGCTTTTTGGAACTTTTCAATCACAAGACGCCTTTTTTCCTTTTCCTGTTCTTCAAGTCCATTGTTATCTTAAAAGAATAATGAAAAACAAATAAAGACAAATGCAATCTTTGCCTATGAAGTATAAGGCAGATGTCCACTGCAGAAGCGAACGAGGACTGTGCTTGAAGTGATGCAACCATTCTCAAGTGAAATCTCATCTGGCATTGGTCCTAACGCAAAATGCAGATAAAATTTCAGGGAAATGGTTTGAGGACCCAATTTCCCCCCTTTGTTACTAAGTCTTTAATTACGAGTAACACCCAGGCTCCCTTTTGCTTTATTGCCTGCACTTCTCACTTTACTGCACACAGGTTCAGCTTCAAGGAGAAGAAACAAGGAAGTTCCCTCCCAGTATCATACTCACAGGTGGCCAGAGTTTTCGATCAGAATTTGGGAAAAGCCAGTTCAACCTCCACAGGCAGACTGAATGTACAAGCAGTTGGAACTTTCCAGCATATAATGAATTTAAGTACCTCAGGGATTAGGCACACTAGGAAGACTGTCAGATCAAATTGTTGTTTAGAATGTGCCGACTGTTTAAAACATCGATGTTATTCCATATTTTAAACAGGATTTTGGTGGACTGCACAGCATTAATTAGCAATTACTTAAAGTAATATGAAATAAGGAATCTGGATAATTCTGTGTTCTCACAGCCAGGTCACTTGTCAGAAAAATATTCTTTTAAAAAATCTTAGTGCTTTAAAGTCCACAATGTGTAATTTACAACCTATTTTTTGAATGCCCTGAAGATGTGAAAATCTTAATGCATAAAAAATACTCAAGTTACTTCATAAGTAATCACTCAATGTAACCTGAATATCACACATTTATAGCTTTGTCTATAAGGCAAATGTAATAGATGACAGGCATTTCCAGATGCTTTTCATTCATGCAGTCCCATTAACTTCAGAAAATGAATTCACTAACATTATCAAGATAAAATTTCAGAGATTCAGAAATAAATAACTGGAGTTTTAAATAAATTTACTAGCTGAAAAGAAACAAAAGTAAAATTTTATGTTATTCTGGCCTCTCTCCTTTTTTATTCAGCAATTCCATAGTAATTGAGAACTATGCTGCACAAACACAACTGTAATAAATCTTACCAATGGCTTTTTTCAAAGCTTCAAAGGTGATTTCTTCAGTATTATCAACCTAAACACAAAGAAAAAAAACTCCTTAATCATCACATATAACATATAAGCTTCTAAAAAATAAGGAATGTTATAAACACCGAAGGCCAAAGCAGCCAGAACTTTTCTGCCTTACAAGTCTCTAATAACTTTATTTGGACTTTCTGTGACAATCAACAGATCACTAATTAACATTTTTAAGTCACTGAAATTAGTGAGGAAATTTTTAACTAATGAGATCAAGGAAAACTTTCTAAATTCTAGTCAAGATGATCTACGGCAACAATACTTTATAAACGGATTTGGATTTTGGCAGAACACTCCTTTAGGTCAGGAATAAGCTGTAGTGTTCCTATACTGTAAAATCTCTGTAGTGGTTCTGAGACAGCTGCTGCCAATAACAGCAACTGCTTCCTTAGAGTAGCTAAAATAAGAGATGACAGTGGAGCGCAGAGTGGAAAATGGTTACTGCTTTAGGCTAACTTTGTACCATTATGGCTCCAAATAATTTGGTGCTTACATCATAAACACTGGAGTTAAAAGGGCTCTTCATAACAAGCTATGTCTAATGCACTGACAAAATTTATGCATCTAATGATATGAATATCCATTTGCTGCTGCAGATGTACTTCACCAGGAATTGCTTGGGGATGCAAAATGACCAAAGTGTTTCAATTCATTACAGACCTAGTTTCTATACCAGTAAATATATTTACAGTGAAGCCACTTGCATTAGGGGAGAATGTTTAGATGGCAGAACAGTGTTCACGTGAACATAACACGGTTTCTTGGCTTGAACTTCCCCACTTCAATCCTTCCAACATGTAAACAGGCAGCACTTTTATTTTTCCTAATAAACACTAACTGTTTACAATGGTCCAATATGATTTAAGATAAGAGATAAGGTAGCAAAAAGTTCCTTCATCCAGTTCAGAAGATTCTGAATTCTTTCAATTTTTTAATTCATTGGGTTGAATTACTGTTAAGGGATAAGAAAGTAGCTGTTTCCTTTTCACATGAGTGTTATTTCATGAGCTGCAAATGCATGCTTTTCTAAGAGGCTTTACTTCATAAGCACGTATTCTCTACCTCTGAATAAATAAAAATTAATAAATAAACAGTGAAACACTTTTTTTGTCAAATATTCGTAGATATGGGTACAGATCAAGAGTATTCAAGAGTATCAAGGTGAAATCACCATTTGTACAATTCACATTTGGTAAATGTAGTTGTTTATGGCTGCCTTTCATAGTTCTAGTTAACATCCACATTAGTTGCTGATATTACCCAGCATTATACTTGGTTATTAGTATCACAGAAGCACTGCCTGCATTTACAAGTGCTTTCACCTTATAAATGGAGATAACTATAGAAAACCCACTTTCTTGAACAGGATTCACCAACAGACTTGGCACCACAAAAAACTTTGAGTCCACTGACAGAAGAATTGCATTTATTTTGTATACAATAATAGCTATTTTATGGATAAACAGTCTTCTACTTCAGTGCAGAAATTATACCATACATCATTAATCCTGAAACTTCCATTAAGTAGGTAATCCTCCCAATCATAAAGCTTTATGCTCCTTTTTTTGCAGTTTAGCTCTGCTGACTATTATATATTGTTACACTTACTAATCTGCACAGCAAGAAAACCAGATTTCATTCACAGGTATGAAAGTGCAGTCAGCTAACTGGAAAATACTGTTTTCTGCTTTGCCTTGTAAACAAACCTCATAAAGCAAGTAAAGGAGGAATATTTAGCTCCTGTGTTTCTGTTTAATAAAATTCTTGTTTTTAAGAGACAAAAAGTAATTCATTATCCAAGACACTGGACCACATTAAGACCACATTAAGCTGAGAACCCATAAAAAGGCTTTATCTACAACCACTACATCCACTTCAAAGAGGTCTGTGTATCAATGCTTGACGTAACATCAGCATAACCTGAAATCTGAAATGGAAACTTCTCTCATTTAATTCTAGTTTCAAAAGAGTTGTTCAATTCCATGATTTTAAAATGCATGATTTTAAAAAAGAATACTAATGTTAAACAGCCCCAATCCTGTGGGGACCATTTAATTGCTTCAGAAAGGTAGAGGTCTGATTGTCTCACTGATTTTTCAAATACCTTTTTATTCCTTCTCCTGAACTTTTATCTGTATCCTTGCTAAAGCAAAAAGTGAACACGAAAGATCATCTGAGGTATCATCAGCACAAAGCAGAAAGGAATAATAATAGTAATAATAATGCAAAACACATCACTCTTGTCTACACTGAAGCATGCTCCTTTGCTAAAGCCTAATACTGAATTTTTAACTAACACTCAGCTTGACTAAGTCCACACATTTTGCTTCATGTCTCCAGGCAGTTTGTGCATGAAGATGCCAAAAGAATCATCTGTAACTCAGTACAAACCCCTCAATTTCAACAGCTAATCTCCACTGCAGCCAGCAGAAATCTAGTTAATAAAAATCAGCAGAACCTTGAAAAAGATTCAGCAGAAGTAGAAATTTATTTTAAGAAATACTTCAAATGAAGTGTCAAATGATGTGGGATAATTTTAATTATAATGTAGTCTTCCTAAGGGATAATTAACATCAGTGCCTGTACCCTACATATGAACTTTTTGTTGCTGCTTTATCCTTCCTGTGACTTTTAAGTGCTGCATGCTAAACTCTTCTGGAGGGGAACAGTGACACTGGTGCACACAGCCTGCCTAGTGTTTACCTGTCCCACTCAGGGATTCCAGGTCTCCCACTAGGCTTTTATCTCTCTAGGCTTGTAGCTTACAGTCCCGGGCTGTTGAACAAGTCTCTCAAATACTTTAAATGATACAGGAATACAGATGCTGAAATTTATTGTATCCCTCAAAAGGCAAAGAAAACATTTTAGAATATTTACTCACAAAATGCTAGTTGTTCAGCACGTAAATTACATGTATTTCAACCCCATATTCTGCAGTACTATCTGTAAAAACTGTAGTGACAAAATACTTGACTCTTTTATACAATAAGATCAGCAGGGTGTCTTTAACAACACATTTCTGCAAACACACAACTAAAAAAAATCCAACCCCCAAAGTATTTAACATTGCTAGAATAATCAGATATTCCACCTCCTGGCAAAACTTGACTTGCATTCCCCCTCCTTCCACTGCTTAAAAATAATCTGTGATTTTCATACCTTATCCTCTGTGTTGTTGCCAGGCAGAATATCCACCTGAAGAGATACTGTGTCCACAATACTCTTCCTCCTGGAGAGTCTGTCCTCATCTAGCACAAAAACAAATTATCTCATTTTTTGGGAAACACTTGAAACGTGATCAGTCAAATTTCTACCCATCAGATGCAGATTTTTTTCCATGTGCCCGTTTAACCCAAGATCATTTATTTTATCATTTGAATTGTGAAAAATGATCAGTTACTTCTCTAAATTACTAAATATGAAGAAAAATAACATTTTTATAGTCCCCTCCTCCTCTCATTCCAGATCTTTTCAACTTTCCCTTGAAAGTCCAGAATTTTAAAAACTGAGGTCTTATTCAAATGCATAATAAGTAACATAGCACATGATGATACATAGCTGCAACGTCCTTTACAAAAATCTGAACTTATTTTTTTTGCTTGTGAAATTAAAATATTAAGGTCTTAATTTTAAGATAGTCTGAAACAGAAAAGGGTTTCTTGGAAGATGATTTATTGACAGAAGAAACAAAGATTTCTGAATGGAAATGAACAACAATCCTTCCTTATTCCTGTTGCTACAAGTACCATATTCAGCAAGTCTAAGAATCTACTGGGTGAAAAAAATTCTCAATTTCTCACTTCCTCCAAATATTTTAGCAGGTCCAGCTGGCCTAAAAAGTTGTCAGAATAAGACCAACTGTGCTGATACTAAAAGAAGTACAACAATTTAATTAATTCATAAGAAGATTATGATCAAATGATCCATCAGTTGTTGGAATTTTCTTCTATGACTGCAGTCCTAAGACAATGCACCAGTAGCATTTTCTCATTTTTGACATTTAATACATTTACGTAAGATTTAAATGTACAGTAAAAATACATTTTAAGATGTCATGAGGATCTGACAAACAGAGACTTGAGTGGCCTGACTTTTGTGTATCTCATTTACAAAACCATAAATTGCAACGTCACAATTTAGGTCTTAGCCAAGATCTGGCTATCATTATTTGATGACTTGCACTACACATTTAGAACCACCTACAGGCACCTGATACTAAAAAAAGGAGAAGGACTGTAAAATTCCCCCTTGACAAGATAATTTATGCTGGTTCTTTTGCAACCTTTGTTTAAACCACTTCTAGCAAAGCAAAGTTCTTTTGCAGTGCAAATATTGAGCATGAACAAACAGAATTCATTCCAGCAGAGCTGAACATGTTCAGCTTTTAAAAACCAAGAAATAACTTTCAGAAGTCGCATAAATGAAATGTCATTTTAAGATCAAGAGGCAGTGAAAGAACAAGATTAGTGAAAAACACCTGAATCCTACTAATATTTGCCAGGTTCTCAGAGACCCTGAGCATTTGAAGCACCATTCTGAAGGATTTACTGAATTTTTAATCCCTGACGGCTCACTGGTACATGACTCAACACATTCCAAATCTGAGGAAACCACCTCAGCCCCCAGGAGAAAACACCGGAGAAAACCACATCTCTGCTGCCATCTTGCTGCTCTCTCTGTAACTGACACTCAAACACCAGAAGATACACATTTTAGGGACTACTTTGGATAGAATTCATTTTTTTAATGGATGCCTCACTGTATTTGCATGTGAAATATGCCCATATATCTCTAATTTCAACATATTAAGTGGGTAAAAAATGGTGAGAATTTCCATTTTTTTCTCTTACAAGATACAATGTTCATCCACACGCATAAAGGAGCCCAGGGGCTCAAGGACAGTGATGCAGCCCCAACATCCATTGCCCCAGCCCCTGCCAAGGCTGTCCCAGAAGCCTTGGCCCCATTGCCCAGGGACAGTGGGAGCAGCTCTCTGTGTCACCTCATTGACTGAGGCAGGATCCATCCCTTTTGACAAGGGGCAATGGCTTCAAACTAAAAGGGGGTAGATGTGCATTAGATATTAGGAAGAAATTCTTTCCTGTAAGGGTGGTGTGGCACTGGCACAGGCTGCTCAGAGAAGCTGTGGACGCCCCATCCCTGGCAGTGCTCAAGGCCAGGTCGGATGGGGCTTGGAACAACCTGCTCAGTGGAAGGTGTCCTTGCCCATGGCAGGGGGTTGGAACTAGATGACCTTTAAGGTCCCTCTTTTCCTGGGTGAGGGACTCTGTTCTTTGTGCAGTCATTATCCTGAATGGCCAGTGACTAAGATGAATTCTTTGAACATGTGAGAGCTTCTTCCAACTTTCTACAGGTTTTTGCAATGTCACTCAAAGAGGTAATTAGTACCATCACAAAAATGACACCTACAGCTCTACTACCTGCTCAGGAAAACAAAACAGGAAACTACCATTTTGTAGAGCACCAAATCATGAGTAAACACAACAGCAAACCTCACAGCAGCTAACATTGCTACAGGCATGTCAAGAAGAGAAACAAAAAAAAAGCATAAGGAAACACTAAGTCCACTAAGTACAACACAATTTCTGGCCTAAAAGTCTTTAGGCCTTCTAAAAGCATTTTTTGATTGCACATCCTATAGGGACACACCACAGGCAGGAGAGCAGGCTGACCTACAGCTCATTTTTACCTTTCGACTTGTGTTTGCATTTATGAGGTTTTTTGCCTGATGGAAATAGAGTTGAATTAAAAAAAAATATATATATATATATGTATAGACAAAAAATGATTGAAAGTATTTAAATTATTAGTTTTCTCCCTCCCCCAAGTAAGAAAGAGACAAATAAAACTTTGCAGATATGAATGTCTTTCAAGCTGTTAAGAAGTATAAAGACATGAAACAAAGATAGGATGACAAAGTTATGTCTGTAAGTCATTGTTAAGCATTATGTCACTGATATTTGGAAATAACAGAAATAATTAAGATGAAATATTTACTGACTTTTTAGGTTCAACCCTAGGTTTCACACAAATATATAAAAAATTGATCATTTTTTACTAATATTATTGATCTCTTTTGAAACACTACATTCCAACACTATAACATTAATAGCAGAAATGCAACATTTCATTGCAGCAAAAAATGAAAAGCTTAGGAATTCCAAAATATTCACTTGGTCCTGATTTAGTTAAATGAAAACCTTGGAAGCTCAGTATTCCACAGGATCAGAGATTAATGAACTTAACTAGCTATGGCAACAGTCAAGGAACAAGTTTTGGTTGCTGCTCTTTACAAAAAGATTACAAAATCCCCAAGCCCATCTGACTCACATATGTTAAGATTTAGGATTAAATATGGCAATTTCTCATCACCTGCAGAGGCAGTTAATCACACACTTGCAGCTAAACTCAATTAATCTTAATGTCAGAACTTGCATCTCTTCCTGTGTGGGAATGCATTTTTAGCAAAGTATGCACAAAAACCTTAGCGAGGTCATTTGGGTACAAATATATCCGAGTTTCTAGGAGAGGCTCAACATAAATTTCAAAGCAGGCTGTCTTCCTCACTCCATTCTCATTCATTCAAAGCCTGTAACATTTCCTTACTTGCTGCCCACCTCTTCTGCCAATACTAAAATATAACATTAACTGGTTTTTTAGATGCTAGAAGTAGTAAGTATAGAAACATTATCCTTTTTAGAAGAAGACAACCAGCAACAGAAAACAGACACTGTGGCTGTGTTGGAACGTATCACTTAATGTGCCTGCTTGTGTTTGGGACAAAACCACACCTGCTGTCTGGAGAACTCAATTCCTCCCACAACTATCCAAAAGAGATATTCAAGAGCAGGCAGCAATGTCTCTGAATCAGACTGCAAGAACAACACATCTGGCATTCACTGTTCAAATGTACTTTGGTTCTTCCTATGTGTGTTGGAAATAAATCATATCCCAACATATGTGTGAGCTAAAGAACATAGAAATCACATTTTTCTGCTAGGTACTTCAAAAAGGCCATGCTTTGGGCTGGGGTGTCCCCTAGTCTCTTACAATAGCAACCTGTTACATACAGCCACAAAACACACATGGTTAAGAAAACAAATTCTTCAATCAATTTTGTTCAGTAAGTTGCTCAATTGGCTGTTGAAAATATATTAAAAGTCAAAAGCACATGAATGTCACATACTAGCTAGTCCTTCTCACATTATTCACTCAGCCTGTGTAGCACAAACTCCCACAAACCTTCCTCAGGCAACGCTTTATTTCCACTGTTACTTGACACTAAGCTTGCATAGGTATCTGATGGAAGAAAACATCCCATTCTTGCTTAAATTAACATCTGCTCATTAAGAATTTAACTAAGGCAAGTAAATCAGCACATGACCATGGCAAAAGGACAGTATCTTTCATCCAACATTTACATAAAAAGGATAATATAAGCTGACTTCCATATTCCTCATTTTCTAGACCAAGTTAGCACAGGTATTCTTTTGAAAGCCAAGACTTCATTAAAATGAGTCAAAGTGGGTTCTAGGACTTTCTGCCTCACTTCCATTGTTTAAGGAAAAAAAAAAATCTTAAAAGGACAAATAGTTGAAACTTCTTAGCAATAATACAGTAGCTAATGAGGAGGAAAAAAAACACCTTGAGAAGACAAAATTATCTGATTAGGTTTTGTTGCCAAGCAGTCACATGACTTTTCACTGGCACACAACACATCAGAAAAACATCCTTAATAACTGGTATTAGGTGGTGTAGCTACTAATCACCACTTACCTGTTACCTGGGGCACATATGGGACTGACAATCTTTCCACACTGTATCCACTGCCTCCTAATGATTCTGCAATCTTGTTCGTCAGGAAAAATAAATCTGTTTCATCCTTCTCTAAGGATTTTGGAAGGCTGTCAAAACATATATTGAAGTTACTGTCTACCAATAGATACTTGCTGGTTAAGTAAAATACTTTTCCTATGTCTGTGAGCAATCAAGAAGGGTCAATGGTAATGATTTGATTGAAATAAAGCCTGGTTAGTTTTTTAGGAATTAATATACACCTAAAATTAGTCCATTGAAAACCTCTGAAGTGTTTTAGATTACTTTAACACTTCTTGTTTACTTGAAATATGTTCTTCACCTGTTCTGCTACATCTTGAGAGAATATGATCTCTGTTAAATAAAAAAAACCCTGCACAGAAACAGTAATACTAATACTAATTAATTAATTGGTACTAATATTTGTCATTTGCCAGCAGTGTGCCCTTGTGGCAAAAACAGACTGAGGGTATCCTGGGCTGCATCAGGAGGAGCACTGCCAGCAGGTCGAGGGAGGAGATCCTTGCCCTTTATTCAGCTCTGGTAAGGCCACAACTGGAGTGCTGCGTCAGGAGATGGCTCACCAGGACATGGACTTACTTTAAAGAGCCCACCACAGGGTCACTAAGGTGGATTACGGGGCTGGAGCATCTCTCCAGTGAAGACTGAAAGAGCTGGGCCGGTTCAGCATGGAGAGAGAAGCTGGATCATATCAGTGCATACATATCCCTTAAGGGAGGGAGGGTGGAAAGGCCTCAGAGCCAGGCACCACCTTTCAGTGCTGCTCTGTGACAGAACCAGAGACAACAGGCACAAACTGAAACACAGAAAGTTCTGTTTCAACATCAGGAAACGCTTTTTTGTGTGAAGGTGAAGGTGACCAAGCACTGGCACAGGTTACCCAGAGAGGCTGTGGAGTCTCCATCCTTGGTGATATTCCAAAGCATCTGGATGTGGTCCTGCACAGTCTGCTCTAGGTGACCCTGCTTAAGCAGGGGGCTTGGACCAGATGACCTCCAGAGAACCCTACCAGGCTCACTCATTCTGTGATTCAGTGAACATTTACTTTGCTGTGTTAGCACACTGAAGACCCTGCTGTGCATAAATGCCTCTGACTACAATAAAAAAGCCTGAAAACCTCTTTTTTCCCTGTAAGTGCACATGCTTTTAATGCTTGGGTTTCTTCTGCCTATCCAGAACACCATAAAACCTCTGGGTTTTTTCACATATGTAACATTTTTAAATGATGTTTGATTTTTAATAGGAAAATAGGGACTTCACTGTCCACTAATTCCCATTTTGTATCTACTTACTCGCATTTGTCTTTGAAAATTGTTTCTGGTAGAAAATAAGATGCTTCCACACTTCTGGTTTCAATGACCTGAAAAAAACCCCCAAGTCAAATAGTACAAATGGAGTAGTTCCATAGTTGTTTTCTTTAATACCTAACCTTCACTAACATCAACCTCAGGAGAAATGAGACATTTAGGACTTCTTTTAACCAGGGAAAGAGACTGTGGCTCTCACCCTTTAGACTAAAAATCTGGTTCTCATGGTCTTGTGCATGTCAATACTGTTTTTCCAAAGACAGTTGGGCTGTAAAGTCTTATACCAGATGGGGTTTTGGCCCATTATATATGGTACTATAAGCAAAATAAAAATGCTGTACCTTGAGAGAAGACTATTTTGTTTATAATTTTAGGAGTCAGCAGTAATGCCAGGAGAGACTGAAGATCAAGAACAATGTCAGTGGACACAAATACAGGAGATCAGCACCACAAGCAATTACTTGAAACAAGTTATTTACTGATTTTACAGTAGAATGTGTACTGTTTTAAATGACCTGAATTATTTAACCATGTGTTACCTTGCTGACATGCTGACAAAAGGCAGGAACTGCAATCATCTGACTCAGGAAGTTTAGATAGGCTGCAACCAATGCCATGACACCACAACGATTAAACATTGGCAGATTATCCTCATTGATGATGGCAATGTCCTGAAATATAAGGGGTACCATTATGTTTTCCAAAGCTACCAGACTGTCCTGAATATATGGAAGTCACATTTATCATTTGGTAACACTAGCTGACATGTGATGTTTATCTGCTATTACTTAACATTTGATATCTCTCATCTTAAAACTCTAGTCTTTTAGCTCACTCCTGAATTAGGTATATACTGATCTGAAGTTAGAGAGCTTAAAAGATTCAACCATTATGAAGAGAAATAAATTTACTCAACCCAAAATTCTGTTTCTCAGAAAGGAAGTACAGGTTAATGATGGGTAGTTTCTTGTCCTTACCACCTGTTGATCATAACATTTTCTCAGGAAATTTAGAAAGAGCAGTTTGATAATAAAGATCACCAGTGTGAATCACAGATATAGCACAATAAAGAGAATTATTTACTGCATATTAGCACTTCTATATTTATTCAGATTGCATTATTTTTGCTCTAGTAGAACTCCTAATGTCATTTCCATCAAGTAAAGATTTGGTTCAGTGACATATTTTAAAATTAAGGATGCACACTGCATTTCAGATGTTTCATAGTGCAGCTGCACATTTGGGAATAAAGTTAATGACAAAGTGAATTGGGAATACAAGGGCTGATTTCATCAAATTTCCAGGGCATATGTTAGCACTACTTTATTTCTGACTTCAACACAGATAAACTTAGTAAGTTATCCAGTTTCCCTGAGGACTGTATGCACAGATGAGCTAATATTTGAACCTATTAAGGAAATGTTAAGGAATAAAGCCTGCTAAGACACTGACAGAATTTTACTCCAAGGTAAGGTTAAATAGCCTGATTTGGTAACTATTCCCAACAAATCAATTATACAAAAGTTTTCATCCTGGGTGCACACAGTCCATACACTTTACACAGAACACTCATAAGATCATAGGTTGAGAGAACACCTTGACAATCTGCTAATGAGTATCAGTGATTCTAAGAAATGTTTCAACAGATTTCCATATCTGCTGTTTTTCCTGAACAGCACAGGCTGTGGAAGTTCGTCAGAAAATGGATCAGATAAAGCTTCCCCATTAGTAAGTGGTAGGTACAAAATGCACTTCCTTAGTGGATCAATCAAGTTTGGGCCAAATGATGAGATTTCCAATTTGAAGATCAATATACAAAACCCCTAAGTTCTTCACATCTCCAATTACAAATATGAATTGTAAGTCAATGAACCCGACACAGCCTCATACCTGCAAGGCAATAGCTAATCGAATGAGGTCAATAACCACTTCTTCATTGGCCAGTTCAATTGTGGTAAGAGCTAGAGATGTAAACAGCAGTTCAAAGTTTTTTTGGACATTGTCCTCTTCTTTGCAGCCTAAGTAGATGTGTCTGTACAACTGCTGACCATGCTATAAAAGACATAAAAGGGAAAATGCATATTAAATAATAGAATAATTTAGGTTAGAAATGATATTTGAAGGTATTCTAGTCCAACTCTCTACTCCAAATGGGGCCAACTTTTATGTTAGATCAATTTAGATAGAGAATTAAAAAAATAAAAAAGAATAAAATACATGTGTATAGATACATACACAAACAAGTACATGATTAACAAGGAAGACCTCAAGTTTCTAACAACAGCTTCTTTATAAACACAGTACTGTTCTATTTTATGCAGAAATGTACAGATAGGGAAGATGATACAGAGAACTGCACGATTACTGCACAGTGTCAGATGTTGGAATTAATTTCCTGTTGAAACATTAAAAAAAATAAAATTTGTCCATTTATGAAAAGGAGAAACCAAAAAGTAATCTTGAAACATTCTCAAGAACATTCAAGTAAGCTCCAAGTGTTATCCTTGTGAAGACATCGAATTTGTTCATTAAGCAACTGCCCTCAAAGAGCAAACCAAGAAATAATTCTCCTAGAAGGTGTTTCAGAAGGTGAGCAGGGCTCATTTACCAATGTGTGCAGGGAGGCTGCAGAAAAATGCAAACACAAGAAACACAGGATAAGCAGCAGGTGTTGTATGCAACACACAACTCACTACCACCCCAGCATTCTTAATCTGTGGAGGGGTGCAAGTCTGTATCAGCTGACACAATTTTCAAGATCTCAAGACTAACTCTAGAAGTACTAATTCAGCTCTAGAAGGAGGAAGAAAAGTGATTTTTAACCTCTCTTTTTCAAACAGGACGTATTTACTTAAGAAATAATGATGATGTTGTTGGTCTTTTCAATACCTCTAAAATCAAACAGTTGTTCAAACAAACACTGTATTTAGAAAATAGGGAAACAGAGATATTAGCAAAGCACAGAAGCTAGTATGAAATCAGCAGAGTAAAGGCCAGCTGTTTAATGATCCAGTATATTTGGAAAATAAAAGTAATGATATTTTTTATCCCACTGATTTAGAACTGCACTTAAATAGGAAAATAAATGATTATGTGCATTTTCTCAATATGTATCTTTCTAGAAGACTGGAAAATGCAAGAAGTTAAATATTTCCCTTCAAAGAAAGGATAGAAATAAATTGAGAAAGTGGTCTGAAATGAAGAGTTTTGTGCCTATGTCTGGTTCCACTCCAGCTGGGTATGGTATACAACTGCTTCAGGGTCCTCATGTAATATCAAACAAGCTTAAGTGGTCACCCAGATCTTAATGGACTTCTGGAGATGCCTCATCCCTCTCCTTTGATTATGTAAAGAATCTGGGAAGAGCAGGCTGCTAACATGCACATCTACACCAGATGAGCAACATTTCACTGATGGTATGCACCTGAAACAGTATCACACAGATAAACCTTGAATGACTTCATTTCCCAGGGTTAACACATTTTTTAGAAGCCTGTATGATCTTTTCTTGACCTGTGAAGAATCTCTGTTCCTCTTCTGCCTTTTTTTCAGATCAGTATTAACAATTCAAATATTTAGCTTGACACTGACAACTTTCATCTAGCAAAATCAGTAAATACATTCTATCCAAACTGCGTAAAATCATAGATACTAATGAATTAAAATTCAATTCACTTTTTTAAAGACATATTATTAATAATTGCCAATGTTGGAGTATTTTTTATATTTGTAGTATTGCAGTTGTACTGGAAATATTAACTAGACTAACTTAGCAAGAACATTTATCTTGCAATGTTATTTGAATGCTGTACAACTCTAGTTTGCATATTATTACATACATAGTATTTTTGCCTATTTCAGTAATTACGTATTTTGTTTACAAACATACCTACACAGATAAACCACAGCCAGGAATGACAGAGCAGAGTAATAGCTTTATGTATTTTTCCCACATAAAAACAAGGTAAGTAATTTACTGGAAGTAATTTCACTCCATGTAAGTATCATCCAAAAAAACCCCTGTTTTCTTTAGAACCAAATATACTAAGACGTCATCTGGCACAAAGTTCTGTGAAAACAATCTTTTAAGAAGATGGATTTTTTGTGCAAAGTTAACTTTGTTTGACATCTTTACCTAAAACATAAAACTTAAATTCCTGTAGCACAGCTATAAAAAGATTTCTAAGTACAAAATTGTCTAAAAATACAGCAAAATAAAAGCCATACAAATGAAAAACTATTACTGAAAAAAAATTAAATGCTGCACAGGGATCTAACAACAGGGAGGTCTTTTCACAATCATGGTTTAGACATACACTGTTCTAATTTCATGTACATAAAGGTTTTAAATGAAGACATAAATTAAAATTTTACTGCATGGAATCATCTTTCAAGTATCTAGAGCAGCTCAACATTGAAATCACTGTCATTTGATTACAGTAATTTGAAACTGATCTTTGTGACTTGTTGCAAAACCACAGCTGTAGAAGGAAAGCAAAACCACTGGTTCAATTACTTTAATTTTATTTCTAAATACAAAAGTGATGTTTTAGTCTCTTACCTTTTTCATGAAGCTCACGTCTTGCCTTGAAATCTTGTCTCGTTTTATCTTTAGATCAGAAACATCTGGTATTATTCTACAAATGAAAGAAATGTGTTGTTTTAGCAACAACAAACAACAAAAAAGTTGGAAAGGAAGAAAATGTGGAACACAGGAGCTATTCAAACAGATCTTGACCCAATTCCATTTTAATTATTCCATGCTTTACAAGGATATTCAAATTTCAGTTGAAGAGGGAAAACCAGAAAGAGAATTATGACAATCACATTTTTTTATTTACATAATAGAAGATATTTTGCCTTCCACAGCTACACAAGCAGATATTTGTAATGGTCATTTAAAGTACTGTGCTCTAAGGCTTACCTGTAAAACACTTGCCATCAATACATGACACCGAGAATTTACCAAAACAGTGCATTAATAATTCATATTAGCAAAAACATTTAAAAATCAAAGTACTTGTCTTTCAGGTAATGAACTGGAATTTCCAGTAGGCCAATAAATAAAATGCAGTACCTTATCCCTCTGAGCTTGGCTCTGTTGTCGTGTCGATCGATGAGGTTGTGCAGGATCTCCAGGACCAGCTGCCTCAGCTCGGAGTCTTCCATGAGAGAAGGAGACAGCAACGGGTCCAGAAAGGGGGCGGGAAGTGCATTACTTATTGTTGTGGCTTTGTATCCTGAAGTCACCTGTTCATTGTTGCAAGTAAAATTAATGTGTCATTACTGCACTATAAGAATTAATTGCAGCTGTCACTCACCTTTTAGTGGGTTTGCTTTGGCATCGGCAAGGTGGATTCAAACTGAAGTATTGTATTAATTTTGAAAATTCCTGATCTCAGTATGAATTTGGAAGAACTTTAGCACACATTTTCAAATTAACTCCCTCATGATAAAAGTATTTTTCAGGATCCTTTCTTTAGAAACACACCCAGAATCAAAAAATGAAGACATCATTTCTGTTTTTTTATATGGCCTATGAAAAGTTGCAGGGCATAAAATGAAGATGATAGTAATTCCAGTAGATAATTACAAAAGAGATTTTTCTATTTCAGGTTATTAGCTGTTCATATATGGTAGAGTAAGCTCATGTGAAATAAAAAATGAGAAATGAGGGCCTATGTTTACGGATAGTATTTTAATGTTTACGGATACTATTTTATTGCAAAACATGATGTAAGCAAATATGATTTTCTTAGAAATCTGGTACCATAGTGTTATTTTTGCTTTTCTTAAAAAATTAATACTACCTCTGACTTGTCTCATTCAATTACTTTTAATTAAAGCAAACTCTGCAGGTACATAAAGAAAAGCAAACTTCTACCTAACTACTAGCTCAAACATTAATAAGCTGAACATTTACAGCAGTCAGAAATATTTAAAGTTTACCATCCCTTAAAATGGAGGTTACCAGAATATTACAGTCTCAAAACCAAAATGAACTCAGAAACTGCAAAGTATATGTAACCTGTTGAGGATAAGGGGAGCCAAAATGATTCAAAATTTAATTATAATAAATGCAATAACATTTTTATCTAAGACTTACATAATAATTGTATCTTCCTTATATATATTTCATACCCTTACAGCTTTTACGTGTGAACTGTGTTGTACTTGTTTTGGCTGGGATAGGTCATTTTTTTGATAGTAGCACAGATGCTGCTGTATTCTGAATTTGTGACCAAACCAGTGCTGGTAACGCAGGGATGATTTAGCTACTGCTGAGCAGGGCTTGCACACTTCTAGAGGGATATCCCATACTAAAATGTGTCATGCTCAGCAGCAAAACAGGAGGCACTTTGTGAGAGCTGCCACTGCTCAGGGACTGGGCTGGGTATCGGTTCGCTTGTAGTGAACAATTGGGTTTCAGGTGGGGGTTTTGGTTTTTTTTATTATTACTTCTTTTTCTCGTTTCTTGGTTTTGTTTTTCTTGGTTTCCTTTCTTTACTTACTAAACTGTCTTCATCTCAACCCACTTTTCTCTCTGGCACCATTCTGATTCTCTCCCCCATGCCCCTGGGGCAGAGTAGTGAGTGACTGGGTGGTCCCTGGTGCCCCTGGGTTAAACCACGACACTGAGTGAGCACAGTGCCCACAGCGTAACTGAGGGGTTCAGAGGGATGTGGCTGGCACAGGAGCACCAGGGGACAAGAAGGTATCTGATCAATCATTCTGAAAATGGAAAATAACTGATATTACAAGCAGCAAAGCTGCAAATCTAAATGCACAGTTTTAATGAAGTGCCAGATTTCACCTGCCTATACAGCATTAGCTTGTCTGCCTGTGTGTGTGCATGACAACAGACTAATTGTGTTATGAACTATTATTCTTTTGTAAATAATACATGATGTACAATGATAAATTTTTTCCACAATATGTATCTATTCAGTAGTAATTCATTAAGCACCAGAACAGTGACTTTTACACCTTTGTGCCATGATGGGATTTTACTTCCATAATCTAAAAGAGGATACAACCCAAAATTCAGTGTCCAAAATGTTGAATCCCTTCCACATGTACAGTTCGACTCCCTTAAAGCATAGTTACAGGCCATGTAGCACCCAAAATCATAGAACAATTCTTACCTATTTTAATGGAATTTTAAGACTGGTGAGATGAATATTGTCAAGAACAGTTTAGACATACCTGAGTCTATGTTTAATGAAGACAATGTGCAAAATTACCACCTGAGATCCTTCCTAACAAGCTTTCTATCTTTAAATTGCAACTGTGAATGCCCAGCTCTTTTGCAAACCGAAGTCTAAGATTTCAGATTTGGACAAGCCAAGAGTGGTTCAATCTATTTGCCTAACACCATACATGAGTTTCATGTCAAAGCAGGGATAGAAACTCATTTTCCAGGAGGACATTCTTCTGCTTTAGTCATTCTTTATGTCATTTCCCCTATTTGAGTCACTGAACAGTTTTCAGCTTCTGCAGCAAAACAGGCCAGGATTCTACTAGCAAGAGCCTCCTTTACTACCCACTTTCTGATTCTTACCATCTGGGTCTATTTCCAGAAATACTCTTTGAAGGTTTACAGCTGAAAAATGTATTTGTGATAAAAAATTCAATCACACCTTAAAAGAAACTTGGGAAACATTAGGAAGGAAAGAATAACAGTGTCTGAGGTTCTGATGGCCTGGAGATACGCATCCATTCCTCTGGTTTTAAAAATAATGGCCATTCTACTAATTGCCACTTTTCCACGCTCAGAGATAAAAGTGATTTCACTTTGATGTTGCCAAGTATTGCTGGCAGAACTCAACCTACTCTATGATGTTCTTTTGGATCTGAAGATCCAGTTATAACTGACATTCACTGAAGTGCTCTAAGGGATGGAGGTGTATTTCCTGCGCTGTTTGTAATGTAAATTGGGAAAATGCTTTCACAATATTACAGAATAGAATTACAGGTCTATGCAATATGAATGCATGTTTATTTTCACAATCCAGAGTTGTTATACTGTACTTTTATATGTAAACATATACATATAGTGAAACACTGTGTTTATAACATAGTATACTAATCTCAGAAGGCTTACCATAAGTAAAGATCTCAATAACATGATTTGAATTCTCCTGGTTCCCAAATCTCTAAAATTGGAAAAAAAAAGTTGCAAATTAGGTTTTCTTGCTTATCTTTGAAATATTATTCTACTCTAAACATCATTCTCATTTTTGACAAGTGAATACAGCAGTATTGGAAGGGATGCTGGATGATTACAGATAAAGGGAAAATATCTCTAACTGAGCTGCAGTAACTAAATGTTTTTGAAAGACATGTTGACAGGAAGGCTTAAAAATGGAGCACGTGATATTGAAGAAAACAGTAAATTGTGTATGTGAAGCAGATCTAAATTTTCACATTTTACTCAAAAATCTCTAAAATGTTCAACTACTACAAGCTTGACTATTTCCAAAAGCATCTGCACTAAAAATTTCTTCTGGATTAAAATGCAATTGAGTCTTCTAAGAAACGAGGACACTTCTTCTTTAAGTCTGACCCCAAAACTTTGAGAAAAAAAGTTATCTGCAATATCAGTAGGAAAAACTGAAAGACTCCTCAGTTTTCATATCACAGGAAGGCACATGCAACACTACTTGACCTGTTCTTCATCTGTTTTCATTTCCCTTCTGCAGGTACTAAAAGTAGCCAAATAGCTAATGGTATATAGTCACTCTTCTTGCAAGATCTTAGGAGATAAAGGTGGACTTGGAATAAATTGCTCCATTCAAAGAGATTCTTTCAGGAAAGTAAAAAAGGTACAAGTCATTTTGTCCATTAAATAGTGTAAAGGAAGATCAACCCACTTCACAAAAGCTGGCCTCCACTCAACAGTGGAAACTTCTATCTTAATGGGCTATAATCCTGGCTGTTGTATCATTCAAATGGGTAGCAGAAACCAAAATTTCAAGTAATGCAAGACTTTATCAGCAGTCAGAAAGCCTTCTTTGTTCAGAGTGACATATGCAGATCATACTAACACACTGCTCAGGCACATATTTATGCAGAATTTCGTAAATGGAAAACTGTACAGTTAAAAAACAAACAACCACCACCCCCAGCTGTTAATCCAAGTAGAGAATTTCATATGGATTCTTTCTTCAAATACCTCCATAATGAGTGACAACTGCCTGGCACAGACAGATTTGTGTCTTCCATGGAATAGCATCCCATACTGCAAAGATACTGTATGAAAAGCTACCAAGAAGCTGGAGAATGACAATGATTTCCTACTTAACCTAGTAGTGGATCACTTATGTGGTGCAGTGTCCATGTGCATCTGGAAAGAACAGCTGCAGCCTTTTCAGTGACTTCCCCATACTGAGGAAATGAAGTCTTTTAAACAAAGTTATTCATGTCACAGGGAAAAATATTCAGTGCAGGGCGACTTTTAAATTGTGGGTTTATTAAGTCTGCCCACTTACAGCTTTTTCCTATTTCTAAAGACATAGGGAAAATCCAAAACTCACTGGAATTTCTGCAGTTACTTCATAATCTGAAGTCAACTCGTACAGAATGAAGAAAAACCCTTAAAAATAGTTTTAAAATTATGCAGCTATTTGAATGTATTTATAATTAAATTTCTCTCATTAGCAAAACACACAAAAAGTTATGGAATTAGCAACTATGTAGTACGTAATTGCAGAAAAATTTGTACAGATGCAGAGAGAAAGAGTGTTTTAGTGCAAAGTAAACTGCATACCAATCAGGTATTTTCTATCAATAACATGCCTGTACGTTGAATTCATGTTGCTGAAGCTGTGTGTGACTTGGTTGTGTGTGACATAGTATTCAATACAGCCCCTAAAGAGCAAAAATTTGCATTTCACTTTTCTTGATGTTTTTTACTTCTTAATTTATCAGGATTCTAAAATCTAGATTTTTAATTAGAAATTTATAAATGTAGGATATACAAACCCAAGGTGACTGGGATCCAGTATTTGTGAAGTTGTCCCCAAAACAGGAACTTTGCTCATAATGAACATCATAATCTCTGATCTCTGGTAATCTGGAAGATTGCTTCCAAAAAATCCTAAATAAAAAGAAAATGAAATCACAGAAGAAAATATATACAGGGCTTTCCTCTTTATAAGAAAAACCTTATAAATACAAGGAGTATTTTAACAAGGTGAAAATAGATGAAGAATGAAACTATCATTTGTTTTAGGGCATATTCTCATGTTCATTTCTGGTGAATGATTTTAGAGAGTCTTTCCATGACACTCATTTTCATCTTTGAATCCTAAAACCTTCTAATTTTATCCTCCTCTAAATACACCATTTCAAAATTAAGTATTTGGAGTCTATCAATTTGTACATAGTGAGCAAGTGGAAGTGTTTCTCATGGCACACTGTACTGTTACTTTTGTCTGTTAAGTCTCCATTAAGTATTACAAGTGAGGAGACAGAAATCCCAGAGACATACAAGTATTTTACGACTGTTGCTGCTCTTGGGAAGTGATGAGGTGAGCAGCTTCTGTGCCAGCACCATGGGAAGAGGAGCACTCCAGCATGAGGCACATGGAGGGTTCCGGAGCCAGGGGAACCTCAGGGCAGCAGAAAGAGCCACAATGGCTGAGGGAACCTGGGCAGGGCCAGGAGAAATGTCAGGCAGACACACCTCCCTGCCTTAAAAGAATCCCTTAGGAAGTGCCAGCATCAGCTGGCAGGCAGGAAGGGCACTGTAGCTCCACCAGCTGCACCAAGGAGAAATGGTTTCCACTCACAGAAGATGCCATCCTCTCCCAGCTCTGCACCCACCACAACTGAAGCAGCTTCCCTGACACGGCTCCAGTGGAAACAGCTGTCATCCCAGTGCCAGCTCCAGGCTGGGCCCTGCTCTTACGGCAGGACAGCCACAGCAGTGGGCACAGCTGTGGCACTGCACCCAGGGAATTGAGATAGCATTGTTATTCCCAACATTCCTCATGGAAAGAAATTGGGGGGTTCGGGTTAATGGCAACTTGAGTGTGACTCAAGTGTGCCCTGGCAACCAAAAGGGCCAACTCTGCCCTGTGGTGTACCAAGTACAGCATCACCAGCTGGTTAAGGAGGTGACTGTCCCATCTACAGTGCACTGCTACAGCCCATCCTCAAGTCTGTGTTTTGGGTGCTGCTATCGAAGAACATCAAACACCTTCAAGGGAGGCACCAGAAGGGGAGGTGCAGATCTCTTTCTGGTGACCAATGACAGGACACAAAGAAATGCAAAAGCATTCCCCACCAGGGGAAGTTCAGATGGAACATTAGTGGCCAACCAAAAGGATGGTTGGCCACTAGACCAGGCTCCCCAGGGAGGTGGTCACAGCACCAAGCCTGACGGTTTAAGCAGCATCTGGACAATGCTCCCAGGCACACTGTTTAGTTGAAGCAGTCCTGGGAGGAGCAGAGAGTTGGACTTAATGATCCTTATGGGACCTGTCCAACTGCAGATACTCTATTTTATTACTGTGCAATAGTATAATGCTAACTTCAATAGAAAGAAGCTTCACTTTAAAAGATTAGGTTGTGGGGGTCTCTGGGATTTTTTCTGGTGGGGTTTTAATATTTTAACTGGGCAGTTTTACTGCAATGGGGAGAAATAATCTACTACATACTTGTTACTGCTCTAGAAAGCTTCAAGGCAAGCAAAGGTACAGATTAGTGAACAACATTTAAGTTAAGTTCCCCCTTGTTCTTTCAGAAAAGGACAAATAAATGCACCCCAATATATAACATCAATGCCATAAAGGGAAAATCTGAGAAAGGGGAAGATGCTATTTTAAGAAAACAATTTTCATTGCTGTGCATTAAAGTACTTCAGTTAAGTCATGGTAGCACAACTGGCCATTAGGTGTCATTGTTGCTACTATGTTTAACATTCATTACTATCAATTTCAAAGTAGTACCTACTAAAATATGTATTACTGTATATGACTGTTTGCAGTGATTTTCATAAAAGGACTAATATCAGTTCTGTACCAAAGGCAGAGATTTTTACATTTCAAGGGCCACAAAATAATATAATTAAAATTAATTTTAAGTCCACCAGCATTTTTAATTTTCATAAGCTTCTTGGGCTATGTGCTCAGTTAGCATTTAAAAGGACAACCTTTCAGAAATCAGACACATAAAGCAAGCCTGAGAATGAGAGGCAAACACAGTCAGAGATACCACACTTGGTAGCATTCATTGATGATTCAAGCTGGTGAAATATCATCTCATTGGGGAAGGGGGAAAAGGGGAGGAATTTTAAGTGAGCCTGTGTCATTGTGTTACTCACCAATTGTCTGAATAATTGCGTTCTGGACAATCCTCTCATCGCTCTCCTTGGAGCTCGTGCTCAAAGTGGCACTTCCTGCTGAACTGCGCCTGTCACCCAGCTCCAAGTCAACACTGATGCGCAGGTGCTTCAACAAGGTATTAAAGACCTCCAGAACTGTTGGGCCTGGAAACAACAAATAACAGTGATTGCACCTGTCAAGGGGAAGATGTCTTAAGAAAATGAAAACTGGGCTTTTCAATCCCTTTTCACAAGAAATGAGAGCAGGATGAAAAGAACCAAGTGAAATTCAGTGTCAGAGGCATCAAGACTAGGGATAAACTTTTGAGGTGTGCCTACACCTTGATATTTTAGAAATTAACTTGGAATCAGGAAATACAATAAAGTATGTATGCATAATCCATTATGATCCATTACTGAGTTTGGCCAGAATGGAGGTAACCCGATTTTCCTTGTGCATGTGGCTTTTGCTACACCCATCAAACTGCTTTTATCTTGAACCATGAAACTTCTCACCTTCTTTCTACAGTGTCCCTGTCCTGTGGGAGAGGGGAGTGCAAACAGCCCAAAGTCAACTCAGCATGCAACCTTCAGATACAAAATAGGAGTGGTTGCTGAAATTAAGCCTCAATAATGGATTAAACTGCAGGTACTTGCCTTTAAACTTCAGTTATTTCAAAACCTGCTACTAAAATCCGGATCTATACATTGGATCAAAAAATGAGCACTTTTCATCATATGGTCAAAGATTTCACAAGTCTGTGCATGCAAGTGGGTCTCATATAAAGAGGAAGGACAGACTCAGGCTCAAGCTAATGAAGCAAAACAATAATATTTCAGCAGGACACCAAAGAACATCAGAAACAGAGCACATGAGTGTACATCTCTTCATAAGTACTCTTATTTCAAGGAACTATCCTAATCATAAATGACATATTTTACCTTATTTCAGCTGCTTCACAGTTAATAAAGTAAAATTTCTCAAAGATCATTCTACTCCCACATTACCACTCAGGTCACAGCTGTATTGCAAAGCAACAGTGCTCTTGACATTTTGTAGTGACACACAATTCTCTCAGACTTTATAATTTCTCTTCAAATAGGAAAACCTGCCTTTCACAATTTTTTCACTCATTTTGTCAATGCAAAGGATTATATAACAGTCAAACAACCGAGTACATATGTTCAGAATAATTGCAAACCAAGTAACATTTCAAGCATTTTATGAGCACAAAGGAGAAAAAAATAAATAAATACAAAACCTTCTCAAAATAATGTGTCCAATCAATCTGAAATCAAAGTGAAAATGAGCACAACCCTCCAAATTTATCCTTTGACCTGATGCCTTTAATTTAATACAACTTACCTATTGATCCTTTAGCTGCTATTGCAACTGCTTCCAGAAGAACCTGAATAATGCCAGCACGAACTCGCGGTGAATCCCTTTTGCGAACATCAAGGTGTCCAAGGATTTCTTGTATTACGTGATGGGAATATTGTGCCTATTAAAAAAACAGACAGAAAATCTACATCTGTGACTTTAACAAGAATAAACTCATACACCACTCAGCTATGGTCATGACCGTATTCCCATTCTGCAACATTTTCATTCAGAAATTTATAAAAACTACAATAAATTAATGACTAAATACATATTCAAAAAACTGCCATGCGAGATGAAGCCATACTGGTTCATTCAGCCAGCCCAGTGTACAAAAGCTTGGAGTCTTAAAATATCCAGGAACATCTACAAGCACAGAGGAAGCGTGAAGTGGTCCTTCACTCAGCTAGCTGCAGTTCAAGGACTTCAGCACCATTGATATAAATGCTGAGAAAACTCAGCTTTATTCCACAAATGTGGAATTTTACACTTGTCTTTTGGGCATCTGCGTTTGATGCAATCCAAGAATAATACCTTGATGTTTACAACAGACAATCATAGACTCATAGAACGTCTTGAGTTTTGAGAGACATTAAAGACCATCCCATTCCAAGCCACCTGCCATGGGCAGGGACACCTTCCACCAGACCAGGTTGCCCAAAGCCCCATCCAACCTGGCCTTGAACACTTCCAGGGATGAGGCAGCCACAGCTTCCCTGTGCAACCTGCTGCAGTGCCTCACTACTCTGCTGATAAAGAACTTCTTCCTAATACCCAATGTCTACCTTCTCTCCTTCAGCTTAAGGCCACAACACAGGTGATTCACTATTAAAAATCCTCAGCACAACACAGTTGCACGTGAAGCTGTTTTCTTGGTCTGGAAAAGCAGCACAGCTGTATTGGCACAAAGAAATAACCAACTTGAGAGTTTTCTTTGTCAAGTACAATGTCACACCAGCATGGTTACCCTGCTGCTTGTCCTGGAGCTTAGAAGCACCACCCCACTACCTTCCATTGGATCTTTTTGGATTCTTTGACTTCATCTACTGTCTACCACTAGCATGGTGAGATGAGCATTTAAACCTCTCTCATGTGCTTGAAGCATCTATGCAAAGAAAAAAAAAAAAAACAGGAGAAAATCCTACCTGTATAGAATACATGATGATTTTAAAGCAGGAAACAGCAAATTCATTAGGATCCCATAGTTTATGATGGTCTAAATGCCTGTAAGCAAAAATTAAGTAGACCTGAAATAATGACATTCCACAGATATAATAAATGGTATCTTAGAGTTTTCTCAAAATTCAACTCAAAAGGATCACTTACTTACATAAAACCTGTATACAATGACTTATGAACTAGGTGAGACATTTAGAACTTCAGAAAACCACTTGTTTTCTAGGTTTAGGATGTGATCACAAAACATTTGGCTGAACAGAAATTCCTGATCTTCCAGTTCCAGAAATTTAAAGAACCTAGTTACACCAAAGATATATAGTTAAGAATATACTGCTTCCACACAAAGTTCATGCATAAAAATTGCTGTAATATTAGACACTTATTTACATGAAAGGGATCTGCTGAAGTGGATGGTTGTAACACATTGACAAACTTCTACTCTATAGAAGATAAATAAATTGTTTTGAATTACACACTGCAAAATAATTAGGGCTGAATGCTCCATCCAGAACAAAACTCTAAGAAATATTTTTGTTATCATGGTGGTTTCATAAATAAAATATACAGGAAAAAAAAGAGCTACTCTTTGTGCATATATGCCTTTTACACTCTGAAGCATTTCAGCACTTTCTGCAAGAAATATCAAAACAAAATCCAAATAATAAATGCATCAGTTTCTCTTTAAATGGGATAGGAACCACAAAAGAAAAAAAAACCTGTCAGCATTTCAAGCAAATAAAAAAATTCTGCTTAAAAGAAATGTTGAAAGCTATGAATAGGGCACACAAATTTTTGCACAAAAGAGATCTGAGTCCCCAGAAAAGCATGACAAAAATAACTGTGTTTTTCATTCTAGAAGATTGAAGAAAAGGTAATTTTGGACACATTTTAATTGGAATTATTTAGGTTTTAAAAAATCAAAACAAATCCACAAACAAATTCACCAATGAACAGCAAACATGCCTAATCAGCAAAAAAAGTTTGTAACAGAAACTGAAATTAGGTTGTGTTTCTGAACAGGTATCTGAATCTCAGCTACTCAATCATTACTGCTCTCCCCTTCCACAAAGAACTTAGGAAACATATAAAGATGCTTGAAACAACAAACTCAAAAGCCCTACAGGTGAAAGAAGTCAGCGCTGTGACCACAGGAGGACTGGCTGGATGGTTTAAGTTACTCTGCCTAGAATCTGGAGATTTCAATTCACTCACACAGGTCTCCTTCAAGGTTGATTAATAAACTAGATGACACAAAGCATCTCCTGTGCCCTAAATTACCTCGCATTACAATGCAGAGATTAAAAAAAAAGTTCTGCCATTTGACACATCACATACTTTTAAAAGAAATCCCTACAGGAAAGAATGTCAGGAATTTTAAAGGTATTTGGCTGCCCAGATAACAGCAGATTTGCATTACTAAATATCCAACTTGAATACTTGTTGGGGATAGCTGCCTTTCTTGTGCACACTGAAAATGCACAGGCATATTTAATTCTGCCTTGGGACAGAAAACCAAACAAAACTACCTCTTTAAATTCTTCAAGGCTTAGTGGCTCATAATGTATTTATTCATGTCTTCTTCCTCTATTAATACCATTCCAGTACAGTCCACCATATCTTGTACATGATGGCTTATTTTAGGTAACCTATTTTATTTTTGCCTCATCAAATAGAAAATCATACTCTCCACTATCTTCTGATTGGAACTGATCCTTTAATCTTTCAGGGCAGTATGTGTGTTCTCTGTTAATCTTGACAGTTCCTATTCATCTGCCCCAAAGATCCATTCAGGCAGATTACGATCAACTACATCCCATATCATGTAAAAACAAGAAAAAAACATCCCTCTCTAAACAAGACATACAGTTTTATTTTTCCAGAAAGGCCAAGTATTAGCTGCTTCAGGTAGATGAACTGCTGGGAGGACAGCAGGGGGAAGATGCCAGCCTTTGTTAAAGCTTTGTGTAACAGCTCAATGGGCAGTGTATTTTGTGTAGTGGAATTTTCCTCCTAAGGACAGCAGGATTAGATTCCTGTAGGTGATGTATTTTACTGATCATAACAAGTGTATTCAATGTAGTTTTGTTTTTGCAAAAGACAGTAAAGGGTATTTTCACTATGGTGCATTTACTTCAGTTAAAATCAAGTCACACCTTAACTCTTTTTTTTTTTTCCAAATTACATGGCTTTAAATAAAGGATACCTAAGACTGCAAAACACTCTATTCCTGGATTAACAAATGCCAAACTCTGCCTTCCACTGAAATCTGCTGCATATATGTGGCAAATGTGCACAATTAGGTTTCTCAATTTCAAAAGGACAGCAGAACTGATGATGCAAATTTCTGGAGAGACAGCCAATAATGATCCCTGAATTCTCTCCCAGTACCACACATGCAAGCAATCCCTATAGTAATAGATGATAAATTCATCCTGAGGATTAGAAAGCATAACTGAGGCACACATGTATGGGAATATATAGAATATTCTGCTTTTGCACCATGTTTGCTGGAAGAATATTAAACACCAGACTGTTAATATTCCAAACCCCTGCACACATGATGTGGTAACTGACAAGAATGGAAATACAGTTGTGACGTTTCACTAGATTTCTGGATCTCTCTGAATATGCCTAATTCTATTCACCATTGCAAATCCACGCTAAGTACGTCTCAATAGCTTCTGACTGTTGACACAACATACACAATTTTTTCAGGTAATGGTAATGTAAAATTTTTTGACTTTCATTAGGCAATTTGTGAGACTAATCTGTAAGATTTTATTACAAATTATTATTTGAGAGTTCCTAGCTACTGCATGTAGACACTTATAACCATGGAGATTTTCTGCCAGAGGCAAGGAGAATTAACATCAATCCAAACCTATACCAGGAGACTGACTTTAGATTTCTACTATCTTCATTACATTTAAATCCCTCAATCAATGAATACACCCTGCCTCATGATGCAAGCAGGAGTGATCTCTCAGTTTCACAAGGAAATGACAGCATGTTGCCTGATATTGCAGTGCCACATGAAGCAAGCCTTCAGGTGGGGAACTGAACCTGCACCTTCATGTCAGCATTGTAATAAGAGGCCTTATCTGTATTTCCTGAGTTTCCTTAAAAGCTGTGAAATAGCTGAAAATTGTTAGAAGAAACTGTTTTCTAATCGTAAGCTAAGTCAAGTTTTTCAATCCGATACAGTGCAATAGACTATTTCAAACTTATCATTCTAACAGTTCTGTCATTCACAAAGTGAAGCTGATTAGGCAGAGCACTCCCTTTCTGTTTAGAAAAAACTGCTTGAAATTGCATTTTCTGCATCTCTTCCTCTTCAAAAATACTAAACCTTTACAGTAGTCAATTTTAGAAAGACACATTTGGCAATTTGTCCTCAAAGTAGAACACAAAAATGGTGACTACAAAGACTCGCTATTCATAGAAGAGATAATATATTCTGAGTAACTGATCATTATCTACTCATTTCGGTGCACATGCAGTATGTGGCACACAGAGGTGCACACAGTCAACTTGTTCTTTACAGTCATAGCATGCAAGAAAAGAAAATAGTCTGGAAATAGTATTATAGAGACACAGGCTTTAGATTAGCCACAGGAAAAGTAGCTATGGCACCTTCTCAAATCCCAAACTAAGCACTACCTCTAGTCTAGGGAATCAGCAATTATTTGTAGGAAACTTCCCTGATACTAAAGTGATTGAAAAGACTGAAGTTACTGCAAATGATGATAAAGTTTTGAAATAAACCCATAAAAAGAATTGAAAAGTGGTAAGAAAGCAGCTGCAGTATGGTACCAAGTAGTCCATCCAGACTGTTTAGTACCTAGGTGTTCCCTGTGATCACAGTTATTTTGGAGGAATGCAAATTTTACAACTAGGAAAGAATGAGTATTTTTTAATAAAACACTCAGCTTTGCAACAGAAACTCCTATCAGGTTGGTATAACAGGTACATACAGAAAGTAAGAGAATGGTACAGCTCTTTGTAGTCAATGCTTTTTCAGGATGAACAAGGGGTTACAAAAATTTTCTGCCTTCAACACCAACCCTATATTCATTTGTAATTTCTGCTCTTACCGCTAGTAATTTGAAAATGGCTTTTGGTATCTTGAAGGTCATTCAGTGTAAAAATAAAATACTTAATTTTGGTGGGAAGAACTAGGCCATCTAAGAGAACATATTCCTGAACCCGAGATGTACCCTGAAAAATCTACAAGAAGCAAGCAGGTCTCCTCGCCACCAGGAAAAGCCAGCGTTTGAAAGTGGTATCACCGAGTGTTAATATATCAGGTATAATTTGTACTGTGTCTGTTTGTGCATAATGTGTATACTGTGTGCATATCTGCCACTCACTACTAAATGAGCTGTTAAAGATATTCCTCACAGAATATCAAAACAGGTCCTGGAAGAAAATGGCAGGAAAATATAAACTGTAACTTTATGGGGCACAGTATTCCTTTGTGCTACTTGTACTTTACTTGTTTTGCCACTGATTGTAACACTCATCTCTGGGACATTAACAGCTTGGATAAAGTTTCCCATTGAAAAAAAGTAAGGCCAGCTGAAGCAACAAGTCATGTAAATTATTGTATTTCACTTCTAAAAATCAGTAAAGCAGGACATGCATTCCTCCATAACTACCTTCAAGTTTACAGACAGGCAGCAAAGAGGAGAGATTAAAAAAGGGGCAATTATTTTTAAGAAATGTGAATGGAAACCTTTGAGTTGAAAAGTAGGAGAAAATTTAATGCAATAGCATTGAGGATGAAATAACGAAAACCTCTTAAGATCTGCCATGAATTTTCAACTTACGCAAAAACTGGTCTGACAGCATTATTCATATTTCCATAGGTTGCTCGTCCCAGTAGTTCCCTGAAACAATTCTCAGCCAGCACAGAAGGATTTTCTTCTTTCACTCCTCCTGTAGGAGAGGACTGGGGGCCTGTTCTGCTGAAATAAGACAAAATGCATTGATTATATTACTGACTATATTCACCTTTTCTTTACTGTATCCACCCTCGGTATTAAAACATTCATGAGTCACACTCTTGAACTAGGCAAGAACAGTATTTAAAACATGCATTGAACCAGAATTCTGAATAAAATATTTTATTCTCTTATAGCAGCACCATAGATCATCATCTGTTCACTCAGTATCGACCGCTGTATCAGTAAGTATTTACATGGCAAACACAGAAGCTGCTAATATTCAGTTAACTCGTTACCCACCACATTTTGACAAACCACTATGTGTTGCTAACAATGAATGAAGGCTGTGAAACCATGAAAAAGTTAGACAGAATCTTAGTAATTTTGTTCAAATTAACTACTGAGTCCATACTGTGTGGGTGAGCATTAAATGAAACTCCAATACTTCTACACAGATGGCTTGTGAGTTGAGAAAAAATGTCTGAGTGAACTAATTAGAACATTACTACCCACACAGTTACCTCTAAATAGGCAGTGTAGAAGTTGGTCACCTTTTAACTGAGTGTCTTCCATCATTACTGTGGACAGGGCATTACTGAGCCCCTTGCTGTGGGCACCATGGTGAAAACAGGCTTCAGAAAGAAATCAAACAGCTTCCATTGACGTACCTCCATCACTTATCAAGAGTCATTGTACAGGTGGCAACCTTTTTATTTTCTCTCACAAAACACATTATAGAAATTTAACTGAGGATTCATTCGCCTACATTAACATTATGCATCTGCATATTGCAGAAATCAATATGCTAAATCCTTAAACATAATTTCAGTTCTGCAGTGTAAACTTGTCTGGTAAATATGTTTTAAAGTGCCCACTAAGAGCATCCAGTTTAGTTAAGTACCATAAAACCTTAGCTTTAGAGCATTATAAAAAGTTGCAAATTGAAATATCAAATGAACATGTTAACATCATAGTTGTAATGTATCATCTGATGGCAAAGGATTTTCTAGTGTTTCAATACTACTGAAATTTGCCTTATGAAAATCCTGTTGCCTCTGGAAACCTCACTGTTCCAGGAGTTACCACAACAGCGCTAGTTTGTCAGATTTTTATAACAGAAAAGCCTCAGGAACCCTGCTAGATAATTAAGGAAAAATAGTTTTACAAGTGCAGCATGATTAGAATTTTAAAAGGCATGACAATTTGTATATAATCCACCACAAGTACCACTAAACTCCAGCTTTATCCAACTGCTGTGCCACTCAATCTCCCTGTTTTTTCCTACCCCTGTACAGCCCAGACTCTGATCTAGGGAGAGGGGCACTCACAGCACAGAGAACGTGCAAGAGACAGGGCAGGACTGTCACTTCCCTCGCTGTTTTGACACAGATTCCCTAACATACGACAGCATTGTAAAGGTGGTGTGTGGGGAGGAAAAAGAAAGCAGGCTGCATAGGACACAGAGCTAGGTCTGTCTGAAAGAATTCCAGTTAAAATGAAGTAAAAGTAAGTTATGTTTTAAATGTTTGTATATACAAACCTACAGAAGGCGACTTCTCAGCACTGCTTGGAGTCTTTTTTTAGATGAATCTTCCTAGCGTAAAATGTTACTCTTGGACTGCCTCAGAATGTCTAAAATTATCTTGCGTTGTCTGTAGGAATAACATTTTATTTTGAACTTTAACAGCAGCTACCTCAAAGTATTTCTCAAAGTAAGTGTCCCTTGACATTGTCAGATAATAAGACAATGAATATTGAATAATCTTTTTAGTTTTAGAGGAAAGCTTTGTACAGCCTCTTAAGTTTGTAGATTCAAATGGGCAACTCATACTCATTTTGTTTCACTGATTTGGCTCTTACAGAAGTATCAGAAAACCTCTGAGAAATCCAACAGCAACAGTTAAGAAAAAAACAGTAGTAGTCCTCTGCACCTAGACCTTTTTTACTACAGCAAGAGAGCTGAAAATACGCTTTGCAATAAACTGGGCAAGGACAACTCCCTTTGGCTGCTCTACCAACTTTTTTGTGGGCAATCTCTATCAGAAGTGGCAACAAGGAACTGGAAGGAGGATGTGTTGAAATACAGCAGTTTCCATAGCAAATACCTAATCACAGACTTAAACTAGCTCAGAGCAACTCAGCAACTTAGTGAGACTTCTTTAATGCCACAAAACCAGGATTGGCCAAAAAATATGACAGACATGTGAAGTAAGACTTAAACACTACTTTTGAGCAGAGTAGGTAGAGGAATGTTTGACTATGATTCACTCACCCTTAGAAATAAATAAATTCTAACCTACCTCCATAGCAGAATTTGTATGAACATTACAGATATATCAGAAGGATCTGAAGTCAAGTTTACGACAGGTGCTGGAGAGTCCCTCTGCCTGAAATAAGGCTGGCAGGTTTAGCTCCACAGTTATCATGAGCAATATATTACAAAGTAAGTGGATTACCAATTTCATACATCCCTTCCCTATTTTAGAGATGCCCATAAATAGACAGACATCACATAATGTCTGATAGACATGTAACTAGACTGTGCATTCAGATATATTAACAAATAATGACATCCACAAATACAATTATCTTTTTAAAATGTTGTTTAAATAGTAAATTCTTAACTCTAAGACATGTCTTATCTGCTATGTACTCAAAAGAATATTGAATTAAGCTATTAAAGTTCCAAAAGCTATAATTACACTTACTTTCAAGGTAAGCTTTACCTACATGTACTTCAGCTTTAAACAAAAATGCTTTTTTTCTATGGACTTAAGTTGGGGGTATTTTCTGGAATTTCTGCTCTTTCTCAAATAATGCTTTGATTCCATCTGCCAGAACAATATGCTTCTTACTCCTACTCTTCAAGACGTCTCTGTGCTCCACAAATATGAAGTCACACATAAAATAAAATGAGAAATTGTCTGTAACATCATTTAAGACCAGCAGGTAACAATTTACGAATATTGTTTTCAGCTTTTCTATCATGCACATCATGTAAGGCCCCTACTCACCACTTGGAAAATCGTTAGTCTTTTTTTTCATGTTCAATGTGCATTATAGGACAAGTTTCAAGCACAACAGTTCAGAAATTTAAGTTGCTTTTTGACAGATTTCTTTTTCTACCACTACTATTGCATTCCTCAGTAGACGATAAAAATCACTCCTGCAGTACATATAAACTGATCCACTTTAAGTGGTTAATCCAAATCCTACTTCAGTCAGTTTTTCCATCAGTAGTTAATTTACTTCTGCTATAAAAAAGAAAGTGTACGCCTGAGGGCACTGTAAAGAGTAACAAAGGAAAGGGCCCACCTGCAATTAGAAGCCCTGTAAGAGTAAGCAAAGGCAAACCAGGCTCTCCTTGTTCAAACAGCAGCTTCAGAAACCTTTGTCTCTTACTCAGATCACTCTTCAGATGTAAAATTCAAGTGAGTAATTCCATACATATTGTGTGAGCCCTCAGTTATATGCAGTAAATAGATACAAGCATGGACAGACAGACTATTATTGATTTTAGTTATTTAGTCTGATTAGCAATGAGACAGGTACTGGCAGTTAGAAATAACGGAACAAAAATAAAGCTGAGGAATAGCAAAATAAATGCCAAAACTCAAACCAAAAAAGAGAAAGTGACAGATCTAGAAAGCTGAGTGAAAGCATGAAAAGCTTGCTGTTATAGGAAGGCTCCTGAGCCTCTTAGCAGGCAAGTTTTGAAGCAGCCAGAATTGGACATGGAATGAATATTCAATTTGCTTGCACAGCTGAAGTTGGTTTTATGAAAATTTCCCAGTGCTACCAATAAACAGTTTTTATACCCACATAGTGTTTAACCATGGACCAAAACAAAAAGTGACTTTTCAGTTGTAAGGTGACTGGCACCTCCTCAACCTTAATTGTCACAGAGATCTTTCTGAAGATCCTTTTGCAAATGTAGCAAGTAATATGACTAGGAGTCACTGAAAGCAATAAAGAGAAGGGGGTCTACATATAAATAAAACTTTAATTCCTTACTCTGAGTAATGTTTCAGCCAGGACATGCAGTTCTTACTAATGGCTAAAGGAAATAAACCCTCAATTTTTAACAAATCTAAGTAGCAAAATCATCTGAGTCACCTAAAAGCCTTTGCTTACTCATCCCTGCATCTGATCCAATAAAAACCAGAGTTTATAATTTTTATCAAGTTAAAATATGGATATATAATTTCTGGAACAACTTTTAGGCCAATAGAATCTTGAACAAGTGAAAAAAAAGTGCTTGAAAGGATTTTAGGACAAGAAACAGTAAGAACCATTATGCAGACCTATACTATCAATTTCAAGGAGCCTCAGGCTAGAAAAGCAGAGTTGTTGCTTCCACTAAAAACAAAAGAAAAAAATACCCATCATAAAAACTTAGCATAGAGATTGCTTAAAAAAACACACCAGTGACAAGGAATAAAATTACCTGTCAATATCTTCTATTTTCTGCATGTTGAACAGCAATGATGGCACTATCTTGTCCATGTGCTGAGGTTCCCATATAGTTGCTCTAAGTTCATCATTAACTGTTTTTCGAACCACTCCCTGGATGCCCCTGATTCCAGCAATTCGGATCCTGAGGAAGGAAAAGAGGAATTACTCCGGCCACGAAACAAAGCACCTCCCAGAATGGCTCTGTACCTACTGGGCAGCAGTAATTAAGTAGTGTGGAATTCCAGTAGGCTCTCACAAGCAGCAGTTGGGAAGCTGGCCAATCACCAGGGTTGCCCACAGTTTCTTTGAACACCTTTAAAGCAGTAAGAAAGCTGACAAAACAAACAACTGAACAGAAGATGGCCTGTAAGGATAAAGCTGACATTAAGCAATGAAGACTTAAACTTTGTGCATCGACTCTGACAAAAGTCATGTGGATGAAACCCACCAACTCTATGCAATTTATCATTCATCAGTTGAAACTTTGCACAGTCTCAGCCTATTCCAGAGCTGAAGAAAAATGCGACGTTACCACAACACAGCTGAAGTAATATCTAGCATAGCCACGTGATCGTGTCCTTAGAAGTTGTAATTAAGGCTATGGATTAGTCAGGGAAGATCTTTAAAGATTTCCGAAAAATTCACAAGATGGAAAGCAAAGGATAATTCTCTCAACTCAAGCCTAATGCACAGAAGGAACCACCACTTTTATTCCAAAACCATTTAAATGAAATCAACTGAGAAGTAATCAAAAACAATGAAATAATAGAAAGAAAAAAAAATAATATAAGTTCAAAAAAAGACTTGGTCTAGCTGCTAGCTATTGTCATTACTTTATTAAACAAAAATAGCTTGCAGGAAAATCTGCGCAATGAAATAAATAGCAGAATATTATTTAAGTGATAATAGCAAATTATTCATTATAATAAATGGTAGGAAGAGAATTTACTTCCTGAAAACAAGTAGAAGAAAGCTGGTACAGCTATCAAATGAAATAAGCACAAGCTTCACTAAAATTTTTAAGTATTTCTATTAAAATCCATCCCTCATTTTTTAAATCTTGATTCAAGTACGGACAACACTTAACTGGCCCTTGCTCAGCTAAATTGGCTGAATTAAAACATATCTAAGATGAGCTACAGAGGTAACTAAGTTCTATAGATAATATTCTTGTTTAGATTTCAATTTGTAAATACTTAAACCTGTAGCTGCTTGTATTTTACCCATTTCTGAACAAAGTCTTGTACATTCAATATGAATCCAACATCATTCTAGACCTTTTGAGATAGTTTATATAGGACTACACACGAAGCAGGAAACAAGAGGGATGTACAAACAACTAGAAAAGCTGCTCCTGGGAAGGACACATCCTCCAGGGAGAGCCACAGGAAAACAAACTGCAGCAATTACTTAAGAGTGGGAAAAATTGGAACTGCCGTTCGTGGAGGCTCTTGAGCTTCACACACATGAGCATACTTCAGACATCTAAGAAAACCCAGGTTTAATGAGTAATTCTCAAAGAGCAGACTTAATATACGTGTTTGTTTTTCATGTAAGTAGCCTTGTTAATATCTCAAGTAAGTTATGAACTCGCACATTTACATTAGTAAGTGGTGCCTTTCTGCAGACAATCCACACAATCCAGTTTGCACTATTCAGGTAAAATTACACCTAAGTATCCTAGGAGTTCTAGCTATCTAAAATTTGCAATATTTGGTGCTACTCAAAAAGTAAGACTGTTATTTTCTTCATATGGAATGAACTACTCCAATAAACACCTTAATAAAAAGCTGTATCACAGACAATATTATTGTGTCAACAGTTTTCAGTAATTCCTACAGAATGACTCTTACTCAGTTTGTACTTCTGGATCCTGGTCACAGGAATGACACATGGCACTGAACCGGGACACGAAGAAGTCGTAGCGTCTGTGATATGAAGGTGTGTCTTCCTCAATGTTGGCAAATTTGACAAACTGAAAATAAAATACATTAGAAAAAGCTTTTAATACCAATTTCCCAAAAGAGAATAATGACTACCAAGCATCATTTAACAAGTAATATAAAATAATTGCATTAAAGTAAGAACCCAGTTTTGACAACACTTTAGAACTTCAGAGAAGAAAGATTTGAATAGAAGGGTTTTCTTTTTAAGGTCTTTCCACAAGAACTTAATTTAGATAGTTATGGAAGGGTGAAACTGGATGAAATACAACATACTATGCAATATGGAAACATCTAACACTTGAATAGTGAGTGTCATCAACTGTCAGAATCATTTAGGTTGGGAAAGACCCTTAGGATCATCAGGTCCAACCATTTGCTCAACACTGCCAAGTCCACCACTAAAACATGTTTTACATAACTCCGGGGATGATGACTCAGCCACCTCCCTAGGCAGCCTGCTCCAATGCTGGTAACTCCTTCAGAGAAGAAATTTTCCCTAATGTCCACTTTAAACCTCCCCTGACACAACTTGAGGCCGTTTCCTCTCGTCCTATCTCTTGCAACTTGGGAGGACAGCCTGACACTGACCTCACTACACCCTCTCTCAGGCAGTTGTAGAGAGCAGCCCCATCAATCAAATGCAATACTGTCACCACCAGGTTACTTAGCAACATTCTGACCCACCAAAATTAAAGGGAAATAAATTTGGAGGCATTCTGTCAATTCTATCTTGACAAAACGGAAAAAGGAGGAGTCCGGGAATTATAAACCAGTCAACTCTAGTCCATTCACAGAAAAACACTGGGAAAAAAAATGCCAATTCGCCAACATCTACGAAGTATTGAAGGGATAAGTAACAGTCAACATGGATTTGTCAAGAACAAATCACATCAATCCATCTTATTCCTATGACAAGTAAATAAATTTTGTGAATCCAGATGAAGCAGCATCTGCCAAAACTTCAGTGATGCTGTTGACAAAAAACCACACAAATTATCAAAGGAAAGCTAGAAAAACACTGTCAAAAGAACACTCCCCATAAGAGAGATGTGTAAGAGTTTGGAAAAAATATGGAAATGCTAGTAAACCATCACAGTACAAACATATGATATGAGCTTCACTAGAGACACAGATGGCAGGTTGGGATCATTGAATTTGCAAAGAACACTAAGATGGCCAGAGCTGTAGGCACACTTGATGCCTGGTTTTTGAGCAATTGGAAATAGGACCAGAAAAATCAAGGAAGCAATTTGGGAGTGGTTACTGCAAACCAGCATTTTAAGACAGTTGTACAAATACAAGCAAAAATCATCTGAATGAAGAAAAGGAACTTAGTCAATGCCCATACAATGGCATGAAAAACAGAACAATATACTGTGATACATCTGCATTACTCATGATAGCTATAAAGAAACTTCTGCCATCTAATTGGGCCAAATAAGCCCTTAAGTGAAGTGGTGCATCCAGCTGAAAAATCACAGCTGAAAATGATGAATAACTGATAAAGCCCTCAAATTATTCAAGAGATGAACAAAGCTTTAGGTAACTATCTGTAAAAGAAGAATGAAATACATTAAATTACCTAGACTACAGCTACCTAGAAGGTATCAATCTTAAAATGTACAGAAGACAGCTATAAAAAGAGAAGAAATGAATTGGGTTTTTTTTGTCCAATAGTAATAGGAAAAGCAATAATAGGCTTACAATGAAGCAAAGGGTAACTAGACATTAAAACCCCTCCTTTCTAAAGTAAGCAGACTGCCTTAAGATCTTTTGGATTCTCCATCACTGACAGTTCTAAGAATAGACTACAGAGAGAAATAAGAAGTGAAACGAAACATTGTCAGGAAAGGTTGAACACAGTGCTGGTTCTACCCTGAAGCAGAGTGATGTCCCATTAAGACCCCTCTGCTTTTAGTCACACCATTTTATCAATTCCTAAGCACAGGCTGAGGCATTTCCTTTGTATTTTTCATGATGCAAAACCTGCTTTCATCAGCACATTACCAACAGACACCCAGACAAGCCCAAAGCACTTTAGCATAATCTACAGCACACTGATTTATGGAGAGTCTGAGGTTTTCAAGCTGAAAGCTGTGTATTTCAGAAAAAAAACTCCCACCATTTTTTTTCTACTCTTTTGTTTAGTCTTTTTTTCTGTTTTATGTAGAACATTTATCCCTCTCAGCTGCAGTACCAGTTCATGCTCTTGAACTGGTACAGCTGAAAATGATACAGTTCATAAAACTACATTCTCAGCTATTACTGAAAATGGAGCAAAATTGTATAGTACGAGCCCATTTTACAAGTCCTTCTGTTAGGACTATCCTGTATTTCAGGTGGTAAGAAAGTGACAAAAGTCAAAAACCAGGACCTATATGTTTTCTCCAACAGAGTGAGTTATAAAAATGATCGTTTCCTTCCCAAGAGACCCTGGGAAATGCTTCATATGTAATATGTCTCCCTAGTTTGCTTCATGGAATTGTTACTAGCAGAACAGAAATAGACCTTAATTTTTTTTTTTTTTTGCAGACAAGAATTTAATTAGTCCTTACATATCAATAAGCCATGAAGACAAAGTATTTAAAAAAAAAGCCCAAACAATATGATCTTAGTATTTTCCAGACATTCAAATGCTCAAGTCTACAAATTATTCACCCAGAAAACTTCCATAAAAGCATGGAAAAGAATAGAAAAAAAAAAAGTTTGAAGAACACAGAGCACTGTGGGAATGGCTGCGAGAATGAGAATATTAGTTCATGTAGCATTTAATATCAGCATTTAATATTGATTAATATTATCTGAAGTACTAAATTATTTGATTGACAGGATCTTCCAACAGGAAAGCATAATAAACTCTAATAACTGTTTTGTTAGCAGAAAGATTTATTGTACCAAGAAACTGCTTTGTAAGAATAAATGATGAATTTAGGCCAAGTACATGTCAGCGACTCCCTTGTTCTGAGTACTTCTCCTGTACCAAGGTGCAGCTTTGCAGCAGGGACACAAACACATGAAAGTCACACCTTTCAAAATGGCATGCACAGAGATCCAGGGAGGGCAAAGGTTTTTTATGTCCTCATGTGTATAACAAAGCAATTTCACCCACTGAACATACAGCATTTCTGAAGCACAGTCCAGGATTAGCATTCAGACGACTGAGCATTTAGGCCACAGGAAAGCTAATTGTGGTAACAGTTTTGAGTAGTGCACTGTCTTCCAGTAAAGTGTAAAATTCCAATTCACCACAAATTTTAAGTTTCTACAGTACACATCAGTCTCTACTTTGCTTTGCAGTGGTGCTCTTGTAATCGTTGTTAAAGAATATTTTACTCCTAAGCATATATTTTCAAACAAACTTCAAATATAAAAATTATTCAACCTAAAAAAGGATAAACTCTTATTAAAGTCCCAAGCACTTGCCTAGGAATTACTTAAAAAGCTTTTATAGATGTAAACATGTCATTCAGTAAATGCTTGCAAGCATCCAATGGTAATCTATGGAAGTTTTACCAGGACAAGGATCTTCTATATTTTATAATACAGAAGGTACAGAAAGGAACTTACATTGGTAGTATCTTATTTCCATTAACTTCGAAACCAATAAAATTCAATCAGTATAAAAACACATAAATCTATCACAAAGTGAAAAAGAAACATAATATTTATTCAGAAGATGTTTTTTCCAGGCTGACTCGAAAAATTTGGATCATATTACCAGTGAGAGAGAGATTGTGCAAGTCCTGTAAGTAAATCATACACATTCTCAAGAACAAAATTTCTTCTATGCATTTATGCTGTTTTATTGCTGTTATGTAGCAAGTACATTAGGAGAAAAATCGTAACTTTTAATGGTCCCTGCTCAGTTTTTTTCAAGAACAATCACCATGCATCATATTTGAGTTATGTTACTTAAAGTATCTCCCTGTAAGAACAGTAGGCTAGTAGACTCGACCTGAGCAGTATTTTTTTCATATCTGAGCTCCCCAAACTGTCTTCTACAGCCTGTAATATTTTCTCTTGTTTCAAACAGGGAAAGAGGGTGCTGATACTGGCAGTTATCACCTTTTACAGGACAAGGTACTGTATTTCATTATTATGAAACTGTCACATGGGAAGTCATGATCTCTTATAAACATAAGACTCTTACAAACCACACACTACAGCCTTAATGAGAAGTGTGAATGCTATGTGTGCACTTCAACAAACAAATGCCAGAAGGACAAGCATTTCAACCTTCCTAAAGAGAAAAGCTTCAAACACTGAATACATTAACTTTACAAATATAGTATTAAAATGATCACAACAAATAACCTCAACATAAGGTTTTCAGCAATGAAAATTGGTGATTTAGTTTATTAATACCTAGGGTCACCTGACAATCAGTTTTATCGGAATAGGATGGATAATTTCACATTCTATTTTACTTTGTGCCCCTTGGATGAAAATTCTCCTGATCACCACATGTACAGTTATGTAACAAAATCCACAATGGAATATTGGCTTACAGGGCCATGACAGTGTGGCCATGGATCTCCAAAACCAGAGAGCACAAGTACGAGTGGGGGAAGCAACACTTAACTTTGAGTGACCCTAAAGGACTCACTCAAATTCTAGCAGATGCACAATTTCTAAGATAATTTAATAACCCACATGATGAGAAAGAGCACTGTGTGTTAATCTGTCTCCCTGAGCTTTAACTCCTATTAAAAAGACAGAGCAGGCATCCTAGAGATGGAATTGTTCCACTCTGTATTAAATCACTACCAGCATATAATTCTGTATTGGTACATGGAATGAAAGAAGCATCTTGCATTAAGGGTAAATTTCCATTGCATACTTCCAGATTAGCATGCTGCAGAAAAGGCAAACAGTACCTTACTGGGAATATTAACTGTGACATTGCTTAATTTTAAAGTGTTGAAATTTTATACTATTTTTACATACCTATGCACTTCAATTCTGCCCAAACCAACTGCTTTTATAAGCCAACACTAACAAATATGAAAGTCTCGTCTCAGGTACTGGTTGATAGTTTTTCCACTTGGGATATTGCTTATCTTCATTTAAATAACAAATTATGACAACCAGCAATAACAGCCACCTCCTCGTGCACAGGAAGCTCAACACTGTCACTGATGGGATCATTATTTAATTTCTCCTACAAAGAAACTGCCTTTATAAAAGGAAGCACCCTATCAACTGAAGAAGCATTTGTGCTATGTAACTAGAATGTGGTGACACTGGGTTCCACATATTATCTGCTATTTTTCACATGAAACCCCAATATCTCACTGGCAAAATACAAAAAGCTCACCTCATCAGCATTCCAAATTAGGTTAAAATGTTTTGTATTTAACTGAGTCTTGTAAATATGGATTAAGATGAAAGTTTTACTAAACTATGTATCCAATCAGCTGCTGACTAAAGAAATTTTCTTTAGAAATACACATAAATTTGATATAGACAATGGATATAAATTGGATCTCTTATTCCAAAAAATTTTGACCACATGTTCAAAAAATTTTAAAGCTTGTCACTTCTATCCTAGTAATAAACACTAGACCTAAGCAATACATTTAATTATGTGTACATGAGCAATGGAGATATTTTACATGATACTCAGTTACTGAAATTCTGCAAGAAAATTTGAGAGAGAAATAAAGTATTGTCATAAATTTCTAAGGAAAAGCTTTTTGCAATCAGCCTTCAGATTCTGTAACACATAAGCCAAGGAGATATCACTTTTTCCCCACCACATTTTTTCAGTTTCCTCACTAGCATATGCTATCTTAGCACATGGTCCATAAAAATTTCTTCCATGCTAGAAAAAGCCATTTTGAACCTGACAGACTTATCAACCTGAAATTTGGTCTACATAAAAAAAACCCCCAACACCTATTCAATATATTCACTATTGAATTTTACCTGTTTTTAAGAATCTGTCTTACATAAATAGATTTACAATTATGCTATTAAAAAAGAAAAAATCACTGCTGCTGTAGGAAATAAGCTAACATAACTTATAAATGCAACATATAAAAGATCACAGGAATAACTTATATGTAACCTCAAGATCAGGCTTAAAAGTACATAAATAAAACCCAAACAGTTATTTATCTAAAATAGTCATCTTCAAGTTTGCTTTTCAAAAATAAATCAACTACTATTATAAATTAAATGGAGTTTGAAGTCCAAAATGAATTTAAGATGACAAACAGCTAAGTGAAAGTTTATTTTTTTTCCTAAAATACAGAGCACCAAGTAGAGCAAGTCAGTGGGAGTTTCCAAATCTTTTCAAGCCTTTAAATTGCTTAAAGATGTTCAGTACAGAGATTTGCTTCATCTGAAACCCCGACTTTTAAGCAATCACAAGAGTCCCAAAGCCGAAGCAAAATCTGTGAGGCTGAAATAACCCTATAGGTTCAAGTAAAGAGGCTTGAATTTTACTTCAAAGACATCACTGTCTTTCTATCTCACTAAAGCTTTGGGTAGAAAATAATCAAAATCTATTTAGAACCACACTCGTACCCCATATATTTTAAGTGTAAGCAGACTATAAATTTGTAGGGCCTTAAACTAAGTTTCCTAAAAATACTATGCAAAATTTTCCAAAGGCTGCCTGACTTTTCACCAGTTTAAAGACATTTACTTCATATACAGACCAGTCTTCTCTTCTAGACAATACCAGTTTGCACTCCAAAGTGGTACATCAGAATAGCTAAAGCACATGAAGCATTATTCAGTCACCATACCATCTCCTCTTGTTTTTTTGTTTGCTTGTTTATTTCCTTCTGGAGGAGAGAAAAAAGGCTGAATATGGCAGTAAACTTTCTTCGTTAATCTAATTAACAAAATTTATTTAAGAACACAGTAGGGCAGTGCCCTTGGTAACAGACAAGCTGTTACCCTTTGTTCCTCTGAAATCAATACAAATAGACTTGTATCCTTTGTCCTCATTAACTCTAGAAGGCACCTAGGGAAATTAGCAGTTAGGTTAAAATAAGGTTTTGGAATACTGTTGAAGAGCCATAAAAATTCTCCTCACAGAATTTCATCCCCTTATTTAGGGAAACTTATTTTTTTTTCCCCTGAGTTTTATAGAAGACAAACACAAACTATCTCCTAATTCAGGAAGTCCAATAATCTCCTTTACTCACAAAAGACTTGGGAACTGACAGGAATATCAAACAGATTACCCCAAGGTGGAGTTCTGTTCAGTAACATGCATTTTGAAGTGACACATGCCTTGTACATCAGAGTGGAGATTGGCAGTAACTGTTTGCCACCAAGGATTTTAAACCACTGGAAAGTGATGTACACCTTACCAGTTGGCAGCCCAGGAAACAAGTTCCAACGCCACTTCCCTAAGGGGACATGCCCAGGCATTATTATACAAAAAAATCAAAGAAGCAGGGTAGCCTGGCTCGAAAGTATTTAAATAAATAAGTAAAATTTTATATGTATAATGAGATATAGATCTCATTATCCTCAGTAAAGCTGCCCTGCTAGTGGGGGAATGAGGGGACACTTCTACCCTACATTACAGCAAAACTCTCTTTATTCCATCACAACAAGAAATACTGCTCTGGGGTAGCATCACTTTACTATGCCCTCCTGTCTTCCTGAACTGCAACTCCAACTCCATCTAATGTCATCAGCTGGGAACCAAGCCCAAAAGCCCAACAGTTTTACTGATTTCCCCACTGTTAAGAATGGCAATAATTTACATGAAATGCAAGAACTACTCTATACTCATGTAAAAGCAGTCACTCCAAGTGAAAACAGTCTACATCACAGTCCTGGGATTTATGAGATTCCAATGTTACCAGCTGGAAAATACAATGGTTAGAAGGGAAATATGACAGAGCTATAACCCTGACTGTACCCATCACTCTAACTGGAAAACTAGATCTCTAGATCTTTATTTTGACACTTTTAGTTACACCCTTCAAGCCTGGATCTGAATCCTGAAATATTTAAGCTGATAAGATGGTGAGATTGCAACAGTCAAAGCTACTTTTCAGCTAACAAGACTCTTTCCACATAGCTTAAGTTGCCAGAAAACAAAACTCTGCCTTACCTATACACTGGCTCCAGGAAGGCTGCTTGAAGACTTAAAATATGAACTCACACAACATCTTTTCTGTTCCTTTCAGGAGTTATTTTTGGAGGGAATGAGCCCAGACATCAAAAGAATTTGGGACACTGAAGGGAAACAGTTTATCTGCCTCCAGCTGGTATCCGTTCTGTGTTTAGGCCCAAAGGATACACCCTGCTACAGACAGCATCTTTCAATTCATGTCAACTGGCAGATCCTTTAAGACTTCTTAAACTACTTTCCCAAGCAAAGATTTACTCTGATTTGATTCAGCATCTGAGCTTACTCACAGAATTAGTCCCAAGGACTTGCAGCTTTGGTTCGCCTGATTCCAGAAGCTTGGCCACCATATGAAGGAAACTTTCCACAAATGGTTTTATGCTTTGAGAATGGCAAGCCATTAGAAGTTGGTCCAGTGCCTCCATGGCAATTAAAACATAACTGAAAATTAATTAGAGAGACTCACATAAAGACGTATTACATTTATCATTAACTCAGTTAGTTCAATTTAGGATCTTACCACAAAAAAAAGAAAAGAAAGAATGGAAGGCACATATTTACCATTGTTTAAAAATGACACTTAGGGCTATTTCCTATATCCATATTTCCTCTCTTTTTTCTTTCTTTTATTTTTTGGGGGGGGGGGGTTGGTGATGTACGAGGGAGGGAAGTATGGAATTGAGTGTTGGCCATTTACCCTTTCTCTTAAGTTGTAAAAACAGCTTCTGATGTCATGAAGGCCAAAAAATGATGGTCTGTGATGGATGTTGCTTTTCTTTGCCAATTCCAGCCACTTCTTAGATTCAGTATTTCTCACTTAAATATCTGAATTAGCCAAAAGGGCTCAAAAGAAAGATATCCCTGTTTCCCTATATCCTGACTGACATTCAAGGGTGTATTAGGCTTACATAGTCAGGTTTTAGCAGCAAGGGGCTGGCTGCAGGGCTGGTTGCTGTGAGAAACCAGGAGCTGCCCCCATGACAGACGCAGCCAGCTCCAGTCAGCTCCAAGACCAACCCACTGGTTCCCAAACCTGAGCCCCTCAGGGACACTGGAAGTGCCCACAGGTAAGCAGATATCCATAGTGCAGACCATGGAGGACCCCCTGCTGGAGCAGATGGATGTGCCCTGAAGGAAGCTGCTGCCTATGGAAAAGCCCTACTGGAACAGGCTCCTGGCAGGACCCATGGAGAGGAGCCCACACAGGAGCTTTTCTGGCAGGATCTGCAATCCCATGGGGGACCTATGCTGGGGCAGCCTGTTCCTACAGGACTGCACCCTGAGGAAAGAAGCCAGGCTAGAGCAGTTCTTGAAGGACTGTCTACAAGGACAGACCCAAGGCCAGAGCAGGGTAAGAGTGTGAGGAAGAAGAAGCAGGAGACACAAGATGGTACGAGCTGACCACAGCCCCATTCCTGATCTGCACTGCTTGGTGGGGGTGGAGGTAAAGGACTTGGAAGGGAAGCTGAGCCTGGGAAGAAAGAGGGCTGGAGGAAAGACGTTTTTAAGCTTTGCTTTCGTTTCTCACTATCCTACTCTGTCTTTAACTGGCAATAATTAAATCAATCCTCCCCAAGTTAAGTCTCTTTTTCCCTATGATTGAACTGAGTGATCTCCCTGTCCTTATCTCAACCCATGAGCTTTCCATTTCTCCATCTGGCTGAGCAGGAGGAGTGAGAGCATCTGGACAGGCACCTGGCAGCCAGACAAGGGTAACTGACCACAAAGGGGCTGTCTTGCCTTCCAGACTCGATCAGAACAAACATGATGAAATTCCATGACTTGTTAGCATCTATTTTTAATGCTGTGACTTCTCTCCTTACCCATAGCGATGTCTGACCACATCCCTGCTCAGTCTCTCTGCCAGGTAAGCCCCAATTCGATCTAGCTTCTCTGGTGCAGAAACTGCATAGAATGTCAGCTTCTCCATGTCAGCTTTAACAAGACCATCCTAAAAACAGAAATACAAAATAGAAAATTAAAGAGTTCATAGGAAATATAAAGCTTTCCAAGTATTCTTCCTTTTTTTCTAGTTAACATTTAAAGATCAGAGCCTTACCGATGGAAATAAGCTGCTGAAAAAAACCCCCAAACTTCTGAGCAAAACTGCCATTAGCTTAGCTGTAAAAACCAGCAACATTAAACAACTGAAATATTTTTAAAGGAAGTGAAGCAACCAGCTTGCTCCACCATTTTTTTGTGAGGAAAGGAGAAGGTATGTAATGAGACATGTGACCAGTTCTAAGACACACTTCTTTCCTACTAGCACAATGTAATTTTTTTCGGTTCCCAGACCTGCCTCAAAGTATATTTGATGCATAATTTGGATAAACTATACAAACAAGATGGTAGTTTAAGTATTTTATATTGTAGTTTAAATATTTTATTCCTTCAGTGTGAGATCTCGAACAAGGCTGACCCCCAGCACCTGAAGGCTAATTGGCAGAACAAGATCAAAGATTAACATATTAGTTCCAACATTAACTGTAACATGGATCTGCTCAGATGAGGTTATAATCATAACTATTAGGTAAGCAGAATAAGGCTTTTTGTATTTTTATCTTTTTTTTTTTTTCTGGAAGTTCATAAGAACATCTATTTTTCAAATAAATTACTTAGAAGCTTTTAAAACACTCATTATTGATTAATGGATTTTACCCGGCAAATCTTCTCATACTTTAGAAAAGGTCTGCAACTCAAGGGAAACATCATGGACTGGCCTGTGTCCTGCACTGAGCCAATGAATAATAACGAAAGCAGAGACTCAAAAGTGCCACCTCAGAGCTACTGAGTTTAGCTTAAACTAGAACACTACAATCGTAGCAATTCCAGGTATTTCTACACCTGTATCAAAAACTACATTAGAACAAATAACCTACAAAACCATGCTATTACATGTATCCCATACACTGTATACACAGAAAAACATTTCCTTTAAAGCCAGTAACATGCACTTACATAATCACTGGCACTCAGTAACAACACAATTTAAAAGAAAAGCCCACATACTTTAACATATAAGCCAAATATTATGCAAACACTGACTGTTCTGCTTAATTCTAATGTAACAAAAGATATAAAAATTTGGTATCACACTTAAAAAAACAGAGCAGCAGAAATAAAAGCTCTTGATCAGTCTGAACTGTCTAATGATTTATCTGTAGGCATTACTAAACAGTACAGAGAAGTTATTTACAGAGAGCAAGAGTTAGGCATTAATACAGCTCCAAGACTGTTACAGTGAAATGAAGAAATAAAATTGTAGGTAGGTACCTGGAGAAATTTTAAAAAAACATCAGAAAAACCTTTTTGGGTCACAAGAGTCTATCAGAACTATAGGAATGTTCAGAGTCAGTAAGTCAAGAGTTAAAATTAAAATCCTGAAGAAAATCAGAGAATGTTCACACCTGCAACCACAAGAAAGCAGGAGTTTGTGGTTTTAAAAAAGTGATGAAGTTAAGTGCTACCTCTGCAGCAGAATACCTTGTTTAATTAAATTTGTTTCTCTGAGCAAAACATACTAATTTTATTCTTCAGTGTGCAGCCCTGTTTTGGAAATGGAATCAGACCAGATGATCTATATTGGCCCCTCTCTAGATAAATTAATCTACTAACCTCTCTTAAAACTATTATGTGCTAAAGCAGAATTTATGGTAAGATGCTAAAAGAGAAAAAAGAAAAATTTTAGAAGTTGCTAAAGCACTAGCTATAACCACAAATTTTCAAACACCAATCCCTTAAAATTTTAAAGTCTTGACTCACTTTTGGATCTTCAGGAAATATGTTGTCTACCAGACGCTTGTAGCGAGGTCGCAGCGCAGCACAGCAGCAGCAAACTCCTGCAGAGAGATTTATCCAACAGGATTTAGGATGCAGTTCTAGGGACTCATTTGAAGGGACAACTGACCACCATGGAGGAAGAAGATAACACTGAATTCAGCTTGCTATCAGCAATAAAGCAAAATCAAGGGAATTGAGAGTAAGTACAAGTAAGTCAAAGAAGCAAAACGACTATCACATTACAATACATGAGAAAATATGCAAGCATCTCGGGTACTAGAAATGCACCTGTCATTCATACTTAAAAAAATGCAGAAAAGTCAAGGCATTTTAAAATTTAGTCATATTAAAACCAAAGCTACTTCATTTGCGGGTTTATCTTCATTCTAAATGACTGTTTCAAAACATCTCAATGTGCATTATGTTCATTATTCTAAAAAAAGAAAACAAAAATGAAATCTGTTTTAAAGGCACACATATAAACCAATATAAACCATAATATACGAAACAAGCTCTGCCTTCCTTATCCCTTATCCTTCCTTTTACTGGGCATCAGTGAAATCACAGTCACTTGAAGCAAAGAAATGAATTTTTTTGATCTCATTCCCGCTCTACTACTAATCCATGTAAACGGAACAAATGAACGTAAGTTCAATTTTATTAATTTTAGAAGTCATAGTGCCTGCTCTAAAAAGGTAACCAACCTGCAAAGCATTGTTTGGTCTTTTTTCTAGCACTTAGAACTACTAGAACTTTGGAGTTAGGTTAAAACTCAGAAAAACAGCAACAACAAAAAAAACAAAACAAAAAAACTCAACCCCAAACAAACAAACAAAAGCTTCCAAGTATCTGTCCAACTGTTTACCAGGGTAGACTTACTCCCTTTTTAAAAAAATTTCTTTACAAATCAAGTTTTAAGTATTTCAGTGGGCATCAGACTAACTCACTGGTCAGGCCTCAGATCAACACCAAAACAGCTCTAATGCACAAGAGCCACTGAGTAAACAATAATACACTCAATAATAATGTATCAAGCATACATGCAGATCATGTCTTTCAAGTCTCAACACCTGAAAGATTCAGAGTAGCTAAATACCTTACAAAAGCTAAATACCTTACCTTATTAAAGGTATCCATTTACATACTCAAAAAAATTGTACAACACTTTGCTGAAAACAGTAAAAAAAGCAAAACAATAAAGGGTATCTTGGCATAAAGTTTTGATGATTACAATTTATCTGCAAAAGCATGATGACTTCTATTTCTCTACTTAAGATATATAAGTAATCTTAGTGGTTTTAACCATATTTATCAGAACATCTGAAAGACTCATGACAAAGATTTCACCTACTGCACTTAGTTTTTATCACAAGACTACAGGAGTAGACATTCTCCCTCTATGACACCTGTTTCCTGATACTATTTGTCTTTTTGACAAAAACTTTATTCTGCTCATACTTTGACAACTTAATTCTTGCAATTTATTTAATCAAAAACAATTATTGAAGACAGACCTATGATTTTAAAACTGTGCATTGACTCCAAGTTCTCCCCAATGGTCTTGAATTCTCCCCAACTCATGAATTAGAGAGTTCTGTATCACCAGTAACATCAACACTAACTTATGACTTCAATACATAATTATGAAAACAAAAAACACTCAAGGAATAAACAATTGGAATAATGAGAATTTTTTTGTTAAACAGTACTTTGTTACTGCTGTCAAGTTCTTCATACCACTCCTGATGCCTTACTCACAGAGGTCTAACAAATGTAAAAATCTACATTTACATAAAAGCTGCAGGTATGAAGTAGATAAAATCAGAGTTCTTTAATATGTCACTGGAAAACACAGGTATGGAAAGAGGTTAAAATCTTACTTGACTTAAAACAGAAATAATTTAAACAGTTCTACAAAAATATTCTATTGAGAGCAATGCTGTGCAACATTTTAAAAGTCAAATCATAATAAGAAAGGAATGCTGTATTAGTGTCTAGTATATCATTCTGTATTGGGAAATTCAAGTAAAATCATCAAAATCCCCCCAAAAAGACATAATATTGCTAAATATTTCTTGAGTTGGGTATCCAACTCTGCACTTGGCTCAGCACTGTTTTTACTAGGTCTTCCTACTTGTTTTCTACCTTATGGTTGACCATTAACTTTGGTCCACAGTAAACAGTATGTGTGATTACTACTAAATATAGAAAAAATATTCTAACAATAGCTGTAGCAAAATATTTTGATGCAACTATCTAAAACATAAGAGCAGGAAATATTCTAAAATATTGCAAGATAGGCAATTAAAAATTCTTTTAGCATTACTTTCTCCTTTAAGTGACAGAAGAAGAAAATCTTCACAAAGAACTGCAATTTAAATCTTAAAATGGTGTTTTAAACCTGTGTTAATTACATAAATTTAACATAAAATCTGGATACAGTTACTCCTTTGAGATGGATAAAAAAGATCAGATAACAGTACCAACTCATTCTGGCAGCCTTACCAGACAGTTTCAGTTAATGGAAACATAATATTGTTGAAATACTGCTCTTCAAATTTACGGCACATAGTGAATTTTGACACCAAAGAAAGGCCTAACAGTAAGTATCCATAAGATTGAAATTTTCTCCTCATCTTGGATTTTCAGTAGTATCTTTACATTGCTATGTATTTAATTATAGAACTGTTTACATGGGAAAAAACCCATGAACTTGTCAAAAATTCTCTATCACTGAAGTACAAACCTAAAATTAATATGACTTTAATACCATCAAAAGAACTTTCTACATTAAACAGAACATTCAAATATCAGAAAGTGAGATTTAATCTGTCAAAGCTTTCAGCCTCCAAGCAGAACACTATCAGAAATAAAACTGACAGGCACTCCAAACAACACAGAAAAAAATGACAACCAAAAGCAAAAATCAAAACAATTAACAGTCATGACACAGATTTTGTGGAAAAACTACTAATCATTGCTCAGCTATACCATTTTGATATAACCATGAAAGATTAACAAAATCATAGGAACAGGTTTAAATAATGTATGAATATAAAAAAAGGAGAACAAAACAAAATCCCACAAAAATCAAGTCAACAATTTACAATAAAAATAACCCATTTTACTACACAGACCAAAATGATAAATCTTGTAAAAGATGGATTGTAACTGAAAACGGATTCCCTACTTCTTGGATACCAATTTAAGCAGATAAAAATTTATCCAAATAAACATATTCGTTTCACATAAATAAACTCTTTTGTAAGTCTGTAGAACACAGGTAAAAAGAACCTGTTCCATTTTATGCAGGTTTATCAACGAAAAATCCTATGACAATTCCTTTTTAGTGTCAGGCAAAATTCCCGTTTTAATGGCCTCCCCCTTGCAGACAGCTTTACATCACTTTATACAAGTAAATATAAAGGTTAAAGCAATCTCTACAGAGAATTCCACACCGTAACATGATAGTTAATGTAAAAGGTTTAAAAAATACTTGTTTGCTTCTCCAATAGTAGGATTTTTATCAAGTTCAAACATGCATATTCTCTTCTGCTACAGGAGTCCTATAATCTGCATTTTACATGTTAACACTGTACACATTTACCAGCTGCACGGGTACTTCTTTTTACTGTATTTATTCTACACAACAACAGCAGTAATATACAGCCCCCGCTATCAGAAAATGGCAAGTTCACCTACCCAAGCACATACATGGTCTCGGCTCAAAAGCAGAATTATAATCATAGGCTTTTTCTTTCTCAACAGTTGGAACTTGCACATACTGCCTCATGCTGGATATGAATTCACTCTCGGAGAACTGTCTCCTTTCCCAGAAATTTGCTCTCTCACACTCGCATAGCTGCGGTTACTCCCCGTGAGGGCTCAGCAACACTGTAAGCTTATCTGATCAGCTCAGTGACATCTGCATAAAGCCAACAAACACGTGAAAAACTTCAGTATCAAATTCTGTTAACAAGGCCAGGCACAAGAAAAGAGAACAGGATAAAAGGTACATTGTCAATGTGTGATTCACAGCTCCTCGAATGAAACTGCACAGTTAGTTTCATTGCTTCAACTTGCCCGGAACACACAGTTCATTATTTCTCTGAAGCAAAAAACCCACATAGTTTCAGGAAAAACTACCTTCAGTCAGCTGCCACATATCACTGCAGAGTGATAAATATTTTAGCAAAACCTACTCACTTGGTCTTCCTGGAGAACGGACAGAGAGAAATGTATTCAAGGCAGACTACTGACCAAAAAGACTTTTTTAAACAGGAAGGTTTACATCTAAGAACAAAGAAAGAGTCTAAAAAAAACGAAATTAACATTATATCTAATAATACTTCTGAGTTTAGGAAGCAAGGATTACAGAATTTAAATCATTAACATGATTATGGCACGAGGTAGAAAATAAATTTTGAGTTAAGCAATTCTGAAGTCACTTTCTGGCTTCCCATTGATTCTCAGCATTTTATTGTTTCACTTCCTATATTACATCCACTTGGGCAACTCAAATACAGGATTTTCATACAGACATTTTTATAAACCCTGGAAATTATAAGTACTGTTTTTAATAAAAACACAGCTAATAATTTCCACTACATAAAAATTCCATACCACTTCTAGGCTTAGGAGAGTAGTGCTAATAAACTCAGAGAAAACAATGAGCTGCACAGAAACTGTCACCACATAGTTTACTACAGAAAACCCTATGGCGTAAATTAGAAAAATGCATATTACAATAAAGCTGTATTTCAAATTAGTGTGTCTGAATATTCATGCTATATCTTACTCATACAAAACTGCAGAAAAACAAAACCTTCAAGGTGGGTTTAAACATAAAACACTAAGTTCTGCCCATCGAGTTTAAAACTGCCACATTATTTTCTTCTTTATCAAAACCTAGGAAAAGGGAAAATAAATAATCTGTTTTATCTAATACTGGAATTTCTTCCAAAGTTTTGAACTGTTGTCTAATATTGTTGTCAACTGTTTAGAGAGCCTTAATAACCTGAAGCAAGATTTCATATTCACTCACTGAATATTTTTGTTATGTCCCAAGCTTGGATCTGGTCATCCCTAACTTTATTTTCTATCTTCCAAGCTTTTTTAAAAAAAAATCTTATTCTATCAAAAAATGGTATAATTAACATGGAATTTTCAATCTACAGAAAAATATATGTTTTGCTAGTATCAAGAAACTGAGCAATATTAAAATTACATTTGGTTGCTCAATGTACTTAAATATAACTACATAAAAATTTACTTGACTTTAATACATTAAACTTTCATATTATTTATTTTTCTGTATCTGAGATGAGAAATATAAATAAAATAAATTTCTTTCAAATATCCTGATGAAAGTGCATAAAATAACACTTCAACTATAACCATTTATTATACCTGATTATTTCTGAACCGTTATTATCAGTTGATGCATTTAATTCAGAAATAAAATTACTTTCAAGGGCATTCCCATTCCACTATGAAAAGGAGATCAGACATTTTATAACAAGGAAATTATTCCAGCCATGTAAGGGAGATAATTAAAAATATTCTTCAACCTGCTATAAAAAGAGCAACTGCTGTAAGGCCTCGATGATCAGCCATTGCAATGTCCCTGGAATGCACTCCCAGAGGGCATAGTGGACTCATCACTTAGACAGGATGAAGTCTCATCCCCTAGATGAGCCTCTCCTCCCCTCTCCCAAGTGCCAGCTGACTTCTAAGTGGCTGGTTTCCAGTCTCTCTCCACCGAAATGCACCAAAGAAAATGTCCAACATGGGGATGAAATTTTTATCTTGAGAACACAATATTCATCTTGATGTGAACTACTGACCCCCATGACAGCAAACCCTCCGTAACACCTAACAGGGAAAATTCCATCCATACCTAGGTTTGGCAATTTTACATTTATTTTTAAAAATATCTTGGTGCTCAGTTTATTTGAAACAAATGAAAACAACACCCAAAAAAAAAAGCTTTCTCCTTAGAATTTCTTACAGTAAGCTAAAACGTTAAAGTTAATTCTGGTGCGATATGACTTCAAGAAGAGTTCTTCTAAACTGGAATCATAGAATCGTTAACATTGGAAAAGACCTCTGAAATTATCAAATCCAACCATCAATCCAGAACTAACACCATGTTGGACATTAAACAATGACCTGAAGCGCCATATCCACACACATTGAACACTTCCAGGGATGGTGACACCACCCTGGGCAGCCTATCCCAGTGCCTGACCGTCTTTTCTGTGATATTCTTAATTAATTCTTAATATCCAGTCTAAACCTCCCCTGGTGCAACTTGAGGCCATTTCCTCTTATCCCCTTGTTACCTGGGGGGAAGAGACCAACCCCCACCTGGCTCCAGCCTCCTCTCAAGGAGTTGTACAGAGTGATAAGGTCCCCCCCACGCCTCCTTTTCTCCAGGCTGAACACCCCCAGTTGCTCCTCACAGGACTTGTGCTCCAGACCCTGCCCCAGCTTTGCTGACCTCCTCTGGATATGCTCCAGCCACTCAATCTCTTTCTTGCAGTGAAGGGCACAGAAGTGGACACAGGATTCAAGGTGAGGCCTCACAGCGCCGAGTACAGGGGTAGTCACTGTCCTGGTCCTGCTGGCCACACTACTGCTAACATAGGCCAGAATGCCACTGACCTTCTTGGCCACCTGGGCACACACTGGCTCATGTTCAGCCACTGTTGACCAACACTTGCAGGTCCTTTTCTGCCAGCTTTCCAGCCACTCTTCCCCAAACCCACAGCGCTGCATGCTGGAATCAGCAGGGAGAGACGCACACCTTGCTATGGTGAAAAGCATGTGAAAAAAGTCTGAATATAAACTTTTTGTGAAAGCAAGAAATGACAATGCCTGTGAAGATACCAACAAGAAGTAGGAAAAAAATCCAAGCTAGTCAAATAATGCTCATCACCAAGCTTCTTCAATGAGGTATTCTTTTCAGAGCCTGAAGCAATTAAAACAAAACACACAGAAGATATTATCTTTGGGACAGTGCATTTTAAAGACTTCTAATCCATTAAAAGAAAGTTTTCCATTACATCAGGTTCTCCAGTTGCAATCCTTAAGTTCTGCCACCTGTAGTGTTTCCATACTGTCTCTCCTTTCTCCCACCTTTGTTGGTTTCACATAGTAACTTTGTTTTACTTGCTCATTTCTGTTCTCAACACCGCCTCCTCCTTTCCTGCTCTGAGATAGTACCGTCACTCTCTATTTTTAATACAGCATTAAAATGACCTAAAACTAATCTGGTTCCAGAGGAAGAAGCTTTATGACATTATGAGTTTTGCTTGTTAACTCCTCTCCTTACTTATATTCCTATTAAGGTGGCCAATGTCACTTACTTCTCTGTCCACTATCACTAAAGCAATACAAAAAAGAAACTTTAGAAGACTAGAAAGACACATTTACAAAAATCTCCTTGACCCCTCTTCATCACAGCTGGCACTGATAATCTGTTCAGCAGAAAAAAAACGAACAGGCAAAGCCCAACTTTCATTCCTGCCTTCAGTATTTGGGTTGCAGTTGGGAAATGAGTTCTACATGATAAATCCAGCAGCAAAAAAAACCAAAAAACCGGAGGTTTTGTTTCATCGTACTCCTATTTCTAAACAAATACTGATTTTATACCAAGGTGTTTCATAAATCAGTGAAAAATGTGATGTAAGTAAACTACTGGACTAAAGGAGACAGGGAGCAAAACAGAGGCTCATAGTGCTTTGTGTGTTCTCTGAAGCACATGAACTGCTACTATTCCTCCTTCCAGGCAAACAGCAGAGCATGAAGCAGACTCCTAATACTGACAAAACACCCACTGTGCACATCCAGTAACACACCGAGCCAGGAGGACATTCTTTACCTACTATTTAATTCACAATAAAAGAAATAAAGGAGAGGCATTATCACAGCAACCTCTTTCTACTCCTGCTACTTAACACAAATATTTTGACCTATCTCTGTCCAAATGCCTGGCTCCTCCCAACATCCATGGGTAATGGCGAATGGAGTCCCTCCAGGACAGTGATGATCCTCACACAGAAGTAGCCTCCCAGTTCCACACAATCCTGTTCAAAGCCCAGCTTCACCTTGACCCTAAGCTATTCTCTAACCCAGATGACCCATTTTCAGAATGCTGCATTCTTGAACACTTTTCAGGTGCAGAAGACAGTTGAGGGTGACAGTACTGTAAATGTCGTGTGTGCTCAAAGGCCAAGCCAACTAACTTACTTAACACTCCACTGAGAAGAGAGACTGCAACACCTGCACCTCTACCACCTTGTTCCCACTTTGTTTCAGGCTAAGGACCAACACCTAACACAGAAGAAAAGAGGCTGGAGCACCTCTGGATTGAGATGGACACCGAAGGAGAAGAAAGATGCTACAAAAGGCATGGTTGAAAGGTAACACGCCAAGCAGAAACACTTATCCTATCTCCAGGGTGGCCAGAGATGGGCAAGAAACAGTTCTTGAGGGGTGCCATAGGCCTCTGGAGCTTTCAAACTATACTTTTGGTCAGCAGGCTGGCCAGCTACTGGTAAAAATATATATACTTGGCTAAAAGTCTCAGCACTTTGGTGACTAGGTCCAGGCTACAGAATGCCTCCCAGATGCTCAAGCTGGTCACACCTTTTTTTCCCAGTCCCAACTCCAGGCAGCACAGCAGACTGACAGGAAATTTCTTTGTGCCACTCTCTCCACGCCCAGTTTCAGTTTTAAATTTTCTAATTTAGATGTTCCACATTTCCCATTCCGTTGCACTTCTTCATACTACTGGACATGTGGCCCTCTTTCCCGGCAAAGAAAAGAGTTATGGTTTTGCTTTAACACTGGCTGCTCACTTCTGTTTTGCTACAGGATTTCATGTGGATAAAGCTACTGCCTTGCATACATGAGGATGAGAGGGGTAACAATGAGAAGCTGGGATAAGAGCATAGGCCTGGATACAACTCTAGGAGTTACAATTAACGGAACCTTCAAGTTCTCAAGCTTAGGGATTGAGACAGACACAGAGGGATACTTGGCATTTCAGAACACAGTCATTCAAACACTATGAACAGTTCTGCCTTTCAGGAGATGTTTTAATTCCAGGGTCAGCATCACAAAACAAAGTGGAATGGCTCCTGAAACACAGGAAAGTTGCCAAGATGTCTAAAGTTCTACCTCCTCAGTCAACTGAAATCTGCATTATACTGCAGTCTCTTCTGCTTTGGAAGCTGTTGCTTCCCTACAGCAAGAAACTGATGGAAGAGTGTCAAACACTCTCTACTTTCGGAATTTGATGAAGATTTTGTTAGTACTACACATTTTCATTATTTGAAGAGAGCTGTAAGGGTGGCAGTGATAAACTGATCACCTGCCCTACATATGACAAGCCCACTTCAAACCAATGAGTAACTGGTCAACAAACGCTCAGGGTTTCAAGTCCTCTTAGGGGAGTGATAAACACCTGAAACTTTGTGCATTGAAAAAACACGACTGTAAAGATGCATGAAGAATGTTCCTGATGACTGCGACTTTTTCCATTTTCTTAAGACAATGCCATTTGCTTTCTTAATACAATCCACAGGGATGGAATACAGCTGTAATGGTAAGAACTTCCAGAATCTTATGCTGCTATCCATCTTTTCCCTCAGAAAAAAAGGATGCTCAGAGCAATTGTGTGACCTCCTCATCACAGATATCCTATGACTGCAGTATGTAGGCTGGGAGGATTTGATTCTCCACTCCTGCCCAGTGGTGCCTTGCAGCACACACTGCCCGAAGACATGGGGCTGAAACAGACCAGGGAGTAGGTACCACACTGTCATTTGAAGAAAAACAAGGCATGAGAAGCTTTTTGTGAATGAAAAATGCAAGTATGTCATGATTAAAAGTCGTGATGATGAGGAAACAAAGGTTCACAGGCCTCTGCTCTGGAACCCTCAAAGTTAATGGAGAAGGTAAGCTTAGCTCAGGAGACTAGATTTTAACTAGTTCAGCATAAACCTGATCAGTTTATAGGACATGTAAGAGAGTGTTGTTCTATAGATCCTTTCTTCTATTAAAACATCCCAAATACCAACATAAGCATGGCCAGAGCTTCAAAGACGTTTTACCTTCATTTGAACAAACCCAGCTTCAGACTTCAGTACATATACACAGATTTTGAAAACTATTTCCTAATTAAAAGAAAAATGTTCTGTTCACAAGTAGTTCAACACCACATTACGCAAATTTTATTTCCTGCACACATACACAGTGTACACGGAAAGTAATGTAAAAAAGAGTGGATGAAAGTTTCTGTGAATCTAGAACCATACTGTGCTATCTACACTGAGAAAACAGTGCAGCAGTTCTTCTGAGGCACATACACAGAGGTCAAAACATGACAAAGCATCTGCTCCTGTTCAATAACAAAATATTTAAACTGTACTGGCATTAATGAAAAATAAAATGCTAAACAAAAATGTTGTAATGTTACTTTGAAAAAGAGTCACAGAGGATACTTAGGCTTCAGAATTCAAATTCTTGCTTAAATGACACCAATCTTCAATTAAGTACACTGCTTGTGTCTATTCCTACCTGTTTGATTTTCCTAGAAAGCATTTACAAAATAAGATATTGCCATTTGGACACGGAAATATACATGTTTCCATTAAAAGAAAAAGAACATTAAAAGTATGGAATCAAAAAGTTGAAAAAAAATCTCTTTACATGTTGTCAAGAACAGGTCCTTGGAGCTGCCAATACACTCAATTTTACATGTTTCCCTTTCTCTGCAAACAGCTTTACCTAGTTTATCCTGCCCTCACAAAAGAGCAGCTTTTGAAACCAGCAAACAGAATGCAACAACTTTTCAGTCATTCACAATTTTAAACATAGACATGAAAGACACAAGTTTCACTGAAAAAAAAACCACCTCCTTCTAGGTTAATCCAAATTATAAAACATCCTCGTGGTTGTTATCTTTCCCCTTAGTTCTAAAGAGCACTTTGTCTCGAAGTCAGGTTTCCCTCAAGAACTGAAAAGCAGCTCAGCAGCTCTTCTCCCGAACAGTGGGATATAAGGTTAGAACACGTGCCTATCTAGAGCCACATATCCCAGATGATTAAAAAGCAATTTCTCCCCTCCTGTAATGTCTAACGAGTCAGAAAATAACACAGACACAGTGGATTTGCTCTTCTGGGCACCTTCAGTACCTAAAGTCTGTGTATGTCCCTTTACTACCACAACTTCTGTTTCTCACCACACTGAACTGGCCAGCCTAGAAGATGGGCAGTGTAGAAGATAGACAGCTTTGTATTTATACATATACATCTTGTTAACCAGTAAATCTTGGGGTGTCTCAGCTTTCTGTAGAAAGCAGACAGGACATCTGTAAGAACACAGGCTCATTTGCTTCTGCAGCAATCCAGCAGTTCTTGGCCACAACCAGCACTTCTAACTACACTGCAATTCCAACATCAGACTCAATTTGCAAAAATTATGTTTTGTTAGTTCTGAGGAACTTCAAGCTCATGTCTAAACCAATGTCAGTAACAAATCACAAACTCATTTAATAAAAAAAACCAAGCACATAGAAAGTCTTGAAAACAGCTTGTACTGCACTTATTACAAGAGAACTCTGCTAGCTCAATCATGCCAGACACAGATCAATTACAATATTCATGCTTTATTACATATAGAGTTCATAAGTAGGGTATCAGCATCCTAGAGTCCTTTTCTAATCAGTAGACAGTTACATTCGAGTTTAATAAACACAAGAAAATTTGTTTTAAATGCATTAATTATTTGGTATATGTTGGTGTGCTTCTAACAAAATATCCACAAACCTTTATCTTTTATCACTGATTTCTTTACCTATTAACAGCTTTACAAAGGTATCAGGAAGGAGCACTGATTAGCACAATTGTATAGCTAAGTGTTAGATTGGAATTCCTTACTCATTCTTGTACTAAGAAATGAGTAAGCTTTCTCAAACCACAATTAAAGACTCAGGGTGCCCATTTTCAACCAAAGTACAGACTGTTATCAACAAAATACCATAACAGGTCCAAGTACAATTCAGAATCACAACTGTGCTCCTCTTGAAAAACGAAAGGACTGAGACATCTAACAGATCTCAAGTTGGACATGAAAACAAAGGCTGAGTGATACAGGGGCCAACTATTTTTTGAAGTCTTGGGGTCTACAAGTCGTTAGATGAGGAATCACAGAATTGTAGAATATTCTGAGTACAAAGAGACGCAAAAAGGATCGCTCCCGGCCCTGCACAGGACAGCCCCAAGAATCAGAGTGTGTGCCTGAGAGCATTGTCCAAATGCTTCTTGAACTTCTGGCCGACTTGGAAGTGTCTCATTTATCTACCTACCCCATCTTTTATTCATTCCTATCTAATTCCTGCCTGATCACGAATAATGAAACTTTCTAGAAATGAAATAGCATTATTCGAAAGCCAAGGGCGGTGTACACAGCTAACTTTCATCTTCAGCAATTCACAAGGAATGTGATTCCCTGGAGAGCCACTGAGGTTCACAGTGGCCAAGTGTGGGAAGGAAAGTCCATATATCAAGGAAAGGGAAAGCCAAAATACTTCTAAAAGCAGTTCATTCTGGCTTTTCCAGAGACATGCATTTAACCACATAATGGAAATCTTACCCCCGCTCCCCAAAATCAATTTTGCTTTGTTGTCATGCACAAAAAATAGGACACTCACATGCATAATCAGCATGAGCCTTCTTACCCTTTCGTCCCATGATTCAGAAATCAATAGCAAACAAGGCTGCACATGAAGATTAATCGATTGATAGTTGCAAAGCGATTTCTGTAAATAACAATGACAGCCATATTTTAATAAAGCCCAAAAAAATGACTAAGCTACATTTTAACATTTGGTGAAAGGTCCACGTACAGTTCAAAAGCACACACAGGCTTGGATGGGCACCGACTGAAGTGCATCTCTACAGCATTCGATTTTTTATGTTAGATGCCCAGGTTGTGTGCACATAAGTAACAAGAGCTGAAAAAATAAATTCTTCAGATTTCGACAAGGAATGGATGAAACACAATTATTCATTTCTTGGTCATGTTGAAGTGTGTTCCAAAACAAATGGAAGAAATGGAAGGATGAATCATGAGACTGATGTCACTCACCATGTCTTGTTTTAATACAAGTGGTTTTGACTCTCTATGGAACTGCTCCTAAACATTAACTTTCCCAAGTGGGCTTAGGATGATGGGTACACAGAAATGACAGCTAACAGAAAACAGAAAAGGAACCCTTGCTCCAAATTAACAAGCTTAAAGAAATCCACATATATTCATTAAATATGGAAGCACCAATTTGACAGCACACAAAGTTGCATAAGGTACCATGCTTAAGGTAAACAGATGTACTAAAAGATACAGTTTTCCATCTGCAAGTTCCTGTTTTCTTTTCTCAGCTTAATCGAAGATATATTTGGAGAAGTTACTACTTTTTCTTTTCAGTGTAGAAAAGACAGTTACCTAAATATCTGAAAAAACACCGTATCCAAGTGTTTACATACTGAAAGTATTTCTTGCATATTATTATGCACAGAATCTATAGTATTATAATAGTTACAGACATTCTGAAATACAGTTATTTTCCTTTTCTGGCCTAGGTCTAGCAAGTGTCAAACTGCTGAAGGAAGCCAAAACTACGACTTTTCCCTGGCAGCTGTTTTCCAAGTTCCCATGTCCCCAAAGTTAGGTTAGTAGTTCAAAAGGACATTATACAGGGCTTCTGATGTTTCTCATCCTAAGATACCAGAATCAGGCAGCAAACAATAATTTCAGATACCTCCTGATGTAACTATTTCAGCTATTCTGTAATAGCTGAAATATGAAAATGTTACAGAATTATAACCTATTTAACACTGTTTTAAGTAGTTGACAATGCTGTCATAAAATTAAGAGGGTTTCTCCTGCCTTTAAAATAAACTAGACAATTATAAAAAATATTTGAAGTAGCAGGTCCCATTTCAATGTGTGAAGGCTACATGAGAAACATATTCCAGATGAGGAAAAAAGTATGCTGGATGGAAAGAGTGGAGTAATTAATAAGAGACCGTAATTAATAAGAACTATGGCTTGATTTTCACTAAAAACGTTAGAAAGCTTAGTCCTTGAAATATTTATTTAGACACATTGAGGAACACATCTCCAGCCACTGGTATTTCAGAATTTTACTTCACAGGGAAATAGATCTTCCCTTCCCATTACCAATCTTTTTAATATTTACTTATTATATACACACAATAAAAACTAGAATCACAAAACACAAATAAATGAATTTCCCAAAACTGTTGGGAAGGGAGAAAACCAAAACGAGGAGGTTATCTGCTACTTAAAATGTGTTAAAAATGTTAAATGCCAGTTAAGAATTCACTCATTTCAAATTCCATTTCAAGTGCTGTTTTCCCTCCTACACTTGGCAAGAAAGTTCTGTTCATGCAGAAAATTATAATTTTATAAGTTTGATGGGTATTTTGGGGTTTGAGGGAGGGGTGGGTCATTTATTTGTTTAAAGACTATGAAGTAACACAACGAAAGCAGTAGCATGCATGAATACAGAAGTTAACAAACACTACTCAATTGTTCCATCTTCTGTCCGCTTTCACCTTGCACAAAGCAAGGAAGCCAACAGCACACTCCACCTGCTGTCAGAGAAGCAGCCTCTGCACAGACAAGGGGCAAAAAGCCACACGGAGTTTGGGAGCCGAGGAACAAAATGTTATGTAGTTTAATGTTATGTAGTTTAATGAGAAATAATCTGCACGGGGCATGCTTGGAGCCATTCTGAAGACACCAAAACGGCCTCTTCACTGTAACCAAGAACAGGCCAAATCACAGAATATTTTCCACATAGCTAATATATGTACCTCTTAAATCAGAATGGTCCCTTTCCAACTGGTAAATATTTGACAGAAGAGTGTGGGAGGTGTTCACATTACTAAATTTCACAGCAGTAATTCAAAGGAAGAATGTGGGAAAATTACATTTGGCAAAATCCTTGTTTTTATTTATTTGTTCTCTTAATTTATGTTACAGTCAGTCATAAGGACCTGCTAATCAGCTGTTAAAAACTATTTAACTACCAATTATTATTAACAAAACTTTGAAAACCAAAGGTTTTCATATATATATATTTCAAATATAGAAAATTATGTTAATGGCGTAAGCCAAAAGAGAAATAATAAACTAAGAAAAAGTTAAAAAAAGTCACACATAGAGCCACCACAAGTAAAATACATTCTTATAGTCAACAGGTGCTCTCATCTGTGCTACACATAATTCTTCTAGTTCAATCAATCTAATTTTATTATAAAATCTGCCTTTAAGTTAAACATTTAATTGAAGTCAGGGAATACATCCAGTAAGTAGGTTAGCTGTTTCTAGAAAAGAAAAACCTCATTATCTACCAAGCTGTTTTTCAAACATCTGATTAAGTGTGAATATCCAGAACATAACGTTAAAAAAGAAGAGAGCCTTCAACAGATATTTTGATATGACTTAGCTGTTGCTTTTTCTCCTTAGCAGAAGCATTTGTAACATTTCAATCCAAATGCAGCCAACAAAAAAAAAACCTACTAAAACTGCCCATGTTCCAAAACAGAAGTATGCTAAATGAAATTTTCTGCACAAATTATTCAACAGGGAAATTGAGAGCACAAAAGCCAAGTGAGAAACACACACTGCCTGTACTGCAAAGGCTATCCAGTAATGAGTTCTTTGGTTTTCCTTTTAAATAAAAGCACTATTTAATCTTTTACTCCAGAGTTCTTTGGGATAAAGCACAACTTTAACAGTTACTTGAACAGCTGTGGTTCAAACCTACTCCTACTGTACTATAACAGACATGAGGAAACACATTTGCTTTCCCAACATTTCAGAATTTGCATTTCAACTTCAGCTTAAGACACCATCCATGTCTGTAACCATTCGCACCAACACCCATGTTATTTGCACAAGAGAAACTCATAAACATAAAAAGTACAGGGAAAAGCTACACCTTGGCAAGGTTGATACAAATGCTGCAGCAATGATAGAGCATCACACCTCCATTACAGATGTCAACACAAATGCCATGTCATGGCTAGTCAAAGCCAAGCGCTTTTACATCTCAAGGTTAAGAGAGCAGACTGAACATTTTCTATTTGGGCTATTACAACTGCATTGAGACTAAGATCTTAACATTTTTTAGGACTCAATGCAGCACTAATGCCCACATTCCTAAGTGGGATCACTAAGCAGAAACATCAATAGAAAATGTGAAAATTCAAGTGTGCAATGAACAAGTCCTGCAGAGCCCAGCATCCACGGCTGAGCTGAGGTTCAATGAGAGGAGCATCCATCACCTCTGGCTAATGACCTTTGTTAATCTCTCCCCCTCTCAGTACCACAGCCCAGTTCTGACTGTGCCTGTTTTTTCACAATTAATGTTGAGGGAGTTAAAAAGCATATTGTCCTGTGAATGTTTCAAGCACAATAATTTCAATACTGACTTCTAAAGAGTCACCAGGAACAGCTGAAGTCCCCAGAAAGACTAATTAAGTTCTTACTCAGTCTTTATGTAATACCAGTATCTGGACTTCTTGTGATATTCCAGAAACCACCTTTAGACCTATAAATTCATTCAATTAATGTATTAAAAAAAAAAAAAAAAAAAAGAAAGGGGGGGGGAGGGCAAAATTACCACCAGGAACACAGACCCAGAAAACAAAGAACAAAGCAGGAGAATAGTGGATGAGGGAGTTGGTCAGTATGACCCAGGAACTCCATCAAAATTTCCTGTTAACTAGATACTATTTTTCTACTTCATTTGTAAAGAACTCATTGTAACATGACAGAAAACATTTCTGGAAAGTATCTCACTGTAACAGCCTTTTCTAGTTTTTATTCCTCAAGACGGTCAATGTACTTCTTGATGTGTGGGATGAGAGAACTCAATGAGAAAAGAAAATAAAATAAACACACAAAACATCCCCAGCCTTTAGAAACAAGTTTTTAAGATTTCATGGATAAATAAGATTTCAAAGTAACACTGTAGCAGCAGCCTGTTTTATCAATATGCTCTGAAAAGAATCCTATGGAATCTTTAGAGAAGCCTAAATTAGCAGCCAGAAGATTTCCTTTTCACATGCAACAGAGTTGGACTCCTGAAGGCTCTATTTCTATTGATTAAAAGTACAACCAGACACAAAAGGATGCTTGATTGCCTTAAAATCCAATCCAATCATACTTCTTCATAGCCATAACTTTTGGAAGCAAAATATTATGAAATTACTGTTATTTCACAAGAATTGCAATACACACGTCCGCCTTTCCCTTCACCCATGCACTTAAACTCATTAATATAGGCAAAGATAAATAAATGGCTGTGTGGGTCTCAGTGTCATGCTAACGATAAATACTGCAATCAGTTCTTTTGGTTCCCTTTAATTCTCATCTGACTGTAGTAATGCAAACTCTACATGCATTGATATTAATGACTCCAAACATAAGCACAGAAAAAAATCTTATTTTTCCATCTTATTTGGTTAAAAAAAGCCCACACGCTCCTTCACATGACAAGTGTGACATATCTTACTTACAGTAAGGTATTTTACATGACAGTGGTTCAAACAACACAACACAGAACTATTGTAAGGCACTTCTAGTACCCACAGTCACAGCTGATTACAAATCACAGCCAAGAACAAATGCTCAAAGACTTCCTCATGAAATGAAACATCCATGAAATTCATTACAAACCTATATAATTAAAATGCACTCAGTATGACTGGTACTGTAACTTTATGAAACAGTCTGCTTTATTCAAAGAGTGATGCTAGCAATCTTACTAGAGATCATATAGAATGTTTTTCTAAATAGAAAATAGAAAAAATAATTAAAGAAATCATTAAATGTATACTTTTGTAACACATTTTATAATGTGATCCTTTTGTGTTAGAGAAATTTGCTACTCTTGAAGGTAAATAATTTGATTTGTAGAAACATTTGCCTCAAAAATCTCACTTAACTTTGAATGTCAAAAAATTTAAGTCTTATTGCTTTTTATCCTAAATTCTATTTTCTATAAACACTAGTTGTAATTTTCCAAATATAGGATTATAGCTGTATCAAAATATAGCTTTTATTCAAAAGTATCGCCTTTATTTTTTGAATACAACTATTTCAGAATATAGTCTAAATCACAAAATTCAATTTTATAATGTGAAGTTCTGACCAAAAAGGCAATTGCAGAGCCCATATTGTTATTTGAATAATATATGGATATTTACAAAAGCAGAGACCAGATAATATTAAGATCTTAAAACTCTTAAAAATTACAAGTATAATGTTTCTTTTTACATTTGAATTTTTTTTAGCATTTTTAAACCCCAAAGAAAATACCTTCACAGTAAACATCCCTAAATATTGTCTTAATATACTTAGGATAAGAATACTTACTGCTAGGCATTGTTAATCAGGGATCTGTCTTCGGTTTTGCAAAAACATAGTAAACTATAAAGAAAACAAACAAAGTCAAGACTAGGTTTAGACAATTTACATCCAAATATGCTCAGTAATTTATGCAGAATGAACCGAAGTCACATTCTTCAGCTCCTATACCAAAGAGGCTGTCACCACAGAAACCCAGATATTCTTTTATCTGACCAGACTAGATGTAGGTTTTTCCAGTTCTTGAAATGCAGTCATTCTGTGCTTGCCTTTGCTGCCGGAGTAAACGTTTTTCTGTTGTGTATTGTGACCTTTCCAAGTGCCACTGTTTGGGATGCTAAATCCTGCACAGTCTCACAGGATGCTTCCACTTGAGATGTAAACCACAGCACTACCCTGTTAAAATGCCTGTGAGAGGTTTCTGTTCAACACTATGAAAAACAACTGAAAAACCTGTGTGGCACTTTCTATGGCATTCTTCTCCCAGTATTAAAAAAGGCAGATTTTAGATCAGAGTGCAACCTTCTATACACAACAGCTACTCAAAGGATTTTTGATGCAATTAAATATAGTCATTAAATTAACTCATCTGAAGTTACAACAATCTATTTCAGAAATAAAAGTATCCTAATCTACTGTTCAATTAATTAGCACTAAAATGCAAATCATTTGACGATTCTTCTGTATTAAAGCAGTGCATTTGGGTTTTACTAGCTGCCAAATGCAAACTCCCCACAAATGTACCTTTCCACAAATAAGAACAAAATCTCAGACACTGAGTGTTGCTGTCATCAAAAAGAAAATAAAAATTCAAATAAAAAATATTCAGCTAATAATTGTATGTATACGCACACCGAAAAATTGTAATTCCAGAGACTGATAATGTGAGAATAAACACTGAATTTGGTCAACATATGTTTTAAAACCACATATTAAAGCAGCTCATAGTTGCTAAAAATAAATTTTATTCTCATTGTGTATGGATTTCAATCAAAGGTTCCAATTTGCTGACAGCAAATGGGATTAAAAATAGTACTTCAAAGTAAGTTATTTAAAATATTGCATCTCTTAGAAAGCTGTATGTCCCTCTCCAAGGACAGAGTGAGAAGCAGCATAATTTTATAAAAGGAAACGTGCTATGGATTGTCATGTCCAACAGACACACAGAAAAGCAAAATCTCTAATTCAGAATGTACTTATGTACTTAGCTGAAACATTACAGGAAACAGATTTACTGACATGTAGGAAAATAAACATGCAGAGAACCTGGTGAGAGTTTCAGGGAGTCAAGTGCCAGAGACTCAGAGTGTTTTACAGACAATCACCAGCAATCAGGAATTCAATACATTTTTCTAGAACATTACCACTGCTGCTGCCAGCAAAGTCAACTCACTTTTAGAAGATTTTTAGGGGACTTTTTTGCAGAAATTACTAGAAAACTTGCATTATCAACTATGACAAATAGAAAATAATCTGGTTCTGTTTTTAAATAATTCTCTGGATTTTTATTTATTTTATGATCTGTAACAGGACCAAAAATTCCATATGGAGGTGGGCTGACTCTACATGCAGAACAGACCACACAATTTTCTCTCCATGAAGTCTTCAATTGCTGTCTCATTTGGCCTAGGACAAAGTTTAATCCACAGATGCTGTCACCTGTTAGCAGAACAGAACTAAACTAAACCAAGAAGCTTTCCACCACGAGTGTACTCAGCTTTTTGTCACTGAACTAAAATTTTACATAACAAGAGAGGGGAAAAAAAACCCCACAGAATCTGATGAACTAGAACTTAGCTAATAAAAAGAAACCTACAGAAAATAATGTGATACTACTTAGTTTCCTAGTCTAACACTTACTATTTAACATATTCCATGTCAATTTGTGATATCTGACACATAATGAGATGCAATTTATGAATGTTAAGTACTATATAATGCTTCCTTTACCAAAGCAACCAACTCCTGGATATTAAAAAGGTAAATAAAATCATATCTACTTTTCTGTGGAGGACTAAAAGTTATTGTGTTTTTCCTAAGGATATAACAATAGTTCTAAATGCAATTATAATCAAAGTGCAAAGATAGTAAATGTAAAAGGCAGATGAACACTTGCACAACACATAAAAGTCGTTCTTCTGAAGAACTTTCAGTTTCGTTTTGAGGAGATTTGACACCATTTGGCTAGGAGAGGCTAGGAAACCCAATGTGAATTCATTGTTCATCAGAAAAAGGATAAAAATGCACTTTGTTTGACTAACCTGGGATATGAAATTAAAGGATCGTTTATAAGAAAAATATTTGTTATTATCACAAGATTCCAGAAGTGTCATTGAAAGCCAAACAGAAAAGCAAAGATTGTTTTCCTGTCTGCCCTAAAACAATGGGGATCTTTAAAAGACCTAAAATAGAAAAATTTATATAACCTTGTGCTACAGGTAAAGAAATGGAGTCAGCATGCCTGGGTTTTTGTATTTTCTTTCAGTAAGCCCTTGTTGTGTTATTTTATTATGTAACACCATAAATGTTTAACTTGATTTTGAGTCTCCAAAATGAAATTGCCAGCTGGGCTCCTATTCATTCCTCCAACTTAAGCCAAATAAGGGCATAGGCTTAAGCACCTCTGACAGCCACACAACTCAAGCTACGCAGACATTAACTGAAAAATTAAAAATCCACTGCACAGTTTTTACATCACTTAGTTCTCCACTCCTATATCCTCTTTGAAAAATTAATCAATGCCTTTAGCTTTGAAAGTAGGCAAATGGCCAGCGCAATGCAAGATTAATAAATCACATGTTCATTCCTAAATATAGACAGTTAAGCTCCAACTATGTTTCCCAGAACACAAAAAATGCATTATAAAATGGATTTGCACACCCCAGTGTAATACTGGGTACCTGACTTTAGTCTGAATTAGTTTGCTCAGGTGGAGAAGCATGAGGCTGGGTGAATTAATTGAGACTACCCTGCTCTCTTACCTATGAGAGAATGCAACTACAGAAAACATGGTTTGTTTTTACTTTAAAAAACTAAATATCTTCAAAGTTGTTTAAAAATTGTGTGGTAACTTTACAAGGATTACTTCCTTACAGAGTTAGGCTGGGCAGTTAAAAGTCACTGATACCAAACCAAAGCTGTTCCTAAGCCACACTCTTTGTAATTTAGATTTTATAATTAGAAGTGCAATCCCTTTTCATTATACTTGAAGTTCAGTTGCCAGCTTTGGCGAGTATTCTCACACCTCCTGCAACTTGCATGCAATATAAAATTTGTTCATTCCTTCCTACTACACAAGTTTAGATCAGAAGTAGAGAGAAGCTACTGTCACTGTTCATCATGAACCACAAACATTTGCAATATGTAAAACAGTTGTTTAATCACAAACTGTATTCTGATTTCATTCCTGTGAGGTTTTTCCTGAATCAGTAATTAATCGCATTCTAACAGCCTCTTTCAGACAAGTATTAAAAGTGTTATTAAAAGGCTTAAATAAAACGTATGGATAAGCCTTTAGGCCTATCGGGGCATTATAATCAAGATTTCAACTCCAAACCACCAATTTCTCACAGAAATTTAACCATATGTTTAAGAGCATCAACACCAAATCTTCCAACAAGATGCCCTGAAGTTACTTGAGAAACATTTCAAATTACTTAGAATGAATTACCAATGCTTTAGGAAGTAACTACCTGTGAAATCCCAAAGCCTTGGCTGTTAACTCTGGTTTTAGTTTACCCACTCAATTTGCACAGCAAACGTTGATGTAGCTTTGCAAAGTATAACATCTGGGCTAGCAAACTGGATTTTGATATAGCAACTAAAACTCTGGTTTAAAGTTATAGGCTTTTCCATAAGTTCTACAACAGCATAGAGACAACCCACACCAGCATCTTTTCTCCCTTGTATCTCAGCTCAAAGGACCAGGGGATACATTTCTAAATATATTCAAAAAGAGACGTTGCACTAGTTTTCAGTAACAGGATTTGGGAACCCACACCTAAATTATCTAAAGCATGGCTCCGTAATGCACAATTAACTTTAAAGACGAAGCAACAAAAGTTCACACTGTCGTCTCCTGTCAATCTGCATTGTGTTCGATTAATATCTCGCTGTGTTAAGGTCCATTTGAGGAAAACCTGCTGAGGGAAATCCCAAAGCCACAACCCTGCCCGGTAAAAGCGGGGGGTCCGCCCGCTGTCCCCACAATTCCCGTGCCGAGCAGCCCCCTCCGGCGGCGGAGAGCCAGCCTGCCAGCCCTTCCGCCGGGACCGTGTACCACAGAGCCCACAGGGGCACCCCGAGCCGCTGCCACGGCGGGGCCGGGCTGAGGCGATGCCCTGAGGCTTCTTCTCCCGCACCAGCCGGGCGGCCCGAGCCTGCCACCACTCCCTCAGCGTCCACCTCTCTGGCGCCTCCTCCTGGCTCCCAAGCGTGAGAAGGGGAAAGAAGCGGGAGATCGTGACAAGGAGGCGACTGCGAAGGTGAACACGAATAGCGGGAGCGCTGCCCGGCTGCCCCAAACTCACCTCAACCTCCGCTCCGGCTCGGTTTAGCAGCCGCCATCTTCCCCCACCCCCGCCCCTTTGGTTCTCTGTAGCGCGGTGCGCGCCGGGAGCTGTAGTTCTATCAGGAGTTGTTCCGTGCCCTTTTCCGCCCATCCCTCTCACACAGAGGGTTCCCCAAGAGGTCGCGGCGGATGAAGAAGCGCCCCGACACGGCACGAGGGGATATCCCAGAGGCACGAGGCCGGCTGAGCACCGCCAGGCACCGACCGGACGAGCGGAGGCCGCCGAGGCGGACCACAACTCCCAGAGGCCCTTGCGGCGTGGGCGCGCCGACTCCTGGGGGCGGTGCTCCCCGTGTCACGTGCCCGGCTCGCCGGCGTGAGGGCTGTTCGGTGCCGCGGGTGGCCCTTGTGGCCGCTGCCCGGCGGGTCCTGCTCGGGGTCGGGGTGGGCTGGGCTCTTCTCAACCATTCACTGAAGGAAGAGGCAGGGGAGGGCGAGCGGTGCTGGACGCTCCTATGAGAGCGGAGTTCAAGTGCACCTACACAGACCGTGATGCCAAACGCCAGTGAAAATCAGTGAAACCCAAGGCGGCACAATCTCTTAGTTTTCCTAGAAATAATACTACCAGCTTCCAAATCTGATGCCTTTGATGCCTGATTTTCCAGACAGGCAAGGGGAAATCTGAAGTGTTTCATAGAATTGCTAAGGTTGGAAAAGACCTCCAAGATCATCGAACCCAACCTATGACCCAACACCACCTTGTCAACCAGCCCATGGCACTGAATGCCATGTCCAGTGCTTGAACACCACCACCTCCCTGGGCAGCCTTTCCCAATGCTTAACCACCCTTTCACTGGAGAAAGTCTTGCTGATATCCAACCTGAACCTTCCCTGGTGCAACTTGAGGCCATTTCCTCTTGCCCTGTTGCTTTTTGCCTGGAAAAAGTGACCAACCCCCACCTGGATACAACCTACTTTCAGACAGTTGTCGAGAACAAGAAGGTCGCCCTGAGCCTTCTTTTCTCCAGGCTAAAAACTCCGAGCTCCCTCAGCTGCTCCTTATCAGACTTGTGCTCCAGCCCATTCCCCAGCTCTGTTGTCCTTCTCTGGACACGCTCCAGCACCTCAATGTCTTTCGTGTCATGAAGGGCCCAGAACTGAGCATAGGATTCGAGGGGTGGCCTCACCAGTGCTGAGTACAAGGAGACAGTCAGTGCTCTCACACTATTTCGGATACAAGCCACATGCCATTGGCCTTCTTGCCCACCTGGGCACACACTGGCTCATGTTCAGCCACTGTTGACCAGCACCCCCACGGCCTCTTCCACCAGCATCTTTCCAGCCACTCTTCCGCATAGCTGCAGCACTGCATGTGACCCAAGCACAGGAGCTGGCACTTTGCCTTGTTGAACCTCATACAATTGGTCTTGGCCCATAGATCCAGCCTATAGCCCTAAAAACCCATTTCCACTTGTAGCTCCTTTTAAAGGAGGACATTTTAATCCATTTGAGCTTATTTCTTTCACTGGTTTCAGGTCTGCTTATGTTGCATCTGTTAAAAACTAGCATTTCCTTACACTTTTGAAACTACTTGAAACTTTCCTTTCACCAATAGTAGAAACAGGATCAGTGTTTCACTTGTGATCCTTGAAAATAAACCCTAAAAATGTGAAACTGAGGAAGTGAGATGTCTACACGTCTCACAGTTTTCAGCAGTATCCAAAACATGTTAATTCGCGAAAATTGGACAGACTATCACATGTGGGTGCAACTGAGCAAGTAAAAGGAGTAAACTGAAGTTGTGCTTATTTGTTTATGTGATTTCTGAAATACAGCTTATGGCTTTGAACTCTTGGGGCCAAACATGAAAGCAATAAGACACAGTGAACAGTCAGCCTTCATGTTGGCATTAGCAGGCAATTTATTAAGGTTTCTGCCAACAACAGTCCGAACTGGGATATTCCATAGATCTACATTTGCCCTCTGTCCTTTAAGTACAGCTGGTGATAATAATCCTTCTCATTTTCTGAAACCTAGAGGAAAGTTTTAATTTTTTTTTCATCAGCTAAAAATACAAATGCATTATTATGGTCTTAACTCATGTCAGATGCAGCTTTAGTTCAAAGATCGTCCTTCCAACCATCAGCTATGGGCAGTCTGCTCTCTTTACTGAAGTGTTTCATTCCAGCTATTTGTCTCATTTTTCTATTATCTGTGCATAAGGGCATACAGGCTCCAACATTCTCGTCATGCCATATGGTTTCAGCAGAATGCTGGCAAGTATTGCAGTTGCTAGATCTTACTAGCTGTGTAAACAAAACAAGCAGCAAGCAAGGCTGGAGCCACTGCTCACAGATTAAATGTAACACGGTGAGTAACATCCTGATTTCTCTAAAACAGTTTAAAACCAGTTTCAGTTGCCTGACATTACAGTTCCTGTTTTTGTGATGAATACCCTTTATTCTCTGAGGGTTTTCAAAATGTTTTCCCCTATTTTTATTGTTTTACAAACATCTGTGTATATGAAGTAGCCTTACAAAGCTCAGATAACAGAATAAATAAAGTGTTGGGATTGAGGTTTGTTTGAATACAGCTGTTATGTTTTAAAGCAGGCCTCTTTTATGACATTATTACATAAACCATGTGGTGTCTAATACTCAATAAAAGTCAATAAAGCCCTTAGCATAATTGTAGTGCTGTTGTTTAAAACAACTGTTTTCCTAATTCAGTTTCAAAACAGAGGAAACAGCTGTAGTCTATGAATATGTATGTGTTGATCTCTTTGAGCTTCCTTATGTGTTACGTAATGGGTAGCAAATTTAGTTGTGAATTACAAGAATTTTTCATTTTAGTGAGGACATCAGAAGAGTATCCAGACACCTTTTTGTCCAATGCCAATTTTTCATTTACTGTCAATGAAAGATGGACCTGATCCTTTGACCACATCTAGGCTGACAATCAAACTACCCAGTAAGATTAAGGAAAAGTTGAATTGCATACATAAAACATTTCTGCGTGGCTACTTTGAAGCCCAGCTATCTGGTTTTACTCCCCCTCATCCCAAGCCCATCTAAGTGGACTGGCCAGTTTTGCTGGAATATCTCCTAAATCTCCTGAAGCAACAGTTTGTACACATGTTGATCCACACATGCACAAAACTCCACGGCCCAAGTGACCTGCTTTTACATTTCTTTAAATAGTGATGGTCATCATTTTGGAGCAGGTCCAGCAGATGGCAACAGAGGTAATTGGAGAGAGGTGGGCCTGTTCAGCCTTGAGAAGAGATGACTGAGAGGGGGACCTCATCAGTGTCTATCAGTATCTGCAGGGAGATGTCAGAGGATGGACCAGGATCTGCTCGGTGGTGCCCAGCAATAGGACAAGAGGCAATGGGCAGAAACTGATGCACAGGAAGTTCCACCTGAACATGAGGAAGAACTTCCTTACTGTATGGGTGACTGAGCACTGGAACAGATTGTCCAGAGAGGGTGTGGAGTCTCCCTTACTGGAGATATTCAAGAACCATCTGAATACAATCCACTGCCATGTGCTCTGGGATGACACTGCCTAAGCAGGGAGGTTGGACCAGATGACCCACTGTGGTCCCTTCCAGCCTTATCCATTCTGTGATTCTATGGTTATTATATTAGCAGAGCTTTTAGAGCTTTCACATGAGTAGTATATAAAGTGTGAGACAGAAACATCTTGTTCAGCAGCCAGTAATAAAATGTGAATTGCATGAGTAATTTGGTGGCAGCAGTTCTATGTTTTCTAATTGGATTACTAATTCACCTAAGACTGCAATCAAATGTTCAGTGTTTGCAGCAAGCAACAAAAAGTACTTCAATTTGAAATGTTCATGGAGGTTCAAAAGGGTATCAGGAATGATTAGTTAACCTTAGATGGTCTGAAAGAATGAGCTCTTCAAGAAGTTTTAGAGAAAAAAAAATAGAAGTAAAAAATCTCAAAGAAATTAGTGTACCTCAACAACAATGTATGCAGGAAGGACAGAAAGTTGATACTGCTTTTACACCCATGTAAGAAGTATACTGTTAAGTTTAAAATATTTCAGATAAAGAGATAAGGAAACGTACAGAACTCATTAACAGAAATGAGTAGTGGCTGATTAGTGAACATTAACAACCCAATTGCTGAACAGTTAGAATACATTATAACATTCATTTCAGCTTTCAATAGTGTAAAAACAGGAGTTTTCATAGCAATGACTCCATTGCTTGCTCAACTACCACTAAAGAAAGCCAGTCACAGGCATATCATGAAACAAAAATGACATGTTTTAACTATATAATAAGACACCAAATAATCATTTTGTTAATACGTGTTTGTTTCTGTTGTGAGAAATGAGACAACTCTTAGTTAAAAATTAAAATAATTTATTAAAAACGGAAAAATTAAAAAATTACAAAAATTAGCAAAATATAAAAATTTGGGATCCTATGGCTCGATAGATGGTATGCCCCAGAAACGCAGGGATTTTAGATCTTCTGGCTGAAACAGCACTGGACCACAGGTAGAGAAAAAGGGTTTGCAGTGCTAGGCTGGCTTTTGGCTGGTCCAAAAGCAAAAAAAAAAAAATTTCTAAAGGCTCCTTAATAGGAGTAGGCTTTCCCAGCACTGACCTCCACCTCAGCAAGGCTGGAGGGAGAAAAAGGGGCGTGTCCCTCGCTGCATCGTTTTTTTATAGTGCCTTTGCTCTGCCCCAGTCCACCCACAGTCCGCCCCTTCAGTTTAAAGTGATTGGTATTTTCCCTTTGACAGATTATCTCTGTCCACCAATGGCTCATCCTTGTCAGAGGGGTGGTACTAGTTGAGATAAGGGTCATTAAAATTCAGGTTGCCATGGAGTTTGCCTGCAGAATAAGGACTATGGGGCTAAAAATAGCTGCTGGCTGTTAGGAACTGGGGTTTTGAAGTTGGTCCTGAGGCCAAAGTGCAAAGTAGAACTTTAAAAAAAATATTAAAATACATCTCATACCTCTTAAAACACTTATAAAAGTAGACAATGAACATAGGAGAAACAACTCTTACAGTGTACAAGTGGTTTAAAGTTTGAAAAGGGATTTTAACTGGGGAACTTTCAACTGGGGAATTTTAACTGGGACTGGTGCAAATAAACTGCTTTGAACAAGTGAAAACCATAATAATAAAACTTGATTTGTGTACCTGGGCTGATGGGTTAATTTTAACATTCAATTTAAAAATATTTAACTCAAAATTAATTAATTAAAGCACTTAATATGCAAAGACCAAGCTAATTAGGGATTTCATGTATGACACTGTATTTTTTCAACCTTGCATTTTTATAGTTGATTCTATAAATGGGTGGCAACTACAACATTTTATTACCATCTGAATATAGTTGATGGTAGAAGATGTTTCTACCAGTCCCATGTAGCCAGTGCAAAAGTCTAGTGGGGAATGGAGGCTGACAGTGGACTATCATGGCCTGAATGAAGTCATGCCACCTCTGAGTGCTGCATGCTGGATGTGTTGCAACTCCAGTATGAGCTGGAGTCAAAGGCAGCCAAATCATGCCACAATTGATATCACTAATGCATTTTTCTCAGTCCCTCTGTCAGCAGAGTGCAGACCACAGTTTGCTTTCACTTGTAGGGATGTCCAGTGTACCTGGAATCAACTGTCCCATGGGTGGAAACACAGCCCAGCCATCTGCCATGGCCTGATCCAGACTGCGCTGAACAGAGTGGATCTCTGGAACACCTGCAATGCATTGATGGGGCAATTGTGTGGGCAATACAGCAGAAGTTTTTGAGAAAGAAAAGAAAATAATCCGAAATCTTGTGAAAGCTGGTCTTGCCATAAAACAAGGTGAGGTAAAGGGACCTGCACAGGTGTGGCAGGACTCTCTCCCCTACCAGAGAAGAGCTTATCTGTTCTATCAGCTGGTGTGATAGCTTCTGGCATTCTCCCCCTCACATGAATTGGTGAGAGAACCCAGGCCAGACATGTGTCCTGTAGGGAGTTCTGTCTGGTGCCAGAGGTGGAATTCCCAGCTGACAATAAACATCTGGCCTTGAGAACAAGATGCAGGGAGATAAGCTGGAACTTCTGACTGACAGACACTTTATAAAATATGAAAGCTACACAAAACTCCCACAAAATCAGAAGTCTCCTATACACACTCTGGAAACATGTAGAGCTTTTTTCCAAAGTTTGGACTCAGCCTTTGTGGTTACTTTCCTGGGAACTGAGTGGAAGGATTCTATGTGTACTCCATCATCAATTCAGTGGTAAGCTACACTGACTCCTAATCTATACTATTCCTTCGCTAGCTGCAATATAGGTACCTTTTATCATGCACTGTATTTTTTATCTACTAGTAATTCTTTTTTTTTATCCTGTGTAGTAAGTAGTCTGTTTAAAGTCTTACCTCTGTTCATCTTGTGTCTATTCAATAAATAATTCATTTTGTAATAGACTTAATCAGCCATTCTTAAGAACTTGCGAGCAAGAGCAGTTAATGAAAATCTGTATTTGGTATGGAGATGGTTAGGGACATACTTTAATTTGTATGTGTGGTTAAGAATGGATTCCAGTAATGAGAAATAAATACAATGAAACAGTTGGAAGATATATAAATTATGTGGGATTTGAGTATGACTCAAATGATATGGAATAAGGGATGGAGATTGTATTGGGTCTGACCGAGGTAGAGTTCATTTTTCCTTAGCTGCCCTCACAGTATTGTGCTTTGCATTGGTAGCTGGAGGGGTGTTAATAGCACATGAGTGTTTTGGCTACTGCTGAGCAGAGCTGGCACAGCATCAGTGCTGTCTCTATAACATTCCTCCCCTGATCCCCTCCATCAAGGGGTTGGGAGTAGGCAAGATCCTGGGAGGGGACACAAGCAGGCCAGCTGACCCAAATTAACCAAAGGGATATTCCACACCATATGACATCACCTCAGATATAAAAGCTAAAGGAGGGAGGAGGAATGGGGGCATTTGTTATTTAACAATGTTTGCTTCCCAGGAAGTGGCTGAACATTGATCACCGATGGGAAGTAGAGATCAATTTTTGTTTCTCTTTGCTTATGCATTCACGGACCCTAAACTGCCTTATCTCAACCTAGTAGTTGTTTTCCATCTTATTTTTCTCTCCCCTGCCCTACTGGGGAGTGATGGAGTGGCTTGGTGAGCACCTGGTGTCCAGCCAAAGTCAACCCATTACAGCATTGTTAAACTGCAGAGATAAAATCCCCAGGGGCTGTGTTAGGACTTTTACTCTGTCATTGTTAATTTTGTCAGGAGCCATGGTGGATGCAAACTGACGATATTAACCAGCCGTGAAAAGCAGAGCAGAGAGTTCATGCCAATTCCACCCCCCGACCATCCAGTAGTTCCTGGTTGATATCACTTTTTTTTTTTCCCCAGTCTCGTCTCAAGTGAGAGTTCTCAGTGACAGCTCTGCTCAGTGGGACGACAGCTGTCAGAGGGACAGCAAAAATAGATTGGAATGACTACATTTCTTTAGAAATTCCCAGGAAGTGGTGAGCAGCCACTGACAGAAAAGTCTTGCAGATGTCTCAGAGCAAAAATCTTAAAAATGCAGCTGAAATCCCCACATACCTTTCAAAACCATGGCCATATATACTTGGAGAGTTAATTCTGCATCAAAATTAAAGATGTTGGTATTACAGAATCCTCAGGGGAGTAGGAAAGGTTCTCATATGATGCATATCTACACACATATGTATTTGATAACAAATAATAGTTTATGATTCACAGATGTTTTATTTTTAAGTCATTAATTGTCTTAAAGATGCTTTGCAACAGAATTATTCAGAGGTGTTCTTATTCCATTGGATTACATATTTTCCATCCTTTCTGTCATCAAGAGTGTCTATGATTTTTCTGGCAAATTGAAGCAATCTTGATAGATTTTATTTTTGAAATGGGAAGTGTTTCTATGAAGTAAAGGGGATTGCAATACCATATTCAAGTGCAATCTGTGTTATTAAAATTTAACTTGTCCAGCTGAGGGCAGAAGGAGAATGAAGTAATGAGGTACAGAGCTTTCACCAAAGGAGTGGATGGCAATGGCATGCCTCAAACACTCCAAGTGAAACTCACATTTCCTGAAATGTTGTCTGTAAGGATAGCTAGCCATGTGCACAGGTGGTCACACTGCAGTATTTTATGCTCCAAAATCAGTGAGTTCATGTATTAGTCAAGTTCCCACTCCATTCTACTGAGCTGCTGATGCACCTTGGTGCATTCTGTGGGTCTTAGCTTGAAGGGTTCTCTTCCCTTTGCTGTAAAATAAGAAAATAGTGTCAAAATTTTTGATTACTGTAACATTCAAAAATAGAATCTAATTATTCTCTTCCATTTTCAGACTTGGCTAGATTATTTTTTTGGGGAACCAATTAAAACCCACTAGAAAAGAATGAATGTACTCCAAGAATCTTTGCTTTTGCTGCAAAAACTATTTATTCTGTGTCATTTAAAGTGCTGACAACAAATAATGCACATTATGTCCTATAACTTTTTTTTTTCTTTTTTCGTAGTTTTTAAGGCTTTTGCAATCTCACTGGCCAGTCTCTAATAAGCTGGGAACCAATAGGTCAATTTTAGCCCCATTAGACAATAATAGAAGTCTCACAGGTAAAATGGTTCTGGAGGTTTTGTGGAAATCTGTAAAATGGTAGGCAAAAGTGAACTGAATTAATGACCTCACTGAGAGAAAAAAGCCTGACATGAATTCAACATTTTTTTGTGTTGCTTGGCTTTGCCACTCTGTGCATAACAGCTACAGACTCACCCAACAGCAGACAGCACAGATACAACACCAAGGCAGGCCTGACTGTACTTCTTTCTTCCCAGATGGCAGTGAGGGAATGTGGGGAGGCTACTAAAAATGTCACAGAATGGTATCATGACGAAAATAAGAGAAGAATTTGAATTATCACAGTGCAGGTACAGGGATGCACACCCATGCGAAATCACGTTTTACTGGTTCCACTGGTCCCAGAAAACAAAAAAAAATTGTTTTTACTGTTCATATATTTTGGACAAAGATATGTCACATTCATTAAAATAACCAAATAAGTTTCTAAACGGCCTGTGGATGACAGTCTCCACTGAGTAAAAAAAGACTTAATTTCCTATCACAGTGGGCCAGATTCTCAGCCTGTGTGAACTGGCAGGATTAATATGAAATTAATTGAGTTGTGCTGACCTAATGCCAAATGGCCTACTGGTGTTAAAAATACTTACTCGGAAATTCATAAAATAACAAAAATTAGGCAGGAATATGTTTTGGGAAAAAAGGCATAAAATTATGTTAAGGAGGTAAAATACCATTTTAAAAGTATCAAAACTAAGATATTCACCCTTTTCTATCCCAAAACGTTTTTCAGGTTTCTTTACCCTGTGTCAGGAAATAGTGTCTGTTTGGAAAGAAGACCTGGCCTGGGGCAAAAGCCTGAAGCATGGACACAAGGAGGAGACTGGGACTGTGAGGAGGGGTCAGTGATAGCATGAAACACAGAGTGGCACTGGGAGAGCAGAACCTGGGAACGCCTCTTAGTTGAAATGCACAATCTGTGCCCTCTGCAGCATCCTTCCTTCTGTGCTAGGAGCAGACACCAAGGCACAGGAATCCCCCTGCCCCTCTGCTGATACCTGATCTTTGTAAGAAGTGCTGGCTAACTTGAAATACTGGGGTTAGGGGTAGCTAATGAATGTCTTGGATCAACTCACATAATTTCACATATTTTAAAAAATAAATTCCCCCCTGTTCCAACTGCAGGTGAGTCCAGAAGATTTTGTTCACCTGCATTATAATGTTTAACCCACTCTGTCTTTTTAGATAAATTTTGAAATAATGCTACATGGAACAAAACCTGCAAGAGATTTCATTTTGAAAATAACAGTGTAGATGTAATTTTTTTTTTCTATTTTTTTGGCAGTCATTATTATTTGGCACATACGTCAGATTTGCATTTTCCTGCAAAGTTACAATGTGGGCAATAGATAAATAAGTCACAAGCTCTATTTAAGAAATGCCAGGAGATGGCGTGTGCCTACCTAATTTCCTGCCTCAGACTCAAGCACAGAGTTTTGCACTGCGAGTACCTGATCATATATATGCATTTGCTTCCACTTGGACTTCTGCCGTGTTTTAGGTACATAGCAATTAGTGTTTACCAAATGAGAAACTCTTCTCTACTTTGTTTGCTCATTGCTGTTCAGTGTGTGCCCCAGTGGAGCATTTGTTACCTCTTCAGATTTTGCTTTTG